>NC_089219.1:46521201-48012073 GCF_963924675.1 Phocoena phocoena
GCCTAGGGAACTACCCTTTATTGAGAAGTTAACATTTCTATTTTACCTTAACTCTTACTACCCTTTAAACTTGTTCTTTTTTCTTTTTGCAAATGGTGAAGTTGGGGCTCAGAGCGGAGCAGTAGCTTGCTATGTTCGAGAAACATATTCAAGAGATACTTGTGAGCACTTACTATGTGTCAGGCACTGGGCTGAGTGCTGAGAATTCAGTGGTGGATAAGAATGATAGACCTTGGTCCTTCTGAAATTAACAGCCTACTGAGGCAGAAAGGGATGAAACAGATGAAAGTAACACATCCAAGCAGTGTGACTCTGTGTGGCTAATGGCAGAGCTGGGATTCGAACCTGAGTATGAAAACCTTCAAATCACAGACTTGTCTTGTGTCTCTTTTCTTGCTTTGGTAATGTCCTTGTTTCACAGTGCTCCTTATTCTGGTGCCTTCTTAGGCTACTGTCACTAAAAAACTTCTGTTCAATCCAGCAGATCTTAATAAACTGATTTGCTTCTTTTCAGTCATAGGGGGTTTTTAGAGAGTGAAGGGTTAAGGTCCTAGCTCCACTTCATACAAACTGTGTGACCTTGGACAAGTCCCATGAGCCCCCTAAGTTTCATTTTCCTCAACTGTAATATGAAGTTGATGCGAGGCTCAGCTGAGAGCATGAATGGGAAAGGGCTTTGTAAACATTAAGAAGCTCTCCAAAGCCTGGAGATTATTAAGAACAAACGAACAAACAAACAAACAAACACCTGTCTAAACCTTCTCAGCAAATAGCTGGGCATTATTCAAAATAGTTTGAGGGTGGTAGCCAGGGTGAGGTTTCTCTTTGCATAATATATTCAACAAAGACTTTAAGCAAATTAATAGCCAAATAGGATTGGAAAAAATAAATATAAGGATTTACAGTCTGTATAAAATTTAAGCTAGTTTTCGAGTCTTTCAAACCTCTTTTAGTTATAGTGAGCATTTCCTTACAACGTGTTCATTACAAAAACACTTTACTTAACCAAGTAGAGGAAAAAAAAGCAAGCATTAGGTATCTCGTCCACTAGACTGAAAACAGGGAGCTCTGCATTTTAAATTAGCCAAACCAAACTTCTCTCTCCTTTTCTTTTAGATGAGAGAGTCGTTGCTTATAAACTTTGCTCCCTCGACAACAGCTCCATCCCGAAGAATCTATGCTGTGCACTGCATGACAAGTATAAATCCCTAGGACAGAGCCAGGCCTTTATTTTCTAGGGGGGTTGCTCTTTTAATTTATTTCCTGACTTGTTTGGGGTCATTATCTGACAGCTTACAATGTAGTCTCTACCTTCAAAAATTTCAGCTAAACCATGACTTGTTTTCCCTGTTGCCCTGGGTTCTACAGATCATAATGCCTGGCACAGAGTTCAATAAGTGATAGCTACTTTTAAAATAATAATAATAATTACTATTGCTATTATTACTACTGTTATTATATCTTTGCATACATATTTTTGTAATGAATATGTGGAAATTGGAAGCAGGCCAAAAAAAACCCTGTGAGTAGAAAACAAATTTAAAAATTGTGTGTCTTTTTAGACCCTCATCCCAGCCTGTTTTTCCTTTGTTACACAGAGTTCTAACATGCTTAGGATTTAGGTTATACATAGCAGATTAGAAGTAATGGAATCTTTCTGTAAGGAAAGAAAAAAGTGTGCCTATTTCTATCTGCCAGATACTGAAGGGTTATCAGTGTTCTCTTGCTACTGAGGGTAGAATCGGAACTGGGTTCTGAGTTTGACCCTTGGGTCCGCCTCTTACTGGCAAAGTGTGATTTGGGGCTGCATGTCACTAATCTCTTTTATTTCAAAAAATAAAATAAGATAATGATATAAAAAAAAAATATCACCAATTTTATGGTGATGATGATATCCATTCCGTAGACTTACTAATAAGGAGAATAGCTAGTGTTTACCCAGCTCTTTGTATTGCATGTGGCCTTCATCTATCTACCTGGTTACTGTAAATCCCCTAAGAGCCCTGAGCAGTCAGGGTTTTTATTTCCTCTTGACCAGTGAGCAAAAGCAGACCTGGGAGTGAGTGATGCCTCTCTGGCTACACCACTAGTTAACAGCACGGCTGGGACTAGAGCCCAGCTCTCCTTCCTTCCACCTACTCTGTTGCTCTTAAGTGTAGTTATTACCATCATCAAATACAGTAGAATATGGCTTTAGTAAGGGTATTTCCAGCCTCCATTTCCCAAGACTCTTCAATTTGTTTGATGCATTTGAGTTAACAAGCGCCTATTCGGTGCCTAATACATCAGGGCCCATGAGGAGGTGGGGTGATGCGTGTGGAAGAGGGTACAAAGCACCCAGATCTAGTGGTACATGAGGACATTAACAGGAGAAAGAAAATTAAAAAAAATTCAAATGGCTTTTATAATGTAGGATTATAACAAAGTAAACAGGGATAAGACTCATCTATTTCCCAAGATCTGATTATACAAAATTATTTTGTTATTTTGTTTTGGAGACTAAAGAGGCGAGGCCATATTCTGGTGGCCAGGGTAGGGTTTTCTTTTGAAGAGTATAATTGATTCCATTGTCAGTCATTCCAGGAATTGTTAATTCTAGGGCAGAACTTGAGTGAAATTTTGAACTGGGTCAAGAAGATTTTGGCTCCAGAATTGAGCTGGGAACGGAGGATTGAGACAATTGTGATGGTGGTGTGAACAAGAATGGGGGAGTATATTAAGATGAATAATGGACCCCCCAAGATGTCAGCTCCAAATCCCTCCAACCTGTAGATGTTATCTTATTTGGAAAAAGAGTCTTTGCAGCCGGGATTGCATTAAGACCCTTGCGATGGGGAGATTATCCGGGATTATCAGGGTGGTCCTAAATTCAATAACATGTGTTCTTTTAAGAGAGGCAGAGGGAGATTTGAGGACAGACAGAAAGAAGGAGGCAGTGTGATTTGGGAGACAGAGATTGGAGTGATGCAGCCACACATCAAGGAGTGCCAACAGCCATGAGAAGCTGAAAGAGACCAGGAACACGTTCTTCCCTAGAGCCTCTAGAGTGAACATGGCTCTGCCTACACCTCGATTTTGGTCCAGTGACACTGACTTTGGACTTTTGGCATCCAGAACTGTGAGAGAATACATTACTGTGGTTCCAAAGCCACAAAGTTTACAGCAGTCCCACGAAACTAATGTGGGGCTTAGAGGGTAGTCAGCTGCCCTTGGCCATGTGGAGGGCGCACATCTGCAGCATCCCAAGCCTCCAACTTCACTGCTGGCAATAATGGCAGTTGCAGCATTGGTGCAAGTGGTCCACAGAGGTGAGCTGATCTTGGAGCAGCCAATATCCACTGCAGCCTCAAGTGGGAGGATGTAAATCCCAGGGTCATTAGCAAGGGATGAAAGGAACTAGGACTCCTCTTGGACTGTGAGGAGAGCCAGGCCTTTGCAAAGGCGGGTGGCGGCATCAGCGTTCACCACAGGTGGAGAGCAGGGACTTCGGGGCTGCTTCAGCTTGGAGGTAGAAGAATGTCTAATGGCAAGGGCAGGCCCGTGCTACACACCTGCAGGCCCTGGAGCAGGAGTTCATGTGGAACGTGTATACCATATGTCTAAATATTTAAAAGTTATAAATCAACTCAATAAGCTATTAAGCAATATATTTTGAAAATATATTTTGAAATTAAAACAACATGCTAAATGATAGTTTTTGAATGCTGTCTTAAAGCTACATTTAAAATGTAGTCTTTAAGTGAGTGAAAGTTTGGCAGAGTATAAAATATGACTGAACTTAATTATTATTGAATATATCTGAGTGTTCTGTTGATGAGCCAAAAATGTTTGGATGAGTGACAAAACTGAGACATACATAATTCATGAAGTTTGATGTCATTATTCCATAAATAATTTTCTTGCCTCCATTTCTGCAAAATTAGCAACTATGCTTTTTTATCTTCATTATGTAATGCCCTTCTTTATCTCTGTTAACATTCCTTGCCTGGAAGTCTGCTCTGTGTGAAATTAATATAGCTATTCTTGCTTTCTTTTGATGGCATGATTTAAAAATGCACAAAATATGTAAAAAAAAGTTAGAGAAGGAAAACAAATGAAATGAGGCCAATGGTCATTTTGCTTTCTGCCTGGAGGTACTTTTCAGACTACGATATAGGGATGAGAATTTTAGTCAGATCATGACAGTTCTCCCCGAATTCAGGAGTCAGAGATCAGAGTTCGGGGAGGTGGGCTTTGCTGGAATTTGCAGAGCGGAGTACCAGAGAGGAAGGCAGTACACAGAGAGAAAGCTCCAGGTATCTGCATAGGTTTCTCTTGAGTCTACTTTGAATATGAAGCTGCACTTGCATAGGGAGAAACTGTGTAGCCAAGATAAGAAGGACTGAGGAGCTGTAGGCAGGACGATTCCTAAATCTCTCCTAGTGTTGAGAGAGATTTGCAGCCAGAGTAGAGAGACCTCATTGAATACCTAAGGCATTCAGTAAATGACGGAAGGATCATCCCTTGTGAGAAGTCCTACATGAGCCCTAAATTAAAGGCTTCTCTATAAAGCTTAAGTACATTCTTGAAAGGATCAGGCTGATCCCTAAGTCATTTAGCTGCCTACCAGAACAAAGTCTGAAACTCCTAATAGGAAGACAACAAAGCCCGGCACACAACAATGTCCAGGATACAACTAGAGATTATTAGACAGGTTAAGAAGTAGGAAAATGAGATAGTAATAAAAAAAGAAAACTCAGCCAATACAGACAGACCCAGAAATGACAGAGAATGGAATTAGCAGATAAGAACTTTATAATAGCTATAATTATGTTCAAGTATTTAAAGGAAAAACATGGACACGATAAATATTGAAATGGAAGATATTAAAAAAACAGTGAAATAGAACTCTTATAGATGAAAAATATGATTTTAAACAAAAAAATTCATATCTAGTGGGATAACACAGGTTGGACGTTATAGACGATAACATCACTGAAGCAATAAATTATCTGCATTCGTCTACTTGGGCTGCCATAACAAAATACCACAGACTGAGTGGCTTAAACAACAGAAATTTATTTTCTCATGGTTCTGGAGGCTAGAAGTCCAAGATCAAGGTGACTTCAGGGTTGGTTTTGGCTAAGACTGCTCTTCCTGGTTTGTAGATAGCTGCTTTCTTACTGTATCCTTGCATGTCCTCTTCTCCGTGTGTACATACAGGGGGTGGGGGGAGCGAGAGAGAGAGATCTTTGGTGTCTCTTCCTCTTCTTGTAAGAATACCAGTACTGTTGGATTAGTACCACTCCTTATGACCTGATTTAACTTAATTACCTCACTAAAAGCCTTGTCTCCAAATAAGTCATATTAGGTGTTAGGCCTTCTTCATATACATTTTAAGGGGACACAATTCAGTCTACAACAGTATCCAAACTGAAACACAGAGAGAAGAAAATACTTAAAAGGAAAAGACAGAGCCTCTGTGACCCATGAGGTATTAACCTTAGGACATGCTGGGTAAAGAATATACGGGAACTCTCTGTAGTATTTTCTGCAATTATTCTGTAAATCTAAAATTATCTCAAAATAAAAAGTTAAAAATAAATTTCCCCACAGAACAACAATAACAGCAAAAACATCTTAATGCCCAGATGGCTTCACTGGTAAATTCTACCAAACATTTAAGAAAGAAATAATATCAGTCTTACACAAAGTCTTTTTAGAGGAAGAGGGAATACTCTCCAACCCACTTTATGAGCCTAACGTTACCCTGACAGTAAAACCAGCCATAGATATTACAAGAAAGGAAAATCCAGTACTAACTTCCCTTATGAATATAGATGCAAAATACTAGTGAAAAATTAGCAAATCATGTCCAGCATATATCCTGTGTTTATCCCAGGAATACAAATTTGGTTTAACATCTGAATTTAGTTAATGTAATACAGGATATTAATAAAATAAAGGAGAAAAGAATATGATCATTTCAATAGACACGGAAAAAGCATTTGACAACATTCAACATCTATTCATGATAAAACTTCTCAGCAAACTAGGAACAGAAGGAAACTTTCCTAACCTGATAAAGGTCATTAACAATAAAACTTCCAGCTGACCCCTCATACTTGAGGCTGAGAATGAATACTTTCCCCTTACTGTCAAGGATGTCCATTTTCACCAGTTGTATTCAGTATTGTACTAGAGATCCTGGAAAGTGCATAAAATAAGGGGAAAAAAGGCTCTTAGATTGGAAAGGAAGAAGTAAAACTGATTTCATTTCTGGATGACATGATCATACATGTAGAAAATCCCATGAAAACTACAAAAAAGATACTAGAACTAAGTGAATTTAGCAAGGTCATTGGATACAAGTTCAATATACCAAAAATCAATTGTACTTCTGTACAGAGCAAGAAACAATTGAAAATGAAATAAAAAAACAATGTAATTTAAAGTAGCATTGAAAACTATGAAGTAGGGTAAGTTTATTTAGATATGTGAAAACTGCAAAACACTGGTGAGAGAAATTAAGACCTAAATCAGTAGTGTGATATACTATACTCAAGAATCAGAAACATTATTTTCAAGATGCCAGTTCTCTCCCAAATTAATCTATAGATGTAATGAAACACCCCCCTCCCCCCAAAAAAAATTCCAGAAGGCTTTTTGTAGAGATTGACAAGATTATTCTAAAACTTACATGGAAATGCAAAAGACCTAAAATAGCCAAAACACTTGAAAAGAACAAAGTTGGTGGAGTTGCCATAACTTGATACCGCGATTTACTATATAACTACAGTAATCACGACAGGGTGGTATTGGTGCAAAGATAGATATGTAGGTTAATGAAACACAGTAGAGTCCAGAATGAGAAACACAAACAGAGGGGCAATTGCTTTTTGACCAAGGTGCCAAGACAATCTGGGAAAAGATAGTGTTCACAACAAATGGTGCTAAAACTGGATATCCGTTTGAAAAACATGAACTCTGATTCTTAACTCCCACACCATGTACAAAAATTAACTAGAAACTGATCATAGATCTAAATGTGAAAACTAAAACTATAGAAAAAATGGTGATCTTGGGAACAGAACAAAATTTCTTAGGACATAAGATTACAAATCATAAAAGAAAATAATTGATATATTTTTCTTCATCAAAAGTAAAAATTCTGCTCTTCAAGGTAAAATATTAAAATGAAAACTTAAGCCACAGGCTGGGAGATATATCATAAAAATTAGTATCAAGAATATATAGAGAAATTCTTTTTTTTTGGGGACCATGCTGAGCAGCTTGCAGGATCTTGTTCCCAGACCAGGGGTTCAACCCAGGCCGTCAGCAGTGAAAGTGAGGAGTCCTAACCACTGGACCACCAGGGAATTCCCAAGAATACCTAGAGAACTTCTACAGTCAATAATAAGAAGACAAACAATGCAGCAAAAATCAGGCAAAAGATTTGAACAGACACTGTATGAGCAAAGATAAGTGAACAACCAATAATCACATGAAAATATGTTTGATATCATCAGTAGGAAATTAGAAAAATTTAAATTACAATGCAGTTCCATTATATACCCATCAGAATGGTTAAAATTAAAAAGACTGATCATACTTAGAGTTGGGGAGGTGTGGAGCTACCAGAAGTCTCATAGATTGCTGGTGGGCATATAAATGGTATAGTGGTATAGACGGTTCAGCAATTTCTTATTAAGTTAATCATACTCTAACCATACAACCCAGCTATTCTTCTCTTAGGCATTTATCTGAGAGGAATGAAAACGTACACATGAACCAATGTTCACAACATTTTTATTCACAACAGTTCCGAACCAGAAACAAGGCAAATGTTCATCAACAGGTGAATGGATAAGCAAATTGTATATCCATGCAATGAAATACTTGTCAGCATAAAAGGAAACGAATTACTGATACATGCAGCAAATGGATGCACCTCAAAAGGTGAGTGAGAGTAGAAATACTGAGTGAAAAGAAGGCAGATGCCAAAGACTACGTACTATATAATTCCACTTATATGCAAGTCTAGAGCAGGCATCACTAGTCTATAATGACACAGAGTAGATCAATCAGTAGTTGTCTAGGGCCAGGGCTAGTGCGTGGGAGTTAAGATTGACAGGAAAGGCACCTGAGGGAACTTTCTGGGGTGATGGAAATGTTTTCTATCTTGATTGTGTTGGTGGTTACACCTGTGTATGCATTTGTCACAACTCATCTGTTTATTTAAAATAGGTGCATTTTAAGGTAAGTTGTGTCTTGATAAAATTGCTTTAAAATTACAAGAAATTATATCTAAGCACTTGAATGCCATTAGTTTGCATTCCTGACTTGTGTTAGAGAGAGAATTGGTAGGTCAAATATAATATGTGTTTCATCAGGATCTTACAACTCTGATTGCTAATAGGCTAGATCTTAAATGTTCTCACCATAAAAAGGAAATGATACTTATATGAAGTGACAGGGGTGTTAGCTAACACTACCGTGGTAATTATATTGCAGTATGTAAATGTATCAAATCTGTTGTACATCTTAAACTTATACAATGTTATATGTCAATTATATCTTAATTAAAAAAATCTTACGGGCTTCCCTGGTGGCGCAGTGGTTGAGAGTCCGCCTGCCGATGCAGGGGACACGGGTTCGTGCCCCGGTCCGGGAGGATCCCATAATCCGCGGAACGGCTGGGCCCGTGAGCAACGGCCACTGAGCTTGCGTGTCCGGAGCCTGTGCTCCACAACGGGAGAGGCCACAGCAGTGAGAGGCCCGCATACTGCAAAAAAAAAAAAAAAAATCTTACTACTTTGAGCAGGTCTTGAAAATACTGAGTATAATCTTTGAATTGCTCTAAAGAATGATACCGGTATCAGCCAGTTGAGCCCGAATCTTCTAGTAATAAATTAAATTGTGTACCAAGAATACTTGTGGATTCTGGCTGTATACCCTTTCCTTCACTCACCATGTTAGCATCTTTATCATAGGCTTACCCTCAACAATTTTTAAAATCAATGCCTAAAACTTAAGGTGATTTTTTTCCAGTTCTTTATTAAATCAAAATCTGTATGTTTTAGAAGAGCTGTGACATGAATCTAATATCATTAATTTCAATTTGTTTTCCAGTTGTTCCACATGACTTTTATACCTGCTACAAAGTAGTTGTATTGAACAATATTATTTAATATTATAATATTTATGTTATTTAAAATTTAAAAAATAAAATGTCTTCCCTCTTTATTCCTCATTAAGTTCAAAATTTCATGTTGAATTCTTCATCCTGCAGAGCTATCATTTGTCCCATTATTTAAAAAATAATTTTGCAAGTTCTGCTATTATAGCAGCAAATGTCAAAATCATTTTAACTAAATCTAAATATTTTCCATTGTGGTCTATAACTATTGTGCTTTTAGTCCCATTTAAAGTATCATTCATTATATTTGAATAAATATTAGACATACAACACTATTCTTCAGAACATCAAGCCAATATTCAATATCACTTGATTTTTTGGATACTATGGAAATCTTGCCATTTTTTTAAGTTTTGTTTTTAGTTCTAGGAATTTCAAATTTTTTTCCCCACTGTTTTCAATAAAAAAATTTGGCAGACTTTCTCTTTAAGTTTTTCTATTTCTTTATTCCTTTTAGCTTTTTTCTTTTCTGAATTTCACTTTCTATTTCTATCATGATCACAACTTTTATTCATTCTCAATGATCTAAAGGATTGAAAATAAAATGTAATTGTATTTAATGTATATATAATTTGAATATTCTCATTAATCAATGTAAAAGTAAAAACATATTCTTCATGTGTTGTTTTAAAAAGTTATCTTTTGTGGGCTTCCCTGGTGGTGCAGTGGTTGAGAATCTGCCTGCCAGTGCAGGGGACACGGGTTCGAGCCCTGGTCTGGGAAGATGCCACATGCCGTGGAGCAACTGGGCCCATGAGCCACAATTACTGAGCCTGCACGTCTGGAGCCTGTGCTCCGCAACAAGAGAGGCCGCGATAGTGAGAGGCCCACGCACCGCAATGAAGAGTGGCCCCCGTTTGCCACAACTAGAGAAAGCCCTCGCACAGAAATGAAGACCCAACACAGCTATAAATAAATAAATTTTTTTTAAAAAGTTATCTTTTGTAAGATATTTAAATCAAAAGGTGAACTACAAATTGTATTTGATGAATATCAAAATTATAAAATATTTAAAGGTAAAATTTCATTTATTTTTTTGAAGTTTTAGTTAGAAATATTTATATATTTTAATGAAAATAAAACTATTAAAAAATCTAACAGTCATTGGCCATCTAGATACCGTTTTATAAGGTGTTATCACTTCACTCATGTTTCTTCTAGACCTTCATATAGTATATACTTTTCTGAGCAATTGAATTGTTTAATATTACAGAGTGTTCCTTAGCTACTGTAACTATTGTGTTAATTTGTAAATGCCTTTGAAATTATGAATTGGAATGTTAAAAAAGAAGAGAACGAACACTCGGCACTACTGGAAACAATACTTTGCTATGCAAGAATCGATTGCATTTGTGCTATCTGAATGGAAGGATTTGACAGTTATGTGTCTTTTCTCCTATCTAGGCACTTCCACCCCTCAATTCTCTCTGCTCTCAGAAGCAGGGTTGTTTCTGATATTGGCAGCACAAATTCTCACAGCACTTGGGCCCGGTTGCTCATTGATTCAGGGACAGAGGGAAAGAGAGGGTGGCTTTTCCTGGATCCAGTACAGCGCTGGTCCAGGGACTGGCTGTGTGATAGGTGGCCCTGTGCCGGTTCTAAGCCCCAGTCCACAGTGTGTGTGCGTGCATGCGTGTGTGTGTGTGTGTGTGTGTGTGTGAGTGATGTGTGGGGCCCTCTAACCTATAGACCCATGACTGCATCCCTCTCACTGAGGACTAAAGGTGGTCCTGGGCAAGCCAGCCATCGAGGCCTCTTGAGGAGTATGCATGTGGGCTCTGCAGAACGGAAGTGTATAGAAATACAGAGAGCAGTAGGGCACCTTAAAAAATCCCCGATGAGATGAGTTCTGAGTTCTTTGGTACCTCGGTGCTCAGCAGAACTGTCTTTGCTCCGTTGAGTTCTCATCTAACTTGAACCAGAGAAATTTCATTTTTCATTTTTAATCAGTTTTCTATATTGGATTTTTGCCCATGATTTTGTTAGGAAACAAAAATTTCTTATACTAAAAAAAAAAAAAAAAAAAAAAAGATAGGCAAAGTGATCTGGTCCAGTTACCATCCCACACTCCCTTTCTAATTGGGAAGACTGAGGCCAGAGAAGGACAGTGACTGTCCAAGTTGACTCTCCAGTGAGCTTCAAGGTCCAGACCAGAAGCCAGGTGTCCAGACTCCCTGCATGTTCCGCTTCTTCCTGCCCCATGGAATCAATCAAGGATGGGATAAACAGCATATTATTGTGTTGATCTCAGAGAAGAATTTTATGATCTGTTCAGTCTCTTCCCAGAGTTGGCCTGGCCCTTAGCAAGCTAAAAGACATTGTGTCCCACCCTTAGGTTTTGGAGGCCATTGCTGAAATCAGAGATCTCATGCTCATATGCGCTCTTGGCCGACTTGTAATTTTTCCATTGCTTATAGAGTATGTGTTGAGAAAACAGCAGGCACCAAGTTTGAGTTCTATCCTATTCCCTTCCTGTTCATCTGTGGGTGTCTTCCTCTCCATCTTCATTCCATATTCATTCAAAATATTTATTAGTACCTGCTGTGGACCAGTTATCACAGTATAGCAGCTCAGGGACACGGTTGGCCTTTGTCTTTCTTTAACCTACTTCTCTGTCTTTGTTTCTTTGTTTTTCATTGTGTCTCTCATTTGCATATGTGTGTGCATCTCTCTGGTTATTTTTGGTCAATATCTCCCTTCTCTCTCTTTTCTTCTTCCTTCCTTCCTTCCTTCCTTCCTTCTCCTTTCCCTCCTCCTCCTCCTTGTCTTGTATCGCTCTACATTTCTCTATTTTTATTCCCTTATTTCTCACTGCATTTGCTCTCTTTCTTTTTCTATTTAGCTTCTCTCACTTTTCCATTATCTTTTGCTTCCTTCTCTGTTTGTTTCTCCTTTGTCTCTTCCTGCATCTGTGTGCTGCCATGTCTGTCTCCTCTCAGATTCTCTTTACAGACTGCGTGTGCACTTGTGCACAAAGTGGGAGGCTGCAAAGGCCTCTTGAATTTCTGCTCTTTACCCAAGTCCATGGGAGAACACTGAAGCCACCCAATTTGTTAAACAGATTTCACAAGATTTCCTCTTCTGATTATTTGGTTCTGTAAACACATTTTGATCCCACTGAAGAGGAGCTTTGGATCTCATTGGGGTTGTGCATTAGACAAGCAGGGGCCAGATTTTTTTTCAGGTTGTAAGGAGATCTGCCCTATCTTTAAATACTACATGCTATGAAAATAAGTCACTAGGCCCAGAGTAATCAAGGAGGGTTTCACAGAGATGATAATATTTGATCTGGGCCTTGAAGCATGAATAGGAGTTTTCCAGGAAGAAAAGGGTGAAGAGCATTCTTTGTAGAGGAAATGGCACAGAAGGATAAAGCAGTCTGGGAGATTGAGAACACAGTGTGTAAGAGGATGAGGCTGGAAAATTATGTTAGGACCCAAACCTGTGGGCTTTGAATGCTAGAATGAGGAATTTGGTCTTTTTCCTGATGGCCGTGTGGGGTCTTGGGAGAGTTTTAAGCAGGAGTGTGGCAGAGTTAGTGTGGTAGATGGCAGGCAGGTGTTCAGACTAGAGGCCTGGAGAGCAGGGGGGAGATTGAGGCAGTGCTCCAGGTAAAAGAGGATGGGCCATGGTGATAATATTCCTTCTCATTACATCATGCTTTACCCTAAAATTTGGTTCCATCTACTCTGCTTACATGAGGGTTTGTATTCATTAAAAAATGTTAATGAACCTGAACTATGTACTCACTTTGTGAGGTGTTGGGGGTATGGAAATGACTAAGACATTATTAAGCTGGAGTCTCGAGGAGCTTACAATTGAGAGGAGATATAGACACATCGACACATTGACAGGTAATTTCTTCATAACCCTTTATGTGCAAGGATAGAGGAAATAACAGGGGGATGTGGTGGCTCAGGGAAGGAAACTAACAGTATGGGAGGAGGCCAGTCATGGTGGGCTTCCTGGAAGAACTGAAGCTTTAGCTGTTTGAATGGCAGGCCAGAGTTATGTAGAGCCATAGTTTTCCAAGTGTGATCCTTAGCCTAGAAGCACCAGCATCACCTAGGAAATCGTGAGAAATGCAAATTCTTGGGGCCCATCCCAGACTGACAGAATCAGAAACTCTGGGTATGGGGACCCAGCCATCTGTGTTTTAACCAGTCTATTGATGTCTGCTGAAGTTTGAGAACCACTGCTCTAGGTAAGGGAGGGAGGAAGTTGCCTCAGGCCAAAGGAGCAGGTGTGCAAAAGCATTGAGACTGCAGATGGCTGGGTGGGAACATCATTCAGGGGCTGGAGGGCAGGGTCACTGTGTGGATGTACCGCAGAAGAGCCTGGAAGTCTGACTCAGACAGACAATGGAGGGATGTAGACTGTAGGGATGGGAAGCCACACAGACAGCTCAAGAGGAGGTAGGCATGGTCAGATTTCTCTGTGGAGTCAGTGTGAGCTGGGCATATGTAAAGCAGGCACTCCCTCAGCATCTGTTGATTGGACCCGGGAAGAGCTAGAATTGTCCCCTTCATCTGATGACGCCTGTGCTCCAGATCAGGGAGGGCAAACAAAGACTCATCTCTCATGCCAGCTCTGGTCCATCGGTTGCAGCTGCCCGAGTGCTGTATTAAGAAGGATCCTGAGTCAAGTCTGGGATGTAGAGGAATGAAGTTTGTGACTAAGTAGCCAAGGTTGCCATGGACATGAGTTGTAGGGGGTGAGGATTTGTTGGCTCATATGCTCCATATTAAATTTGAATTGCTCTTGCCAGATAATTAACACAATGAAAATAAAAACACATGTTTTCCAGAACTCATTTGTACTCAGGAAACCCAGCCTTGCTCCCAGTCATTAGCAGCTAGAATCAATTCTAAATTATGGGGAGTAGAGTCACTGAGGGACATGGAATCCTCTCCTCTTCATACCCTCCACAATGTAAACTTCTCCTGTTTCATGACACAATGACTGAATTTCTACCGTTATGCTTTTCTTCAGAGTCAGGCAGCTCAGGTCCCTATAGAACCGAAGATGCTGCAGGAGAGGAGGAATCAGTTCATCAGGAACACATCATTCAAGGCAGAGCCAAGATGGCAGTACGGGAAGATGTGGAGTTCATGTCTCCCCACGATTAGGGCACCTGTCAGATGCTGGTGGGGGGGACCTCGACACCCAAGGAGACGGAAGGAACACCCAAACGAACCGGTAGGACATGGGGGGACTGAGGGGAGAGGAGAAATGAAGGCCAGACAGGACCAGTGCCCCTGAGGTCTGGCTCAGAAGGGGGAGGGGTTCCCATGCCAGGAGGGACCCTCAGGGGCTAGGATCGGGGGGAGTGCACCAAGCGTTTCCCCTGCCCAATCGGCCCGGGAAGTCTGCTGGGTTCTTGGGCCAGGTCCTACGCCCTCAGAGGCCCCCTCCAGGCTGCGTGGGTCCTGGGGGTGTAGGAATGAGGCTGGGGGGAGAACAGGAGAGGCAGGCGGGAGGGGCCCTCCAGGACCAGAGGATTGGAAGAGGAGTGGAGGGCGTTTGCCCCGCCCACTTGGTCGCAGGAAGCCTGCTGGGCTCCCAGGTGGGGTACCCTGCCCTCTGAGACCAGAGGCACACCTGGGCCCTTTCTGTTCTGTTGAGCCTAAGCCCCACCCCTCACACCCCCAAGGGCCTTTTCCAGCCCTGTGGGTCCTAAGCATAGGCCCTGCTCCACCACTCAAACCCCGCTCCTGCCTAGGCCCTGCCCTCTACAGCCAAGGCCTTTTCCACCGTTTTTTTTTCTTTTTTACACCACCTCCTACCCTTTTTTTCTTTTCTTCTCCTCTTTTTTACTATTGTAGTTTTGTTTTACCCTCCGCCTGTTGTTTCATCTATATTTTTATATTCTTTCTAACATATCTGTTAGTTTGCTAGTCTAATTTTATTTTTACTCTTTGTTATTGTTGTTCTTTTTTTTTTCCTTTTTTTGCCACCCCATGCAGCTTGTGGTATCTTGGTTCATGAGCCAGGGGTCGGGCTGAAGCTCCTGTGGTGGGAGCTCTGAGTCTGAACCACTGGACTAACAGAGAACCTCAGACCCTAGGGAATATTCATTGGAGTGAGGTCTCCCAGAGGTCCTCGTCTCAGCACCAAGACCCAGCTCTACCCACAGGCCAAAGAGCCAGTAAGACAGGAACACATCTCACCCATCAAAAAAAAAAAAAAATAGATGGCAAAAAAATATGTCACAGATGAAGGAGCAAGGTAAAAACCTACAAGGCCAAATAAATGAAGAGGGGGACCTTCACGATGGCAGAGGAGTAAGACGTGGAGATCACCGTACTTCCCACAAATACATCAAAAATACATCTACATGTGGAGCAACTCCTATAGAGCACTTACTGAATGCTGGCAGAAGACCTCAGACTTCCCAAAAGATGCCCTCAGGCAACCTACACGCAGAGGCGGGGCCAAATACAAAGCTCAACCCCAAGAGCTGTGCGAACAAAGAAGAGAAAGGGAAATTTCTCCCAGCAGCCTCAGGAGCAGCGGATTAAATCTCCATAATCAACTTCATGCACCATGAATCTGTGGAATACATGAGTAGACAATAATCCCCAAATTGAGGTAGTGGACTTTGGGAGCAACTGTAGACTTGGAGGTTTGCTTTCTGCATCTAATTTGTTTTTGGTTTTATGTTTATCTTAGTTTAGTATTTAGAGCTTATTATCATGGGTAGATTTGTTTATTGATTTGGTTGCTTTCTTCCTTTTTATATATATATATTTTTTCCTTTTTCTCTCTTTTTTTTTTTTTTTTTTTAAGAAAGAATAGGAAAATTTTATTCAAGCCAAATTTGAGAATTTGGCTCGAAGAGCATGCCCAGGAAAAGCATCTCAGAGAGCTCTGAGATTGTTCCACCAGCTAGAAATCAAGGCACAGTCATATAAGTTTTTTGAGGCAGAGAGCTGGACATCAAATGACGTATTATTATTATTATTATTTTTTTAGCTCATTTTCATGTTTAATAACAATTACTGAAGAGAAATGCTTACATTAATCTTTTAAGTTTAGTTCAATCATACCTCAGTTAAAGATCATCTCCTAATCCTTTCTCTTCTTTTTTTTTTTTTTTTTTTTTAAACATCTTTATTGGGGTATAATTGCTTTACAATGGTGTGTTAGTTTCTGCTTTATAACAAAGTGAATCAGCTATACATATACATATGTTCCCATATGTCTTCCCTCTTGCGTCTCCCTCCCTCCCACTCTCCCCATCCCACACTTCCAGGCTGTCACAAAGCACCGAGCTAATATCCCTGTGCCTTGCGGCTGCTTCCCCCCAGCTATCTACCTTACTACGTTTGTTAGTGTGTATATGTCCATGACTCTCTCTCGCCCTGTCAAAACTCACCCTTCCCCCTCCCCATATCCTCAAGTCCGTTCTCCAGTAGGTCTGCGTCTTTATTCCTATCTTACCCCTAGGTTCTTCATGACATTTTTTTCCCTTAAATTCCATATATATGTGTTAGCATACGGTATTTGTCTTTTTCTTTCTGACTTACTTCACTCTGTATGACAGACTCTAGGTCTATCCATCTCATTACAAATAGCTCAATTTCATTTCTTTTTAAGGCTGAGTAATATTCCATTGTGTATATGTGCCACATCTTCTTTTTTTTTTTTTTTTTTTTTTAATGCGGTACGCGGGCCTCTCACTGTCGTGGCCTGTCCCGTTGCGGAGCACAGGCTCAGTGGCCATGGCTCACGGGCCCAGCCGCTCCGCGGCATGTGGGATCTTCCCGGACTGGGGCACGAAACTGTGTCCCCTGCATCGGCAGGCGGACTCCCAACCACTGCGCCACCAGGGAAGCCCGCCACATCTTCTTTATCCATTCATCCGATGATGGGCGCTTAGGTTGTTTCCATGTCCTGGCTATTGTAAATAGAGCTGCAATAAACATTTTGGTACATGACTCTTTTTGAATTTTGGTTTTCTCAGGGTATATGCCAAGTAGTGGGATTGCTGGGTCATATGGTAATTCTATTTGTAGTTTTTTAAGGAACCTCCATACTGTTCTCCACAGTGGCTGAACCAATTCACATTCCCACCAGCAGTGCAAGAGTGTCCCCTTTTCTCCACACCCTCTCCAGCATTTATTGTTTCTAGATTTTTTGATGATGGCCATTCTGACTGGTGTGAGATGATATCTCATTGTAGTTTTGATTTGCATTTCTCTAATGATTAATGATGTTGAGCATTCTTTCATGTGTTTGTTGGCATTCTGTATATCTTCTTTGGAGAAATGTCTATTTAGGTCTTCTGCCCATTTTTGGATGGGGTTGTTTGTTTTTTTGTTATTGAGCTGCATGAGCTGCTTGTAAATTTTGGAGATTAATCCTTTGTCAGTTGCTTCATTTGCAAATGTTTTCTCCCATTCTGAGGGTTGTCTTTTGGTCTTGGTTATGGTTTCCTTTGCTGTGCAAAAGCTTTGAAGTTTCATTAGGTCCCATTTGTTTATTTTTGTTTTTATTTCCATTACTCTAGGAGGTGGGTCAGAAAGGATCTTGCTGTGATTTATGTCATAGAGTGTTCTTCCTATGTTTTCTTCTAAGAGTTTGATAGTTTCTGGCCTTACACTTAGGTCTTTAATCCATTTTAAGCTTATTTTTGTGTATGGTGTTAGGGAGTGATCTAATCTCATACTTTTACATGTACCTGTCCAGTTTTCCCAGCACCATTTATTGAAGAGGCTGTCCTTTCTCCACTGTACATTCCTGCCTCCTTTATCAAAGATAAGGTGTCCATATGTGCGTGGGTTTATCTCTGGGCTTTCTATTCTGTTCCACTGATCTATCTTTCTGTTTTTGTGCCAGTACCATACTGTCTTGATTACTGTTGCTTTGTAATATAGTCTAAAGTCAGGGAGCCTTATTCCTCCAGCTCCTTTTTTCGTTCTCAAGATTACTTTGGCTATTCGGGGTCTTTTGTGTTTCCATACAAATTGCGAAATTTTTTGTTCTAGTTCTGTGAAAAATGCCAGTGGTAGTTTGATAGGGATTGCATTGAATCTGTAGATTGCTTTGGGTAGTAGAGTCATTTTCACAATGTTGATTCTTCCCATCCAAGAACATGGTATATCTCTCCATCTATTTGTATCATCTTTAATTTCTTTCATCAGTGTCTTATAATTTTCTGCATACAGGTCTTTCGTATCCTTAGGTAGGTTTATTCCTAGATATTTTATTCTTTTTGTTGCAATGGTAAATGGGAGTGTTTTCTTGATTTCACTTTCAGATTTTTTCATCATTAGTGTATAGGAATGCCAGAGATTTCTGTGCATTAATTTTGTATCCTGCTACTTTACCAAATTCATTGATTAGCTCTAGTAGTTTTCTGGTAGCATCTTTAGGATTCTCTATGTATAGTGTCATGTCATCTGCAAACAGTGACAGCTTTACATCTTCTTTTCCGATTTGGATTCCTTTTATTTCCTTTTCTTCTCTGATTGCTGTGGCTAAAACTTCCAAAACTATGTTGAATAAGAGTGGTGAGAGTGGGCGACCTTGTCTTGTACCTGATCTTAGTGGAAATGCTTTTAGTTTTTCACCATTGAGGACGATGTTGGCTGTGGGTTTGTCATATATGGCCTTTATTATGTTGAGGAAAGTTCCCTCTATGCCTACTTTCTGCAGGGTTTTATCATAAGTGGGTGTTGAATTTTGTCGAAAGCTTTCTCTGCATCTATTGAGATGATCATATGGTTTTTCTCCTTCAATTTGTTAATATGGTTTATCACATTGATAGATTTGCGTATATTGAAGAATCCTTGCATTCCTGGAATAAACCCCACTTGATCATGGTATATGATCCTTTTAATGTGCTTTTGGATTCTGTTTGCTAGTATTTTGTTGAGGATTTTTGCATCTATGTTCATCAGTGATATTGGCCTGTAGTTTTCTTTCTTTGTGACATCCTTGTCTGGTTTTGGTATCAAGGTGATGGTGGCTTCGTAGAAGGAATTTGGGAGTGTTCCTCCCTCTGCTATATTTTGGAAGAGTTTGAGAAGGATAGGTGTTAGCTCTTCTCTAAACGTTTGATAGAATTCACCTGTGAAGCCATCTGGTCCTGGGCTTTTGTTTGTTGGAAGGTTTTTAATCACAGTTTCAATTTCAGTGCTTGTGATTGGTCTGTTCATATTTTCTATTTCTTCCTGATTCAGTCTTGGCAGGTTGTGCATTTCTAAGAATTTGTCCATTTCTTCCAGATTGTCCATTTTATTGGCATAGAGTTGCTTGTAGTAATCTCTCATGATTTTTTTTTATTTCTGCAGTGTCAGTTGTTACTTCTCCTTTTTCATTTCTAATTCTATTGATTTGAGTCTTCTCCCTTTTTTTCTTGATGAGTCTGGCTAGTGGTTTATCTATTTTGTTTATCTTCTCAAAGAACCAGCTTTTAGTTTTATTGATCTTTGCTATTGTTTCCTTCATTTCTTTTTCATTTATTTCTGATCTGATTTTTATGATTTCTTTCCTTCTGCTAGCTTTGGGGTTTTTTTGTTCTTCTTTCTCTAATTGCTTGAGGTGCAAGGTTAGGTTGTTTATTCGAGATGTTTCCTGCTTCTTAAGGTGGGCTTGTATTGCTATAAACTTCCCCCTTAGAACTGCTTTTGCTGCATCCCATAGGTTTTGGGTCGTTGTGTCTCCATTGTCATTTGTTTCTAGGTATTTTTTTATTTCCTCTTTGATTTCTTCAGTGATCACTTCATTATTAAGTAGTGTATTGTTTAGCCTCCATGTGTTTGTATTTTTTACAGATCTTTTCCTGTAATTGATATCTAGTCTCATGGCGTTGTGGTCGGAAAAGATACTTGATACAATTTCAGTTTTCTTAAATTTACCAAGGCTTGATTTGTGACCCAAGATATGATCTATCCTGGAGAATGTTCCATGAGCACTTGAGAAAAATGTGTATTCTGTTGTTTTTGGATGGAGTGTCCTATAAATATCAATTAAGTCCATCTTGTTTAATGTATCATTTAAAGCTTGTGTTTCCTTATTTATTTTCATTTTGGATGATCTGTCCATGGGTGAAAGTGGGGTGTTAAAGTCCCCTACTATGAATGTGTTACTGTTGATCTCCCCTTTTATGGTTGTTAGTATTTGCCTTATGTATTGAGGTGCTCCTATGTTGGGTGCATAAATATTTACAATTGTTATATCTTCTTCTTGGATCGATCCCTTGATCATTATGTAGTGTCCTTCTTTGTCCCTTTTAATAGTCCTTATTTTAAAGTCTATTTTGTCTGATATGAGAATTGCTACTCCAGCTTTCTTTTGGTTTCCATTTGCATGGAATATCTTTTTCCATCCCCTTACTTTCAGTCTGTATGTGTCTCTAGTTCTGAAGTGGGTCTCTTGTAGACAGCATATATAAGGGTCTTGTTTTTGTATCCATTCAGCCAGTCTGTGTCTTTTGGTGGGAGCATTTAGTCCATTTACATTTAAGGTAATTATCGATATGTATGTTCCTATTTCCATTTTATATATTGTTTTGGGTTCGCTACTATAGGTCATTTCCTTCTCTTGTGTTTCGTGTCTAGAGAAGTTCCTTTAGCATTTGTTGTAAAGCTGGTTTGGTGGTGCTAAACTCTCTCAGCTTTTGCTTGTCTGTAAAGATTTTAATTTCTCCATCAAATGTGAATGAGATCCTTGCTGGGTAGAGTAGTCTTGGTTGCAGGCTATTCTCCTTCATCACTTTCAGTATGTCCTGCCACTCCCTTCTGGCTTGTAGGGTTTCTGCTGAGAGATCAGCTGTTAACCTTATGGGGATTCCCTTGTGTGTTATTTGTTGTTTTTCCCTTGCTGCTTTTAATATGCTTTCTTTGTATTTAATTTTTGACAGTTTGATTAATATGTGTCTTGGCGTGTTTCTCCTTGTATTTATCCTGTATGGGACCCTCTGTGCTTCCTGGACTTGATTAACTATTTCCTTTCCCATATTAGGGAAGTTTTCTACTATAATCTCTTCAAATATTTTCTCAGTCCCTTTCTTTCTTTCTTCTTCTTCTGGAACCCCTATAATTCGAATGTTGGTGCGTTTCATGTTGTCCCAGAGGTCTCTGAGACTGTCCTCAGTTCTTTTCATTCTTTTTTCTTTATTCTGCTCTGCAGTAGTTATTTCCACTACTTTATCTTCCAGGTCACTTATCCGTTCTTCTGCCTCAGTTATTCTGCTATTGATCCTATCTAGAGTGATTTTAATTTCATTTATTGCATTGTTCATCGTTGCTTGTTTCATCTTTAGTTCTTGTAGGTCCTTGTTAACTGTTTCTTGCATTTTGTCCATTCTACTTCCAAGATTTCGGATCATCCTTACTATCATTATTCTTAATTCTTTTTCAGGTAGATTGCCTATTTCCTCTTCATTTGTTAGGTCTGGTGGGTTTTTATCTTGCTCCTTCATTTGCTGTGTGTTTTTCTGTCTTCTCATTTTGCTTATCTTACTGTGTTTGGGGTCTCCTTTTTGCAGGCTGCACTTTCGTAGTTCCCATTGTTTTTGATGTCTGTCTCCAGTGGCTAAGGTTGTTTCAGTGGGTTGTGTAGGCTTCCTGGTGGAGGGGACTAGTGCCTGTGTTGTGCTGGATGAGGCTGGGTCTTGTCTCTCTAGTGGGCAGGTTCACGTCTGGTGGTGTGTTTTGGGGTGTCTGTGGCCTTATTATGATTTTAGGCAGCCTCTCTGCTAATGGGTGGGGTTGTGTTCCTGTTTTGCTAGTTGTTTGGCATAGGTTGTCCAGCACTGTGGCTTGCTGGTCGTTGAGTGAAGCTGGGCGCTGGTGTTAAGATGGAGGTCTCTGGGATATTTCCACCGTTTAATATTATGTGGAGCTGGGAGGTCTCTTGTTGACCAGTGTCCTGAAGTTGGCTCTCCTACCTCAGAGGCAGAGCCCTGACTCCTGGCTGGAGCACCAAGAGCCTTTCATCCACACAGCTCAGAATAAAAGGGAGAAAAAGTAGGGAGAATTAGTAGAAGTATGAGTAAAGAAAGAAGGAAAGGAGGAAAGGAAGGAAGGAAGAAAGAAGCAAAGAAGAAAAGAAAGGAGGGAGGGAGGGAGGGAGGAAGGAAGGAAGGAGGGAAAGAAGGAAAAAAAACAAAGAAAGATGATACAGTAAAAATAAAATAAAGTATAATATAGTTATTGAATTAAAAAATATTTAGAAAAAAAAAGGGACGGATAGAACCTTAGGACAAATGTTGGAAGCAAAGCTATACAGAGAAAATCTTACACAGAAGCATACACATACACCTTCACAAAAAGAGGTAAAGGGGGAAAAATCATAAATCCTGCTCCCTGAGACCACCTCCTCAATTTGGGGTGATTCGTTGTCTAAAGGAGGGAAGGAAGGAAGGAAAGAAAGAAAGAACGAAGGTAAAGTATAATAAAGTTATTACAATTAAACTTAATTATTAAGAAAAAGAATTTTTAAAAAAAAGTCATGGACGGATAGAGCCCTAGGACAAATGGTGGAAGCAAGAGTATACAGACAAGATCTCACACAGAAGCATACACGTACACATTCACAAAAAGAGGAAAAGGGAAAAAAATCATAGATCTCGCTCCTAAATTCCACCTCTTCAATTTGGGATCATTCCTTGTCTATTCAGGTATTCCACAGATGCAGGGTCCTTTTTGATTGTGGAGCTTTAATCCGCTGCTTCTGTGGCTGCTGGGAGAGATTTCCCTTTCTCTTCTTTGTTCTCACAGCTCACAGGAGCTCAGCTTTGGATTTGGCCCTGCCTCTGCGTGTAGGTCGCTGGAGGGCGTCTGTTTTTTCGCTCAGACAGGACTGGGTTAAAGGAGCCGCTGATTCGGGGCCTCCGGCTCACTCAGGCCGGGGGTTGGGGGATGGGGGAAGGAGGGGCCCTGCGTGCGGGGCCGGCCTGCGGCGGCAGAGGCAGCGTGACGTTGCGGCAGAGGCCGGCGTGACGTTGCACCAGCCTGAGGCCCGCCGTGCGTTGTCCCGGGGAAGTTGTCCCTGGATCCCGGGAACCTGGCAGTGGCGGGCTGCACAGGCTCCGCGGAAGAGGGGTGTGGAGAGTGACCTGTGCTCGCACACAGGCCCCTTGGTGGCGGCAGCAGCAGCCTTAGCGTCTCCCGCCCGGCTCTTGGGTCCGCGGTTTTAGCCGCGGCTCGCGCCCGTCTCTGGAGTTCCTTTAAGCAGCGCTCTTAAACCCCTCTCCTCGCGCACCAGGAAACAAAGAGGGAAGAAAAAGTCTCTTGCCTCTTCGGCCGGTGCAGGCTTTTCCCCGAACTCCCTCCCGGCTAGTCGTGGTGCACTAACCCCTTCAGGCTATGTTCAAGCCGCCAACCCCAGTCCTCTCCCTGAGCTCCGTCCAAAACCAAAACCCGAGCCTCAGCTCGCAGCCCTGCCCGCCCCGGCGGGTGAGCAGACAAGCCTCTCGGGTTGGTGAGTGCTGGTCGGCACCGATCGTCTGTGCAGGAATCTCCCCGCTTTGCCCTCCGCACCCGTCGCTGTGCACTACTCCGCGGTCCCGAAACTCCCCCCTCTGCCTCCCGCAGTCTCCGCCCGCGGAGGGGCTTCCTAGTGTGTGGAAACTTTTCCTCCTTCACAGCTCCCTCCCACTGGTGCAGGTGCCGTCCTTATTTTGTCTCTGTTTTTTCTTTTGCCCTACCCAGTTACGTGGGGAGTTTCTTGCCTTTTGGGAGGTCTGAGGTCTTCTGCCAGCCTTCAGTAGGAGTTCTGTAGGAGTTGTTCCACGTGTGGATGTATTTCTGGTGTATCCGTGGGGAGGAAGGCGATCTCCACGTCTTACTCTTCCGCCATCTTCAAGGTCCCCCCCCAAATGACCCCTTTTTCTCTTTTTGTGAGTGTGTATGTATATGCTACTTTGTGTGATTTTGTCTGTACAGCTTTGACTTGCCATTTGTCCTAGGGGTCTGTCTGTCCATTTTTTTTTTTTTGTATAGTTTTTAGCACTTGTTAACATTAGTGGATTTGTTTTTTGGTTTGGTTGCTCTCTTCATTTTTTTTTTTATTTTTAAAAATATTAAAAATTTTTTTATTTTAATAACTTTAATTTATTTTTTTCTTTCTTTCTTTTTTTTTTCCTCCCTTTTCTTCTCAACTGAATGACTGAAATGGTCTTGGTGCTCTGGACAGGTGTCAGGCCTGAGTCTCTGAGGTGGGAGAGCAGAGTTCAGGACATCGGTCCACCAGAGACCTCCTGGCTCCATGTAATATCAAACGGCCAAAGCTCTCCCAGAGATCTCCATCTCAGTGCTAAGACCCAGCTCCACTCAACAACCAGCAAGCTACAGTGCTGGACACCCTATGCCAAACATCTAGCAAGACAGGAACACAACCCCACCCATTAGCAGAGAGGCTGCCTAAAATCATAATAAGTCCACAGACACCCCAAAACACACCACCGGACACAGTCCTGCCCACCAGAAAGACAAGATCCAGCCTCATCCACCAGAACACAGGCACCAGTCCTCTCCACCAGAAAGCCTGCACAACCCACTGAACAAACCTTAGCCACTGGGGGCAGACACCAAAACAATAGGAACTACGACCCTGCAGCCTGAGAAAAGGAGACCCCAAACACAGTAAGTTAAGCAAAATGAGAAGACAGATAAACAGACAGCAGATGAAGGAGCAGGGTAAAAACCCACCAGACCAAACAAATGAAGAGGAAATAGGCAGACTACCTGAAAAAGAATTCAGAGTAATGATAGTAAAGATGATCCAAAATCTTGCAAATAGAATGGAGAAAATACAAGAAACGTTTAACAAGGACCTAGAAGAGCTAAAGAGCAAACAAACAATGAGGAACAACACAATAAATGAAATTAAAAATTCTCTGGAAGGAATCAATAGCAGAATAACTGAGACAGAAGAATGGATAAGTGACGTGGAGGATAAAATAGTGGAAATAACTACTGCAGAGCAGAATAAAGAAAAAAGAATGAAAAGAATTGAGGACACTGTCAGAGACCTCTGGGACAACATTAAACACGCCAACATTCAAATTATAGGGGTCCCAGAAGAAGAAGAGAAAAAGAAAGGGACTGAGAAAATATTTGAAGAGATTATAGTTGAAAGGGACTGAGAAAATATTTGAAGAGATTATAGTTGAAAACTTCCCTAATATGGGAAAGGAAATAGTCAATCAAGTCCAGGAAGCACAGAGAGTCCCATACAGGATAAATCCAAGGAGAAACATACCAAGACACATTTTAATCAACCTATCAAAAATTAAATACAAAGACAAACTATTGAAAGAGGCAAGGGAAAAGCAACAAATAACATAAAAGAGAATCCCCATAAGGTTAACAGCTGAACTTTCAGCAGAAACTCTGCAAGCCAGAAGGGAGTGGCAGGACATATTGAAAGTGATGAAAGGGAAAAACCTACAAACGAGATTACTCTACCCAGCAAGGATCTCATTCAGATTCAACGGAGAAATAAAAACTTTTACAGAGAAGCAAAAGCTAAGAGAATTCAGGGGAGAGAATTCAGAACCTAGGGGCAGGACAGGAATAAAGACGAAGACATAGAGAATGGACTTGGGGACACGGGGACTGGGAAGGGTAAGCTGGGACGAAGTGAGAGAGTGGCATGTTCCTATACACACTACCAAATGTAAAATAGATAGCTAGTGGGAAGCAGCCGCATAGCACAGGGAGATCAGCTCGGTGCTTTGTGACCACCTACAGGGGTGGGATAGGGAGGGTGGGAGGGAGACGCAAGAGGGAGGAGATATGGGGATATATGTACATGTGTAGCTGATTCACTTTGTTATACAGCAGAAACTAACACACCATTGTAAAGCAATTGTACTCCAATAAAGATGTTAGAGAAAAAAAAAAGAACTGTAGTGTTAGCTACATTAAATTTATCTTATAGTCTAGCTTTCAAGAAAATGTGTGCTTAGGGATGTATTTCATAATAATATAGCTTCTAACTTAAAATGACATGACACTGAAAGACAACATTTTAAATATTAGATCTTAGACCATGTCCAACTTTTGCAGAGCTTACCTAGTATAAAAGCCCAACATAGTTTGATTGACTTTGTTTTACAGTCATCTTATCTACCCTACTTTTTATTAACAAATGTCAATTTTCAAATTTTTCCTACTTATTATATCTAACAAAATCATAATATATGAGCTGTCACATCAAATCTCATTCTATGCATAGAAAAATAGACTGTGAGCAACTCCTTTGTCTATGCTATATAGTTACCAGATCAGTTAATCTTACCTTTCTAAATTGGAATTATATTTGAAATACAATTTCAATAAGCCATTGCTATCATCTTCTTCAACCTTCAAATTCTCTTCTGAAAGAATAACTAGTATCTTCCCTCTTCCTTTTGATTTAATGCACAACTATAGCTTCGTTAACCAGTTTCAAAAAGTGAAGATTAATGGGTATTTATCTGATTAAAGAATATAAATATTTATTTTGAATGCAGATTTAATAATGTAATAATCTCTTATAGTGACTACCATCAAGTTACTTTCATTGAATAATCTATGGTCTGGACTTAAGTTGTTATTGCCTTCCTTGTTTCTGTTGTTGTTGATGATGATGCTTTTTAAATGAACCTTTCAGCAAATTGTAGGTATTTGAATATTGCAATGGTTTCTTTCTTATGTGTGAATACTCAGCATCTTTTACAATGCCTGCTATTTAAAGGGAGTTCAGTACTTGCCCAAGAGATTTTATCAGTGCTTTTGAAAAATATTTCATATAGGCAGCTGCATGTAGATGCTGTATATTTATATCATCAGATTTTGTAGTATCTTAATGTCATAGACTGCATTTGGAAGCTAATTTCAATTATTATTTTTTATTTCCTAAATGATATCCTAAAGTGTAAATGTTTGAAAACTACATATTTCTAGAAATGGGAGTTTCCTTGCTTTATCTACTGGAAAACAGAAATTTGTTTTCTGATTTATTGGTGGTGTTGAGAATGAATAAGATATTTGTTTCTAACTTCTTAAGAAAGATGGCATCAAGATTTAACTGTAATAAACCTAATATTCCATATATGACCCCCTTATAAGATCTATTACAATGAAATACACAATGATTTAATAAGTATATATTTAAAATTTAAAATATCAGATATATTTGTTAATCCTTGAAAAAAACGAATTCAAATTTATTTCTGTTCTAGTACCTTCTTATATATTATCTCATAGCAAACTTGTACTTAAAAATATTAATTCAATTTTACATTTTAGACAGTATACTTACCTTGCTTCCACTTGTTTGAAATCTGGACTTGAATTGTCATCTTTTCAGTTGTAAAATATACTTTTTCTTCACCGCATAAAAAAAATAAAATAAAAAATAGGTGGAAGACCTAAATAGACATTTCACCAAAGAAGACATACAGATGGCCAAGAGGCACATGAAAAGCTGCTCAACATCACTAATTATTAGAGAAATGTAAATCAAAAGTACAATGAGTATCACCTCATACCAGTTAGAATGGGCATCATCAGAAAATCTACAAACAACAAATGCTGGAGAGGGTGTGGAGGAAAGGGAACCCTCTTGCACTGTTGGTGGGAATGTAAATTGATACAGCCACTATGGAGAACAGTATGGAGGTTCCTTAAAAAACTGAAAATAGAACTACCATATGACCCAGCAATCCCACTACTGGCATATACCCTGAGAAAACCGTAACTCAAAAGGAGACATGTACCACAATGTTCATTGCAGCACTATTTACAATAGCCAGGACATGGAAGCAGCCTAAATGTCCATCGACAGATGAATGGTTAAAGAAGATGTGGCACATATATACAATGGAATATTACTCAGCCATATAAAAAAATAAAGTTCAGTTATTTGTAGTGAGGTGGATGGACCTAGAGTCTGTCATACAGAGTGAAGTAAGTCAGAAAGGGAAAAACAAATACCATATACTAAGGCATATATATGGAATCTAAAAAAAAATGGTACTGATGAACTTAGTGGCATGGCAGGAATAAAAACGTAGACATAGAGAATGGACTTGAGGACATTGGAGGGGAGGGGAAAGCTGGGGCGAAGTGAGAGTAGCATCGACATATATACACTACAAATGTAAAATAGATAGCTCGTGGGAAGCAGCAGCATAGCACAGGGAGATCAGCTTGGTGCTTTGCGATGACATAGAGGGATGGGATAGGGAGGGTGGGAGGTAGGCTCAAGAGGGTGGGGATATGGGGACATATGTATGCATATAGCTGATTCACTTTGCTGTACAACAGAAACTAAGATAGCATTGTGAAGCAATTATACTCCAATAAAGATTGTATTTTTTGTAAGAAAAAAAAGAACACATCATTCAACTAACGACATCAGTCAATTACCTGACACATGCAGGACCCATAACTTATGAGGGGAAGGACATACACTGTTAATTAAGAAAATGCAATATATTTTTTCAGTACCCATGTTTTAATAGTTTCAACCGTTTTAAATGGAAAGTTTCCTCAAATATTTGATGTCATTGTCCTTTGAAAATAGTATACAGAAGATAATTAATCTTTAACTGCCCCTCCTTTTTGTTTTTGGATGGCCCACTATCAAGAATATTATATATTTTTTTATCTTTTATTTTTATTTTTTGCGGTACATGGGCCTCTCACTGTTGTGGCCTCTCCCGTTGCGGAGCATAGGCTCCGGACGTGCAGGCTCAGCGGCCGTGGCTCACAGGCCCAGCCGCTCCGTGGCATGTGGGATCTTCCCGGACCGGGGCACGAACCCGTATCCCCTGCATCGGCAGTCGGACTCTCAACCACTGCGCCACCAGGGAAGCCCAGGAATATTATTTTTACCGTGTCCTTCTTCCAGATGTATGGAGGGCTCATGGTGTCAGCACTGATGCTCCCAGGCCTCAGTACTTCTTTGAATATCTGTATTTTTAAACTCTTCTTTCTCCTGCCTTTTCCTCACTTTCTACTTGCCTTCATCCATTGGTGTCAGTGTTTCTGCCTTATGGAAAATGCAGTATTAAAGAAAGCTTTTCCATCCAAGTAGCCCTCACGTCACAGGGTTCTGAATGGGTGCCAGCTGGGGGGCTGGGAGCACAGCCCCAAAAGCCCTTCCTCTGGTGCAAAATGGATTTGAAGACTTGCATTTCATCTTTAAAGTGTGTGCAATCAAATAGTATTTAACTTAGTTACCAGTGAGTGAAAAGGATGCCGGGTAGATGTCCAGTGTTTATCCTGTAACTTTGCACAGACGCCCCCGCCCCGCCCCCACCAACCGCTCCAAAGTACACCACTGTGTCCTGGAGGATGTGTGTGTTACAGGTAGAAGAAATGGCTGTGGGAATGAGCAGAAGCCCATTGGACCAGCTGTGTGACCCCGGGTAAATAAGCTCACCTTTCTGAGTTTGGTTTCCTCATATGTATGTAGGAGAAAATAGAGGACAGGAAGAAATAAAATAAATGAAAGCGTGTAGCACAGTCCTTGACACACATTAGGCCCTCAGTAGATTTTAGTTAAATCCCCACATCAAAGAACCTGAGTCATGTTTACCACAGTATGAATTAATTCGTCTTAACACACAGTTAGCCTGGGGAGAATTGGACTACTGAAGGGTCGATTTGGATTTTGGGATAATCTCTGCCATTTACCCTCACTGTAAATTGCTGGGATCTTGCTGTGAGGATACAGAGGAAGGAGGGGTTCATTCCTACTGGGGAATCTTGGATGGTTCCAAGGAGATGACACTGGAGCTGGATTTTGCAGCGTGGGTAAATGTTCAACAGGCTCATTGTATGGTCAGGCCACACAGGATGGCTGTTCTCTTTCTCTCTACTTCACCAGTGCCTGCCTCACCGACACCCTACTCACCTGACTGACCTTCCTACATACTTGTCCCCGCCCCAGCTGGTGATTCTTCTAATCTTTAGATCAGAACATTTCCACCCTGAGGGGCGTGCCCCTCTGGGGCACCAGTAGAAACCAGTAGTTTCCCTGGTAACTAATGAGCCCACCTGATATCAATTCCCCTATAACTGGTAACCCGCCCCCCCCCAACACCCGAATGAAGACTGCTGCCATGTCCTGCCCACCATCCACCGCGCTCTGTAGGGTGTCGCTCCAGGACCTTGCTTCAGACAGGTAAGCTCCCCCATCCATTAAACCACTGATGTCTCTGTCTCCGACTCCAGGCTCTTTCTTCGGTCTCAAGGATGGGCAAGTACAGGGCTTGCAGACCTGTGGGGTGCAGCCCAACATTCATGAGTGATGAACAATGAAATTTAGGACTGGACACACGCATCTGAGTGTGAGCCTGGAGGACCTAGTCTATGTTAAGAAGTTTGATTTTTATTCCGTTGGCCGTAAGGAGCTGTTGAAGACTTTGGAGCACAGAGGAGTGAGGTGAGGACTACAAGTGAAAAAGATCCTTAGAATATAAGCTTCCTGGGGACAGATCCTCCCGTACCCCATGTGATTCCTGCTCTAACCCCTCTGCCTACAACAGTATCTGGCACAGTTAAGTGTCCAATAGCTGATATTTGAGTGAATAAGTGATGGAATCACTCTGGTAGCAGGCGTTTGGGGTAGATTGGGGAGGGCCCAGAGGCAGGAGAACCCGGTCAGAGGCCACAAGCGCTCGTCCAAAGGGGTTGGCAGTGTGAAGGGTGAAGGAACAGCTGCAGGAGACTCTGGGAACATCTCCCTTCTGCCCTCAGCACCTCCTGTGGCGCACTGACCACTCTGAATTCAGGGAACACTTCAGGGCAGCATAATCCATCCCGACAGCCCTGGCCACGTGTTCTTCCAGAGCCTCTGTTCCTCTCTGCTCCCTGTTCAGATTGGAACACAGTCCGGGCACGCTCTAGAGAGGAAATAGTTATTTGCATATGAACATGAAACAGCACTTTCTGAAGCTGCGAGCCGGGCGCAGCTGGTGCGAGCTGGGCTTGCTCACAATCGCAACCAGCTTGTCTTAATTTGGGGCTGGAGGATTGGGGTGGGACTCCATGTGCCAGCTTCCCAGCAGGAAGACACTCATATACACACAAACACACACGCAAATGCAACAGGCCTGCAGTCCTGGCCAGCTTGGCTGAGGAGAGACTTCCTAGGGGATAGGAGAGGAAGGAAGGGAAAGGGTTATACAAATGCATTCTTCTCAAGCCCCAGGGGAGCAGCTGCTTTTGGATGTTCGATCCATTGGGACCCATCGGGAGTGCCCTGCTGGTCCTGGAGCCATCTCACAATGTTGAACACTTACTGTGCACTAAGCGTTTCGTCAGATGCTTTGCTTGAGGGTTTTCTGCAGAAGGCAGGTGGGGGGAATGCTGGAGGAAGAAGTAGGCTGGTTGCCAAGGCCTTATGTTGTTTTGAAAAATGATAAATGAAAGTTGAAAAAGTCACTAGGTTGAGACTTCAAGGAGACTCCTTGGAAACTTGCTGCCCCAAGTGAGACATAGTTTTATCCTGCTGTATAATCCCTGAAAATCAAGGCTGGACACAAACGTAGAAACAAACATAAATGCAAATGGAACTGATTGTTTCTCCCGTTTCTTTCCCTCTTGCTTTTCTCTTTTCCACCCCTCTTTTTTTTGCGGTACGTGGGCCTCTCATTGTTGTGGCCTCTCGCGTTGCGGAGCACAGGCTCCAGACGCACAGGCTCAGCGGCCATGGCTCACGGGCCCAGCCACTCCGTGGCATGTGGGATCCTCCCGGACCGGGGCACAAACCCGGGTCCCCTCCATCGGCAGGCGGTCTCTCAACCACTGCGCCACCAGGGAAGCCCTTCCACCCCTCTTTAATCTCCTCTTTTGATGCCAACAGTCCAGACACTGTCTGCAGAGGTTTGCTTGTCCCGGGACCTCTCCCCACGGTCCCCCTGGTGGGTATTTGTCCACCAGCACAGAGGCAGGGGACTCTGGAGCCAATGGTGAAACTTCTCAGGCTGCAAATGGACACAATGATGAGAAAGCCCTCTCATAGGGGAAGTGGGCAGCGTGATATTCTGGAAATATCTCGGGCTTTAATATTTTGCAACGATGGATTTTAATCCTAGCTCTACAACGTAGGTAGAGAACTTAACTTTTCGTGCTCAATTTCACTACCAACCCTGTGAGTTGGGTGTAATGATCCCTCACCCAGAGTTGTTGCAGGAATAAACGGAGTTGATGTAACAATGGACTTAACCTAACATATAACCATAAGAGCTAATACTTAGCTAACATTATTAGGCATGCTTTTCTGAGCACTTCAGTGAATTAACTCACTTGACTTTTGCAATAACCTTATGAAGGACAACAGTTATCCTCACTTCATAGGCCCAGGGAGGTTATACCATTTGTCCTAGTCAGCGACAAAGGTGGGATTTGAACATAGGTAGTCTGACTCCAGAGCCAATGCTCATCGCCACTACTCTATGCTACCTTCTGGCACCATGGTGTACACAATAAGAGGTGCTCAGTGCTCCTTGTGTCCCCCTCCCCTAACTTCTTTCTTCAAGGAGCCAGGAGTCTTGCGGAAAGTTCTCTGGCAACATTGGAGCAGTTCTCTCTGTTAATTAGGTGTTTCATTTTACGCCAGCCTTTTGTTTTCCCCCTGGAGATCTGGCAGTATTTCCAATAAATTGTGTTTCAAGGAAAGAAATAGAAAAAGACAGTGAGTGGCCCCCCTCAGGTTGGAGACTGCAAGGTTTCTTTCCGCAGGGGAGAACAATTGGGCCATTGTCCACAGTAATAGGACTTCCTGGGGAGGCAGCTGTTGGCCTTGCTCCCCGGTTTTATTTTAGCAATGATCAAATTAGAATCCCTTTTCCTCCCCTTCCCTTTGGTCAGTAGTATATTTTATTCTCACACGGACCACTCCTTATTCCCACAAAGGAGATTAAAATTTTGGTTCTGGACTTAGCATAGGGATGTGGCAAGCGCTTGCCCACATCTAGAGTGGGACTAAATATTTTGCCAGACTTGCCTTTGCAGAACCAAGAGTTTCCTTCTGGTGAGCATGCTGGGATCTTCTTGGGCCCCATACCTGCATCTCAGAGAAAAACCTTAGCGTTCAACTCTGGATTGATCAGCACTACTTATCTAGGCTTATGATGATCCTGGCCCAGAATGTTGAGTCCTTTTGTCCTCTGGTTGTGCATTTAACTCCTTCACCGGCTAAGAGCAAAGTGGAGAGTTGGGGGGTGGATGTCGGTGGTGGTGGAACTGGGCATGTCTTCAGAGTGACCCGAATTTGAGTTCCCATCCTACCACACATCAAATTCTGTGATGTTGGCCAAGTAGCTTAACTTCTCCCCTGTAGACAGTGGTCTTCTTCCCCACCTGGTCTACATCCCAGTTCCACGGAATGATTGGCACTCTTATGATGGCCCGAACCATTGCGTATGTGGTTCTCTATGGAGTTTCCCTTCTGGCCACTTGATTCACTTTAACCAAATCTTCAAATCTCAGTTCAGACATTGCCTGGTTCATGGTAGGTGTTTAATGTATTTCTTTTTGTAGGAGATATTTGTTATTTTTCTTCGTTTTAATCCTCTTCTTCCTTCTCTGTCTTATCAATCTCTTTAAAAGGCAGAGTTGTCTCCCACTAGAGGAGCTGAAAAGATAAGACAATCTCTTCCACAGTTCCTTGCATCTAGTTTTTGCCAGCTGGACAAAATCACCTAGACTTTATTCAGAAGCTAGGGAGGAATTGGGGATACTGAGGATGACTGGTTGTGTAGTTGCAAGCTTCCTCATTTCTGCAACGGATTATAAGCGCATAGTTGTAGTAAGAGCTTCCTTATTCCACTGCTAAATTCATGTTCCCTTTGCCTCATTCAGTACCTTACTTGGTCATGGATCTTTACCTGACTGTGTGACCCTAACCTTCATTGCTAGAAGGTCTGAACCTGCAGTAGATCTGGATGTGTTGGGTTGCTATGGTCTTCCATTAACTTTACCACTAGTCCTGTTAATTCATGTTGCAGGAGCACCAACCAGCCAGGTGGTAGTGTTGGTTTCCAGTTCAATGAGCCATTGTTGTGTTCCCTGGTAGAAACTTTCCTTCCCTGGGAACTAAGACCTCTAAACCAGCAGAACCCCACATCTGTAGGAATGGGAATAAAATTTTTGTGAATGGGTCATTCGAGTTAATGGTGAAAGAAGCTCCTCCCACTTCTTGGTTCTCACACCCAAGTGTTCCAGCTATGGGAAAATGGTATCAGACATGAACTGGAAGTTCAGAATGGTACCCCAACCCTTCAAGTGTTGTCATTTGGCAAGCACCATAAATGAGTCTTTAATAGGCCATTCAACCATTCTATCAGACTCTCTGCTTTGAGTGATTAAGTTCATGATAAAACTCATGGTCATGAGCCCATTGTCTTCCTCTTTTCTTTAAAATGAGTTCCTTGGTGAGAAGCAATGTTGTGTGGGTTTCCATGATATGGAGAATAAGGCATTCTTATGCCTATAGACAGAGGTGTTGTCAGAAACACTGTGGGCAGGGGAGTCAAATCCATATATTCATGTTGGTATCTGTTCTGGTGAGGATAAATCACTACCCCCCACATGATCAGACCAGGTGGCTGAATGCTCTCCCTGGAAATAGTGCCATATCTGAGGCTCAGCAATGGTCTCTGCTGTTGATGGGTTGGACACACGCGTGCGTTCTTTGACCAAAGTTGATCTGGCTACAGCACTACTCACCTCCATTCCTGCAACTGTGACCACCATGTTCATGAGCCCACTGAGCAAACATCAAGGTGGCTAGGGAAAGAAGCTACCTGTCCGCAGAATAGGATACCTTGACCATCTGATTATTGAGTATTCCTTTGCTATAGATAATATATTTTTTGTGAACATCTACACAGACCAAAATAGCCTCCTGTTCTGTGCTCATTCTGAGAGATCCACCCTCAGAGCTCCTTGGTACTATCCTCTAATCTTGTTCTTTCCAAGACCTCGCCTACCTGGCCATCTTAATCACCCTGGGCTGCCTCAGTAAGTCCCTGATAACATAGGGTAAGCTCTGCAACTTGGTGGGAGGAGCATCGACTTTAGCTATTTGGATGCCACTTAGTTTAGGATCTAATTAATGGAGGACCTGGAGGTAAAGAACAGAAAGGATTGATTCTTATCCTTCTCCCTACCAGTTGAGTTTTCCATCCTAGCACTTGGGTTTTCAGAAAAGGCAGAAGGCCAAGCAGAAGGAAAGCTCTAGGCGGCTCAACAGGAAGAGAGATGAGTCATTTATTTCTTGAGGAATTAGGTTCAGTAATGTCTCATTAATCTGGCTTCATCAGGAAATGAGCTGTGTCACCTAAGTCAATTTTCAAATAACCCTTTCATGAGCCAAATTTTGATTTAATAATTTTGAATGGAAGTCTTTCTAAACCAATTTCGGGCTTCTCTGCCTATTTCAGTGGAGGATCATGTGCATTTGATAACCTTTTCTTGGGGGCATCGGGACCGTTAATTTACCAGGTTGTAGTTTAGGAAAAATAAGGGGCTATTTGCCCAATGGTAAGTTTCCCCATCCTTGTTGTGAATTTTGATTTATTCTGTCTACTGTAATCATTTTATTCATTTTTAGGGGCTGTATGACAAGATAGATAAGAAAGGGTTCTGGAGTCAGAGCTGAGTTTCAAGTTTAGCTCTGCTGTTTATGGTCTCTGTGCTCCAGCGTCCTCATATGCAATACAGGTATAACTACCTGGGCTCTGATCATGTTTCTAGAAATTTCTACCCCTCAGTGTCATGGTGAGGGTCGAATACACAACAAAAGGGAAGGCCCAATGCTGTGAAAGCGCCTAACACGTTGTAGCTGCTTAATAATAAACATTACTTCCCAAGGAGTGGGTTTGCTTCTTGCTCTACAATTTTCTTACCATCTCAACGTGCTATGTCTAGACTACAGAGGGTCACCTATGAGCTTCAAGGGCCTAGCACAAAGTTGGACACAGTGTAGGGGTTGGGACATGTCTTTCTCTTCACCACAAAGAAGAATGCCAGCTCCTCAGGGGAAGTGAAGTTTCTCCTTGTGTAAGTTCTACAACCAGGTTTGCATGTGACGGTCTTGGGACGTGTAGCAATTCTGTAGACTTTGGCTCTTCAAGTTTTTGGAATGCAACAGTCAAGCTCTACCTCCAACACCCTCCCCAAGGTTTTCTGTTTAAGAAGAAGTACAAATGTATCACTGCTCAACACTTAGCGAAAAAGGAGAAAGAAGTCTCTTACTAAACTATTCACAAGCTCCCAGAGCTGTAAATAAAAACCTTGGAAATTTCCCATGGCACTACACACACCACACACACACACACACACACACACACACACACACACACACACACTGCCTTTCCCTCAGAACCATTCTGCCCTTTATGCAATTGGTAAGGCATGAACAGCAAGTGGGAAATTGGGAGTGAAGAGTGTTCCAGTTACATTGCTTTTTAAATATTAAGTTCCTAGAGCCAAGACCAAAGCCATGTATTGACAAGGGTAGGGCACATCTCTGACAGCAACTGCCTGCCAGGCTTCTAGAATACTGATTCATCTTCTTGTGCAATGAAGACCTCTCCAGAGAAAAAGGAAAGGGAGGGAAGGGAAGCGAAGGAGAGCTCTCGCTTATAAGCACTTAGTGTGAGTCAGGCTGTATAGATGCTGTTTCATTTAACACTGACAGTCATCCTGTGGGGTAGATATTATCATCCACTTCTTGCGGACTGCGTGAACAGTTTGAGGAGTTGAATAATTTTTCCAAGTTACAACAGCTGATATATGAAGAATTTTATTTGGCGGGTGCTACAATATTAGGCTAGTCATATACCTTGAGATGCTCTCTCCAAATATCCCACCCCATCCCCTTCCCCAGAAGGCTAGAAAAAGGAGAGAAATATGGAAACTCGGATGTAAGCTAGTTAAAAAAATTTGGATGGAATCTCAAGCTTGGTATCCCAGAGTACAGGAATGACAGTTGTCATCTTTTCAAATATAGAGCACTTTACCATTTACAAAGATTTGTCCCTCTCCTCCCTTTCCCTCTTTCCTCCTTTCTTTGACAGCAGCTCCATGCTGTTTCTATCCCATGAGCTGTCTGGCTCCAGTTTTACCTTTAAAATGGGCATAATGACTTGTGCACTACGCGTGAGAAGGTGTTTAGGAGAGCCAGTACCACATTAGCTCTGGTCCCTTTTTTATGTGCTCTTTTGGCACCTGCAGTTTAGTAAGTTTTAATTAATAACACACAGTTACACAAGTAGTTATTCATCTGTCTCTCCTGTGGAGATCTCCTAGGTCTTGCTTACCACTCCGTCTCCAGCTTTTATTTTATAGGGAACTTAGCTGCGCAAGTAGGACTTGAATCTGTGTGTAAGGATTGCTGCCAGGAGGTGGGTGGAAAATGGAAACAGTACTCTCAAATGAATAAAAAACTGAAAAGTATACATTGTTTGAATTCAACTGTATGATGCTAATGAAGGTCTGTGAACCCAGGTTGCAAAGCCGATGCCCGGGCAGGCTGCCCACGCCTGTTCTAGTGGGCAGGGTTGGGAAGATTTGATGCTGACTCAACCGTCTTTAGTGTGGCTGGTAGTGCAGGGGAGTGTAAATAGCATGGTGCTTGGAGCCTGGAAGTCACATGAGCCATTCCCTCAAGTTTTGTCTCATTGGCACATTTCACTGGAATGCTTTCTATTTTCTCCATGTGACTAGAAACATTGAGAAACCTTGCTCTGAAGGAAATCCCTGGCGGTCAGAGGGCTTTGTCCTTGGCCCTTCCCATCCAAAAAAATTGTCTGATTAGCTTTAATCAGGCTGTGATGGCCACATCTCTCTACGGACAAGCAGAGAAAATGCCCACTGGATGATTCTGAGGAGGCTAGGTTGACGGTCTAGCTAGATTTTGCCAAGGAATCTGGCAAATTCTCTTAGGATGTCTGTACAACATCTGTGGGATGCTCTTGATCTGGTAATTTAGCATCTCAGCTCCAGTAGGAAATGAGGCTAGTTTGGTGTGATTCCCTTTGTTGGATCGTCTTCCTTTTTATGCCACAGGTACTGGCATGAGAATCTCCCCTTTAAGCATTCTGGGGATTGTTTGCAGATAGTTTAGCCACTAACATGTATTAAGCGCCTGATCAGAGCCAGGTACTAGGTTGCTCCCATTCTCTAATGCTCCCGATGATCCTACCGGTGGGCGCTGCTCTTGCTGCCATTTTGAAGATGGGAAAATAGAGGCTTAGAAATGTTTCAAGAGGTGTCAAGGTCTCACATGCACCTTCTAGCGTTGGACAGTTATGTGGAAGATCCAGAGATGAAAACTGTCCTCCTGGAAGAGTGAGGGAAGGAAACTAGTGTTTCTTAGCAAACATGTGCTGCACACCTGCTGAGTGTTTGACAAACTTCATTGTGTTGAAAGTTCACAGCACACCTAGGAGGCGGCACTGTTAGTGTCTCCATTTTAGAGAGGGGAACCTGAAGCCGAGTGGTGAAGGAACTTGCCCATTGTCAAGGAGCTAGCGAGTGGGGGCAAGTTTGCAGCTCTGGTCGTGTGCGACAAAGCTTGTCCTTCTAGTCGCTATGTAGAGCTGCCCCACAGCAAGTGTACAGGAGAAGCTGAGGTACCCGACTGAGGACCAGGGATGCTGAAGAACCTGGAAGACTGCAGGATGCAGGGTGGTGTGGCAGCCCAGGAACTCTGGGTGTCACGACCAGTCAGTGTCTGCAAGCTTCCTCCTATTGTCCCCCTGCTGTTTCGGAGCTTTCAATTTTGTGTTCCTTCTCAGCTAAAAATAAGGTTTTGTTTGCACATAGGGGGAAGGACCTGGGACCCTCCTGAGAAAATCCACAGAGGAAACAGGACACAGAGTGGACTGCAAAGGCAGGAACGTCATTCCTTAGCTCTGAGAGGCTGGAAGCACGGAGCGGGAAGTGGCACTTCCCCTGTGTTTTTATGTTTAGCTGGGGTTTAATTAATAACCGGCAAACAAGTCTATAATTAACTCGATTTCCCTTTTGGCCAGCCGAGGGAATCATAATAAAGCTCCTTTTTAAGTCCACGGTGTTGCTGGAAGGATGGGAGGGAAATTGGGCTTTCCAGCACTGCTTGCCCAATAATGAGGGCCCTACATCGCATTCCTGGCTCCCTCCCCCTGCAAACTGTATTATCGGTACCAGATGTTGCATTAAAAGAAGAATTACTATACTTCAGGGCTCAAATTATATGTGCCTGATTTATTGCCTGGCCTCAGTTTTAAATGCTACCTTGCAGAACGCTGATAAATGATAGCTGATCATTTTGTGGAGTGCCGAGGTTGTTGAAGATCTCAAGGGTAGGAAGGGGTTAACTCCTTCCAGGCTGGGACCATTTGGCTGGCCATTTCACTCTCCTTCTGAACATTTCAAATCTCCCCCCACCACCCAACCGAACACCTACCGTTTTGTTGTTTTTATTTTTCATCTCTAAAATGACACGTACAAGACTCTTGACTCCACGAGGCACCGTGTACATCAAAGATGAAGTACCAAATTTTAAGCATGGCTTTCAAGACCTGCCTCCAGCTTCCCTTTCCAGCCTCCCATTACTATATGCCTCTTCCCACATGCTCGGCCCCGAAGTCCCAAACAATCTGGCCGGTGCCTGCCTCACCAGCCTCATTTCTTGTCCCACTGCCACCCCGGCCTTCTTCCAGTTCCTTGAATGTCCTGACTCCTTCGCGCAGCAGGAACTTTGCATGTGCTTCTCCCTCTACCTGGAGCTCTTTCCCCTCCATCCTTCGTTTGGGCACCGTCTATCTCATCTCAGCACGAATGTCACCGTATGACCCCTGAAATTTATTAGATATCCCTTTCTATTCAGTCTCATGGTACCGTGTACATTTCCCTTCTAGCACTTTCCATAATGTATACTCATTTATCTATTTGTGTGATTATTTGCTTACTTCCCCTACCACATTATGATCACCGTAAGGCCAGGGACTGCATCTGTTTATCGCTGTAATTCCAGAGCCTAATACAGATCCAGGCACAGATGCACAACATTTTTTAATTGAATGAATGTCTAGGGGAATAAAGCTGCCTGCCCACCCCATTCCTCACCCTGCTCATCATCCTCCTTTTGGTTATTTCTGCTTCCAAAAGAATGTCTTCACCTATTTCTGGAACCACCTTGCCCTTATAAAATCTCCATCACTAGTTTTGTGTGACCTTGGGCAAGTTAATTGACCTCCCTGGGCCTCAGTTTCCCTCATACGCAACATGGCTGTAACAGTAGACTAGCTGCACCTGGTGGTTGTGCAGATTAAATGAGTCAGTGTATGAGGGCACTCCTGGCTCATGGGAGGTACCATGTAAAATGTTTAAAGGTTAGTGTTTTCTTGGTGAATATGCATGTCCTCTAACGTGACTTTAACTTGGGCCTTGGCTCTGGCTCTGCTTCCTCTAGCCACACACTGTGGCTTTGACTCTGCCTTTCTCAGCATTCCTGGCCTCAGAGAGGGCATAGTTCAACCAAAGGGGCAGCTGACCCAGACTTGGGGAGGCTGCTCAAAGGAGTGGATGCCTGGTTCTTAGAAAATCGAGAGGACTTTGCCAGGTGCCAAACTGAGACAGAATATTCCAGGAAGAGGGAAAAGCATGAAGAAAGCCCAGAGAAGCTGGAGAACAAGGTGTTTTGGGACCACAGCTCACCAGGGTCCAGTGTGGTTAGAGTACAGAGTGCAGCTGGGTGCAGACACAGAGGATCCCAGGCCTCAGAGGACTTTGCGTGTCATGCTAAGGAGTTCGAGTGTGCCCTGTAGCTTAGGAGCAGCAATTGACATTTTGGGGAGAAGAGAATTCCGTGGTCATCTCCAGATGTCATAAGAGGGCAATCTGGGCCAGCAGCAGGGGTCATGGTCATGTTAGACAGGAAGGGGAGCAGTGAATGCTTCAACTACATCCAACCCTGCTCAGTGTCTGCAGAGATCGGTCTGGGTTCCACATGGACCCGCGGGAGTCACCAACCTTTTAAAACCAAGGGTTTTAAAGATGTGCCAGTGCCCCAGGCATGGATGGAGCTTCCTTCCCCTCAATTCAATTCAGGTCTAATAGGTCCCAGGGGGAGCTGCAGATTCATGAGTGAGCAAGCAGATGGAGAGGAAAGAAGGTAGCTTTTGTTGAGGTCTGTCAAGTTTGTGAAGCTCTATGAGGAACCTTGCACATGCCTGGAATGAACGTCTTCTCCTTCAATCCTCCCAACAATCCTGAGATGTAGGTATTGTGAACTCAGTGTTTATAGATGAGACATCTGAGGCCTAGAGAGGCTTAGAAAATTTGTCCAGCTCGTACTGACAGAGTTTTAGATTGTTTACTCCCAAACTCTTGTCATTGCTACTTTACCTGGCTGTTTGCTTTACACAACACCAAGAAGAGTGATCCTTTGATACCTGTGTTATTGCTCTACTAAACTATAAGCCTGTTCAGTGCCCAGCACTGGGCATTTCACACATTAAGTTCTCAATCTGTATTTGCTGATTGGCCCAGTATCTTCTAAACCTACAATGACTCCATCAGTCACTAGAGGGCATGATGGATATGCAATGTGGAGTGAAATTGAGTTACAGATGATTTAATTACTCAGCTAAATCCTCTTCCATCCATCCTTCCTTTCTTCTATGTATAGATCATTAACTTGTTCACAAAAAAATTATGAAATGCCTCAGATGTACAGTGTACTAGGCTAGGGACATAGGGGTTAAACCCTTCAAATTTCTCATTGTTTCTGGCAACTATGGAGGAAAGACCACCATGGGTTTAAATCATGAGAACCCATAGACCGCCCTTCATTCAGTCTTGGAGGCAAGGAGGACTTCTCTGAGAAGGTGATACCTGAGCTGGGTTTAAAAATGAGTTGAAATTTGCTAAGTGTAGAAGTGAGAGAGAAAGGTAGTCTAGGCGAGGAGTCAGCATAAGCAAAGGCCCAGAAAAAGAAGTGACAAGGTCTGGAGTCTACAAACAGATTGGGATGGAGAGATGTAACGGAAGACTGGAGGTGGCGCTGGAGACGTGGGCCATGAATGGCATCCTGAGGGCTGTTGGACTAGCTGTGAGGTCTTCAGGAGAGTCCATGAAAGGTTTTAAGTGAGTTGGAGGTGAGAGAAAGAAGGGATTCTTTTATGGTCTGTTTTGTCTTTTAGAAAGATCACGTTGGTTGCAAAGTAGAAAATAAAAAACTGGGGATAAGAACAGTTTGAAGACTATATTAATCCAGACAAGAGATGATGGTGGCCTGAATTAAGGCAGCAGATATGAGGTGGGGAGAATTGGATGGATTTTAAGATTTAAACACATTTTAAGGAAGTAGAATTGATAGATCTTGTTGACTGTTAGAGATGAAGGAACTGATGATGATTCCCAGGTTTCTGGTTCGAGGGCCTAAATGGATGGAGGTGACATTCACGGGGGTGGAGAACATGGAAGGGAGGAGTGGAGTTTGGAGGAAAATGACAAATACAATTTTAAACATGCTGTGAACTGCCTCTGGTACATCCGGGTGAAGATGTCCAGCAGGCAGCTCCATGCACGTGTTTGGTGCTTAGAGAAGGCTCTGGGTTGGAGAGACAGATTTTTGGAGGTATAAGCATATGGATGGTCTTTAGAGACATGGATTGGAATGAGTTCAAGCAGGATTAGTGTTTGAGGAAAGAAGAACTGAGACTTGGAGGAGGAGCCTCAGCCATAAAGGATCAAGATCTGAAAGGGTGGGAGAGATCTCTAGGACAATTACATCATTGAATCCCGGGGGGAAATCCTTTAGGAAGGTTGGGTTAACAGTGGCAAAAGATGCAAAGGTCAGGAAAAAGGACTAAGAGGTATCTACTGGTTTTAGCAAACAATATGGGAAGGGCAGTTTCTATGAAATGGTGGGTGTAGAAACCAAGATTCAGTGACTTGAGGTGTGATTCAGAGGTGAAGAAGTGCAGGCAGTGAGTGAAGATGCTATTATGGGAATCTTGGGTGTGAAGGAAAGGAAAGAAGTTAGGAAGTAACTCTCTAGGAATATGGAATCAAGTGGGGGTGGTTAAACTTAATAGAGAATCTTGACCACACTTATGAAATCACAGTGAGTCGAGAGAAAGAGGCTGAAGACAGAAGATGGAAAGCAGACATAAAGAAACTTATGGGTGGCAGGTAGATTGCAGTGGACGGAGGTGACATTGGCCTGATGGATGTCTTTTCGTCCCACGAAAATGCAAAAAGAGACTGTAAACCAGAGCCAGATGAGAGAATTCCCTCAGCCACACCTGTCTGAAGCTGAAAATTGGTCTTGGAATTCTGTTGCAAGTCTTTGTAGTTGTTTTGTCCACACATCTATCCATTCATTTAGTTTCTAATCACCTCCCACACTGGAATCTACCCATTCACTGGTCTGTGTGTGGCCCATCCACCTTGGCAGAGCTAGCTTCCATCCCTATGTGTAAGACCAATCATTCTGAGTTTATTATTTTTGTTCTCTTTGTAAAGTCTCCAGATAAAGATCCTTTCCAGGTATTGTTAGGGATTGAATAAATGAATCAATAAATGAATACATGAATGAATACCCACTCCAGATCTCTTTCAACCAACCATGACATATATTTATTAAGCAACTGCTATGTGCAAGGCAATGTGCTGGTGCTCAGGCCACAATAATGAACTAAATGGAGCTCATAGAGCTTATTGCTGGTTAGAGATACAGATCTGATAATAGGTGATCACACTACAAATGCATTTTGAGGGAAGGGGCATAATCTATACACAGGGGGCTGGAGATTGCTTCCTGGAGTGGGTGACTAAGCAGAAACTGAGCTTTCCAGGTTAATCCATGTTGACTACTATAGTCTGTTGTTTTATGAATAGAAAATCAGAGTATTTCTATCGGAATCTGCTATACTTATGAATGTATGAATGAACAAATGAATGATTGAATGAATAAATGTTTTTTCCAGCCTATTAACAATATTTATAGTCATCTATCTTTGAACTCTTGCTTTCCAGAAAGCATCAGCCTCCAGTAACCAGCTGCCCACTGTCAGGGGATTTTGTAAATAGTGAAATGCTATAATTCCAGTCTGTTCTTTTCTAACATCCGTACTTTTCTGGGGAAGAACTGTATGTTTCTTCTCATCTGACTGTAATAAGTATTTAAAGCAAGGCATTTGAACTTTGGATGTAGGGGCCCTTTCTTCGGTTGAAGAAGCCAGCTTCTCCTCCAGGCCATTTAATTGACCTGAAGGCTTATGTGAGCCCTATGAAAATAATTGTTGATGGAGGATTGGCTTTGCTCAGAAATTGTGGAAATGACTGGGAAAGATAGACAGTTTTAGTCACTCGGCCCTGGTGTTTCGGACAGGCCACCCAGAAATCAATCCCCAGCAGAGAACACTCTTCTACTTTTGCAAATCTCCAGAGGAAGATGAACCCACAGCTTTAACACACCTCCATCATGGTGATTAGAAATGATAAAATCAAGAAATGCTCTGGGATAGATTGGTAGATGTCTTGAGGATCTACAAGTACAGCTTTGCTAATAAAAATAATACTGGCTCCTGTTGATGGTGTCTACCATGTGTCAGCCTGGTGAGGTGACAGGCCATCTCTGTCCCTGTCTAAGGAAGTGAAGAAAAGACAGGGGGCAGTGCTGAATGGAGGATAGAGAAGGACTCAGCCAAGGTCATGTCCCCAGCCTGGCCTCCAGGGCCCTGGAGCTGCAGGGGACATTTTGAAATGCTCTGGCAAGACCCTATCATTCACTATGGGCTGAGCGGGAGAACATATTTTACTCAGCACAGAGAAAAGACTCTAAACAACCAAGAGTTATCAACCAATCAACAAAGGTCTTCTAAAGACTTACTGGGTGCTGTTTGTCAGGGGTAATATATGAAAATTAGAAAACTAGAGAGAAAAAATATTACACAGAAGAACCTTAAGAATAATACTATCTTAAAAAATTAAATACTGCATTGTACAGTTCAAAATCAGGGACTATGGAGATTCAGAGAAGGTGGTGGTGCTGTAGGGTAAGATGCTTGTGAAAGGCCGTAAAAAAGAACAAAATTTTGCCATCTGCAGCAACATGGATGGACTTGGAGGGCATTATGCTAGGTGAAATAAGTTAGACTGAGAAAGAAAAATACTATATGATATCATTTATTTGCGGACTCTAAAAAATACAACAAACTAACGAATATAACACAAAAGAAGTAGACTCACCGATATGGAGGACAAACTAGTGGTTACCAGTGGGGAGGGGGAAGGGGGAAGGTATTATAGGGGTGGGGGAGGGTGGGACAAACTATTGGGTGTAAGATAAGCTCAAGAATGTATTGTACAACACAGGGAAAATAGCCAATATTTTGTAATAACTGTCAGTGGAGTGAAACCTTTAAACATTGTATTAAAAAAAAAAAAAAAAAGCAAACAAAATTCTGCCTATCTTCCAAAAAAAAAAGACTGCTCAGGAGTCACCTTTTCTGAGAAGCCTTTCTGACGTCTCCTCCTCCCCTAGCCACTGTTCGGGTTCCCAGCCATGTGCTGTCATAGTGTGTAATACTTGCCTCCTGGTGTTTACCAGGCTGTTTACTTGCCCATTACAATAAACAGACTTGCTCCATCTAGATGAGTTCCGGGAAGTACAATATGGTGTTTGGAAGAGGTTGGGCAAATACCTAATTTCCCAGGCTCACTTTCCTTATTTGAAAACCTGGGATAACAATGGTTTCTATCTATTTATCTATCTACCTACCTATAAAATTATCAGTATTACTATGATCTTTTCTATTTGCTCCCAGATCCATTTTTTTTTACATCTTTATTGGAGTATAATTGCTTTACAATGGTGTGTTAGTTTCTGCTTTATAACAAAGTGAATCAGTTATACATATACATATTTTCCTGTATCTCTTCCCTCTTGCGTCTCTCTCCCTTCCACCCTCCCTATCCCACCCCTCCAGGCGGTCACAAAGCACCGAGCTGATCTCCCTGTGCTATGTGGCTGCTTCCCACTAGCTACCTACCCTACGTTTGGTAGTATATATATGTCCATGCCTCTCTCTCACTTTGTCACAGCTTACCCTTCCCGCTCCCTATATCCTCAAGTCCATTCTCTAGTAGGTCTGTGTCTTTATTCCTGTCTTACCCCTAGGTTCTTCATGACATTTTTTTTTCTTAAGTTCCATATATATGTGTTAGCATACGGTATTTATCTTTCTCTTTCTGACTTACTTCACTCTGTATGACAGACTCTAGATCTATCCACCTCATTACAAATAGCTCAATTTCGTTTCTTTTTATAGCTGAGTAATATTCCATTGTATATATGTGCCACAACTTCTTTATCCATTCATCCGATGATGGACACTTAGGTTGTTTCCATCTCCGGGCTATTGTAAATAGAGCTGCAATGAACATTGTGGTACATGACTCTTTTTGAATTATGGTTTTCTCAGGGTATATGCCCAGTAGTGGGATTGCTGGGTCATATGGTAGTTCTATTCCCAGATCCATTTTTGATTCTCTTTGTCTTGCTCTGGGATAAGGTTGACCCTTATGGACTGCATTACCTGGTCTCCCTTGACAGGCTTGGCTCATGGGAGGCCCTGGCAGGAGGTGGAGCAATAGGAAGAGAGAGGCCTGGGGTATTTCTTTGCTGCCCCAGCACCACATTCCTGGCCGTATTTTGTGGTTGACGTCCTGCATGGGAGCTGGTTTTCATAGCTTCACTAACACTGTCTCTGTGCCTCCCTGTCCCTCTGGCCCTTGTGGTGCTAACAGCTCTCTGCTGTTGCCAGTGTCTGAGGATTCTCATCTGTTCCCTTATCTCTGCCCCTTATCTCTTCAACAGTCCTTTTACTAAAGTCTTTTTTGTTCTTTTCTAGACCATCTGTGGTGAACTTGGCTTCCCCGATGGATACAGTTTTCTCAATAGGGCTGTTGTGTGTGGTTGCTAGTGGTCACTTGAGTTTTATTCTTTTCCTCCTACTTCAGTCAGACTGGCTGAGAGTCTGTGGCCAGCTTAAGCCAAAGCCCTCCTACTCTCCAGTAGCCATTTCTCCAGCCTGATGGGTGGTCCGTGCAGGTGTCTCACACATACTGATGGTCCTGACCTCTGTGGTAAAGGAATGTTCCCAGGGCTGCCCCAGCTGGTAGAAGTACGGCCCCTCTTTCTAGAGGTTTTCCACCATACCCCCCTAACCCCAATTCTGATCTTCCTGCCATCTGGCTCCTTAGGGGTGATCAAGGCCAAAGAGAAATGCAAACGTGTGTCCTCTTTCCTCTTTGGGCCGTGCCTTAGTCTGCTAGGGCAGCCATAACAGAATGTCACAGACTGGATGGTTTAAAGCACAGAAATTTACTTGTCACAGTTTGGGAGGCTGGAAATCTAAGATCAAGGTATCATTCAAGGTATCAATTGTTTTGGTTTCTCCTGAGGACTCTGTCCTTGGCTTGCAGATGGCTGCCTTTTTGCTGTGTCCTCACGTGGTCTTTTCTCTGTTGCACGTCCTCCTGGTGTCTCTTCCTCTTATAAGGACACCAGTCTAATCGGATTAGGACCCCAACTTTATAGCCTTATTTAACCTTAATTACCTCCTTCAATGCTCTATCTCCCAAAAGAGTCATATTGAGGGTTAGGGCTTCAACATATGAATTTTGGGAGGACACAGTTCAGCCCATAACAGGCAATGATGGAAAGCATGAAGAAGCAGACACACAAACTCAGACACTTTAGGCAGAGAAATGCCTTCTTTCTCCCTCTTTCCGTGAGGAAAGATGACTCTAACTTTATCAAAGCCCACAGATCTCCCCCAGGGCCAACTTTCCATCCTTCTGAGGTCTAGAGGGTAAGGCATGGGCTTCAAGCCAGATAGTCCTAGCTCTGCATTTACATGAGATGCAATCAGGTCAACTGCTTCCCTTCTCTGAGTCCCTATTTCCTCACTTGACTGGGTTGTTAATTAAATGACTTAAGGCGTATGGAAGCTGTGAGCAAACTTCTACCCCTCTGAGGACATTTTGGGAAGAAACTTAAAAGGATCTCTTCCAACTGCCATTTTTCAGACAGTGTGTAATTCGTTGTTACTTCTTAATAATTTGCTTTTTTTCCTGACAGCCCACAACTCCTTCCCTACCAATAAGCGTACCTTATAACTGTAAGCCTAACTCTAGACACCTCGGCTTCTAGAGGCAGGTGTAACAGGTGTGTGGAAGGAAGTGGGCATGCTGACCTGGTGCTGGGGTCCCAGGGATGAATCAGGCAAGGTCCTCACCCCCAGGGAACCCCGGCATGGCTTTGGAAAATGGATGAGAAACCATGGCGATGTGGTGAGGACAGTGTGGTGAGGGAGGGAACGCACATAGGAACCAGTTTGGGCATGGATGGTTTTTGAAACAGGAGGGCTAGAGTGTCTGGGGAGGCTTTCTGCAGAAGGTGAGGCTCCCCCTTTTTTTTTCAAGTGACAGTAGACTTTATTGGCCTGGGACTCGGACACACTGGGGACCCTCCTCCATGGTGAGTGGTAAGGGTTGAAGATATAATCTGATGGTCACTTGTGGTAGAATATTGGGTCCTGGCTGTGCTAGATAGTGGTGAGCCAAGGGCAGGGATGGCTGATAGCTGAAAAGCCCAACTTTTCGGGCTGTTGCATCCACACAAGGGTCTGCGGGGAGAGGCAGGGAGTCCAGGGCTGGATGCAGAGCTTGGGGATGTGTGGGGCATGGGGAGGGTGAATCAGAGAAGCAGTCTTCTGTTAGCATCTCCCATATTCTTTTGCAAGGACAGGGCACCACCAAGCTAGGGGAACCCTGTCTGGGTGGGCTGAAAGTGGCCGTGCATGGCGCGGGGCTGTGACTGTGGCTGAGATAGGTACTGCACTGCAGGAAAGGCTTAACATCGTGCTCTGAGCTGCTGAGTAGGACTACGGGTTAGCTGTTTGGGTCCATGGTGAGGTGGGGGCTGCCTTGGAATTGTCCATGCTCTGGGCTCCCTTTGGAAGCAGCGGCTGAGCCCATGTAGTGCTGGGTCATAAGCATCTGGGGCCCAAACATCGGTTTGGCTCTGTCAGCTGTCATGAGGATGCCTGGGTGATTGTGTCCTCCAGCTGTCCCCCACTTGCTGAGGGTGTGAGTTCCTGGGTGACAGTCAGGCTCTGCTGGTGCACAGCTGATGTCAGAGTGGTCAGGTCATTCTGCTCCTTTTGCCTTTGTTTTTCTTCTTCATGTAGAACGTTCTTGAGCTGCAGGAAAACAGTGTTTTTCTTCCTGTTGGGCCAAAAGCTTCTCCTGAAATGTCAAGATTTGTCCCTTGGTCTCTTCCCATGACATTCTCTCTTCCATCTCCTTCTCCCTTCTCTCCTGTTCTTCCTTTATCTTCTGTTGCATCATCTTGTCCACCTCTTCTTCCTCTTGCTGCTTGTGCCCCTGCACAAGGGGCACAATGGGCTGGTGCAATGCCCTGGCCATGACATTGGAAAGCTTGGGGTGCTCCAGGAGAATGGGCAGGGTGCTGCCTGGGGTGTTTGGGCAGTGGGCACCCCGCTTGGTCACTGATCACCAGACTTAGGATGGGCCCACCTTGTTTTTGCTTCCTCTGCAGCCTCCCTGGGGTTTTCTTTTATTTTCCCCACTCCCCAGAGGTATGGGAAACTGATCAGAATGAGTGGAGGACAGGACATTCCAGCAGAGAGAATTACAAGAAGGTGAGAAACTGCCCTTGAGTCGGAAGCAGAAGTGATGCTCTCAGACTTCCAGGAGTTTAGGGAAGATGTCTTGAGGTTAAATAAAGAGGACTCACGGGGACTGCGTTGAAGGAGGTGAGTGTGATGAAATGCCCCGATGTGCCTGGGAGTGAAATGCCTATGGGTGTGCATGTAAACCAAGCACAACTTCTGGGGGCCTGGGTAGGATAATCTGGGAGTATGACAAGCTGGTGGGGGTCCACCTGGATCAGTCTGGACATCCTTACCCAGTGGCTCCAGACCTGCTATGCTCATTGTTCCCCTGGGCTGTTCTGGAGGCCAAATCTGTTGTAGATGTTGACTGCCATGTTTGTTGTGTCAGAGCCAGGGCCTGAGTCGGGTAGACCTCCTCTCCTCATTACCTCACTTGAGCAAGCACCATCATTAATGTATGCTTTTCTTAAGAAATGTACTTATTACTAGTTATATAAGCAATAGGTTCATCCTAGAAAATTGGGAACATACAGAAAAATATACAAAGAAGGGAGTTAAAAACAATGTCCTGATATCAAAGAGATCTGATGTTAGAGATTGCAGAGACACTTAACATTTTGGTGTAACTTCTTCCAATGTATTTTTTTTCTTTGTATGTGTACATTTACATGTACATGCATAGAAACATACATGTTCGTATGTTTAAGTCATACAACCTGCTTTACATCAAGCTGGCATAAAAAAATGGGGTGGTATTAGTAGTCATAACTTGTATTTTACTGGCTCTCCCAAACCCTCTTTTGTAAAGATCTCCTGAATTATTTCTGGGAAATTCTAAGGAATTTCTCATATGAACTCAGGAACTACTCCTCTGTTTTCTTTACTTTCAGAATTGTGGTCCTTACAAAGATATTCACTCTGGAGGTCTCCAGGCCTCTGACTCTGCCTCGCTTTTGCTGCCAGGGCCCACCTTCAAAGCTTTTTCTAATGGGCGCTGTTATAAATCTTATAGCTGCCATGTACTTTGGCCCCTCCTGGTGCCCCGGAGCCATCCTCCAGGTACAGAGCACAGCTGAGCTCTCCGGAGCCTGTAGGAAACCAAAGCTAAGATGAGATCCCTATAGAGGTGGGAGTCTCTGACCCTTTTGGCTTATACTTTGGGGGTGCAAACAGCCCTGCTTTAGGTCCTATGTAGCAATGTCTGCCAGAGCTTTTTATTGAAAATGGTTGTGATAAATAGGCTTGAAAGATGGCCACCATCAACTCCTTCCCTCCCTGCAAGCACCTGCTGCTCCTCACATCAAGAAGTGAAATCTAGTCCCCAACCCTTTGAATCTGGTCTGGTCCTCGTGACTTACTACCAACAGGATGCGTCCAAAAGCATGTTCTGGGACTTCTGGGACTAGATGATAACAAGGCTTGACACTACCTGAGTCTCTTGGAATGCTCATTCTTGGGTTACTTCTTCCCAGAACCCACCACCATATGATGAGAAGCCATATAGAGGGTCCACATGTAGGTGCTCCAGTTGACAGACCCATCTGAGGGCACAGTCTGCACCAACCCCCAGGCATGTGAGTGTGCCATCTTGGATTCCCAAGGAGTCCAGCCTTCAGGTGACTCTAGCTAAACCCACCATTTTACCACAACCACATAGGAGACCCTGAGGGAGAACTGCCCAGTTACCTCAAGGAACCATGAAGGAAAATGATAAATTGCTGTTTTAAGTCACTAAATTTCAGGGTAGTTTGCTACACAGTCACATAAGCTAAACAGCAGATTTTAGCTTCTCTCTTAGCTCAGATATATTCTGAGTTCCCCAGGAACTGCGTGACAGACACCCTGCCTTCCCCAGAACAGCCCCCACCCAGCCTATGTATGAGGCTTTGTGTCTTGGTTAAACATGTCTGCCCAGCCCTTCCCTCCTGATGCTGACTACTCTCCCAGGACAATCCCGCTGGACTCATCCCATCATTCCACCTGCCATTTCCAGAAATGCCTCAATCCCAGGGGTATAATATTGCTTAAGCTCTAGCTGGGAACTCTGTACACAGATGAGGAGTTTACTGTATACACAATTGTATTTATTAAATTCTTTTTTCACTTAGTGTTGTATTGTGGTAACTTTCTAATGTCATTAAAAATTCTGCAGGATTAATATTCTGAATTTATATCATTAGTCATTCACCTGTTTTTGGAAAATTGCCCCCACCTCTTTTTTGCTTACATTGTAAAAAAGGCTGAGATGAATATCTTTGTCCATAAATCTTTACTCAGTTTCTCATCTTAAGGAAATAATTGAGTACTCAGCAGAGGGTATGATTTTTTGAAAATGATGCATAATGTCAAACCATTTTTCAGAAAGAGTGTACCAAGTTACCCACCGCCAGTCAATTTGATAGGCAGAAATGAGAATAATAATGAGAAAAATATTAACTGAAAGATATTTTTTACTCTTCCACATTTCTGCTGTAATTTTTCTTCTTCTTTAGACATTATTAATTATCTACTATGTGCCAAGAAATCAGCTTGACCCAAGGAAGTGAAGAATTCGGTATATAACCCTGAGAGTGGACCATGTGGCTTGAGGAACAGAGTTGGTACCAAGAGGTAAGGAAAGCACCTGTCCTGAGCCCAGTTTGGACTTGTTCTTCGTCACCCTGGTGGATCCTCAGTACACTGGAGAGGGTGATATGTGGCACTTCGGAAAGACAATGACTTTGGCATCAGATATGTCTATCTTCAAATGTGGGCTCTGACACTTACCAGTTATGTGACCTTGGACAAGTTATTTAAATCTCTTTAGCCTTAAATTCCTCAAGAGTAAAATGATAAAAAAATGTGGTGTCCCTCTAAGTCTGTTGCTGGGATGAAAAGAATTAATAAAAAGATAATAAACGTAAGTATCTTACATTGGTATCCATTCAGTAATCATCAAAGCCTGTTCTACCTCATTATCTCTCAGCCTCTCTCTCTCCCTCCCTGTTATTGTTTCTGCCCAGCTTCATTCCCCTCATATCATTTCTCAGCTCTTTTACAGTCACCGCCCCGTAACTAGTCCCCCAACTCAATGTCTTGTCCCTCCAATCTGTTTGCCACAACACCTGTGACTGTCTTTCTAGAATTAAATCTAATCATGTTCCTACCTTACTTGAAATCCTTCAAGAGTTCCTTAATGTGATTGGAACCTGGCTCTTCCTAGCATTCCAGCCTCATCTCTTAACCTCTCTGCCTCATCACAGCCCGTAGCCTGGACCCACAGGGCTGCCTAGAGTCCCTGACACAGCCCTGTCTTCCCAGACCCTGGCACCTGTGAACATGCTGTTTCTTTATTTGGACCCTTTCCTTCTTCTCCTGTCCAGGTGGTTATCTCCTACTCATCCCTTAGAAATGAGCTGAGGTGAGACTTTGCCTTCCCTGACCCTTCAAGCCGGTCAGGTGGTCCCTCCTCAGGCTTCCCCATCATGGCACAAAGACAAGGAAGCACACGGTCCCCTCCCCCACCTTCCTTGTGGGCAGGAATGGCATCTTCATTCCTACATTCCTATTCAGAGCCTAGAACTGGGTTTCTCAACATCTACAAACTGACTATGACTGGCTGCATAGCTTGTCTAACCTAGTGCAAAATGAAAATACAGAGCCCCTAGGTTCAAAATTTACCAAGAATTTCAACATGGCAATGGCAGAGTATTAAGCCGAGTGCGGGCCCTTCTGAGGGCTGAGCCTTATTGATGGCACACATTGCTTGCCCAAGAAGCCACACCTACTGTTGACATCTGGGGTCAGACAGTTGCTGTGGGGAATTGTCCTGTGTACTGTAAATGTTTAGCAGCATCCTTGGCCTCTACCCGTTAGATGCCAGTAGCACTCTTCCCCAGCTGGGGAGAGTCGGGGGAACGACCGATAATGTTTCCAGATATTGCCAAATGCCTCCTGGGGGGACAGAATCACCCCTGGTTAGGAAGCAATGGCCTAGAAGATCATAGCCACTCAAGGCAGGTTCCTGTGCTCTGGAAGAGGTTAGGGCAAAAGTACTGCTGGGAACCAAACCAGCCTGAAGAAGGCTTCCTGGAGATGGGATGTCTCAGGGAGAGTCTCAAAGGATAAGTAGGATCTGGATAAAACCTGCTACCTGGTCGAGTAAGCTGACTTAGCAAGAACACTGAGGGGTCCTGGGGTGGGCAGGAGCATCTAATAAGGCAAGGAAGCCTTGCAAACCTCCAAATGAGTCACAGATCTGGTGGTTTCACGTGAGTGGGCTGTGAGATTTATAATGAGAAAAGAACTTTGAAGTTCTTCCCTTGGAGTTTTTTTGGGGAGCCAAGAGTAAGGGAAGCCTTGAGGATCTCAGAGAACTGTGGGCCATAAAACCCTCGCTAGGCTTCCTTAAAAACAGGGGTCAGCCAACTGCCACCCTCGTTGCTTGCACCTGAGAACCATTGCTGATAGGCCTAATGGCTTGCACGTGTCCCTGCCTTGGCCAATGGAGCTGGTCCTGTGGCCTGTCTCCTCATCGCCCTCAGATTATCCCACCCCGTGGGCTCCTGGGAATGCTGTAAACAGGTCACCTCACTCGTGTTGCTGGGGAGAGGGTGGTGGGATGGAATGCTCTGGCTTTGGGGGTACAGAACCTAGGTGGTGAAGGCAGTTCTTATGTCTTGGAGTGAACAGTGGGAAATAATACATCAGGTCAGATGTCCAGGAATACAGTGAGTCTGGACCTGGTTGGACGAAAGGACTCACATCTTCTATTGGTTAAGACCATCTAGTGGAACCTTGATGCTGGTCGGTAACCTCTGGTTCCCCTCAAAACTGCTGTGTGGGGAAGGTGTTCTCCCAAGACGAAGGAAAGCATAGGTCAGATGAGATTCTAGGCGTTGCAGATCATGGAACCCTTCACTGAGTCAGGTCTTCTCCGAAGCATGCGTTCTTACTCACATAGTTGTGCCTGACTTCCAATCCTCTACGTTTTAGGCGTGTGACTTGGAAAAGTTACTTAACTTCTCTGTGCAACAGTTTTCTCATCTGTAAAATGGACATAAGAGTAATCCAGACTTCATAGGGTTAAACTGATCGCAAAGATCAACTGAAATCTTGTGTGCGTGTGAAGGCAGGAACCTCTCCCCATGGTGCTAGAACAGAATGCCAACTAATAATATCCATTAAAAGTTTCTTGTGGTCACCTGTTTGGTCCAGGACCCTTTAAGTGAACCTAGCTCAGCCTTGTAATCAGAAACACTCTCCTATCAGCAAGCGTTCTCAGTTGTAAGCAATGAAAATGAACTCTGGCACCCCCATGAGAGGGTGTTGGAGGCTCCAGAATCAGTAGACACTAGAGGATCGGCCTTGGAAGATAGACAGGAATCAAGGAACTCTTTGATTGTCCAGGAGACAAATAGCAGAAGGCAAGCATTCATCTTTTGGAAGACAGCCAGATGGCACCACCCATCAGTACCCTCACCACCAACGCTGGACAGCACAGTGACTGCGAGTGAAGTCTAAGCCTCATTCATCCAGGCAACTTTGCTGGGTGCTGTGAGCAGGAGAGAGTGAGGACTCCCCACAGCCACTGCGGCTTTCATCGTGAGTGTGGGCTGCTTCTTTCCATGGGGTTTCCTGTCACATAAGAAGACCCTTTGCTGGGTGGTTAATAAGAATTAACACATGACCCCCTATGTCCTACCTCTTTGGCTGCCCAACCTCCACTCAAAACATATGCTTCTAACACATACACACACACACGTCCTTCTTACTACTGAGAATGTATTTAGCTTCTCCACAAAGGAAAAAAAACAAAAGCCTTACTGGTTATTGCATCCAGACTGTGCTTCCAGTTCTTTCTGAAACTTATGGATTCAATTGTAAAGTCCACTGTTACTGTGTGCCACATATATAATAGTGGGGAAAATGGGGAGGAAAGAAGAGGAAACTTCAGTAAAATATAGGAATACCTGACACTGCAAGGAAGGTAATACAGATAGAGGCTCTGGTCCTTGTTTCTACATAACTGACGTTTGTAGCTTTTTTTTTTCTTTCTACTATTTCATTCCAATGGTTTTTGCCTTCATCCAGCCCTTCCCTGGTCACACTGGTGGGTAGCCCAAAGATTTAGTTTTGAGGGATATGAGCCCTTGGTTTCAGGCTGCAGAGTTTTCTACTAAACTTTGCTATTAGATATGGCAGAATCAGGGGGTCCCCAAGTTCCACTCTTACTACTCCTGTGTTCCTATCACTACAATCGTATTTTTCCTTGACAATCAGGGGCAAACACCCTGGCCAGTGTGTTGACTGTCATTCTTTTCAGTCTATATTCTCAGTGGCATAAGGACACTGAAATGAACAGAGGTTCGTGGTAAATTCAGTTCAGAGTGACCATTGTCATGTCCTCTCATGGAAGCGTTCTTCCCTGAAGAATAACTTCCCCCAGATCACTGAGTCAGTAAGGCCCAAAGTCGTGGGAACGGGAAGCAAGCTTGTGAGCCAGTGTGAGGAGTGCAACCTTCTTCAGTCCCTGGATCCTGGACACTTTATTCTGGCAGCAGCATTACCATAAGTTGTTCACTTGTTCACGTATTATCATTTTTACAGGATGGTGCCCCACCTTGTGAGGTGTTACTCTGCTGGTGTGGTGACCGATTCTTCACGTGACCAGGACACCATTCTGTGAGTGCAGCAGCTCCTGGTAAAGCGCACATCCTAAAATAAATGAATCCTCTGGGCATAAAACCATTGCCTCACACTACTATATCTAAAATAGATAACTAATAAGGACCTACTGTATAGCACAGGGAACTCCACTCAATGTTCTCTAATGACCTATATGGGAAAATAATCTAAAAAAGAGTGGATATATGTATGCGTATAACTGATTCACTGTGCTGTACAGCAGAAAGTAACACAACATTGTCAATCAACTATACTCCAATAAAAATTAAAATGCTTCCTGGGTAGATGTCCCTTCTCTACGGTCCCTGGGTGGAGCGATAAAAAACTGCAGCGCTTGTGAGTCAGTGCACTAATCAGAGGTACCTTCCCATGGAGCTATAGGGATGGGCTGGTGGAGGAGACGAATTATGGCAGGAGTGTGCCTTCTGGGAGTGGAAGCATTTACTGGTGCCTTAAGAACCTATTGTGCCTGGTCCCACGTACACCACTTTCATCTGATGATGGAAAGCTGCTGGCCATGCACTTTATGGGCGGTGGATTATATAACACCCTGTTCACAGTGCTCAGCTAGGTCTGAGTGCTTATTTCCTGTCCCATTTTCAGTCATTTAGTCTCCAACAGGGCCTAATAACAATACACACAATGCTTTTTAAGACGAGAGTAATTATTTGCTGAGTTGTGCCTGGATTTGTCGTTAGGCTTCAAGGCTTTTTACCCTGAGTCTTGTACTGAGGCTTGCTATAAGTGCCATAGAGCATTCCGATCTGGCACAGACACACTAAGTACTGTTGGATCTGCTGAGTCATGACAGGTAAGTCTAAGAACTGATTGCATTGCAGTCTGGACCAGGCAGAGAGGCTTCTCCTATTACGTATTCCACTCAAAGCTGGTAGTTTACCTCCCAGATGGGTGAAAGTGGTAACACAAATGGAGTGTGTGTTGCCTCCATAATTCAGAGGCCCACAAATTATTGTGCTTCTTTTTAAGTGGTAGGAAGTGCAAGGTACAAAATCTTAACATTCACTTTTGGGAGACTATCATGACATGCCTTCAACCACTGGTATTCATGGAACTCACAGAAGGAAAGTCTCCCATTTTTGTGGGATTTCTCTCTCATCCCCTGGCCTGCTGTACTTTACCAAAACATCTACAGTACTTGCTATTTCCTATTTTCCTGGTCCTAATAAAATAATGCTAGTAATGTAGTGGAAAAGGAAAAGGGTGAATTCCACTGTGTAGAAATTACGTATAAAGAAAAATGCGGTGGACTAACATTTTGCCACCTGGATGGAAAGATGGTGAAGGTCTTTGTGGCTTAAGTTGTGGCACAGACGAGGGGTTTTGATATTGTCTCGAGACAGACCAAGTCTACTGCTCTTTCTGCCAGGTGAAAGCAAACTTCTTGCATTTCCTGATACTCCTTATAGTAAAAAGTCGGTCACTGCATACAAAGTGTTGGATGTTAATGATTCACTCCAGTACCGAGCAAGTCTAGAACAACAGGTATTTTTGAGATATCACCTAATTCTTTTTATTCAAAATCAGCATTGCCCTTCAACTGTCAATCACTGGTGATGATGCCATAAGCCTCTGGCATCACCCACTCTGTGTTCCCTGGGCCCAATAGATGACCTTTTTCTTCCCCTTTTGAGTTTAAAGCCGACTCAGAGATGGATACAACAATCACAATTTATTATTGATAAAGGTGATTGGGGAATGTGGCTGTCGGTCTGAGGCCAAGTGGGTTTGCTTACATTTCACCTCTGAATTTTGACTCTCTCCCAGTCATTGGCACGGTGGAACCACCATGGGCCTTATCCTAGGGCTACAACTTGCCACAGTAAACATAAGGCACAGAGAAGCAAAAACTATGCATTCCTTTAGGCAAACTGGTTTAGAAAATGAGAAGGAGGATGGAGCCTCGTTGAGCGTGTTGAATTCCTTTTCCTAGACTTACCAATTACATACCGTAGAAGGTGGTGACTTTTTCTCCTCCCCTGGAGAAAAATCAAGTGAGGAATGGAAGAAGAGGCCAGCAGTGCTGCTCTAGTTGAAAGGCCTCCAGACAAAGACCTGAGTCTGGGGAGGTGGAAGCTGTGCCCACCTCCCTTCCTCTCACCGTGACTCTGCACAGCTGGCTCCAATGGCGCCTTCTGTGGATCAGCCTAAGTATACCTTCCGCTCTGCATCGCTTGCCAGCAAGCCTCACAGGTGGCCTAGGTTACTGGCGTGTGCTTTGGCTTCCAGGGCATGTACTGATGGAGCGTCTCCCATCTTCAAGAGTGGGGATTAAAAAGCAGGGCCTCGTGTCCACCAGTACTATGTACTGTGGGAGATTCCTCCCCAATACGACTGGGGATGGGATATTAAACAACCAAAAAACTGAATAATTGGCACTCTACTCCCAGATGTGCCCATGTCCGTACACTCCAGATGAGGGTAACAAAAGCAACTTCTGGTTAGTAGATTCCAACCCACTGTCCTCACCATTTCTACTCCTTTAGCTCCTGGCCTGCTTATCACCAGCCCCATTGCCTGGCTCTGTGCTCTGGACTAGGTTTCAGAGCTCTCCTTCAGGACATACGTTGTGACAGTCGTCTCCCTGTAACTGCAGAAAAATGGTAATTCTCCTTGCCCTCCTGCCTTCGCCTGGGGCTCTGTGGATCTCATCAGGACTCGTGTGGTTCAGAATATCCAATGCTGACTGACCGTTTGTTCCGTGTTCGCATAGTTGCCAGCGCTGAAGACACAGGGTAGAGGAAAAGCAGTCCCTACCCTTTCAGTACTTCCGCTCCTGAGGGGAGAATAACTGTCATTATTCTCTATTTGGGCATCTTAATGTTATGATAGAGCAGCTCAGACTGGGGGTAAAGGAAGACTTCATGGAAGGGAACGGTTTCATGATGTTGGCTATAGGGTGTTCGTGTTCCTAGGGCTGCCCTAATAAAGTACCACAAGCTGGGGGGCTCGAAGCAACAGAAGTTTATTCTTTCATAGTTCTGGAAGCTAGAAGTCTGAAGTCCAGCTTTGGGCTGGGTTGGTTCCTCCAGAAGTTCCGAGGGTGAATCCGCTCCATGCCTCTCTCCAGCTTCTGGTGGCTCCCGGAGATCCCTGATGTTCCTTGGCCTGTAGCTGCATCACACCAGTCTCTGCCTCCGTCTTCACGTGACTTTCCCCCACGTCTGTATCTCTTCTCTTCTTCTTATAAGGATGCCAGTCATCTTAGATCAGGGCCCAGCCCAACCTAGTATGACCTCATCTCAACTTGGTCACATCCACAAAGACCCTACTTCCAAATAAGCTCATAATCACAGATACAGGGCTTTAGGACCTTTGTGTGGGACACAGTTCAACCCATAATAGTGCTAAATTCTTCAGAGATTTCTTTCAATTACATTTCCTTAAACCTAATGCAATTTTTTTTGTCTTTGAAATGAAGAGTACGTTTTAGAAGCAGTTTCTCTTCTCAAGTTTTCTATTCTAATTATTATCATTCTGCACAATTTTTAAAATTTAAGATTCTACAGGCTGCAGGTCTATTAGAAAAATGGTCTCCAGTTATGGATGTGGCCTGCTTCAAAGAAATCAAAGGAACTCTTTGAACTCTCACCCAGGAGGAAATAAAACATTCCTGAACTGAAATACGAAGAGTCCAGGTAGGGTAGGAATTATCAAATGAAAAGGCTTATTTTTCAGGAGGAAGAAAAAAAAAACCCAAATAAATAAAATGGCCTTCACATCTAGGATATGGCCAAGCGTCCATAAAGGAAAGAGAGATCCTACAAATATATTTATTTCAGTTCAATATTTATGTCTTCAAAGGTCTTATTATTAAATAGAAATAATAACCTTTCAATTTCATACAATTAATGGCAGTTCACTAAGTGATTTCATGTAGTAACTTAGCTGTGCCTTAAACTATTGTGAGAGACACTGTTTTACATACAAGGGAATTGAGGCAAACCAGAGAGATGAATTGATTTGTCCAGGATCAGACGACTAGTCAGCTGACCATGGAGTTGAGAGCCCTGCCTCTCTGGACAAAAGTTCCAAATAATTCTGCAGGACGTGCTAGTGGAGGGTGTGGGTTCTTCTTTATTTTACTTTTTAATTCTTCATTGAACTTGAATTTGATAGAGCAATTGCTAAATCAATCTCTTTGAGCCAGAACTTTTCTAAGTGCTAGGGATACATCGTTAGTGCCCCCAAGTAATTCACAGACATAGAAACCAATAGTTTCATTAGAACTGATATTCCCACCAATCGAAGTGTCGTGATAGACGGTGCCCTGGTGCCAAGGATCCCATGGAGGGGCAAATCCACCTGCTCGTGGGGGAGAGGATGGGTCCGCATAGGGTTCACAAGTTAGGGGACCCACGCTGAACCCTGGGGAACAAGGAGAGTAAAACAGGCAGGGTGGGAGGTGGGAATAATGAATGTCTGCCTGTGGGGGAAATGCGGGGTGGGTGGCGTGGAGGAATGGCAAATGATGGGTCTGTACAGGTAAGCAGGGTCCCATCGTGAGGGTCTTGAATGAAAATCCACATGTCTTAGACTTCATTTAGAGGGCAATAGAAGGGAATGGACAGGAAATGGGGAGGAGAAGAGGTTATTTTTAACCAGTGGCTCTCAGCTGGAGACAATTTGCCCCCTTCCCTCCTCCTCCCCATCCTGGATATTTGGGCGTATCTGGGGACAGTTTTGATTATCATCATGATGAGTAGGAAGTTGCTACTGGCATCTTGTGGGTAGAGGCCAGTTATGCTACTAAATATTCTACCATGTACAGGACATTCTCCCTCAACAGAGTTATCCAGCTAAAAATAACAATAATGCCAAGGTTGGGAAACCCTGTTTTTTTTTAATGTAAGTTTATTTATTTATTTATTCATTTATTTATTTATCTATTTATGGCTGTGTTGGGTCTTCATTGCTGCGCACAGGCTTTCTCTAGTTGCAGCGAGCGGGGGCTATTCTTCGTTGTGGTGCATGGGCTTTTCATTGCGGTGGCTTCTCGTGTTGTGGAGCACGGGCTCTAGGCACGCGGGCTTCAGTGTTTGTGGCACGTTGGCTCAGTAGTTGTGGCACACGGACTTAGTTGCTCCGCGGCATGTGGGACTTCCTGGACCAGGGCTCAAACTTGTGTCTCTTGCATTGGCAGGAGGATTCTTATCCACTGCGCCACCAGGGAAGCCCCAAGAAACCTGTTTTAAACAAGGGAATGATATTTCTGATTTTTTTGTGTTAGAGAAACAACGGAAATTGCTATAAGAGCTTGGGAATTGCTATGTGACCCAGCTACCTTATTTTGAATGTTCTTTCTTCTGTAATAGACTGAATATGCGGTATTTGCACTTTCTGTTTTATTCTTACTCTCCCTATTCCACAATTATCAGAAGGTACTCTCTGAGCTCATAGTCCCCTAGAGTTGTGCATGCACAAACTGTACCTGAAGGAATAGAGTTTAAATATTTTTGCAGGTTTTTTTTTTAATTCAAGTATAGTTGATTTACAATGTTGTGTTAATTTCTGCTGTACAGCCAAGTGATTCAATTATACATAGAGACATTCTTTTTCCATTATGGTTTATCTCAGGAGATTGAATGTAGTTCCCTGTGCTATGCAGTACAGGGACGTTGTTGTTTATCCAGTCTGTACATAATTGTTTGCATCTGCCAGCCCCAGACTCCCAGTTCACCCCTCTCCTCCCTCACCCCAGCAGCTACAAGTCTGTCCTCTCTGTCTGCAAGTCTGTTTTGTGGATAAATCCACTTGTGTCATATTTTCGAGTCCACATATAAGTGATATCATATGGTATTTGTCTTTCTCTGTCTGACTTACTTCACTTAGTATGACAATCTCTAGGTCCATCCATGTTACTGCAGATGCCATTATTTCATTCTTTTTTATGGCTGAGTCATATTCCATCATGTATGTATATACACACACCACATCTTCTTTATCCATTGATCTGTCTATGGACCTTTAGGTTGTTTCCATGTCTTGGCTATTGTGAATTGTGCTGCTGTGAACACAGGGGTGCATGTATCATTTTGAATTAGAGTTGTTTTTGGACATATGCCCGGGAGTGGGATTGCTGGATCATACGGCAACTCAAATAGAGTTTAAATTTGATGAATGAACGCACAAATGAACAAATGGTTGGGCAGTGCAAAGAAGGGAAAACTAATTGCATAGCAGGTGATGCGGAAGGAGAAACTTGTCGTTAAAAATCCCAGCAAGGTATCACACTGAATTTCCAGAGTGCATTGGAGTGGAAACAAACAGCTTTCTGCCAGGGCCCTCTTGGCTGACACTTCAGTGTCTCAGCTGGCGAGGAGCCCTCGGAATGGAAGCTGGGTTTAGACACTGGAAAATTACTAGTTTTTCTGGTCTCCTGGGTCCTCTGCAGCCTTATCTGTGTGGCTTTGTCAGGATTTCCATCGTAGGCCCTGCATGTGGGGCTAAGTGACCTGTAAAACCTGACTCCCCAGGCTAAAGCTGGCAGGAACAGAGCCTGCTAAGATGCAATGAGTTTGACTTGTGGAGTCTTCGGTTGGCTTCTTTGCTTAATTGGGAGAATGCAACTAAGAAATACAGAGGTTTGGTGCTCCTTCTGTCTCTAAGGACAGGCACAGGAAAGCTTCTGCTGCAGGGAAGGAAAACAGGCCCGTCGCCAATGCAGAGCTCTGGGAAAGAGTGGTTTGGAAAGTGTTACCCACCAGAAGTTGAGAAATACTACTGAGCAGGTACCAAAGGCAGCCCTGTGACCTGGGCCAGCCCCTTGCCTGCCCGGGCCTTCATGTCCCTGTGGTTAAATTATGTGGTCCTTATGGCCAGCTTTTGTCCCTGAGTTGGGGTGCTCTAGGATGGTTACAGCAAAATAAAATGCATGTTTAAAGCCATGCGTCACATGTAAGCCCTCTTCACTCAATGGTGACATTCATTTATTGTTTCAGTCATTGCCCATTATTACTTCTTTGTTCAGAATGAGTAGTCTGGAAGTATAACTGAATCAGACCCTGCTCCAGACACAGGCACGGTACTTTTGCCCAAGGATACACATGGGAAGATTCCTGACCTCATGGGTGGTGGGGGGGTCTTAGTTTCTTTATTTTTAAAGTCGGGAAAATAATACCTAATTTATGGCATAGAGATGAAATTTAAAACGCTATCACTTATAAAAAGACTGTAATACTCTCTGGCAAAAAAAAAAAAAAAAAAAGAGTTCCTTAAATAAAAGCTTTCTATTACTAGAACTAGTACTAGTACAATAAAAACACAATGTGACAAATGCTGTCCTTGGGGTATATACAATACTGTAAAAACTCAGAGGTGTGACTGCTTGTGTTTGAGAGTGGGTGGAAGTGGGAGAGGAGTCAGGGAAGGCTTCGTGGAGGAGGTGACACGACCTGAGAACTGAAAAACAGATTATAAATTTTCCAGGCAGAGAAGAGAGGAGAGAACATTCGCCTTAGCAGGAACAGCATCTGCACATGTATTCAGTGTGCACAGCCGGTGTGGAGCATGAGGACACACGTTTGTATCCTGATCACAGGGCACAAGTCAGAGGGAGGGGTGTGATGGCTCCGTGGACCATCCTGTCTGAACCAATCCTTTCTTCCTTCTTCCCATCCTTGTTCCCTTTCTCATTTTCATTTTAGAACATTTTAGTACATGCAGATTCTTTGGTGCACAGATAAACTTCCTGAGGGAAGGAACTGGCCCTGCATCGCATGGTGAATTAGTCACAGTCCTGGTCTTTGGGCCCCAGCCCCGGCTCTGGGCTCGCTGCTCTCCCTTGGAGGATGTGGTCTTTTCTGGGCTTCTCTTCCTCCATCAGACCTGACTTCCCACCTCTGGATCTGCCAGTTCTCTGCCGGCCCCCTCTACCCCACTGCTCACCCTGCTGGACAGCTCACCCCCATAAAGTTCTCTTAAAAATCTTTTATGACTCCTTAGTACAGGCTCCCAGTCTACCCTGCGCCCTATGTGGGCTTGTTAATTCCTTCGAGTGTTCACGTGTGGCACATCTTGGGGATGGAGGCTCAGATCTACAGGGTAACAACTGCTTTCACTCTGGGGAAATGTCAGTAGATGTCTGCTTCCCAGAGTGAGGGACAGGGGTCAAGCCAAGAGCCGGAAGCAGGCAGGCAAACACATTTTGAACACATGCTACTGCCAAAGATCATGCTGGCTACTTTTATATCTGAAATCGAGATTCACAGCCTGACAGTGTTACTAAATACTTTGGATAATTTACTCAAATTTTCCAAGTCTCAGTTTTCTTACACATAAAATGGGATAATAGTACCAATTACTCCAGAGAGGGCAGATCAGATTGCTCAGCGGCGTTGAGGGGCTCAGATTTGAATATTCTCATTGATCTGCTTGGGTTTGTAGGAGACTCTTAGACTGAACAGATAATTCCTTGGCTATCAGTTGAATGGTCTCCCCATGAGCCCTGGACCTTGAGTTAGGACTAGGAGCCAGAGGCTCTGTGCCAGCTTGGGAAGATTTGGGGTCAGATGAGAAAATTAATTGCAAGGGACATAGCCCCCACTTCCTCCCTTGTGTCCCTGGGAGGGGGGCTCAGGGCACAGTGAGGAGACCCTGCTCAGGTTCACCCAGGTCTGTTAAAGCTGGCGAGACAGGGAGAATATCTGTAAAACCTCCTTCTTTCTCCCAGCCAGGTCCACTGGGCTGTGTCTCTTGTGCCTGGGAGGCATGTGCTGTCAGGGAAAGAACCTGACTTTGGAGTTAGCCGGGGTCTCCCTTTTGCAGCTGGGTGTCCACAGGCAAGTCACTTAACCCCTCAGCTTTCCTCCTATGTGAAACAACATTCATGTAGCTTTCCTGAGGGGTAAATGACCTGGCACACAGGAAACACTCTGTAAATGGTAGTTCCCTCCTTCATCCCAGTAGAAATACCTTCTCCGCCTAAGGACTGCCACCCAGCCCCAGGGCACGGCTCAATAAAATCCCCATAAAATTCAGCTTTTCTGGGCCCAGCTTCAGAAATTACAGCGAGTTGATTCATCACATTGTTTGAATTATGGCAATATGAAAATACAGAGAACCCACCGGGAGTCAGCCTTTTCCCATATATAAAACAGGGTTATGATCCCATATAAACTTTTAAAAGAGAATACTTTAGTTTATATCTTCATGCATATGATTAGGGAAAAAAAGGAGGAACAAGAAAAGAAAAAAGAACACATTGGCAAAGAGCATAATTCAAACCAACACTCCTGCTTATTAGTCCCTTAGGTCCCTTTTCTTTATCTCCATTCTTCATCTTCATAACATCCTGGATCTGGCGCCCGCACTGTAATGGGCTGGGGTTTTGAGGACCTTCAGGGTCTGGCTGCCTCCTTGAGATCCCTCAGGTCACCCTCTCCTCTCCATCTTCACTGCCACAGCCTGCATCCCGGTCACCAGCATCCCTGTCCTGGACCACAGACCACCTTGCAATGAATTGTTCCATGACCTTGCAGGCCGCAGCCTGGAGGATGGATGAGAGTGGAGAAGCAAGGTAGGGGACACAAATCAGTGCATATTTTTCCCTGTATAAGACCTTCAGAGGCCCCCAGTGCCCTCAGGATAAAGTCTGAGCTCCTGAGCAGTCCTGCCACCTCCCCACCACCCGGGGCTGCCTCTCCAGGTTCTTCTCCCTTTACTCTCTCCTTTGCCTTGCACATGCCCTTCTCTGCTTCCTCTGCCTGGAAGGCTCTCTCTCCTCCAAAATCTCCTCTCCCCCTTTGCTTATTGCTACTCATCATTTAAGACTCAGTTTATATGTATCGAATAACTTCCTCTGGGAAAATTTAGAAATGATTGTAAATCCAATGAATCTGTTTTCACTTCCAAGCTGTGAGCATTCTATCCCTAATGCTTGGCAAAGTACTTTCTTACTTGATGGACACTCAAAAAAAAAATATATACATATGTGCTGTGTTGTGATGACAGACTTTAGTCCCGATCTGGGTTCTGCCACTGTTGATACTGGAGGTCACTTCAATCGTAACTTTACCACCATTCTCATCTGTAAAATTGGCACAGAAGTACCTATGTTGCAGTGTCGTTGTAAGAATCAGAGACAAATCAGTGAAATGTATAGCCCATAATTACGGATTTAATTTCTTGAGTGCCTACTCTTATTATGAGGTTTTTGGGACAGAAGAAAATTTATTTCTAACGCAGTGACCATCAGTCATGCTAAATTATTCAATACTGGCTAATGCCCACCCGAGAGGCACAATAGTAAATTCCTGGATCAGGGTTCTGTTTACACTTGGAAGGGAAGGAATATCAATTCTTAGTTTTCAAATGAGACCTTCTCTTGCATGGCAGCACATGAAAGAATTGCCTGGGCGTGAATCCAAGGTTCTGTATGTAACATATGTGGATGTTCAAACACAATTTCATTTACTCATGACCCACCTGTCAAGAGCCCATGTCCAATTCAAAAAATACACATGATTAGCCTTTATGGCAAAGGTGTAAAGGGAATGACAATTGTGTAGCTTACTAATTCTTCTACTATTCTTCATCCCTCTGTCCTTATAGGTTCATCTTTTTGTAGGGAACAGCAAAGATGGCTAAGGATCAAACTCTCCTAAATGAGCATGAGAGATTTCCCTAGTTGCCAGTCTTCTTACCAAAGCCTCCTAGAGTTTTGGATTTGGCAAAGCACTTGTGATGGTATCTGAAGAAATTCTTGGCAAAGTGGGCTGACAGGGGACACCAAGCCTTGGAGATTAAAAACAGGCTACAAGATTATTAAAAGATCTTTTCCCAATGGTAAACCATGTTGTAGTTAAGCTGTGTGTCCACATAGATTACCTCGTGTGATCTTTGTGCAAAACTCTGACACTGAACGAGCTGGGATTATCCAACTCATTTACAGGGGAGGAAGGGGGCTCAGAGATTTGCCCAAGGTTGACCGTTAGTGGCACTGCCAATACTTAACCTTGGTTTTCTGGACTCAAAGCCCTCTTTTTGTCCTACATTTACTTCCTCCAGTCAGGCTGAGTCCTGAGTCCCTATTCTTATCCCTCCTCCTCCCACAGTCTGGAGGCCTGAGGAGGGAGGGGTGCTTTATGCATCGCTCTCTCTCCTCTGCTGTTGGTCTCAGCCCCTGCAGCCCATCCTGCCCACCTCCCCAGATAGAGCTCATGACTCCTCCTCTGCCCTGTTCATCTGGCGTGATTATGTGCACCAAGTAGGTGCGGTGCAATGTGGTTTGAGCCACAGGGAAGGATGATCTATATTGTGGGTTTCTGCTTAGCTACATGGTGTCAAGGGAGAGGGCTGGATAGGGATCCAGCAAGAACTGGGTATCTTCTAGGTATTTTACTTCTCATAACTGCGTGCAGTATGTATTCTTATTCCTGATTTATGGATAATGCATTGCATTACGGCGAAGAGCAGATCTTGTCCGCACAGGGAAAGGGAAAGGTACCAGAGCACTCATTGAGTGCCTACTATGTGCTACAACTTCACACACTTATGATTTGTTGAATCCTCACAACATCCTATGGAGGAAGGGACAGGTGATCTCATCTTACAGGTGAGGAAACCAAAGTTTAGCAAAGTGGAGTAATAGCTTCATCCAGGGAATAAGTGATAGAATCCAAAGCCCATAATTTGGTCCCTGCTGCAATTTCAGGAAACTGCCCCAAACCAGACTTGCTGCCCACAGGGCCTGTCTGATGAGGGGATGTCAGTCCAGGTCAGAACTGTCTGACAGGCAGGGATGAAGTGGAAATAGCCTGCGACAATTAGACGAGGGAGAAGGAAGGGGTTATGAGGTGTGAACAAACAGGAAACAATTGGGATACAATCGAAAGGAAAATGTAGGAAACATTCCGGAAAGTCAAACTCTTGTAGAGCTGTTTGCAAAGAATGTGGTGGGAAAGTCACTCTCTGGCCTGAAAACCACAAGTTCTGGAGGAAAATATCATATCGAATCACAGAAGCTCTTTGAAGAAAAGGGTCTTTCATTCATTTAATTGGTCAGTTCATGCCCATCAGTTCTCTACCATGAGTGAATCCTATTCCGGGCACAGCAGGTTTGAGGTTGAATAAAACTCAGTTCTTGCCCTCGGGCTGCACAGTTTTGAAAGGTAATGGGGAGAAAGGACACATGTTACCATGGTGAGCTGTGTACAGACTGATAAGTTCTACGATTTTGGAAAGTGCAAAATCGGAGGGGTCATAAAGGATGGAGCAACGTTGCCTGGAGAAATCAGAGAAGGCTTCATAGAGGAGGTGATGTCAGCAGGACCCTAAAGGTGGAGTAGGCATTCTCCAAATGGAGATGTGGGAAGAGCGCGTTACTGACAGAAGGAAGAGCGTGGCAAAGGCACAAAAGCCTGGGCATGGCAGATTCAGGGAAGAGTGGGCAGCCATACATTAAGTGCCTGAAAAAAATAAATAATGTGGCTGTTCTGGCTCTTTAATGCCTGTGTCTCCCACCCCTGTGCTTGGAACACCGAGCACAGACCTCACCCAATGAGGTAAGTGAGTGCAGATGGCCTAATATATAATGGAGCATCAGCACTGTGCTGCCAGCTGATTCCATCCAGCACTTCATCTCACCCAACACCCCAGCCATGCCACCGCAGGAGAGCTGTCAGGATGCAGTGAGGGGGCTAAGCACAGCAGACTCTGGAGCCAGAATGCCCCGCTCTGAACCTGGCTCTTTGCTTACTAGTTGTATCACCTAATAAGCTCTATGTGTCTCACTTGCCTTGCCTGTAAAATGGGGATGACAATAGTACCAATATTCCAGGACTGTTGTGGATTAAACTTGACCATTTTGTGGTTGTATTAAGTGATACAGTCTCCCTCTCTAGGTCTTTTTGAACTTAATGGAATCCAAACATGACTGAATTTGGATATCTGATTACAGTTTATTCTCAACCTTCTGAGGCACGTGGAATAATTATTTGAATGGGACCTCAGAGATCGTTTAGTCCAACTTCCCTGGTTTGGAAAATTGGCCAGATCACGGCGTGAGCTTGGGCAGGGGACTGAACTGTAACACCTGGGCCCTAGTGCCTAAGAGGGAACGTGTGACTAAAGCATCTAGCAATACTGAATACCGAATACCAAGTACTAAAAACACTGAGATTCCACAGTGCACCAAGCCCTGTCGTTCTTTCCAAATGTTGACTTGTTCATCTGTTCCAATAATCTCATGAGGCAGCAACTATGATCATTTCCATTATACCAGTGAAGACACTGAGGTATAGAGAAGTTGAATGACCTTCTCAAAGTCCTAGTTGGTACATGGCAGAGGCAGGATTTCAACCTGGGCATTCTGACCCAAGAACAGGTGTTCCTCCACCATGTCTCCTTACCTCTCTGTAACAAGGACAAGAACGGCTACCTCCGTCATTACTATTCCAGAGCTCTTAGGAACACTACAGAAGACCTGGGAGATGAAAAGATCCTATATAACCTATGCAGTTAAAAACTATAAAGTGCTGTTATGTCACAGTTATGAACAAAAGGATGCATAAAATGTATAAACAATGTCAAATTGTTAGGGAGCATAAGATGCGTAAAATATATAGTAAGCAACCCGGAAAACTTCGTGTAAAATATTCTCTCAGTTACCTTGGTCTGTTTCTTTGTCATTTTATGCTCATGACTTGAGCTGATGCCTGTGTTCCTGAGTTGCTGATCCCTGAGTTACCGTCCACATGCCAGGGGTTTTCTGATCAGTGTTCTCGATCGACGAGCAGCGATGCTGCCCCAGCTGCAGTGGGTGGGGGCGTGTGAGGCAGCTGCGAGCGCATCTCCATTTCCTCTCCTTGCCAGCCTCATTCTTGGCCAATTCCTGGAAGGAGGGCAGCTCATCTCAGAACCAGAAGGGCCTCAGGGTCCCAGCAGTTCCTGAAAATTCCTATAATTCATTTTGTTTCTATCTTCCCTGACATCACCGTCTCTAGAGCTCAGTTTCTTCTTAGGATACCTCAGCATGATTTTGGGAAAGGCCCTGTTACATATGGCCCTGTATGGAATGTTGGGAAAAGTTCTGCTCAGGAGTCGGGGAATCAGACTTCTGGGCAGGGCTGGGCCACTGACTCACTGGGTTGTCCTGGGAAAGTCACCGCTCCTCTGTGGGCCTTAGTTTTCCCTTCTGTAAAATGAGGAAGTTGGGTCGATGATCTGGAAGTTTCCTTCTGGCTTGAATACTTACAGTGTAGTACCCATCTACTTTCAGTCATGAATGAAGCGTGCTCTGTTATTGAACGTGTTAAATCTAGAATGTTGATGCATTAAATCTAGACCACAGAAGCTTGAACTGAAGTAGAGCATTTTACCTGACATAACACTTCCCCACCTCCCTCCAATTCTCTACTATGTTTCACAGGTATTTTTGGTGGTAGTTTGAAAATAGATCTACAGGGAATTCTCTAGCAGTCCAGTGGTTAGAACTCTGTGCTTTCACTGCCGAGGGTCCGAGTTCAATCCCTGGTCGGGGAATTAAAATCCCACAAGCCATGTGGCACAGCCAATAAAATAAAATAAAATAAAATAGATTTACAAATTCTTTGACACTCATCCCTCCAATAAGTGCAGCCTGATTCCCCTACCCTGTGTGACTTCCAAAATTAGATCATAAAAGGCATCACAGATTCATCCCTGCTCTTGTTGTTGAATTGCTCACCTGGGGGAAGCCAGCCTCCATGTTGTGAGGATACTCAAGTAACCATAAGAAGAGGTCTGTTTGGTGAGGAATTGAGGCCCCCTGTCAAAAGCTATGTGAGTGAGCTACCTTGAAAGCAGATTCTCCTGACTCAACCAAAATTTCAGGTGACTGTAGCCCCAGCTGACCTCTTGACTGCAACCCATGAAAGACCCCACCAGGACCACCCAGCTAAGTTGCTCCTGGTTTCCTGACTTTCTGAAACTGTGTGAGATAATAAATATTTGTTGTTTTAAGCTGCTAGGCTTTGGGATAATGTGTTACACGGCAATAGGGAACTAATACAGTAGTGGTGGTTGCTACTGTTAGTGATGGTGGTGGTGGAGTAACCCTGCCCCCGTGTCACTATAAGTGTCCTGCCTGGGGATTGATTGAATGATAGATGTAAATTGTTGGTCCAGAAAGGATTTCAAAAGGCAGAATCTGGGGCCTCTTAGCTTCCACTCCCAGGTTTAGCATAGATCCAGATTTGGGAAATACTTCTGTCTGTGGACCAGGAAATATAAGTGGCTCTGTCTAGGCCAGCAGACTGATGACTTGGAATTGTGAATATTGACTGCTGTTCCCTCTCTGAGCTCGTTCCAGTAACAGGTTTCCCCACCCCTGTCTCTTCCACCATGACAACCACATTGGTCCTTGTGTCCCTGAGAGAGCTCTGTGATCAATTAGATATGTCTGCCATGAATGTAAGTAAGAGGGAGGGTGGTAGCATGCATGCCAGGTAACCTCTGTTTTTAATAGGAAGCCCATAGTTTTTTTTTTTTTTTTTTTGGCGGTACGCGGGCCTCTCACTGTTGTGGCCTCTCCCGTTGCGGAGCACAGGCTCTGGATGCGCAGGCTCAGCGGCCATGGCTCATGGGCCCAGCCGCTCCGCGGCATGTGGGATCCTCCCGGACTGGGGCACGAACCTGTGTCCCCTGCATCGGCAGGCGGACTCCCAACCACTGCGCCACCAGGGAAGCCCGAGCCCATAGTTTTATCTCTTAATCTTGTCTCTGTGATACATACTGTTAGACCTCCTATAGGATCATGAAAAGGGCATGGTTTGCTGTTACTATTAGCGTGCAGGTTCTTAAATGATTTTTTTAAATCCCTGGCATTTGGAAATGTTACAATTTAGAGTACGGTCAGCTCCACGGTTCCACTGAGTCTCAGTGACTCTTGAGTGAGCTGGGCAGGAGTCGGTGTTAGCTCCTGTTGTATGCGAAGGGAAATTGAAGCTCGGAAAAGGCAGCTTTTCAAGAACTATCTCTGTCACTCTGTTTCACGACTGGATGTCTGTCTTCAATATTGTTCTATCAGGATTCAGGCTCGTGGAATATTTTAAGGCTTTAGGTTTAACTCAAAACTAAAAACTTCTCTCTATTGCCGCATGGCTTGGGTGACTAAGTACATATGTCAGGAGTCTAGAAAACTTTGCCCATCCAAAAAGGGAGGAAGAGAAAGCAAATGTGTCAGACCTGCAGGGTGTGCGAATGATAGGAGGTCTACCCAGGGCTGGGCCTCTTTGCTTTCTCCTACTCTGGTGTCATCATGTATAAAAAAAGTGAATTCTGGCATTTTTCAAGAGTAGTAATTCCCCATAGTGAGGTGAGTTTTACAGCTTTCAAAAAGACTTTCCTATGCCCGGTCTCCTTTGTTACTTACCATAAGCCCTGCTGGGAGGTATTGGTATTATTCCCTGTGGTAGTTAATTTTATGCATCAACTGGGTTGTCCCCAGATATTTGGTCAAAGCCCAGTCTGAATGTTACTGTCAAGGTATTTTTTTAGATGAGATTAACATTTAAATCAGCAGACTTTCAGTAAAGCAGATTACCCTCTATAATGTGTGTGGGTCTAGTGCAATCAGTCGAAGACCTTAAGAAAAAACAGGCTGATCTCCTCCAAAGAAGAGGGGATTCTGTATCCAGACTGTCTTTGTATTTGAGCTATTGCAGCTCATCTCCTCCCTGGGTCTGGCCTGCTGGTCTGCCCTGCATATTTTGTACTTGCCAGTCTCCGCAATTGTGTGAGCCAGTTCCTTAAAATCTCCCTCTCTCTCTCTGTATACATTTGATTCTTGAACAACATGGGTTTAAACTACACAGGTCCACTTACACATGGGTTTTTTTTTCAATAAATATAGTACATATCGGCCCTGAGAATGCTGGGGGTAGGACAGTTAAAATTTTAAGAGAAGTTAACTGTAGACCAGAGACTTGAAGGAGGAAGCTACACATGTATCTGGAAAATGTGTTCTAGGCAGAGAGACAAATATGCCAAGGAGGCCAGCATGGCTGGAGAGCAGTGAGTGGGGTAGAGACCACCAGGAGTTAAGGTCAGAGCAGTGACAGATACCTGGACCACAGGGACTGGAGTGCACTCTTCAGGGTTGGTGGGCACTCTGAAGAGTGAGGTGAGGAGCCAACTGAGGGTTCTGAGTAGAGAAATAACTTTACCCATCTTTTTAATTAAATGGATCATTCTAGCAGCTTGGTTGAGAACGGATGGTAGGGGACAGGGTTGGTGGCAGCAGGGGCCATAGGTAGGAGGCTGCTGCGTAAATCCAAGCCAGAGAGGATGATGCTTCAGACCAGGGTGGTAACAAAGGTGGTGGGAAGTGGTCAAACACTGGCTATCCTTGGAAGGTAAGCCCAGCCTGGTTTTCTGACAGATTGGATGTGGGATAGGAGAAAGCGGAAGAGGTCAAGAATGACTCCAAGCTACTGTCCTGTCTGACCAGAAGGGCTGAGTTTCCCTCAACTTAGATGGAGAAGAGTGGAGATGAAGCAGGGTTTGGGACGAAGACCAGGAGTTCAAATTTGGAGATGCTGAGTCTAAAATATCTGTTAGATATCTAAGAGGAGACATTGAGTAGGCAGATATGTGAGTCAGGGACTTAGGGAAGAAGTGTGGCATGAGGATGCATATTTAGGAGTTGTCAGCATAGGGTCTATAAAACCATATAACTGGATGAGATCATCAAGTATCTAACTGTGTGTCTATGTGTCTGTCTATGTATCTATGTATGTATCTATGTGTGTATGTATGTATCAATCATTTATCTATCTATCCAGAGAAGAAATAAGAAGAAACTATGAATGGCGCCCTATAGCCTTCCAACTTTAGGAGGCAGGGAGAAGAGAAGGAACCTGAGGAAGAGACTGAACAGGACCCATCAATGAGATAGGAGGGGAATAAAGAAAATGTTGGAAGCCAAATTAAGAAAGAGCATCACGGTGGAAGAAAGAATCAACTGTGTCAAAAGCTGCTGTTGGCTCAAGGGATTGGATCATTAGATTTAGCCCATGCTGGTCATCCATGACCTCGACAGAGTCTTCCATGGGATGTGGGGTGGAAGCATGACTGGAGAGGGTCCAGGTGAAATTGCAGGAAGGACACTGAGCCAGGGAGAGTACTGAATCTCTTCTGAGAAGTTATTTTGTAAAGGGGGGCAGAGAAATGGGGAAGTGGCTGGAGGAGTATGAAGCGTCAAGTCAGGGTTTTGTAACAGAGATGGGAAGAATGCAGGTGTTTGCATGCTGATGGGAAAAGCACAGGGAACATTTGATAGCGTAGGAGAGAAAGAAGGCAATTTCTCCACAGGACAGACCATCTCCAGTGACAGGAAGGATGGCAGAACCCACAAGCATGGGTACAGGGTGGGTAGACATGGGGGTGTGAGTGTGTGGAAGTTATCTTCAGAGTATATCTGTTTTCTCAGTGACAAGAGATGGCAAGGTCATTAGCGGAGAGGGAGGAAGAGGGAAGAGGTGTGGAAATTTGAGGAAAAAGGGAAAAGTGTGGAGTATAGTTGACCCTCTGTATCTGTGGGTTCCACATCCGTAGTTTCAACCAATCATGGATCAAAAATAGTTGGGAAAAAATTCCAGAAAGTTCCAAAAAGCGAAACAAATTTACTGAGCTCCAGCAACAATTTACACAGCATTTACATTGTATTAGGTATTATAAGAACTCTAGAGATAATTTAAAGTATACTGGAGGATGTGTGTAGGTTATACACCATTTTATATAAGGTACTTGAGCACTGGTGGATTTTGGTATCCAAGGGGTGCCTGGAACCGATTCCTCCCACAGATACTGAGGGATGACTGTAACCTCTAGTTTTTTTTCCCTTTTCCCTTGTATAGGGATCAGCGCAGGGGAAATGTTAAAAAGACTCAAAGCATAGAAATGAACTGGATTTCTGGAACATTGCCCTCTCTGTGCACTGGTTTTGACATCTGATGGGGTTTCAATCTTGGCTACACTCCTCCCAAGATGTGTGGCCTCAAGGATGTCATTGTCCCCTCTTCGCTTCCGGTCTCTCATCTGGAAAGAGGGGGCTAAATGAGGTTACCCGTGGTATGTGCCCAGATGGTGCCTGGCACATAGTAGATGCTGCGACAAAACCATTGCTGTTTCCCTGGTGTTATCACTGCATTAGCCCAGTGGACAGCGCAATGACCTTGGAGTCTGAAGAGTTTTCCACTTTTGCACCTCTAAACCAGAGATAATGATAGACTTAAACTAACCATTAAAGACCAACTCCTAATTTTCATTCTCTTAAAAATGGAAGAAAAGATTGTGTGAATTCGGATTTACTGTCTTCCAAGCAAATTGCTGAGTTTTTCTCTTTCCAAGTAAATAAATGGTAGAGTGGACAATTACAAAAGACAGACAAGCAGGACCAGGCAGGCCCTGGCTGGTGTCTTTCATGTAAGTTGCTCTGCTCCCCTGCATCTCAATGCTTCACCTGCTACATGGGGAAGTGTAGGGCAGGCGTGGGGCCTGAGGGAAACAGCGCTGGACAGCAGGTACGAGAGTGTTTTGCCAACCATGGAGTATTCGAAAGTGCTCAGGCAGTGGCCTGTGTAGCCCTGAGGACTGGGCGCTCCTGTGAAGCTGAGCTGTTCACGGCCTCGAGTGTGGTGGCAGCAGATTACGGCCCAGAGCTGCTGCTGAGAGAGTGTTCCAGAAGGGCCCGGGGCAGCCTCACATGCTTCTCTTAGTTCTGACCTTTGCAATATTTCACAATAAAATGGGGAAATTCTGCTTATGCTCTAGACTAGAGATAAAGTACAAAAGGGTCAGGTTGCCCAGACCTTAACAAGGAGGAATCACATCACTCGCCCCCATCTCTCCCAATCCTGCAGGAGAAACTGTGGCAGGCAGCATCCAGACTGTGTGTCCCAGATCCCTGATTTCCCCAGGCTCACAGAAGGAAGTGGATTCTCAGTGGCAGACTCTCAGGGGCATAGACACTAGCATCTATGGTCCTGGGTTTGAATTCCAGGCTGATCACACGTTCTGGTTTGCCTTGGCGAGTCCAGTTCAGGCCTGTTGACCCTGTGTAATGACTGTTAGCACCTCCTTCTTTTGTCAAAGGTGTCCCTGTTTGGGTGAGAAATTGCAAGGTCATCCTGCGGATTTCTGACCTTTGCTTCAACTTTTTGGAACCTTCCTTTCCACATCTGAAGAATAGAAATTGTCCTTTACATACCATAGGATTATTGTGGATAATTCTACGTGATTTAGATAATGGCAATTAAATAAAATATAAAGACTAGTAATTTAATACCAGTAATTTAAGACTTGTAATACATTGCTTTGGTTTATGTTCCCACCTTCTCTTCTCCAAAGTATTTAAATAAAATTCTAGCTGATCATGTGAGCTCTGGTCCAGCTGTCCTCAAACTTTAGGGACCATCAGAATCCCCTTCAGGGCTTATTTATTTATTTAGTTGAAGTATAGCTGATTTACAATGTTTTGGGTATACAGCGAAGCAATTCAGTTATACATATATAAAAATATATTCTTTTTTCAGATTCTGTTCCATTATAGGTTACTAAACGATATTGACTATAGTTCCCTGTACTATACAGTAGGTCCTTGTGGTTTATCAATTTTATATACAGTAGTGTGTATCTGTTAATCCCAAATTCCAAATTTATCCCTCCCAGCTTTCCCCTTTGGTAGCCATAAGTTTGTTTTCTATGTCTGTGAGTCTATTTCTGTTTTGCCAGTAAGTTCATTTGTGTCATTTGTTTAGATTCCGCATATAAGTGATGTCACATGATGTTTTTCTCTCTGACTTACTGCACTTAGTATGCTAGTCTCTAGGTCCATCCATGTTGCTGCATATGGCATGATTTCATTATTTTTTATGGCTGAGTAATATTCCATTGTGTGTGTGTGTGTGTGTGTGTGTGTGTGTGTGTGCGTGTGTGTGTGTGTGTACACATATACATATACCACATCTTCTTTATCCACTCACCTGTTGACGGATCCCCTGCAGGGCTTATTAAAACTGATTGCTGGACCCACCCACTCCCAGAGTTTCTGATTCAGTAGATACAGTGTGGGGAGGGGCTGCTTCAGCCTTGGTGTGTCTAACAAGCTTCCAGGTAAAGCAGATGCCGCTGGTCTGGGGACCATGTTCTGACAACCACTGATATAGTTTCTCCCCTTCCATTCATTTCCCTGCTTCTGCCACAATGAATTTTCCAAAACACTAATCAGTCCACGTTGCTCCCCCTGCTTCAAACCTTTCAGTGGTTGCCTAGTGCCCTCAAGAAAAAGCCCACCTCCTTAGCAAGGCACTCAGAGCTCTGCCCTCTTCCCTGTTGCCTTGACCTCCGGTTGTAGTGCTCGGCCTGCTGGCCTGGATGGCCTTCCCTCTGAGGGGAAGGCTGCCCTAGAGAAGAGCCCAGGTGTCAGGCAGAGTGCTCTCTGTTTGTGAATTTGTGACTTTGGGCAAGTAACTTACCTCCCTCATGTGTATGGAAACTGAACATGACAATGTTAAGAATTCTCTCCTTGTCCTGGAGCTGGGAAGGCTAAATGAACTGTATGGAGGCCATGCAGCAATGTGGCTGCCCCATGGCAAGTCCTCAGGGCATCTCTGTATAGTCCCCAGGGCCTCTCCCTGCCTGCCTGATCTTCCCTGCCCCCTGAGCTCTGATGGCCATTGCTGACAGAATCTGTTAAGTAGCACTGGAAGGGCACACACCAGGCCAGGTCTCTGTCAGCAGCGTGGTCAGGGAGGGCTTCCTGGAGGAGGTGAAACTTGGACGTCCCTTTCAATATAGCCGCCAGCTTGCTGTTTTCTATACCTTTTTTCCATTTTTTCATAGGATTTTTCTTTCACTCATTCTTTCACGTATACAACAAGTATGAATCGAGCAGCTCATCAGTGTCAGACACAGTGCTGGGGACACAGAGGAGAAGGAGGACATAAGCCTCCTTCTGGAAGGCAGGACTATGCTGTGAGGCAGCAGGGCAGGAGGACCAGGTGCCGGGGCTTTGGAGTTGGCTTACCTAGAATCAAAGCCCCTCTTGACCTTGCCCTGGCGGTGTGAGCTTGCACACGTTATGGCATGTGCCTGAGCTTTGTCTATGAAATGGGGCTGAAAATCCCCAGATCTGAGGCCTGTTGGGAGGAGGGAAAGAGACAGTATTGGCAAAGTGGGGGCAGAGGGAAGGGGCTCTTGACATGTGAGCCTGGTCCCTTCCTGGCACTGGGGAAAGAGGGGGCTCTAAAGCTCTCACCCTGTAATCTGCTCAAAGGCACTAGCAGCCCCTGAAGGTAAAGCTTTACTCTGCCAGCCCCCACCTGTTTCTCATCTCCAAAGCCCACAGCTAGAATTATTCCATGAGCTTTCCAGGAGGATCACAGCCCGCACTGGGATGAACTGAGGCCCACTGGGACCCCTGAGGACGTGGAATCCTATCCATGGAGACCACCATCATTGAGGGTCTTCTCCATGCTGGCCATTTGAAGCAGACGTCAGCGTTACAGCAGCCCTTGAGGGACGCGTGAGAAAGCAACTCAAGTATGGTCGTGTGTGTGGGTTCCCTAGCGCTGCCCTACAAAGTAGCACAGACTGGGTGGCTTCAACAACAGAAATTTATTTTCTCACAGTTTTGGAGGCCAGAGGTCTGAGATCAGCAGGGTTGCTTTCTTCTGAGGCTTCTTTCTTTGGCTTGTAGATGGCTGGCTTCTCCCTGTGTCTTCACAGGTCTTCCCTCTGTAACCATCTGTGTCCAAATTTCCTCTTCTTCTAAGGACACTAGTCATATGGGATGAGAGCCCTCCCTAATGACCTCATTTACCTTAATTACCTTAAAGACCTTATCTCCAAACAGTCACATTCTGAGGTACTGGGGGTTGGGACTTGGACATATGAATTTGTTGGTGGGGGGGGGGTCACCATTCAGCCATAAGAGGTAGCAGCCCCCAAGACTGTCCCCATGATCCTACCTCCTTGTTTCACACCATGGTGTAGTCCCTTCCCACGCTCTTCCAAGGTTGGCCTGTGTATGTGGTTGGCCAGTAATACACGCCAGAAGTGATGGCATCACTTGTGATAGGCAGTTCTAAAAGTTTCCATGTTGGTTGCTCTTGACTTCTTTTGGATCACCTGCCCTGGGGGAAGCCAGCTGCCATGTCGTGAGGCTGATGTGGTGAGGAACTGAGGCCTCCTGCCGACAGCCACATGAGTGAACTCTTGTGAAAACAGGTCTTCCAGCTGCAGTTTAACTTTTGGATGGTTACAACCTCATGAGCGGTCCTGAGCCAGAATCACCCAACCTCACTGCTCCTGGATTCCAGACGCTCAGAATCTAGGTGACGTAATAAATGTTTGTTGTTTTAAGCTGCTAAATTTTGGGGTAATTATTTACTCAGCCATTGATAACTAATCCACAAGGCTTGAAAAAGTTAAGGGCACACAGATTGTGAGTGCAGGTTCAGAACTGGATTCTTGAATTTCTGGCTCCCCGATCAGATCAGTGCCCTTTTTAGCACAACCTGCTACCTGAGCCAGATTAGCTTTGCATATAGGAGATTGCAGTGAAGAATGCAGGAGGAAGCGTGGAAAGAGAGAGAAAGAAGACTGTTAATAACCAGTTGGGGAGAGGCTGAAAGATACAGCTGAAGCCACAGATCAAGCAGACAGGTGGAAATAATAAAGAGGCCAAAGGCCACACCGGTCTGTTCTCACTGCTCCAGGGCTGCAGTTACTCTCCTGCTGCCCTGGTTCTATCTGTGATCAGAGGAGCTGACGCATCTGTAGGACCACGACAGGCCCCTGGGCTGTAGCCATCCCCAGAAAGGCTGAGTAAATCTGAAATCACTCTAGTCTATCAGATCAAAGGATTGCTCCAATGGGCCTGTGCTTTTTTTCAGAGCTTTGCAGCACCTAAGGCCAGGCAAGGAGGTGAATTGTAATGAGCGCTTATTCACTGCCTACTGTGTGCCAGGCATTGGGCTAGATGTGTGATTTAATTTCATACTGGGAGGAAACATGAGAAGTACTTCCTTCGATACTCATTTTACAGACAAAAGAAATCAAGTTCAGAGAGCTGAGACACCAGGGTAAGTTTTCTTTCCCAGCTGGTGAGTAAGGATTTGAATCCAATTCTGCTTCTTTCCACATGCTCTGCTTCACCAAGGTCTCAGTTGTTTTTAAAATGTTATCAATCAATTTAAAAATGAAAAATACACTAGTGGATCATGCTTTATGGATCATGCCATCAGTACTCTAGCCCAAATCATGATTTTGGGGCCGTCAGTTGGTGGCTTCCTGCTTCTAATTCTGAGCACAGTGCCTGTATCTTCTTAAGTGGGTATTGAATGAATAAATGAATGAGTGAATGAATGAGGTGGGAGAAGATATGAATATTTCCCCAAGGCCCACAGAGGTGGCTGTGTATTCCTCTTCACATAGTTTTCCACCCTTGGCCTTAGTTTCCCCACCAAGGTTCCAGCTGATGATTTCTAAGGACCCTTCCGAATCTGACCCTTGGTACCCCTAGGAGAGGGGCAGAATTTTCTGTCCTGAGGGGCAGGATCAGTGGCACTGATGCGCGGCAGCTGCTGTGTGCCAGCTCCTGGGTTTTTGGAGAAGTCAGGGCTGCTTATGGGTGGTGTGTTTTATCCTTTGCCATGGGGACTGAGCGTTCCACCAGATGAGAGGAAATGAGTCTCCTAATACAGTTTTTCTTTCTTCTGGGGTGAAGGCTTGTAAAAAAAAAAAAAAAAAAGACAGGTCCCCTTTAAACATGGAGGGAGATGAAAAGGGAGGTGGGCCCCAGGCCTCCCAGGCTTTGGCAGGGTCCCCCTGCTCCTCTGCCTTCCATGCCCCTTCCATGTCCGGCTTCCCCTTTCCCTGCCACTGTCCTGGCTCAGACTGCCCTCGCCACACTTTCTAAGGTTTTCACAGCCCTCCCCATCTCCTTGCTGCCCTCATCCGCATCTCTGCTGCTCAGAAGAATCATGTCCCCATCTTACCCTTTCTCTGGAGGAGAGCATTTAAACTGGAGCCTAACTAAGAGATAGTGTTACCAATGAGCTCACATAGGAACTCACAATCCAATCTGAGAAGCTGTCGGCCAAGCTCCCCAACAAGAGACAATGGGGCAGATAGGATATGAGCAGAATTTGGCACTTCGCAGACTTGGGTTCAAAGTTCAGCAATGTCATCCACTCACTGAACTTTCTTGGTTGAGATTTCAATCTCCCTGGGCCTCAGTTTATTCATCTGTAAATTGGAGATAATAATCAGCCCTTATAAATATATTGTGAAGATTTTTTAAAACGTAACTATTTTTTTTAGCAGTTACTGTATGTATGGCACTACAAAAAGGACTTTTTTGTGTTACTGCATTTAATTCTCACAACGATCCCATAAGCAAGGTACTATCATTATCTCCATTGTACAGATGGGAAGACTGAGATACAGTAAAGTTAAGCAAATTGTCTGAGGTCTCACAGGTAGTAAATGGCAGAGCCTGAATTGGGTGCAGGGATTTCTGATCCCAGAGCCTCAAATAGGGCCACTGACTTGGATAAACTTAAGAAAAGGTCTCAGACACGACCCCTACCCTCATTTAGTCTTAGTAGGAGGTTTAATGGACCAGACAGGCATTAGGTGGCCAAATTCAAGTTTATTGAAATAATTTTTGTAAAGAGTTTTCAAATGGATTTTCACTGACATTATCTTACTTGCACCTCTCAGTAACTCTGGGGAGTCAGTATTACCCTATTTTTCAGTTGGAGCAAGTAAGGCTCAGAGAGCTAGCCAACAGCTAAGCCAAAATTTGAATCCATTTTTTCTGATCCAAACACAAGCTTGTTCTGATTCTTCCTAGTGTTTTTCACTCTTAAGAAGTGAATTAATTATATTATTTATTAATCACATTAGTAGTTCAGTGAACAAAAGAAGAACACAAGACAAGCTGGTGACAGGAGGGAAAGGTACAAGCTGGGCTTGGACTGCCGGCTGTTGTCTCACCAGGTAGACCCCAGCAGAGGGGTGATGAAGAGGGGCTGGACATCAGTGGTTCTGAGCTGGGTGTTCCCAGGGTCAGAGGGGAGTTTGAAGTGTGGACTTTGCCAGTTTCCTGACTTTGGGTTCTTAGGTGTCTTTATGCCATGGCTGTGGTGGAGGCAAGGACAGGGGCACTCAGGACTTAGACGAGCCCATTTTTAGGCAGATGAAAGGGCTAAACCGAGGTTAAAAGCCTCCACCTGTTGGGTCTAGATTTTGTAGCATGCTTTTTAACTTAAGCATTTCTACTTTAGCCTCATCAATAGCACGCTCTGTTCCTCACCACCTTAAATGGTCTGGTCTATGTTCTTACCTACCTCTGGGCCTTCGCACATGCTATTCCTTCAGCTGGTCAGAGGAAGAGGCTGCAGAATGGGCGGGGGGCAGAGAGAAGTGAATGTTGTTTTGGGAAAATTCCCACTGACTTTTAAGGTGCCAGGTTGGATAACTATATATATATATATATATATAAAACAACTAAAAGGTTTGTTACTTATTAGCTGTATGACCTTGGACAAGCTACTTAACTTCTCTTTGACTCATTTTAATCATTTGTAAAATAGGGATCATAATCATAATAACTCAAAAGATTGACGTGATTAATAAAGTGAATGGTAATTAGTTGCTGGAGGACAAGAGAAGGTGGTGCACACAGAATGCTTAGCACAGTCTCTTGCAGCTGGTTAGTCAGCACTAATGGTGAGCTCTTCTCCTGCTAGCCTTTTAGAAGGCGTTCCTTGATGCCCCCCCTTCCCCATCAACTCAGACAGTCAGATTCAACTGTTTGTGCTGTGTGTTCTCCAAGCACTTATCAAAATTCTGATTAATTAATTTTGGAGTAGGATTCAGATATGTCAGTCCCTTTTCTGTAGGCATTCTAGGTGTTTCCAATGGGTCCCAATTAGTTTCATTGTCTAAGATGGTGTTTCTCAATCCTTGCCCATAAGATATGAGGCATTTTTTCTAGAGTCTGAACTCTGTGAAAGTGGGAGCCGCATCTGTGTCGTGCACTGCTGAATTGCCACAACACCTCAGCACAGGCCCAGCATAGAGGAGGTTCTCCCTAACGTTGGAGGATGGATGCAAGCTTGGCTGTCTTGTTAATGCTTGCCTCTGCAGTGTTACATGGCAGAGAGAACTCAGAATATGAAACGGGTCTACCTTTCCTGATAGCACTGTTCCTAGTTATTTTATTGTATTTTATTTTATTTCCTGATAGCACTGTTCCTAGTTATTTTATTGTATTTTATTTTATTTTATTTCCTGATAGCACTGTTCCTAGTTATTTTATTGTATTTTATTGTATTGTATTTTATTTTTATTTTTGGCCACAGTGCACGGCCTGTGGGATCTTAGTTCCCTGACCGGGGATTGAACCTGCACCCTTGGCAATGAAAAGGTGGCATCTTAAGCGCTGGACTGCCAGGACATTCCCTATTTTATTTTATTGTTTCCTAGTTAATTATTATATTAATCTGTCCCTGTTCCCATCAGGTTTCTGTCTCCTTGCTGATGCTGATTGATACAGAGGACAATACAGTATAAAGAGTAAAAGCATGAATTCCGGAGCCAGCAAGCCCCAGTTTACCCTTTTATAAACAGAAATATTAATAACCAGAGCTTTGTAAGTTATACAGGTCTGTGTGCTTGTGAGGGCTGGTCTCTTCTGAGTAAACTATGGAGAAATCCTGAGGCACATTTGCCTTTATCAAGTGTCTCTGAGCTTCAAGACCTCCCGAGTGAAGTAAGATTTAGGGAAGAAGGGTGCAATGAATCCTGCTTCTCTGGCAAGATCTTATAGCAAGCCACCCCCTAGGATGGCCCCTATGGGCCCTTCCGGGGTTCCCCAGGCTGGGGTGGCAGGAATAGGACTGAGGGCGTGCAGGGGCTGGGGCTCAGGCAGACGGGGGTGTAAAACCAAGCATGTGGCCCACATTCTGGTTCTACAACCATTAAGTCACTAGCCCCTGCAGTCACTGACCGACAGTGCACCCTGGGAGGAATTCAGGACAAAGAACAGGATGAGGCTGTCTGAGCTTTGGAAAAACTGGCCCCTTAGGTAGTTAAATATATCTTAGGAAAAAATTTTATGAACCCAGATCCTTGCACCTTCCCAGACATAGAGAGCACTAAAATGATTAGCTCAGATACCTGTTCCTTGTGACTAGCAGTAACTCACAGTGAGTCAGTCAGCACCTGAGTTGAGACTTCGATCCAGGGCTCCTGATTCCCTGCCAGGGCTCTTTGTACATTCCCACAGTGCATCCCCTTTTCTCCTCAGCGTTGTATTGTCCTCATCTGTAAAATGGGTTTATTCCCAAGGTTGCCTCTCAGATGTGTGTGAGATTCAGCCTGGCTGTCGGAGATGCTGTCAAGGTCCCCTCACAGCATCGTCCAGGAGACTGGCTCAGAACCCGGACAGAAACCAGGTTTCTTCTCTTACTCTGGCTTGTGTGTGACCAGAGGCCTGCCTTTAGCCACCTAGTTCTCCGAGTTTCCAAATGCAATGAGAAATGGAATTTCTGGTCTTATGGAATTTAGAGAGCTATGGAGTGATTGGGGCCAGAGGAACCCAGGGAACGTTTCCAGGTTTGTGGGACAGACGATCTGGTGAGTCAGCTCCTTTGCTATGGGGCAGTGTGACCCTGAACAAGGTACCAGGGGCCAGTTACTTAAATCCCAGTTTACAGTTCTGTGAAATGGAGGTGTGGAGTGTTTTCTCAACTGGGTTAAAAGGATCAAACAAGATAATGGATTTGTAAATGTTTTATGAAACAGACATCGTTCTGTGGTGTTATCGATGAGAAAGGTTGCTGTGGGCAAAGAGTAAATAACCCTAATTTTAAGGTTGTTTTGCATACTTTATTTTGCACCTCCCAGGTTCTAGGTATTTTATTAGACATACTGTATTTTTTTCTCACTAAACCTTAGAGCAATCCTGTGACTCAAGGTGACTAAGAACTTCTGTACATTAGCTCTTAAGTCTTTAAAACATTGTTATTCTTATTATACAGATGGGAAAACTGAGGCTCAGAGAGACTAAGTGGTCTGCCCAAGGCCCATGAGGATGTGGCTGAGATGGGATTGAAAGCCAAGTCCTTCTGACTCCAAGCTGACACTCTTTCCATCAGTCTGCATCCCTCATGAGAATCTCGCTCAGTGGTCAGATTCCACCGTTCTGGGTGTGAAGGTAAGTTCCCTGAGAGCAGCTCCAGAGCAGACATTTTAGTTCTGACCGCTGAACACTACAGAGCCCATGAAATGCTGAATCCAATTCATTTCAGTTCAGCCAACCATCTCTTCTGCCTTGAAGCGTTTTCTAGTTGAGCGTATTGGACAAGGGCTGGGCTCGTGTGGTGTAGATGACCAGGCTGCATTCCAGTGGGAGGTTGAGTCCAATATGCATCCCTTGGCCTCACAGGGACGGTTTTAGAGTGTTGAGGCTCTCAGCTGTCCTTGCAGGTCTAGGTGTTAAAGGAGAGAACTGAAACATAGGTTCCAGGCTGGGGGTTGTGTTGGAGCCAAATGGGGAAGGCTGGGGCCAGGCAAGCACTGGGTTTCCAGAAGTTCAAGGGGAAGACAAGTACAGTGTAGAAACATGGAGCTGGGAGGAAGCTGGTGTTGGGCCCTTCATTCACAGCTCTTCTGTATACTCTGCCAACTGCACACTTCCTGGGCACCTCTATCTGCTGGCCATGCTAAGCCCTTGACGTAAGCTTGTGGAGCTTAGAAGATTTACCCTCCCTAAGTCTGTACATGCCTCCATCCTCAGAGCACTTGTCACACTAGCCTGAAACCATCTCTCCAGGGACAGAGGCTGTGTCTCCTCCTTGCGTACCTGCAGCCGCAGCAGGGTTCCGGGAACACAACACCAAGGGCCCTCTGTGAAGTTTTGTTACCAAACACGTGAATACAGCAAGACAAGGGAGACTGAGAGAGGTAGTGTGATTGGCTCTGGAGAGTGGCAGAGCCAGAGCTGTTCTCAGGGCAGCTTGCTGAATCCACACTGTGTGATTCTACGGAGTCGTGGAATTTGTTAGCAGCCCTTTGTAACAGTGCCCCGGTGGGCATGGCTTTCACGTGGTGGGTGTAAGTCAGACTCCAACACTGGACAGAGCCGTACTGCCGGAAGGCCTCCGCTCCTCTCCCAAGAAGCGGATGGTTGTGTGGGTGACCAGACAGCGCCCTCCTCCTGAAACGTTTGTCATCCTTTATCCCCAGGGACCGAAGTCCTGGCCATCCTTCAGGGACCTCATGAGATGCTGCCTCTTCCTCGTGGTCTTCCTTGATGGTTATAAGAAGGCGGGCCTTTGAACGCAGGTCTGTATGAGCTCACTTTGTGCCCCATATCTTCCGGGCTGTGTGTGCTTGGGCAACTTTCTCTCTGGGCCTCACTTTTCCAGTTGGTGATAAAGCAGGTAGAATAATACAGTGGCAGCCATAGAGGTGTGACGATCCCCAGCTGCCACCCTTCCAGGGTCTGCCTCAGCCTTTGACCCAAAGCCAGTGACTGAGCTCTTGGGGCTCCGATGGTCTCACCCTTTCTGCCCAGTGTGGGAGTCCTCCAGTGGGCCATCTTTGCTGCCAAGGGCCCTGTGGTGTCGGGAGTCAGTTGTCAGTTCCATGCTGCTGTTGGGGTCACTTCCTGCCAATCCTGCTTCCTCCCTGCCTTCTGTTTCCAGCTGTCAGATCCCTAGCTGTCCATTGGGCTTTCCCCTTCCAAGCCTGCCTCCTCCCCCTTGGGACTTTTAGAGACATTACCCCCAATATACCACTTGTATCCCTAACGAGTCTCAGCATTTGCTTCCCAGAGGAACCAGCAGACACACATACCTACATAGTAAGGGTACAGGATATGGTAGACATAATTGTAAGAGCTTTCACAACTGTTATTATTATTACTATTTCTCATGATTATGAAAAACCTGCAGCCCATCTGGTCAGGGGAACCCAGAGTGACAAGTACACAGGATGTTAGCCCTTAGTCTGGCCAGCAATTTTCAGAAGAAACAAATCCTCTGCACGGCTGGCTGTGTACTGCAGATCACAGCCCTGGGGGGCTGAATCTCAAAGATATTTGTTTTACAAATGCTGGTATCCATCTCAATTGCTCTGTTCACAAAGGGTTCAGGAACACACTTGGAGTACGAAAGGCAGCTCAGGTTTCGTGAGGAAACAAATGAATTTTAAAACGAAGAACATTTCATACCTGACATGCTCAACACTTCCTCCCTTATGCCCTGCTGGAGGGTGTCTTGGACAATTCATTATACTTGTTAGGACTCGAAGACAATCAAACACAAGCTGTGCTTCTCTGAGATTTAAGACCCTTCAGGATATTTTGCAAACTGGTTATATTGCCACCTTTGGTGTTTTCACATTTATTGTCCCCCAGGGCCATAAAAATGTCCTGCATTTTATAGAGTGTACAGATTCAGAGACCCCCTCTGACACCCTGTCCAATCCACCAGAATTGGAAAGTTCTTGCTTTGTAACTGAAATGCTACTTTGCTATTAAGTTGTCTGGCCTGGGCACCAGCGTGTTAACAAGAGGGACCCCTGATTACTGCCCACAACCCAGTGAAGTTTACTGAGAAACCTTGACATTGGGGAGCCTACTAGCTCCTAAGACAACCCATTTTGTTCCTTTGTATGTGTTATTCCCATCTGACCATCTGACCTGATTTGCCTGGCATTGTCCTTATTTATGTCTATTGATCCAGTGTAAATATTAATAGCACCCTCTTTCCCTCTTAGATATGGAGTAGAGTCTTTAAGAAAACATAGGCACACATATCCACCCAGCCCTCCACCATCTACATATAAAATGGTGAAGGTTTGTAATCATGAACCAGATACAAATTTATAGGAATGAGACTGCTTTCATTTATTTGTAAATATTTATTGCATGTTTCTGTGATGCTGGTATAGAGAGCCCTCCAGTGAGTCTCATAAAAAGCCAAATGAGCTGCCATCTTGAATTTGGTGGAGTACAATCTTGCTTGGAGTCAAGGGTATGACATACATAACTACTTAGGGCTCTATCTGTATCTGTGAATGCTTGAAATAGACCAGTGGGTGCTGACAAATGGCCAAAGAAGTCATTGGCTCTTGAGGTTAAATGAAGATGAGGATATTAACAAAAATGATAGTAATAGCTAATGCATGATATTTTACTACGAGCTAGGCATTGCTCTAGGTATTTTATATTTACATGTGTTAACTGATTTAATCTTTACAATAACCTTACAAAGTAGATACTATTATTATTCCCATTTTACAGATAAAGAAATCAAGGCAAAAAGAGGTTCAACAGCTTCCCAAAGCCATAAGATTTTTAATATTGGAGCATAAAGACTTACTTCGTATCCTATTGTTTTGTCAGAAAGATGCTGCAGGGGTATGGGTCTGCAGCCCTTGGGCTTTTCCTCTCATTGCTAACATGGCCGTCCTAGCTCCCTTTAATCAGAGTGCACATATAACTTATCATCCAAACTAGGACATTTTTGGGACTGAAAAGGAGCATTATTAAAAGTTACGCTGGGACAATAGGCATAAATGGAATGACAATGTGGGACAAACCAGGTCTTATGACCACCATACACTTGAAATCTGGCTTGAACTCTAGCTTAAATCTACTCTAAGAACAAAAAATTAAAAGGAGGAGCTTTACATGTCATCTGGGAGTAACACAAACATGTGAAACCATGTATGCTGGAAGAAGACAGGTGACTCCTGGGTTAGAGACAAAGAACTTTATTAGTCATGGCACAGCAAGCGGCACACACTTCATGTTTGTGCTGATTTCCTCTTGTCCCTCAAGTCCCATTGGGATGGTGCGGAGTGGCCCAGACGGGTGTTGCCCAGAGTGAGTTTGCTTCAGGGCTGAGGAATCTTGAGTTTAGGGAGACAAACCTTTTATAATGGCTGCATGCAAATCCACTTGACCTTTGCCCTGGGGGAAGACATTGTCTTTATTCTGTGGGACAGCAAACAAATCTGCCCTCTGCTTCTGAGGGAGCCGCTTTCTCTAGCTTCCAAGACTGCTCTACAAACGTCTTTGAAAAGATAGCTGGTGCCTCTGCTTACAAGATATGCAGAAATATCAGGGACTCATGGAGAACTGTTCCCAACAACAGTGAGTACCAAGCCTCAGAAGTCTCTGTGGTGCCTTGGCTGGGATTTCTGTACCCAGTGGGGAATGGGCAGATGACTTGTAGGCTTCCTACCAAATCAGGGATTCCATGAGATTCTGGTTCTCTTCCTCTGGTTTTTGAAAAGACTGAGGTCAAGACAGGGAAAATGATGAGAATAAATGACAGGGAAGTACACAATTATTCTTCTTCCATTTGTTTCTTTTCTCTCTCTTTGGGCAAAGGATTGGAACATTAATACTCTGCATGGCTCATGGATGGATGTTTTCTGTCAGAAGATTCCACAAATAATTGATATGAGGAGGGTGGACACTTATTAGAATTATTATTCATAAATATAGTAAATATACTTTTCCTACTCTCAAAATAATTTACCATGATGATACTAAAATATTTGAAAAATCAAGACACAGAGTAAAATAATCACCCTAATGTTACCTCATGGAAACCTCTGGTAAAATTTTAGTTTATATTCTTTCCAGGGTGTGTGAGTATGTTTACATACATATAATCATAGTTGTTATTGTAAACATACAAATTTCAAACTCCTTTTTTTTTCATTGCTATGGATACTGTAGGCTGTTTTCATAAACATAATTTTCAAAAATTGGATAATATTACTTTGAATGCAGAACGTTTTCTTTTTTTTACATCTTTATTGGAGTATAATCGCTTTACAATGGTGTGTTAGTTTCTGCTTTATAGCAAAGTGAATCAGTTATACATATAATGTTCCCATATCTCTTCCCTCTTGCATCTCCCTCCCTCCCACCCTCCTTATCCCACCCCTCTAGGTGGTCACAAAGCAACGAGCTAATCTCCCTGTGCTATGCGGCTGCTTCCCACTAGCTATCTATTTTACGTTTGGTAGTGTATATATGTCCATGCCACTCTCTCACTTTGTCACAGCTTACCCTTCCCCCTCCCCATATCCTCAAGTCCATTCTCTAGTAGGTCTGTGTCTTTTTTTTTAACATCTTTATTGGGGTATAATTGCTTTACAATGGTGTGTTAGTTTCTGCTTTATAACAAAGTGAATCAGTTATACATATACATGTGTTCCCATATGTCTTCCCTCTTGCATCTCCCTCCCTCCCACTCTCCCTATCCCACCCCTCCAGGCTGTTACAAAGCACCGAGCTAATATCCCTGTGCCATGCGGCTGCTTCCCACTAGCTATCTACCTTACTACGTTTGTTAGTGTGTATATGTCCATGACTCTCTCTTGCCCTGTCAAAGCTCACCCTTCCCCCTCCCCATATCCTCAAGTCTGTTCTCCAGTAGGTCTGCGTCTTTATTCCTGTCTTACCCCTAGGTTCTTCATGACATTTTTTTTTTCTTAAATTCCATATATATGTGTTAGCATACGGTATTTGTCTTTTTCTTCCTGACTTACTTCACTCTGTATGACAGACTCTAGGTCCATCCACCTCATTACAAATATTTCAATTTCGTTTCTTTTTATGGCTGAGTAATATTCCATTGTATATATGTGCCACATCTTCTTTATCCATTCATCCGATGATGGACACTTAGGTTGTTTCCATCTCCGGGCTATTGTAAATAGAGCCGCAATGAACATTGTGGTACATGACTCTTTTTGAATTATGGTTTTCTCAGGGTATATGCCCAGTAGTGGGATTGCTGGGTCATATGGTAGTTCTATTTGTAGATTTCTAAGGAACTTCCATACTGTTCTCCATAGTGGCTGTACCAATTCACATTCCCACCAGCAGTGCAAGAGTGTTCCCTTTTCTCCACACCATCTCCAGCATTTATTGTTTCTAGATTTTTTCATGATGGCTGTTCTGACTGGTGTGAAATGATGTCTCATTGTAGTTTTGATTTGCATTTCTCTAATGATTAATGATGCTGAGCATTCTTTCACGTGTTTGTTGGCAGTCTGTATATCTTCTTTGGAGAAATGTCTATTTAGGTCTTCTGCCCATTTTTGGATTGGGTTGTTTGTTTTTTTGTTATTGAGCTGCATGAGCTGCTTGTAAATTTTCGAGATTAATCCTTTGTCAGTTGCTTCATTTGCAAATATTTTCTCCCATTCTGAGGGTTGTCTTTTGGTCTTGTTTATGGTTTCCTTTGCTGTGCAAAAGCTTTGAAGTTTCATTAGGTCCCATTTGTTTATTTTTGTTTTTATTCCCATTTCTCTCGGAGGTGGGTCAAAAAGGATCTTGCTGTGATTTATGTCATAGAGTGTTCTGCCTATGTTTTCCTCTAAGAGTTTGATAGTTTCTGGCCTTACATTTAGGTCTTTAATCCATTTTGAGCTTATTTTTATGTATGGTGTTAGGGAGTGATCTAATCTCATACTTTTACGTGTACCTGTCCAGTTTTCCCAGCACCACTTATTGAGGAGGCTGTCCTTTCTCCACTGTACATTCCAGCCTCCTTTATCAAAGAAAAGGTGTCCATATGTGCGTGGGTTTATCTCTGGGCTTTCTATACTGTTCGATTGATCTATCTTTCTGTTTTTGTGCCAGTACCACACTGTCTAGATTACTGTAGTTTGTAGTATAGTCTGAAGTCAGGGAGCCTGATTCCTCCAGCTCCGTTTTTCATTCTCAAGATTGCTTTGGCTATTCGGGGTCTTATGTGTTTCCATACAAATTGTGAAATTTTTTGTTCTAGTTCTGTGAAAAATGCCAGTGGTAGTTGGATAGGGATTGCATTGAATCTGTAGATTGCTTTGGGTAGTAGAGTCATTTTCACAATGTTGATTCTTCCAATCCAAGAACATGGTATATCTCTCCATCTCTTTGTATCATCTTTAATTTCTTTCATCAGTGTCTTATAATTTTCTGCATACAGGTCTTTTGTCTCCTTAGGTAGGTTTATTCCTAGATATTTTATTCTTTTTGTTGCAATGGTAAATGGGAGTGTTTTCTTGATTTCACTTTCAGATTTTTTCATCATTAGTGTATAGGAATGCCAGAGATTTCTGTGCATTAATTTTGTATCCTGCTACTTTACCAAATTCATTGATTAGCTCTAGTAGTTTTCTGGTAGCATCTTTAGGATTCTCTATGTATAGTGTCATGTCATCTGCAAACAGTGACAGCTTTACATCTTCTTTTCCGATTTGGATTCCTTTTATTTCCTTTTCTTCTCTGATTGCTGTGGCTAAAACTTCCAAAACTATGTTGAATAAGAGTGGTGAGAGTGGGCGACCTTGTCTTGTACCTGATCTTAGTGGAAATGCTTTTAGTTTTTCACCATTGAGGACGATGTTGGCTGTGGGTTTGTCATATATGGCCTTTATTATGTTGAGGAAAGTTCCCTCTATGCCTACTTTCTGCAGGGTTTTATCATAAATCCGTGTTGAATTTTGTCAAAAGCTTTCTCTGCATTTATTGAGATGCAGAGAAATGGTTTTTCTCCTTCAGTTTGTTAATATGGTGTATCACATTGATTGATTTGCGTATATTGAAGAATCCTTGCGTTCCTGGAATAAACCCTACTTGATCACGGTGTATGATCCTTTTCTTGTGCTGTTGGATTCTGTTTGCTAGTATTTCATTGAGGATTTTTGCATCTATGTTCATTAGTGGTATTGGCCTATAGTTTTCTTTCTTTGTGACATGCTTGTCTGGTTTTGGTATCAAGGTGATGGGGGCCTCGTAGAATGAGTTTGGGAGTGTTCCTCCCCCTGCTATATTTTGGAAGAGTTTGAGAAGGATAGGTGTTAGCTCTTCTCTAAATGTTTGATAGAATTCGCCTGTGAAGCCACCTGGTCCTGGGCTTTTGTTTGTTGCAAGAAATTTAATCACAATTTCAATTTCAGTGCTTGTGATTGGTCTGTTCATATTTTCTATTTCTTCCTGATTCAGTCTTGGCAGGTTGTGCATTTCTAAGAATTTGTCCATGTCTTCCAGGTTGTCCATTTTATTGGCATAGAGTTGCTTGTAGTAATCTCTCATGATCTTTTGTATTTCTGCAGTGTTTGTTATTACTTCACCTTTTTCATTTCTAATTCTATTGATTTGAGTCTTTTCCCTTTTTTTCTTGATGAACCTGGCTAATGGTTTATCAATTTTGTTTATCGTCTCAAAGAACCAGCTTTTAGTTTTACTGATCTTTGCTATCGTTTCCTTCATTTATTTCTGATCTGATCTTTATGATTTTTTCCTTCTGCTAAGTATGGGGTTTTTTTGTTCTTCTTTCTCTAATTGCTTTAGGTGCAAGGTTAGGTTGTTTATTCGAGATGTTTCCTGTTTCTTAAGGTAGGATTTTATTGCTATAAACTTCCGTCTTAGAACTGCTTTTGCTGCATCCCATAGGTTTTGGGTCGTCGTGTCTCCATTCTCATTTGTTTCTAGGTATTTTTTGATTTCCTCTTTGATTTCTTCAGTGATCACTTCGTTATTAAGTAGTGTATTGTTTAGCCTCCATGTGTTTGTATTTTTTACAGATCTTTTCCTGTAATTTATATCTAGTCTAATGGTGCTGTGGTCGGAAAAGATACTTGATACAATTTCAATTTTCTTAAATTTACCAAGGCTTGATTTGTGACCCAAGATATGATCTATCCTGGAGAATTTTCCATGGGCACTTGCGAAAAATGTGCATTCTGTTGTTTTTGGATGGAGTGTCCTATAAATATCAATTAAGTCTATCTTGTTTAATGTATCATTTAAAGCTTGTGTTTCCTTATTTATTTTCATTTTGGATGATCTGTCTATTGGTGAAAGTGGGGTGTTAAAGTCCCCTACTATGAATGTGTTACTGTCAATTTCCCTTTTTATGGCTGTTAGTATTTGCCTTATGTATTGAGGTGCTCCTATGTTGGGTGCATAAATATTTACAATTGTTATATCTTCTTCTTGGATTGATCCCTTGATCATTATGTAGTGTCCTTCTTTGTCTCTTCTAATATTCTTTATTTTAAAGTCTATTTTGTCTGATATGAGAATTGCTACTCCAGCTTTCTTTTGGTTTTCATTTGCATGGAATATCTTTTTCCTTCACCTTACTTTCAGTCTGTATGTGTCTCTAGGTCTGAAGTGGGTCTCTCGTAGACAGCATATATATGGGTCTTGTTTTTGTATCCATTCAGCCAATCTGTGTCTTTTGGTGGGAGCATTTAGTCCATTTACATTTAAGGTAAGTATTGATATGTATGTTCCTATTCCCATTTTCTTAATTGTTTTGGGTTCCTTATTGTAGGTCTTTTCCTTCTCTTGTGTTTCTTACCTAGAGAAGTTCCTTTAGCATTTGTTGTAAAGCTGGTTTGGTGGTGCTGAACTCTCTCAGCTTTTGCTTGTCTGTAAAGATTTTAATTTCTCCATCAAATCTGAATGAGATCCTTGCTTGGTAGAGTAATCTTGGTTATAGGTTTTTCTCTTTCACCACTTTAAATAGGTCCTGCCAGTCCCTTCTGGGTTGCAGAGTTCCTGCTGAAAGATCAGCTGTTAACCTTATGGGGATTCCCTTGTGTGTTGTTTTTCCCTTGTTGCTTTTAATATATTTTCTTTGTATTTAATTTTTGATAGTTTGATTAATATGTGTCTTGGTGTATTTCTCCTTGGATTTATCCTGTATGGGACTCTCTGTGCTTCCTGGACTTGATTAACTATTTCCTTTTCCCATATTAGGGAAGTTTTCAACTATAATGTCTTCAAATATTTTCTCAGTCCCTTTCTTTTTCTCTTCTTCTTCTGGAACCCCTATAATTCGAATGTTGGTGTGTTTAATGTTGTCCCAGAGGTCTCTGAGACTGTCCTCAGTTCTTTTCATTCTTTTTTCCTTATTCTTCTCTTCAGTAGTTATTTCCAGTATTTTATCTTCCAGGTCACTTATCTGTTCTTCTGCCTCAGTTATTCTGCTATTGATCCCATCTAGAGTATTTTTAATTTCATTTATTATGTTGTTCATTGTTGTTTGTTTCATCTTTAGTTCATCTTGGTCCTTGTTTAATATTTCTTGTATTTTGTGTATTCTGTTTCCAAGATTTTGGATCATCTTTACTATCATTATTCTGAATTCTTTGTCAGGTAGTCTGCCTATTTCCTCTTCATTTGTTAGGTGGTGGGTTTTTATCTTGCTCCTTCATCTGCTGTGTGTTTTTCTGTCTTCTCATTTTGCTTATCTTACTGTGTTTGGGGTCTCCTTTTTGCAGGCTGCAGGTTTGTAGTTCCCGTTGTTTTTGGTGTCTGTCCCCAGTGGCTAAGGTTGTTTCAGTGGGTTGTGTAGGCTTCCTGGTAGAGGGGACTAGTACCTGTGTTCTGGTGGATGAGGCTGGATCTTGTCTTTCTGGTGGGCAGGTCCACGTCTGGTGGTGTGTTTTGGGGTGTCTGTGGACTTATTATGATTTTAGGCAGCCTCTCTGCTAATGGGTGGGGTTGTATTCCTGTCTTGCTAGTTGTTTGGCATAGGGTGTCAAGCACTGTAGCTTGCTGGTCGTTGAGTGAAGTTGGGTGCTGGTGTTGATATGGAGATATCTCGGAGATTTTCGCCATTTGATATTATGTGGAGCTGGGAGGTCTTTTGTGGACCAGTGTCCTGAAGTTGGCTCTCCCACCTCAGAGGCACAGCCCTGACTCCTGGTTGCAACACCAAGAGCCTTTCATCCACACGGCTTTCATCCACGGGAAAAAAGTAGAAAGAAAGAAAGAAAGAAAGAAAGAAAGAAAGAAAGAAAGAAAGAAAGAAAGAAAGAAAGAAAGAAAGGAAGGAAGGAAGGAAGGAAGGAAGGAAGAAGGAAAGGAGGGAGGCAGGAAGGGAGGAAGGGAGGAAGGAAGGAAGGAGGGAAGGAAGGAGGGAACGAAGGAAAGAAATAAAATAACATAAAGTAAGATAAAATAAAATAAAGTTATTAAAATAAAAAAATTATTAAGAAAAAAAGATTTTTTTAAATGGAAAGAACACACACACACAAAAAAACCAACAAAAAACAAACAAAAAACCAAAAAAAAAAAAAAAAAAAACAACCCCCAAAAAACAAAACAAAACAAAACAAAAACACCCCAGACGGATAGAACCCTAGGACAAATGGTGGAAGCAAAGGTATACAGACAAAATCTCACACAGAAGCATACACATATACACTCACAAAAAGAGGAAAAGGGGAAAAAATCATAAATCTTGGTCTCAGTGTCCACCTCTTCAATTTGGGATGATTCGTTGTCTATTCAGTTATTCCACAGATGCAGGGTACATCAAGTTGATTGCGGAGCTTTAATCCGCTGCTCCTGAGGCTGCTGGGAGGAATTTCCCTTTCTCTTCTTTGTTCTTACAGCTCCCGGGGCTCAGCTTTGGATTTGGCCCCGCCTCTGCGTGTAGGTCGCCGGAGGGCTTCTGTTCTTCGCTCAGAAAGGATGGGGTTAAAGGAGCAGCTGATTCGGGGGCTCTGTCTCACTCAGGCCGGGGGGAGGTAGGGGTACGGAGTGCGGGGCGGGCCTGCGGCAGCAGAGGCCAGCATGACGTTGCACCAGCCTGAGGCGCGCCGTGCGTTCTCCCGGGGATCTTGTCCCTGGATCCCGGGACCCTGGCGGTGGCGGGCTGCACAGGCTCCCCGGAAGGGAGGTGAGGATAGTGACTTGTGCTCGCACACAGGCTTCTTGTTCGTGGCAGCAGCAGCCTTAGCGTCTCATGCCCGTCTCTGGGGTCTGCGCTGTTAGACGCGGCTTGCGCCCTTCTCTGAGCTCCTTTAAGCAGCACTCTTAATCCCCTCTCCTCACGCACCAGGAAACAAAGAGGGAAGAAAAAGTCTCTTGCCTCTTCGGCAACTCCAGAGTTTTCTCGGACTCCCTCCTGGCTAGCCGTGGTGCACTAGCCCCCTGCAGGCTGTGTTCACGCCGCCATCCACAGTCCTCTCCCTGCGCTCCAACCGAAGCCCGAGCCTCAGCTCACAGCCCCGCTCGCCCCAGCGGGTGAGCAGACAAGCCTCTTGGGCTGGTGAGTGCAGGTCGGCACCGATCCTCTGTGCGGGAATGTCTCTGCTTTTCCCCCCGCACCCCTTTTGCTGTACTCTCCACCGCGGCTCCGAAGCTTTCCCCCTCCGCCACCTGCAGTCTCCGCCCGTGAAGGGGCTTCTAGTGTGTGGGAACCTTTCCTCCTTCACAGCTCCCTCCCACTGGTTCAGGTCCCGTACCTATCCTTTTATCTCTGTTTATTCTTTTTTCTTTTGCCCTACCCAGGTACGTGGGGACTTTCTTACCTTTTGGGAGGTCTGAGGTCTTCTGCCAGCGTTCAGTAGGTGTTCTGTAGGAGTTGTTCCACGTATAGATGTATTTCTGGTGTATCTGTGGGGAGGAAGGTGATCTCCGCGTCTTACTCTTCTGCCATCTTCCCCTCGTCCTTGAATGCAGAACTTTATTTACTGTTCTGCTGTTTGATCTTAAGCCTAATGTGTAAGATCACTGGGCCTGGGATGAGTCTTATATCTCCATCACTTCTAGCTTTACAACCTTAGATTAGCTAATTACCTCTCGGAGTCTCAGTCTCCTCAATTGTAAAATGGGGACAATCATAGCCTTTTCATAGAGTTGATAGTGAAAACGAATGAGATGGAAATCATATTTATGAGTACTTTAGCACAGTGCTTGATATGTTACCTAAATGCTAAGTATTTAACACTTGCTTATTATTATTATTACTGCAGGCAGATCTTCTCCATTATAAACCATGGTTCAGTGAACATCATGTGGGCTTTTCCAAGACTGGGGATGATTTCTTCAGAACAGATTCCCAGAAGCACAATGACTGGGTTAGACATTTATGACTCTAGATTCACGTTTGGAAGGTGACCATTCAATAACTGATCCCAGGTGGAGTGTGAGCTCTGTGGTCAGTATCAAGGCAGGATAATCCCATGAATGAATAATTTAATGCCATATAGGGCCCTGTGGATGCATCTACAGCATAATTAGCCATCACGCCCCTTGACTCTGAATCACCCTGAGCAGTGCGGAATGATGGACTTGTACTCTTTAGGCAGACCAGGGGCACACAGCTGGGGCCTCAATGTCCAAATGGTCAAATTGTGCTTCCAAATGTGTCGTGTTTTGTTGACACAGTGTGTAAAAATAGAATTTGAATGTCTTTCTTTGGCCACAGGCTCTCCCTTTCTCCATGGGCTCTCCCTCTCTCTGTTTTCTTCTGTGATATGGCTTCAAACAGTGGGGCTGTCCACGAGCCCCTGTGACCTGCAGGGCAAGAACTGTGCCTTGTTGCCTGTGGTATCCCAGTGTCCATCCTGGAGCCTGGCAGAGCAGAGAGTTTCTAAATATGACTTTGCCAAAGAATCTGGGAGAAAGCGGCCAAACTACATACACACACACACACACACACACACACACACACACACACACACACATACAGTTCTCTTGCCTCCCTCTATGGACCCTGGCCAGGCATTTTTTTCCTCTTCAAGTCTCAGTTTTCTCATCTGTAAAATAAAGGAATTTAACTAGATGTCCTCAAATATTTCCTCTGGTTATAGAAGTCTATGTGCCTGCTACATAATTATAATGATAAATTCCTACTTTGTGCCAGGAGCTAAGAAACATTCCTTCCTCTTTCTTCAACATTCCTTCCTTCCTCTTCAAGTTCCGGGGCACTAGCCGGAACTAAAAACTAGCAGGGTGATCTTGGGAAAATTATTTAATCCCCTTTAGTTTCACTTGCATATATGTAAAATTGGGATTAAATAAAGAGTTATGGATAGAATTTGGTGATTTAGTCAGTTTGAAAAATACTGGATGAATTGAAGGTGAGAAACCAGTACGAGTTGCCATTATTACAAATTTTGTTTGCCTATTGATTTTCCATGCTTAGCGTTAAGGGGTGCAGGGCAGGGCCTTTGGCACACTAGTCTTTGGTCTGGTGGTCTCTCTGAGTCCAGTGTGATTCTTCCAATCCATGCAGTAGTCAGAGTGAGCTCCCCAAATCTCATCTGACCATGTCATTTCCTGCTAAAATCCCATAGGACACGTAATTGGACTATAGGAGAAGGGCCAGGGGCTTCAGTTTGATCTATAATGTTTTATATTTTCAGCTAGGTAGTAGGTTCATAAATATTATTTATACCAGTTATACTTTGTGTCTGCCTAAAATATATTTTCTTTAATTAAAAATGCATGAGGAGGGAGTACCAAGGCCACCGTGCTCATTGATTGTGTCCTGACATCCTGCAAGCTGTCTGGAAGGAGACACAGCATCCTCCAGGGTGGCAGGAACAGGAGGGCCCTGAATCAATTTTTCAGGTCATTTGAGACTTTAAGAACACACAATTTTCCAGAAAGAAATCAAAACTGTGTTCATGAATTGGGGTCTTTCTTTTCCATACGGCGTTTGATGGTTTTCTAAGGGAGAAAGAAAACAAGTGGAAAAAAGTGGGAAAATTCCCCAAACACGTGCAGTCACAGCAAAGGAGAAAATGGTTCTCATTGCCCAACTTCTGCCTGAAATGCAGAGGAAGGTCCTGATTGTCTACCAGGCCCCAGGGTCCGTTCTAATTTATTGAGGGAAGGACCCAGGAGGTAAATCTCGATGTCCTCCTCTAAGCAACCTAAAATTAACTAAAATTAACTAAACTAAACTACTAAAATTAACTAAACTACCAGCTAATGAATGGAGGCGATTTTCCCATGGTTATGAGCCCCTGCCCTCCTCCCACACCCAGCATCACCCAAGTCACTGCCACTCTAAGAGGCTGAGTGGCACTTCTTGAATGTAGCATTCAGGAAGGCCTTCCTGGATGGGGTAGGAAGCCTGTTTTATGCCCTGTTAATTACTGCAACAATTTATAAAATTCACACAAACAGAAAGCCCTTACAGAGATAGTATTTCAAATGGTATTTACCTGTAACAGAATCCCCTCTGTTTGTAGTTCCTGGATTTATGAGCTGTTGCACAACAAAATGGAACCATCCCTCGTCCCCCTGGTGGGCACTGGCTATGGGACCTCAAATAGGCCATGGAGACAGAAACCTACTCAGGCTTGGACTGGGACACTGCCATCCCAGACCCACCTCCAGTCCATGGCACTCCTCAGTTTCATGGCCCATGAACTTGGGGAAGTGGAGGTTGGACCTCATCAGGTAAGCTTTCTTGCAGAGAATCTTGGTGTCTCAGAGCTGGAAGGGCCTCAGGCATGAGATAGTCCAACTGTGTATCCATCATAGGAGTCCTCCTACAACTTCTCTCTCTCTGTTTGCATACTCCAGTGACAGAGAGCTCCTTACCTGACACAGCAGCACAGACTATTGTCTTTGGTCTCTAGTCTTTTCTCTTTTTTATCCTCCCCAACCTTCCCCTTGGCCATAAGAGTGATTTTCCTAAAATTCATATCTGATCTTGTGCTCCTGCTTAAAATCCCTCCATGTCTTCCCTGTGCTTTTGAGATAAGTCCCAACTCTGTAACAAAGCCTGCAAGTTCCTGCCTGGGGTGGTGCCTGTCCTCTCATCTGTCTTCATCTGCAGTGGCCCCGTTCCTTCTCTCAGCAAAGCCAAGTGACTTTCAGTTATCCCCTTGCATTAAAAGCCCACAGCAAGGGCTTCCCTGGTGCCACAGTGGTTAAGAATCCACCTGCCAATGCAGGGACATGGGTTTGAGCCCTGGTCCGGGAAGATCCCACATGCCGCAGAGCAACTAAGCCAGTGCGTCACAACTACTGAGCCTGCAATCTAGAGCCCGCGAGCCACAACTACCGAAGCCCACGTGCCAGAACTACTGAAGCCCGCGCGCCTAGAGCCCGTGCTCCACAACAAGAGAAGCCACCGTAATGAGAAGCCCGCGCACCACAACGAAGAGGAGCCCCCACTCGCCACAACTAGAGAAAGCCCGTGTGCAGCAACGAAGACCCAACACAGCCAAAAAAAAAAAAAAAAAAAAAAAAAGCCCACAGCAAGACCTATAAAACAAAAAGGCCAAGGACTTAACTTTGGGGCAGCAGGTGACAGTGTGTTAGTGGAGCTGGGAGATGGTGCTTTCTCCAGCATCCAGTGTGGGGATGAGGCCATCGGAGCCCTACATAGGGAAAAGAGGAGGCTCGCAGCTCCAGAGAAGAAAGGGAAGTAGGACCGTGGCAAGAAAGGGCAGAATTAGAGGCGAGTCAGAGACCTTAGAGTAGGAGAAAGGCCTGCAGTTCTCTCTCTGTGGCGATTCTGAGCCCTGTGATGTGTGCAGTGTGGAAAGGAGCTGTCCCCTCTCCCCTGCCCCGGCCTTGAGGCCGAGGAGAGGGACCTCCAGCTCAGCTCTGCTCTCCTTTTATCTGCACGGCAGGGCTGGCTTTCAGTGAGTTTCCAGCCTCAGGGAAGGCCATCCATCTATGCAAAGGTTCTAACTTTATGAGTCCTGGACACAGAGTTGCTTGTGTTTTCTCCTCGGTGTCAAGAACATGTGTCCTCTGTGAGATCCGTGGGAGAGGTTCAGCTTTGCATCCTCTGATGCTGAGGACGGTTTATAGAGCAGTTACAACCTGGGGACGCTGTGTACTTGGACTTTCCAAAGTGCTGGTTTTAATGCTCATTTGCTAATTTCTTTTGAGGGAAGAATTGTTTTGTGTAGAGATCTAAAGAAAAGAGCGTGAACTTCAGTCCATTCTGTTTCAGCTGTTCTACTTACTGGATGTGTGGCCACAAGCAAAATACTTCCTCTCTCTTCGTCTTGTCTGTAGTTTCTGAAAGAAAATGAGGTCGTTGCTTGGAAGGGCTTTTGGAGATGTTCAAGCTTCAGGAAGCAGAGACTTGATTCTGTCATTTCCTCATCTATAAGATGGAGTTCATACTAACACCTACCTCTCAGAGTTGCTCTGCGTAAGGATGAACATAATCCGTGTTGTTGTAAATATTATAAGGATGAGGCTTCTGCGTTTTCCATCAAACCACATTGTAAGGAGAAACTGGGAAGAAAAGTTCTAATCTACTTAAGTTGAGGTGTGGGAAAGGGAGACTTAGGATGTTTTTGGCTGTAAGTAAAGAAGACCTGACTCAAATGACAAGAAATGACAAGAAAATTTGTCATTTCATATTTTGGGACATTAGAACTATGGGCGGTTCTGGGCTTAGTGGGTTGAATTGTTTGATGATATTGTCAAAGACCCCGAGCTGAGTCTCAGTGGTCCCAATAGCATACTCTCCTGTTTCATTGTCTTCTCCCCTAAACACAGAGCCATGAGATACCTGATCAGAAAGTGTATGAGAGCAAGGAAGGAGTGGGCACTGGCTATGGGCAGATATCCAGCAGTGTCTGCCCCAGAAAGGAACCCATACGTACCACACATCCAGCAGGAGGGTGGGTTGACTCAAGGTCATGACTATTTCAGAAGTAGTTCAGCCTTTGCGTAAATACTTCCTGCCTTTGTATAGGCAACATTGTATACAGGGAGCAGTGTGGCGTCTTTAGACCCAACTTACCCTGGGCTCAAATTTGGCTCCACCTGGACCAGACATGAGAGCTTGGGCAGATATTTGATGGATCTGTGGTTAAGTCAGTCAAGGGAATGCAAATCAAAACCATAATGAGATACCCCTGAATACCCACCCACAAGAATGACTAAAATTAAAGACACTTTAATTTTAGGATTTGGGACAGCTGAAACACTCATACATTGCTGGTGAGAGTATAAATTGATATATACCCTACGACTGATCCAGCATTTTGTTTCGGGTTATTTTTCTAACAGAAACAAGTGGTTATGTCCATCAAAAGACATCTATAAGAATGTTCATAGCAGCATTATTCATAATAGTGCAGTCTGGAATCCACCCTAATGTCCATCAACAAAAGAATGGAGAAATACGTTGAAGAATGATGGACAGGGTCATGTGCTGCCCAGATTCCCCTTCAAAGCGGGACTTGTTGCTTTTGGGAGTGTTGCTGGCAGAGAACCTTCAGGCTGTCAACCGCTTCCAGCATTGCCCCGATTGCCAAAAGTCGCCTTTCCCAAGGCTGCCCTTCCTGGGGCAGCCGACACACACATCCACATATCCATACAGCTAAGACCATTTTAGCTTCAGGGCTCCCTGTGGGGTTGGCTGAGACAGTGCTTGGCTGTGCACAGAGCTCTGGACTTCTCCCTATTGCTGGTCCTCTTCCCTGACCCTCAGTTCCACAGCTGTCATCCCAAGGGCACTTTCTAGTAACTATACTGCGTGCTAATCTCTGTCTCAGATTTGGTGTCACAGAGAACGAACCTGCAATGTATGGTGAATTCATACAGTAGAATACGGTACAGCAATAAAAAGAACAAACTATAACACAGGCAACACATAAATGTCGGATGGGAGAAGCCAGGTATGAAAGGGTATACACTATAGAATTCCATTTGAATAAAAGTGAAAAACAGCAAAATAAATTCATGGTGAAAGAGGTCAGAATAATGGTGACCCCTGGTATTAGGTACCCTTGTGTGGTACTGGAAATAGTCTATATCTTGATTCAGAAGGTGGTTATACATAGATACACATTTATACATATCTATGTATATATATATGTTTGTATTTAACATTAATTGAACTGTACACTTTGATTTGTGTACTTTACTGCATTGTTTTGCTTCAGTAAAAACAATAAAATATAAAATAATAAAAAAGACTCTAATGAAATTGCCTGTGCCTCCTGCTATAGTCTGTAGCTCCCTGAGGGCAGAGACTCTGCCTGGCCCAGAGTGGGTATTCAGTTAACAGTTTTTGACAGAATCAAAATGGTAGACCAATATCTTCCTGGTTTACCATTGATTTGTTGGGTGGACTTGGGAAAGTCTCTCTGCTCTGTGGACCTCATTTTACAAGAAAGGAAACCAAGGCAAATAGCAAACTCTAATTCACAGGCGTACTGTGTAAATCCGATGAGCTACCTGGTGCCAAGACGCTTTGTAAACTGTAAACTTCTTCATAAGAGTTAGTACCAAGCTTCTGAAGTTGGACTGACAGAGGTAAAAAATGATCTCCACAGCTATTCTGTGTGATCTGGGGGACATTACTTAACACCTTTGTGCCTTAGTTTTTTTTTTTTTTTTTGTCTTAGTAAAATGGGGTAAAAAAATGTACCTACCTTGCTGGGTGATTGGGATAACTGAGATACTCTGAGTCACTTAGACTAGCAGCTGACACTCAGTAAGTTCTCAAAGGCTAGCAGTGTTATAAAGAATTTTCCCTGGGGTAGCCTCTTTCTGGTAAAGCATTCCTTTCCTTCCCTTTCCCCACTCGGATTTCTTTTCTTTATCTCTTCTCTGGAGCTCACTAGCATCCTGGGATCCAATCATTTATGGCCTTAAAGAATGAGTTTCCTCAAAGGGCAACTGGCCTCCTACAAGGGAGACTACCCCCCTAGGCAGCCCCACACTTCTGAAGTCAGGAAGTCTGAGTGTCATTTTTTCCACCAGAGGAGGAAAAGACATGTAATTGGGCTCCTTATGAAATAATCTGGGCTTCTTGACCATGGCAGCCTGGGAAGGGGGGCTGCACATGGTGAGGGGCTGGAATGGGGCTTGCCTGTGAAAACTTCTCCAGTACTGTTGAGGGCTGGAGGGCAGAACATGATCCCAGAGCAGGCTCTTTCTCCCTGCAGGCTAGGCTGGGACAAGGGGCCAAAGATGGAGTCGGATTCTGACTAACAGTAAAACAGCAGGCGTGATGTGGGCAGAGAGAGGAGCATTAGACAGAAGCTGGACCCCCAGCTCTCCCGATCACTAGCTATGTGACCTCAGCTTGTCACTGATCTCTGGATTTCAGTAAAACAAGAGATAGGACTAGAGAATCTGTAAGGGCTCATTCAAATCTGAATTTTGGGATTCTAAGAACTGGGGCTTGGTCAGTAGACTCAGATGAACTGAAATTTAAAAATCCATGTCTATCATTTTGGAAGCCCTGTTTTCTTGGGAAAATGATTATCACTTTTTGTCCCTTTGGGTTTTATCTGTGCTTGGTGGGTAATAGAGGTTTGCAGTAAGTACTAGTCCCTGTGATGGTTAATTTTATGTGGCAACATGATTGGGCCACAGGATGCCAAGATATTGAATATTTAGTGAAACATTATGCTGTCTGTGAGGGGGTTTTGGATGAGATTAACATTTAAATTGGTGGACTTAGCAAAGCAGATTGCCCTCCCTAATGAGAGGGGGCTCGTCCAATCAGTTGAAGGCCTGAGTGAAACAAAAAGCCTGGGTAAGAGAGAACTTCTCCTGCCTGGCAGCCTTTGAGTTGGGACATTGTTTTCTTTGTACCTTTAAGCTCAGGACTGAAATATCACCTCTACCGGGGTCTTGAGCCTGCATGTTTGGACTGAATCCAGACCCTGAGCACTCCTGGGTCTCAGGCCTTTAGACTCAGACTAGAACTACACCATTAGCTCTCCTGGGCCTCCAGCTGGCCAACTGCAGACCTTGGGACTTGTCAGCCTTCGGAACGTGTGAGCCAATTCCTTAAAATAAATCACACACCCACACCCGTATCCACACCCACAAACACACACACATCCTGTTGGTTCTCTTTCTCTAGAGAACCCTGACTAAGACGGTTTCCTTCCCATCTGCCTTGTCAGTTTTTCAGGGAAATCCTCGTAATTTTCTTTCATACATCTTTTAGTTCTTACTATCCACTCCCAAATAAGACAGTGGCTATTTGCAGAGAGCATAATGTCACAGCAATAGAATGCATTCCATGTGTCTTATGTTGTGTCCACTTTTATTATTTCAAGAGTTTTTATACTTTATTTAATCATAGGGACACAATGACCTGGGGAGATAAATAAAGCAGAAACTGTTCCCTTCCTTTTTACTTTAGCAGTGTTAAGGTATAGTTGACATACAAGAATCTACACCTATTTAAGCGTACAATTTTGATATATGCACCTACATGTGAATATAAAGAACACACATCACAGTCAATATAAGGAACATAGCCATCCCCCCCAAAGTTTCCTCATGCTTCATTGTAATCCATTCCCATCCCCCACCCCATCCCATGCCCAAATGATCACTATTGATCTGTTTCCTTTTTTATAATCACTGAGAAAACTGAAGACCAGACGGTGATATGTCCTGCCTGTGTCAGGGTTAATATCCAGTCTCCTGACACTTGGCCCAGTATTCATTTTAGAAGACTATCATCAATCATCCTCAGAAGAAAAGGAGAGGGAACCATTTACTGAGCACCCACCACATGCTAAGTCCCACAGTAGGTGCTTTGTATTGTGGCTACGTAAATACAGTAGCCTGAGTATTCCTTTGGCTTTAGTGGCCTCCTCTCTGATGAGTGTTCTCCATCCCTGAGTTCTCACTGAGCTCACATATCCAAGCATGAGCTTCGATATGTCTCTCCTCTGGAAGTTTAGTAAGCTGGTTAAGTTCAGCTCAAACAGAACTCACCTAAACATAGCTTTATTTATAACCTACCTACCCCTAGTTCACCATATGTTGTCTCTGATTCTTCTACTCAAGTGCACAAGTCAGAAATTTTGAGTCAACGTAGATTCCCCCCTTCCCTTCACCTGGGACCACTGCCACCACTTGGTCAAGCCACCATCATGTCCAACTTGCTGTCCCTGCTTTCATTCTTGCCCTGCCCTCTACAATTCTTTCTCCAAGCATCAGCCAGTGATCTTCTTAAAGCAAATCAGATCATGACACTCCCCTTCCTAAAACTCCCCAGTGGCTTCCCAACACATTTGGAATAACTGTACCTTTTCACTCAGCCTCTTGAAGTCTTACCAGATCTGTCCCTTTTGTGAACTGGTATTGCACCACCCACCCTGACCCCTGGACAAGCACGCGAGCTCCAGCTGCTCTGACCTTCCTTTTAATGATTGGCCATATCAAGCTTATCACTGTCTTAACTTCTCTGCCTAGAACATCATGCTCTCCTCAGCTAAACATGGATACTTTCTATTCTTTCCTAAGGTGTCAGCCAAGGAAAAGAAATGGTAGTCTTCACCATCTGAAATTTTCTTGTTGTTTGTTTGATAACCTGTCCATTGCTTGCCTTTCTTCTTGAGAATGAGTAGGAACCTTGTCTGTTTTTACTTACTGATGTATCCCCAACACTTAGAAAAATATCTGGCATATTCTAAATGCTTAATACCTATTTGTTGAATAAATGATCAAAATATAGGCATCTTAATCATAGTAATTGTTAACCATCTTTACAGTTAAATATTTCTCCATTGCTATGTAAAAATTCAATAACTCTTCCTAATTCTTTCCACCCCTCAATGTTTTACTTGGCCCTGTGCTCTCCACAGTGATGAAACCTTTAAATGTTTTAACTTATTTATTTTCCTAGTCCCTCATGAAACCTTTCCCCCTATACTGCCAACCCCTACCTCTTGAGTTCTGCTGAGTAAATTCAGCACTTTCATTCTATTATCCCATACTTTCTTACAATATGCCTCTTCTGTTTCAATAATCCTCACTTAACTCGTATGGCAATTCCCAGTCAAGCATTCATCATTTTTTTTCAGATTTAACTCTAAGATACTCTAAGATTCATTGCTCAATACTCTTTCTTATACTTGTCATCCTCTCCATCTTGAGACTTTCGTTTTAATTTAATTTTCATTTGATTAGGGTTAGAATCTTTCTCAAGTGATTTTCTTAGCTAGGGACATAATTTTTTTTTTTTTAGGCACATAACTCTTTGACTTCTTTAATGTTTGATAATTTCTTTCAATAACAATAGCAACAAGAGGAATACTATATTGGTAGTAGTTCATGCTGTTCCCGGGCGAAGCAGGTATGACAGAGAATAGTCAAGGGCCTTGTCTTCATGGAGCTTACATTTTTTTCTCTGGCCTTTGCACCAGTGGAATAGACCCGTTTATGCTGCAGGAATTAACACCCCTGCCTCCCTCCTCCAACCTCAAAGGCTTAAAAAAAACCTGTCTCCTTTTTGCTCATGCAAAGTTTGCTGCTGGTCCCAGGGAACTTGCTAGGGAGCTTGTCTACCACGTGAAGGCTCTGTGTTTTAAGTCTATATAAATAGAAGCTGCTCAGATCCCAGCAGCAAGGGAGAGAGTGCTGGAAAGTCTCATACCACCATTAAATGCTTCTGCCCAGAAGGGACACACTCATTTTCATTGGCTGAAGAATGTCACCATGCCAAACTGCAAATGGAACAGAGTCATGCCAAGACCTCTATGTGCCTGGAAGGCAGAGAACTGGAAATACTTGTGAGCACCATCAGTATCTAACTCAGCCTCCACTTAAAATTGGTGTTTTGGCAGAATATAGAATTGAAGTGCAATTTTTTTCCTCTCAATGATCTAAAAATTATGGTTCATTGTCTTCTATTACCAGTGAGGCATATAGAAAGTTAGATTTTTATTTTTGTGTATTTAACTTTCTATCTATCTATCATCTATCTATCCATCTATATATCTATCTACCATTCACCTATCTACCTACCAATCTACCTGTATATCTGTGCTAGTTGAGCTCAGCTGAGATGATGCAAAGATAGGATTAGTTAAATAAGAGATTTATTGGGACAGGAGGAGGTGAAAGCCAGGAGAAACTTTGACCACAGTGGAGGTCTGAAACCTGTGAAAGCAGAATGGCAAAGAAGGAAGGTTAAGTAAGGCAAGAGTTTTCTCTGATAGCAGCACAGCTCTAAGAAAGGTTTGGCCAGGCCTCTCAGGAGTCTTTACACCAAAGTTGTCCCTGGGAGGCGTCTCGCCTCTCTCAGGCATGGGCCTGCCCTAGGAGCCCTGCATGCTTAGTCACTGGCTGGGAACTGTCTGCAGGAAGCAAGGCCTCGGCATGAACTTGGTGGTAGTTTCAGAGGGGCTGCAGATGGGGCCATCAGTTAATTAGGTTCCCTGCAGTTGGAGATCTGAGAGGCACATCTTCATGGCTGCCACAAGAAGATTATAAATATTTTTCCTTCTTTTTCTGGAGTTCAGTCCAGGGTGTGTCTAGGTGCATGTCACTTAAGATTACTCCTGCTCAAGACAAATTCCATATGAAGTTTCCTATCTTTCCTCCTCTCAGTGACATTTTCTTTAATACTGTCTCCCATTATTAATTCTCCCTCCCTTTCTTGCTCCCCTTTTGGACCTCTATTCTTACATAATATATCTCCTGCTTATGTCTTTCATGTCTCTTACCTTCTCACTTATGGTCTTCAATTTATGTAGTTTTTGCTCTGTATTGTGGATTGTTTCTTATGTTTAATTTTCCAAAATGCTATATTTTTAAAAAATTAACACTTAGTTTTAAATTTTTTCTATTGAATTTTAAAATTTAGAAATCATGTGTCTAGTACCAAAGGGTATTTTTGTACTCTCACAATATCTCGTTAAGAATCCTAACTGTACCTTGCCTCCTTAAAAACCACCTGTTGGGAATGGTCTCCCTCCTTCACTGGCTTTTGATCCCTTTAATAATATCTGGTCTGTAAATGCTTGTTTTGGAGGGTATGCACACAAAGCACGGGGGGGGGGGTCTTTTGGGCCAAGGGGGGTTGATAGGCAGTGGAAGATAGGGAGAAGTTTCTTTTCCAGTAGGTTGTTAATGACAGGTTTATTAAGATGGGGTAAGGAAGGGAGGCCTCTTTGATCTAATGTCCCAGTGGAAATGGGATGTCCTCATCCCATACTCCCCTCTGACACAGCCACCTCTGAGAATAGGTGACCTCCCCTAGAGCTACATAGAGGTAGCTAGAGGAATGGTACCTCTCCCTGATCCTAGAGGATTCATCAGGCTTTCTTCCTATGACCTCATAATTGAAGTCTTCACTGAAGATTATTCTAGGAAGACAGGCCTCTTTTCAGGTGGGGTTTTGGGTCCTTCTCTTGATATTACAATAAATGAATTCCTCATCCTAAGTCTTCTTTCCTAGTATTTGAGGTGTCAGCCATATCTGGCTTCTCCTCTAGGCTACTACAACCAGCCAAGTTTATTTTCGTGATTGATTTATCCCAGGGAGTTGGAACAGTGAAGCGATCCTGAGCACATATTCAGGTCATTAGAATTTTCCCTCAAATCTTCCCTCCCATCTTCTTATCTTCCCAAGCCTCTCTTCTTTATTTATATTGGCATGTCAACCTGTTCCCCCCAAAGAAGTCTTACAAAAGGGGGAACAATAGTTTGAATTTGTCACTGTTACCATACTTTTACTTTCCTACAGGTCAGATATCCTATCTGGTGTTGACAATTTTCTGTTGTAAGTCTAGGGTTAGCATTCGAGGGCTAGCTAAGGGAGTTGGTACCAAGTCTCCTATCATTGGAGTAGCCCCCGAAACAAAGATGGGCAGGTAAGCATAGTGGGAGAATGTATCTCTGGTGAGGGGAGTGAGTTGGGACATTTTGTAGTTGTTTGTGATAGTAGTAGTCTCATCATGAGAGGATACCTTTGAAATGCCTTTGTTGTTTAAGTTTCTTTCCTGATGACTGGCAATGTTGCCTGTGTTTCCAACCAAGAGGCATAGAAGGCAAGAATCACGTGGCAAGCTCTGTGAAAGCTATTTTATATATGTTGACTCATTCACTCCTACCACACCTCTGTGTTGTTATCCTCATTTTACAAATGGGCAAGTGGGACTCAAAGAGAAGAGGTAAATGAGATGGCAGAATTGGTACGTGAATATGGTCAGGGTGATCCCAACGTCCATATGCATGCTCTATGCCACTAATCCATGCTGTGTACTCAATTTTGAGTTGACTTTTGAAAGATGAACCAAGATTTCAAGAGCGAAGAAGGAAAGGGAGGGTGATCAGTTTGAGACACCAGAGCACAAACAAGCAGGAGTCAGGTGTGAATGGGAAATGGGAAAGGGTCCCATGTGATTGGATTATAAACTACAGGAGGGTTGTTGTGGGAGAGGCAAGATTTGAAAGAGAGGTTAATGCCAGATGGTGAAGGATCCCATCGCTTCCAAGCTGGGAGAGATTAGGCAAATTTCTTCACCTCTCTGAGATTTAGTCTTCTGATCTGGAAATGCCTTTTCTGATTGCATCTGTGTGTGTGTGTGTGTGTGTGTGTGTGTGTGTGTGTGTGTGTGTGTGTTCATGCACTCCCGTGTGTGTATGCTTATGAAGCACCTAGTAAGTGCTTAATGAAAGTTAATCCTCCCTTGCTTTTTGGGATTTGGCAGCTGGCTGGAGGGGGTTAGAGATGGGAGGAGTGGAGGGCTGGCAATGTTTAGCACCTCTGGAGGCCCTAGGTTTCTTCCAATCCCAACAACCTCTTCACATTTGAGAAATCAGTCTCAGGCCCATTTGGTGTTAATTACAGCAACCCAGGCTTCTCTGTGTGAAGGAAACAGGCCCTCATTTCTCTCATTAAAGTAAAATATGACCCATTTTTATGCCTGCGTATTTTGTTGCCGAGATTACGAGAATCATCCTTTCTGTTTATACGGAATGGAGAAATGTTACACCAGGAGGGCGGCCGGGGGCCCTGAGTCTGGGGAATAGAAAGCAGATGTTGTCCTCACTGTGATTTTCCCTTCCACCCTCAGCTTCCCTCTCCTGCCTCTTCTCCCGCTTAGAAGCATAATCCTCATTTCAGATCAACATGAGGTAAGCGGACTCTAGGAGAATAAGCTCACATTTATAGAGCTCTTTACCAGGTGCCAAGCTCTATAAACAAGTTTCCCTTTTAATTCTCCCCAGAAGCTTCAGGGGTGGTTGGTATTAATCTTTTTTCAGCCCCAGTTCCCTCAAACCAGAAATGCCCAAAGTCTTCCCAGTACCCCGCGATGTGGGGAAAAACAAACCCTGCTGATCACAGATGCAATTACAGACCTTGTGCACGGCCTTTCAGGTCCACAGAGCTTTCACACACATCTCCTGGTAGAGCTCATCACAGGTAAAGGTGACGGGGGGTTGGAAGGTTCAGGGATTCGTACAAGGTCAAGATAAGTAGTGAGCAATGGGGACTCAGAAAGATTTTAGGCAGAGAATTGACAATGTGAGTTGTATGATTTTGAAGGAAAGCTCTGGTAACAGTCTGGGGAATGGCTGGGAGGGAAGTGAGAATCTTTGTGGTCCATATGATCTCCATCACAGGTATTCAACAATACTATTGAAGCAGGGCAGCAGCAGAAGACAATATGTAAGTGAATGAGCATGAATGATAAAACTTTATTTACAAAAACAAAAAGTGGCCGCCATCTTGCTCTGTGGGAATGTACTCTTGTTGGACATATTATTTACTACTGATTAGAGCCAGGTTCTGTGCAATTCTTTGTTGATTTGTGGATTTTTGTCTGCCAGAGATAAAATAATTTATGTCTGATAGAAAAAATAATTCCAAAGTTTCCACTTTCATTGTCCTGAAGGACATTAATTAGTTTTGTATCTACAAGAAATCTTATTCCAATATTCTCTCTGCAGCACTTATGTAATATCAATACTCAGCTCTTCAAATATTCTCCAAACCAGCTTTACTATCAGGTTCCCTCATTAATGAGTTCAATAAATCTTGAACACATGTTAACTTTATGTTAGTATGACAGTCATTTTTAATATTTTTTAAAATTATTTTTGGCTGCGTTGGGTCTTCATTGCTGGGCACGGTCTTTCTCTAGTTGTGGCGAGCGGGGGGTACTCCTCATTGCGGTGGCTTCTCTTGTTGCAGAGCGCTGGCTCTAGGCGTGCGGGCTTCAGTAGTTGTGGTACGCGGGCTCAGTAGCTGTGGTGCACGGGCTTTGTTGCTCCACAGCATGTGGGACCTTCCTGGACCAGGGCTCAAACCTGTGTCTCCTGAACTGGCAGGTGGATTCTTAACCACTGTGCTGCCAGGGACGCCTGACAATCATTTTTATTTTAACTTTCTGAAAACTTTACTGCACTTTAACAGAGGAGAGATTCAGGATAAGGCTGTAGTCCAGAAAAGATACAGAGAATACAGAGATGTTAGGGATTTTTAAGAGGCATCAGTGGTAGGACTTGATATGAAAGAGTGAAAAAGGGGAGAGAGAACGAATGGTTCCCAAGGCTAGCTTGATGTGGCAACGTTAATGGCAGTGCCCTTCACAGAGCTGGGAATACCATTGCTGACTAGTCTCAGAAGCCTTGGAAAGTTACATGGTTGGCAATGCATCTGGGAGGCGATGGGCAAATGACAAAGAACCAGGCCAACCTCTAAGTCTCCTCATCCTCACTGTCTTGTTGGAAATTCAAATACTAATCTGGATAGGTTAGTATTTGGCAACCTGACGTGAGCATTCAAATAGATCATTTCCTGGAGTTTTGAGGTGCCTTTGGGTATTGCAGGAGTAGTTTTTAAGGAAGTACCTTGAGTACTGCTTAGCGGGAGAGGGGTCAGAAAGAGGAAAGCACTGGCATCGGTGTCCCTTTCCAAGTGGGGCTGTGTGGTTGGAGGATGCAAAGCCCCAGCAGAGGGCTCAGCCCTGTGCTCTGTGCTTGGTGAAGACAGATGTCCTAGCCCTCATGAGGCTTACATTGGAATCGGGGGAAGATATTACACTGTATTATAACTGCCTTTTCCTCATTTCTGGGAATTTATCTTCTAGATGTACTGCACACCTGCAACACAGAAGATATACAATCTGCATGTTCATCAGTGGGGACTGATTACGTAAATTCCATACAATAGAATGCTAGGCTATGGTGGGAAAGAATAAGGAAGTGCTGTACACACTGATAAGAAATAATGTCCAAGGCGGGGTGTGACGTGGCCAGAGCCAGGTGAGAAATGAGTATGGAGTGTGTTACTTTTCATGTTAGAAAGGGGGGAAAGTAAGAACACACATTTTTGTTTGCCTGAAGTAACTCTAGAAGGATGCCCAAGGAACAAATGAATGTGATGACCTCTTGAGGTGAGGGAATGTGGGTGAATGGGGTGGGGCTAGAAGCCAGGTTTTCACCATTTTATGTTGTTTTGAACTTTGAATTTAGAAAAATTACCAATTATCTGTGAAGTGAAATGATACGGGAAGTGTAGGCTACCTGTAGGAGGAGCATATAACCCAGTGTGAGGTAACAGGGAAGGCCCCCTGGAGGAGGTGACATTTAATCTGATCAGTTGGAGTTGGTCGGCAGTGGGGAGGGGAGGAAGGCTTCAGGCAAAGGGAACAGCGCAGGTGAAGAGCTTAAGGGGAGAGAGTGTGGGCAGTCAAGGAACCTAAATCTGTCATGGCTGAAGGGAAACTTGAAGGCTTGACATTAATGTTGGTGGAGAGGGCTGATGTTTATTAAGGGCGAACTTTAGGTTTACCCTCAACAACACGTGCCATGGGCTTCCTACACACCAGGCAACTTACCTGACCCACCACCTGCATCCTCTCATCCAGTACTCACATGCTCATCCCTACTTTCCAGGTGAGAAACAGAAGCTCTGAAATTTCAGTATCCTTCCTTGGGTCATGCAACCACTGAGTGGTGGATGGTAATCCAGACCGCCTGCTCCTCTGTTTTGTCATCTGTTAAATGATGAGACGAAAGGCATGGGAATCACATGGCTCAGAGCCTGACACATTACAGAGATGCCCCTAATCTCACCTACTGCTAATTGGTCCCGCCCTCCACCACCCCGAGTCCAGGCAGATCACTCTAACCACTCAGGACAGCCTGCTGGAAAGGGCTGAATCAGAGAGAAAATAGAACTCAAAATAGGCAGTTGAAATTCTTTACTACGAGAGTAAAAACAATTATTCTAAAGAAACGAGCCGGGGAGCCTTACTAAACCCAGATCTCCTAAGTATAAGATTCTCAACCCCCTCTCTTTTCACAGCCTGGGGAAGGTCATTTAATAGCAGTGATGCTGAGCAGAGTTGCCATGAGTGCTGGCGTCCTGCCAAGCACCCTGCAGGCTTCATCCCCACGTGGTCTCAGCTGCTCCTTGCTGCAGCTGGCCCAGGTATGAGTCCTTATCCCCATATGACAGACAAGGAAGCAGAGGCTGAAGGTTAGCTTGCCCAAGGTCATGCAGGTATAAGCGTTAGACCAGGCTTGAACCCTGGTCTCTGATGGATGACAAGTTTTTTGTATTCTAACATAAAACCAGGTAATTAGGGCACAGTATGAAGAGAGCTATGATTCAACCTAAGTCTTTGGTTCAGTAAGCCTGCAGAGGAGGGTCCTGGAACCTTCTAGAAGGATGATGAGGTGTCCTTTAGTTGGAGTCCTGAAGAATAAGAAGGAGCTGTCCAGGTGGAGAGGAGACAGAAGGTGCTCCAGGTAGAAGGACCAGCATGGACAAGAGCTGGGAGGGACAGAGGTCTGTGGCTCATGTCGAACGTAAGGGGTCTAGGATGGCAGCAGGAGAGAGTGTGAGGGAGAGGGCAGGCAGACCGTTAGCAACTAGACCTGATTTCATATACGAAACAAACTTTATCTTTTCCCTGGGCAAGTCCATTGTCTCCCTCTAATCTAAAAATCAGAAGAGAGAGGCCACTGAAAAGTGTTTTCCCATTTGAACCAGCTTTGCCGTTGAAAGGACCCAGCTGGCAGGTGGCTCAGGGAGGATCATGTATCCCATCTGGACGGCCTCCAAAGAGGGGTCTTCTGAGGAGGCTGAGTGTGGCCCGCCCCTCCTTGCCTGTGAAATCACCCGCCCCATCTGCTCTCTCATTGGTTCCTTGTCCAGTCGCTGCCCCCATGCCTCGTCAAATAGCCTGGGCTCTAGGAGGAAGGCCCACCACACTGCTGCAGGGACCCCTGGTGCCCGGTGCTGACAACGCAGAGCTGGACTCCATCTGCTCTGATGATTGGGGGACAGATAAAGGCCATTAACACCTTTCTTAATTACAGAACGCCAAAGCAGCCTGTTAGTCCCCGGCAGGCAGAGCTGGGAGGAAACGCGGAGATCCCGGCTTCATCCTATCTTATTTATTTTATTTAAATGAGTTAACATGTGAGCCCTTGGAAGAGGTCTGAGCACATAGCAAGTGCCGGGCGAGCCTTTGCTATTGTTGTTATTAGTGCTGTCATATTTATAGGCAGGGAGGGGACTTGCCCAGTTACATGGCCAGTGACAGGCTGAACTGGGATGGGTCCAGGCCAGGTCTCTTTCCAAGGCATCTTGCTGCCCTGGGGAGGGCTCTGAGGGCTTTCTTTCTATGCAGTGACTGATGTTTTGAGCTCTGATTTAGGATCAGTTCTAAGACACAATAGAAAGCTTATTATTGGGCTTCCTGGTGGTGCAGTGGTTAAGAATCCGCCTGCCGATGCAGGGGACACGGGTTCGAACCCTGGTTTGGGAAGATCCCACATGCCGTGGAGCAACTAAACCCGTGCACCACGACTACCGAGCCTGCACTCTAGAGCCTGCGAGCCACAACTACTGAGCTCTCGTGCCACAGCTACTGAAGCCTGCACGCCTAGAGCCTGTGCTCTGCAACAAGAGAAGCCACCGCAATGAGAAGTCCGCTCACCACAACGAAAAGCAGCCCCCATTCTCGCTGCAACTAGAGAAAGCCCGCACGCAGCAATGAAGACCCAACGCAGCCAAAAATAAATAAATAATAAAATTTTAAAAAAGCATATTATCTGAGGAGAATGAGTGACAAAGGCTATCCTTCTTCATAAAAATATCTCTTTATTTGATCTCATCCCCAAACAGCACTGTACAATAGGTATCTTCATTTTATGGATGGGAAATATACATGCGTATATACCACACCTGGAGGCCTGCTCTCAGAAGATGCTCAATACATTTTAATTCCCTCAGTCCTCTGGGTGGGTGTAGTGACTAATGGAGATGTCTGTGTGGAAATTTATCTCCCACTGACCTTTCTTCCCTCCCAGAGTGAGAAATGAGAAATGATGACCAGGAGAGAGAGAGAATCACCAGCTTGGTGGGGCCCCCAGGGGGTTAGGGCTGGATGGGAGGCTGGTGGGTGGCCTGCTGCTGGGTGGGACGAGAATACATTGAGGGGCACCCATCTGTCTTGTCCTTTGACATTTGGGGTAAACTTGTACCTGCTTCTCACTCAGCAAAGCATCTGTGCTATCTGCTTCCGAGAAGAATGTCTAAATAGAATCCAGGCAGGCTGGCTTGAGAGGGGTTCTGTACCAGCCTGGGAAAGGTAGGCGGTGGGTGGGCTGGGGGCACCAGGATGGCCTCGGCCCAGAGGGGTGAGGCTGGGAGGGGAAGTCAAGAAGACTCTCGCTTAGGGAGCAGCCACCAAGGCCTGCGGTATTGGGTCCAGGATCCTTTCTGAAATTTGCTAAAGTCGGTTTTAGGGGAAGTAAAAGGGAGTTAGTTCTATTTTACCAGGGATGCAGCTTACAAAAGGGCATGATATAGCACACTGGTTTAGGGCCCTGTCTGTTGAGCCAGGGTTCACAGTTTAGCCACTCTTCTCCCTACTACCTGTGTGACCCTCAGCAATTCTCTTAATTGTTTTTGTGCCTCTTTCCTCATTTGTCAGATGGAAGAATATTGCTATCACTGGCTTCACAGAGTTGATGCGAGGCCTATACAGGAAATGCTCGGCACGGTGCCTGGCACATAACAAGCCCTAGATAAATGTTGTTATAATTATTGCTATAATTTAGTACTTACTGTGTATCAGGTGCTTTACATGCATCAATCTCTTATTAAATCCTCGCAACTCATTCTCCCACAGAGAGCAGTGGTCTTAGGTGTGGACCCTGATAACCTAACTCCAGAGACTTTGTGCTTTCTCCTGGGCCAGGCTTACTCTCAAATTCTTTCAGTCTCCATCTGAAATCTCTTTCTTGAAATGTTCCCCACTTGTCCCCGTTGATTGAGAGTGTGAAGAGATCAGTGAGAAGGCTGCCTTATGGGCACCCAGTGCGCTAAGACAAGCTTGGAGTCCACCACCCCATCTCCAAGGCCAGCGTTCGTGGCTGGATGAAATCGCCCCATGTACACAGACTGCTGTCAGACCCCATGGCTTGCCTCCTGTCTTGGATTGGCAGCTGTGTGGCCGTAGGCGAGTCCCATCACTTCCTCAAGTTTCGTTTCCCTCTGCCATTACCATCTTCACATCCTCATGGTTGGCTGGGCAGCTCAAGGGGTCTCTGACATGGAGAGCTGCTCATAGATGCAGTTTTGCAGAGATTCCAAGGGGCCTCAGTTATTGTCATTCTTTGAGATGTTTCTACAATAAAAAAATGGAAAAAAAATAAAAAGACAAACAGCATTATAATATAGGATGTGCTTAAAGTCAGACAATGATCATCCCCTGTTTCTAATCCTGCTGGAGCATGTCAGGGGCTGTAGGTATCACCTCTTTGGAGCCTACATGGAACATCTAAGGTGGCCCTTTGGGCCTGGGGCTTGGGGCCAAGGTCCTTCCTGACCCCTCTGAGACACGTCATGGGTTAGATCAGCTGCTGCCCCCAGCCAGGCCTAGACTGACCTCCTTAGGCGGGGCTGTGTCTCTGTTCCTCAGCGTGTCTGGCATAGCAAGTTCGAGAATCTGTCAGACAGAAAGAAATTGACCTTCCCTCCTTCTCGTAGGATGCCTGGAATCTCCGAGCTCCCTGCTTTATGTCATCAACTGGCTGACCACATCTCACCATTTTCTTCTGTGCCTGGTTCAGGTTCAGGATAAAGATCGCTGTGTCTGTGGTGCAATCACCACCCCACCCCGCACACCCCCGCACCCACCATGTGTTCTCAGCTTTTGGTATAAAGCTCTACCTACAGAGGCCTAGAGCTGTAGGGGCGTAGGAGTACAGAGATATACTCCTGGGATAGTGCTGTGTCCTGGACGTGGGAGCCGGCGACCGGAGCTGGAAGCAGCTCAAACCCGGAGAGCAGATGTGATGATGACCTAAGAGAACCAGTGACTAGCCCAGAGCCTGGCACACAGCAGTGTTTATGCATGAAGGAATCAGTGAGTAAAGCAGCCCTGGGCTCTGGCTTCCAGGACCCCCCTGGTGCACCCTCAGGCACCCGTCCTTCCCTCAGTGACAGCACTGGCCCCACATCGTGATTGTTCCTCCCTCCTTTGATTGTGAGCACTGGTACAGGCCTGGTGTCTTGTCTCAGCATCTTCAGCTCCCAGCACTTTGTCTGGTCCACAGTGGGTGCTCCATTCCTAGTGAAGCGATGACTGAATGGCTGGTCCTACATTTCATGCACCCATGGCTGCAAATTGGAAGAAAAAAAACAGGCACCAGAGCTCACTGTCGTGATCGCAGGCTCAGTCGTGCTCCTTCCTGCTTCATGAGATTGCATTAGGTAACTCCAGGCAGCATGAGGAAAGTGTTATGGGAAGGGCAAGTTGGGAGTCACGGGGAGACTGTGCAGCAAGCATCGGCTACAGATACAGCCTGGGGTAGATGAGCCAGCTCTTCAGAAGACAGAACAAAAACACAATGGTCTGGAGAAATCATCGTTTTCTTGCTCAACTTACTCTCTTTGTCCAGAATTGGTTCATCTCTTAAACGGCCAGTGGGGTTCGTCCTCATTGGAGGAGGGACATATATTAATAGGAACCCATCAAGGTTATGTGGGGCAAAATGTTTCCTAAGGATTCTATCCTGGGGCTTCCTGGTGGTCCAGTGGTTAAGAATCCATCTTGCAATGCAGGGGACTTTGGTTCCATCCCTGGTCGGGGAACTAGAATCCCACATGCTGTGGGGCAACTAAGCCAGTTCACCACAACTGGTGAGCCTGTGTGCCACATCTAAAGAGATGCCCGTGCACTGCAACAAAGAACCCATGAGCTGCAACGAAAGATCCCTTGTGCCACAACTAAGACCCGACGCAACCAAAAAATAAACATTAAAAAAAATATTTTAAAAAAAGATTCTACCCTAAAGTCCTCATTTTACAGAAGAGAACTTTAAGTCTAAGAGTTAAGAAACTTGCTCAAGGCCACACGACTAATCAATAATTATACTACTTGCTATGATTTATTGAGCACTTCCTGTGAATTAGCCACTAATATTATTATGATAAGGTTGTTGGTTAAAATAACCTTATGGATTGGGTTTAATTATCCCCATTTGACAGAGGTAGAAACTGAGGCTCAGAGAGATTAAGTAACTTGCTCAGGGCTACCTTGTTAGATATTGACAGAGCTCGGATGACAATCCAAGTCTTGCAGACTCAGAGCCTGTGCTATAGAGGTTATTAGTCAGCAGACTGTATACATTGGAATCCCCTCTTTTATAATCCCATAATTATAAAAATTACTCATGCCAGAGCCCCACTTCAGACCTGCCAAATCAGAACCTCTGTGTAAGTTCTGCTCCCTAAGTGATTCCGATGTGCTTGCATGCTTGAACACCTTGGCATAAAAAACTCACATTCTCTCAGCCCTAGGTTTTCTTATCTGAAAAACAGGGGACCCAGAGCTCTTTTCAAGGACCCAAAAGAGCGTATGCATGTGAAAGGGCCCAGCACAGTGTCCGTCAGGGGTGCTCTGTAATTGCAGACTTCCCGGTCCCGGCAACCAAGGAGTGCCTGGAGGGCCTCAGGTCTCTTGTGTGTGTACATGACCCCACTTTGCCAGAGACCCAGAACACTGTTTTCTGGGCTTCGGGGTTCAGTTTCCTGATTGTTTGTTATTATTCTTAATAGAATTCAGGAGGAGGCCATGAGTGGGCCAGACATCTGTGATAAATCTGCCAGGGTTTTTACAGGAAAGATTTCCCAAGTTCACTGTATCCTATATTTCTTGCTTTTCTTTCCACCTACAACCCAGCCAGGAAAATATCTTGCTTGAACTGAAAGAAAACAGCCTGTTAGCCTCTGGTGAAAGTTGACTTAGGGAATATGAGTGTCATATAATATAGTGACTGAGTGTGAGGATGTTCAGGGCCTTCTTTCTGAAACACTGACCTGAAAGGGAAAGGGAGTATTTGTTGCAAACCTTCCTTGTTTCAGTCCTGGTGCCAAGTGCTTCACATGTGTTATCTCATCTCATGTAGAATCTCCCTGACGGGGATGTGAGCAATATTATTATCCCATTTTACAGAAGAAGAAACTGAGGCTCAGAGAGTTTGCATGACATGACCAAGGCCCAACAGCTAAGTGAGCAGGTCTAAAGCCTACAGTCTTCTCTATACCACAACTATCCACTCAGGCCTTCTGTTTCCTCTAATATTTTCTAATAACCTTAAATTAATTTTTTGACAAAAGCAAACAAATTTTAAAAGGTTGTACCCCCAACCCCCCAAATAGAAATCTTTCTAAGATTTAGTGTTCTTGCTATACTCGGTATCCCTGGAGCCTGGCACCATGCCTGACTCTAGTAGGTGGGCCATAAATGATTGGTGATTGAAGGGACAAATGGGCCTGCCAGAGTCCTCCTTTCTTCCCATGGGACCTCCCTGTGCCCATTTTTGCCTCCACTTCAAGCTCCCTCCCATTGTGTCTGGGTCTGCTCCCCTGGGAACTTTCTTGCTTTGTGGCAAGTCTGGAGCCCAGGGCTTCCCCCTCTTGTGCTTGGTCTGTTTTAGGAATAAGCAAGCTCTTCGGGTCCCCTATGATATTCATGGGACAAGTCATTTTTATTCTCTGGACTTCCATTCTAAGATGTTAATAATTATTAAATATATGCCCAAGCTTTAGTTTTAATACATTTAATAATAATATGTAATTTTTTCCTATGTCCCAGGTGCTCTGTTGAGCATTTCATATACAATATCTTGAATACTCACAACAACCCCATTGTAGTGGGTTGAATACTGTTCCCCCCAAAAGAAATGTCCAAACTCTAACCCCCAGTAACTGTGAACGTGACCTCATGTGGAAATAGCATCTGCAGATGTAATTAAGTTAAAGATCTTGGGCTGGGATCATTCTGGATTTAGAGTGGGCCTTCCATCCAATGACTGCTATCTTTATAAGAGAAAGGAGATAGAGATTTGATATGGGGACACAGAAAGAAGACCATGTGAAGACGGGGACAGAGATTGGAGTGATGAGTCTACAAGCTGAGGAACGCCAAAGATTGCCAACGGTTACCAGAATTCCGGAGAGAGGTGTGGAATGGATTCTACCTCAGCATCTCCAGAGGGAACCAACCCTGCCAACACCCTGAATTCGGACTTTTATTTAGCCTCATGAACTGTGAGAGAACAAGTTTCTATTGCTTTAAGCCAGCAAGTTTTTGGTAATTTTTTTATACCTGTAATACAGGAATGATTGTTAATTTTATAGATATGAAAACTGAGGCTGAGAAAGAGGTTATGACTTTGTCCAAGGTTACAGAATTAGAAAATGCCCCAGACTGGTTTCTAACTCATTTCAGGGCTGGCTTCTCGGACATGCCACCTGTGCAGATTAATGCTCTGTTGTGTTTTCTTGAAATTCTTAATTTTTGAACAAGGGGCCTTGCGTTTTTATTTTGCACTGGGCCCTTCAAATTATGCAGCCGTTCCTGACCGGGTCTCTCTGGTCCTCAAATGTCTGCTCTTTCCTTTACCATCTGCAGGGTCACAGCCACGTACATCCTCGGTCTCTGTCGGTCCCCACAGCCTCATTCCCAACCAGTGTCCCCATTGTGGTAAAAGTTAAGGCCCCCAAAGATGTCCTTGTCCTAACCCCCAGGACCTGTGAATATGTTATGTGATATAGTAAAGGGACTTTGCAGACATGATTAAATTAAGAATCCCAAGATGTGGAGATTGTGCTGGAAGATTTGGTGGGCCAGAGGTAATCGTTAACAGTTCTTATACGAGGGACAGAGGAGTTAAGAGTCCAAGGAGAAAGCAATACGATGACAGAGCAGAGATGGGAGTGATGCACTTTGAAGATGGAGAAAGGGGCTGCTAACCAAGAAATACAAATGGCTTCTAGGAGCTGAAAAAGGCAAGGAGATTTTACCATCAGAGCCTCCAGAAGGAGCCAGCCCTGCGGACGCCCTCACTCTAGCTCAGTCGAACTGAGTTTGGAGTTCCAACCTCCAGAATTGTAAAAGAATAATTTTGTTTTTAAAGGCACTAATTTTTTGGTAATTTGTTATAGCAACAAAAGGAAACTAGTACACCCTGCTTTGAAGACTCCCTCCTACCCTCACCTTTAAATCTGCAGAAGAAAAAGGAATCATTCTGGAGGTTTTAGGGAAGAGTAATAGAACTCTAGTTCAACAGAAAAACATTCAAAACATTTACATAACATTTCTATATAATTGTAGAATTCACAAATTTTCAAAGGTTTTCAAAGATTTTCAAATTCCTTTTCCTGAGGTTCATTTAATATGCAAGAAAAAAGATCTCAATATTTACAGTTAAATCATGAAAATTATCAATGCAAAACAATAAATAGTTTAGAAGTCCAAAGAATATTAAGGAGTGTGTCTTTGAAAAATCTCTCCATGCTTGTTTTAATCTTTCATTATTCTGAAAGGGAATACGATTTTAATATTTGTGTTAGTTAATGGTCAGATTTCTGACTAGTACATAAAAAGTAGTTAAACATTAACAGATTGGTTTAAACATGAATTTGGTATAAGCCCCCTTTAGTTACAAAAATGAATGAAAAGCAATCATCACAAATAAACTAGAACTAAAAAGAAAAAAAAATGGAAAGAGAAACCAAAGTCCATTTTCCTTGATTTTCAAGGTTACTTGTCACTTAGATTTTGCCCAGAGTGCCTTCCACGTCTCCCACCAGCTGGCTCACACAAGCTATGCAAAGTTGTGTAGCTGCAAAAGAGTGAATTTCAGATTAGGTTGTGTTCCGCAACTTCCAATCTGTGTGAGTTCAAGCAAATTACTTCATTGGTCTGTGTCATATTATGTCCGTTTCACAAATGAAGAAATTAGTCCTCAGGGCTGGGTTGTAGAAGAAATGAATCAAGTCTAGCATGATGTTCTGCACATCACAGGTGTTGGAGATGATGCTGTCAAGTATTAATTGCTGTCCCCTCTTCTTTTCAGAGAGCAGCCAGCATGTTGTAGACTCACTGAAGCATGGTTGTTAGGGAAGAAACACTGATTTTAAAAAGTCACCATTAGGATTTCTAAGTAGGCATTTGAAGCTCCTAGCAGCAAACTGTCTATACAGAGGACAAAACCTGGATCAACTCAGGGCCTGCAGTTTACTTATTAAACAACTGAGGATCCAGGGGTGGTGCTGTTATCTTACATAAAAAGAGCTCAAACCTTTCTGAGTGTGTAGAAAGATGGAAGAGCTGGAGAGGAGGGGGCCATAGAATGAGTCTCTGGTCCAAGTGTTATCTTGTCCCTCTTGAAGATATAAGACAGAGAGTGAATGTATCCCCAGATGTGTTTGATGAATCCCAAACAAGGGGTACCTGGGAGCTTCTGGCCAGCATCTGACTCCTCATTCTGGGACGTCGTGAGCCCTACAAGGATCTTCCTTCACTTTGTCCTGGATGAGTGGAGTGAAGATGTAATGGGATATTTGCTTGCTTCTTTAACTGAGCAACAGGTAAATAACAGTAACTTAAATGAGATAAAAGGTTATTTCTGTCACCTGAAGTTTAGACTAATTGGTCCAGGAAGGAAAGGCAGCTCTGTTGCATGAGTCCTTCCTTCTCGTTACTCTGCTACGTCCTTAGGGTGATGGTTCGGTCTTCTCGAACCATCTCAGCCACGAGAGCTGTGGTTAGCTCTCCTCTACCACATCTGCACTTCAGTGAGCTGGAAGGGGAGAAAAAAGAAGAGGGGAAAGGGAAGCAAGCTGCTTCTTTTTCAGGGCATGACCAGTTTTATATGTCGCTTCTTTTCACATCCTATTGGCTGGAACTTTGTCACATAGTCATCCCCAGCTGCAAGAAAGGCTTGGAAATGGATTCCCTAGCTGCATGGTTATTAGACAGGCTGAAACTTATAGGTGTGGGAACTTATAATTAATGGGAATCAGGGTAGAATGGATATTGGGGACAATTAGTAATCCTGCTACAGAGAACCCACATAGAACAGCAGATATTTCTCCATTGAATCAGGTGGGGTTCAATCAAGGAAGTAGAACCATTATAACTGTTATGAAATAAAGGATTTATTTTAGAAACAAGACCTTGCACAATTGGGGGAGAAGCTGGGGAAATAAAGGTCTGAACTGGGAAGTTGGAGGATTAGAGGAAAGTCTCTAACCAACACTTCTGAGACGAGTGGAGGCAGACCAGTGAGGGAGAATGTGCTAGATCTTCAGGACCTCTCATCTGTCTCTCACCTCATCTAAATACGACAACCTTAAGAGAGTGACGGCTGCTGCTTTACTTCCACTTCTAAATCTTGCATACTTTTCTCTTTTGACCAATTCCAACCTGAAATTGTATAGGAAAGCTATTCTGGGAAATGTAGTTGTAGCTTAGTCAAGTTGACACAGTTACAGACCACAACATTCATGTTGTCCGGAGCAGTGGAGGTGGGTATGACATTGACATGGAGCAGGTCTGGGGATTGCAAGGCTGGGCGAGGGATGAAGGGCAGCAGGGTCTGCATGGGTCACGTGGGCAACACTTGTCTCTATGGAGGATGGTGCTGAGGATGAGATATCTGCCTCCCCGGCCCTCTCCCCAGTGCCTTGACACCACGTACCAGCCCCTCCATTCCAACGTTCCTCACTGCATCAGGACTAAGTTGCCATCTTGGGGTTGGTCTGGTAGGGAAGAAACTTTGACTTGAGAAAAACCGAGTTAATTTAAGAAAAACCTCAATTTAATTATACTAGGATTTCTGCTCTTGGGCAGAATATGGGCTTAGAAGAGAAAATAGGGTACGTTGTAGAAAAATAAGTTGCATTTCTTATACACTTGAATATGTAAAGTGAGAAATTCACATATACTAAATAGGTAATCAATAAGTCTTATCTGCCTCCTTCCTTTTTGCTGGATCCAGCCAAATCAAAGGATACCATTTAATGGGGCGTGCTCTGGCTTTTGCATGTGTGCTTCCTTGTTTCGTGAACGCTCTTTCTTTTATCACTTTGATTGTATTTTAAGCAACCCCACAGTGCATTTCTCCTCAATGACTCAGCTCACATGAACACTTCCTCTGTTAAACTCTCCTGCCCTGCCTCCTCTGTGTGCCCTAAGGAGTTCTGTCAAATGCTTGTGTGTGTGCCCGATCCAATGTAATGTCTCCCAAAGTAAATTGTGAGCCCCCTTGGGCAGGGCCCTCATTTATACTGAGTCTCTATGTACTAGCCCCAGGGAGCAGCCTCAGTGAACACTTGTTGACCATTTGACTGGATGGACCTTTCTCCAAATTGTGAACAAACAAATCAGATGACTGTTCTGATCTGAAAAGAACACTGTTCCCTAATTGTGTAAATATAAAGTATACACACAAACACAAACACACACACACACACACACACACACACACACAGAGTTCTCTGCCGATATCTGATGGTGTTGATAAACCTTCTAAAACTGTATGTAACAGGAATCTATCTTTGGTTCTTCAAATGTTAACTATGAATTATATCTCCATCTCATTTTATTTTCTCCAATAACCCTCTTCTCATGTCCTTTCCTCTTGCTTGTACTGCAGAGAAACACCTCTTACTTCAGGCATTTGTTACGGTATTAGTTTCCTATGGCTTCTGTAACTAAGTACCACAAATTGAGTGGCTTAAAACAATGGAAATTTGTTATCTTACAGTTCTGGAAACTAGACATCTGAAATCAAAGTATCATCAGGGCTGTACTCCCTCTTAAGGCCCTAAGGAAGAATCCTTCCTTGCCTCTTGCTAGCTTCTGGTGGTTTCTGGCCACCCTTGGCTTATAGGTACATCACTCCAATCTCTGCCTTTGTTGTCATGTGGCCTTCTCGCTCTCTCCTGTCTTCACGTGACTTTCTAATAAGGATACCAGTTGGATATAATTCAATATGACCACATTTCTACTTGGTTACATCTGTAAACACCCTGTTTCCCAATAAGGTCATGTTCACAGGTACTAGAGATTAGATCTACAACCTATCTTTTGCGGACGTGACTCATCCCACAACTGTCCCCATAGTTAATGTTCTTTGCACCTGGAGGCAGATGTGTTCCAAGCTCAGATATTCCCAAGGACACCTGCAGCAAGCCATTGCATCAGTCCCAATGGATCCCTGCCAGAACAGGGCAGAATCCTGTCCTCTTGGCCTTTGAAGAGCAAAGTGGCCAGTAGGGCAGGGGGTTGAGGTCCTGCTTCTGAGTGTCCCTCACAGCCTCGTGCATGAAATTGCACAGCACTTGTTGTAATATGGTAGAAAGTACAGAGGCCTGGACATCGCATTGGCTCCATCACCAAAAAGCTGTGTGACCAGAACAAGCTACTTCTCTGAGCATCAGGTCATTACTTACTTAGTCCTATTTGAATGAACTTACTGAGCATTTGTCATGTGCCAGAATGGGGTGCGGTCCTGGGACACAGAAATAATTAAGATTATGTCCTCAATGAACCTGGCATCTAGTGAGGGATAAATCACTCACCCATGAGGTCCCACGAGGATCAAGGCTCTCTGTGGTTCATGTAACCTGCTGTGTGCATGTCTGCGGTGAAGGTAACTCATGGAGTTCAGGCCTGGAAGGACTTGTGACCACACCACTGCTCCTCCATTGGGCCTCCGACATTGCTAAGCACAGCCACTTGAAATTCAGAGAAGAACGTTCACTTTTCATTTACTTGTTCATTAATTCGAGCCCTGATCATGTACCAGGCACAGGGCTAGGTCCTGGAGATACAGTGCTGAACAGAGCAGGTACAGGCCCTTCTCCAGGGAGCTTACAGTCTACAGAAGACACAGACATTCCACAAGGGGCAAGTTCTGACGTTCCCAGGAACTCCTGCTTTGGCCTTAAAGGACAGGTAATTTTTTTAAGGTTCTCAGCCTTGAATATTTTCTTAGTCTGCTTGGCCTGCTATAACAGAATACCACAGCCTGGGTGTTTTATAAACAAGAAAACTTATCTCACAGTTCTGGAGGCTGCAAAGTCCAAGATCAAGGTGTTGTCCTGATTAGGTGTCTGGTGAGCACCAACTTTTTGGTCCATAGATGGCCATCTTCTCACTGTGTCCTCATATGTTGAAAGGGGAAGGGAGCTCTCTGGGGTCTCTGTTACAAAGGCACTAATCTTGTTCATGAGGGCTCCACCCTCATGACCTAATTACCTTCCAAAGGCCCCACCTCCAAATACCATCACATTGGGGATTAGGTTTCAACCTATGGATTTGGGGGGGGGGGACATAAACATTCAGTCTATTGCACATCTCAATAGATTCCAAATATACAAATTCAGTCTTCTGACTTTTGTTCAAGAATCTTTCCCATCTTATCAAACTGGTCCATGTAGGAAGCAAGGATGAGACCTGCCTCTGCTCAGAGCAGTACGGTTATGCTACTTGAACAAAGTAATAGCTGGGAAGATACATAATAAGGGGTAAAATATTAGCAAGGAAAAGTAGTTCTCATTATCAGGGGCCATCTGGATATATTGTGATGCCAGTGTGTGTGTGTGTGTGTGTGTGTGTGTGTGTGTGTGTGTGTGTGTGTGTATGTGTATGACAGAGAGAGAGAGAGAGAGAGAGGAGCAAGCACATAAGCTGCTGTGTGGGTCCCTAACTCTAGACCTTGCCTTTCCTAGAAGTTTTTGGTTCGAGTCTTGGCTGGTGTTAGTGTTGCAGGAACCCCCATTGAGGTTCCTCTTCCACAAGATGCACAGGATATCTGCCCACTGAAAGTGGTAGAGACCTCACTGTTATCCAGAAGAGCACTTTCCATTGTTGGAAAACCCTCCTCCCTCCCCTCCGCTTTCCACATTCATCCTCTGAGCAACCAACATGTGCCCCATTAGAAAAGAAAAAGAAGGTGGGTCCCCTGTCCTTAAGGAGCTCACTGATGTTTGAGTGTCTCAGATAAGTAAACAGAAGATGACAAGCCAATGCAGTAAGTGCTCTGCTTGGGCATGGTGGTGCCCCGTGCTCCTCTCTGAGAGAGCAGCTGACTCAGATAGGGCACCTGGGAGGCCATCCTGGAGGAAGTGATCCTGGCTGAGTCTTGAAGGATGAGTAGGTGTTAGCAGAACAAAGGGGAAGGAAATTCCAGACAGACGACACAGTAGGTACAAAAACACAGAGCCAGAAAACAGTAAGATGTATCCCACCCACCTGTAGACCCCAAGTGGGGGTGAGGCTCATCCAGGAGACCTTTCTTCTCTTCTCCTCCTCCTTACCTCCTCTCCTCCCCATCTCCCAGCATTGTGGGTAAATTGTTCATCCACTCCTCAGATCCCAGGACAGGGAGGTAAACTGAGGAACAGTGCTGGGGGGATCACTGTATACGAAAAGGCCATGCATGGGAGTGTGGCTCTCTGCTTTGCCCTCCTAGATCCAGGAGCAGGAGGGAAGCCAGGGCCCAGCCTGCAGGGAGGAGACCCAGCCTCTTCCCCTTTCCTTCAGGCATATGCTCGAGGACTTTCAACTCTGGCCTCTTGTCCCCCGCAGTTAGCTGGCTGGTGGTATGATCCCAAGATCTGAATTTGGACCCAAGGCATTCAGAAAAAACTCCAGCAAACTCCCCTTGGAGGGTTTGCGTCCAAGTCCAGCTATTAATATCGGCTTTGGTTTTTCACGCGTAAGAGAGCCTAGGCAATCCTACATCCCTTAGTCTGATAAAAAACAAGTGAACCCCACAATCATTCTTAATGCCATCTTTTGTGTGTGCACTGGCATTCAGCCTTGTCCAGAAAGCCTTTCCTTACTTCTTTTTTTCCAGCTGGATCAACCAGATCTGACCCCCGACTCAAGCCAAATTCCCATAGCCTTCTTTTCTTTGTCCGCTTACCTCATTCTATCTTGTGTTTTACTGGTGTTGACATCATCTTAGCATCTGGAGGAGGGCTCACATTGTATCTCTTTTGTATTCTCCACCACACTGAGCACATTCAGGACAAATACTTCATACGTATTTATTGGACTCCACTTTTTCCTGGCAGAGAAAGGGGAAATTAGCAACAGTGTAACTTATGGTTATGGGCCTAAGGCGACCATGATTTCTTTACTCACGCATCCAACAACTGTTCCTTGAGGACCAGGAAGGAGGCAATTTGTCAGCTGTCACAAACTACCTGTCCTCATGGAGCTGATGGTCTCCTTTAATCTGCACCGCAATGGAGAAAGTTTGTTTTTACTAACTCAGTGTTTGCCAAACAGGAAAGAGAGAGACTCTGAGTGGGGAAGGCCACCAGGTCTGCAAGCAAGGAGGCAGGCGTCCTGGGAGCAGCTTCTCCACGATGCTTTCATGTCGGCGCCTGCAGCTGCATCGTGTGCCATCAGAGCCAATGCGCATCACTTGCCTGACCTTGCTCCCCATGTGGCAGCATTTCTAGGACCTGGAGGGAGATAGGCTGTGGACCAAAGCCAGGCCAGTTACCAGAGCACTTTTTCTCTTCTCTTGAAATGTGTGATGCTCTCCCCACATGGCTGAAATTGGAGGGTCCCTCCCTTTTCATAATCCTTTTGAAGAAAAACCAGAGCAACACCCGACTGATTTGTGATGACGAGGATGAGATCCACTGTTTCCATCCTCCTGACATCTGGGAGATGAGCAAAGAGAGGAACAGAGTGTTCCGTGCTGTCTCCAGTACCTTCTTCCAGGCGAGCGTTCCCTCCAGCGCTGCAGGACTGGCCCCTCCCACCCCCGGTGCCAGAAAAGAACTCCAGTCAATGGCTTCATTCCCGGTGGTGTGTTTTAGCAAACACACGGAGCATCTCCTTAGTGCAAGACCAGGGCTGGGTGCTAAAGGGACAGAGAGGAGGAGGTGCTGGCCCTGTCCTCAAAGGTAGCCCCATCTGGAGGTCCCCGGGAAAAGGCAGAGCTTGAAGAGTGGGTAGATTTTCACTGGGTGAAAAACGGAAGGCATTTTAGGCAGAGGCAACAACCTGGGCAAAGGTGTGGAGGTTTGAGAAGGTGGAGGGTGAGACGGGGTGGGGGGAGATTTCCCCAGAGGGACTGTGGCTGGAGCCACTTAGGGAGAGCTTGAGTAGGATAAGTAGATGGCTCTGTCCTTAAGGGGATGGGGAGATGCTGACATATTGCAGATTTATGATCCCTGCTTCACTCAGGGCTCCTATGGGGAAATGTGTTGAATCTTCAAGAACATGGGTGTAGCCAGGTATTATGTTAGGGCTGACAGTAAAATGTTTCCTTCCTTCCTTTTATTTATTTATTTATTTTACAACACAGATTTAGTCAATTTATTCTCAAAGCTAAGAGATGTGTCTCATTGACCCCATGGTCAGGTACCTGGGATACAGAGAAAAAATTAATTATTAAGCAACTGGAAACTACTCACAATCCCAGCTTTACCTCTTCAAAATTAATGCCATCTCTGTTCTGGGCACTGTGTTCAGAATTTTAATAAACATTGACTCTAATCCTTGTAGGCTGACAGACTAGATTAAAAACAACTCATAAACAAATGTCACCAATTATTACGTTCTAAGCACTGTGAGAAGAATTTTAACTTGTTGAAGTCAGTACTATGACCACGTCCATTTTACAGATGAGGAGACTGAAGTTGAACATGCCTAAGAAACTCACCTGGGCCAGCGTTTAGAAGAGACCAGATTCAAGCCCAGGCTTGTCCAGCTCCATACCATACTACCTTACTACCATCTGGACTCCCAGAGTGCCAGTTCCTTCCTTGGTCAGGGAGTGATGGACGACCTTGCCCTGCTGTGTGTACATGGGTGGTGTAAAGCTTAAGTAAGGCATGGTTTTGCAAACTGCAAAACGCATACAAATGCACACTTGTCAGGTGTGATTATCATTGAGAAAAATAATGATTCCAGATAGAAAAAGAGTATCAATAATTGAATCCTGCTTTATTTTTATAAAAATAAAATCCTTAGGGTTTTTGGTTTTATTTACTTAAATGCCTAAGCCACAGGTACCTTTGTATTTCTATAACATTAAAAAAACGAAGACAATTTGGAAATGAGGCAATAATTTAACAGCTGATTTTTTTATTTTTCACTCTTATTATGTGTTTGTTAACTAAAAGTTTCTCATGTGGTTGGTTGCTTTCTGGAGAAGACATGCGCTAACATGTCCAGTTAGTCTTGGGGAACGTCATTTTTACTTAAAAAGGGAAATGTCTCAGACTGCAGCCACCATCTCTGGGGTTTCCAGGACTAGGTGAAATGCCGCAGGAGACCTATGTCAGCCCTTTACAAAGGGCACTGATAGTCTCTGGATGGAGGCACATTGATCCAGGCTGGGCCTGCCACCAAGGGGGGAGGCGAAGGGGGAGGCACGCTCTGGTCCTCCTTAGAACGCCTTCCTGGCCGTCAGGGGGATGGAAAAAAAAAAAGGCCTTTTCTGGGAAACACAGATGGCCTGGGTACATCCCTGAGTTTTTACTTTAAAAGGATAAAAAGTGAGCCAGACCTTCAATCAGACATGTGGGAAGTCTCCTGCGCTCAGGGAGCCAGCTGCCCCAGAGGGCGGAGAGGCCTCCTGCCCGGGCTGGCTGATCCATGCTCACTTTCCTCATGCCCTCCCCCAGCTCCTCCACACTTCACACCTCTCCTCAAGGCCCCCTACGCCCTCCCTGTCCAGAGCAAGCCCCGAGTACCTCCGTTTCTCCCCTTCTCCCCTCTCAGTTCTGTGTCTGTCATGCAGGTAGTAAACAGACTTCTATCAACCGTGGTCTCTTTCTGGGAAAAGCCGTGTGATGTGTCCATCCTGCAGGGAGGACCCGGGGTGCAGTGAGGTGCTCTGTATAAGGTGTCATTGGGCCCGGCCAGGACAGCGCTCAGGAGAGCTTCTGCTCTTCATTCCTAGGTCAGAAGGAGAGGTGGCCCTTCCACCCGCTTAGGCTTCTGAGTCTGCCTCTGCCTCTCTCCTCTGTATTTTCATGAATCTCTATGCCAGGCCATTCTTTACTTCATATTACCCTCCCATTAACCAGGCCCGGGTGATCATTGTATTGTTACCTACCACTGTGTAACAAATTATCCCAAGATGCAGTGTTTGTTAAAAGAACAAGCAGGTATTATTTCCCCCAGCATCTGAGGCTATGGAGGCTGGGAGGGGCATAACTAGGTCATTCTGGCTCAGAGTCTCTCATGAGGCTGTAGTTAAGCCATCGGTGGGGGAGGGGTGGGCCACTTCCAAGCTCAAGCTTACTCACCAGGCTGTTGGTGGGAAGGTTTCATTCCTCCCATGTGGGCATCCCTGTAGGGCTGCTCTTGACATAACTGCTGGCTTCCCCCAGAGTGAGTGATGAGAGAAAAAGTAAGAATGAGAGAACAAGAGAATGAGAGAGAGAGCGAGAGAGCACTAAAGGGAAGCTACAGCATCTTTTATAACCTGATCTTGGAAATGCTATACTATCATTTCTGCCATATTCTGTTGGTCACGTAGACCACCACTGGGACAGTGTGGGAGAGGACCACACAAGGGTGTGAGTACCAGGAGGTAGGGATCATTGGTGGTCATCTTGGAGGCTGGTTACCATGGTCCCCCAGAGAGTAAATGACAGTAATGGCTTTACTAAAAGAGTCCTAATTCTGTCTATTAAAATACTGATTCCTCCTTCAAGAAGTCCTTCCCTTTTCATCATCTTCAATCTCTTCTGCTTCTGGTCTCTTCCTCAGGTCACAGCGTGGTCTGCACTCCTTGGCCTGAAGATGCCTCATGTGATGTTGTGGTACTTGCCATACCTCCCCTGTCCTGCCCACCCTACAGCATCATCCCCCAAAGCTACCTGCCTCTCTTCGTCTATTCACCGCCACACTTCTTGCCATCTGGTTGCTTGCAATGGCTTCCTTATATCACCAATCTTCACTGCTACCAGGCTGTCACCTGACTGACTGACCTTTCACTGAAGAAGGAAAAGAGTCATCTGTGAGCTCCCTCCCAATGACTACCACCTGCAGTCTTGTCATGGCCTCTTGCTTCCTGAGCTCTGCCCCTGGGCTCTGCTGACTCACGGTGTTGGTTGAGCTGCATTCCTCCCTTGGCTTCTGGGTAAGGACACATCTGGGATGTCCTCAAAACTCACTGGCTCTGTGGCTGGCTCCTGTGCCTCCAGGCCCTGGGTGTGGCTGTGGTGGAGCCTCTGCTCCTTTCCTTATTTGTTTTACTCTTACCAAATATCTCTTTACTTGGAATTTGTTTCCCCTCCCTAACTTGTCCAGCAGAAAACTCTACTTATCCTTCTGGGATAGTTACAGGTTGACTCAAGGAGGGCAACCTATAGCATCTTCTTCCTAGATCTCTCTCTTGTCAGTTCCCTTGTTTCAAATCCCTCAGGCCCTGCTTTAGCTCAAGCCTGTAATTTCTCATGTGGGTTTTTCAGTAGAACCCTTCCCACTGCCCCCTCTTAAATGGTCTCTACCTCTAGATCTGGCCTCCCCATGCTTCCTCCAAGAAGCATGCTGTTAGGATGTTATCACATCCTAGTTAAACTTTGTCAAAAGCTCCCTGTTGGGCACAGCAGAAAATCTACAACTCTTATAGGGAACCCAAGGTCCTGCGTGATCTGGCTCTTGCCTGCTTGTTCTGTTACATCACTCATCACTCTTCCTCCTTGTCTCCCTCATTTCACCTACTGGACACAGGGGACTATCTACTCTACTGCCCTTTGGGGACCCTGCTGTGCTGGTGCTCCTGACCTCAGCTCAAGCACCACCTGTGCAGTGATGCCCTGGGAACCATGGAGGGGCTTATCCCCTTTCCTGCTCAGATCCCCTCAGGACTCCCAATCCCATACACACTGCCTCTGGGACCATCTGCCTCAGGGCTTGCTCTGGCCACAGAACATAGCCTGTGGGTAGCCTGGGTGGTCCTGTCTCTAGGGAGCAGCCCTCAGCTAAGAAATATAGGAACTGGTAGGTAAATACCCCAACTTGCTCATTCTTTAGGTGGAACAACTCTGAAAGGTGTCCTACACAGTGTCCCAGGAGCATCCAGTGAGATTAAGCCCTAGTCGCCCCCGTGGTATAAGCTTCCTTTTCCTGTCTCATTTCCCCAGTTCCCCATGAATGCATCCTGAGATCATCTCCTAAATAACTACCTGCACTCAAGCCCTTGTCTCTGGGTCTGCTTCTGGGAGAGCACAGCCTGAGACACGTCCTTGGTTCCTGTTGCAGCTGGCATGCATCTCCACTGCAGCATTCCCACATTTAAAACCATCACGTGCCTGTTTGTGCACTAGTCTTCCAGCATGCCAGTCCCTGTGAAGCAGTAACCAAAAGACGCCATGGCTAGCAATGTGACCCATAGATGTCTGATGAATGAATAAAAGACTGGTTTTCCGAAAACTTTTCTGATTGTATTTCTTTGCTACTAAAACCTTCAGCATTGTCTAGTGGGTTAAGTCCAAATTTCTGATGCAGACATTTATGATCTTTCCCAATGTGGCCCTAGCCTCCAGTTTCAGTTTCCAAACTCAAGTCTTTTCTCAGACCAGACTTTCTGCCTGGGCTTCTCTGAAACTTCTGAAATGCAGCTCCTCTTCAAGGCCCAACCAAGTAGCCCTGCCCTCTTCTGTTCTTGGCCCCCGGCATGAAGCATGGTGCTCACCCAGGCATTCTACTGACCTTCCCTAAGCACGGGGTTGGTGCTCCACAATCTTGGCTGAAAAGAAACCTTTCTGCAGAGATTGGCCAAGTGTTCTATATCTTCCATGATTCTGTCTGATATAGCATTTCTTGCACCTCAAGAGGACAAAGGCCATTTTAATTTTAAGCACTTGGTATAGAGCACTGATGAAGGGCCTCCTGGTCCAACTCTTGGTGGAAGTTAATAACAAATTCTTTCCCTCCCACCATTTCATGGATGACACGCCAGACAGGATTTATTTGGATGCAGTCTTCCTACACAGGTAGAATGTATAGTTTTGTCTCCATAAATTAATTATTCACATAAATGTCAGAGATGACTTTTTGCACAGATTCAGTGAGGTATTTGTCTAAGTATCTACCCTGGCTAGCAATTGATAAAATGTTCTACATTTAGATGCTTTTTAGAGCCACATATTTTATGACATCAAGTTAGAAGAAAATAATCAGGTAAAGACTTGGAGATCCTTGTAACAGGCAACAGTTTAATAAGTTCTAAAATCAGAAAGACCAGATTCTAATTCCAAATGCAAAGCTCTCCAGATGATCACTTTTAGTTCAGTCACTCATCCCCATTTTAGAAAAGAGGAAATTGAGGTTTGGAGAGATGTAAATGTTAGGCTGGAACCTGTACATCATAGAAGCATAATATTATTATATGTAAATATGTATGCAACTTGGTTGTCTCTGAGCTTCAGCTTCCTCTTCTGTAAAATAAGAATTATATGTAGTATATAGTATATACATGTATCATTTTCAACGTAGATTAGGCCTCAGTTTCCTCATCTATAAAATGGGCTTCATCATGCTCTGTCCCTCTCGTTTGATCCTCACATACTGCGAGATAAAGCAAGTGAGACCTCTTCGTAGAGCAGTTTCCTCTGCGGTCATACTTTTCATTAGAGAACTCGAATTGTGGTAAGTCGGAAAGAACACAGGCTCTGAATTGGGGAAATCTTGGGTTCAAATCCTGCCTCTGCCACTTACTTTGATCCTTAGTTTCCTCCCCTGTAGACTGGGGATCCCTGTCTGCAGACTCACTGGGAGGATGCCCGGGATCCTGTCTGGAGGAGAGGCTGCACATGGCAGCCCCTTTCCCTCCCCTGCCTCCCCTGGATGTACTTCCAAGTACTTGAGAGAATGTGTAAGATAGATGTACGAGGAATATTCCCTAGAGGTAAGCGTTGCAGTTTCTTGCTCTACAGTTTTCAGTTGGTGAATCACTACACCTTAACAAAATGACAGATAATGGGAAGAAAATTAGTGTTTGGACGCTTAGAGGCCTGTTCTCTTGGACGTTACAGTGGAGTCAAGAACTGTCTTTATTCCCTGATTGTCCTGGAAAAGAAAAACTTAAAAGCCTCATTTACAGTTTTATTCTCATACTAGAGAGGAACAGTGGGTTCTTTCTCCAGTCATTCCCATCCTTAACTGGGGAGGAGCCGAGGGACATATTTTACAGCTAAGTCAAGAGCTTTTCTCCAAATTCAGATTTAAGCTTTGAGCAAAATGAATCACTATCTCACTTAGTTAAGACCATTATCTGATTTCCTAATAAAATCTCACTACAAAGAAGGACTTGTTTATCCATCGAATATTTACTTAGCACCTATTACATACCAGATGCTGATTTGGTAGCTGGGAGGGATGGATCAGAACAGAGAGAGGTGACAAGGACAGTGTGGCATGACACAAAGAGCCCTAGTTCTGGTGCTAAGAGACCTGGGTTCACTTCCTAGTATTGGAATTTATTTTCTGTGCAACCTTGGGCAAATTACCTAACCTCTTTGAATCAGACGTATGATAAATCCCTCTGGTTTCTTTTGAGGTATGTGGCATGGTGACCAGAAGCCTTAGGTTTAGGCAGACCAGGAATAGAATTTCAGTTATGATGCTTAATAAAATGTAACATTGAGTAAGTCACTTCACTTCTTTGAGCCTCAGTTTCCTCATCTGCAAAATGGACATAATAGGGCATTTCTTGAAAGACTGTTAGGATGGTTCAGAGCTAAGAGTAGCAAGTGAAAGTACTATATGAAGTCCAAGGGAAGCAGAAGGTTTTTCCAGGTCAACCTGGAATCCATTCTGAACTTCCTAGCCCTATTTGAGGTTAATTCTTTCACTTATTACTGATTAGAATTGTCTGAAGCAGGCTGTAGGAGGACTAGAGTCTTTGAACTTGGATCTTCCCATTTTCTATAAAACTCATTGGCTGCTAAAACCCCGAGTGAAAACAAAGGAATTTATGAAGGTAACTTCTGCAGCCTGCTTTCCCTTGCCATGGGTCCACCCTCCTCTTGGTGATGGTGCAGCTGGCTTTCTCTGCATAAGTACAACTGCTTTCTCTGACTGAAGAGATCATGATCTTTCCTCTCCTAGCTCTGACCTCTCCCAACTTTTTCTATCAGGTCAAGTCAGAGAAAGCACATCTCTCATAGACTTTCTCCCTAGATGGGCCCAGAGTTTCCATACTTTGGCTCATCTTACACAGACAAACATGTCTACTAAATCCTGGCATGCTGACTTGTGGGTAGTCTGGGGCCCAATGGCCTTTCTGGGCAGGGCGCTGTGAGTCAAAAGTGGAAAATGAGAGTCGCTGGTGTCTTGGATCTAAGTGTCCCCATCCCTCCACCTGTAGAGGGCGGAGGCTCCCTGATGCTTTGCCAAGATCTTCCTTACAGCAGCATAGAGCAGGAAGGCTCCAACGGAGGTCAAACCTGCCCTGGAGGCAGGCTGGTGGCAAAACCAGTGGCATGGTGATCCTCCCAGGCCTCTGTTTCCTCGAGCTGATATGCATGGACTATTAGAGGAGGGGTGGAAGGGGGAAGTAGTCAAAATGTGTTCGAGGCTTTGATGGAGAAGCCGACAGTGTGAAGAGGGTGGAAGGTAGAGTTGGTGTCTGTGTCCCTGCTGTCTGCAAAACTGGGACAGGATAGGTCTACAGTGGATATTTGTAAAATGTGAAAGTGAGACTTGATTCACTGATGCAACAGGTAGGGGTATTTCTTGCCGTTTGCCCTCAGTTATCATGAGCTTTCATGGCGCCGATTTTATAGGGTCTCGCTGTCAGCGTTTTGGGTCTGACACCTACTTGGGAGATGGTTCCAAGCTCTTCTCTGAGAGCCTCCACTTCCTCGTTTGTAAAGGAGGAATGATGATAGCTCTTGCCTCAGATCCTGGGTGCAGAAGTCAGGTTGGATGTCAAGATGTAAAATTCTTCAAAAACTCTAATCCCCTTGGCGATTGTTAGTCACGTAGAAGGAGCAAAAGTAGCTGTGAAAAGCCTAAGAGAAAGGAGTCATGGGGCAGTTATATCTGTGTTGGCTCAGGATTGTGAATGGAAAATTTGGCTGCAAGTGGACCTCTTTGTTCAAAACAGAACATTCCTCTTTATTAGCTTATTCTTAAAGTGGTCCCTCCCATGGTTGTCCACTGCGGTTGTGATCTGCAGAAGCACCAGCATGTAGACATTCACTAGGATGGCAGATTATCAGACTGTTAATGACAGCCAGGCTGTCACCAACCAAGAGGGGTTCTTCTGTCCCATGGAGAGAAATTGATCCCAGACTTTGGTCAAGTTTGGGCCAACTGGAGCTCTGAAACTAGCTCTCAAGGGTCTTAGAAATACCTGGGGAAGAAATGAAAAAGGTCTGTTTACTTTGAGCTTTTGATAGCCTCTATGTAACCCTTCTGCTCCTTTTGAAACAGAGGTTTGTTGTGAGTTCATAGAATCATAGAATTTTGGACCTGGGTGGTGGTGGAAGGACTTTGAGGTCATGCAATGCAATTCTTTCAGGGTATGGTAAAGAAATTTGAGTCTGGAGTCTAGCCTGAGGTTGCACAGTCGTGTCCTGTTGGGAGACAAGGCTGGGACTCTTCTTCTCTCCTGCTTCTTAGTGAAGATCTTGTAACATACCAAGGAGTGGATCCAAGCCCTCCTCTTATGCTTTAGATAACCCCTCCAGGCTTGTAGGGGGCACCTTTACATCAAGTTTCTTAGGAAGAATGGGCAAGTGAGCCTTTTACAGCCTGGGGCTTCCTGATACCCACATCTTCTGAGTCTGGTGGCCACTCTGGGGCCTCTGCCACTCTCCCCAGCTCCTACCCAGCTCTGGGACTTAGGCTAAGGTGAGGCAAGCTGGGGTGAAATGTGGCCAGGACACAAAATGTAACTTCCTCCTGGGCTGGCATTTGCATGGCCCTGAGAGTGAGTGCCTTCTTTTCTTTTTTTTGATTAAAAAAAAATTAATTGAAATGTAGTTGATTTACAATGTTGTGTTAGTTTCAGGTGTACAGCAAAGTGATTCAGTTATATACATATTCTTTTCTCAGATTCTTTTCCATTATAGGTTATTATAAGATATTGAGTATAGTTCCCTGTGCTGTACAGTAGGTCCCTGTTGCTTACCTATTTTACGCATAGCAGTGTGTATCTGTTCATCTCAAACTCCTAATTTACCCACCCCCTCCTTTCCTTTGTGGTAGCCATAAATTTTTCTATGTCTGTGAGTCTATTTCTGTTTATAAATAAGTTCATTTGTATCATTTTTCTTTAGATTCCACATATGAGTGATATCGTATGATATTTATCTTTCTCTGACTTACTTCACTTAGTATGATAATCTCTAGGTCCATTGTATATATATACAAACCACATCTTCTTTATCCATTCATCCATTGATGGACATTTAGGTTGCTTCCGTGTCTTGGCTATTGTAAATAGTGCTGCTATGAACATTGGTGTGCATTGGTGTGCACGTATCTTTTCAAATTACGGTTTTCTCCAGATATATGCCCAGGAGTGGGATTGCAGGATCATACGTAGCTCTGTTTTCAGTTTTTTAAGGAGCCTCCATACTATTCTCCATAGTGGCTGCACCAATTTACATTCCCACCAACAGTGTAGGTAGGTTCCTTTTCGCACCTAGGTTCTTCCCTTGCCTCACCTCAATGTTGGCCTTGACCTCTTGGCTGGTCCTCAAACGTGCTGTGCCCTCTCCTACCCTGGAGACTTTGCTGTTCCTGCTGCCCCTGCGTGGCTCCCCTCACTGCCCTTTCTGGGCTCCAAAGTCACTTCAGAGGGAGCTTCCCTGAGGTAAGGCAGCTGGGATGTTCATTTTTTTAGTAAATATTTTCTACTTTTATTTATTTATTTATTTTAACATCTTTATTGGAGTATAATTGCTTTACAATGGTGTGTTAGTTTCTGCTTTATAACAAAGTGAATCAGTTATACATATACATATATCCCCATATCTCTTCCCTCTTGCGTCTCCCTCCCTCCCACCCTCCCTAACCCACCCCTCTAGGTGGTCACAAACCACCAAGCTGATCTCCCTGTGCTATGCAGCAGCTTCCCACTAGCTGTCTACCTTACGTTTGGTAGTGTATATATGTCCATGCCACTCTCTCACTTTGTCACAGCTTACCCTTCCCCCTCCCTGTATCCTCAAGTCTTTTCTCTAGTAGGTCTGCGTCTTTATTCCCATCTTGCCCCTAGGTTCTTCATGACCTTTTATTTTTTTCTTTAGATTCCATATATATGTGTTAGCATACGGTATTTGTTTTTCTCTTTCTGACTTACTTCACTCTGTACAACGGACTCTAGGTCCATCTACCTCACTACAAATAACTCAATTTTCTTTCTTTTTATGGCTGAGTAATATTCCATCGTACATACGTGCCACATCTTCTCTCTCCATTCTTCTGTTGATGGACACTTAGGTTGCTTCTATGTCCTGGCTGTTGTAAGTAGAGCTGCAATGAACATTGTGGTACATGACTCTTTTTGAATTATGGTTTTCTCAGGGTATATTGGGCTGTTCATTTCTATCCCCTCCTCTGGCTTTATTTTCCACCACAGCCCTCAGAACTCCTGACCTGTTTGTTTATTGTCTCTCCCCTCCATTCAGTGTGAACTAACAGCATTCAGCACATGCACGCACACGCAGAGGAGACCCGCCCCACCCATGCCTATCTGTTGACTGACAGGATGCACGGGAGACAAGTTTCTTTCCTCCTCTTTCAAGACATTATTTTCCCTTCCTCGGGATCATTCTGGCCAAATCTTTAGTTTCAGTGACTCTACAAGAATTGCCTCAAAATACCTGCCCTTAAAGTGCTTTGATGGACCAAATTCCTAACACACACTCAGAGCTCTTTTAAAACATTTGATTTCGTCTAACTTTTTATACTAAAAACATTCTATAATCCCACAACCCACCTCCTAGAGGCTAGATGTTTATTGAAGTTGTTCCTTGTATTTGGCATGCGTCTGTTGTTTGTTAAAACTCCGGGGAAATGGTCGTACCTGCTGGCTGCTCGTCTGCCAGAGGAAGTTTCCTCCTCTGTCCCCGCAGGGATCCTCTGGTAGAGCAGGGAGACCCCTCCCCTCCCTCTCCCCACCCAGAACCAGGCTTCCTCCGCCGCTGCCGCCTGTACAGTGAGATTTGATCTTCTCACTGGGGCATTTCCAGTCCTTTCTGCCTCTCGTACCCTAAGAAGACTTTGCTCAGCCAGACTTGGCCCTTCATTAGCCTTCAGATATCTGTGTGTGCGGTCCTGTCCCTTAGAAACCTCATCTGGTCCCATGGCTTCAGCTCTTCCCCCACCCAGCCCAATTCTTTGTTTATAAGCCTCAACTTCAGCTTGGGTTTCAAACTGCCTGTTGGCAACTCTTTCCGTGAGCTCTGCCAGCAACTCAAATTCAACTCAGTTAAAGCCTGCCTTGATGTTTCCTTCCCACGTTGCCCTCCCCACCGCAGCCCTTATTCCTATCAGATGTCCCACCATTTTCCCAGACTCTGAAGGGTGAAAGCTCAGAGTCTGGTGCTTTTCCTTTCCCTTTGCCACTCACACCTAGTGAGTCACCACACTCAATCATTCATCCTGATAATAGCTATTGATAGTATTGGTTAATCACAGACCCACCACATGTAAGATATATTTTCTACAATCGGCGAAATAAGGCTGTGGGTTGCTTAGGGTACAGACGAAACTGGTGCACAAAGGGACCCAGGAATTCAGTGGTGTAAATAGAGTTGATGTTTATCCCTCTTCTGTGGAGGAAACCTGGCTGGTAGGTCAGTCACCTGTGCGGTGTGGCTTTGTGACCGCTCTGGTTGCTTCCATTCCCCAACCTGCAGAAAGGCTGAGAGAGGTCCTGGGCAAAAAGCTGAGCCTATAGAATTGAAAGGAGCACATCTCACTTCTGCTCAGGTCCCATCATTCTGAGCGGAGTCACATGACCATGTGACCGCATTTGGCTGCAAAGGAGGCTGGGAAATGGGGCCTCCAGCTCATGACCATGGGTGCCCCGCTAAAAAGGGATGGGGATTCTATCATAAAAGGAAGAAAAGGAGAACGGATACTGTTAGGTACTCTTGCCCCCATTTTAAAGATGGGGTGCTGAGGCCTAGAGAGCTGAAGTGACCTGGCCTAAGGTCCCAGAACATGTCAGGATTGGCTCCCATGTCTAACTTGAGTTTCTCTTACCCCACAGGGCCTCTCAATGAACAGCACAGGTGTGACTAGTAATAAGAGCTATAACCCAGAGAAAGATCATGTGGGCCTGAACTTTCTGGGAGGGTTTGCAAATGAAGAAGGGCTTGAAGGAGGGAAGCTGGGGCCTGGCTACATGGAGGAGGGGGGAAAGGGAAATGTGATTTCTCCTCAGTAGTTGGTCTCTAAGCCAACTTTTGGTTTAGTCACTTCAAATCAACAACCATTCCTCCAGTGCTGCTTCTGTGAAAGGCTGAGTTTGGAGGAAGATTCAGTGACAAAATCTGTGTCTGAGTCCCCATCAGCCACCACCCAACTGCCTCTCTGGACCCGCAGGCCCTCTGTAGCCTGGCCCTGCCTTGGCCTGAGCCTCTCTCTTACCAATCCTTCACTTGCATGGTCTTACCACGTGCCCACACCTAGAATGCTCTGTCCCCACCTCCTCCTGGACAACAGCTCTTTGTATGTCCTGTTCATGGGGGAGGGTCTTCTCCTGAAAACACCCCCTGACCCCATTCTTCCCCTAGCTGGGTTCGGGGATACGCAAAGGAATGCGCTGTGATTGCATTCCCTTATAACCAGACTTAGAAAATGACTACACAGAAGATACTTGTAAGTTTGACTCTTCTGCTAGAATATGTGCTCCATGGAGAAGGCCCACAGCTTTTCCATCCCAGTGCCTCCAGCACCTAGTACAGGGCAAGGAAGAAGAAGGACTAGACTCCTCTTAAGACTGCAAATTTCTTGAGGACTGGTCCATTTTTTAAAAAATTTATCGTTTCTTTAATTCAGTAATACAAAAAATAACTCATAATCTGCACATCAGAGTCAATGTTTTAGCTGGTTATATTAGTTTGCTCTGGCTGCCATAACAAATTATCACAGACTGGGTGGCTTAAACAACAGGAATTTATTTTCTCAGAATTCTGGAGGCTAGAAGTTCAAGATCAAAGTGTGGCATGGTTGTTTCTTCTGAGGCCTCTCTCCTTGGCTTGCAGACAGCTGTCTTCTCTGTGTGTCTTCACATGGTCTTCCTTCTGTTTGTGTCTGTGTCCTAATCTCTTCTTATGATGACACGTCCTATTGGATGAGGGCTCACTCACAGGACCTCGTTTTACCTTAATCACCTCTTTAAAGAGCCTGTCTCCAAATACAGTCATGTTCTGTGGTCCTGGAGGTTAGGATGTCAACATAGGAATCTGGGGGGACACGATTCAGCTGATAACACTGGCATAAACTGTTGTGTAGCAGAGAAGAAAGAAGAATAAATTGTGACCAGAAAGGACAGGGTGACATTCGTGGGGGCTGTAAGCAGAAGTCTGGGGACTGTGGGCTCCTTGAGAGAGAGATTGTGGCTCATTTCTTTCTGTATCCCACATGCCCAGAGTGGGATACAGTTTATAGAAGATGCTCTTAAGACAGCCAGGAATACACAAGCAAGTACAGGAAGGAGCTAGCATTTGATCTAATAGCGCCGCTATTTGGATAGCGTAACTGCCAGCAGGGTGACTGCTCTTTGTGGTTATTTTGGGTCCTCTTCTCCACAGCAAGGTCAGAGACCAAAGCTCCCCGTTTCTCATTTGCCTGTAACAACAGCAATTGGGATCAAAATTTTCCAACCTAATTAAACATTTGGGTGGTTGGGACCCACCCAAGGAAAACAAGAGTATGCTCAATCAAATCTTTTATTTGGAAAATGTTTTTCAGCTGAGAGACCTGGGCCCCATGTCATTGCTAGGCTCTAGGATTCTGTTGCTAAAAGTCAGGGGAAAATACAACAACTTAGACTTAAAAACTATAATCCCCCGGATCTGCTGAGTTCTTTACAGTTTTAACAAAGGGGCTTGACTTCCATGATTTGATTTGACCCTTGAAACAACCCTGTGAAGTGGGTAATAGAAAGAGAATGGGGTTTCAGGTCGTGGGTTCTAATCCCAGCTCTACCACTTCTCGGCCTTGAGAACTTGGGAAAGGTGAGACATTTCTTTAAGATCTGATTTTCTCCTTTGTGTGATGGAGATGATAATGCCTACCTCTTATGATTGCCTTGAGGCCTGACTGATATCAGGTTTTAGAGGGAGCCTAACAAATAGAGCAAAAGTTTGAACCAGAATTTGAACCCTTGTCCTCCCTCTCTTTCCTTTTTCTTTTGTAAAATAGAAAGGATAGTTACTGTCTCATAGAATTGTTGCGGTGATGAAGTGAACAACGCACATATATAATACAGGCTCAGTAAAAGGTAGTTAAGGCTATTCTTTTCAGACCCTAATACGTTTTTTAAAAAAATGAGATGTTACTAGCTTCCTTCTGAATGTTTCAAACTTCAAATTACCTTTGACTTTGAAAAAAATCTCACAATTTCCAATTTCAGGAGAAATTTACAGATGCGTAGAAGCAACACCAGATTGGGAATTAAAAGCCTTGGCTTGGGTTTGGTTCTGGTGCTGAGACAGGCTGGGACCTGGGGCCCTTTACTGGAGTGCTTGCACCTGGACAAATGTCACCTCAATCAACAGAATACAAAGAAACAATAGGAGACTAAAAATAATTGCATGCACAACAGTTGGGGCAAATCATGAACAATGAGATACGAGAAGGCCAAAACCCAACTGCCACCTCTGTGGTGTCAGGAGCAAAAGCAGGGTACTGTGCCCTATTCCTGCACACAGCACCACCAAGGGGGTGGGCACACCACCTAAGCCACCCCTACAGTCTGACCCACCCGTCCGCCCCTACTTTCACCCCATTTAAGGGACCAGCCTGCCCTCCTCGAGAGCAAGCAAGGGCACCTGTCTCTTGTTCTCACTCCCTTGTGCTGCAGCACCATGAGTCCCAATAAAGCCTTGCCTGAATTCCTCATCTGGCCTCTAATCAGTTGATTAAAGAGTCCAAGGACCACGTCAGCAACACTTACTTGCTGCGAGCTCTTAGGTAAGTCACTTTCCTTTTTCTGGGCTTTGGGTTCCTCATGTGTGCAATGAGCAGACCGGACTAGATGAATGTTCCTTGCAGTACCCAAGAATCTATGTGTTGTTTGTAAATCTTTTGCCCAAATCCAGTAAAAATCCTTAGCACTTAAAAGGGGAAATTTAATCGGAATCTTTTTCTGATTCATGTGAACTTAATCAAACAGAACCCTACTTTCTAAGAGCTCTTTGATGTTTAAGCTGCCTTAAGGATGCTTTTTTTTTTTTTTTTAAGGGGTATTTTAAAAGTTTTTTTCCTTAGAAACAGGAAATCAGGTTTTGGCAAGAGGGAAAGAAATTCGAACACACCAAGGCTTGGGGGTGGGGGCAGTTGGTTTGTTTTGAGTGGGCAGAATTTGAGAGGGTTCCTGAGATTGGCAAGAGATGGCCTGGGCCACCCTTGCTCAGCCTCCCAAGGGTTTGCCGACTTGAAAGGCTGTGTGAACTTCTGGGGCAGTGACAAGGGAGGCATGCCTGAAGCGTTTCCCAAGGCTTTAAGGACTGGCTGAATGTTTTCCTTTCCTCCTCAGCCCTGCATCTCACTGCTTTCTCTTTCGCGATATCTGGCAATCGCCAAATACCTTAAATGATCTCTAAGGAAAATATTTTTTCACTAGATGATCAGTTTTCCTTTCAAGAAAAAAAGAGAAAGAAAAGAAAAAACAGACCAACACAGGATGAGTGCGTGTGGCAGAGACAGTGTTCAGTTACGTCTTTGAAAACTCCTGAAATCTCTGTGAACCAAGTGATTTTAGCAAGTGAAGTAGTCATGCAATAGGCAACTGGGGTGGCAGCCGGAAGTCCCAGGTAGCCCTCAGCAGCGGGACTTGGACAGTTAGTTCTCTTCACCCTTCCAAGGGGCAGTTTTTCATCTACAAGTGGAGGAATGAGGACTGTTTCACAGCACTGCTGATAACATCGCATGAGACAATGTATACTTTCAGCCCCTGAAATAGAGGCACAAGGAATGCCCCTCATTCCTGATGTTCATAAGCTGATTTACTGGCTTCAGTGGATGGGTAGTGTTTTGGCTGAATGACCAGTCTGTCCCTTGTCCTTCTGCAAAGCATTGGTGTGGATGCTGCAGGCAGTGAGAGGTGGTGTGCTGGGGAAAAATGTGCTGGGCCAGGAGCCAGATGACCTAGCCTCTAGCTTCTTTTTAATTGTGGTTAAAAAACCACATAATATAAAGTTTACTCTCTTAATTTTTAGGTGTACATTTCAGTAGTGTTAACTATATTCACATTATTGTGTAACAGATCTCTAGAACTTTTTCACCTTGCAAAACTGAAACCCTAGACCCATCGGACTGCTCCCCATTTCCCCTCCCCCCAGCCCCTGGCAACCACCATCCTATTTTCTGTTTCCACGATTTTGACTACTCTAGAAAACTCATGTAAGTGGAATCGTACAGTATTTATCTTTTTGTGACCGGCTTATTTCACTCAGCATAACGTCCTCAGGTTTCATTCATGTTGTAGCATGTGACAGGATGCTTGTTTTAAAGGCTGAATAGTATTCCATCATATGTATAAACCACATTTTCTTTATTCATCTGCGAGTGGGCATTTGGGCTGCTTCCACCTCTTGGCTATTGTGAATAATGCAGTAATGAACACAGATGTGCAAATATCTCTTCAAGATTCTGCTTTCAGATCTTTTGGGTATATACCCAAAAGTGAAATTAAATGGTATTGCTTGATCATATGGTAATTGTTTTTTAGTTTTTGGAGGAAACTTCATACTCTTTTCCGAATTGTACCATTTTACATACCCACCAACCATGCACAATTTCTTCATATCCTCGCCAACACTTGTTATTTTCTGTTTTGTTTGTTCGTTTGTTGTTTTTTTGTTTGTTTATTTTTTTAATAGTAGCTGTCCTAATTGGTTTGAGGTAATATTTCACTGTGGTTTTGATTTGCAGATGACCTAGCTTCTAATGTGCTGCTATCTCCTTTACTTGATTGCCCTGTGACCCTGGTGTAATATTTATTCTCCTTGTTTCAAGGGTGCCTGTGATAGGCCTATCTAGAGTGATGACCAGGATGCAGGCTATGAGTGGGCAAGGTTCCCAGGTTTTCTAGGGCTGCCTAACAAAGTACCACAATTCGGTGGCTTAAACAACAGAAATTTATTGTCTCATAGTTATGCAGGATAGAAGTCCAAGGTCAAGGTATCAGTAGGGTTGGTGTGAGGGAGAATCTATTTCATGCATCTCCTCTACCTTCTGATGGTTGCTGGCAATCATTGGTGTTCCTTGGCTTATAGACACATCACTCCTATCTCTGCTTTCATGTTCACATGACATTTCCCCTGCGTGGGTAATTATGTCCAAATTTCCCCTTTTCACAGACACCACTTATTAACTCAATTACTTCTGTAAAGACTCAATTTTCATATAAGGTCACATTCTAGGTACTGGGGATTATGATTTTGGGGGGACATAAATCAACCTGCAACATCAAGCATCTCCTAGCTTGCATCCAGAGGTTACTGGGAGCTGAAGAGTTAGACCTGGAATCACAGAAAGTGAGGACCCCATGGGGAGAAGTCATAATCCCTTCAACTCTTCCTAGAGGCCAACAGTATAAAAGAAATGTCCAAGCCAAGGCAAAAGCTCGGATCTGGGAATGAGAGTCAGGTCCTAAGCAAAGTTAAAGGGGCTGGAGCAACTGCTATCCTTTGTGTTGGTGGCTGTGGGCCAGTGGGTCTGATTGAAAGGCATAGGGTGGTTGATAGCAGTGGGCTCTTTGTTAGCCAATATCAGTCGTTCAGGAACAAAACCACAGAAGTGTTGGGATGAGACAAATCTGTTGCTAGCTTCCGCCTACAGGCTGGTGCCGCCTGGGACTTGACCATGGGCTGTGTGTGATGGAGTTGAGGGTGGGATCAGATATGCCAAGAGCTTGACTGGAGGCTGGACCTTTATTGGGTTGCAGAGCCCTTGTGATGGCTGCGTTACTAAAGGTCACCCAGATTTTGAAGGCTCTTATTGGTCTAGTGCTAATTTGGTCCAGTGGCCACCCCATGACATTATGATGCTTAACTTGAACTCTGGCTGTGGATATAAAATATATAGTGGATGCTGTAATGTGCCACCTAAATTCCCCTTCACCAATAAATGACTTTTCTCCCTAGTGGCTGAAACTGCTTCTGGCTTTCTCTGGAAATTACCCTGGCTTGGAGAGAGTTTCCTCACCCAAAGCCATAACCTCCTTTCTGGGGTAGCCTGAATTCAATGAGTGCTTGATGCAAAAAGCCCACTGCTTTTTCTGAAGAATGGGTAATTCTGAAGGGCTTAATTATGAGCTTGCTGTGGGAACAGCTGAAGCCTGGCTTTTCCTTCTAGCCAGACCTGCATCCTTTCCTTCCCGTCCACAGCCATAGATCTTGAGTATGCCTTCATGAACTTCCTGCATGCTGATTTCTGTCTTGGAGCCCCCCTTCCAAAGAACCTGCAGCATAATATCTTTCAAATAGAAGAGGCCTGAACTTGAAGATGAACATTCCAACTCCACAGAGAAAGGCCCTGGAAAAAGAAATGACTGTAACTGGCGTTTGATTGTAGTCAGAACATTTTTCTCTCATAAATTAAATAGGGAATGGACAGATCCAAGCTCCAACTTTCAAAGACACATGACTAAGGAACATCTTTTTGGCTTTGATTCAAGATCATGAGTACTCGAAGAGGATGGCATTATAGTGGAAAATAGTCTAACTGTATATTTGTTTAAAGATGTTTTCTTAATCAGGGAAGTCACTTTCACCAAAAAGCAGACATACACAGGGTTGTTACATCTGGCAGGTGTGAAAAGCAGGGGTTCAGACAATGTTTTCTGCCTAGCCTGTGGGCCATGCACAAAGAAATGGGCGTTCTTTGGCCCTGTTTCTGCGTAAATGCATCCCATCTGGTGTGAACTTCTCAGAACTTGGCAGAGCTACTTTCTAAGAAAAGAGGAATTTAAGAGGAGCTTTTGCAAAGTCAGCAAGTAGAACTTGCAGCTGTTTAAAAGATGTTTTGGCAGGGCTGGGGGTGTGGGGCAGTAATAACTGACTGGAGGTGGGGATGTGATTAGAAATTTCCCACCTGCAGAGTTGGACAAATAGACATGTACTAATCTTTATTTACATCAAGATGAGATGGGTCTTAAGTGTCCTTTACTTTAAATACAAATGATTAGACACACAGGCCTATGTGCTCATAGGCATAGACATAGACACCATGAACATTTCTAGTGTTCCCAGGTTGGAATCAGGCCTCATGGATAACTAATCCCTATTTTAGGCCATAAGAGCCCTAATTCTTTTTTTTTTTAATTGTGTTATAATTGACTTACAATATTATATGAGTTCCAGGTGTATAACATAGTGATTTAATATTTTTATACATTGTGAAATGATCACCATGGTAAGTCTAGTTAGCATCTGTCACCATACAAAGTTATTACAATATTTTTGGCTATATTTGCTATGTGGTACATTACATCCCTGTGACTTATTTTGTAGCTGGAATTTTGGACCTCTAATCCGCTGCACCTATTTTGCCTGTCTCCCCAACCACCTTCCCTCTGGCAATCACCAGTTTGTTCTCTGTATCTATGAGTCTGTTTCTGTTTTATCTATTTTGTTTCTTAGATTCCACCTGTAAGTGACATCATATGGTATTTGTCTTTCTCTGTCAGACTTAATTTTACTTAGCATAATACCCTCTAGGTTCATCCGTGTTGTTGTAAGTGGCAAGATTTCATTCTTTTTATGGTTGAGTAATAGTCCATTGTATATATGTATACACCACATTTTCTTTTTTTTTTATTTTTTTATTTTTTTTTACACCACATTTTCTTTATTCATTCACCCATCGATGGACACTTAGGTTGTTTCCATACCTTTGCTATTATAAATAATGCTGCAATGAACATAGAAGTACATGTGTCTTTTCAAATTAGTGTTTTATTTTCTTTGGATAAATGCTCAGGAGTGGAATTGCTGGATTGTAGGGTGGTTCTATTTTTAACTTTTTGAGGAACTTCCATATTGTTTTCCACAGTGGCTGGACGCTCCAACGGTGTGTGAGTATTCCCTTCTCTCCACATCTTTGCCAAAACTTGTTACTTCTTGTCTTTTTGATAATAGCCATTCTGACAGGTGTGAGGTGGTATCTCTTTGAGATTTTGACTTGCATTTCCCTGATGATGAGTTATGCTGAGAATCTTTTTATCTGCTTGTTGGCCATCTGTAGGTCTGCTTTGAAAAAACGTTTATTAGGTCCTCTGACCACTTTTTAATTTTTGTTTTTCTTTTTTTGATATTGAGTGTTATAAGTACTTTATATTTTTTGGATATCAACCCATTATTAGATATATTTTTTGCAAATATATTCTCCAGTTCAGCAGGTTGCACTTTGATTTGTTGACGGTTTCCTTTACTGAGCAAAAGCTTTTTAGTTTGATGTAGTCCTGTTTGTTTATTTTTAATTTTGTTGCCCAAAACAAAAGGAGACAGATCCAAAAAAATGTTGCTAAAACCAATGTCAAAGAGTTTACTGCCTATGTTTTCTTCTAGAAGTTTTATAGTTTCAGGTCTTACATTTAAGTCTTTAATCCATTTTGAGTTTATTTTTGTATATGGTGTTAGAAAGTGGTCTAGTTTTCTTAAGACCATTTATTGAAGAGACCATATTTTTCTTGTATACTCTTGCCACCTTTGTTGTAGATTAATTTGCCATATAAGCAAGGGTTTATTTCTGGACTCTCTGTTCCATTGAGCTACCTGTTTCCATGCAAGAACAGTACTCTTTTGATTGCTATAGCTTGGTAGTATAGTTTGAAATCAGGGAGCATGATATCTCCTGCTTTGTTCTTCTTTCTCAAGATTTCTCTGGCTATTTAGGGTCTTTTGAGTTTCCATATGTATTTTAGGATTATTTGTTCTAGTTCTGTGAAAAGTGAAAAATGCCATGAGTATTTTGATAGGGATTTCATTGAATCTGTAGATTGTTTTGGGTAGTATGGACATTTTAACAATATTAATTTTTCCAATCCATAAGCACAGTATATCTTTCAATTTATTTGTGTCATCTTCAGTTTCTTTCATCAATGTCATAATTTTCAGAGTGTAGTTGTTTTTTACCTTCTTGGTTAAGTTTGTTCCTAGGAATCTTTTTTCTTTTTGATACAATTGTAAATGGAATTGTTTTCTTAATTCTCTTTCTGATAATTTGTTATTAGTGTATAGAAATGCAACAAATTTCTGTATATTTTGTATCCTGCAACTTTACTGAATTCATTCATTAGTTCTAAAATTTTTTTGGTGGAGTCTTTAGGGTTTTCTATATACAGCATCATGTCATCTTCAAATAGTGATAGTTTTACTTCTTTCCAGTTTGGATGCATTTTATTTCTTTTTCTTGCCTATTATGGCTAGGACTTCCAATATTATGTTGAATAAAAGTGACAAGAGGGGGCATCCTTGTCTTGTTCCTGATCTTAGAGGAGAAACTTTCAGCTTTTCACCATTAAGTAGGATATTTGTTGTGAGTTGGTAATACCTGGCTTTTATTTTGTTGAGTTATGTTCCCTCTATACCCACTTTGTTGATAGTTTTTTTTAATTATAAAGGAATGTTGAATTTTGTCAAATGCTTTTTCTGCATCTATTGAGATGATCATATAATTTTTATTCTTCAGTTTGTTAATATGGTGCGTCACATTGATTGGCTGTTAAGTCACCCTTGCATCCCTGGAATTAATCTCACTTGATCATGGTATATGGTCCTTTTAATGTATTGTTGAATTCAGTTTACTGATATTTTGTTGAGTATTTTTGCAGTTATATTCATTAGGGATGATGGGCGGTAATTTTCTCTTTTGATAGCATCTTTATCTTGTTTTGGTATCAGTGTAACGGTAGTTTTGCAAAATGAGTTTGGAAGTATTCCTTCCTTGGCATTTTTTTTTTTTTTTTAAGCATAGCTTGAGAAAGATAGGTGTTAACTCTTCTCTAAATATTTGGTAGAATTCACCTGTGAAGCCATCTGGTCCTGAACTTTTGTTTGTTGGGAGTTTTTGATTACTGATTCAATTTCATTACTAGTGATCAGTCCATTCAGATTTCCTATTTCTTTGATTCAGTCTTGAATGATTGTATGTTTCTGGGATTTTATCCCTTTTTTTTAGGTTGTCTACTTTGTAGGCATGTAATTTTTCATAGTATTCTCTGATGAATCTTTGCATTTCTGTGGTGTCAGTTGTGATTTCTCCTCTTTTATTTCTGATTTTGTTTATTTGGGCTTTTTTTCTTGATGAGTCTGGATAAATTATTTTTTTTTACTTTGTTTATCTTTTCAAACAATCAGCTCTTAGTTTTATTGATAGTTTCTATTGCTTTTTCAGTCTCTATGTCATCTATTTCTACTTGGGTCTTTGTTATTTCCTTCTTTCTACCAACTATGAGCTTAGCATGTTACTTTTTTAGTTCTTTGAGGTGTAAAGTCAGATTGAGATCTTTCTTTTTTCTTAATGTAGGCATTTATCTCTATGAAATTTCCTCTTAGAATAGCTTTTGCTCTATCCCATAAGTTTTGATAAATTGTATTTCCAATTTCATTTGTCCAAAGATATTTTTTGATTTCTCTTTTGACTTCTTCTTTGACCCATTTGTTGTTCAGGAGCATGTTGTTTGATTCCATTTATTTGTGTATTTTTCTGTTTTCCTTCTGAACCTGATTTCTAATTTCATACCGTTGTGATAAGGAAAGACACTTGACATGATTTCAGTCTTCTTAATTTTATTGAGACTTCTTTTGTAAACTAACATGTAATGTATCCTAGAGATTGTTTCATGTGTACTTGAGAAGAATGTGTAACTCTGCCACTATTGAATATTCTATAAATATCTGTTAAGTCCATCTGATCTAATGTGTAGTTTACGTCAAGTGTTTCCTGATTGATTTTCTGTCTGGATGATCTATCCATTGATTTAAATGGGGTATTAAAATCCCCTACTATTATTGAATTGCTGTCTATTTCTCCCTATAATTCTGTTAATATTTGCTTTACATATTTAGGCACTCCTATGTTGGGTACATAAATGTTTACAAATATTATATTCTCTTGTTGAATTGACCCCTTCATCATTACATAATGCTGTTCTTTGACTTTTGTTAGTCTTTGTTTTAAAGTCTATTTTGTCTGGTATTAAGTGTTGCTACCCCAGCTTTTTTCATTTCCATTTGCAAGGAATACCCTTTTCCATCCCTTCACTTTCAGTCTGTGAGTGTCTTCTTTAGGTTTGAAATGAGTCTCTTGTAGGCAACATATATATTGGTCCTTTTTGTTTGTTTGTTTGTTTTTATCCATTCGACCACCCTATGTCTTTTGATTGGAGAATTTAGTCCATTTACATTTAAAGTAATTATCGATAAGAATGTACTTATTGTCCTTTTGTTAATTGTTTTGTATGTGTTTTGTTGTTTCTTTGTTCGTTTCTTCTTCTTTCTCTCTTTCCTTATGATTTGATTGTTTTCTTTAGTGTTATGTTTAGATTCCTTTCTCATATTCTTTTGTGTATTTACTATATATTTTTTCTTTGTGGTTACCATAAAGTTAACATATAACATCCTATGTTTATAACAATCTCTTTTAAGTTGATAATAACTTAATTTTGAACACATTCCAAAGCTTTATTGTTTTACTTCTCCCTATTTCATATTTTTGATGACACATTTTACATTTTTAAAATTTTATGTATCCCTTAACTAATTTATTTTACTTTAAATTAATTTTACTACTTTTGTCTTTTACCCTTCATACTTGCTTTATAAGTGAACTTTTTTATGGATTTACTTTTTTGGTGAGATTTTCACTTTCATATGTTTTCTTATTACAGTAAGTCCCCTACATACAAATGAGTTCCATTCCAAGAGTGCATTCGTAAGTCCAATTTGTTTGTAAGTCCAACAAGTTAGCCTAGGTATCCAACTCACACATTCAGCTATATAGTACTGTATTGTAATAGGTTTATAATACTTTTCACACAAATAATACATAAAAAACAAACACAAATAAAACATTTTTAATCTTACAGTATAGAACCTTGAAAAGTACAGTAGTACAGTACAATAGCTGGCATACAGGGGTTGGCATCAAGTGAACAGGCAAGAAGAGTTACTGACTGGAGAAGGGAGAGGAGGTGGGAGATGATAGAGCTGAAATATCATCATCAATAGTAGACAGAGGGCAAGCTACAATTTCACTCATGCCTGATGTTGATGGCACAGGTTCTGGTTCCTCGCTGGATTCAATTCTATCTACCCTCTTGAAAAACGTCTGGACGTCAGTGACGTCTGGATAGTAGCTCTTTTTTTCTCATCATAGATGACACAGTAGCACTGGATTGCATTCTGAACGGCTGCTGCAACCTTCATCTTCTGTTCTACATTTGGGTCCTGTGCTTCAAAAACTAACAGTGCCTCCTCAAATAAAGAAAACCCCCTTCCCATTTCCTATGTTGTGAATCTCTTCAGTTCTTCAGTTACTTCTTCCTCTTGTCTCTCTTCATCCTTTCTCTGAGCTTCCAATTCCATCAGGTCTTCATTAGTAAGCTCCTCATGTTGCACAGCAACAGTACTGTATGGTAAAGTACACAAAAGCACAACCAGTTGTAGAGGATGTATGCACGTGACAATGTGTGCCAGACATGTGAACTAACTTATGTGATTGGACATGCAAACTCATGTTTGCTTCTTTGAAAGTTTGCAACTTGAAGATTTGTATTTAGGGTACTTGCTATATTAATTACTGCCTTTTCTTTTCAGCTTAAAGAAGTCCCTTTAAAGTTTCTTGTAAGATGGTTTAGTGGTGATAAACTCCTGTGGCTTTTGTTTATCTTTAAAATGCTTATCTCTTTCAATTCTGAATGATAACCTTTCCAGGTAGAGAATTTTTGGTTGACAGTTTTTTCCCTTCAGCACTTTGGATACGTAATGCCACTGCCTTCTGGCCTGTAAATTTTCTGCTGAAAAGTTTGTTAATAGCTTTATGGGGTTCCCTTTGTACATAATAAGTTGCTTTTTCTTGCTGCTTTCAAGATGATCTCTTTATCCTTAACTTTTACCACTTAATTATGTGTCTCAGTGTGTTTTTCTTTAGGTTCATCGTATTTGGAACTCTCTGGGCTTCCTGGGCCTTGATTTCTCTTTCCTTCCTCAGATTAAAGAAGTTTTCAGACATTATTTCTCAAATAATTTTTCTAGTCCTTTCTCTTTCTCTCTCTTCTCCTTCTGGGTCCCCTATAATGTGAATGGTATACTGTTTGGTATTTTCCTAGAGGTCCCTTAAGATATCTTCAGTTCTTCTAATTCTTTTTTCATTTTAGTGCTCTAGGTATCTTCCACTGCTTTGTCTTCCAGTTTGCTGATTTGTGCTTTTATTTTATCCATTCTGCTGTTTACCCCCCTATTTAATTTTTCAGTTGTTATAACTTCTGTTCAATACTTTCTTATGTTTTCTATTTTTGTTGAAATTCACACTGGGCTCATCCATTCTTCTCCTGAAATTGGTAAGCATCTTAATGACCATTACTTTGAACTCTTTATTAGGTAGGTGCCTTATCTCCATTTCATTAAGGGAATTTGCCTTGTTCTTTGGTTTGGAACATATTACTGTCTCCTCATTTTGCCTGTCTCTCTGTGTTTGTCTATATGTATTAGGTGAAATGGCTACCTCCTTCATTCTTGAAGGAGTAGTCTTGGGTAGGAAGGAAATGTTCCATGTGGCCTAGAAGTGCAACCCCCCTGGCCTCCAGAGCCAGGAGCTCTATAGGCTTCTCACATGTGAGCTGCACACACCCACTGGCTGTGATAGGGCCATGGCTGCTTTGTGGGGAGGGTAGGGCTCAGGGTACTTGCCCGGCCTGGTTGTCAATTGCCCTCTGCATGGGGAGGGTGGGGTTTGTTTAGCTTGCCTGTTCCATTTGTGGCTTTGTCTCTGCACAGTGTGGGTGGGGCTCAGATTCTTGTCTAGCCTGGTTGCAGCTTGTCTGCTGAATTGAGGTTGTGGGGCTTGGGGTGCTTGCCCAGCCTAGTTGTGGGTCAGACTCTGTATGGGGTGGGCAGAGCTCAGGGTGTCTCCTGGCTTGGTCACTGCTCTGCTGCTGTGCAGGGAAGGTGGGACTCGGGGTGTTCACCCATGCTGATTGTGGCTCAGTCTCTGTGCAGTGTGGGCAAGGCTCAGGGCACCTGCCAAGGCTAATTACTGCTTGGGGTGCTTGCAGACCCAGCTGTGGTCTGTGCACTGTTTGGGGTGGTAGGGCTCAAGGCACTATCCTGGCTCAGTTTCAGTTGAGCCTTAATTCTTGATAATGCCACTCAATGCTCAAAACCTTCCATGGCTGTACAGTGGTTAACAGTAAAGTCCCCTTTCTTCAGTTGAGGATCAAAATCTTCCATGATTGAGACCTGTGGAAGCCCTTGATGCTGCCCACTAGTACTTCTTATCTTCTCCTTCCAGTCACATGGGTGATTGTCCTTCCAGCACCTTGACATTAGCCAAATCCATGAGGTTTGATTTGGCCAATAAAATGTGAGTAAAATTGACATAGGTCATTTCTAGGTGGAAATGTTTAAGAGTTGGAGAGCCATTCTCCATGGTTCTTCTTCCCTTGCTCCAATGATCATGGAAGTATGCATCGAAATGGAGGTGCCATAAAACCAAAGAATCCTTGAATGCTGAACCAATGTGGAGAAAAGCTATCCTAGATAGGTATTCGGACTGACAAGGGATTTTTTTGTGAGCTAGAAGTCACTTTTATTGTGCTTTATCATTGACATTTGGGACTGTTATTGCAGTACAACTTAGCTTGTCATGATTGGTAACAGAATTCTCTCTCCTGTTATAGCTTTACCTGTAGCTACTTTCCTTACTGGGAAGAACATGGATTTTGACATCAGAAGACTTACTCAGTTTTCACCTTTAGAGGAAGGAGATAAATAATATTTGCCATACAGAGTAGTTTTCTTGTCCCACAGTAGGTCAACATAAAATATTTCATCTCTTCTCTCCACCCCAGCACTTCAGCCACATCAGAATACTTGCTTTTGCTTCCATATACCTGGCATTTTTAGAAAAGAAATCTCTCCTGAATTCTTTATCTTAAACCTGAGTTTTTGATAAATAACAATATCGCAGGGGGCAGTATTGGGAGCCAGTCAGAAAGCAGCCTGAAGTTTATCAAAGGAGTTTCTCTGGGCTTTTAAACAGAAAAGTAAACATTCCTGAAAGGCAGAAAGATGAATAGATTAAGCGTATGAATTAGGAAGATAAATGCTCTAAAACTAAGCTCTCTCACATGTATAGACTGTTATAGTTAATGAAAAGTGAACACTTCAGTAGCTTTTACTTACAAGACTTCAGCAGTGTACTACATTTAGTCATTCATTCCAAAAAATTTACTAAGTTTTTACCACATGCCAGCAGGTGCTTTAGGCACTGGGATAAAGCAATGGATAAGATAGACAAGGACTCTACCCTTTAAGTATTTGCTTTTTAAAAAGGAGAGATAGAGAGTAAACAAGTAGACAATAGCTACTTTCAGATGGTGATAAATATTATGAAGGAAATAAACCTTGTATGGCAGAGAGGAGCAGTGCTGGTGCTTATTTGGTTTGGGTCATCCAGAAAACCTCTTTCACGGGTGATGGGTGTGCTGAGCACTGAAGCTAAGAGCCAGCCAAGGTAATGTCTTGGGGAAGAGGGAAAAGCAATTGAAAGATTTTGGTGTGTGAAAGGGCCTTAAGGGGTGAGAAGGGAGGGCACGTGACTGGGCAGTGGAGGAGAGTAAAGGACAGAACATATAGGATAAGGTGAGAGAGGTAGGCATGGGCCAGAATATGCAAGGCCTGTGGGCCACCATAAAGGGTAGGAATAAAATTCAAATGGCAATGGGATGATGTGAAACCATTAGAGGATTTTTCTTTTCATTTTTAAAAAAATGATGTATAACTGACATACACTAAGTTACAGGAACTTAAAGAGTACAATTTTATAAGCGTTGACATATGCATGCATCCGTAGAACCGTTTCCACAATCAAGATGGTAGATGTATCCATCACCACCAAAAGTTTTCTTGTATTCTTTTATAATCTCTTCCTTCTGGTATCTCGATCCCCTACCATCCCAGACTACCACTGATCTGCTGTCACTATAAATCTTTTCACTTGAAAAAGAACTTTACATAAGGCAATCATATAGTGTGCTCTTTAAGAAAAAGCTAGCTTATTTTACACAATATAATTATTTTGGGATTCATCCATTTTGTGTCTTCATATTTTATCACTGAGTAGTTTTCCATTGTGTGAATATACCACAATTTTTATATCCATTGACCTGTTTGTTGATGGATGTATTATTTTTTTCTAGTTTTTGGCTATTGCAAAGAGAACTGCTAGGAACATTCATGTACTTTGTATGGATTTGTGTTTCATTTTCTCTTGGGCAAATACCTTGGAGTGGAATGGCTGGGTCATGTGGTAGCTGTATGTTTAGCATTTTAAGAAGCTGCCGAACTGCTTTCCAAAGTGGTTATAGCATTTTAGATTCCCACCATCAGTGTATGAGAGTTCTAGTTTTACAAATTTGTCAACACTTGGTATAGTCAGTCTTTTAAAATTTTAGCCATTCTAATCGATGTTTAGTGGTACCTTATTGGATTTTAATTTGCATTTCCCTATGGCTATGCTGTTGAGCATCTTTTTAAATTTCCATTAAAAAAAACCTGAAGTATAGTTGATTTACAATATTGTGTTTCAGGTGTACAGCAAAATGATTCAGTTTTTATATATATATTCTTTTCCAGATTCTTTTACCTTACAGATTGATACAAAATATTGAATATATTTCCCTGTGCTATACAGTAGGTCCTTTTTGGTTATCTCTTTTATGTATAATAGTGTGTATATTTTAATCCCAGGCTACCAATTTATCCCCCCCACCCTTTCCCCTTTGGAAATCATAAGTTTCTTTTTTATGTCTGTGAGTCTGTTTCTGTTTTGTATGTAAATTCATTGGTATCTTTTTTTTTTTTCAGATTCCACATATAACTGATATCATATGATATCTGTCTTTTTCTGTCTGGTTTACTTCACTTAGTATAATAAGCTCTATGTTCATCCATGTTGCTGCAAATGGCATTATTTCATTCTTCTTTATGGCTGAGTAGTATTCCATTGTATATATGTATCACATCTTCTTTATCCATTCATCTGTTGATAGACATTTAGGTGGTTTCCATGTCTTGGCTATTGTAAGTAATGCTGCAGTGAACACTGGAGTGCGTGTATCTTTTTTCAATTATGGTTTTCTACAGATTATGCCCAGGAGTGGGATTGCTGGATCATATGGTAGTTCTATTTTTAGTTTTTTAAGGAACCTCCATACTGTTCTGTTGAGCATCTTTTCATGTGCTTATTTGACATACATATATCTTTTGTCTGCAGTGTATGTTCAAATCTTTTTTAAAATTGGGTCTTTTGCTTTCCTACTATTTTTAAAAATTGGGTCTTTTGTTTTCCTACTATTGAGTTTTGAGAGTTCTTTTTGCATTTCAGATACAAGTTCTTTTTGCATTTCAGATACAAATTCTTTATCAAAATAAAGCAAAATATTTGCTTTGTAAATAAATATTTTCTCTCAGTGTCTGACCTTTCTTTTCATTCTTTTCATTCTCTTAACAGTGTCTACAAATTTATCAATTTGTTCTTTTATGGATCATGGTTGTATTGTCATAGCTAAAAAATCTTTGACCCAAGGCTACAAAAATTTTTTCCTCTGTTATCTTCTAAAAGTTTAATGGTTTAGGTTTTTTAAAAATTTCACAAATATTTATTCACATTTTCTTTATCCTTTTATTCATCAACAGACACTTACTTAGGCTATTTCCTTGTCTTGGCTATTGTGAATAATGTTACAATGAACATGGGGAAACATACCTCTTTGAGATAGGGATTTCATTTCTTTCAGCTATATACCCAGAAGTAGGATTGTTGGATCATATCGTAGTTCTATTTTAAATTTTTTGATGTAGTTCCATACTGTTTAGCTTAGTGGTTGTACAAGTTTACATCCCCACTAACAGTGCATGAGGATTCCCTTTTCCCTGAATCCTTACCAACACTTACTTCTTGTCTTTTTGATAATAACCATTCTAACAGATATGAAATAATAATCTCATTGTGATTTTGATTTACATTTCCCTGATGGCTAGTGATGTTGAGCACATTTTCATGTACCTTGTGGCCATTTCATGTACCTGTATTTCTTCTTTGGAAAAATGTCTATCCAGCTTCTTTGCCCATTTTAAAATCATATGTATTTTTTTCTATTGAATTGCATGAGTTCCTTTTACATCTTGGTATTAACCTTTTATCAGATATATATTTTGCAGATATTTTCTCCCATTCCATATGTTGCCTTTCCCTTTGATTTTTTTTTTTCTTTTGTTGTGTGGAGGATTTTTAGTTTGATGTAGTCCCATTTGTTTATTTTTGCTTTTGTTGTTTGCGTTTTTGATATCATATACAAAAAATTATTGCCAAGATCAATGTGAAGGAGACTTTTCCTCTAGAAGTTTTATGGTTCTCAGGTCTTACATTTAAGTCTTTAATCCATTTCAAGTTAATTTTTGTGAGTGTACAGTTTAGGTTTTACATTAGGTTTTCACACGATCTATTTGAGTTCATTTTTCCTATATTGTATGAAGTATAGATAAAAGTTCACTTTTTTGCATATGAATGTCTGCTTCAGCACCATTTTTTGAAAAGACTATTCTTTCTCCATTGAATTGCCATTTCATTCTTTGTTAAAAAATCAGTTGTCTACATATGTGTGGGTCTATTTCTGAACTCTATTTGATTCCATTGATCTATTTGTTTATTTGTCTATGACAGTATCAAATGTCTTCATTATTGTAGCTTTATAATGTCTTGGAATTAGATAGCAATAGCCCTGCAATTTTGTTCTTCATCAAAGTTGTTTTGACTATTCTAGATCATTTCCATTTCCACATGAATTCTAGAATCAGCCTGTCAAGTTCTGCAAAAAACCCTGCTGGGATTTTGGCTGGGCTTTTGGTTGGGATGTGTTGAATCAACAAGACAAAATGGGGAGAATTGACATTTAAACATCTAAACCCTGAATAGAATTTATCTCTCCGTTTATTTAGTCTTCTTTGACCTCTGCAATATTTTGTAGTTTTAAGTGTATAGGTTATTCACAGCTTTTGTCAGACTTAGTTGTATTTCACATTTTTGATGCTTTTGTAAATTGTATCTTTAAAATTTTCTATTTATGATTGTTTATTGCTAGTATATAGAAATACAATTGATTTTTTTGTTGTTCTATTTAACAAATACAATTTTTATTCTATTGGTTCATTTTTTTGGTCTTTTTTTTTAAACATCTTTATTGGAGTATAACTGCTTTACAATGGTGTGTTAGTTTCTGCTTTATAACAAAGTGAATCAGCTATACATATAAATATATCCCCATATCTCCTCCTTCTTGCGTCTCCCTCTCACCCTCCCTATCCCACCACTCTAGGTGGTCACAAAGTACCGAGCTCATCTCCCTGTGCTATGCGGCTGCTTCCCACTAGCTATCTATTTTACATTTGGTAGTATATATAAGTCCATGCCACTCTCTCTCTTTGTCACAGCTTACCCTTCCCCCTCCCCATAATACAATTGATTTTTGAATATTGACGGTGTATTCTTCCACTTTGCTAAACTCACTTAGTAGTCTTAGTAGTGTTTTTGTAAAGTATATAGAATTTTCTACATAGATGGTTATGTTATCTGTGAGTAAAGACAGTTTTATTTCATCTTTTCCAATCTAGATGCATGATATTTCATTTTCTTGCTTGATTATGCTTACAAGACCCTCCAGTACAATGTTGAATTGATGTAGTTAGAGTAGGCATCATTGTCTTGTTCCTGATCTTAGGAGGGAAAGCATTCAGTCTTTTACCATTAAGAATGATTCCAGCTGTAGGTTTTTCACAGATGCGTTTTATCAGATTGAGGAAGTTCCATTCTTTTCTTAGTTTGCTGAGTTTTTACCAGAGGTGGATGTTGGTTGTTGTCAAGTGCTTATTATTATTATTTTTTGGCATTTATTGAGATGGCTATATATATTTTAGTTTGTTCATATAGTGAATTACATTAATTAATTTTTTGCATACAAAAACAACCTTGAATTCCTGGGATTGATCCTACTTGGTCATGATACATTGACTTTTTAAATATTTTTAAATTCAATTTGCTAAAATTTTGTTTATAATTTTGCATTTATGTTTATGTGGCCAATTACATTTAATATGATTACTAACATACTTAGGTTTAGGTCTGTCATCTTGCTATCTGTTTTCTATTTGTCCCATCTGTTCTTCACTTCCTTTTCCCTTATTTTCTGCCTTCTTTTGGATGGGGTATTTTTTTATGATTCAGTTTTATCTCCTTTTTGACTTGTTAGTTAGATCTCTTTGTTTTGTTATCTTAATGGTTACTTTAAGGTTTGTAGTATACAGAGAAGCTTAGTATTCCCCTTGGGAAACCTGGAAAAGAAATAGAGAAGGGCAGTCTTGTTCTCTTCCCTGGGCCCCATGATCTTTTCTAGTGGGCCCTAAGGCTAGGGATGCCTTGGGTTCCAGTGCTTTGGGTGAGTATGGTATACTCAGTGTAAATTTTGTAGTCACTGGGGCAGTTTATCCTGTTTTTAAAACTCTAGTCAGCTTCTCTCAGACCATCAGACAAAGGAGATTATGGGAGAAGCCACATATCAAGAGGCAGCCCCTGGAAATCTACGAGGACAGTTGATGGAACAACGTGGAAACACAAGGGTAACAGCAGACAAGGGTGCCAGAAGCCTGGCTCAGACCTGTCCCTGTGCTCCTCCCAGGTGGAGCCACCTCATTGCTCAGAAGCAATGCTCTTCTCAGCTGAGACCTCCCACCCATCTACCCAGCCTGGCATATGGTATATGTTGGCACAGTTTGGCAAAACTCATAGATTTTAAAGTGCTGGTGGTGTGAACTGCTGAGAACCTTACAGACTGAGTCTCTTTCAGTTCCTCAAGAGTTCTACACTCTTCACCAGCAGGCCTTTGCCCATGTGGTCATCTCAGCTTGGAGCACTCTCCTCTTGTTTCGGACTCCATGTGCCTAGATCCTAGAGATTTCAACTGAAGGTGAATCTTTCTCCAGAGGGTTTTCCCCATGCTCTCCCCACCCACACACCTAAAGTGTTAGATTGCCCTCCATGTGCTTCTGTTTCATCCTCCTCCCATCTCAGATAACGCCCATTTCCTTATAGAGCTTATGGTCCAGTGGGGAGAGAGAAAAAGAGAAATGATGTCTGTTGACATCTGTTACTGACTCGATGCCACACCTTGTTCAAAGTTCTGCAGACAGACAATAATATTGTGGGATGGATAAATGAGTGAGATTGTTAGTAAGGCAGGTGGATTGTCTGCACAGTGAGAACTGTGAGCCTGAGAGGGGCTATCCTGGAGGTTTTGGAGTATTCAAAAGTTTGAGGGACAAGAGAGTAAACAATCCTTAATAGCACAGATAGAGTTAAGGCTGTTCCCCTCCACATCTTCCTGCAGTTTCCCCTCCAGCTGCTTCTCTAAGGCATCCAATGACCATCTGTGATGTGGATAAATCCTCACCCCCACAACCAGGATAATCATTATCTTGACTTCTAACAGCATGTATTAATTTTGCCTGTTTTTGTAGGAATTACGTAGTATATATGTCTTTTGTGTCTGATGAACTCTCTTTTTTATATGACCCAGGAGTTATGCTTCTTATATGTCATTATAAAAACATACTAAGAGGCTTCCCTGGTGGTGCAGTGGTTGAGAGTCCGCCTGCCAATGCAGCGGACACGGGTTCGTGCCCTGGTCCAGGAAGATCTGACATGCCGCGCAGCAGCTGGGCCCGTGAGCCACAACTACTGAGCCTGTGCGTCCAGAGCCTGTGCTCGGCAATGGGAGAGGCCACAACAGTGAGAGGCTCGCGTATCAGAAAAAAAAAAAAAAAACATTGGTGAGGCTGAGCATCTTCTGATCGCTTGTTTGAGCAGCAGGAACTGTGATGGGCAGAAGTCCAAATGGTGCTCCTAACCCTCCCTGCCTTCACCAGACCAGAGGCAACACTTCTGTCAAACAGGTGGTGGGGATGTGAGCCTTGGACAGAAGGTTCAAGCTGTGGTCATCCTGGTCTTAGTGTGTCATTCTGTGTATCAGTGAAGAAATGCTAACTCATATGATAAATCAATGCTTGCAGAGCTCTTAGCATCTTAATGGCACCTAGTAGATATTTGCTAAATGTTCTAAAGGATCAGGTGGTTGGTGGAGAGAAGGGAAAGGGGCTACAGAATTTGATGTCAAATCCCACTTCCCAGGAAATTGCAGAGGGCCCAGACAATTTTTTATGAGAATGAATGGTAATCACAAATATACATCTGTTCCTAAAACGTGTCTAGCACGGCACTAGGTAGGCATTTTCCCACATATGGTCTCATTTTAGAGCTCACAACAGCCTTGCAAGTGTCATATTTTGTAGATTCTCAGACTCTACATTTCCACATGTTAGCAACTCTAAGATCAAGTTGCATCTTACAATCTATGTGATAAGAGAGCCTTATGTTGTGGTTTAATTGTTAGTCTTACAATCTATGTGATAAGAGAGCCTTATGTTGTGGTTTAATTGTTAGTGTGTTTTTCTAAACGTACATAGAACAATGGTGAATCTTACAGTTTATGGTGTGTTAGATTTGATGAAATACAGTAGATGCTACTCTGCCTGCTTTCCAGAGGAGAAAACTGAGAGTCCAAGAGGCTAAACAAGCTGCCTGACATCACACACTGGTGTATGCAGGGCCTGGTGTGACATACAGATTCCAAAATGTGTTCTTTTTTCGCCTGGAAACACGAGGGCTGGAAATTATCTGACCCACACTGGGGAGGTCAAACCCCAGAATGTGAGAGCTGAAATGCTCCCAGGAGATAAGTGGGTTCTATGCACCAAGGTAGAGGTGGCTGGGAATCTTGCCCTGACTCTTCACTGCTCCCAGTTCACTGTATTGCTTCTTCCTAAGACTTGTATTCTGTTTTCAACATCTTTTCCTGTTTCCCTATTATTGATTTGTTTAGGTTTGTTTGTTTGCTTTTTGCCTTTGTCTTTCCAGCTGCTGGTTTCTTCAGAGTCAAGGAGACACCCAGCTGGAGGGAAGTATCAGGCTCCCATAGTGTTTTTCTCTTCCTTCTCTCCAGTTACCTGAGAGCTGGCCGGCTCCCTCTAGAAATATATTATGGCCTCTGAGGTTGGTGAACTGGAGAAGGATCAGCAGAAGCGCCGCATCCATTGCATCGCCACACCGGAAGGAACAACATTATCTCCTTACTGGAAGAGTTTATTCTCATAGTACTGTGATTTAAGCTTATAAGGAGAAATGGCCAGTTACAGAGTAATTTCCCCGAATATTCTGTTTTTGTTGTCTGGCTGTCCTTAGAGCTAAATGGTAATGGTCCACATCTGGAGAAGCCTGGTGGGGTCTCCCTGGACACCTTGGCTTTCTGGTTTCTATCAAAGGGCCTTATCAGTATTTTACAAGGGTTTGCGAATGTTGAAATAAATCTGTGAAGGCCAAATAAATACAGAGCTGAAAGTGATCCTTTGATCCAAACCCCTCGTTATATAGATAAGAAAAGGGAGGCTCAGAGGAGCGAAGTGGCTGGCCGGAGTCACGCGGCAGATTGTGGCCAGGACTGCAATCCAGGTCACTGACTCAAGGTCATCCAGGAGTTACAGAAAATGTACGACAATGTTTGCTGTAACTCTTAGGAAACCTCCCTGAGCTTGGGCAGTCTGCTTGTCTGTGTTGTGCATTAGCCTTCTCACTAGTCTCCTTGTCTCTGGCTCTCCCCGACTAATGAAGATGCTCATGCTGTAAGACTCATCTTCTTGGGTGAACTCCTGATCACATCTCTCCCTGTTCAAAAGCCTTGGTGGCTCCTAAAGAATAAAGCCCAGCCTCCTTGACATTGAAGCTGCATGTGGTCTGGCACAAACTCCCTCCAGCCTTTGCATCTCACCACTTCTGTAGCATCCTCACTCAGCCTGAACATCTTGCCATTCCCTTTGCAAACCTGAAGTCTTTGTTCATGCTGTTCTGTGCACCGAAACAGCCTTTCCGTAGTTCTGCTCCTCCTTTAAAGCGTGGCTTATTGTCAGGGAGGTCCACTGGGCCAGGTCCGGGGAGGGGGTATATGATGGGGCCTGTCTATTTGCTATTGACAGGCTTTTCTGCCCAATGAAGCTTGCAGGCAAGTGGGTTCCGCCAGGTGGTCCAGGCTAGGGCATCCAATGGAATGTGTAGGAAGGCAGTTTGGTTTGGGTACAGTCTGGTAGCAGATGGTCAGTAGACAGCATGTGGGCAAGCAATCTGGCAGCAGATGTCAGAATTCCAGCTTCTGGGATGGGACATTTTAGTGCCAGGTTCTGGGGACACAGAAGCAAACCCCACAGATGTGGTTTTACCTGCAGGAAACTTGCAGTTTGGTGGTAAGACAGATATTAAACATAGATGATTTCATCAAATGTGCATCAAAATCCTATGATTATCATTCCTCATGAATACTGAGAACTGAGTCTCACTGAGGTTGAAAAACTTCCCAAGGTCCCTCAGTGAATCCATTTCAGAGACACCTCCAAGTCCTATGCTCCTATCAGAGACAGTTTCATTTCTGGAGAAACCAGGGGTCAGGGCTGAGTAGTAAGGCAATGACTTGGGTCTGTAGTAAATATTATTACTATTAATAATGGGCATATTAATGGGAGAAAGAGGATTCTTCTCCCTTTACATGATTATTACCTGTCATGTATAAGATGGAATCCTAGGTGCTTTGCATCTATTAATTTAAAATATCTCAATAATTCCGTGTAGTAGCTACTAGCCTTACTGTTTTACAGCTGCAAGTGTTAGACACAACAAATACATTGTCCAAGATCACCCAGCTATGGTGGAGAAAGGCGTTCAACCTAGATTTTTCTGGCTGTAAAATCAATGTTCTTTCCAGTGGACCAGGCTACCTCTCCACTACCGTTTGTCTAAAAACCATTGAGAGCCTCTTTTTATCCTTCTTCAAGGAAAGAGGGAGAATGAGAAGGTCTACGTAGACAGTGAAAACAGAGACTAAAAATAGTCTAGATCCTAGGAGTCACCTTCGATTTCTCTCCATCACATATCCTGCATATCCAGCTAGACTGTCAGCACTTATCCTAAATCCACCCTCTTCCCTCCACTCCCCTGTTACCACCTTATGTTTAAGTCATCATTCCTAGGAGTTTGGCCTGAGCACATGGGCAGATGATGGTGCCATTTACTTAAATGGGGAGGACTAAGGGAGGGTCAAGTTGAGGGGTGAAAGCATTATAAATCAAAAGCTTTGTTTGACCATGGTGAGCTTGAATGTTTACTAGACATCCAAGGGGAGATGTCAAATAGACGTTAGACATTGTAATCAAGAATCTGACTCTGTTTTTTCATGTTTGACAGCTGACAGCTTTCAGGCCTCACCTCTCCATCCTCAACTTTTGAGCCACATCTGAGCAAGCTGATAAGACAGCCTGGGCACTGGGCTGGAAAGACCTAAAAGGCATTTTCCCGCTCTCTGTCTCTGTTTCTCTCTGACTCAGGCTCCTTCAGAGCTAAAGGACCCTTGATTCCTGTGTCACAGTCAAGCCCAGCCACCCAGTAAACTCTGAGTTGAGACTTGCTCTCCTGCAGTCGGCCTGAATTGTAGGTCTGGGACTCTGCCTAGGTCTCTCTGGGCCAACAGCTGTAGCCCTGTCCAGCATCCAGTATTGAAGCCTGGTGACTCGGGGTCCTTCCTACTTTATTTTATTAAATAGTTTTTAAAGTTTGGTACCTATTTTAAAGGTTACTTTCTATTTACAGTTATTACAAAATATCGTCTATATTCCCCACACCTTCTCGGAGTGGTTGATGATTGGGAGGTGTGTGGTCACTGAGCGATGTAGACTGAGTAGACTGGGCGTAATCACAGGGTTCAGTCATTTATAAAAAGACTAGAATGTTTATCTACCAGCATATGGTATTATTTCCTGCCCTTGGAAATAAGTCCCTGTGTTTTAATATCTAAGGGGTCTTTATAGATAAATATTAGGCCAGGAAAAGAGTGGACCAGAGCGTCTAATTTTCTCCTGGAATCCAAGTTAAGAAGAATATTGATGACTGCCAAGAAGACATAAATTTACCCTGAGGTTAATAACACTTAGGGTTTAGGGCTCTTGACTTGTTCATGTGCCTTCCAAGGCTCTGAGAGGGATCGAGCAATTTGCTTACATGGTCGTGTAAATCTGTACAACATTCAAAAGTAAGGTATTACACTTAAATCAGTCCAGGCCACTGCCTCTTGGTGTCAGCTTCCAATATGTCACACTTACTTTGCCTTGTGTTGGCTGGTGTTGGAGGGATGCAGACATTGCTGGGATCTGGTTGAGGGGATGTTGGGTCTGGGATGCATTTAGTTTTGGTTTAGTGAGATGTATTGATGTGGATCACGGTCCCCTCCATGTCTAGTTAAGTTGTGATGGTCATCCTGGCATGGGAAAGTCTTCCACAACTATTTCTACTACTCACTGCCCTCTGGCAGGGCCAGAGGTGGGATCCTGATATGAACACATGTGCTAGTCTATGGCAGCAGAATTACATGGACAGGGGAGAAGAAATAGTATTTGAAATGCCTGGGGCCAGAAGCTTGTCTGTGCATCTAGTCTGTGGAAAGTATATACAATTATCAGATGTTTAAAATCGTGAGTGGTAGATTTGGTTCTCCTTGGCACCTAGTCAAAATGGAAGTTCTTGTCTATTAGGAGAATATTCAACAAGGCAGTATGCACAATTACCAATGTCCCTTACATTAGCTACACCAAGTAGGACTTAGGAGCATTCCTGCGTTCACAGGGCACAGACCTGTGTCAGTACTACCAACAGTGACAGTGTCAGTGTGAAGTCTCCTAGCTTTTGCATCCCATCTTAGTTTGCCTGACCTGTCTTAATGTGTCTGACACATCTGGTTCTTACAAAGCTTGTGTTGGCTCTGGAAGAAATTGTACTTGAAATTATCACTGATGCCACAAAATAGGCTATATGGACAAGTACTTCAGTGACAACATACTTGCTCCTAGTCATTAACAAGTCACTCTATGCAGGTTAAAAATAATTTACTTATATAATTATATAGCTGGATAAAATACACAGGCAATTAAGAATGTATTTGAATTTCTCTTGGTATGCCTTAATTTTAGATTAATTCTCTAAATTTTTTCAGAATCATTTATCATACCTGAATTCAGATCTTATGAGCGGAAGCCAAAAATATAAACCAAAAAAATGAATGCCAGTTGAAATTTTAAATGGCAAAAGCTCTCTTATTATATCACAAATGTAACTATAATCTCTGCTAGTCAAATCATGAAGATGAGAAAAGAATAATGATAGCCAAGAAAATATAGATAATGAAATTGCCAACAGAGCTGAAGGGAAGATGATGAGAATCAGGGCACCCCTAAACAGAAAGCACCAAAGCCAAAGAGAGATGAAAATAATAGTAGAGAATAAGATAATTTGTAACCTCAATAGAGCACACACGAAGGTCAGAGGCCAGTAGTGGCTTTATTTGGATGAATTCATTGTGCCTTTTCATTATGTCCTGTTAAAAGGAGCAGTAATTTTATTCAACTTGATTTGGTGAAAGACAATAAAAAAAATAACGTAAACCTCTTTATATGCTATACAAGGACGTCAGTGACAAACTGGTCATTGAATGTCGTCAACTCAAAAAATATTTAACATTAGTCATACACAATAAGACTTGAAATGCCCTGAAACCTTATAGTGTGCATATGAAAGAAACTTTATAGACATTCCCCAAATTTAATGATAATCTTGGAAATTTACATGACATTCTCAGTAACTGGTTGGACTGCTAAAACTTTTTCTAAACTATCCATAAAAAAAGCAAATTTCAAGGGTCCAAGCTAGAGGAAGAAGGGCTCAATGATCTTTCTGTTCCCTCTGTAGAAAATATTACAAAATTGTTATTGTATGGAGGTGATCAAAGAGTCTGCAGCCAAAAATGTAGGAAAAAAGCTAATTAATAAAAACAAAAATTTGGGATTTTATAATATGTCAGCTTTTAAAAATTTATAGCTTATGGTCATTTATTTTGTCATTCTAAGTAAATATTCAATCTTGAACCTACTTTTAGATTCATAATTTTTTATCCTTTTTCTTTAAGAGAGCCCCTATAGGAATAAACCATATGAACCTTAGGCCACACCAAACTTGAATCAGCCTCTAGCAGGCAGGAAATTGTAGCTGTGGCTTCTGTGGCCCTCACTATGGAGGAACATGGGATGCAAACTTGTCCGTCAGGGCCTAGAGACCAAGGGGATAGGAATTCCTTGTGTAATGTACAATATAAAGTTTTTTATTTGTTGAAACAATTTAGCTAATCCTTGACCAACAAGGCAAGAGTTTTACTATATGGCATCATCTGTGTATCGCATTAAAGAAAAAAGTCATTTTATCTGTCCATCTCAAAATATTGTGTCTTCATTTCCTACTATACTGAGTTGTCCCCTCTAAATTCAGGTCTACTTGGAATCTCAGAATGTGACCTCATTTGGAAATAGGGTCTTTGCAGATCCAATTGGTTAGCATAAGATGAGGTCATAGTGGATTAAGGTGACCTGGTGGTCCAGTGGTTAGGACTCTGTGCTTTTACTGCTAAGGGCCTCAGTTCAATCAGTCCCTGGTTGGAGAACTAAGATACCACAAACCATGTGTTATGGCCAAAAAAGAAAAAAAAAAAAAATTGAATCTGGTGTTCTTATAAGAAGGCTATGTGTGGAGAACAGAGACACAGAGGGCCATGTGAAGATGGAGGCAGAGATTGGAGGGATGTGGAAATAAGTCCAGAAATGCCTGTGGCCATCAGAAGCTGGGAGAGGGAGGGGGGATCCTCCCCTAGAGCCTTGGGAAGGAGCATGGCCCTGCCAACACCCTGATTTCATACTTCTTGCCTCCAGAACTGTGAAAGAATATATTTCTGTATATTTGTAGCCACCAAGTTTGTGGTAATTTGTGACAGCAAACCCAGGAAATTAATACATCTGATAAATGGTATACCTTGGGTGAGTGAGGGCAGGTACTAATGGTCAGTTTCCAGACAGGCAAGTGGAAAAAGCCCCTGTCCTCTATCCCTGCATGACTCTGCGGCAGAAACAAACATGCACGGTGATTTTACTATACATTGTTGCTGTATAGGCCATGATGGGGAACAGAGAGTTAGACACAGTCCTGACCTCATGGAGCTTACAGGTGGGCAGAGAGATAAGGTGTGGATAAAAACATGGCTGCTGGGGCTTCCCTGGTGGCGCAGTGGTTGAGAATCTGCCTGTCAATGCAGGGGACATGGGTTCGAGCCCTGGTGTGGGAAGATCCCACATGTCGCAGAGCAATTAGGCCTGTGAGCCACAACAACTGAGCCTGCGCGTCTGGAGCTTGTGCTCCAGCGGCAAGAGAGGCCGCGACAGTGAGAGGCCCACCCACTGCGATGAAGAGTGGCCCCTGCTTGCCGCAACTAGAGAAAGCCCACGCACAGAAACGAAGACCCCAAAATAAATAAATAAATAAAATTAAAAAAAAAAAAAACAAAAAACAAAACATGGATGCTTCCAGGAGAGAAAAGCAGAGCAGGGATCCAGACCATGTTTTACACTGGGCTCCCTGTGGTGGCAAGATGGCAGGTTAAGAGGCACCAGTGGTGGGAGACTAAGACAACAGCAAACTAGAGAAGGGCTTGGGTGCAGCAAGAGGGGAAGAGAGAGGGAGAAAGAAAGGGACTTCCAGAATTTTCCATGAAGATGAAACTTTGAAGAGAGGAGAAAGTGTCTAAAGGTGATTTTTCAGAAGGATTTCTGGTTAGGTGCAAGTTGTCTGGCATTGTGCCTTTGACAAAATCAACAGGGCATCTCTCCATTGTTATTCAAGCTTTCAGAATGGGACTGTTGTTTCTTTGGTGTGGCACCTAATAGATACAGGGTTGTGGGACTTTCTGGCTTTGTGTGGGCTCCACATGGACACAAATTTTGTAATGGAAGATGGGATGTGAGCTGGGCAAGTGAGGAACTACAACAAAGCAGTTGAGACTAGAGATGAAGACATTCTAGTGGGAGCTACTCTTTGTCACCCAAGCGTTCTCCACAACCTAATGCAAGCTCCTCCCCAAAAGGCAACTTGTAGAGATGCAATCATCTTTCTGGGGTGTTGTGATTTTACTGGTGCTAATATTTATTCCCTCCCCTCCCCTGGCCTACCAGCCATAAACAGGTAACAGCCAGAGCCCAGTGGCTTTAGAACATGTTCTCAGACTCTTTTTCAGTCTTCTCAAAGCTTCACAGAAACCCTAGCTTTCCATTCTCTTTCCATTCAGGTGTAACCTCTACAAGCCCCTTGCAAACTCTTCCTTCTCATTAACCCTACTTTCTGCCCTGAGAGTTCATCTGACAATAGGATCTGAACACATCCTTAGTTGCTAATGTGGTATGTTATTTCTAAGACTTGTTTCTTATAAAGTACATCATGAAATTCAATCCCAGGGCCCAGGTGGTTTAGAGCATGTTCCAAATGGTCTACATATTTGAAAGCAAGCGGGACTAGTCTTAAAAAAAACCCCTTTACATTTTGGCCAAATCCCTGATATGCAGTTGGACCACATCATAAAAGACGCTCAAATGGTTATGGCCAATGTCAGTCGACTGAATCATCTCTCTATCCAAATGATGAGTCTGTGGGATTGGGGCTGTTCCCCAATTCAGAGACCTTTAGACTGCACACGTGGGTACCTGGGGAGTTGGCTGCAGCCACCTGCTTTCTTGGAAACTAAAGAGAAAGCATCTGCCAACTGTGTTCCCTTGGTACTAGCCCTCACTGACTCTACACACAGCATTCAGTTGAAAATAAGCTCCCACATGATGTCAGAGTTGGGAAGAAATTGCATCCTGAGCATGGCCAGCAGTCAATTCTTGATATATATTTTTTGTCTTTCTCTTTTCTTTCGCAGGGAAGCATATTGTCTTCTAGCCATGGCTCAAAGTCCACAGAACCTGCACTTTTCACCTCAGCATGAAGTTGGTGGACTCTAGGTCCTTTCACTACAGGGTAAGAGGCTGGAGAAGGTTCGGCCCTGGCTCTGCTTCTTCTTTTTTTTTTTTTTTTTTTTTTTTTGCGGTACGTGGGCCTCTCACTGTTGTAGCCTCTCCCGTTGTGGAGCAGAGGCTCTGGACGCGCAGGCTCAGCAGCCATGGCTCACGGGCCCAGCCGCTCCGCGGCATGTGGGATCTTCCCGGACCGGGGCACGAACCCGTGTCCCCTGCATCAGCAGGCGGACTCTCAACCACTGCGCCACCAGGGAAGCCCCCTGGCTCTGCTTCTTGATGGTGATATGATCCAGGACGGGTCATTTTGCTCTCAGTCTTCATTTTCTCCATATGTAAGGTGAAGGTGGAAAGTCCAAATTGTGGATTCTCCACATTCAGTCGGGAAGGAGGCTGCTTTCTTCCAGAGAACAAGTGGTTCTGATCATATGTAATGTATTACCTTTTACTCTAGATGTCACTGGCAGTTTTAGCAGTCTAGAATGGTTCCAAAAGTCATCTATCTTCCACTTAAGCCAAAATAGATACTGAAAGAGCCTCTGCAAGGTCACGGTATCAGACAGCTCTGGAAGAGTCAGTCATAGTGTATTCCACATGTAAATGGTGCCCCAGAGCTGTGCAAACTGGCAGTTACTGATGTGGTGGGAATCTCTATTTCTACATCTCCCACTTCTTTGATAAAGACACTAATCTCAGTGATTTCTGTCTCCAGGGACATGAGAGTGCTTTTGATCTACTATTTATTTTGCTAGGAAGGAGGAACTGCAGGGGTATTCCCTTGGCCTTAACCACTTGGCCCCTTTTTCATGGATTAGGAAGCCCTGGTGTATGGATGTGGATTCTGTGAGTTCCTGAGAACATGTTTCCAACACTATACTCAGAAATCCCAGGATGGATTTGGAGTTTCCACTGATTTTGCCATGAAACAAAGTTGAGTCAAATTCCATTTATCACTTGAGCTCACTCTGCCTACTGGGCTGCAGTAGGTTCTGGTGCTAGGATTTAGTGTTTAATTACAGCCAGTGACTAGTAATTCCTTAGAAGTATATTTACTCTGTTTTTTTTTAAAAAAAGCACAGGTACCTTGGGAAAAGACCAGGAGGAAGAGTTATAGTGCATATCTCCACAGTTTTTATATGGTTCACTGTATCCTCTTCAAGGGTACTTGGTCATCCCTGCATTCAAGAGAACTTGCATTTATTCAGATATGGATATTGTCTCAGGGACTGCAACAATATTAGTAACATAATATCTTAGTAACATAATATCTTGGTATCATAAAGCCTAAGATATGCCAATCAAGCAGGTCCTTCATGAGATGTGTTTATTTAGGGCCTAGGGTAGCCAAGGGCCAATTGCACTCTCTACTCTTATCCCTGTAAGTCAGACACTGCAATATTGCTGCCTGTTATGATGACCGTACCTAGTTTAAAACCACAGGTGAAATGCTTCTGATTGCCCTTGGTCCCACTGAAGTTCCCTCTTCTCAGTGAAATCAGGGGTTCCGTTTTACCTGAAACTTCTCCCATCAGCACCCCTGACCCATAGAGAGATGCCATCAAAGTACTTTTCAGTGATGCTGGCACTGTCTTCATCAATGTAGATCTTGAGGTCTTGGTAGGAGAGTGTGTTCAGATCAACACGACAATCATTGGTAGGGAGTGAGTGGGTCGCACATGATAAATGCACTCTAGCGTTCCTAGCCCTCAAAGCCTGTGGCTTCCTTCCTCTACTAATACCACAGGATTTCTAGAATTTCAACTTCCTTTATTTACATCGTTGCTATGTCCATGTTTCCATCAACAACTCCCATGTGCTCAAGCTAGACATTGAATCCAGAATCCCTGGAAGGATACCCTATTGATAACTTCAGCCAGATGTATTATGTTCTTCTATTTTTGGCTGAAGCACTCTTAAAATCAATTCCTACACTTGTTCTCCAGTATTTTAAGGCTTCTCATCTCAGGTTTGACTTTGAAATTGCCTCCTTTTCATCCTCTAAAGCTCTCATGGATTTGATTCTAATTATAAGTCTGAAGACAATGATGGAAGGAGGGGCGTTACCTTGCCTTCCTCTTGCAGGGCATCTCCCTCAGGCAAGGGAATAATAGATTCTCCAGTAATGAAGGTCCAGCCTCAACCAACAAGGGATGAATTGCTGTTTCAGTTGCCAAATGCTCAGCATGGGCTGAAATTTCAAGGTACCCTTGAAACCATTTCCTGTGGTCCTTTGCAATTTCTAGGGAACCATTCCTTCTTAATCAGTACCCTAACTTTGACACTAGAGAGAACCGGTGTGATGATGCTGGGAATTCATTTTATATTTTACTTTGTCAATCCAAGGGTCAGGTTGAACAGGCTTTATTTCTGCCTCAGACTTGTAGTTGTAAAATATGATTCTTTTTTGCCTGGGTATGGAGGTTTTCTGGGTTTCAGTCCTTACCTTGAGTAGAGAATTTAGGGATTTGTGCTTGTCAGTCTCTTTCTTTGAGCTATTGATTGCTCTCCACCATTTGGTCCTTAAATGCCACATGCATGCTTAATGGCTAGTGTGATAGTCCTCCAAACTTTTTTCTCAATGTGTCCTCAGGCAATAATTTAGTCATTATTATTATTGTTTGTTGTTATTGCATGCCATGAATTTCTAAGTTTTCATCCCTAGAAATTAATAGGAATTTGCCTGCCTTTAGCTTCCCTAGATTAAATAGGCAATTCAAAATCCCTGCCCCTCCTAGACTCCCCCTCCTCCCCCTCCCCCCTCATTCTCTCAGGCTTTCTGGACTGTGAGTCGTTCCTGGACACTTAGTTGCAAATAACAAAATGGCTCTGGTTAACTTCTAACAGAAAAGTAATATATTGGAAGAGTATTAGTTAAAACACAGAATCAATGGGAAATTCTGGAGAACTAAGTTCAGAATGTCGGTAAGAACAAAGGAAGTGGGGTAGTAAGGAACACAACCAAGATCATGCCCTGGGCACGGATTGGTTAAGACACTTCAATGGCACCACCATTCCCACTGCTCACCACTATGGCCAATAGCCCTGTGCTGTGCTGGACTCTTACAGCTGCCATTTCCACTGAAAATAATTTCCAAAACCACCTCCACATCTTTGGGTTATTTCTTTGAGATTCAGAGTTAGGTGGGATCATCTGAATGGCTGAGTTTATTTCACTGGCCCTTGTCTAAGCTTCCAGGATATGGGGAGAGGAAGGATTTCTGCTCTTCAGCTTCTACAGAGGGAAGGACATTGGATCTTACTAATATTCCATACTATGGAGAATTTCCCACAAGTAGGAAGAGGGCTTAAATGTTGGGCAGGGAAAACCAAGACAAATAAAACCAAAAATAGGACCCAAAATAAGACCACTATGATATTTTTCATTCATTCAACAATCATGTATTGAGTCCTCACTACGCAGGCTATAGATTTCAACCTACCAATAGAGGTAAACTACTATTACTTAGAGGTACCTTAAAAAGTTTTGCAAACAGTGAAAAGTTATCTGAGCAGTTAGCCATTACTCATATCATGCCAAGTACAATCGCACCTGTGGGCCTTTGCACCTGATGTTTGCTCTGCTTGGAAGTCTCTTCTTCTGGAGAGCCCATATCTAGGTCTTCACTTCCTACTTTTCTGTTGGATTGAGCTCTGTCAACATGGTTGAGATAGGACCTGCATTTCCCAGAATTCCTGTTCCTATAATCTTTCTACGTTAGAATTGGCAAAAAAGGAACATGCATGAGATTTGGAAGGCTGAAAGGGAGCAGTGGACCTTTGTCTAGGAAAGTTGTTATGAGCAGTGTTGATGGACAGACAGAAGTGTTCTCACTCTCCTGTCGTCCATGCTCAGATCTTTGGCTATGACCTTGTAGAGGCAATAGTTACATGGACACAATAGCGCTCCATAGACCTTTCCATGAGCTTTATTCATGGTCCACTTCAGTGGCTGTAAGCCATTGGCTTCTCAGAGTCCAGGCAAGCTGCAATTTGTCCGTTTAAGTTGGTCCTTTAGGAGTACTAATTAGGGACTCAGCCCCAGCTGCCAAGCCAGATCTTCACCTTCCCCAGCTCCTCCTATATTTGTGTAAGGCCTAATTCCTGTAATATTTTTCTTACCCCCATCATAGCAGGGTTCTGTTGAACCTAGATGGCTATATCTCTGCTCAAGGGTTGTCTAATCAGTGAGGCATCTTCCGACCACACTGTATAAAATTAGTGACCCCTCTGGCTTCAGTACTCTTTACTCTCTTTACTGTGCCTTACTTTTCTCTGTAGCGCTTGCCACCATCTGATATATGACATATTCACTTGTATATTTCTTTGCTTCATCCTTCTCCCTGACTAGAGTGTAAGCTCCATGAGGGCAGAGACTCTGCCTGTTATGTTCACCGCTGTATCCTCAGTGCCTAGCACAGTGCCTGGCACATGCAGGTGTTCGACACAGATTTTGTATGAATGAATGAGTTTATTACTTTTACTTGTCTTATGTTAAATAAGGTTTTATTTGAAAAAAATTTCTGCTAAAGAAGTTTGTAATAGCTCTTTTGGATTTTGCTTTAGGAATTGGGAATATAGAGATGAACATTGTCTACTGACACATAGTAGGTGTTCAATAAACATTTGTTATATGAACATGAATGAATGAATAAGTGAATGAGTGAGTGAATAAATAGCTTTTACTTAAAGGAGCTCATAGTATCCCCAGATGTTGTTGGAGAATAGACATTAAGAAAAAATATACCAGAGGTTCACAAAATATATTTGGACCAAATGTCAAATGGCCAAATGTCAAAATCAATATCTGCTTAAAGCTTAATATTACCATCATGGAAGAGGAAAATTTGAAAGTCTAATTTTAAATGTTATTAAAAATTAATTATTAACCATTTATTATTAAAATTTCTAATAGTTAAACTTTAAGAGTTTGGTAACAAAAGGTAGAAACAGTAATTTCTCAGCACTTCTAACTCTTATTTTTACTTAAACTTCTAGAAAAATTTTAGGTTCAAAAACTATAACATGCCTTTCCTAAAGCTATCTAGCAAAAGGACTCTTTCTTAATATTCATATTAAATATCAATCTATTTCCCTTCACATGTATTTGAAAACTTAAAAACATATGAATAGCTTGTATAATAAACATTGAATACTGCAGTATTTACTCTTGCAATAATAATTATACTGACATATTGATAGTCTATCACATAAAGCACAATAGATTTTTTTTTTACTTCTAAGTTACATCTAGAATGATTATCTATATTTGAAAATGGTTAACCAGATATTACTAATTAATTCAAAAGACTTACCTTGTTGGAATTACTGATGTTATCAGGTATGATGTTGACTTACGCAGTCGTGCAATCACTGGTCACACATGAGTTCAGGGATACTAGAAATGATATCAAAAGAGTCAAAACCCAAGGGCAAGCTGAAGCTGAAAGGAATGTTTGGGCCAAAGCCTGAGACAGGAGCTAAGCTTTCAAGCATTTCCTAAATGAATCCTTGCATTTTTACAGTACTTCATGTATTTGAGAATTTTTTGCAGACTCTTGTCTTCTCAACAACACTTTTGAGGGAGAGTGTAGACAGGGGAGCTATCATTTAGCCCATTTCATGAATGAGGAGACTGAGGTTCAGATACTTGAAGTGACTTGATGACATGGTAGGAGCCACCAGGGCTGGTTTCCTGACAGTATTTTCTGGGTTCTTTGCTCAGTGTCCTGTGTTGTGGGACCCTTCACTGTCTTAACCAGGGTTCCCTGAAAAGCAGAACACAAGACAAAGACTTGTGTGCAGGTAGTCTATTTGGGAATGGTCTTGGGGAACACTTAGGAGTGAAGGACTGCAGAGGGAGATGGGGAAGGAGAAAACCAATACAGAGGGACACCACTGAGCTCAGCGCTACTTTGGACGGCTAGCGCTGGACCCCATGAGACTTCGGAATTGCATCTCCAAACTGCCTGGGGGGAGAAAGGCAGAAGCATTTAAACACTGGATCAAGAACGACCCTATAGGCTTCATCCCCCACCGCTGCTTTCTGTGTTGCACAAACGAGAGTGCTTAGCGTTTCCCATGGACTCCCCACAACAAGGCAGCAGTGAAGCTCCTGTTGAGGAGGCGGAAGACTGATTCTGCTCTCACAGTCCCTGAGTTAGAATCCTGGCACTGTCATCTGTGTGACCTTGGGCAAGTTATTTAACCTCTCTGTGCCGTTTCTCTGTCTGGAAAATGGGATGAGAGTAACAGCCACTTCATCATCGGGTTTACCTGGTTTAACACGTGAAAAGTGCTTTGAATGATGCCTGGTGCCGGGGAAATGCTCAGGGAGTGTTAGACGCCACTGCTGGCCTTCTCAAAGTCTGGGTTTAGGACCTGAGCTTAACTCTGGAAGCAGTTGGGAGCCCCTCACGTGTTGAGCAGTGCACTGATGCGATAGGAGCTTGGTTTTAGGACAATTAACTTGCCAGCCTCTTTTGGATGTATTCAGAGGCCCCCAAACTGAAAGCAGGGGCTTTTGTGGCTGTCCAGGTGCAAATCCCACTGTCACAGGTACAGTCAACTGATGACCAAGTTCTCCTAAGGGTCAACAGAGAGATGAGAAGAATTCCTTGGTGTTGCCTACCTGGTCTCACTCCGCAAGGATACTGATGTCAGACAACGGTATTTCATGCTTTAGGAACTGGAAAGTAGAAGGAAGCCTGCTGTTTACATTATTTAGTAGCTTGGCATGGTTGAAGGAACTCAGGTTTAGACTTCTAGATTCTCATTTGTATCCTGCCTTTGGTGGCCTTTGGCAAGTTCTTTACCTCTCTGAGATTTATGAAGGTTATCGTCTATAAAATAGGGAAAATATGTTACACCTTAGTTCTTTTGAAGAATTAATGAGTCAGTGCTGTACAGATCCTGGTATAATGTGGAGCTCTCACTAGACCTTCAATAAATAGTGGATATTAGCATATATATTATTATTACTGTTGTTAATATTATTTTATAGGGCTTCGGTAAGGAGTAAAAGAGATGAGGAATGTAAATTGCCTAGGATGATTTGTATTTGGTGTCTGGTATGTAGTAGGTTCTTAATAAATAACAGTTTGCATTCGTCCTCCCCTCCCATTGGGCTGCTTGACCTTCCTCAGGGAGTCTGGGATGTTGCCAATGTCAGGCAAGGCTTATCAACCCCATCTCTGGTTCATGGTCCAGCGAAGCGTGAGTTTTCTTCTCTCCTTGGTTCTCTGGTGCCCGGGAGGACTTCCCTGAGGCACTGTCAACAGCCCCTTCAAGGTTCGCACTGCCTTGCCAACAGAACTGCCTCCTCTTCTCAGTGACGTGCACCTACAGTTTCTCATGGATGCAAACCTATGTGATCTCAGCTGGATATGCTTCCCCTGCCCGTTTCCCTGGCCCGTCTCAGGACTGTTGAGACAGAACCCACTCTGTTGCAGTCTTTGCCGAAGGTCTGAACAGCCGCCCACTTGAAGAATAAAGTCCATTTTCTATACAAAAGCAAGGACTAGCTTTAAGCACCTCTCTTAACTTTTGTGCATGGCTTTATATTTTAAAAAGTTCCTTCCCACCATTTATCATCTGTGTAAGCACATCTACTTATCTATAGTTGCTAAACAAATACCCAGTGGGAACACACAATTCTGTGTTAAAGTATCTGGACCTCCAAAAAGGGATTTTGCAAATTAACTCACAAGATTTAGATTGGGGAGTTGATTGAAATCAGTTGAAGCACTGAGAGCACAGGCAACCAGAGAGGTTAGTACAAGAACAAGTGCTCAGAGAATGAGACAGGTCAGCTTTCAAAGGAAAAAGTTTGCTGGTTTAGTCTTTTGTTTGATAAGTACTTATTGAGCAACTATTACATGCCAGGCATTCATCTAGGTGCTAAAGAAAAATAGGAAACAAACAGACAAAAATTCTTGTCCTCATGGAGCTTACATCCTAAAGGGGAATCAGAAATGAAACAAAATAAGTAAAATATATAGTGTGTTAGATAGTAGTAACTTTTAAAGAAAGAAATCAAGCTGGAGGGGGTTATAAATTGTTGGTGCTGTTGTTGTGGGCATTGGGGATGGCCTTGGTGGTGGTGAGAGAACTGAAATTTACCAAATGCTCTATTGGACATTGTCACTGCCCTCAGGGAAGTGTGGCAGGAGGTGTGGGCTGCCCACCAAAATGTATTCTTTTCTTCTTCTATGGTAATAAGCTTATAGGTAGGACAGATGTGGCAGCCAAGCCAGGCTCTGTATTTTCCAGCCCCATTTTAGAGTAAGGTGTGGCCATGGAGCTAAGTTCTCTCCAGTGCAGTGTGAGTAGAAGTGGCACCGGTCACACCACAGGGAGTACCTCCTGCATGTGTCCTTCCTCCCTGCCTTCCCCTGGGCTGGGATGACAAATACCAGAGGCGCCTTGGAAGGCAGGTGTTGCAGATGCCAGATCCAAGGTCGGCCTGAGTCCTTGAATGACCACATGGAGGAGAGCTGCCCACTGACCTGGAATACCCCCTCTTGGCTGTTAGTGAGAAAGAAATAAACATCTGTCTTGTTAGTGCCATTCTATTTTGGGGGTCTAGTTGCTACAACTGTTTAACCCTAACTAATATATGGAACACTCATGTAATGTATCTTTAAAACTAAATAGCATGGTTGATTGCTGTATTTTAGTCACATGTAAAAAGAAAAAGCTATGGTGGCAGAGAAAAGGAATGCTTAATTCTTTCAGCTTGGGTGGGTTAGGATCAAGCTGGGGGAGGTATGACAAAGGAGATGATATTTGAGCTGAGTTTAGAAGAATGAACAAGAATTCACTCTGGGGAGGAAAAGGGGAAAGTGCACTCTATATTGAAGTCACAGCTGGAATAAAAGCCCATAGGCATGAAAGTGCCTATTTTGTGTTAGCTGTGTATGTATGTGTGTTTTAACTCCTGTAGTCATGAAGAAGTGACAGAACATGGCATAGTCCTAAGCCTTTGTTCCAATGATCTCAATTTGACTTCATATTATTGAATGTGGGAAGTATGATGTAGTAAAAAAAAAAAAATTGTATGTTTCAAAGCTAAACGTAGCTGTTGTTAACATTTCCAAAAATTTCAAAGATGACATTCACAAGGTTGTAAAACATGTTTGACTCTTTTCAAAGTGTCTGAGTGTTCTTACTTACAAGGCTCTAGATAGCAGGTTAAAGTGTGAGCCCGCTTCTCAGAAACCTGAATTCAATCACAGCGGAGATGGTTTCTAAAAACAGATGCCTATAGTTGCAAAGGTACAATTAAAATGGTTAAAAGGATTACAGTTTCAGCATAGGCACAAAGGCATATGACCCTTTTCTAGTTGTTGCAAAGATACAATTAAAATGGTTAAAAGGATTACAGTTTCAGCATAGGCACAAAGGAATATGACCCCTTTCTAGTTATCAGACAATATAGATTATGTTAGTAGATACTAGAGAATGTGTATCTAATGTGTGTAACTCAGTATGCCATTTCCTTTTGTGCTTGAAGCTACCACTTTCCGTGCTCTACTACTGAACTATGTGACAGCACTATGTGACAGCACTATGATAAGAGTCTGACATACTGGTAAGCCAGGTATTATGTGTCCTCGTTTGACAGATGAGGAATTTGAGGCACCAGAGCCCGAGTACTTGTTCAATTTCATAGGATTACTAAATTCCACGGCAGGAATTTGAGGAGGTCCATTTGACTCCAAAGCTGATTTTATTAACAACAACATTCCTTCTTTGCTTCTCTTGAACATCTACTTTTTATTTTCAGGCTATGTACTTTTAAACCCTGTCCAGGTTTTGGAGATATCAGACTATTATTTTTGGGGATTATGTGTTTAATCATCATGTTTTCAAAACCTCCACCAACAACAAGTATTCTTTTTCAATTCTGTCCTCGGGGGCCATGCTGACCTTTCGACAAGCCATAGTTTCAATATGAGTGTGTGTCAAGTGTTTTGCAATACAGGGCAATTTTTTTTTAATTTTTATTTTGGCCAAGCATTACCTTACTGGGTCACAGGACACCCAGATTATGCAGGATTTCAAGGCATCCATATATCAGCATAAATCACCCTTAAATCTCTGGATGAAACAAGGTCAGCTCAGTCTTAATTTTTTCTCTAAATTTTGGGGTAAGTAGTTAAGCTTTGACATTTATCATCAGGAAATTGGTGGTTTTCTTAGAAAAAAATGCTTTCATAGTTTGTGTCATCTATCAGCATTGGAGGAGTGATAAGGAGAGGCTAACAGTGATTCAGTGTCAGCCACGTGTCAGATACCATGCTTATGTTCTTTTATTTAATCATCACCGATCAAGCCTATGAGGCAAACACTATTATTTCAGTTTTTACAGATGAGGAGTCCGAGACTTAGATTTGTCCAAGGTCACCCAGTTCCTAGGTGGTAATTCTGGAATTAAACTGAAGCCCATCAGTTTCCATAGTCCAATATCTTTTCACCACAGGGTGCTTGAGTGATTAGAATGAATTGTTCTGTTTAGACAAATTTCTCTAGACTACTGTTTTCTGAAGTCTGGAGTCATGAAATGGACTTTGTGGATTGTTGTTGACATTTAAAGTAATAGAATAGAGCAAAAATATTACAAGGTGTTCCATACAATAAGGACAAGTCTTGTTTTGTGACACTTCTGTTTCAGGTCTATATACATAGATGTATTTAGTTGTGCCTGAGAATGTGACCTGACTGCCTTGTAGAAGTATTTTATCATAGGTTGCAGTCAAGAGTTCTCTATCATCCTTCTCTCATGCTCTGGTCCAGACACTAAATATCCTGTAGACTTCTCAAGTTCTCAGGTTCAAAACTGCCCTTCCCACTTTCCTTTGCAGCCCTGCTCCTCTTTCGGTGTTCTTTAGGGGTTAGGGGTGTCATGATTCAGCCCATCACGACCATCCTCAGTAACTGCCACTTTCTTAACTATCACATCTAATCTGCTTTTTAGTTATATCAAATTTACTTAGGAACTAAATCTTGAAATTCTCCTTTTCATCCCCTCCTCCCCTGCTGTTGACTTTGGAGGCAGGGATGCAGTTTACTCCAAACCCATATCCTGGGCAGCTAGATACCTGCAGACCCTCTTTTGTCTTTCCCTCTCCCTCTCTCTTTTGCTTTGCTGCCAGAGTGCATCCCTTGGATTCTGCGCTTATTATTGAAGAATAATCTCCTTTGTGATCTTATTTAATATGAATTGAGCAGACAGCACATCTGACCGTATTACCTCCCACCACCCTTGTTTAAAACCTTTCCATAGACCTCCTCGTTTAGAGCAGAGTCTCTGCAGAGGGGTACATATTTCTTGGGAAGTGCTCGAGGCAATGATTGGGGTGAAGAGGAAAATATTGCTTCTCATATTTAGTCTATTGGTAGAGAAATAAACATATATAATTTATAAAGATATAAATACACACATGTTAAAGGCATAGACTCATTTCTCTTTTCTTCACAAAGAAGGGGATACAATCCAAACGTTTGGCCACTGTAGTATGGACCAGAGGTCTGAACGTTCCTTTGCTTTCCGTGCAAAGCTCTCTGGTGCCAGTTTCACTTTCCAGAGTCATGTCTGGTTGTCTCCCAGCCTTTTCTCTCTTCATTCGTACTCTCTGATCCTGCTTACTAAGCAAGCATATTTTCTAGATTTGAAGATGTATTTTTTTCACATTCTAATATTTCTGAGATGCACTTTGTACTTATTGTTAAAATAAAATTTCCATTAGCCAGTTAGGGAAGTAAGTTGTGATAGAGTGGTCCCTGCCTCTGTGTGTGTGTGTGGGTGGGTGGGTGTATGTGTGTGTGTGTGTGTGCGTGTGTGTGTGTGTGTGTGAACATAGGCTCCAAATCTATTACTATATTTACCTCTCCTGTCTTTGAAAATGCTATCATGCAAGGACCAATTCCTGTCAACGGCTTCCAGCCAATTTGTGTGTGTGTGTGTTTTAAAGAACTTTCTAATGCAGGGATATAAAATAAATAGTAAAAGAATATAAAAAATGTTAGCAACAGTCATTTATGGATAGTAGAATTATAGGTGGTTATGTTTTCTTTATACACTCCTATAGTCAAATTTTGTATAGTTCTCAGATAGTACTTTTTGTTATCATACATTTCATTTGAACAGAATATACTATGCACATATCAGGTATAAAGCATAATAAAACAAGCACTCCTGTACCCACCCCTCTCTTTAAGAAATAAAAGCTTATTGATGCTTTTGAAGTCCCCCAGTGTGCTCCTCTCCAACATCTTTAATGGTTAAGAGGGAATTCTTTCATATATTTGGAAAATAATGCTTTGTTATTTATATGGAACATTTCTCTATTAATTTATGGCTTGTATTTTCTTTTCTTTTTCTTTTCTTTTTTTTTTTTTTTTTTTTGCAGTATGTGGGCCTCTCACTGCTGTGGCCTCTCCCGTTGCGGAGCACAGGCTCCGGACGCGCAGGCTCAGTGGCCATGGCTCACGGGCCCAGCTGCTCCGCGGCATGTGAGATCTTCCCGGACCAGGGCACGAACCCGTGTCCCCTGCATCGGCAGGCGGACTCCCAACCACTGCGCCACCAGGGAAGCCCCAATTTTCATTTTTTTTTACAAGCTCTTTTGACAAACAGAAGCTTTTAATTTTAATGTAGTCACATTTATCAATTTTATTTATGTATTTATTATGGTTAGTGTCTCCTGTCTTGTTACAGAATCTTTCCCTTTACCAAGATTATAAAGACCTTTTATACTTTCCATTAAATTTTTAAAGTTCTACTTTTTACAGTGAGGTACTTAATCCACTGGAATTAATTGTTATGTATGATGGGAGATAGTCTAAAATTTTATATTTTTCCCCATAATTTATACCGAATATTCCTATTGCTGTTTATTAAATTGCTGGTCTTTCCCCCCTATCTGCAGAGCTGCTTCTGCTATGAACTAAGTTTCCACATATTCAGGAAGGTATCTTGGCTCTCAACTTTTGAATCTCGATTTATGAGGGACAATAGCCTGTCATTTTTATTTTTTATTCTATCTTTGACTAGATTTGGCATTGAGATTATACTAACCTCATAAAACTAGTTGGGAAATATTTCTGTTCTTTAAAAGACTTTGTACAGTATTGGAATTATCTGTTCCTTGAGAGTTTGGTAGAATTCACTTGTAAAACCATCCATCTGAGCCTGGAATTTTCTTTATGGGAAGATTTAAAACAAGTCTTCAGTTTCTTTAATGGTTATGGTAGTATTTAAGCTTTTCATTTCTTTTTGTGTCAGACAAAGTAGATGAATCCCTAAAAAATATAACATAATAAAACTAAGAGGTTAATATTTAGCATTGCATAATTCAATTAAGGGGAGGAAATTTATGAATATTATCAAATAGCAAATGCAATCCTGCTATTCTAAAATACGTCTAAAAGTTATACTGTCATAAAGGTATAAATGAGGTCAAGGCGTGCGTAAGTTGTGAGTCACTCTTACGCTATGCATAACCTCTAACGTCTAAAAATGATTCAGAAGTATTTTTGGATGCTGAATATATAAAAGACACAGGGAAATTGATGGTGATGTAAAGTGTTCTATAAAGGTGGGGACACATATATGCTATTATGGGTATAATTTTTATATGTGTTTATTTAGTAACACATCTTTCTTTTTTATCCCCCCATAGGAAAGTATAATGAGTGGCATGCATGAAAAACAATGTACTCTTGGAACCAAGGAAATATCATCCCTGTTATTTGTGACAAAGTCTTAATTTTTCTCATATCTATGCTTTTGAGTAAGCAGTTTCCTCTCTGTTGCCTGGTGAACTTTTTAAGACACAGTTTAAACCAATGTCTTGTGTGACAACTTTCTGAATGTTCTCCATGTCTCTATCAAAATTAGGAGTAAAACAGAAGTTTCTGTTCTGATTTATTGAGTCATTCTTCACCATTAGGCTGTGAGCACCTTGGGAAGGGGCCACATCCTAATCACTTCCGTGTACACTATGGACAGTGCAGCGTCTGACACGTAGCAGGCAACTGCTTTTCAGGAATATTTATTAGAAGAGCAAGCTGTACTTATGGTCATCTCCCACTTCCTTGCTTCTTTCATACCTTATCTGTACGGAATCAGAGATCCACGTCAGAAATGAAACTGTGTGGAAAATCTTAGCAGATCATTTATCTTCCTCCTTCTAAATCCCTCATTATCTGGCTATTCAATTTGGTAGCTGGAGGTTGAGGAGGGGGTCGTGGCAGTCTTTTATATCTTTCCTGTTTTCACTTTGAGAGAGGTCTCACTTATTCTTGTCTGGTCTGATGCTATTTTATTTGATTCCCTTGGGCCTCCAGTAACCAGACCTGTGGTGTAATCTTACACCTAATTAGACACTCAAGCAGCAAGCCCTGGCCTCTGCCATTTGAGGGATGATTTATTTTTCTTTGTTGTGCTCAAGAAAGGAGAGACTACAAAGTCATTTGAGAGGTCAACTATTCATGTCCTCCCACCCCCTGCCTCCTTGGACACTTCTCTCTGGAGGCCCTGCAGTAGATGCGGGTGCGTAGAAGGGTGGTCTCCCACTGAAGCATTCAGGGAGAGACAGGGTTATACCTCCATCCTCTGTCGTGCTCCCTCAACATGGGTCTGATGGCATCACTCTCCTACTTAAAATCCACAGCTAGCTCCACAAAACTCTTCAACTTACGCAGACACCCCTCAGGGCCCTGCTTCTGCTTTGTTCCCTAACCTCACCTCTCAGATGACGGATTCAAGGGGAAAATGCCAGGCAACTGGAAAATTGTGTAGTTCTTCAAACACAGCATTCCATTTCCCATTCCCAGCTATGAACATAGTTTTCTTCTGCCTGGAATGCTCCTTCCCTGCATCCTCTCCCTCCCCATTCTTCTTCAGGTAGTCAGCTCCGTATGACTCTTCAAAATTCTGTCTTTTTCTCCTCCTCCTGGAAGCCTTCCATGATGCCCCCACCACCACCACCAGCCTGGGATAAGTTCTATTCTTTCTTATTCTCAATACATCCTCTTGCCCCATTACTTAAGCACTTGTATCACATTTTATTGTGATTGTTGACTTATACAGGTCTTATCTTCCCACCAGATTATAAACTCTTGGAAACTAAAGTAAAAATGCTGTCAGTGCATGTAACAGAGTGTCTTGTACAGAGTAGGTCTTAGGTTAATATTCTTAGGAAATGAGTTAATTAATCAAAGGGGAGTGAGGGGAAGGAAGCTCAGATGTTGTATAAGATGCAGGAGCAGGGCTGGGGAGAGGCCAAGCTGACCATGAAGCATTGGACAAATGGGGAGGCACACTGTCCAGGGTCCACGGGGGTGCTATTTACAAGAGCTCCTAGTGTGCCTTTTAGGAGAGAAAATGACTGGAGCCATTGGGTCTAATGGCTGATCCCAGGGCCAGGATCACTTTTAGTGAGAAATAATGGAATAATGGCAACCTCATATCCCACAGTTAAGTGTAAATACTGGATGGAAAAGGAACTCATTTCAAAGGACCAAGCTGGTGCATCAAGTTGGCCTTCGACACAGGTCGGTGGTCAGCGAGGAGTGAGAGACTGAGCAAAATTCAGGGCAGGATCTTTCAAATTCTCTTCTAGTATGAACCCAGGGAATTGAGTACTGTCCCAAGGGAGACGGGGACTGTGGAGAACTGAAAAATGAAATTGGGTTAAAGAGTGGAGCCACTGGAGATGCTACTGGGTACCAGAAAAATTGGAAATTTAATGTACATGGGAGGAGGGTACTTCCCCACACCAGGATGAGAGGAGGATCCTTGTATGTAGTGACTGTTGGGGTGAATGGATAACATTCTCGTAATGGTCACCTTAAAATGGACAACACAGCCTGGCAAGACAATCCAAATTCCTCCTGAGATTCAGCCATGGATGCCATTCCCTATCTTAGTTCTGAGCAAGTTCTTTGACCTGTACTTCTACCTAGTTCCAAGCTGCTTCTGATCCTGCCTGTCTCTGACTTGATGAGATTCTTCTACTTGCTCAACCTGCCTCACTTGGCTGATTTGATCCTGGACCCCACTTCCTTGGTGCTGATCCCAGGGCCTCTAGACAATAATTCTGGTAACCCAGCCGATGACCCTGCCTCTTGTTGTCTCTAGCAAACATCCCTGCCAGTGCACCCCAATTCCAGCCCACCCTTTCTTTGTGCTTTCTTCTTCCCCTCTTCCCAACAGACTTTGCAGTCCTGTAATTGAAAACCAGAGACAGAGAAATGACTTCATGGCAACACAGATGATGTCACAAGAGTCCCTAACCTGTTCTCTGAGCATTAAACCTCTTCTGAGGTTCCTGCTGAAGGAGGGGACATAGCTGGCCATGTTGATGCCACACACCCTACCTGCCCACCACCAGTTGGGGTACAAGTGGGGAGCTGATTCAAGGGCAGTTGTTTATAGGAGAGAGCAGGGACAACCAGATTGTCCCTTGAGAGAGACTCAAAGCGCATAGTCAAACAGTGGTGAGTGGTTGAATTTGAGGTTAGTTACATATGGTAGCCAAGCAGAGAAATCTGGAGGGCAGAGAGGGTTGGGAGATTCTAACAGGTTCACATAGAAGCTGAGACCCCATGATACTATTGGTGCCTGTTGATGTTCTGTGAGGTCCAGCTGTGTTTTGTTTCCAGGCAATGTCTATGTAGTTCCTTTCCTGCCATTCTGGTTTTTGTTTTATTTTGTTTTTGCTTGTTCAAGTATGACCTATTGTCTTTGCAACCAAAGAGCCCTGCCTGGGGATGGGGATGCGGGGTGAGGTGGAAGGCTAGTAGTCAGGGGGGCTGGAGCATCAGAACTGAAGTTGGATGGACATTTGAGATGAACAGGGGGAATTTGAGGAGGAATGGTTTGGCAGAGGGTGGATGCCAAGGACAAGTGGAGAGGAAGACTGTTGTGGTCTTTTGGGACCAAGAGAGCCACCATCAGGCACACCCTGATTAGAGAGGAAGGACTGGGATGGGACTTCCATGCTGGATCTTGAATCATTTCTGGGACCCCTCTTCTTGACTATCCCCCAATGCTGGATGGTGTGGGTAAGCTCTGCACAAATGTTGGTATTTAATGTGCCAGGTACTGGTGCAAGAGTTTAACATGCAGTAGTAATTTGTTAATTCTCACAATATTTTGAAGTATGTCTTATTATATTTCCATTTTACAGATGAGGAAACTGAAGGTCAGGAAGGCTAAGCTGCCTACTCTAAACCACACAGCGAAAGTGGGGGAAACTGGATCTGAAAGCAGATGTGCCAAAGCCCATGCTTTTTAGCCGGACTTAGTGTCTTCTTCACCCATGGGTCACAGCATACTTTGGTGTAAGCCTCTCTGATGACTCTCCTGCTTTCAAACGGCTGCTCTAAAAGGGCACATAGTTTCCCATGCCCTGCTTCCCTTTCTATAGCCGGGTCATGCTGGATCCAGGAGGTGCTTGCAGACTGCTCTCAACAAATGCTGCCAAGAGGCATTACCCAAATGTGAAATGATTTTCTTTTGGAGCAAAAATACATGAGTAATAAGAGCTGGATTCCAAAAGCAACAAGCGCCGGCCTATTTTTTGTTCTTGAAGCAATGTTAAACTTGAAAGAGCAAAGCTCTTAAACTGCTTTTTGAAGTTCAGGCTATTTTTTAGCCTTTCAAACTTTAAAGGATGAGACTAGCCTTTAAATATGTGGGGTGCATAGAGTCTTGTCACCCTGGGAAGAAAGAATGATACACAGAGTAGCACAAGGGAAGCCGAGACGCTTTTTCTCGGTTATTCCAATCGCCAGGGTAGCTTCAAGCTTCTCAAGGGAGGCAGGAAATTTTACTACAAATTTAATTTATTTCACTGTAATTTCAAAAGCTGTGGTTATCCCCTGAGGTAGCATGGGTCCATTGGAGCTACTTGCTTGCAGAGGGAATTTGGCCAAGATCCTTATTTTTGTGGGGCTTCAGTTGCTCCTTCTGCCAAGTGAAGACAATTGTACCCACACCACAGGGCCACTTGGGAGGGGAAATAAGATAAGGGATGTAAAGGCTCTTGACAATGTAATGGCTCTTTAAGTGTAGAGGATGATTATCACACATTCTTCCTGACCGTGTTTTCTATTAAGGATGTGGTTTTGGCTTGCAGAAACAGCAGCAAAGGACATTCATCCATTCAAGACATAACCATTGTCATCTACTATATACTGCTCATTATCATATCCGAAGAGCTTAACACGGTGACTAAGACCGATACAGAGCCTTTCCTCACTGGGCTGGAGTCCGGCTGGAGACACAATTCATTATGTGAAGAAGCAGGTAATAATGAAAGATCCTGACATGACTCGAGATGTAGAGGAGTGCTTGGAAGTGTCTTCTCATTCAGACTTGGCGGGGAGAAAATGCTTTGTACTCTGGTGCTGTTAGGAGCTGAACTGTGTCCCTCCAACATTCATATGTTGAAGACTTAAACCCCAGTACCTCAGAATGTGACTGTATTTGGAGATAGAGTTTTTTTTAAAGGCACTGAAGGTAAAATTAGGTCACGTGGGTGGGCACTAGTCCAATATGACTGGTGTCCTTCTAAGAGGAGGAGATTAGGACACAGATAGGCACAAGCACAGAGGAAAGACCAAGTGGAGTCAGAGGAGAGATGGCTGCCTGCAAGCCAAGGAGAGAGGGCTAGGGAAACACAGCCCTGTCAACACCATGATCTTGAACTTCTAGCCTCTGGAACTGGGAGAAAATAAATTTCTATTTTTTAAGCCCCCCAGCTGGTGGTACTTTGTTATGGCAGCCTGAGCAGACTAATATAGGTACTAAGTATACTCTCAACAAATATTTATTGAATGAATGAATGAATGAAAATGAGACTTAGCTGAGCCCTGATCCATGGGTAGCAGTTAGCCAGGCTAAGGGTATGTGTAAGGGAGAAAGAGGCATGGGCAGACTACTCCAGGCACAGGGGGCAGTATGTGGAAAGCATGGGGAACAAAATGTGTTCGGTACAACTACAGCATAGAGAACATAGAGGGTGGAGGAGATGAAAGCGGAGGGGTAGTCAGGGACTGGTCAAGCTGGGCCATGTAAGCCAGGCTAAGGGTGAGAATCCCTCCAGGGGGCCCTACTGCCCCCAGATAAGATGCAGTTACACATTTTTTTTTTTTTTTTTTTTTTTTTTGCGGTACGCGGGCCTCTCACTGCTGTGGCCTCTCCCATTGAGGAGCACAGGCTCCGGACACGCAGGCTCAGCAGCCATGGCTCACGGACCCAGCACTCCATGGCATGTAGGATCTCCCCGGACCGGGGCACGAACCCGTGTCCCCTGCATCGGCAGGCGGACTCTCAACCACTGCGCCACCAGGGAAGCCCGCAGTTACACATTTTATGCGTGTGCTTTTACATAACATACAATTCAGTGAGGACTGTGACCCTAACTACCAAAGGTCGGGTATACGAATTATTTCATTCAAGCTTCACAACAAACTTATGGGGTTCTATTATTATCCCATTTTACAGATGAAGAAACAGAGGCTCAAAGAGATTAATTAATTTCCCTCAAGACAAATGACTAGGAGGTAACAGAGCAGGGCTCAGACTCAGTTTAGTGTACGGCTGTCAGCACTGCAGTTTATACCTCTCTGGGATCTACATGGCTCTGGCCAGGGTGCCTCTCACTGGGAGACTTGGGTCCTCAGAGTTTAGGTGAGAAAGTTGTCAAGAGTGAAGGCCTTCTACTTGCTGCAGGGGTGTGTGTGTGTGTGTGTGTGTGTGTGTGTGTGTGTGTTTGCGCGCGCGTGTGCATGCACGTGTATCCCTGTGGCCGGATTACATGAGAAGAGGCTTCTGTGGACAGCAGGATTGGAAGTAAATCTTCCTGCCATGTGTGCTGTCAGGGAAGAGGGAAGATGCCCCGTCCCCAGGCAAAGTCAGCAGCAACTTCACTGGAAAGTCCATTGTAATCTGGGACAAGAGAGTATTGCCAGGACATCAGCGGTCACCTTTTTCCTTTCTACGTGGAAGCCTCAAGCACATGGCATCTCTCCTCATTCCTTCCTTCTCCTAGTGGGGAGAGGAACGCCTCTGCGATGGTGGGTGTGGGAGGCTGCCTGCCTCCAGGGAGAGTGTGTCCTGGTCTGTTCTAAGCCATACCTAGGCAGCCTGTCCTGCTGGGAACCAGAAGCTTCCAGCGCGCCCCTCCTCCCCCCGCCCACCCTGTGCCAGGTGGGTGAGTTTAATTTCGGGCTGCAGTGTTGTTGACTGGCCCTTTGACCATATCTCACACCATATGCCCCATTTATCAGTGTAAAAGCTAACAGTTTTCTGTATATCTGCCTGTCTCCCAGGTTTATCTTAGTTGGTCTGAATTACAAGAAAAAAGGTACATTATTTGCTTATATCCTAAAGTCGGAATGCACTGGATTAATAACAAAGAGGTGCTTAATGTGGGTGAGGGTCGCTCAGACAATGGAGGGCGGAGATGCTCGGCTAATTCCCCACCTGTGCATTTCCTGTCACCTGTATACATGTGCCAGGGTTTTTTTTCTGGAGAGAGTGGGGATTTGGGGAGACTTTCAGCTTGTAAGCCACCTGCAGATTGATTTTTCAAGTATTTTCCCTGTTAAATATTTTTGATATTTTTGTATAAAGAATGCTGATGAGAAAGTTGGATGACGCACCGACAGTTTTGTAAAACTGTGAGCTCTGTGAAAGGCAGGGGGCGGAAGGGAAGGTGTTATCTATTATCTCTTGCCATAAGGGTGTCTAACAAACAACCATAAAACTTCAATGCCTATGATAATAAATAAGCCTTTCTCTGTCGGGAGCTCACTGGGGATCAGCAAGGCAGCTCTGCTGGTCTCGTCTGGGCTTGCTCACCATGTTGGGGATTGGCTGGCTGATGGTTGATCCAGCATGGCCTCCACTGGGTTTGCTGGGGTCACCCTGCCCTGCTCTGTGTGTCCCTCATTCTTCAGCAGACTAGCCCAGGCATGGCCTTCTGACAAATGGCAGAGGTGCAAGTGAGCAAAGGGACACGTGTGGTGCCTCTGTGGCCTAGGCTCGGAACTGGCACACTGTCACATCCACCTGGTGATAGTGGCTAAAGTGAGTCACGTGAGGGTGTGGGAAGATGTACTCTACCTTTTAGAGAGAAACTCTGCAGTCCAGAAGCTTAGGGAGGAGTAAAATAGAGGGGGCCTCAATGCGATCAATCTAGCACAGCAGGGGAGAGAGGAAACCCTGGTGAAAACAAGATACTATTGATGCTTCATACTGGCCCCCTCACCACAGGGTGACCTGGATGGAAGAGTACTTATACCCCCTGCCCAGGGCTGCCATCCGCCAGGATGCATAGTCTGGCTTTGTGTTGGGCTGGTGTTCATTGTGATGGTTCAGTGCCTGTGCTGTTCTGGTTGTTGAGCCTTTTGGATATCCCCTCCCTGTATCCCTGCATCCACCACTAACAAACCACATCTTAGAAGTTTTTGATCGTTAAAGATTTCTATTATCTTTGCCCTGCTAGGTTTGGGGCTATCTCTTCTCCAGCATGGTCTCCTCACACTGTGAACAGAGTTGTTTTTCTAAAACACTCCTAACCCTATTTAAATCCTCTGTGGATTTCCGTATTCTATTACCCGTTTATCCACAGCCTCATCCCCCCATGACTGAGATAATTACAGGTGTTTGTTTTGAACAATGGACCTTTAGTTGTACTGGACCCTCTGCTCAGAAGCCCTGCCTAATCTCCCCTTTCTATCTCACTCCTGTTCTACATCCCTTCAGGCTGTGGCTTAGGCATCCCTTCCTCCAGGAAGTCTACCTGCCCTTATCCCCAGCCAGGTGAAATGAGGCCACCCATGGTTCCCTTAGCACAGCACTTACCACACTCTGCTATTATCCTCTCTTTGTCTGCCTCCTGCTCCAGACTTGAGCTTGGGGTGAGGAGGCGGCAAAGACTCAGTCTTATTTGGGTTGGTATCCACAGCACCTCTGACAGAGCCTGGCACACTACAGGTACTCACTAATTTGTTTTAGAGAAAATAGGTATTTACACAATTTACAATACATATCAAGTAAAGCACAAACTATTCCTCCATTCTCCAGTGTGCCTATGAGCACACACAACGCAAACACGCGCACACACACGCACACACACGCACACACTTGCACTCTCCTTCCCCTTCTTTCCCACCCCAATTCTCTTTCTTTCTCCCTGATGCATGGCAGTACACACATACCCAAAGGGTTCACACAGGGTGCTAAGTAAAGTAATTGAAAGCTTCTGCTTTGATGTTTTTTTATTTCAGGAAGCTACTTGAACAGAGGGTAATTATTGCTGTTAATAGCAATAATTTCCCCATAATCTGGTTACATGTCCTATTTCATTTTAACGATCAGAGCAGCTGTCTTTAAACAAGTCTGGACGGGCCTCTGGGGACAGAGCTTCCTGAGGCATATTCTCCTTGGTCTAATTACTCCACTGCTGGAAAGTGTCTGAGGAGGAAGCGGAGGGTGGGGTCACAGTCCTCCCTTTCCCCCCACCCCGGAGTCTTCTAGAACACTGAACTTCCTGGCGCTTTTCCACAGCAAGTCCACCTTGCCACAGAAGGAGAGGCAGGTAGGGTTCCAATCTCATCATCTCCCTTACTCCGAGGGGCAGTGAGATGCTTTCCGGAGCCAGGACCACAGCTCCAAGGGAGCATGCTTCCTTTTCCTTCTCTTCATAGGCGGCTGATAACATGAGAAGCCACCAACAATATCAACGCCTTGCAGCCTCTCAGATCTTTTTTTTTTTTTTCTCCTTAAAACTTGCTTTACAGGAGGAAATGAGGCCACTTCAGATGGTTTCACTTTAAAACAAAACATAGGATTCTATGCCCTGTGCATTTGCTAAACATTTACTGAGGCTGTAGCTGCCAGCTCACTAGTTCGGCAACATCTGTGCATGCTCCCTTTGGCTTCCTGGTCTGGAGTTTCCTCCCCAGGCATGCTGTTTCATTTAATACCACTAGCTCTGGAGCCATCCCCACCTACATTTCGGTCCCTTCTCAGCCACCCACTAGCATCTGTGACCTTGGAAAGTCCCTACATCTTTTGGCATCTCTGAATATTAGTTCCTTATTTGTAAAGTGTGACTAAAAATACCTGTCTTGTGTGGTTGACCTGAGGATTAGGCAAGGCAGCTGCATACATACAGGTAGTAAATGATTGCTTCTGGTCCTTACTTTACGGGCAGTCTTAGTGGGAGAGGCTTAATGAGCTGTTTAAACACACCTGGGCAGAAAATGCAACTTTCAGAAAATCCATTGAGACAGGAAGCATGGCCCTTTAGGAAACAATGGATTTCAACTAATGTTCATCTTTCCCAAATCACAAAGGAACAGAGATGACCCACTGGTCATCAGGTAGACTCATGTGGGAGAGAAAAGGATACCTTTGGCATTTTCCCTTTAGCTCATTGTACCTACCTAACAGCTGTTTTCAATATGTTAACAATTTAGGAAAACAGAATGATACCTTGGAAATTTTAGTCCCACAGTTAGGAAAAGACCTGCAGGAAGAGAAGGGTTGTCTTTAATTGGGTCATTTCATTTGACCCATGGTGGGTTTTATTTTATTTTATTTTTAAATGAAATAAACCTTTAGAAAAATTATTGTTCTACACACACACACACACACACACACACATATATATATATATTTAATGCACACTTCCTGGCTTTAAAAGGGTTGGTTCCATAATTGAAGCAAATATAAAATATATAAAATGACAAATGGAAACATATGCTGGCACTACCCATGGTGAGTTCTCTTTCGACAAAAAGTATTTCCAGGAACTATTACAAAATTTTCAGGCCACGTGAGGCAGTTTGGATAGGATATGGAGACTATCTGCTTTCTTTAACACAGTATTATTAATGTCCTGGTCTACAAATTGAAAAACATGCTTATTTGTATATTCATTCTTTTCTCCCTAAGTCTTTTGCCTCAATGGTATGAGACTATGTGGAAAAATAGAAGAGAATGAGGCTTTGGAATCAGAGCTGAAAGCAGTGCCTCATGAATAGGGGTTTGAGTGATAATAATTCGCACTCTCTGAGCTCTGAACCAATTGAGAAATAAACACAAGAGACAGAAGGATGAAAGTAAAAGTTCCGGCTTCACTGTTGGTAGCATTGCATTGGATGGCAGGGCTTGGATCTGAGGCCAAATAGACTTCCTATCCTTTTCCCCCAAGAACAGGATTTTAGATGACACATTTAAGAAAGTGTGAGTCCACAGAATGGACAAATGCTTCCACAGCCTGGTGCAAGAAGAATTGCTGCCCCTCAGCCAGCTAGTTCCAGTAGCAAGGAATAGAGATAAAGGCTCTTAACCCCACCTGCTTTAGACACATGAGCCAGTGAGAGTCAGGCTCTCACTGCTCAGCTATGAGAGGAATCATTTCTTCTCCAACTGAGCATGATGTGGAGAAGATGGGCTAGAAGTTGACTCTGAAGCAGCCAGTCTCCCTATGAAATACGTGGAGAGAAAAAAGGGAATGTGACATTGGTTACTTTTTTTCCCTTTTGAGTCTTATTTTTCCCATTTAACAGATGAGGTACTTGGATCTTTCCAATACCAATTCTCAAACACCAACTGGATGTCCCACAATTCAATCCTATTCTCACATGAACTACCCAGAGTTAGTGTTAGATGCCACAGATTTTAGGGTTCAGTCTCACAAGTCTTTCCTTATTTCAGAAGCCAGTAGCAAGTCCCAGGTCCTCAGGCTACTGGTACTTTTGTCCAAATTGGCTACAAATTCAGGGTTTCCCATAACTGCAACCCCCTCACTCCATCCAATAATTCACTGGAACAACTTAAAGAACTCAAGAAAGTGCCATACTTACAATTACCATTTTGTTATAAAGGATACAACTCAGGAACAGCCAAATGGAAGAGATGCCTAGGACAAGAGCACTGGTGGGAGGTGGCGTAGAGCTTCTAAACCCTCTCAGGCTGTACCACCCTCCCAACACATTGACGTGTTCATCAACCCAGAAGCTCCCCGAACTTCACTGTTCAAGAGTTTCTGTGTAGGCTTTACTATGTAGGTATGGTTGATTAAATCATTGGTCATTGGTGATTGAACTTGATCTCTAACTCCATTCTCCTCCCTGGAGGTTGGGAGGTTGGGCTGAAAGTTCCAACCTTCTGATCAAGTGTGTGGCCTACCTTTTCCTTGAAACCATCTAAGGGCCCAACTTGAATCACCCCATTTGCATAAACTCAGGTGCAGTGTAAAGGGACTCACTATGACCATCAAAAGACACCTCTGTCACTCAAGAAAGTCCCAGGGATTTAAAAACTCTGTCCCAGGAACTGGGGCAAAGACCAAATACATATTTTTTGTCCTATCACAGTACCCAACTGAGGTACCTAGCTAGCTCTGTAGACTCTTCTGAAGATTAACTGGATTAAGGTATATAATAAATGTTTATGAACATTAATTACCTTCCCTTAACCAACTGGTTAAATTAAGGTACTAGACATATTCAAGGGTTCCCTAATTTTTCATCAATAATGACCTCATCTATTATAATTCCAGACAGGAGCTTACGTTTTGAAACATTTTGCTTCTTAAACTGATAAATTTAAAATGGGGGAAAACTCAACACATTATATATAGCTTAGAAAAGGTACACAGAACAGATTAACTCATATCCAGCAATATGATCCCACCAAATAGACAGGTTTCCAACCACAACTGAAGAAGACTCATCTATGTGGCTTCACCTCTGGGAAAGGAATGCTTTTTTTTTTTTTTTTTTTAATTTTTTTGATGTATAGTTGATTTACAATGTTGTGTTAATTTCTGCTGTATAGCAAAGTGATTCTGTTTTATATTAGGTATATATATATATATATTATTTTCCATTATGGTTTATCACAGGATATTGAATATAGTTCCCTGTGCAAGTTAGGACCTTGTTATTTATCCATTCTATATATAATAGTTTACATCTGCTAATCCCAAACTCCCAATCCATTCCTCCCCCATCACCTCCCCCTCCCGCCCCTCCCCCTGCCTTGGCAACTGCAAGTCTGTTCTCTATGTCTGTGAGTCTGTTTCTGTTTTTCTAAATAAGTTCATTTGTGTCATATTTTAGATTCCACATATAAGTGATATCATATAGTATTTGTCTTTCTCTGTCTGACTTACTTCACTTAGTATGATAATCTCTATGTCTATCCATGTTGCCACAAATGGCATTATTTCATTCTTCTTTATGGCTGAGTAGTATTCCAGTGTGTGTGTGTGTGTGTGTGTGTGTGTGTGTGTGTGTGTGTGTGTGTTTGTGTGTGTACCACATCATCTTTATCCATTCATCTGTCAATGGACATTTAGGTTGTTTCCATGTCCTGGCTATTGTAAATAGTGCTGCTATGAACATACGGATGCATGTGTCTTTTTGAATTATAGTTTTGTCTGGGTATTGGGATTATGGGATTGCTGGATCATATGGTAGTTCTATTTTTAGTTTTCTGAGGAACCTCCATACTGTTTTCCATAGTGGCTGCACCAATTTACCTTCCCACCAACAGTGTAGGAGGGTTCCCTGGGAAATGAATGTCTTTGTATTGTGTATCAAAATTTGCTCTGAGAGAAAAAGAACGTATGTGGATATGGTAATATTAGAAGTCTCTAAGTGATGGAATTAAGGGTAATTTGTAAACACAAAGTATAAATAAAAAATAGAAAAGAATGAATGCTTGTCCATTTGGAAAACTTATAAATCAGAAAAATAAATATGCAAAAATAAATGAATGAAGATGGCTAATATCTTGGTAGAACTCTAAGCATCTGATTAAGAGCAGGTCATCTTTAAGGTTTTTTTTTTTAACATTTATTATTTACTTATTTATTTAACAAATATTTATTGAGAATGTTCTCTGAGACAGACATTGTTCCAGGCAATGGAGATAGGGAAGCAAACAAACATTTGAGGTTCTTGCCCTCATGGGGCTTCATATCAGATCATATTAATTATCATATTAATAATAATTATAATAACTATGCAGTGAATGTTAGCTATGCTAGGGCTGTGCTAAGTGTTTTACATGGATAACTAGTTATTCCAAGCACCTTACGATACTGGTGCTGTTACTATCAAAATCTGAGACCCAAAGAGGTCCAGTTAACTGACTGAGGTCACATAGCTACTAAGTGGCAGAAATAGGGCTAGCCCCTAAGTCTGGCTGATCCATGCTTTTAACCCCTGCTTCTTCTAAAACAAGATTTTTTGCTTGAACTTCTTCTATTTCCTCCTTTTACAGAGAAGGGCTTTGAAGCATAGATGTGTGTGTGTGTGTGTGTGTGTGTGTGTGTGTGTGTAAAATCAATTTTAAAATTAGCAAATAAAATAATGATTGCTGAATTTGGCCAGTTGTTTGGAAAATCCAGAGAATACTTCTGGCACTCTCTATCGGCAAGGCATCAAAGCTTCGTACTATTTGAGTTTATCCCTCAGATACTGGGTGAGCTGTTTAAGGAGGGAGCAGCAGGAAACTTCAGGTGCAAAATTGTTGGTGGGGAAGGTAAAGGAGGAACTTGGAATATCCAGGTTCGGGCAAAGGAAACCCGGAAATACTTGTTTGAAGGGAGGAAAACCCCTATGTTTGGGGTTGGATCAGGATTGTTGCCTTCTGCCTTAAAGCAAAAAAGGAGGGGGACAAAGAGCTCTTGGCAGTTGTCAGGCAGGGGACAAAACATAACCCACCTGTCTGGTTTTACAGAACAGACCTGCAAGGCAGACTAACCTTCTGGCACTCAGAGTGTTCCCGAAAGATGACCTCTGAGTCTGGCGCAACCATTGCCCTTGGCTGCACTTAACTTAAAAAACACGAGCAAAGGTTCCTTCTTTCATTTAGACTCATATTTGGTTTGAGCTGTAAGACAAGATGAGAAATGGTTGGGCAGGGCGGGGGAGGGAATCCTAAAGGTGGGCGGCTGTACTTTCATTCTGCCCCTCTCTTTGAACTGCATGCCACATGCTTCATGAATTCCTTTGCTCAGGGCAATGGCAATAAAATTACCCGCCTGAGGAATTGCAGAGTGAAAAATGAACTCACAGCTACGATGCTAGGGTTACTTCTGACACAAACATTAATGGGGAAAAGAGAGGCAATTCAGGGCAGGGAGCTACACTGGAGCAGGGGAAAGGGAACATGCATTTGAGAGATAAGAGATCTGACATACCCATCCTGAGTATGTCACTCCCCACCATGGGCACTCAGTTCCTCCGTAGTTAAAACACGAGTATTAAGTCAGGAACTGAAATTTTCCCAGTTTCTCCAACAGGAAATTGGATGATTCCCAACCCTGGCAGGGGTAGGAAGGGCTTTCTAGTTCTAGGCGAGGAAACACGACCTTGAGGGATAGCCTTTTTGAGGGGACAAAGGGAGCACCTATTTCACATTGCCAGGGCAGAAGGCTGGGCTGGGGAGGACCCCAGAGCACAAGACATGAGGTCATAGCAGCTGTGGACCCTCCTGGCACTAGGAGAAGTTGGATCATACCCCTTGATTACGAGTGCTCTCCAAAAGGCAGCCTCGTCTTCCTCTTCTTTATTTGTAGTGTGTGACTTTCTTTAAAATTAGAGAAAATAATCGGCTTCATCTGTCTTTTCCAGTGTCCTTCATCAAATAATGAAAATAATAAAAAGGGAGCCAAGTGTATAATCTAGATTTTATTTCCTCTCCCTTCTTCCTCCAGCACCATCCCTCTCCCATACCAACAAATGGTGATTTGATTTTTAATATGAGGCCTCCTCTGACAATCTAACCATTGAAAGCAAGTTGTAGCTCATCCAAAGGAGGCTTGATGTCCTGCTAAGTTCCCTTGGTAGTGGTGGCGGGGTGTCACCGGCTGAGCTGACAGAGACCAGGGTCCAGGTCTCCAGATTTCAAATCCAGGGCATTTCCTGGAGAGCAGCATTTCTCAGCATTTCAAAACTAGTATTTAAAAACTTCAAACTGTTGTGGACCAATACTTTAAAAAAATGCAAGAAAAATAAATTCATGGAGAAATATAGTAAAAAGCCAGACACACCAACTACAAATCTGAGTTTTTTATTATTAAGTCCAACAGACTTATGAAAAGTATCCTGCTAAACTGCTCTAAAGTTTCTAAGCGCTTGTTCTCAATTCAGGGCCTGGACCCCTGCCCCTGGACCGTACTGTGAGTGACACGGGTCTTTGGTTCTTACTCTGCCTTGCCTCATCCCCCCAAACACCCCTGAGAGGCAGCCTGGCTTGGAGAAGAGAGCTTGGCCTTTGGGAGTATTCCGGCCTGCGATCAAACCCCAATGCAGCCTGATCGTAGATGCCCTCAGTCTTAGGTGCTCAGGTTCATCAGTTTGAAGTGGGGAAATAACGCCAACCTTTCAGGATGGCTTTGAGGATTAAACAAGGTAAAATATGGGAGCATACAGTGCTTGCTTGCTCCCCAAATGCCCTTTTTCTGCTCCACAGAGACAAGGGCAGGTCTGACATTTTGCTCCTACTCTCTGAGGGCAACACACTGTCCCCTCAGCCTGGATTTTTCTTTTTCCTCCTGATTTTTTGTCCCCCACCCCCTTGACTAGTGACTGTTCATCATCAGCCTTACCTGATGTGTACCCACACTTCAGATGCCGTGGCTTGTTTATTTCCCTGGTAGCTGGAAGCTCCAGGAGGGCAGAGACTAGATCTGTTGATTCACTTCTATTTCTCCCAACTCCTAGCAAGGGGCCCAACACACAGTAGGTGGGTAATACTGTTTTGCTTAATAAAAATATAATGTCCTTGTTAAAAATCTGGGTTTGAATTGAGGATGAAGAAGCAGCCTTTACCCCAGGCCTGACCAGGTACAGATCTCAGAAAGTTATAACTGTTACCTTCTGTTATTAAGGCCCACTTGGCATAGGGAAGGCCTGAGCCCATGTCTGTCCACCAGGGATGTGAATTAGCTGCCTCTCGCCAGAGCCTTGGGCTTCTGAGGAGCTGAGGGCAACAAAGTTGGCTGTCTTTTCTTCTCTAGCCACAGAGAAAGTCCTCACGACCACATACAGAATGTTGGATGGGGTGGAGGTGCACGGGAGGTGAGGGGAGCAGAGGGCAGACAGGCACAGGGGAGAGAAAAGTAAAAAGGTACAGATGACTCAAAATCACAGACCCCACAGTATGTTCAAACGAGGAGAGTCTTTAGAGATCATCCAATTCAGCTATTTCAAGGAAATTCTAAAGTCGAGCTTAAAGGTATGACCTCTGGGGCCAGATGACCTGGGTTCAAATGCATCCATGTGACTTTTGGGCGTGTTTCTTAAACTCTCTGTACCTCTGTTACCTGTGTATAGGTTTGATGATAATATATCTGCCTGTACGGTTGTAAGAACTTAAATGCAGAAATACACGTAAAAGACTTAGGTTAGTGCCTCGTACACAGTAAATGTAAGAATTAGCAATGATTATTCTTTTACCTTTTGGGAAAACTGAGGCCTAGAACTTATTTAAGGTTATAGAATTATGTGGTGACAGAGTCTGGACTAGAATCCCATTCTCTCAAATTACAGTTTCTGCCCCTCTCCCTCTGAACATAGACGTAAAATTTTAGAGGGAAAAACTAGCTTGGATGTGATCTATTGTCATACTCCCATTTAACACAAAAGGAACACATTATCCAGAGAGCTTGAGTGAGAGGCTCAAAGTGAGATGGCATGATGGCCAGGATAGAACACAATCTTCCTGACTCTGGTCTCCTCCTGGGCCAGGCAGACAGGCTATTTACAATGAAAAATGGAGAATAGACCCTTGTGTGCACATTCGGTCTTTCTCTGGAAGTCTGTGCGATAAGGGAGCCCTTCAGGTTTCAAATTTTTCCTAGTGAACTAGAAAGTAAATTCAAATGGCAGTTTGGCTTTGGAAAATTCCAAATTGTTCAGCTTTTGGAAATTATTAGAATTTTTTTAAAAGAATTTCTCTAAGCCTTTTCTCTAAGCCTTTTTTAAAAAAATAAATTTATTTATTTTATTTATTTATTTTTGGCTGCGTTGGGTCTTCGTTGCTGTACACAGACTTTAGCTGCGGCGAGTGGGGACCACTCCCTGCTGCAGTGCATGGGCTTCTCACTGTGGTGGCTTCTCTTGTTGCGGAGCAGGGACTCTAGGCGTGTGGGCCTCAGTAGCTGCAGCATGCGGGCTCAGTAGTTGTGGCTTGTGGGCTCTAGAGTGCAGGCTCAGTAGTTGTGGCGCAGGGACTTAGTTGCTCCGTGGCATGTGGGATCCTCCCGGACCAGGGCTTGAACCCGTTTCCCCTGCATTGGCAGGCGGACTCTCAACCGCTGTGCTACCAGGGAAGCCCCAATTATTAGAATTTGATGGCAGCATTTTTCACTAAGGAGTCTGTTCTAAGGGGACAGGAGTCCAGGAATGAGCCACCCAGGTGGCAAAGGCCTGGATTTAGTCAGGGACCTTTGTCCCTGAGCTCTCTGAGGCCTGCAAGTTTCTCTTTTTGCCCCCTCTCTATCCACCTATTCTTTACATAAGCTATGCAAGCACAGTAAAAGCATTTTGAAAAGTGGGGAAGTGGAACAGCACCTACCTCGTAGGTATAGTTGGGAGGGTTAAATGAGTTATTTCATGTAAAATGCTTAGAACAGAGCCTGACAATTGGTAAATGTCAATGCACCTCTCCAGACTCCATAACCTTTGTTTTAATGATTCTACAATATGCCATAAGGTGGCTGTCTTATAGCTATTAGAATGTTTATCCAGTGTGTTGACGTGATTACTGAATGCTGATTATTTCCCTAGCTTCCGTTCTGATGTTTCACCAGTTTAGACAAACAACTTTATTCTAAAGCAGGGGACTGCAAACTACGTTACTTGGGCTAAATCCAGTCCACCCCTTGTTTTTGTAAAGACAGGTTTATTGAAACATAAACACTCCATTGAAATATTGCCTATGGCTGCTCTTGCCCTGTAATGGCAGAGTTGAATAATTGCAACAGAGCCTGGTATTTCTATTATCTGGCCTTTCCTAGAAAACATTTGCCAATTCCTGTCCTAAATGAATGATCTTAGATGAGTAAAAAGGTTTTGCTTTGTTTTTGCATAGATTATTAAAAATATATATATGTACATCTATGCATATATCCCTTCCCCACTAGTTTAATTCCTAGAACTCTCTCGATACATTCACAGTGTTTCTTTCAAAGGGGGCAGTGTGGGAAAGGGAATAAGGAAAGACAGCAGGGCATACGTCCAGCCCCAGCAGTTTTGTTAGGCGGTGTGGAAACAATTTGACATTGTTGTTTTCTGAGTCCATTTATCAATGTGCTCCTTCTTAAAAATTTTTTTTTCTTTAAGATTCAAGGATTTGTTCAATATAAATTTTCACTTATCCTATGAGGGCCATTTTTTTTTGCTAGGCAGAAAGTAGAAATAAGGGGAAGAGCACTGGGCTGGGAGTCCAAGACATGAGTTCCAGGTCTAATTTTTCACTAATTTAACACATGACCTTGGGCAAATGGCCTCTCTTGACAATAGTTCCAATTAATTCCCAGATCATTTGTGTGGTCCAGGCTTTAATCGTCTTCCTTGGACAGTTGGGATAGTCTCCCTTCTCCTGGCTTCTCTGCCTTCCCTTCACCCCTCTAGCCCACCTCCAGCTTCTAAAGGTTGCCTTCAATGGTGTCTCTCCCTTCCTCAAAAGTTATCCTTGGGTCTTCATTTTGCACGTTTTAACATCTCCGAGACCCAGTTTCTCATAGAAAGAGGATTCATGACAACAGACTGCAGTTGGATTATTGTGAAGGTCTTTTGAGATCTGTACTATATGGTTCTAAAGACAAGAGGTTACCATCATTACCACCACCACCTCCACCACCGCAGAATAGGCCCCTAGAATCCTGCCCTCTTGAAACTTGGGCCAGAAATCCCACTCTATGGGAAACGCAAATGCTGGAAACACTTTAAAAAATGTTTTTCCTCCATCCAAACTTCTGCCTCCTGGCCTGGCATGGGGCAGATGCTTTCACAGGCAGCTAGGATTTTAATCAGTGCCAAGAGTCTGCTTGTCCAAGGTTGTTTGGCAATACTTGGAGTCTCCCACCTCCCACACATCTCCTCTTTCAATGTTCCATCTCTCAAAGGACATTTCCAAATAGACTCTTTTATCAACAAACTCTTCCAATTAACCTTAGAAATAAGCATGGCATATATTACTCCTCTATGATAGATAGGGAACTGTGGCCCGGAGAGGTGAAGTGAACTTTCCAAGGTCACACAACCATTTGACAGCCCCTCTGGGAGTAAAACTCAGATTTTTAAACTCTTGGTCCTGTGCTCTTTCTTTTTCTCTACAAATATTTTTAAATGGCTTTTGGTCTTAGAATTTCCCACACCTGGCCTTCACTCCAAGTAATATTTTTGTGTATAAAGTCAGTATTATGAAGCTGGGAGAGAAATGGGTGGGAAAGAAATCTCACGTTAATGGATTTTGATGCTAGACAGGAACCTTTACACTGAGGGAAAAAAAAAAAAAAACAAAAACAAGCCACAGATGAAATCTGCAGAGGAAAATAATGTTTTACTTATTCAAAAGAAAGGAAACTGGGCCATGCTACCAAGGTATTCAACTCTAACATATTAATTTCAAGGAACACAAAGGATTATTGACATTAGAACTTCTGCATGAATATAAGAAAAAATACGCTTTACTAAGATTCACAAGACTTGAGATAATTTCTTTTCCTATTCCTCTTCCAGATTCTTTTCCTGGGTCTCCATTTATTCTTCCATAAAATGAGAGGGCGGGCATATCACTTAGCTTAGCCTAAGTTTGGCTGCCATAACAAAGAACCCTCCAATGTTAACAGCTCGTGACAACAAAGAATTATTTCTTGCTTTCTTGGACCAGCTGTGACTCTGCTGTGGGTCTTCTTTTTTCCTGGATCAAAGTGGAAGGAGAAGCCCTTCACTGGCACATGCCAGTCTCATGGCAGAGAGAGAAGAAGCAAAGCAGAACCACTGTTTGTGTATTAAAGATATTGCTTGGAAATAACCCTTATCATTTCTTTTACATTTGGCTGAAGCAAGTCAAACGGACAAGTCCAATGTCAATGAGACGGAAATTATGATTCTCCTCAAGGACAGGCCCAGTAGAGAAGAGTCCTAAAGGAACATGTTTGACAATAATGCAGTCTACCAAGATGGGGTTAAACTTAGTGTATCCAACTATTTCTTGAACATCTCCGCTTAGGTGTCCCATCTCAAACTCAAAGTGTCTGAAACCGAACTTATCACCTTAGCTTCCCAAACGGACCCCTCTTTCTATATGTCTTCAATACAGAAATGGCACCACCATCTATCTATCACCCCACCATTCAAACCAGAACTGAGGAGTTGTCCTACAGTATTCCTCCTTGGTCTCACCTCCTAGGTCCAATTGTCAACTGAGTCCTGTGGATTCTGCTTCTGCATTACCTCTTCTTGTATTTCCTCAATCACTGTCATAATCCAAGCCAGGGTTGATGAAAGTCGATCTACTACAATTCCTAATGAATCTCCCCACCTCTAGGCTCTGGCACCCAGTGTGAGGTATGGATTTGAGGGCAAAAGACGTAGTGAAAGCCAGAAATTATCATAAGACCAGTAAATTTTTCCTGAATAAATGGTTGGTAAATGTGTCACTGAAAGCATTTCTTTCTCTTTTGCTTTTTTTTTTTTTTTCCACAAGGAGGAAGGGATAGGAATCAAGTATATTTTAAAAGAGTTAAGATCTTTCCTGTTAAATATCAGCAAATACTTTAGTCCTGCATTTTAAAGATATACACAAAAATGATGAGAAATGCAAGTCTTTCAAAACAGCAGGACTTCTTATTGCATGAGGCCATGCATTTGACTGGCCTGTTCACCTGCGAACCCGCCCACTTGATGTGAAAAATTTGGGTCATCCTTGTTCACTGCTGCTTCTTTCTACACCCATTCCTGACCTTCCAGTTTCTAGGGGCTCTAAAGGGAAAGATAGACAAGGAAAGATCGGTGGTAGGCAGAGTCCCAGGAATGGTGGACTGGGAAGAATTAATTCTGGCCAGTTCTCCAGATGCTGGTGACACGAAATGAGAGAGACACACAGCAGGAAGGAACCTCAATTACCAGGGAGTCCAGCCCCCACGTTTAAAGGTGAAGACTTGAAGGCTCAGAGCAGGGAAGTGACTTGCCCAAGGTCACCCAGCAAATGAGAAGCAAGACTGGGGCCCGAACCTAGGACGCCCGCATCACAGAGCAGTCTCTGTACTTAACAGTCTGTGATAGGTACTCAAGCATGCTTAAGGAGAGACCTATGCTTTGTGTATGACTGTTTTTGCATTTTCTTTTTCATCCATTTCCAGACACAATAGATGCTTCTAGAACTCTCCACTGGCATATTTTCATTTGACTTGGAGGCAGGTGGGCCCCGTTATTGGACATGGGCTGGGCTCTGTGTTTTAAGACCTAAGGCCAAACCCTGACACAACTCCTCACTCCCTGTGTGACCTCAGGCTGTTGCTCTGTCTCTCGGAGCCTTGGTTTCCTCACTTAGGAAACGGGCGTGAAAATAATGCATGCTTGTCAAGCTGCTGCTTGTAAAAATTACAATTTTTACAGCAATTGCTGAATTTGATAATTCAGTTTGTCACACTTCTACTGAAGTGCTTGCTCTGAGCAAGACACCAGGGCAGCAAAGATGGCTCAGTGTCACCCTGCAAGCACCACCAAGAGAGAGCTCCCTGATAACGCATCTGTCTTCTCCACCCACTAATCAATAAATGCACAGTGACAGAAAGTCAGTGATAGAAGGGTATAGAGGACAAAGAAGTAAGACAGGGATGGAGGGATCAGTTCTTTCTAGATAGTTACAGGAGGCCCTCCAGAGGAGGTGATACAGGAGAATAAGTTTTGAAAGATGAAACAGAACTCTCTAGGTGAGGAATCCGGGTAATTTTAGGGAAACGTAATACCATGAGTTAATGCATGAAGGTGTGAACGTGTAGGGTTTGGGGAAAACTATAGTAAATAATTTAATATAGCTAGAGCACAGAAGAAAAGTGGGGGTAAGGGGTGGTCAGGGTGAGAAATGAGGCAAGAGGGTTTGGTCTGGGACCCCTCATGAGGCCACTGCAGTGAGACGCTGCAAGAGGAATAATTCAACATGAGCCAGAGCACACAAGTTGGTGGCCTGCGGATTAGCCCAAAGATGTGTTTTGCTTGACTGATGTGGGACCTTAATTTAGGTGGGATGTGTACTCTCCAATTCTATGTTCTATCGTCTTCCTAGCCCTGACCTTACTTTGCTCCTTCACTTATTTTTATTCATTGCCTGGGCCTTGTAGGCCTTTGAGCTTGAGAGGTTTAGAGCGGAGTGCTGATGAAATCAGATCTGAGTTTAAGATTGATGCCTATGGCTGAATCCCTGGGGGGAAATAAGGGGTAACTCTGGAGGCCAAGAACCCTGTTGAGACAGTGGCAGTAATTCAGTTGAGAGATGACGAGATCCTGATCTGAGGCAGAGGGTATGGAGAGGGGAGGATGAAACTGAGAATTATTTGGGAGGCAGGATCCACGGGACTTGGTCATAAATTATGATGAAGATATGCGAGAGTGAACTCATCTGAAGGGTTTTTGAGGTCAGACTGTCTCATAACTAGTATCCCTGGTGTTCGCCCAGAGCCTGATGCAACTAGAACCTGAATAAATACTTCTTGAATATAAAAATAAATGGGTAAGAGATTTCAGATGGTTCTCAGGTTTCTAATTTAAAAGGAGACACGTAGTAGGTATTCAATACTCCTCAGCTGAATGTGAGCGGCACATTTCTAATAAGAAGTTTGGGCTCCTATTTTAACCTGAGTAGCAGTTCCTCAAGATCTAGAGCCCATGGGAGGCCAGTGAAGGAATTTGTGTGGCTTCTGAAGAAGCATAAATTAGAGGCAATCATTAAGGGGGATGTTGTCTGACATTTCCCTTACGAGACCTGGGCCAAAGGAGTTCAAACGCGGAGTGCCTTTGCTTTTTGAGATGAAAATCAGAGCACGTTCAGACCCGGAGCTGCCAGGAGGCTGGGACATTCTCCTGGCCTAGTCCTCTCACCACTGAAGTAATAACAAAGATATAACCAACAAAATAAATAAGTGCTCTGTGGATTGAAGAGATAATACTTCCATGGGTCAAATATTAAAATATCAAAGGTCCAGGAAAAGAGACCATAAAGGCCCATTTCATGAACCAGTCAGGAGTATTTCAGGGCAAAGTTGGAATGATATTTTATGTCACCTCTGAGGCATAAAGGGCACTTTATGAGTCAAAGGAAACCAGGTTCTCAAATGGCTGGAGACTGCAGGTTACTTGTTTGAAATCTAAACACCAACTCGGATTGCAGAACAAAATTAATCCCAGCACTCCTTGTCCAGGAGAGTTTGCTGAGGCTGTCAGAAGCAGTGGAGTGGGAGGTGAGCCCTGGGGCCAGGCAGATGGAATCCCAGTTGCTCCAGTCACCACGGGGCCAGCACCCAACGGGCCAATGTTAGCCAATGGGCCCATGTTTACTGAGCCATAGGGGCCAGAGAAGGACCCCAGCCCTGGAAGATTGGGAGAAAGAAAATGAAGTACTAGGATTTCAGGAAATGCTTGCTGGGTGAGGACTGAGTGAAGGGTTTGCCTCATTCACATCTCTGCTTGAATGTTTCTTCCCCAAGAACCCATTACATTCTGTCCCCTTGCTCTCCTTTATTTTCCTTCATTGATATATAATATAATATCAAGAATTGGTGCATGCCCTCTGTTTCCTTATTGTCCCTTTTTCTTTTAGATGATAACCTCCATATGGACATGGGCTGCACATTTTTATCTGCAACAGAGCATTGCCTGATGCAAAGAAAGGACTTAGATGACTGTCCAATGAATAAATGAATGAATGCCCCTTTTTTGTGGTAATTAAGGCCTGTGTCAGATGATTCAGACCTGGTCCCTCCCGTTTTAGTGCTCACAATCCGGTGGGAGAGACAGCTACCCTGTTGTATTGAAATTATTAGCATCAATGTAGACTAGTGTGCAGGATGCTATGGGGTCCCAAGAAAACACATAAGCCCTCCTTCTTGTTGGAGAAGGACAGGGAAAGCCACCAGGAAAGTGATGTTGCAGGGAAGATCTGAAGGATGTGTAGGAGTTAGCCAGAAGGGGACATTGGGAGAGTGTTCACAGCAGTAGAAATGACTTGTGCTAATTCACAGCACCCCCTGTGACGTAGCTGAGTAAAGATGTATCAAAGGAATTAATACGTGAAGAAATGCTTTTGCATTTACAACAACTGATTTTCCTAATCATTTGTTCCAAGAGCCAGTCAAAAAATTGCCTTCCCACTAAGGTGTCATTTAACTGAATTGTGCATTGGCCTATTTTGTTTTTCTCTAAGAAAATATAAACATTGCCAGGAGCATGAGCGGGTTGACATAGGAACTTGGAAAAAAAAAATAAAACAGGACAAAATAATAGACAATATATAATTGGTTCTCCTACAAACACTCACACAGCCTTTTAGACAAGAAAGGACTTCAAGTATCACCTAGTGAGGTGTGTTGAAAAGGACCCAGAATTTAAACTTGGAAGGATGGGTTTCAAGGATCACATCAAAATTTACCAGGCAAGTCATTTTGTGTCTGTCAGTTGTGGTTTCTGAGCTGTGAGAATCAAATGAAAATACTTTGTGGGTCAAAAATGATGGGCACATAAGAGTAATTTATTATTATTCTTCCCATCAATGTATTATTTTTTTAATAGCAGAGGAAAATGCCCTCTTTTTTTGGTGTACAGTTCTAGGAATTTTAACACATGTATAGATTTATGTAAGCACCCCAATGATCAGGATATAGAGTAGGTCTATCAGCCCGCCTAAAACTCCCTCATAATCCCATCATCCCTGCACCCCTCATCCCTGGCAACAACTGGTCTGTTCTCTGTCACTGTAGCTTATCTTTTTGTAAATGGCAAATGACAGATAAATGGACTCGTACAGTGTATAACCTTCTGAGACTGACTCCTTTCACTCAGCATTACGCCCTTGACATGTGTGCAGTTGTTGGATGGGTCAACAGGTCATTCCTTCCTATTGCTGAGCAGGATTTCATGGCATGGATGTATCACAGCTTGTTTATGTGGTCACCTGCTGGAGGATATGTGGGCTGTTTCCACTTGTTGGTGATTATGAAGAGACCAACTATACCTATTGGTGTTCGGGTGTTTGTGTGAACCTATTTTGTTTTTTCCCCAGAGAAAATACCCGGTAGTGGGGTTGGTGAGTTGCAGGTTAAGTATATGATTGATTTTATCAAACATGCCAAACTGTTTTCCAGAGTGGCTATACCATTTTGCATTCCCAGGACTGTGATTTAGTTTTGTTTTGTTTTTTTTCAGTACACGGATCTCTCACTGCCGTGGCCTCTCCAGTTGCGGAGCACAGGCTCTGGACGCACAGGCTCAGCGGCTACGGCTCACGGGCCCAGCCGCTCCGCGGCATGTGGGATCCTCCCGGACTGGAGCACGAACCCGCGTCCCCTGCATCGGCAGGCGGACTCTCAACCACTGCGCCACTAGGGAAGCCCAAGTGTGATTTAGTTTTGAATGGAGGACATGTGAGGCCCAGAGAGGGGAAGTGATTTCCTTTTGATCACAAAGCAAACAAGGAAATGTGGGAAAGACTCCTATAACTCCCATTCCTGCTCCCCTTTTATTAACCGGAGATTTAACACCATTCATTTTATGTAATTCTCAAGAGAAACTCTGTGAGGGAAGGTCTATTTATTGGTTTGCTCACTTATTTATTTGCCCTATTTTACAGGGGAAGAGACGGGTGGGAGGGTAGGTGTAAGAAGGTACGTGACCTGCCCAAGGTCATATAACTCGCATGTGGGGGACAGTTTGACTCCAAGTTCATGCTCTTCCCTCTAGGCACATTTCCTCTCGATTGCTGGAGGTTAGGGCCAGAGCTTCATTTCAAATGAGTCAATATTTCCACTCTCATGGTTGTGCTATGTTACAGAGGAAAAATTTCCATGCTTTCATAGTGTGAACTGTGTTTATTAATAACTGTTCCTCAATTGCTTCAATTTTCACTTTATTAAAAAGCTAAAGCTTGGCTCACTTGTCATCTTCTCTCTGCTTAGAATGGGTTTTTTTTTTAACTGGGGCAGGGACTGAGAAATGAAAAGAAGGCTTTGGATCTGGTGCCCACTGTGCCCGCCAGGCGATTCCATGCCACTCTGCCTCCTTCTGGTTGGCGTTTCAACAAGGAGCGGTCCTCAACATCAGCTGGATTGGAGACACTTTGACAGGGCAGGAGACCCACTCTGGTTCCAGCATCCCACAATTAGTTTCATGGCTAAAAGGTGTTAAGATGATTTTTAGTTCAAGGCTGTTTGTGTCAGAGGGAAAAACTGACAGATCACTTGCAGAATTCAGCTTTTATGAGTGCTTACATCTCTCCCGGACTAAAGTTCCCTGCTTGAGCCCTGGAGACAAGGAGAAAAAAAGGAAGGAAGGAAAGTAGGCAAGGAAGGAGGGAAAAGAGAAAGGAAGGGAGAAAAGAAGAAATGAAAAAATGAAGGGGAAGTAAAACTAGAGAGAGAGAGAGAGAGAGAGAGAGAGAGTAAGGAAAGATGAGAAATACTAAAAAGAAGGGGGGATAAAAAGACTTGAAACCAGGTAGTTTATTTTTCTTCCTTGGTGTTTGTTATAGATTATCCTAGACTAGGGAACAGAGTAATTGGACCAACGGGACAGAGTAATTGGACCAAACTAATTAGATCTTCATTTGATTTTGTGTTTGTTTGTTTGACTACTTAGTTTATACCTTGGCAGAGAGTTTTATCATACATATTCTGCTAACTGGTTTATCTAAGAGATGGTGCATGCACAAAACTGACATTGGATTTGCTGCTTCAGACCACACAGAAGAGGGGAGAAAACCTTTCCAGTAAACATTGATGTCTAGGAGAAGTGGAAGACCTGACAGAGAGATTCACAGGCCTCTTGGAGTCCCTGAGAAGCAGAGTTGATAAGTGTGGCTGGGCTGAGCAAATGTCCAGTGAGCCCCCAGGAATGACGTGGTACCCTCCTAAGATTCTGGAATTTGCAGTCAGACAGATCTGAGTTTAATTCCTGACTTTGCTACTTACTACCATTTTTGTCTTCTCTGAGTCTCAGCATTCCCACTAGTGAAATGGGATAATAATGCTTTCCCAGTTGGGCCAAGGGAAGGGTGAAGTGAGATAGCAGGGCTTAACAGCAAGTATGCCTTTTAGGAAGAGCTTAGTTCTGCCATTCCTCCTGGCCTGGGGAATATCTGGGGAAGTAAGCCAGGACACTTATGATGTGAGGAGAACTGACACCGAGGCCACAGGCTATGCCACAAGCATCTATTCACCCGAACTTCCAGTAGAATCAAATTTTGGGACTTGAGCAAGGCATCTTTTCTTCCTGGATTTCAGTTTTCCTATTGGGCAATTATATTCTGAGCAACGAATTAATGATGCTGAGCCCTTGCAGTTCTTGTAACAGGCACTCTCTCATTTTTGGGGTCCCCACTGGTGTGTCCTTGTTCTGTTTGACTCTCTGACCACCCTCCCTGGGCCTCTAGTTTCAGGTGAGGCATCATCTGCTCTGGGGCTCTTCTCCAGACATGGGACTTTGTGCCCTTCCTTGGGGCTCATTTGGCATCTCTACAATAACACTTGGAAACTGTTGTGCTGTGTTGTATATATCAGTTTATTTACCTGTCAGAATGCAAGCTTCTTGAGTTCAGGAACCTGCTTCCATCTCTGAATCTCCAGCTCCTAACACAGTACCTACTTGTGTGACTCTGTGCAAATTACTTAACTTCTTGTAGCTTCAGTTTCCTCATCTGTTTCTGGTACATAGTAAGTGCTCAATGTATGTAAGTTATTATAAATGTCATTTTGAATGATTGAATGAATTAATAAATATGAATAAGACACATTCCCTGACATTAAGGAGTTTAGTCTAGTGGGGGAATATGTATAAAGAGCTCACAATGAAACAATGTTGATTTTAAAGTAGAAAAATGTTAAAAACTGTTATAACAATAGCAAAGAAAGACTAATTTGAAATTTGACCATTAAACTAAAGATGAAAAGTCTAGAAGTATGAAACTGGTACGTGTGGAGTGGAGACATGGGGAAGTATAGGTAGAAAGTATCTTTATAACAAGGAGTTAGGCTACAAGGAGATGTGAATGAGAATTCTCTAATTTGCTCTGAGTTTCCTAACTACCAAAGCAGAAAATTAGGCCAGTTTTACATTACAAAGCTTTGATCCTAGCAGTAGAGATTATCCAGGGATTTGTAACAAGGGCACCATTGGCATTTATGGGAGGGAAGATTCTTGACCGGGTGAGACTGTCCCACGTAGTGCAGGACATGGAGCTTCCCTGGCCTCTGCCTGATAAATGTCAGCTGTAACCTCTAGTCAGCATGACAATAAAAAAAAAATGCTTCTGTCAACATTGTTCATCAGCTATATTCCAATATAAAATAAAAAGTTACCAAAGATAAATTTCTAAATGCAGTAGTTCTCAAATTCTCGTATCTAAATAAACTTAATGATAGCAAAGAATGAAACATTCAGGTAGAGAGGGTTGGGGAACAATCAGAAACTGCCTATCACACAAATAAAATTTCTTTGAAATCTCTTTTAAAAAAATGCCTTCACCCTTTTACAAATGCCCCTTAAAGCACGGAGCTAACTCCATCTAGGACCACTGAACCAAACCCATTTGATTTCAAAGGGAAAGGGTGTCGAGATTCAGAGAGGACCTGGCTGTCCAGGGTCTCACAGATTGGAAGCATCAAGGTCAGGCCTCAAAACTCATATTTCTTGACTCTGCTTTGGTTTCTATTAATGTTCTATTTCCCAGTGTTTTTTTTTTTTTTTTTAAGTTCTGTTGATTTTACAATTTCAACCATATATTGAAGCCAACCCACCCTTTGCATTTGAAGATTGAGCTTTAATTTTCCAATCTGTAAACCATTATCTTGTACGGGGAGACATTGGGGGAAAATGACCAATTATCTCATGGGCAGAAACCAGAGGGCCTCAGTGCTCTTGGAAGCTTAGAGAGTTCTGAGTGAGAAGTCAGAATGCCTGACTTCCTCCACCGAGACTGCGCCAACATGGTTTCCTGAGATTTCCCAGGCCAGACAGTTTGACTCAGTCCTTCCAAGAATTCAGACAGAAAAACCCAGACTCTTCCTTCTTTGGCTGCATTTATCTGGTGATTCTGATGGAAGCAAACAGAGGAGTGGAGGGGGCTCTCAATGTGTGTGATGACTATCATAGTACGTACAGTGATGAGAAACTCCTTGTAGAGCTCTTCTAGGTAAGGAGGGGCCAGATCTGACCTGGTTCCCTTTGTCAGCCTGGAGATTGGCCAGGACCTACACACAGCTTGGAGGAAAGACTTCTGGATCTAGAGGGTTTCTGCCTCTGCAGCTTAAGTCCGTGTGATCTTGATCAAATGCAATTCTCCTCTCCTCTCAGAGCCTCATCCTGAGAGCACTGCAATCACATGGCTATTGGAGGGAATCTCACTGGATGATAATGAGAGTGTTCTTTGCCTTTTTGAGGCAGCCATGGTGGCAGAGAACACTAGTGTTTGAGAAGGATCCAGTTTCCATTCTTCTTCCTGGATACATAGCTACACCTCATTCCAGCCCCCTTGCACTTATGATGGAGCCGATGGAAGGTGGGTAAAACTGCTATATTCTCCTTTGAAGGTACTCCGCCCTCTCTTTTTCCCTCTGTGCAGCCTTGGAGGTCACATGTTGGAGATGGCAGTGCCCCAAGATGGGAGGAGTCTGGGCCCCAAATCACCCTGAAGTCTGCCCCTGAGCATTTGATTACACTATGGAGTGGGCAAGAAATAACTTTTAAATTTAGTGGCTTAACAATAAAGCTGTGTCTGTTCTAGAAACACCTGATAGCCTATCCTGACTAATACAATTGTTAATATGACTCAGCAGACTATGGGCAAAGTAAATGAATGAACACTGCTTTCTTCTTCCCCCAGCCTCCAGTCCCTACTTGTCTGTTCTCAGGAGAGATTCTGAAGCGATTACTCAGAACTTATTGAGAAATTTCATCTTTGTGCTTTTTTATCCAATGTAAGTTGATTCCAAAATCCTTTCTTTCCCCCATTGTAACACTACTGCTATTTGAGAGGCAAACAAACCTCTGGTTGGATCCTGTTTCTGGAACTTCCCCTGTGTGACCTTGGGAAGGTCATCTGACAGCTGAGGAGACTGAAGCTCAGAGAAGGATAGGGGGACTAATAGAACCTGTGTTACTGGATTGTTGTGAAGATTAAATGAGGTCATGGACGTGAACACAGTGCCTGGCACATAGAAAGTGCTCCATAAATGTGAGTCCCAACATTCCTCACTCTCCCTGAAGAGTAAGGAGCTTTGTTTCTTGCTAAAGGAATCACTGAGGGAACAGCAGATAAGGGATTGGGGGAGAGGCAGGTAGGCATTTCCTGATCCCTTCACCCCGATTGCAGCCCTATATAAAACTCATCTTTTCAAGGCACTCTGGTGTGGAAGAAGGGTTGTTTTTTTTTTTTCCAGGCTTGGTTCTTTGGACAAATAGCTGCTCTTCTTCTGGGGGCTTCAGTTTCTCTTTAGAATGGCTGGGTTGGACCTAATGACCTCCAGCTCTGCCAGTGTGGAATTCCAGGTTAATGTGGGAAGACCGAGAGATTGTGGAGAGAAAGGCATCAAGGGTGGGGAATGGGCTGGATAGGAGGCTCAGTTGTATCATATAATATGTCCCAGAGGACACAAGCCATGCTCCAAGGTCATACAGAAAAGATTTACAGTCTTGGAGTCCATAAATAATCCCTGGATAGTGGAATCTTTTAAATCTGCAATGACACTGGATGCCAAAATAGAGGAGAAAACTCACTCTTCTTAGAAACTCTAATGTCGATTGTGAACTTTTGCAGGATTGAATTCTGGCTTGCTTTCTTTTCTTTTTCTTGTATTTTTCTTCCTTTCTCTCCTCCTCTTCCTCCTCCTTTTTCTTCTCCTCCTCCATCTCCTCTTTCTCTCCAGGCTCCTTTCCCCTCCCTTCTCCTCCCTTAGTCCTGGTTTGCTACTGACAACTACTTTCTCATTTTTCAAGAACTTTGCTTCTTTCACTTCTCTTTTTGATGCATGTGATTTATTATCTAATTTCCAAACCAACTTATCTAACTTATGTATATATTTTCACATCTATTATTTAGCCACCTCTCCAGATACTGCAGGGAGGAAAATCAGGTCACTTTTTGATTAAACGGTCTTGGTGACTTAATAACACTGATAACAGACAGTAATTTATAAATTCAGGAGAAAGTGTCAGGCACCATGATTTTAACTACTATTGCAGGCAGTTGAAGTTTTGCAGAAAGAGATTATGGGTGGGGGTTAATTCTGGGAAAAACAAGTTGAAGACAAATAGGCACTTTCCAACACTGTTTATAGTTTTTAGGATAATTACAAATTCCAAGTTTTGGGGGACAAAATCATTAACTCTGACGTTCCAAGCAACCTTGAAATTGACTCCAATCTGAAACTTCAGCCAGTGAGCCAACATTTTTTTGATGTGCAATCATGTACTTTTTTTCTTTGGAGTAGAAAATTAAGAGCACAATTTAGAATCATGTGGAGAGTGTTACCATAGCATTTTATTCCCAAGGTGGCCTTAATTACAATTATGGGGACATAATTATAGGGAAATACAGAGATTTCACCTATATCAGGCCTCCTTCCTTCCCTTCTTCTCCTTAATACATACAGGTTGAAGATTTTGACTAGAAACCACAACACCCCAAATTCTTAACAGTGCTCAGAACAGGTTTTATGCTAAAAAATGTTAAATGAGTTTATTTTCTCAGCTACTCTGCAACCTAAGTATCACTAGTGTGATTTATAGATGAGATTGCAGTAGTTTTGGACTTCGAAGTGGCAGAACCAAGATTTAATTCCTGGTGTATCTGGTTCCAAAATTTCTCTTTCCACTCCTGTGCCCAGAAATTCCTTCTATGTAACTATTGTTTTGGTTGCCTGAAATTGACACTAATGTCTTTCTTTTCTTGTGGAATACAAAAATTTAAAGGGGATAAAACTCTGAATAAAGGAAACAATAATGTAAATTTCCATTTTCCATTGAGAAAGCATTTCATGGTTTCATTCACTTATTCCCAACAAACTGTCACAAATTCAGTTTTTTAAAAAAATGTTACTTTTTGAGTCTCCCACTCTAGACTGTAAGCTCCTCAAGGAAAGAGAGCATCTCTGCTTCGTTTGGTATTTTCTATCCAGTACTGAGACAACTGGTGGATGTTTACATACTAAGTACTTCCTACTACGTGACTACTCTTAACTGATATTTAACTAGTGCTTTCCATGTATAATCATACAAGACCATAAGACGCCAGACCATTGAATATAATTGGGAAGAGAAGATTAAAACCAGGAACAAACAGTTAATGAGAGAAGACACTGAGGGCCAGGGGACCAGTGGATATTGGGCTCATCTGTCATGGCTTCAGAACCTTCTTCATTGTGACAGAAAATGGATGAAAGGGACTGTACCAGTTATTCCCTGTTTGTCCTCCAGATCTACTCTCTACTCTTCCCTGATTCTCTCTGTGCCCTGAAGTCTGACCCCTATGGAATGTATCACCCAAGCTCCCTGTCCTCTGTTTTCCAGTTGAGTTTGGCCAGTAAGTGCTGGCAAGATTGTGGAGGGCAGAAATGGAAGAGGAGGAGTCTTTCTACTCCCTCCCTGCATTGCCATGGTTTGGGCAGTGGCTGTATCTCTCTGCAACAGCAGCACATGTTGGTAAGAGTAGACCCTCTCTCGTCTCTCTGTTTCATGGGCTCTGGTAATTCTGGTCCCTTTCCTTGCTCTTTTAGCCCCTGGTGTGGCAGCAGCTTTTTGTGATTATTAGTCTCTGGGTATGTTACTTATCCTTTGCTCTCTTTTTAAAATTTTTAATTAATATTTATTTTTTTAAAATTTTTATACAATTTTTAAAGGCTATACTCCATTAACAGTTATTATAAAATATTGGCTATATTCCCCGTGTTGTACAATACATCCTTGTAGCTAATCTGATGCTCAGTGGTTTGTACCTCCCACTCCCCCACCCCTGTATTGCCTCTCCCCTCACTCCCTACTGGTAACCACTAGTTTGTGCTCCGTATCAGTGCATCTTTTTCGTTAGGTTCAGTAGTTTGTTGTATTTTTTAGATTTCACGTAGAAGTGATATCATACAGTATTTGTCTTTCTCTGTCTGACTTATTTCACTTAGCATAATACCCTCAAAGTCCATCCATGTTGCTGCAAATGGCAAAATTTCATTCTTTTTTATGGCTGAGTAGTGTTCCATTGTATATACATACCACATCTTCTTTATCCATTCATCTGTTGATGGATACTTAGGTGGCTTCCATATCTTGACAATTGTAAATAATGCTGCTATGAATATTGGTGTGCATGTATCTTTTTGCATTAGTGTGTTTAGTTTTTGTGGATATGTATCCAGGAGTGGAATTTGTGGGTCATATGGGAGTCTATTTTTAGTTTTCTGAAAAACCTCCATACTGTTTTCCACAGTGGATGTACCAAATTACATTCCCACCAACAGTGCATGAGGGTTCCCTTTTCTCCACATTCTTGCCAACATTTGTTATTTGTGTACTTTTTGATGGTAGCCATTCTGACAGGTGTGAGGTGATATCTCACTGTGGCTTTGACTTGCATTTCTCTGATGATTAGTGATGTTGAGCATCTTTTCATGGGTCTATTGGCTACCTGTATTTCCTTTTTGGAAAAATGTCTATTCAGTTCTTCTGCCCATTTTTAATGGTTTTGTTTGGGTTTTTCTCATGTTGAGTTCTATGAGCTGTTTATATATGTTGGATACTAATCCCTTATTGGTCATATGACTTGCAAGTATTTTCTCCCATTCAGTAGGTTGTCTTTTTGTTTTGTTGATGGTTTCCTTTGCTGTGAAACACCTTTTAAGTTTAATTAGGTCCCATTTATTTACTTTTGCTTTTATTTCTTTTGACTTTAGGAGATGTATCCAAAAAAAATTGCTATGATTTATGTCAAAGAGTGTTCTGCCTAGGGTTTCCTCTAGGAGTTTTATAGTATCTGGTCTTACATTAGGTCTTTAATCCATTTTGAGTTTATTTTTGTATATGGTGTTAGAAAATGTTCTATTTCATTCTTTTACACACCACTGTTCAGATTTTCAAGCACCACTTATTGAAGAGTCTTTTCTCCATTGTATATTCTTGCCTTCTTTGGTGCAGATAAATCGACCATTAGTGCGTGAGTTTATTTCTGAGATGTCTATCCTGTTCCACCGATATTTGTGTCTGCTTTTGTGGTAGTACTATACTGTTTTGATTACTGCAGCTCTGTAGTATAGTCTGAAGTCAGGGAGTGTGATTTCTCCAGCTCCATTCTTCTTTATCAAGATTGTTTTGACTATTCAGGGTCTTTTGCATTTCCATACAAATTTTGAAAAATATTTGTTTTAGTCCTGTGAAAAATGTCATTGGTGTTTTGATAGGGATCACATCAACTCTGTAGATTGTCTTGGGTAGTATGGTCATTTTAACAATATTCATTCTTCCAATCCCAGAACATGGTGTATATTTTCATCTGTTTTTGTCATCTTCAATTTCTTTCATCAGCATCTTACAGTTTTCTGAGTACAGGCCTTTTAACTCCTTAGGTAGGTTTATTCCTAGGTATTTTACTCTTTTTGATGTGATGGTAAATGGAATTGTTTCCCTAATTTCTCTTTCTGATACTTTGTTGTTAGTGTATAGAAGTACAACAGATTTCTGTATATTGATTTTGTATCCTGCAACTTTATAAAATTCATTGAGGAGCTCTAGTAACTTTCTGGTTACATCTTTAGGATTTTCTATGTAGAGTATCATGTTATTTGCAAACAGTGACCGTTTTACTTCTTCCTTTCCAATTTTCATTCATTTTATTTCTTTTTCTTATCTGATTGCTGTGGCTAGGACTTTCAAAACTATGTTGAGTAAAAGTGGCCAGAGTGGGCATCCCTGTCTTCTTCCTGATTTTAGAGGAAATGCATTCAGCATTTCACCCTTGAGTATGATGTTAGATGTGGGTTTCTCATATATGGCCTTTATTATGCTGAGGTATGTTCCCTCTATGTCCACTTTCTGCAAATATTTCTTTTCAGCATGAATGAATGTTGAATTTTATTGAAAGATTTTTCTGCATCTATTGAGATGATCGTATGGATTTTATTCTTCAATCTGTTAATGTGGTGTATCACATTGATTGATTTGTGGATATTGAAAAATCCTTGCATCACTGGGATAAATCCCACTTGATCATGCTGTATGATCCTTTTAATGTACTGTTGGATTTGGTTTGCTAGTATTTTGTTGAGCACTTTTTTTTTTTTTTTTTTTTTTGCGGTACGTGGGCCTCTTACTGTTGTGGCCTCTCCCATTGCGGAGCACAGGCTCCGGATGTGCAGGCTCAGCGGCCATGGCTAACAGGCCTAGCCACTCCGTGGCATGTGGGATCTTCCCAGACTGGGACACAAACCCGTGTCCCCTGCATCGGCAGGCAGACTCTCAACCACTGCGCCACCAGGGAAGCCCTGTTGAGCACTTTTGAATCTATATTCATCAGTGATATTGGCCTGTAATTTTCTTTTTTTGTAATATCTTTCTCTGGTTTTGGTATAAGGTGATGCTGGCCTCATTGAATGAGTTTGGAATTTTCCTTCCTGAGCAAATTTTTAGAACAGTTTGAGAAGGATAGGCATTAACTCTTCTCTAAATGTTTGTTGGAATTCATCTATGAAGCCATCTGGTCCCGGAATTTTGTTTATCAGGATTTTTTCTTTTCAGTTACTGATTCAATTTTATTACTGGTAATTGGTCTATTCATATTTTTTATTTCTTCCTGGCTTAGTCTTGCGAGATTGTGCTTTTCTAAGAATTTGTCCATTTCTTCTAGGTTTTCCAGTTTATTGGCATATAGTTTTTCATAGTAGTCTATTATGACCCTTTGTATTTCTGTGGTGTTGGTTGTAACTTCTCTTTTTTCACTTCGGATTTTATTGATTTGGGCTTTCTACTTTTTCTTGATGAGTCTGGCTATAAGTTTACAATTTTATCTTTTTGAAAGAACTAGCTTTTAGTTTCACTGATCTTTTCTATTGTCTTTTTAGTCTCTATTTCTGCTCTGATCTTTATGATTTCTTTCCTTCTAGTAACTTTGGGTTTGTTCTTCTTTCTCTAGTTCCTTTAGGTGTAAAGTTAGGTTGTTATTTGAGATTTTTCTTGTTTCCTGAGGTAAGCTTGTATTGCTATAAACCTCCCTCTTAGAACTGCTTTTGTTGTGTCCCATAGGTTTTGGATCATCATGTTTTGTCATTTGTCTCTAGGGATTTTTAAATTTTCTCTTTGATTTCTTCAGTGATCTGTTGGTTGTTTAGTAGCATATTGTTTAGCCTCCACGTGTTTGTGTTTTTTGAAGGTTTTTCCTTGTAGCTGATTTCTAGTCTCATAGCTTTGTGGTTGGAAAAGATGCTTGATATAATTTCAATTTAAAAAAAAATTACCTAGGCTTGTTTTGTGGCCTAGCATGTGATCTATCCCAGAGAATGTTCTACGTGCACTTGAAAAGAATGTTTATTCTGCTGCTTTCAGATGGAATGCTCTTTATATATCAATTAAGTCAGTCTGACCTAATGTGTTATTTAAGGCCAGTGTTTCCTTATTGATTATCTGTCTGAATGATCTGTCCATTGATGAAAGTGGCATGTTAAAGTCCCCCACTATTATTGTGTTATTGTCAATTTCTCCTTTTATGTCCATTAATACTTGCCTTATATACTTAGGTGCTCCTATGTTGGTAGCTTATATATTTACAATTGTTATATCTTCTTGGATTGATCCCTTGATCATTATGTAGTGTCCTTCTTTGTCTCTTGTAATAGTCTTTATTTTAAAGACATATATTTTGTCTGATATATGTATTGCTACCCAGGCTTTCTTTTGATTTCCATTTGCACAGAATACCTTTTTACATCCCCTCACTTTCAAGCTGTATTATGTCTCTAGATCTGAAATTAGTCTCTAGTAAGTAGCATATATACAGGTCTTGCTTTTGTATCCTTTCAGCCACTCTATATCTTCTGGTTGGAAAATTTAGTCTATTTACATTTAAGGTTATTATCATTATGTATGTTCTTATTGTCACTTTGTTAATTGTTTTGGATTTGTTTTTGTATGTTTTTTTTTCCCATTTCTTCTCCTTTTGTTCTCTTTTCTTGTGATTTAATGACTATCTTTAGTGTTATGTTTGGATACCTTTTCCTTTTTTGTGTGAATATCTATTATAGATTTTTGATTTGCAGCTACTATGAGATTTTTGATTAACAGTCTATATTTATATGTGATTGTTTTTAGTTGCTAATGTCTTAATTTCAAATGCCTTTTAAAAAGACTGCACTTGTACTCTTGTCCTCTCTTGATTACTGTTTTTGATATCACATTTTACATATAATTGTTTTGTGTATCCTTTAATTGCTTATTGAGCATATAGATGATTTTATTACGTTTGCCTTTTAACTTCCCTTTTAGCTCTGTGTGTGGATGATTTTCGACCTTTACTGTATGTTTGCCTTTATCTGTGAGCTTTTTCATTTCATAATATTCTTGTTTCTAGTTGTGCATTTTCTTTCTTTTTTTTTCACCCAGAGAAGTTCCTTTAACATTTGTAAAGCTGGTTTTGTGGTGCTGAACTCTTTAAGTTTTGCTTGTCTATACGGTTTTTGATGTCTTCGTCAAATCTGAATGAGTGCCTTGCTGGGTAGAGTATTCTTGGTTGTAGGTTTTTCTCTTTCATGACTTTAAATACATTGTGCCATTCCTTTCTGGCCTGCAGAGTTTCTCCTGAAAAATCAGCTGATAGCCTTATGGGAGTTCCCTTTATGTTATTTGTTGCTTTTCCCTTGCTGCTTTTAATATTCTCTCTTTATCTTTAAATTTTGTCATTTTAATTATAATGTGTCTTGATGTGTTCCACTTTGGGTTAACCCTGTATGGGACTGTGTTTCTGGGACTTCGGTGACTCTTTCCTTTCCCAGGTTAGGGAAGATTTCAGCTATTATCTCTTCAGATATTTTCTCAGGCACTTTCTCTCTTTCTTCTCCTTCTGGGACCCCTACAATGTCAATATTAATGCACTTGATGTGGTCCCAGAGGTCTCTTAAACCACCCACATTTCTTTTCTTTCTTTTTTTCTTTATTCAGTTCAGGGGCAGTGATTTCCACTACTCTGTCTTCCAGCTCACTGATCCATTCTTCTGTATCATTTAGCCTACTATTGACTCCTCCTAGTATATTTTTAATTTCAGTTATTGTATTTTTCATCTCTGTTTGGTTGCTCTTTATTTTTCCTAACTCTTTGTTAAGAACTTTTAACTTCTCACTGTGCATCCTTTCTTCCCTTGAGTTCTTTGATCATCTTTACGATCATTACTCTGAACTCTTTCTTGGGTGGATTGCTTATCACCCCTTCACTTAGTTCTTCTTCTGGAGTTTTATCTTGTTCCTTCATCTGGAACCTATTTCTCTGCAGACTCATTTTGTCTAAGTTGCTATTTGTATTTTTAAGTATGTGGTAGGTTAGTTATGTTTCTAAACCTTGGAGAAGTGGCCTTCTGCATGAGATTCCTATGTGTCCCAACAGTGCACTCCCCTCTCATCACCCAAGCTATGTGCTCTAGGGCTTCCCCCTAGGAAGTCTGTATTGGTCTTTCTATTGTGGTGGGCTGACTATGTGGGTGGTCTAATAGGCTTGGTTGCCTCCTAGCCTGATTATTAGCAAGACCCTACCTTGTGTGTATTCTGTTGGCTGCTGTTTAGCAGGGCCTAGTCATGAGATGGCTGGCTCAGAACCCTAGGAGGTCCTAGGACTAGTGCTGACTCACTGGTGGGTGGAGTAAGGGTCCCAAAGACTCCCCAGCTTTTGTCTGCCCACTGTCAGTTGAATTCAGGTCCTTGGGTTAGTGCTGAACTACTGGCAGGCAGAGCTGTTTCCTGGAGTCTGGCTGCAGTGCCCACAGATCTCAGAGCTCATTTAAGATCATTGGGAGAGGGAGGCAGTTCCTGAAAGAATTGGATATGTGGTCTGGGGTGTCCCAAAGCTTGTGTTGGCCTGCTAGTGGACAGGGCCAAGGCCTATCTTGTCCCAGGGTAGGGTTTGACCTGCTGTATGCAAGCTGGGTCTGCAGGCTGAAGGATTGTGGTCTTCTTGTATCCGATGTCTGCTCTCGGTGAGTGAGGCTGGTCTAGAGGCTAGTGTAGGCTTCCCCAAGGGAACGGTTTGTGCCTGCCCACTGGTGGGTCTGGTGGGCAGGACCATGGCTAGGGACCTGTCTAGAGGCTGTATAGGCTTAGGAATTCTTTAGGCAGCCTATCTGCCAATGGGTGGGGCTCTGTCCTCACCCAGTTAGTTGTTTGGCCTGAGGCATCTCAGCAGTGGACTTACAGGCTGCTGGGTGGTACCAGGTCTTTGTGCTAATGATCTAGAGGGAGGATCCCAAGATGATAGTCACCAGCAGCAGTGTTCACATGGTAGAATGTTCCAAAATATGTCTCCCACCAGTATTTGTATCCCCAGGGTGAGCCCCACCTGCCCCCCACCTCTCTGGGAGACTGTCCAAGACCAGCAGATAGGTCTGGCCCAGGGTCCTATGAAATTACTGTTTTTGCCCTGGATCCCAGTGCATGTGAGGTTTTGGGTGTGCCCTTTAAGAGTGAAGTCTCTATTTACCCGAGTCCTTTGGGGCTTCCAAAATTAGGTCCTGCTGGCCTGCAAAGCCAAATGCTCTGGGGGCTTGTCCTCCTGGTGCAGGACCCCTGGGTTGCAGAGCCCTATGTGGGGCTCAGAATTCTCAGTCCCGTGGGAGAACCTCTACAATGTAATTATTCTCCAATTTGTGGGTCACCCACCCAAGGGTATGACACGATTATATTATGAGTCTGCCCCTCCTACCCATCTTGTTGTAGTTCCTTTTTTATGCCTTTAGTTGTAGAAGATCTTTTCTGGTAGGTTACACTCTTCTTCATTGATGGCTGTTCTGCAGATAGTTATGGTTTTGGTGTGCTCATGAGAGGAGGTGTGCTCAGGGTCTTTATACTCTTCCATCTTGGCTGATCTGTCTCCCTCATTGGTTCCTTTAATGCTGCCCACACCTTTAAAAATAATCTCCCCATTAAGTTTTCTTCAGTTAAACACGTTGAGTGTTCCGTTCCTTGCCAGGACACTGACTGATACAGGGAACATTGGACTGTATAATTGCAGATTATGTATTAACACGGGCTGATCAAGCAGAGCCTCTCTCCTAAAACACAGACCCATCTGATTAAGTGATGGAAAGTATGTGAGCAGAGGCTAATGGTCTCTGTAGCTTTATTTAGGCACTATAGCTCTAAAGCCCTTACTCCATTATTCACTCATTCATTGATTCATTTATATGTTTATTCAACTATTTGGTGAATATTTCTTGCATGGCCACTATGTGTCAGGCAGTCTTTCAAACTCTGAAATTAGATCATGAATAAAACTGACAAAATAGCTGGGTGATCGGAGTTTACATTCTAGCTAGAGAAAACAGTAATTCTTCCTATCTATCTATCTATCTATTTATTTATCTATCTATCTATCTATCTATCTACCTATCTAACTAATTTATTATCCTAGGAGGGGATATAAGCTATAAAGTAGAGGAGAATAGAGAGAAGGGCTGAATGGCCCTACTTTTGTGTAAAAAATTAACCCCCAGAACAAATACTTCTTAATAGTATTTGGGTCACTAAATCACAACTCTCCAGAGGGTGAAGTCTTGTGGTTCCCTTTCTTGCTACTGGAAAGGGTGTTGGTTTCTATTTGAGTGCTATGCTAATCCCAACAAATTTAATCTCAGTCAAAGCCTAATGATACATGCTCCCTTCCATGTGCAAAATCAAGTTTTCATACAACCATGGACTGAATTTGACATGGGCTCAGCTCATTAGATGGACTCACATATTACACTCAGAATTTCAGATACCAAAAACAAACATTGTGCATGTGAAGTTCCTGGTACAGCATCCAGTACATAATATATATTGAATAGGTATTATTATTTAAACCTCACATCAACCTACAAGCCAGGTGAGAATTATTATACCTTTCTTATGGATGACAAAAATTAGGCTCAAGAAGATCCAGAAGAAAAGATGTAAAAAAGAAACAAAGGCTTTGAAATAAGATACATGTGACAGTTGTTGCTAATATAAATACACACCCATGGGCATATTTAGAACTGTGTTCAATTCCCTGTAAACGTCATGAAACACCTTTTCTTTGTTCCCACACAAGTTAACATCTTAGTATTTAAATGAGTAAAAATATTATAGAAATATATTTGAATCTGCTTTAATTCACAAAAATGTACACACCACTTACAGTTGCTGTTTTTTCATTAATATTTGTAGTGGCTGACATATACTAAGACCTATAGCTGATCACAAACACTGGTGTGTAGTGGTACCACTGGGGAGAAGCATTACTAGTGATGATATAGTTCAATGATTCTCAAACTTTTCCTCACCAAAGGTTTATCTGATTTTTCTTCATAGTGTCAAGTTTTAAAAAGAATTCTGTATTTTATCACCATTAATTAGTAAAAGAAAAATTAAAAGGAAGAGAGAATGAATTTATCATTATGTTAATACTTTAATATTGCTTGTAAAAAATTCAGTACTTAAAAGAGTGTGGCAAACACAGAAATATTGAGAAGGCTTCATAAATTGTACAAACAATTGTATGAACAGTTATTGCATCTTTCTGTGGTCACCCTTCAGGCTAGCCACTCTTTCAGAACTGTTTTCTCCTCTGTTCTACAATTCAACCCTGTGTGCTTGGAAGTGCAGTGAAGTTCTCTTCAGCTGTCCTGGAGCATACATTTTACACAACAAATACTTTTTATGTTGTAGTACAAAATGTACTAAATGGGAAAATGATCATCACATATTATTTATAGGAAAATTGTAGACTACAAAACAGCATTTACAGTATGCTGTCAGTTTTGTAATTAAAAAAATATTAACACTAAGATGTCCCATTGTGCATTCCTATACTTTCTAAAATGTCTGCAATAAACTTGAGGGACTTTAGGGTTTTAAAATCTCTCTTTTTTATTACCAAGGTATAACTTACATATAATAAAGAATGCAAATATTAAATTTATAGTTTAGTGAATTTTTACAAACATATATATCCAAGTAACCACCACCTTGATCAACATATAAACCCCTGTCACACCTTAGGAGTTTCTCATTTCCCTTCCAAGTCAATATACCTATACGTGTCATAACTAGTCTGGCTTCTATCACCATTGATTGATTTTGCCTTTCATAATTCATAAAAATGGAATAATACAGGTTTTATTCATTTACATTGATCTTCCTTCACTTGTTTTTATGCCAGTGAGATTTATGCATGTTGAGTGTAGCAGTAGTTGGTTATTTTACTTTGTTTTAGAGCATTCCATTGTGTATATATTGGTATTTGGGCCATTTCTAGCTTTTGGCTGTTTTTAATAAAGTTGCTCTGAGCATCCTTGGACATGGCTTTTGCTGCATAACTTAACAAAAGTTTTGTTAGCTTTATGTCTAGGTGTTGAATTACTTGGTTGCAGGCTGTGCATTTTTTAGTCTTCGTAGATCTGTCCAGTTTTCATAGTTGTTGAGCCAGTTTACGCCATTACAAATAATGCATAAAAGTTCCAGTTGTTCCACATTCTTGGAAATGTTTGGTATTGTCGAGATTTTTTGTTTTTGTTTTTGTTCTTCATTTTAGAAATTCTTGTGGATATGCTGTGGCATCTCACTGTGGTTTTAATTGAAGTTTCCTTGATGGCTATTAATGTTGAGCGTGTGCTTATTGGCTGTTTGGATATCCTCTTTCATGAAACACCTCTACAAGCCTTTTGACTGTTAAAAAAATTATCTGTTCAATTCTTACTGGTTTATGGGAGTTCTTTAAATGTTTTGATTATGAATCCTTTGTTGGGTATATGTAGTGAAAATATCTTTCCCTACTCTGTTGCCTTTTCACTGTCCCAGTGGTATCTTTTAATGAACAGAAGCTTTAATATTAACAAAGTCAAATATATGAATCTTTTCCTTTATGGTTAGTATATTTTGTGTTCTACTCAAGAAATAGTTGCCTACCCCAGGGTCATGAAGGTATGTTTTTAGAGGCTTTATTATAATTTTTTTTTTTGCCTGTCACATTTAGGCCTATGATCCATCTGGAATTGAATTCAGTGTATGTTAGAGTTCAAGGTTTGTTTTTCCCTGTATTAATATCTAATTAACTCAGCACCAATTATTAAAAACATTATACTTTCTCCACTGCACTGCAGGCATCTTTGATATAAATCAGGTGACTAAATATGTGTGTATCTGTTTCTAGAATTTTATTTTTTTCCATTGGTTGTTTGTATATTACTGTGCCAATACCATACTTGTTTTAATTAATGAAGATTTATAATAAGTCTTGAAATCTGGTAACATAAGCACTCCGACTTTATTCCCCTTTTCCAGGTTATCTTTGTTGGGCTTGGCTCTTTGCACTTCCATACACATTTTAGAATCAGCTTGTTGATTTTCCATGTAGTGGGTGTTATCTGTGCTCTACCCCAAACCCCTCAGATTCCTTTTACTCTTTATGTCTTCCCTCCTCTTCTAACCTCTCTATATTTTACTTCCTACAGCCTGCACCTGTGCTTCTCTTTGAAGGACTCTCTGAAAGTTACTGGAGCCATTTTGCCCAAATGCATAGAGAGCTCGAAATGCTTAGAAGCTTATGTCCTCCCGGGGCTGAACTTAACAGTGACTAACTGGTGCATGAGCGTGAAAGCTTAGCTTATTTGCCTTGAAGTAAAAATCTTTGGGGTGTCAGCTGCACTCCTGTACTTCCTCGTAGAATCAGATTGAAATCAGACCTTTGCTTGTTTTCCTCTTCTTCCATGATCTACTTATTCATTTTCTGATCAGTTTCTTCTGATAACATTTCTTTAATAAGACACTTGCCTACAAATCCTCATCTCGGGGTCTACTTCTGGGTGATTCAAACTAAGACATACCAGAAAAAAATCACTGGGATTTTTATTGGGATTTCACTGAATGTATAGGTCCAACTGGGGAGAACAGACAAAATTACAATACTGAGTTCTTGAATCCTTGAACATAGTATATCTTTTAATTTAGGCAGGTCTTTGCTTTCTCTCAGCAATGACCTGGACAAGTGGGCATCAAATCTTAAAGGGCCTCAGCAGACCTCCCAAGCAACTCAGACTTTTCCCTGTAATCCACAGAGTGGAGTTCTAAGCTGAGGCTTGCCCATACCTGCCAGTCCATCTCCTCTATGCCTCCAAGTGTGTGTGAGCTAGTCCTGCTTCTGGCCCCAGTGTGGAAAATGTGTTAATTAATGATGAAAACCATTCTGCTCTTCAGGCCTGTAAAGGCTTCCCGGGAGAACTTTGCAGAAACAAGTCCTGGCTGTTGCTGTCAGCAGTTCCTGTGCTCCCGTAGTAATAGGATCCTGGTCTTGGGCAGTTTCCCTGTCTCCGTCTCTGGGGTGTGCCTGCCTCAGCATCACTCAGAGAACCACATCACTGTAACCTAGTGCTCTGGTGTGGCAGATCCATCGAGGCCTGCAACCCATCAGAGATACAGGGAATTAGATGTGTCAGGCAGAGAGTGTCAGGGCCTGGAGGGCTGGGACAGTTTCCATGTAGTTTTTTGGATCCCAGCAGTGTTTGTGGAAAAGGAAATTTTTTTGCAGAGTGAGGAAGGAACTCCCTGCACCCCTACTTCCACCCCCACCAGGTTATTCTTGTATTTATCTTCATGACTTTGAACATGTGTTACAGGCCAGTTTGTTTTTTAGCTAAAGTACCAATGAAATTACACTAATCTGATGCAAATCCTCTTCTGGCTAACTTTTCCAAGCCTTCAGTGAGAGACCATACCTGTGGATGGAAAGGGAAGGGGAAGAAGGTCCAGACGTTTGGGACACACACTGAGAGGCATGTGAGGACTCAAATGTGATTTACGTGGATAGGCATTTCAGTCCTCCAGTTGACAGGTATTTAATTGGGTAAATCTCCTTAGCAGGGAACCTCAGGGGTTAGGAAAAATTCCTTTCCCTCCCCACCCCCGATCAACGCCCCGCTGCAATGAGTGACTAGGATATTAGTTCTTCATTTATGTACCCCACCCCCACACCCATTTTACCTTCCTCTGACCTTCTGTTGACCCATGAAGGTTGACATTTACAGGTCACATGACTCAGGCTCTCCTGACCTCTGGCTTCCAGTTGGTTTTGGCCAATGAGAGGCACTAGCCTGGGATCAGGGTGGAAGGGAAGAGAGGCTGGATACTTTATTCCTGACCCCTCTTCCCCATGTCTGGCATGTCTGTGGAAGCCATGTTCCCCACTAAGTCTGTAGCCCCTGCTGGGTCAGCCATCTTCCTTGAGTCCTGATTCTCTGAGCTCCTGCAATACCATCCCCTCCCCATGTCCCTAAGGCTCAGGGGTGGCAGTGCCTTCCTGTCTTGGTTGTGCCTGGTTCCCTGAACCCTGCCCACCTCTCTCAAGAAGGCCTTTTATTAAGCTCTGTTGGGTTAAATCCATCTGAGTGGGCCTCCGGTGTCCTGCCAGACCCAGGATGACAAAGTGGCCAAGCCTCTTCATTTGTATTTCCCCAGGATCTTTCTCTTCTTTCCTCCATGAGTGATTCTCTTCATTTCTGGGTTGGATTTGTGTGACAGCCTCCTTCCTTCCTGCCTCCAGTCTGGCCAGCTCCCTCCCATCTTTATGCTACAGTCAGACAGTTTCTTAAGTTGCACATTCCAGTACTCTACTTTCCAACTTATAATCTTTTTATGGCTCTTTTCTTCTCTTCGGAGCAAAGCCAGACTCTCTGACTGCTTACAAAGCCCTCCATAGCATGGCCTCAGACAGCCTCGCCTTCCATGTGCTACTTCCTTTCATGGGCTCTAAGCTCTAGCCGTGAGGGAACACTGGCCTCCTTCTGTGCCTGTCCAGCATGCTTCCACTGTTGCAAGAAAGTGGCTGTACACGTAATATTTACTGGACATTAACTATACACCAGTCACCAGGCTAAGAGTTTTTTTAATGCATAATTCTATTTAATTCTCACAGCCACTGTATATGGCATATAATATTATAGTCTCCATTTTACAGGTGGGGAATTGGGGGAACCAATCTGTGAGGGAACTTGCCATAGTCACTCAGCTGGGAAGTGGTGGAGGCAGGTTTTGGATACAGGCAGCCAGGCTCCAGAGGGTGTACTATTGTCAATGGGACCATGAGTCCCAGCTCTCAGGTCACCTCCACTGAGACATTTCTCCTGATGCCCTACAGCTGAAGAAGGCATGCCCTCCTCTGGGTTTCTACAAAATTTTGTTCCTCAACTCAATCCAATATACTTCAGTTGGCAGTGTCCACGCATGTAGATGGTACCCCCATGAGCTGTGAGAAGGATCCTTAAAGGAAGGACATCGGCTTCCTGTTAGGGCAGGTGCTGTGTCAGGGGCTGGACACACTGCGTGCTCAGTAATTGGGGAATGAGTGGGTAAATGAATATATTTGGAAGTAGGGCCATTTAGCTCAAGCCTGCATTTGTGTATATCAGAAAAGGGGAGGTCAGTTCCAAGGACCTCAGAGATTTTGTTTGAATGTTGAAATTCACTGAAATGTACCGAGAACCTATCATGTGCGATGTCTTGTTTTAGGCACAGGGTAAGAGCAATGAAGATGACAGATGTCTCTCTCACACAGAGATTACGTTCAAGTTACTAAATACTACATTAATGAATATTGGATTTGTAAGTGAATAAAGGGATGGAAGGAGGAAGGAATGCCAATCACTATCTGAGATGATATTCTATAATGAACAATAAAGCTGCATAGTGGATGAAGGGCAGCCCTCATGGAGGTGACGTTTGAGCAGAGGCTCACAGGAGGCAGGAGAGGGACTCCTGTGGGGAAGTGCAGCTCAGGCAGAGTCTTGAGCAGGAGGGACAAGCTTGGCATGTTTGGGTGAGAGCAGGAACTGTAGTGTGGCTGGGGCATGGGTGCCGAGAGGGACAGATTGGAGCAGTCATATGCGGGAAGGCATTGGAGGTGGGGAGGAGATTTCAATGTATTGTGACTATGAGGGGAAGGCACTGACATTTTTGATCAGGAAAAAGACATGATCTGATTTTCTTAACAAAAGATACCTTTCTGGCTGCTTTGTGAAAAGTACATTATTTCAACTCTCAGGATCTCTAGACCTCCCACTATGCTTAGGGTACCTACCCTTGATCAACTAGTTAGTAGTAGTAAACAGAATGACAAAAACAGTGGCCATACATACCTAAAGCAATTAGATACTAGCAATTTCAACTATGGGTTTTATTTTTATATTACTATAATGTAGTAATTTTCTAGCTATTGAACATGCCCTACATGCCTGGCACTGAGGGAGGTTTTTATTATTTAACTTCTAGGGATGTTATGAGAATTAAATAAGATAATGATTTCTTTTTACACCTGGAAAAGGAAGGTAACGAGAGCTGGAGAGGCTGAATGATCTTCCTAAGATCATGCACTTGGCAAGTGGAACCAAGATTCAAACTTCACTCTGTCTGCCCAACTGCCTGTGTTCTTCCCACTCTACCCCATCACTTGCGAAGACCAGTCTCTGCTCTATTTCTTTTTACCATCATGTGGAGGCATCAGAGCAGAGGGACTGCTAACATTAGTGTGTAAAATGTTATTCGCTTAATTCTCTCAACAATGCTCTTCAAGGGACATTGCTATAATTATCTCCATGAGCATCCTCGTTTTACAAATATGGATAGTGAGGCTTAGAGAGGTGAAGTGGCTTGCATGAATCACATGTGCAGGGTTGTAACCCGGTTCTGTCTGACTCCAGAGCCCAGGCTCCATTTTCTATGCCAGTGTTGTCCAACAGAGTGTTCCCCAGTGATGGAAATGTTGAGCTATTGAGCACTTTCAATGTGGCCAGTTCAACACAGGAACAATTTTTAACTTTATATAATTTTAATCAGCTTAAGTTGAAGTAATCTCATATGGCTAGTAGCTACCGTAGTAGACACCTTAACTTACACTGTGTAAATTAAGACAGAGACTCAATTTATACTACTTTCTTTGTCTCTTTCCTATCCCTCTCCTTTTCCTTACTTTTGTCACTGGCTGAGCACCAACCATGCAGAAGGCAGTGAGCGGATTGAGGCAAGGGGTGGGGTGGTGGTGGAACAAGGATGATTGGCCCCCGTGCCTGCTCTGGCTTCTGTTCAAGGTGGGGAGATTAGACATGTGCATAAATAACTAAAATACAAAGTTGAAGGTTTAATGTTCTAAGTGCCCTAAGAGAGGGGCAGATAAGAGGTGAGGGGATAAGAAGGTTCACCCTGTCTCCTTATAGGGCTGTTGGGTGTGTGTGGGAGATAACTGATGTGAACGTGCGTTAACAAGTAACGGACTTCGTAAATTGTCAAGTACTCTGTAGATGCAAGCCATCAAAAACAACATTATCTTAACCTTGTGAGTTGACAATATTCCAAGGACTTGCATCTATGATCTCATTTGATCTTCACAAGCCCACTTGAAGTGTGCAGGATCCCATCCCCTTCCTGAGATGTGGGAAGGGGTGCTCGGAAAGGGTAAGCCCCTGCCTATGGACAGACAGCTGGTTGGGACAGAGCCTGGGGTGCATCTCTAGGTTTACTGACTCTGAAATCAAGGCTCCTTGCAACCCCTTTGCTGCCCTTGGCAGATTTTGTGAGTCATTATTATCCATCCACCCTTATTACTGGCACCAGCAGGTCTCCTAGGGAAATAAGTCCTGAGGTTTAGGCAACTCTGTTGAAGCTGGCTGGGATGTGTTCCAGTTACACCCCTGACCCAGGGCAGGCCTTTTGGATGCACCAAGGCTTTTGTCATAGTAGAGGATGTGCCAGAGAATGAGGTCAGTGGTGAGGCCATTCTGCTTTGATGGTTCTGTTCTGATGGGGAGCCAGCGGGTGGCAGATACAGAGAACTATTGTCCCTACCTCATTATGAACGTAGAGTCCATCCTGGAGGCTCTGAAGCAAACACAGCTCAGCTCCCCTCTTCAAAGCCCAGTTTTAGTTCTGTTTCTTCTGGGAAGATGTCCCTAACTCTTCCAGCACTAATTCTTTTCATTTCCCTCTTTACTTTTTTTATTATCTGTCCCATCCCGCTTTGACCTTCTACTGGGTACATAACTCCAAGGAAAGGGAATTAGCATGTCTTGAACACCCGCTCTGGGGCAGGATTTGCATTCTTATCTCATTTAAGCCTCTCAATAACCCATGAAGAGGATGTCATTATCCCTTTCTTGGAAGGCAGGACGCTAAGTCTCAGAGAGGAGTGGTAGCTTGCCTAAGACCACACAGTACATACCTCATTAATTTAGTCAGTAAACTTTTATTGCACACCTGCCCTGCCATGTACCAGGGACTGCTCTAGGTGGAGTGAAACCCTTTACCGCATGGAAAGCTTATGCACTAATGGGAGACACACAAAATAACTTAGTAGATGAATCTACTTAAAGCTTCCTCAAATGGGATTGCTTAATTTTTCTGGAAACACCCTATAATTTCTTTAAGTTGGCTCCTGCTTCTCCCTCCATCAGGAAATATCTCTTTCTAACTTTGTCTTCAAAGTCCACGCACTTGTAGGGCCCATGTCCACCAGAAAGCTTCCTCTGAGCCCTCAAACTGGATCGTAAAAGCTAACATGTATTGAGCACTTAGATTGTGTCACAGAGCGTTCTAAGCTCCTTATATGGTTTAGCCCTTCTTGTCCTGACAACAAGCCAATGAGATCAGTACTATTATTGTTCAACTTTACAGACAAGGAGACTGACAAACTGAGGCTCAGAAAGGCTAGACTTGTCCCTTATCGTCCCTTATTAGGTGTTTCTAATAAGTGGTAGAGCTGGGATTAGAACCTGAGCAGGCTGTCTCCAGAGCCCATGTACTTAAATGCTACTCTATCCTGAGTCAGACAGAGCTCCTTCTGTTTCTGAGCTGTGTTGAAAGATGCTGTATGAGGCAGGCTGGTATGGGGGGATGTCATAGCAATGGTAGACCATGCTCCAGGTCTGAGCTCAAACTCAAGTGGTTATGTCATCTCTCTGGGCTTATGATGTTCAAGGCATACTGGGAGATTCAAATATCTGTCATACAAGATCACCCGTACATAAATATCCTCTGGCATAGCCCCTGAGATTCGGAGATGTTCAATAAATGCTTGTTGAATCTGAGGCTGGATAGAGCAAATATGATAATCCTTTTCTCCCTGGCCACACTTTGATTCTCCAAACCATTAGGTTCCCCTGATAGTCTCTATTGCTACACCATGCTACCTTAGAAAAAGAGTGTATTTTACCTTGTTCATTATCTGATTCCTCTACATATAAACTTCATGCTAGCTGGGTTATATCTTACTCACCACTGTAAACACAGTAGCTCATGCAGCCTATAACTTGAACATGACATTGATAATTGCTTAATGAATGAAAGGATCCCAAATGGAAAAATCCCTTTACATTGAAGACCTGCCTTCCTGGCCAAATGGCCACAGCTAATTGGCCTAATCTGAGTCAGGTGTCCACATCCGGTCCAATCAAATTATTTCTCCAAGGAATTTGGAATTGGGACTTAGAGATGGAGTCAGTTGGCTGTGAGAGACAAATTACAGAGTTCTGTGAACTTTGAGGCTGTTTCAGTTACTATGACTGTGAGACAAATTACCTTAGTGGTATGTGACAACCATGTATTATGCATATAGATTATAGGAGCCTGGAATTCAGATATGGCACAGGGAGAACAACTTGTGTCTGTTTCACCATGTCTGGCACTTGGAAGATTCAAAAGTGGGGGACTGGAATTATCTCAAACTGCATTCATTCACATGTCTGGTGGTTGATGCTGGCTGTCAGGCTTCAGTTCTTTTCCATACCGTCTCATTACATGGGCTAGTTTGGGCTCCCTCACAGCCTGGTGATTAGGTTCCAAGAGTGGATGTCCCCAGAGACAGAGCCAAGTGGAAGCCATATTGCCTTTTATGACTTAGCCCCAAGAATGAATGCAATGTCATTCATTCTATTCATCAAGGCACTCACAAAGTTCAGCCCAACTTCAACATGAGGAGAAATAGATTCTTACTCTTAGTAGGGATTGTCCAGTTTCTGGAAGAACATGCAGGATTGAAAATGTTGCATTTGTCAATTTGGAAAACACGGTCTGCCACAGGTCTGGAGGCAGCCCTGATGGGTTATGTTCAAGAAGATAAGTCAGGAATTTGTGTCTCCTCACAACTAGGGCACCTACCAGGCACCGGTGGGGGACCACAGACAGAATAAAGAAACAAGAATGAAAAAAATTGAGGACAGTCTCAGAGACCTCTGGGATAACATTAAATGCACCAACATTCAAATTGTAGGGGTCCCAGAAGAAGAAGAGAAAAAGAAACAGTCTGAGAAAAAAAAATATATATATAAATATATATATATATATTTATATATATATATATATATTTTTTTTTTTTTTTTTTTGCGGTACGTGGGCCTCTCACTGTTGTGGCCTCTCCCGTTGCAGAGCACAGGATCCAGACACGCAGGCTCAGCAGCCACGGCTCACGGGCCCAGCCACTCCACGGCATGTGTGATCTTCCCAGACCAGGGCACGAACCCGTGTCCCTGGCATTGGCAGATGGAGTCTCAACCACTGCCTAACCAGGGAAGCCTGAGAAAATATTTGAAGACATTATAGTCAAAACTTCTCTAACATGGGAAAGGAAATAGTCAATCAAGTCCAGGAAACACAGAGAGAACCATACAGGATAAACCCAAAGAGAAACATGCCGAGACACATCAGTAAAACTATCAAAAACTAAATACAATGAAAAAATATTAAAAAGCAGCAAGAGAAAAGCAACCAATAACATACAAGGGAATCCCCATAAGGTTAACAGCTGATCTTTCAGCAGAAACTCTGTAAGCCAGAAGGGAGTGACAAGACATATTTAAAGTGATGAAGGAGAAAAACCTACAACCAAGATGACTCTTCCCAGCAAGGATCTCATGCAGATTCAGTGGAGAAATTAAAACCTTTACAGACAAGCAAAAGCTAAGAGAATTCAGCACCACTAAACCAGCTTTACAACAAATGCTAAAGAAACTTATCTAGGCAGGAAACACAAGAGAAGGAAAAGACCTACAATAACAAACCCAAAACAATTGAGAAAATGGTAATCGGAACATACATACCAATAATTACCTTAAATGTAAAAAGATTAAAGAGTCCAACCAAAAGACATAGACTGGCTGAATGGATACAAAAACAAGACCCATATATATGCTGTCTACAAGAGACCCACTTCAGACGTAGGGACACATACAGAATGAAGGTGAGGGGATGGTAAATATATTCCGTGTAAATGGGAATCAAAAGAAAGCTGGAGTGGCAATTCTCATATGAGACAAAATGCACTTTAAAATAAAGACTATTACAAGGGAAAAGGAAGGACACTACATAATGATCAAGGGATCAATCTAAGAAGAAGATATAAAAATTGTAAATATTTATGCACCCAAAATAGGAGCACCTCAATACATAAGGCAAATACTAACAGCCGTAAAAGGGGAAAACGACAGTAACACAAAAATAGCAGGGGACTTTAACACCCCACTTTCACTAATGGACAGATCATCCAAAATGAAAATAAATAAGGAAATACAAGCTTTAAATGACACATTAAACAGGATGGACTTAATTGATATTTATAGGACATTCCATCCAAAAACAACAGAATACACTTTCTTCTCAAGTGCTCAAGGAACATTCTCCAGGATAAATCATATCTTGGGTCACAAATCAAGTCTTGGTAAATTTAAGAAACTTGAAATCATATCAAATATCTTTTCTGACCACAATACTATGAGGCTAGATATCAATTACAGGAAAAAAACTGTAAAAAATACAAACACATGGAGGCTAAGAAATACATTACTAAATAACCAAGAGATCATTGAAGAAATCAAAGAGGAAATCAAAAAGTACCTGGAAACAAATTCAAGAAACAAAAAACATCTCAAATAATCAACCTAACCTTACACCTAAAGCAATTAGAGAAAGAAGAACAGAAAACCCCCAAAGTTAGCAGAAGGAAAGAAATCATTAAAATCCCATCACAAATGAAAAGAAATGAAGGAAACAGTAGCAAAGATCAATAAAACTAAAAGCTAGTTCTTTGAGAAGATAAACAAAATTAATAAAACATTAGCCAGACTCATCAAGAAAAAAAGGGAAAAGACTCAAATCAACAGAATTAGAAATGAAAAAGGAGAAGTAACAACTGACACTGCAGACGTACAAAGGATCATGAGAGATTACTACAGGCCACTATATGCCAATAAGTTGGACAACCTGGAAGAAATGGAGAAATTCTTAGAAAAGCACAAACTTCCGAGACTGAACCAGGAAGAAATAGAAAATATAAACAGACCAATCACAAGCACTGAAATTGAAACTGTGATTAAAAATCTTCCAACAAACAAAAGCCCAGGACCAGATGGCTTCACAGGTGAATTCTTTCAAACATTTAGAGAAGAGCTAACACCTATACTTCTGAAACACTTCCAAAATATAGCAGAGGGAGGAAAACTCCTAAACTCATTCTATGAGGCCAACATCACCCTGATACCAAAACCACACAAAGATGTCACAAAAAAAGAAAACTACAGGCCAATATCTCTGATGAACATACATGCAAAAATCATCAGCAAAATACTAGCAAATAGAATCCAACAGCACATAAAAAAGATAATATACCATGATCAAGTGGGGTTTTTCCCAGGAATGCAAGGATTCTTCAATATACACAAATCAATCAATGTGATACAGCATATTAAAAACTTGAAGGATAAAAACCATATGATAATCTCAATAGATGCAGAAAAAGTTTTTGGCAAAATTCAACACCCATTTATGATAAAAACTCTCCAGAAAGTAGGCATAGAGGGAACGTATCTCAACATAATAAAGGCCATATATGACAAACCCACAGCAAACATCATTCTCAATGGTGAAAAACTGAAAGCATTTCCTCTAAGATCAGGAACAAGACAAGGTTGCCCACTCTCACTACTATAATTCCACAGTTTTGGAAGTTTTAACCACAGCAATCAGAGAAGAAAAATAAATAGAAGGAATCCAAATCAGAAAAGAAGAAGTAAAACTATCACTGTTTGCAGATGACATGATAATATACATAGAGAATCCTAAAGATGCTACCAGAAAACTACTAGAGCTAATCAATGAATTTGGTAAAGTAGCAGGATACAAAATTAATGCACAGAAATCTCTTCCATTCTTATACACTAACAATGTAAAATCTGAAAGAGAAATTAAGGAAACACTCCCATTTACCACTGTAATCAAAAGAATAAAATATCTAGGAATAAACCTACCTAAGGAGACAAAAGACCTGTATGCAGAAATCTATAAGACACTCATGAAAGGAATTAAAGATGATACAAACAGATGTAGATATATACTATGTTCTTGCATTGGAAGAATCAGCATTGTGAAAATGACTGTACTACCCAAAGCAATCTACAGATTCAATGCAATCCCTATCAAACTACCAATGACATTTTCACAGAACTAAACAAAAAATTTCACAATTTGTATGGAAACACAAAAGACCCCAAATGGACAAAAGAATCTTGAGAAAGAAAAATGGAGCTGGAAGAATCAGGCTACCTGATTTCAAATTATACCGCAAAGCTACAGTAATCAAGACAATATAGTACTGGCACAAAAACAGAATTAGAGATCAATGGAACAGTATAGAAAGCTCAGAGATAAACCCAGGCACATATGGTCACCTTATCTTTGATAAAGGAGTCAAGAGTGGATGATGGAGAAAAGACCACCTCTTCAATAAGAGGTGCTGGGAAAACTGGTCAGCTATGTGTAAAAGAATGAAATTAGAACACTTCCTAGCACCATACACAAAAATAAACTCAAAATGGATTAAAGACCTAAATGTAAGGCCAGACACTATAAATCTCTCAGAGGAAAACATAGGCAGAACACTATGACATAAATCAAAGCAAGATCCTTTTTGACCCAGCTCCTAGAGAAATGGCAATAAAAACAAAAATAAACAAATAGGACCTAATGAAACTTAAAAGCTTTTGCACAGCAAAGGAAACTATGAACATGACAAAAAGAAAACCCTCAGAATGGGAGAAAATATTTGCAAACAAAGCAACTTATGAAGGATTAATCTACAAAATGTACAAGCAGCTCATGCAGCTCAATATCAAAAAAACAAACAACCCAATACAAAAATGGGCAGAAGACCTAAATAGACATTTGTCCAAAGAAGATATACAGAATGCCAACAAATCCATGAAAAGATTCTCAACATCACTAATCATTGGAGAAATACAAATCAAAACTACAATGAGGTATCACCTCACACTGGTCAGAATAGCCATCATCAAAAAATCTACAAACAATAAATGCTGGAGAGGGTGTGGAGGAAAGGGAACCCTCTTGCACCTTGGTGGGAATGTAAAGTGATAGAGCCACTATGAAGAACAGTCTGGAGGTTCCTTAAAAAACTAAAAGTAGAACTACCATACAACCCAGCAATCCCACTACTGGGCATATACTCTGAGAAAACCATAATTCAAAAAATCTTGTACCACAGTGTTCATTGCAGCACTATTTACAATAGCCAGGACATGGAAGCAACCTAAGTGTCCATCAGCAGATGAATGGATAAAGAAGATGTGGTCCATATATTCAATGGATATTACTAAGCCATAAAAAGGAACAAAACTGAGTTATTTGTAGTGAGGTGTATGGATATGGAGTCTGTCATGTAGAGTGAAGTAAGTCAGAAAGAGGAAAACAAATACCATATGCTAACACATATATATGGAATCTAAAAAAAAAAAAAAGAAAAAGGTTCTGATGAACCTAGGGGCAGGACAGGAATAAAGACAGAGACATAGAGAATGGACTTGAGGACATGGGAAGGGGTAAGGGTAAGCTGGGACGAAATGACAGAGTAACATTGACATATACACACTACCCAAAGTAAAACAGATAGCTAGTGGGAAGCAGCTGCATGGCACAGGGACATCAGCTTGGTGCTTTGAGACTACCTAGAGGGGTAGGATAAGGAGGGTGGGAGGGAGATACATGAGGGAGGGGATATGGGGATATACGTATGCATATAGCTGATTCACTTTGTTATACAGCAGAAACTAACACAACACTATAAAGCAATTATACTCCAATAAAGATGTTAAAAAAACCCTTAAATTGTGTCTATAAATAATTTTCCAAACCCATGGGATTTTCTTCTCATTCCTCACATGAAGTTTTATTTCTGAGAGTCATAAACCCTAGTTTACTTTCTCAGGTATGGTAGACATCTTCTGTTTGACATAGGATCTAAACCAGGATATATTTTGTACGATTGTGAAGTGCAGTTTTCCGGCAGTTAAGTTTGCTTCTAAATGTCAGTCCCTTTTACCCTGCGATCTGTTATTAAAAGTTTTTAAGATGTAGGAAAAAAAGAAAAAGAGGAGTCACAGGTGGATTTTAGGGAAAGGGCTGTTGAATGGAGCAAACCCAGGACTGCAGAAAGGCAATCCTATTTGGCCAGAGAGAGTCAGGGTGTTATAGATTGGATTCTTCAAAGGATATATTTAGAATTTGGGTGCACGGTGCTTTTTAGGGACTGATACCTGTGAAAGAAAGTAAGAGGAGGCAATACCAAGCAGAGGGAGAAACTGAACTGTGATAGAGTTCCAGTACTACAGTTGGGTGTTCTGGAGCAAATTTTGCCTATCAGATTTGTCCCTTGTCAGGTCAAAATGACTGGACCTTTATACGCTGCCTTGCTTAATCATGGAATGTGGGCTACTCTAGCAAGGGCATGACCTTGGTGAGACTGGCCTCTGTAGCTAAGGCAGACCCTGAAGGAGCTGATAGCTGGAAGCTGTCTACTGACAGCACTCCCTTGAGCTGGGCAGTAAGTTTTTCCTCAAAGTGCAATCTGTATGATGCATCTCTGGGTCTACCACAAGGCGGAGGACTTTCCAGTTCTCATGTGTTCTGGATATCTCTCCTACAAGTGGGATTCATAAAATACCCTTTTGTATTTAAATATACCACTGTCCATTAAATTGAATGGGTTTCTGTGTCTTGCAACCCAATATACCAGCCTAAGGCTCTGGGTCTCAGTTTCTCTACCTGCAAAGCAGTGGGGTTGAATAGGCCTTACCATTTTGAAGTCCTGTGATTCTTATCCACTGGGCTGCCGCCTTTTACACAGCCAGCCCTGCAGTAAGTGGAACACAGCTCACTTGTTGTTGAGAACCTCTTATCAGATACAGACCCAGACAGACACTGTCTGGCTTAGCTGTTCATGTGATTTATTCACCCCACTCAGAAGAAAGCGCCAGGTGATATCTGAGCTGTGGCAGCAGCCAGCTGGCTCCCAGCACATTCCAGGTATAAAAATAGAATTATTGGATCTTGGTGCTCCTTATGAACTTATTTCAAGACTCTAGGAATACCAAGATGGCCTGGAAAATCTTGGTTAACTCAGTTCCTCTCTGAGCCTCCAGTTTCTCACTTGGCGAGTACAGCAGTGCTAATGGAAGCAGATTGTTGAGGGCACTAAGGACATGGGTGCTGGGCAATTCCAGAAATCAGACTCTTGGCCCAAAAGTCCTTCAAAACAAGCACAGAAGTATAGACTTGGACAACATACAATATTTGAGTTGCACAAACCTAGATTTAAACTATAGAAACTTAGTCTCTCTGAGTATGTTTCCTTACCTTATAAAAGTATATCTAAAATCTATTTCATAGGCTTATTTTGAACACTGGAAAAATAATGTGTTATAAAGCATTTAGCACAATGCCAGGCACATTCTTGAGTGGATAGCTTTAGTGTCCAAGAGGAATAATAAAATTTCTTTTTTTTTTCTTTTTACAGTTACAGGTGTACAATATAGTGATTCACAATGTTTAAAGGTTACTCCATTTATAGTTATTATAAGATATTGGCGATATTCTCTGTGTTGTACTATGTATCCTTGTAGCTTATTTTATACCTAATAGTTTGTACCTCTTATTCCCCTACCCCTGTATTGCTCCTCCCCACTTCTCTCTCCCCACTGGTAACCACTAGTTTGTTCTCTATGTCTTTGATTCTGCTTCTTTTTTGTTATAGTCACTAGTTTGTTGTATTTTTTAGATTCCACATATAAGTGATATAATACAGTATTTGTCTTTCTCTGTCTGATTTATTTTACTTAGCATAATGCCCTCCAAGTTTATTCATGTTACTGAAAATGGCAAAATTTCCCTCTTTTTTATGGTTGAGTAGTATTCCATTGTATATATATATACCACATCTTCTTTATCCATTCATCTGTTGATGGACACTTAGGTTGCTTCCATACCTTCCATATCTTGGCAATTATAAATAATGCTGCTATGAACATTGAGGTGCATGTATCTTTTTGAATTTGTGTTTTTGGGTTTTTCAGATATATACTCAGGAGTGGAATTGCTGGGTCATATGGTATTTCTATTTTTAGTTTTATGAGAAGTCTCTATACTGTTTTCCACAGTGGTTGCACCAATTACATCCCCACCAATAGTGTACAAGGTTTTTCTTTTCTCCACATCCTTGCCAACATTTGTTATTTGTGTTCTTTTTGATGATAGCCATCCTGACAGGTGTGATATGATATCTCATTGTGGCTTTGATTTGCATTTCTCTGTTGATTAGCGATGTTGAGCAACTTTTCATGTGTCTGTTGGCCATCTGCATTTCCTCTTTGGAAAAATGTTCACTTAGTTCTTTTGCTCATTTTTTAATTGGGTTTTTTATTTTTGATGTTGAGTTGTATGAGGTGTTTATATATGTTGGATATTAATCCCTTATTGGTCATACCATTTGCAAATATATTCTTCCATTCTGTATGTTGTCTTTTCATTTGTTGACCAGTTCCTTTGCTGTGCAAAAGCTTTTTAGTTTAATTAGGTCCCATTTGCTTATTTTGTTTTTATTTCCTTTGCCTTAGGAGAGAGATCCAAAATAATATTGCTGCAATTTATGTCAGAGTGTTCTGCCTATGTTTTACTTTAGGAGTTTTATAGTATCCTACCTTACATTTGGGTTTTTAATCCATTTTGAGTTTGTTTTTGTGTATGGTGTTAGGGATTGTTCTAATTTCATTCTTTTACATGTAACTGTCCAGTTTTCCCAGCAGCACTATTGAAGAAACTCTCTTTTTTTCATTGTATATTCTTGCCTCCTTTATCATGGATTAATTGACCATAAGTGCGTGGGTTTATTTCTTGGATCTCTATCCTGTTCCATTGATCTATGTGTCTGTTTTTGTCCCAGTACTACACTGTTTTGATTACTGTAGCTTTGTAATATAGTCTGAAGTCAGGGAGTCTGATTCCTCCAGCTCTGTTCTGCTTTCTCAAGATTGTTTTGGCCACTTGGGGTCCATACAAATTTTAAAATTATTTGTTCTAGTTCTGTAAAAAATGCCATTTGTATTTTGATAAGGATTGCATCAAATCTGTAGATTACCTTGGGTAGTATGGTCATTTTAACAATATTGACTCTTCCAATCACAGAACATGGTGTATTTCCATCTGTTGGTGTTATGTTCAATTTCTTTCATCAGCATCCTACAGTTTTCTGAGTACAGTGTTTTTGCTTCCTTAGGTAGGTTTATTCCTGGATATTTTATTCTTTTTAATGCAATGGTGAATGAAATTGTTTCCTTAATTTCTCTTTTTGATTATTTATTGTTAATGTATAGAAATGCAAGAGATTTCTGCATTTTAATTTTGTATCTTGCAACTTTACCAAATTCATTGATGAGCTCTAGTAGTTTTCTGGTGGCATCTTTAGGATTTTCTATGTATAGTCATGTCATCTGCAAACAGTGACAGTTTTACTTCTTCCTTTCCAATTTGGATTTATTTTATTTCTTTTAATTGTCTGTTTACTGTGTCTAGGAATTCCAGTACTACATTGAATAAAAGTGGTGAGTGTGGGCATCCTTGTCTTGTTCCTGATCTTAGAGGAAATGATTTCAGCTTTTCACTGTTGAGTATGATGTTAGCTGTGGGTTTATCATATAAGGCCTTTATTATGTTGAGGTATGTTCCCTCTTTGCCCACTTTATGAAGAGTTTTTATCATAAATGGATGTTTAATTTTGTCAAAAGCATTTTCTACATCCACTGAGATAACCATATACTTTTTATTCTTCAGTTTGTTAATGTGGTGTATCACAATGATGGATTTGCAGTTATTGAAAAATCCTTGCATCCCTGGGATAAATCCCACTTGATCATGGTGTAAGATCCTTTTAATGTATTATTGGATTCAGTTTGTTAATATTTTGTTGAGGATTTTTACATCTATGTTCATCAGTGATATTGGACTGTAGTTTTCTTTTTTTGTGATATCTTTGTCTGGTTTTGGTGTCAGGGTGATGGTAGCCTCACAGAAAGGGTTCGGAAGTGTTCCTCGGCAATTTTTTAGAATAGTTTGAGAAGGATAGTTAACTCTTTACTAAATGTTTGATAGAATTCACCTGTGAAACCATCTTGTCCTGGACTTTTGTTTGTTGGGATTTTTTATGTTACTGATTCAATTTCATGACTGGTAATTGGTCTGTTCGTATTTTTTTTTTTCTTCCTGGTTCAGTCTTGGGATGCTATACCTTTATAAGAACTTGCCCATTTCTTCTAGGTTTTCCATTTTACTGGCATGTATTTGTTCATAGTAACTTTCATTAATTGAGCCTTGATATTTTCCAGGCACTATGATAAGTGCTAGGAAAGGAAACCTATCAAAACATGTTCTAACCTCAAGGACTTTTGGTAGAATAGGGAAAACAAATTATTGTTCCAGTGCAAACTCTGTCACATCCCAGCTAAATGACCTAGGACAAGTCATTTTGCTTCTGTGGGTCTCAGTCTCCTGTTAAATAGAGATGTCTACTTTGTTCATAGCATTGGATTGATGGCCACATGAGGTGATGTGTGATAAAATGTCTGGCTTGTCTACCATTTGTTGAGTATCTCCTGTTACACCATGAGCTGTAATCCGGCCTATTGGCCTTCACTCTTCCATGGGCTACTTAGCAGAGGAAACTCCTAAATACCTTGAAACTGCAGGGAATTTGCCTAGCCTCTTTGGCCATTTGACCTGCTTTATATTTTATGGGACATGTTAAGGCAGAAGTTTGAAAGAATAGTGGTACAGGATCCAGGAAACAATAGGCTCAAGACTGTGCTTTGCTACCTTACAGTTCAGAAAAATTAAAGTGCCCCACAGTTGTAAGGTCCTCCTTTGTTGAGGGGAATGAGATTTGGAATCAGGCCCCCAGGGCTTACCGTACTGACTCTGCTCTTAATGTGAAATCTGATGATGAGCCTCAGTTGGGGGTCTCAGTTTCTTCAGGGCAATGGCTCTAGGCTATACCTGTCACAGCTGTGTTGTGGAATCCACAAGGTGGTGTTGGTAACCTATTTAGTACAGTGCCTGGCTTAGAGAAGGTGATTAATAAACATTCCTTTTATTATTAACTATTTTTATATCTCAAAACAAACTTAGGAGATATATAATAAAAATGGAGCTATGAGATGGAAAAATTAGTGCTCAGAGAGTTAGTTTATTGTGTTGCTTTACATTTGCCATCTCAGTGCCTGACACTAGGAAGTGTTCCGGGTACATTTGTTCTATTCCCCTCCAGGCAAATGTCACTTTCAATCCTGGCATCATTTTTGAAGAGCATTTTCTTTTTTCTCAACTTTAGTCTGATTTTTCTCTCCCAAGGAGCTTGAATCCTCTCCCTGAGTCCAAAGATTATTTTTCCTAACTGGAGCACTTCAGACCAGATGTCCCCTCAGGAAAGTTGCAAGGGAAGTGAGATGCGTGCTTGTGTGCCAAGTTTGTCAATGGTCTTGTGTCAGGCCTAGGATCCCAGGGCCCACGATCACTTGACCTCATCACTCCAGGCCGCTCGTGGCTTTGTGGTTGCCTTCGGTGAAGTATATAGAAGGAATGAGTCCCTTGTGCTGACAAACACACACGCTGACACGTACACGTGCAAGTTTGCAGTGATTCACATCCTCTTCTAATGAAAGCTGATGACCGTGGAAAGCTGGATGGCTCCAGGGAGCAGGGTGGCAGTCAGGTGCATCTCTCAGTTCCCAGAGTGACCCTGTGGTCGTAGTGACTCACTGCTCAGAAAGCAGCGAGAGAGAACCAAAGAGCACCACGGTTAGCTTGGCTCCCGCGATGATCTTGGAAGCTCTGGAGCCTGAAGAAAAACCACATTTCTGGACTTTTGAGAGAGCTATGAGACCCTCTAAATTTAGATGGGGCTCTCTTCTGGGATCAGTCGTCTCGGGGAGAGATGTTATTTCGTTATGAAGACCTACATTGGAATCATAATAGCTCATCCTGCTGTGCATTCATATGGTCCCGGCCCACAGAGATCATCTGGAAGAAGCCTCAAGTCCAGTTGCAGATTTTTTTTCCCAGCCCGGGCTCTTTCCTGTCCACAAACAAGGATTTAATCATCCCCAACCTGCTTAAAAAGGTGCTAATAATTTCCAAGTGCCTCTTGGGTCCTCTGTGGGCATCCCGTATGTTTTCTCAGTTAACCCCACCCACTCCTGCATGAGACACACATTATTGTCCTCACCTCTCAGAGTGTAAAAGACTCTTGTTTAAATAATTCATCCAAGACCTCATGGTGGCAGAGTCAAGAACTGAAGCCTGGTTTGTGTTTCCAGAAACTACGCTTTTCCTCCTACAGCACACAGGTCGGAGTTGTGGTCCTTCCTCCCACTGTCTCTGCAGTCCTGTGCGTCAGACCCTCTACAAACCTTGGTGTCTCATCACATGGTCACCCACCGCGTGGCCACCCAAACACAACTTACAGAAATGAAAGGAATATGTGGTGAAGGGTGCGACGTTGGGCAGAACTCAGGTTTTCTCACTCAAAGTGAGGAGTTTGGTCAGATAATCTCTTGGCTTCACTCCTATTTGAATGGTTTAGAGAAGTGGTTCTCAACACAGGCTAGACATTCAAATCTCCTGGGAGAACTTTTCAAAAACACCAATGCCCAGGCTCCTTTCTAGAGTCTTTGGTTTAATTGGTCTGGAGAGGGACCAAGAAATAAATATTTTCTTAAAGCTTGCCAGTGATTCTAATGGGCAGGCAGGCTTGAGTCTTCCTAGTCTAGAGGTCCCTGACCCTTCCACTCTTGCATCTTATTGCTAAAAATCATTGACTCACTGCACAGGCCAGAAACTTGAAGGTCGACTTTGTTCTCTTTACTGTCACATCCAATCTAACAAGTCCTTTTACCTCCAATATCTGCTCCAGTCTTCCCTGTTCTTTCCTGCTTTCCTCTAACTAAGAAGTCACCGTTATCTTCCTCCTATACTATTGAAATAGTCACTCTGGTGGATCCTGGTGGTTGCCAGTCATCACCACCTGTGTCCCTCTCTTTGTCCTTACTTGAAACTTTGTGCCAGAATTCATCTCTCTCCCACATGGCTCAGGGGATGCTGCCACCATCCCCAGTTGAGAGATGGATCCTAACAGAGCCGTCTGGGCATGATACACCCCTGGTAAATGTTGTTTGTCTGGGATTGGGCTTGTGACCTTAGCGGCCTAATTAAATTGAAGGGAAGGAAGGGTAAGATTTATAATTCTTGCTGAGGGGTGGTGGAATCTCCCTCTTCCCTGCTGGATACAAACAAGAAAGCACAGAGACCAGGTTGCCACTGACAGTCATCCTGTGGCTATGAAGGGAAACAGGATGACATGGATTGGAAATATATATATCCAGATATAAATATATATCTAATATATCTAAATCTATATCTATACAACATGGCATCCTAAGGCTGTTTCCCTTCATAGTATAGATTACTATGTTATATTACATGGTATATCTTATTATATTACATATATGTTATATATATGTATAGTGTGTGTGGAACATATCAGACATGTAATAAAATATGTGATGAATATGAATGAATGAATGACCTCATTATCTGATTGGAATCAAGTCAGCCTGGGTCCCAGTGTACTCTAGAACAGGGGCTGGCAAACTTTTCTATAAAGGGACAGCATGTATATATCTTAGGCTTTGTGGACTGTATGGTCTCTGTTGTAATTGCTCAGTTCTGTGATTGTAGAGCTAAAGTAGCCACAGAAAATATACAAATGAATGAACCTGGCTGCATTCCAATAAAACTTTATTTATAAAAACAGGCAGTGGCCCTAATTTGGCCCACAGGCTATATTTTGCTGAGCTATAATACAAAAAAAAAGAAAAAGAAAATGTTGGACCAGATAAAAAATGACAAATATTTGGCCTGCCTGCAGAACCTCTGGCTCCCATGACAGACATCACTAATCAATTAAGCCCCACTTTCATGCTGAACCTGCATTTGCTCTCACACACCTCACCCAGCACTATCAATCAATTAAAGTTGGTGAGCTGAGTGCAACCTGTTTGCCATCCCTGCCTAGATAATGCTCTTTGTTCCTTACACAGCTCTGAGGCTGGGGGCTCACAGGCCTGGCTTTTAGACTTGGGTTTTCTGCTAGTGTTCTGTTGTCCCAGATATTTTCTCTCCTTGCATCTCGTTCATTTCTAATGTTGGGAGTTTTGTTGACAGGAACTTGAAAGGTGACCTAGGCAAAGATTCCATACAAAAGAGTCCTGCCTGGTTTTACTCTCTCTGTGTTTGCTGTGTGGTCAATGAAGCAAGGAAAAATAATTTAAGCCAGTTGTGATAATAGAGCATTAGAACCTGGGCTCATATTGTTTTCCTTTCTACCTTGCTGAGTTATTAAGGGCAGATCATGGCTTTAGTGGCAGAGAATGGCTGACATCCCATTCCAGAATGCCACCTTTCCTCCCATTGTGCCACTTGTCAAGATTTCCAAATATGCCCCTTTCACCTTCCATTTCAACATTATTTTCCTTCTGAGGCTTCTGACATGTTTAATTCCTTGGCTAAGCTTTCTACCCGTCCAAATGCCGCCACTCTTGTCATACAATTTATTTTCTGCACACATATAAAATCAAGCCTGAACATTTTTCTCTACTGTGAACTCTTGAGAAATAGCTTTTGGTGCAGCCATCCATCACGGTGGCAATAATACCTGAAGAGTAAATTCTCTTTGATTTGTTTAGTATTTCCCTTTCTAGATCAGATTTCAACAAGTGCAGCCTGTATCAGCAGAAAAGTGCCCCTGTTGGGTATGTATCTGTCTTATCAATCAGTCAAGGAGAGGGGAAAAGAAATGATCTGAAGCACCTACTATGTGCCAGCCATGGCACTAAAGGAGGGCAATTAGTCTCCATTATGCTGATGAGACAAAGGGCTCAGGGAAGTTAAATGATAGAGAGAGGAGATTGGAGTGGGTTTTCAGACTCCTAGTCAGGGTTCTCCAGAGATACAGAGCCCTAGTGTGTGTGTGTGTGTACATTTCCTCCTATCGATCTATCTGTCTATCCAACTATCTATCAATTTTTCATCCTATTTATCTATCACCTATCAAGAGATTAATTTTAAGGAAGCGGTTACAGGGGCTGGTAAGTCAGAAATCGCAGGGCAGGCTGGCAGGCTGGCAATTCAGGTAAGAGTTGATATTGCAGTCTTGAGTCTCAAATCCTCAGGGCAGCTCAGCAGATTGGAATTTCAGGCAGAGTTTCCATTATGGTCTTGGGGCAGAATTCCCTTTTCTCTGGGAAACCTTGATTTTTGCACTTAAGGCTTTTAACTGATTGGATGAAGCCCACTTACATTAAGGAGGATAATCTGCTTAAAGTCACTGATTATAAATGTTTTGCCCAAAGAGCTGGGCACCATTGCCTAGCCAATAAAATTAACCATCGTACTAAGCCACTCTTCTTTCTGTTTCTCATACTTCCTCAGACTTTGACGAGCTCTGAAAGAGAGCTTTCTTGAGTTCTCTTCGATTCCGTGGATGATTTAGTGTGCGTACAAGGGCCAGCATAGGATCTGGAACTTGGGAGACTCTCATTGAATGAATGTGGCAGATAGGACGCTTTCACCAAGCACTCTTTTTTTTAAAAAATTAATTAATTAATTTATTTATGGCTGTGTTGGGTCTTCGTTTCTGTGCGTGGGCTCTCTCTAGTTGCAGCAAGCAGGGGCCACTCTTCATCGCGGTGCACGGGCCTCTCACTGTCGCGGCTTCTCTTGTTGCGGAGCGCAGGCTCCATACATGCAGGCTCAGTAGTTGTGGCTCACGGGCCCAGTTGCTCCGCGGCATGTGGGATCCTCCCAGACGAGGGCTCGAACCTGTGTCCCCTGCATTGGCAGGCAGATTCTCAACCACTGCACCACCAGGGAAGCCCCACCAACCACTCTTATTTGGGATTTGTGGTTAGGATCTTGCTTAAAGGGCTTTACTGTCTCTTTTGTGCTTTTAGGAAAAGGTCTGAATGTCCCAACATTGCTTCTAAATCCCTTTATTGTGGGGTCTCTGCCTCCTTCTGCAGCCTCCTTATGACCACTTATCTGCGCACTCAGTGTTCTAGCTGCCATCAACTGATTTGTCATTTTCAGTGACCACTGCTCTTTTTTACCTCTATTTTCTCTGACAGGAACACATATTCTTGTTCTCACATGAGTAACTCTGAGTTGTCCCTTAGGTCTCAGCTGAATTACAGTTTTCTTGGGAATCTTCCCACGTCCTCAGTGGGGCTCTGATCTGCATGTGTACTTAGCTGACCAGAGGACTTATCACACTGCCTGCCTGGTTAGCTATGAGTTTTATGTAGGCAGGGTTGAGTCTCATGTCCTTGGCCCACTAGTGCACAGAGTAATGTCTGACACATGGTGGATATTTAATAAATATTTGTTCAATATCGAGTGAGAGAGAAAAATACAACCTTTGATATTCTTTGCCTTCCTTTCAGTGTTTATGAGGTTGGTTTTTTTCCGCCAAGTAAATTACTGTCTGAATGTGAGTTCATCCAAATACCCATCATTATATCATAAATGTTCCTTATAAGGAACAATTAAAGAAGCCAAGAGGTGACCAGCTCTTCTCAGTGGAATTCGTGTCAGCCACACAATATACCCTCTTCTTAGAAGTGGGATCTGGTGAGCTGGCCTGGGCCCAGGTCATGAAGGATGCATTTAGTGGTTGGATGGAAACATGGAATCATTGCCCCCGTGGACTTGCCCTGACGCTGCTCCAGGAAGAGTGACAGGAGGATGACAGGTACGCATGTTCAAAATTACTTCAAGGTGGTCTCAGTCCCATTTACTGTCCTCAGGAGTCCTCTCCAGAGTTTGATGCGGACACATTAGAAGCACACATGAAGACGATGATGTATATGTGTTTAGTCTGAACTTGTCCAGCATGGCTGCGTCACTGTGGAGTGCAGCTGCCTCGGAAAGAGAAGAAAGATGGGGGTGTTAATCATCATGGCAGGCCCGTTCTTGCCCCTCAGCCCATCTGCCAAGGCTGCAGGGCTGGTCACCATCTTAGGAGCTTTCATTTCACTCTTCTCTAAAAATGACATAGATGTCCTCTGCATTGGGAAACCTTAAGGAATTCAACCCAAGTCCATTTATTTTAACATTTCCAGAATAGAAACAAGTTTAACTTGTTTAAAAAAAACAAGTTTCACTTGTTTAAAAAAATCTTTTGAGGCACTGAGCCTCAAATGATTAGGAATGCAGTTATGAGCAAGGGGATATAAACCCTGCGCTCAAGGAACTTACCTGTGCTGTGCTGAATCTGTGCTCAGAGAAGGGAAGGCAGAAGTGGACACTGCTCCCCATGTCCCCAGCAGGTATTACAGCTTGCTGAGCAACGATTCCACCCTCAGCACTCAGCTGGGTGTTTTATATCCATCCCCACATCAATCCTTTGAAGTAGGTGTTAGTCTAATCATATAGGTAAGGAAACAGTCTCAGAGTACCTAGGAGACTTTCCAGCTTCAAGCCAGGAAACTGTAGAATAAAACCAAACTAAGGCCAACTGACTGTAAAGCTAAGCCAATTCCTCACGGCAGTGCCCTGCTTCTAGTATCAGAAGCATCACCTTGAATCTGACTGGTTGTTTATTTATCTAAGTCTTATAACAGAGGTTCATCCAGGACACAAAGGAGAGAGCATTTGGGCTGGGCTTGAAACAATATGTAGAAATGCATCATGAGGAAAATATGGGGAGGGATTCTAGGCATGGACACAGTGCTGCATCTGGATGTTGGATGGCTGCTGGGGTCATGAGGTGGAGGGATGGAAGGAGGGACAGGGAATGAGCCTGCTAAGGGGGAGTTGGGCCAGTTGTGAAGAGGAGTCTTGACTGCTTCCTTAGGGGATGGAAGCGATCAGTTACATTTAAGCAATAAGGTGACGTAATCAGAGGTGAAAGAGCCACAGAGGCAGTACACAGAATTGTCCAGTAGAGGGTGACAGAGAGTCCAGACTTGGGAGATCATTAGGAGGCCATTGTAGTTGGTCTCACAAATAATGATTCTCTGTTGTGGACCCATTGGATGGGTCAGTCTGATGCGTTCCATTGAGGAACTGCTGATCAGTTGTCACTTATTAGTTAGCTAGGTAGAAATAATGTTTTCCACGTTTCTCTTATAATTACAAACTCTCTGGCCAAAATCAGAATTTCTTTTAGCCAGGCCACATGAGGAGACAAAATAAATAAAACAAAATAAATCACTTTATTTATGTAATAATAATGATGATGTAGGGACACTGAGATGCATGGCCCAGATCTCACCTCTCTACTTAAGAAATTATTCCTCTAGCTGCTGGGGGGGCTGCCAACAGACAGCCCTCAATTCTTAGTCCTCTTTGAGGATCACATCAGCTGAAGAGAGCTATCTTTTCCAAGATCACACATGCCTTCCTGGGGCAGCCCCAATCCAATGACTGAACTCTAGGGTGGGGTATAAATGCCTAGCCCCCTTCCCCTAATTTGGTGTAACCCTGAAAGGCCCTCCCCACTTCAGAGCTCCCTGTCATGTCGGTTGAGACCTCTGGTGAACCTGGGCTGCGGCTCATCTTCCTCCGCCTGACCCTGCCACCTTTCCTTTCGTTCCCTTTTAGGATTTGGGGATCCTGAGAGCACTCCCTGATGTAGTTCATGCGTGCACATCTCCATTCCAGCTTGCTGCTAGAGAACTATCCAGCAGCAAATGATAATTGCAGCTAAGGTTTTTTGTGCCCAGCAGCATGAGAACATACACATATTCTCATTTCATTCTTACAATAACCACAGGTAGTAGGTAGCCCATAGAAACATTACTATACCATTGCATGGGCACCAATGGGTTAGACATATTAGAAACTGAGGCCCGCAGAGAAATAATTTTCCCCAGCTCACAAATCTAGGAATGTTGCACAGTTGTCTTTCTAATCAGTTCCACTGCACATTGATCTTCCCATTTCTGCTCATGCTTTTTAATATACTATATTCCAGGCAGGCTAGGCTGGACCTGGGATTTCTATCCCTGGGTCTGAAAGCAGGGCATTTATCAGTTAGCGCCTGCATTTAAACTCTCACTCCAAATGTGTGGCCTAGGGCAAAATGGAAAGGAATGGCTCACAGGTACCAGTGCCAAGGAAGCCCTTAGCGTCTAACTCTGGGATTTCATACTGTTTTCTACAGAGCTGTCTTGGGGACTCAAGAGAAAAGAACAGGGAAAGAGAAAGAGAAGAATGGTGGTTAAGAGGAAAGGGAATAGGGTCTAAGAGGGAAAGAAAAGATGAAAAAAGAGGAAAAGGGGTTAGGGAGAAGAGAGAGAGCAGGGGTGTGGTGGTGGGGAGAGAGAATGGGAGGAGAAAGGAGGGGGAGGGCAAGAGGCTGGCCGGCTGCTTTAGGAAATAAACAATGGCAACTTTCCTGCTCTTGAGCAGCCAGTTATTTGGGGCTTTGAACTCCTCAGGACAGTATGCTTTATCATCTGGAATAATAAACTCAGACCTGGTGGCCCAGGGAGCAGGCAGGCTGTGGCCCGGGGGTACAGCCCCGAACCCCACCACAATGGGCAGCCCGCTGTCTGCGTCTGCACAAAGGAGCCCGGGAGGGCATCCTCCAGGAGGCACCGGGCCAAGAGGGCTCTCAGCTGGTGCTGAGTGAGCTTTTCAAAGTAAACAAGGGCTACGGGGCCAGTGGGAGCCTCCTGTTGATGGTGACTCTGATGTGATGTGGGCCCTGGAAGGAGATTGGTATTTTTAGCTCTCCAGTTGCTTTGAAAGAAAGAAAGGGGGAAAGAAACAGAGCCACAGCGTGCAATCTATTGTTTTTTAGGACATAATAGCTAACAGCTCCGAAAACATTCTGGATGCGCTCCGCAGCTCATCAATGAGCACATCACTGCAGAATGAGGGAAGGATAAACACCACATGTATCAGAGTGCTGGCTGGTGCTGCCTGGGGCTAGGGAGCCAGCTCCTTGCTTGCCTCGCCTGGGACCAGTGACAGTCACTCACCTGTGGGTTCCTTGGTGCATCAACACACTCCTTTTCCTTTAATGGAAAATATTCTGATTTGATCAGACCCAAGTTCAAGTCCTGCTTTTCTAGGCCACTAAGAGCTCATGGAAATGCTATGGGGTTGAGAGTCGTCCAGGGACGCAACCTGCCCACTTGCTTGCTGTGGCCTTGGATGAGTCCCATGGTTTCCTTGAACCTAGGTGAATTCAAATGGCTGCTTGAATTAACAGTAAAAAAGCCTCAATACTAAACAAGCCCTCTAAAGTATAAGTGAGGAGAGATCCTGAGAGGCCAGGTGGGTCCCAGTGCTCTGCAAAAAATAAATATTGGTTGAGTGAACGAGTGAACAGGAGGTACAACAGGGGGTGATGGCCCACTTTTACTTGAAAGGGTAGATGAAATTGGACATTCTCCTATTACTTGAAGCTTTGTAATTTCTAAATCTCCAGGAGTGGTAAAGAAATTTTAATTTTGTGGTGGCAAACAGAGGCAGGCAGCCCTAGGAGCTGGTGGGTGAGCAGAGAGTAGATGGCTGGGGGCTTGGGGGCTACTGGGAGCTGGCTAGGGTGCATGAGTGTACGAGGCGAAGTTCGCCCCGTGGGGAAAGAATGCTGGGCTAGGATGTGGAAGACCTAGTCTTGCCATCTCCTTGCAGTGGAGACCTTGGGCAGATCTGCCCTCCCTGAAGCCCAGCCGGTTCTGGTGCTGAGACTCCCTTCCCTCTCCACCCTCCACCGCAGTGCCTCAGGCTGGTCTCCATGCAGTCTGTATTCCTCTCTGTCCAGGATGCTCCTTCCAGCCTCCTAACTGTTCTTGCTGCCCTTCAGCCTTGCCCCGCTCCACTCCAGCCTCTCCCAGCATGAAAATCAGATGGGGCCACTGTCTGGCACACAACTGTCAACAGCCCCTTTGTCTCAGGCCAATGCCAAGCATTCAAGTTCTCCCCAAGGTCTGGCCTCCACTCATGGTTCCAGTGTCAGCACCTGTGTTTGCTCTTCTGCATGCGCCTTAAGGTTCCAGCCACATTAGTCTCAGAAGGCTGCACGCTTTCTCAGACATGCATACATTTGTATGTACTGTTCCTTCCACACGTGCTCTTCCAAAACTCATCTCAAGCATCTGATCTGCCTGGAGGACAGAGCTTGGGAAAGTCTCTTGGAACAAACCCCTTCCCTCTGTGCACAGTCCCGTTACAGCCCACTGCCCACCCCTCTGCATCCCCCCGCCCCGTTGCCTGCAATACTCATCTGGGGAGATAGGCGAAAACAGAACCCGCGAGAACCACGTTGTGCCCATCGTGGCACCCCATGGCTCTCATGGTTATCAGTGGTTCTCAGCAGGTGATTGATTTATGAATGTATCTATACAATAGGGATAAAGTTCCATTTCTTTTTATTCACAGGGCTAGTGGAAGGATGCAAAGAAAGCAAAAACATTTTACAGAAGGTAAAGGCTATACACATTTGAGGGTTTGTCATTATGATGATCTGATTTAGAACAGAAAATAGAGACAGAAGAGCAGAAACAGAATTTTTTCCTCCCTCCCTTCCCTTTCCTCTTCCCTCCCTGCTTCCCTTCCTCCCTCCTTTCCTGAGTGTTTGGCATTGCCCAAAGCATAAAGAAATACTAAAGAACACAGCAGACAAGATCCCCTCCCTCCATGAAGCATATTTTCTGTTTAAGAAACAAATACAGCAAACAAACAAATAGGCATGATGATTTTGATTAACGAAAGACCGAGGGAAAGCAGAAGCAGGTGCAGCAGGGTACCTTGGGAAGAGAAGGTCTTCAGAAACTAGACAGCTTTCCACCCCCTTACCTCCACACCCATCAGAGGGGGCAGCTTCGAGCTGTGGGATTTGGAGTGTCAGGGCTGCTTGGTACCTTTGTGTATGTGTGTGTGTGAGATTATGGGCTCCTCTTTATTTTTCCCTGAATTTGAAAGAAAAATAACAAACATTATTTTAAAATAATATTTAAAAGAAGAAAAGCTTTATAGTAAAAAAGCTGAATCTGATCCCTATGGTTTATTGTTACATGAAAAGAGAAAGTTGTACAGCAAATGTATTATAAGATCCCCTTTATTAATTGATAACAAACACACACTGAACTATATAATATACTTGTATAAATATGAATAGATAGCTATAGATATAGATGTATTGATATTGATACAGCTATGGATATAGATGTACACCCATACACCAAAGAGTTAATAGGGCTGATTGGTGGAGAGGGAAGTGATATTGAGGGGATGGATGAAGGAGGACTTCAAGTGCATACACTTTATATTTCTGTGTAGTAGTCTGAAGTTTTTCTTACTCCTTATAATTTTACAGATTCACTATAGAGTGTATCTAGGGCTTTCTCTCTGAGAACTGAAGATTTTTTTCAGTTCTAGAAAATTATCAGCTCCTGTCTCTTGCAGCTTTACTGAGATATAATTCACATAACACATAATCATTCACCCACTATTAAATATATATTCGGAATGTCTTTTTTTTTTTTTGACTGTGTTGGGTCTTCATTGCTGCACGCAGGCTTTCTCTGGGCTTTCTCTAGTTGTGAGTGGGGGCTTCTTTTGTTGTGCAGCAGGGGCTCTAGGCACGTGGCCTTCAGAAGTTGTGGCACGTGGGCTCAGTAGTTGTGGCTCACGGGCTCTAGAGTGCCGGCTCAGTAGCTGTGGCGCACGGGCTTAGTTGCTCTGCAGCACGTGGGATCTTCCTGGACCAGGGCTCGAACCCGGGTCTCCCCCCATTGTCAGGCAGATTCTTAACCACTGCGCCACCAGCTTCCTTCTCCACAGTGTGAGATGATGATGATGATCTCAATGGAGAATTGTGAGGACTAACTTGATAGGCCTGGCTTATGGCTTCCTAGGAACTGATCTCCTGGACAAAGAATTTATTAAACTTCCCCATCCCCCAATAATAAAGGGAGCTTCTGTGAGGTCCTGAGGGAAAGAACTAGCATCCAGGCCTTGTGTGCAAAGGAGCAGCATCTTCTCTCCCAGCGAGGGACCCACACACACCAGGGAGCCCATTTTTTTTTGAAGGTCTCTGCATGGATTTCTAGAACATTCCCAGGCCCTGCATGACTTGCTATGATCAACTGTATTTTGGCTCCATGGCTGACCTGGGACTAGTCACTTTCCCTTTCTGGGCCTGTTTTTCCACTTGTAAGAAGGGCATTAAACTAGAAAATCACCCTCTGGTATCTGGTATCTGGTATCAGGCGCTCTCTGATTTTGGTTTGAGAACACTTTTGCTATGGAATGCTTTCCCTCTCCAACTAATGAGCTCTGATTAGTTTTACCGGTGTCTATTACAAGGCTGGGGACAGACATTTTTTCCTTCGTGGGCCAGACTGAAGTGTAAGGTCAGGTGTGGAGCCATGTCCTTTTTGTCAATACAGCCTTAATTGAGCACCAACTCTGTGACAGATCCTGGACTGAAAGAGGAGTCCCCCATCTGCTGAAGGAGGCATCACCCACTCCATCAATATTTGAGACCTGACTTCCCTGAGGCACAAAGCTGGTGAACAAACCAGACCTGGCCCCTGCCTTCACTAGGCTTCTATTCCATCTGGGGAGGTGGCCAGATGGAAGCCAGAAATGCTTGGTAGTCAGAAATGCTACCGTTAGCTGAGAAATAAAGAAAATGCTGATAAATTGTGATAAGTGCTATGAAGGTAGCCAGCAAGGGGCAGGGACAGAATAATTATGGGAGAAGCCACACTACATAGGAGGGTCAGGGAGAATCTGTCTGAGGAGGTAACTTGTAGACAAACAGTACATATATTACACCATTGAAATGATAATATGGTGCTGAAAATATTCTGGGAGCAGAGGGGAGGAAATGATGAACTCTCTGCCTGAGAAACTTAAGACAGTTAAAGCAACTTGCCCAAGGTCATGAGGTGGGTCACAAGCAAGCCCAGTCTAGAAACTGGGGCCAGAAATGTTTCTTTTGCTTTAAAGCCTTTGTCTTGGTCCTTTTATTCTTCTATCTTAGATCACTTCCTCTTGATTAGATTGCCTGGTGGGGCAGAGTTGTGTTCAAAGAGTCAGTCTTTATGTCTTGGAAGACGAATCAAAGGTCATCGAGAAGAAAACATGTGTCATGCTAAAAGTGTCTTAAAAGAGACAATGAAAATTTTAAATTATACTGTGAGCTTAAGCTTCAAGCACTTCTCGCTCTTCAGTGGTTTCATCTACTCCCTAGGCTTGTTATGTGTCTGAGGGACCAGATGGAAAGCACTTTATAGATTGTCAAGCACTGTACACATGCTAGGAATTATCGGATACCTGATCCACACTCAGAGCCAGTGAAGACTTCTACTCTTTTACCTTTAGAAGATTGCCACTCCCATTCTCTTCTTTCTCTGAGAATTAGAAACAAAAGTGGTTTGGTTCCAAAATGGTGAGAGCTTCGACAAAATGTGCCCTCTGCGCATCCTTCCTTTTATCTTTCCTGGGGACAATCAATTGCCAGAAATGCATCACTTCAAGCAGTCTTCCACATCTTACTTGGATAAAAAGAATTATTACCATACCATTCTGTGCACACTTTTCCCCCTTCTGTCTTCTAAGAATGGCCACAACCAAGCTTGACAAACTATTGATTTCTACCAAGGTGCTTTCAACATCTTTTAGGCATCAGAGACCAAAAGGCTGAGAAGGACTGAAAACAATGAGGAAACTCAGAAGTTTCTCATGATTCCAGACTTACAGCTTACTCCAGGCAGTCTTCCCAGGTTTGCTAGCAGCAAATGAGGATTTACTCAATGCCTGCTGCCTGAGCATGGGAATCACGTAGCTCTATTTTTTGTTTGTTTGCTTTTGTCCCCTCAGTTAATGACAAGGGTCTATTTGGGCATTGGGGTTATGATGATGAACCCTATGACCCAACAAGCTTTCAAAGCATAGAAGATGTAAACAAGTAAATATAAGTAATGGCATATGGCAAAGAGTGATGTGAAATGAAATGTTGTAGGAGTACAGAGGAAGTAAGGGGAGATGACTTCTTGCTGGAGGGATGAGGAAAGAGCAGACCTTAATTTTGGATCCTGAAGAGAGTGGTATTTGAACTGGTCCTTCAAAGATGCTAGGGGTCATATAGATTGAGCTAGGGTAGCAGATGCAGGTAGGGAAGTTCACATGATTCAAAAAGAGGTTGCTAGTACATTCCAGTGCAAGAGAAAGCAGGAACTAAAGAATAAAGAAGAAAGAAGAATCTTTTGGGAAGAAAAATAACCCAGTTTCCCTGCTGCATATAATGCATGACAAGGAAATATGAGTAGATGTTTTAACAGAGAAAGCATTTGGACTTGGTGGAGCCTTATTTCAAATTTGGTCCATGTTACCTCATTGACTAGCTGTAATCTTGAAGACATCTCATCACCTGTCTGAGTTTAGTGTTTTTCATTCAGTGTGAAAATAATAATGCTGTCATTCAGAGGGGTAAAGATTTTAGGTCCTATTTTCTGTGAAGGAGCTTAGAAGGGTGCTTGGGCCAAAATTGCTGCTCAATATAATTGAGAGCCTTGTTTGGCTCTCTCAGCAAAGGGCTAGAAGCCATTAAGGATGGGCACCCAAACACAGCTGGTCCTAGCTGGCCTTGGTATCACAATTTGGGCAGTATGCCTAATTTTTTTACTATGTGTTTTTGGCCATGTAACTTCAATTCTCTGAGCCTCCATTTCCTTGTCTAGATTTGGAGATTTTTGATCAAGAAGGGATCTTCTCCTCCATTCTTCCCACATTCCCACCTTGACCCATAGAAGAGAGACTGTCCCTTCTACTCTGCTCTCATTTAGTGCTGAGTGGAATACACTCTCTTTCCACTTCCTTACATACTTCTCTCTGAAAGGGAGTATCTAATATGCTCAGTACCAGTGGAGGGCAAACTCTAACCCCTTGCTAACAATCCCCATTTTCTGTTGTGTGTTCTAGCTTATCCCTCTGTGACTGGGCATATCACAGAGCACGTGTAGGTTGTATGGCTTTCAGATGGAAACCTAAGCCATGCTAACAGTTAACCCATAACTGTAATTTTGAGTTACAGGCCACAGGTCTTTGTTCCTTCTCCCTTTGAGACATGGAGTCAATTTCTCTACCCCTATAATTGGCTTTTTGACTTGCTTTGGCCAAAGCAAAGCAACAGAAGTAATTGTATGAGGCCTGAGCCTGGGCCTTAAGAGGTGATACCTGCTCTCCTTTGTTTTCTTGACACCCTGCTACCTCCATGCATAGCCAGGCTAACTTTTTTTTTTTTTTTTTGTGGTACTCGGGCCTCTCACTGCTGTGGCCTCTCCCATTGCAGAGCACAGGCTCCAGACACGCAGGCTCAGCGGCCATGGCTCACGGGCCTAGCCGCTCCACGGCATGTGGGATCTTCCTGGACCGGGGCACAAACCCATGTCCCCTGCATCGGCAGGCAGACTCAACCACTGTGCCACCAGGGAACCCCCAGGCTAACTTTTTGAATGAAAGGAAACCAATGGAGAGAGGTCTCAGTCATCTGAGCCGGCCTAGCCAGAGCCATCAGAGACTGGCCATCCTCTAGTTGGCCCATTAGTTGATGCATATAGATTAGTGAGCTTAACCAAGATCAGCCAAGCCCAACCCAGACTGCACAACTGGCCTGTAGATTTGTGAGCAATAACAAATGGTTACTGTTTTAAGCCCCTAACTTTTGGGGTGATCTGTTGTGTAGCAAAAGCTACGAGATAACACATGATGATTATACAAATTTTAAAAAGTGATGCTTGTTTCCCATTTGGCTGGTAATCTTTGCACGCCAGAAGGAAGAGGGCTCTTTCTAACCCTGAACCACTACAGGAATGATAGCCTCCTTATAAGGTTGACATTAGTCCTAAGAGGCCACCGGGTATGGCCACACAAGTTATGAATAGCAGTGTTCTACGGGACCCATGAACATTCTGGCATGTATAATGTGTACTCTGAAACTAATGATGACCCTTGGATTTGTGCAATGCAGTAGCCCTTAGAATTAATTGAGATAATGTGTGTGAAGTCTCTGGCATATAGTTGATGCAAAATAAACATCCATTTTATAATAACTTCTTGATATGGAAATATTTTGCTACGTTGAATTTTGTGATTATTCATACGTCATTATCCAATAAGCCTCCATTTTCCCATCAGAAAACTGTCCAGGGAGTGATGATAGTAGAGGTGGGGAACTAAGTGATCTTTAAATATTTTTTCCAGCATGGCTACTCTGTGATTCATGGGCTAACACAGATCTTCTCATAAAAAGAAGCCAAAACACATGCCTGAGTGAGCTCCTTTGGTGGAATTGGGGACGCGGCCCTAGCCGTGCAGCATGGCAGGCCATCAGTCAGGCGGCTGTGTCAGCAGCCTGAGAGGCAGCCCATAAAGCTGCCAAAGCTGCCCTTTGTTTTGCCCCAATCAAAGAGCAGGCAGAGGCAAGCCTTTGTGCCCAGAAGTTCCCACTTGGCAGGAAAGAGGCTGTTCTGTGTTCTGAGCAGGACGAGCCTGAGGAACCTAAACAGTTAAGGCACAGTAGAAGCCACAAATAAATCCTGTGGTTTGAGGTCACAAGCAAGCAGCACAGGAAACTGAAAAATTGATGTATTTTTTTCCCATCTGTCGCCCTCCCTGCATCCCACCCAGCTCCTCACCTGACTCAGAGCTTCTAGGGATGGTTCCACCGTAGAATTTTACTTACTGCAAATGGAGCTTTGCAAAGGGTGCTGAGGCCGGGAGTACTGAGTTCCAGTCCTGAGTTTTCTATTCACCAGCCATGTCACCTTGAACCCTGTTGCCTGAGTCTCACCCCAGAAGATCTGATGGAGCTGTGTGGGCTGGGGCCTGGTGGCAGAATCACTTAACAGTTGCCCAGTTGATTCTCCACTGCAGCCAGGGTTGAGAACCACTGATTTAACCATTTTAGACTCTGGGTCCCTCATCTGCCAAATGGGGACGGTTAGGCCTACTTTGTGGTGTCGTTGTGCCATCCAGTAGAGGTAGATAATAGATGGGAAAGGGCAATTAGGACCATCTGGTGCACTTACTTGTCTGGAGGGATCCTTTGCCTGTGGTCTTGAGCCAGGTACATGAAGGGCTTAAGGACCCAGCTGTGCCCATTCTTTAATCAGCCCCCTTCAATATCAGGACTGTGTCCTGGCTCTGCAGGGTATGGGTAGAACCAAGGTAGACCTGAGGAATAGTGTGGAATGCATTCATGACTTCCAGGTCAGAGGAAATAGGACATCCTGCCAGTCACCCAGTGAACTGGTTACATTTGTTCCCACATTCCTTGTTCCAGTGGTAGCCAAGTGGCCCTTAAAGGTAATTAATATTGTACTGTCAATGAATGAATGAATGAAGAAACAATTTTGCCCTATGTACTCAGCCAGTGTTAGGACCTGGGCAGGGATAGGAAGGGGTAGGGAAGAGAACGAGGTAAGTGGGGCACACAGCTGTATTCTATTTCCATCCACTGGCTGATTTATTTGGGCATGTCAGCCTGCATTCATTCAACAAATGGGGCTGACTCTGCTGGATGCCAGGAGATGGAAGTTATTCAGACCCTATTCTTGTCTTTGAGTTGGTCACAGCACAGGGAGGCAAATCTAGTTAGTAGTGCTGTTAAAGGTCCAGTGATCAGGACTCACATTAGTGGTAAGGTGGTTAGGGCAGGGCAATGCTGGTGTAGGTGGGAAAACTTGGGGAAATGTTCTTGGTAGAATTGGGTCTAGATCACTAATCAGGCCCCTGTTTGCATCTTTTGAGTTTCTTACCTGGCACATGTTCTAACCACTCTATTTAGTCTCATTTTCCAATCCAGTTTCCCAAATGTATGCTCTAATGGTGTCACCCCTCTGCTCAGATGCTGTTAGTGTCCCATTACTACCTGCAAAATAAAACCAACTTTCTTAGAGAGATACTCACAGCCCTCCCTGGCCGGAGCCATCCTCCTTTCCAACCGTGTCTCCCTCTACATGCCTGCTTGTGTGGCCTTGGACTCAGCCCACCTGGAACTATTTGACACTGACCTGACACTCCAGGTTCTTTCACACCTGAATGCCCTCCCACAAGCCTGAAATGTTTTTCTTTTCTCCACACCCTCAATCTCCTCATTTTCTCACCAGACTGAACTGTTTTCTGTCCACCCAATAGTACCTTTCATGTCTATGCATAAATAACCAGGAATAACCATCCTCCTGTCTTTTGTCTGTCTGAAAAAGTACCTTCTAATCTTTCAAAAACGAATTAAGATTCTGCCTCCAGGTGAGCCTTCTGGTTCCCCCAATGATGATGGCTTCCACCTCTGGGCTCCATTTATGCTTTGAGTGTCTTTGTCTCACTTATAGCACCCATGTGTAATAAGACAGACACAAGTAAGCAATGTATCTTTGCCACCTGGGGAGACTCAGGTATTAGAAATTGGTTTTTTTTTTTTTTTGTTTTGTTTTTTAAACATCTTTATTGGGGTATAATTGCTTTACAATGGTGTGTTAGTTTCTGCTTTATAACAAAGTGAATCAGCTATACATATACATATGTTCCCATATGTCTTCCCTCTTGCGTCTCCCTCCCTCCCACTCTCCCCATCCCACCCTTCCAGGCTGTCACAAAGCACCGAGCTAATATCCCTGTGCCTTGCGGCTGCTTCCCCCCAGCTATCTACCTTACTACGTTTGTTAGTGTGTATATGTCCATGACTCTCTCTCGCCCTGTCAAAACTCACCCCTCCCCCTCCCCATACCCTCAAGTCCGTTCTCCAGTAGGTCTGCGTCTTTATTCCTATCTTACCCCTAGGTTCTTCATGACATTTTTTTCCCTTAAATTCCATATATATGTGTTAGCATACGGTATTTGTCTTTTTCTTTCTGACTTACTTCACTCTGTATGACAGACTCTAGGTCTATCCATCTCATTACAAATAGCTCAATTTCATTTCTTTTTAAGGCTGAGTAATATTCCATTGTGTATATGTGCCACATCTTCTTTATCCATTCATCCGATGATGGGCGCTTAGGTTGTTTCCATGTCCTGGCTATTGTAAATAGAGCTGCAATGAACATTTTGGTACATGACTCTTTTTGAATTTTGGTTTTCTCAGGGTATATGCCAAGTAGTGGGATTGCTGGGTCATATGGTAATTCTATTTGTAGTTTTTTAAGGAACCTCCATACTGTTCTCCACAGTGGCTGAACCAATTCACATTCCCACCAGCAGTGCAAGAGTGTCCCCTTTTCTCCACACCCTCTCCAGCATTTATTGTTTCTAGATTTTTTGATGATGGCCATTCTGACTGGTGTGAGATGATATCTCATTGTAGTTTTGATTTGCATTTCTCTAATGATTAATGATGTTGAGCATTCTTTCATGTGTTTGTTGGCATTCTGTATATCTTCTTTGGAGAAATGTCTATTTAGGTCTTCTGCCCATTTTTGGATGGGGTTGTTTGTTTTTTTGTTATTGAGCTGCATGAGCTGCTTGTAAATTTTGGAGATTAATCCTTTGTCAGTTGCTTCATTGGCAAATGTTTTCTCCCATTCTGAGGGTTGTCTTTTGGTCTTGGTTATGGTTTCCTTTGCTGTGCAAAAGCTTTGAAGTTTCATTAGGTCCCATTTGTTTATTTTTGTTTTTATTTCCATTACTCTAGGAGGTGGGTCAGAAAGGATCTTGCTGTGATTTATGTCATAGAGTGTTCTTCCTATGTTTTCTTCTAAGAGTTTGATAGTTTCTGGCCTTACATTTAGGTCTTTAATCCATTTTGAGCTTATTTTTGTGTATGGTGTTAGGGAGTGATCTAATCTCATACTTTTACATGTACCTGTCCAGTTTTCCCAGCACCATTTATTGAAGAGGCTGTCCTTTCTCCACTGTACATTCCTGCCTCCTTTATCAAAGATAAGGTGTCCATATGTGCGTGGGTTTATCTCTGGGCTTTCTATCCTGTTCCACTGATCTATCTTTCTGTTTTTGTGCCAGTACCATACTGTCTTGATTACTGTTGCTTTGTAATATAGTCTGAAGTCAGGGAGCCTTATTCCTCCAGCTCCTTTTTTCGTTCTCAAGATTGCTTTGGCTATTCGGGGTCTTTTGTGTTTCCATACAAATTGCGAAATTTTTTGTTCTAGTTCTGTGAAAAATGCCAGTGGTAGTTTGATAGGGATTGCATTGAATCTGTAGATTGCTTTGGGTAGTAGAGTCATTTTCACAATGTTGATTCTTCCCATCCAAGAACATGGTATATCTCTCCATCTATTTGTATCATCTTTAATTTCTTTCATCAGTGTCTTATAATTTTCTGCATACAGGTCTTTCGTATCCTTAGGTAGGTTTATTCCTAGATATTTTATTCTTTTTGTTGCAATGGTAAATGGGAGTGTTTTCTTGATTTCACTTTCAGATTTTTCATCATTAGTATATAGGAATGCCAGAGATTTCTGTGCATTAATTTTGTATCCTGCTACTTTACCAAATTCATTGATTAGCTCTAGTAGTTTTCTGGTAGCATCTTTAGGATTCTCTATGTATAGTATCATGTCATCTGCAAACAGTGACAGCTTTACTTCTTCTTTTCCGATTTGGATTCCTTTTATTTCCTTTTCTTCTCTGATTGCTGTGGCTAAAACTTCCAAAACTATGTTGAATAAGAGTGGTGAGAGTGGGCAACCTTGTCTTGTTCCTGATCTTAGTGGAAATGCTTTCAGTTTTTCACCATTGAGGATGATGTTTGCTGTGGGTTGTCATATATGGCTTTTATTATGTTTAGGAAAGTTCCCTCTATGCCTACTTTCTGGAGGGTTTTTATCATAAATGGGTGTTGAATTTTGTCGAAAGCTTTCTCTGCATCTATTGAGATGATCATATGGTTTTTCTCCTTCAATTTGTTAATATGGTTTATCACATTGATAGATTTGCGTATATTGAAGAATCCTTGCATTCCTGGAATAAACCCCACTTGATCATGGTGTATGATCCTTTTAATGTGCTGTTGGATTCTGTTTGCTAGTATTTTGTTGAGGATTTTTGCATCTATGTTCATCAGTGATATTGGCCTGTAGTTTTCTTTCTTTGTGACATCCTTGTCTGGTTTTGGTATCAAGGTGATGGTGGCTTCGTAGAAGGAATTTGGGAGTGTTCCTCCCTCTGCTATATTTTGGAAGAGTTTGAGAAGGATAGGTGTTAGCTCTTCTCTAAACGTTTGATAGAATTCACCTGTGAAGCCATCTGGTCCTGGGCTTTTGTTTGTTGGAAGGTTTTTAATCACAGTTTCAATTTCAGTGCTTGTGATTGGTCTGTTCATATTTTCTATTTCTTCCTGATTCAGTCTTGGCAGGTTGTGCACTTCTAAGAATTTGTCCATTTCTTCCAGATTGTCCATTTTATTGGCATAGAGTTGCTTGTAGTAATCTCTCATGATTTTTTTTATTTCTGCAGTGTCAGTTGTTACTTCTCCTTTTTCATTTCTAATTCTATTGATTTGAGTCTTCTCCCTTTTTTTCTTGATGAGTCTGGCTAGTGGTTTATCTATTTTGTTTATCTTCTCAAAGAACCAGCTTTTAGTTTTATTGATCTTTGCTATTGTTTCCTTCATTTCTTTTTCATTTATTTCTGATCTGATTTTTATGATTTCTTTCCTTCTGCTAGCTTTGGGGTTTTTTTGTTCTTCTTTCTCTAATTGCTTGAGGTGCAAGGTTAGGTTGTTTATTCGAGATGTTTCCTGCTTCTTAAGGTGGGCTTGTATTGCTATAAACTTCCCCCTTAGAACTGCTTTTGCTGCATCCCATAGGTTTTGGGTCGTTGTGTCTCCATTGTCATTTGTTTCTAGATATTTTTTTATTTCCTCTTTGATTTCTTCAGTGATCACTTCATTATTAAGTAGTGTATTGTTTAGCCTCCATGTGTTTGTATTTTTTACAGATCTTTTCCTGTAATTGATATCTAGTCTCATGGCGTTGTGGTCGGAAAAGATACTTGATACAATTTCAGTTTTCTTAAATTTACCAAGGCTTGATTTGTGACCCAAGATATGATCTATCCTGGAGAATGTTCCATGAGCACTTGAGAAAAATGTGTATTCTGTTGTTTTTGGATGGAGTGTCCTATAAATATCAATTAAGTCCATCTTGTTTAATGTATCATTTAAAGCTTGTGTTTCCTTATTTATTTTCATTTTGGATGATCTGTCCATGGGTGAAAGTGGGGTGTTAAAGTCCCCTACTATGAATGTGTTACTGTTGATCTCCCCTTTTATGGCTGTTAGTATTTGCCTTATGTATTGAGGTGCTCCTATGTTGGGTGCATAAATATTTACAATTGTTATATCTTCTTCTTGGATCGATCCCTTGATCATTATGTAGTGTCCTTCTTTGTCCCTTTTAATAGTCCTTATTTTAAAGTCTATTTTGTCTGATATGAGAATTGCTACTCCAGCTTTCTTTTGGTTTCCATTTGCATGGAATATCTTTTTCCATCCCCTTACTTTCAGTCTGTATGTGTCTCTAGTTCTGAAGTGGGTCTCTTGTAGACAGCATATATAAGGGTCTTGTTTTTGTATCCATTCAGCCAATCTGTGTCTCTTGGTGGGAGCATTTAGTCCATTTACATTTAAGGTAATTATCGATATGTATGTTCCTATTTCCATTTTATATATTGTTTTGGGTTCGCTACTATAGGTCATTTCCTTCTCTTGTGTTTCGTGTCTAGAGAAGTTCCTTTAGCATTTGTTGTAAAGCTGGTTTGGTGGTGCTGAACTCTCTCAGCCTTTGCTTGTCTGTAAAGGTTTTAATTTCTCCATCACATGTGAATGAGATCCTTGCTGGGTAGAGTAGTCTTGGTTGCAGGCTATTCTCCTTCATCACTTTCAGCATGTCCTGCCACTCCCTTCTGGCTTGTAGGGTTTCTGCTGAGAGATCAGCTGTTAACCTTATGGGGATTCCCTTGTGTGTTATTTGTTGTTTTTCCCTTGCTGCTTTTAATATGCTTTCTTTGTATTTAATTTTTGACAGTTTGATTAATATGTGTCTTGGCGTGTTTCTCCTTGTATTTATCCTGTATGGGACCCTCTGTGCTTCCTGGACTTGATTAACTATTTCCTTTCCCATATTAGGGAATTTTTCAACTATAATCTCTTCAAATATTTTCTCAGTCCCTTTCTTTCTTTCTTCTTCTTCTGGAACCCCTATAATTCGAATGTTGGTGCGTTTCATGTTGTCCCAGAGGTCTCTGAGACTGTCCTCAGTTCTTTTCATTCTTTTTTCTTTATTCTGCTCTGCAGTAGTTATTTCCACTACTTTATCTTCCAGGTCACTTATCCGTTCTTCTGCCTCAGTTATTCTGCTATTGATCCTATCTAGAGTGATTTTAATTTCATTTATTGCATTGTTCATCGTTGCTTGTTTCATCTTTAGTTCTTGTAGGTCCTCGTTAACTGTTTCTTGCATTTTGTCCATTCTACTTCCAAGATTTCGGATCATCCTTACTATCATTATTCTGAATTCTTTTTCAGGTAGATTGCCTATTTCCTCTTCATTTGTTAGGTCTGGTGGGTTTTTATCTTGCTCCTTCATCTGCTGTGTGTTTTTCTGTCTTCTCATTTTGCTTATCTTACTGTGTTTGGGGTCTCCTTTTTGCAGGCTGCACTTTCGTAGTTCCCGTTGTTTTTGATGTCTGTCCCCAGTGGCTAAGGTTGTTTCAGTGGGTTGTGTAGGCTTCCTGGTGGAGGGGACTAGTGCCTGTGTTGTGCTGGATGAGGCTGGGTCTTGTCTCTCTAGTGGGCAGGTTCACGTCTGGTGGTGTGTTTTGGGGTGTCTGTGGCCTTATTATGATTTTAGGCAGCCTCTCTGCTAATGGGTGGGGTTGTGTTCCTGTTTTGCTAGTTGTTTGGCATAGGTTGTCCAGCACTGTGGCTTGCTGGTCGTTGAGTGAAGCTGGGTGCTGGTGTTAAGATGGAGGTCTCTGGGATATTTCCACCGTTTAATATTATGTGGAGCTGGGAGGTCTCTTGTTGACCAGTGTCCTGAAGTTGGCTCTCCTACCTCAGAGGCAGAGCCCTGACTCCTGGCTGGAGCACCAAGAGCCTTTCATCCACACAGCTCAGAATAAAAGGGAGAAAAAGTAGGGAGAATTAGTAGAAGTATGAGTAAAGAAAGAAGGAAAGGAGGAAAGGAAGGAAGGAAGAAGCAAAGAAGGAAAGAAAGGAGGGAGGGAGGGAGGGAGGGAGGAAGGAAGGAAGGAGGGAAAGAAGGAAAATAGACAGAAAGAAAGATGATACAGTTAAAATAAAATAAAGTATAATATAGTTATTGAATTAAAAAATATTTAGAAAAAAAAAAAAAGGGATGGATAGAACCTTAGGACAAATGTTGGAAGCAAAGCTATACAGAGAAAATCTTACACAGAAGCATACACATACACCTTCACAAAAAGAGGTAAAGGGGGAAAAATCATAAATCCTGCTCCCTGAGACCACCTCCTCAATTTGGGGTGATTCGTTGTCTAAAGGAGGGAAGGAAGGAAGGAAAGAAAGAAAGAACGAAGGTAAAGTATAATAAAGTTATTACAATTAAACTTAATTATTAAGAAAAAGAATTTTTAAAAAAAAGTCATGGACGGATAGAGCCCTAGGACAAATGGTGGAAGCAAGAGTATACAGACCAGATCTCACACAGAAGCATACACGTACACATTCACAAAAAGAGGAAAAGGGAAAAAAGTCATAGATCTCGCTCCTAAATTCCACCTCTTCAATTTGGGATCATTCCTTGTCTATTCAGGTATTCCACAGATGCAGGGTATATCAAGTTGATTGTGGAGCTTTAATCCGCTGCTTCTGTGGCTGCTGGGAGAGATTTCCCTTTCTCTTCTCTGTTCTCACAGCTCACAGGAGCTCAGCTTTGGATTTGGCCCTGCCTCTGCGTGTAGGTCGCTGGAGGGCGTCTGTTTTTTCGCTCAGACAGGACGGGGTTAAAGGAGCCGCTGATTCGGGGCCTCCGGCTCACTCAGGCGGGGGGTTGGGGGATGGGGGAAGGAGGGGCACTGCGTGCGGGGCGGGCCTGCGGCGGCAGAGGCAGCGTGACGTTGCGGCAGAGGCCGGCGTGACGTTGCACCAGCCTGAGGCCCGCCGTGCGTTGTCCCGGGGAAGTTGTCCCTGGATCCCGGGAACCTGGCAGTGGCGGGCTGCACAGGCTCCGCGGAAGAGGGGTGTGGAGAGTGACCTGTGCTCGCACACAGGCCCCTTGGTGGCGGCAGCAGCAGCCTTAGCGTCTCCCGCCCGTCTCTGGGGTCCGCGGTTTTAGCCGCGGCTCGCGCCCGTCTCTGGGGTTTGCGCTTTCAGCCGCGGCTCGCACCCGTCTCTGGAGTTCCTTTAAGTAGCGCTCTTAAACCCCTCTCCTCGCGCACCAGGAAACAAAGAGGGAAGAAAAAGTCTCTTGCCTCTTCGGCCGGTGCAGGCTTTTCCCCGAACTCCCTCCCGGCTAGTCGTGGTGCACTAACCCCTTCAGGCTATGTTCAAGCCGCCAACCCCAGTCCTCTCCCTGAGCTCCGTCCAAAACCGAAACCCGAGCCTCAGCTCGCAGCCCCGCCCGCCCCGGCGGGTGAGCAGACAAGCCACTCGGGCTGGTGAGTGCCGGTCAGCACCGATCGTCTGTGCAGGAATCTCCCCGCTTTGCCCTCCGCACCCGTCGCTGTGCACTACTCCGCGGTCCCGAAACTCCCCCCTCTGCCTCCCGCAGTCTCCGCCCGCGGAGGGGCTTCCTAGTGTGTGGAAACTTTTCCTCCTTCACAGCTCCCTCCCACTGGTGCAGGTGCCGTCCTTATTCTTTTGTCTCTGTTTTTTCTTTTGCCCTACCCAGTTACGTGGGGAGTTTCTTGCCTTTTGGGAGGTCTGAGGTCTTCTGCCAGCCTTCAGTAGGAGTTCTGTAGGAGTTGTTCCACGTGTGGATGTATTTCTGGTGTATCCGTGGGGAGGAAGGCGATCTCCGCGTCTTACTCTTCCGCCATCTTCAAGGTCCCCCCCTAGAAATTGGTTTTTTTACTTCTCTTTTTAGGCCCATGTTAAGGGAAAGGGAACATATCAGCCAGTAGCTAGTAACTTAACTGGATTTATCTTCATATTGAGCTTGCATTTCCCTAGATTTGATGTCTAGCTCTTTCTTGGAATCAGATTTCATTTCCAGGCTAAGTCAGTAAAACAGGAAATCTCTTGCAATTATTTGCCTGACGTTACAATGTTTTATGCAATTTATGGGTTAAAAGGCTTGCAGACCAAGGGATTAAATACACATGAGGCTGACCTGCAGCAGGTGAGGAGAAGAGCCAAGGACAAATCATGGTCAAGTCCTCTGACGTTGTGATTTTTAGGACAGAAAATTGGCTTTGAGTTTTACTATTGGTCTCACTGCCAGGACACAATTTTCTGATTTTCTTTTATTTTTTCCCATTTATAACCAAAAATGTCAAAATGTGGAGAATTTTTTTTTATAAATATGTCTGTTTATAAAGTTATGAAACTGATTTTTTTAACATCTTTATTGCATTATAATAGCTTTACAATGTTGTGTTAGTTTCTGCTGTATAACAAAGTGAATCATCTATACACATACATATATCCCCATATCGCCTCCCTCTTGTGTCTCCCTCCCACCCCTCTAGGTGGTCACAAAGCACAGAGCCGATCTCCCTGTGCTATGCGGCTGCTTCCCACTAGCTATCTGTTTTACATTTGGTAGTATATATAAGTCCATGCCACTCTCTCACTTCATCCCAGCTTACCCTTTCCCCCTCCCCGTGTCCTCAAGTCCATTCTCTATGTCTGCATCTTTATTCCTGTCCTGCTCCTAATACTGATATTCATCAGAACCGTAATTTTTCTTTAGATTCCATACATATGTGTTAGCATGTGCTATTTGTTTTTCTCTTCCTGACTTACTTCACTCTGTATGACAGACTCTAGGTCCATCCACTTCACTAAAAATAACTCAATTTCCTTTCTTTTTATGGCTGAGTAATATTCCATTGCATATATGTGCCACATCTTCTTTATCCATTCATCTGTCGATGGACACTTAGGGTGTTTCCATGTCCTGGCTTTGTAAGTAGTGCTGCAATGAACATTGTGGTACATGTCTCTTTTTGAATTATGGTTTTCTCAGGGTATATGCTCAGCAGTGGGATTGCTGGGTCATATGGTAGTTCTATTTTTAGATTTTTAAGGAACCTCCATACTGTTCTTCACAGTGGCTGTATCAATTTACATTCCCACCGAGGTGCAAAAGGGTTCCCTTTTCTCCACACCCTCTCCAGCATTTATTTTTTGTAGATTTTTTGATAATGGCCATTCTGACCAGTGTGAGGTGATATCTCATTGTAGTTTTGATTTACATTTCTCTAATTATTAGTGATGTTGAGCATCTTTCATAGGTTTGTTGGCCATCTGTATATCTTCTTTGGAGAAATGTCTATTTAGGTCTTCTGCTATTTTTGGATTGGGTTGTTTGTTTTTTTGATATTGAGCTGCATGAGGTGCTTGTATATTTTGTAGATTAATCCTTTGTCAGTTGCTTCATTTGCAAATATTTTCTCCCATTCTGAGGGTTGTCTTTTCATCATGTTTATGGTTTCCTTGGCTGTGCAAAAGCTTTTAAGTTTCACTAGGTCCCATTTGTTTATTTTTGTTTTTATTTCCATTTCTCTAGGAGGTGGGTCAAAAAGGATCTTGCTGTGATTTATGTCACAGAGTGTTCTGCCTGTGTTTCCTCTAAGAGTTTTATAGTGTCTGGCCTTACATTTAGGTCTTTAATTCATCTTGAGTTTATTTTTGTGTATGGTGTTAGGGAGTGTTCTAATTTCATTCTTTTACATGTAGCTGTTCAGTTTTCCCAGCACCATTTATTGAAGAGGCTGTCTTTTCTCCATTGTATATTCTTGCCTCCTTTTTCAAAGATAAGGTGACTGCATATGCGTGGATTAATCTCTGGGCTTTCTATCCTGTTCCATTGATCTGTATTTCTGTTTTTGTGCCAGTACCATACTGCCTTGATTACAGTATAGTCTGAATTCTGGTAGCCTGATTCCTCCAGCTCCGTTTTTCTTTCTCAAGATTGCTTTGGCTATTAGGGGTCTTTTGTGTTTCCATACAAATTGTGAAATTTTTTGTTCTAGTTCTGTGAAAAATCCTATTGGTAGTTTGATAGAGATTGCATTGAATCTGTAGATTGCTTTGGGTAGTAGAGTCATTTTCACAATGTTGATTCTTCCAATCCAAGAACATGGTATATCTCTCCATCTGTTTGTATCATCTTTAATATTTTTCATCAGTGTCTTATAGTTTTCTGCATAGAGGTCTTTTGTCTCCTTAGGTAGGTTTATTCCCAGGTATTTTATTCTTTTGGTTGCAGTGGTAAATGGGAGTGTTTCCTTAATTTCTCTTTCAGATTTTTCATCATTAGTGTATAAGAATGCAAGAGATTTCTGTGCATTAATTTTGTATCCTGCAACTTTACCAAGTTCATTGATTAGATCTAGTAGTTTTCTGGTAGCATCTTTAGGATTCTCATCTTTAGGATTCATGTCATCTGCAAACAGTAACAGTTTTACTTATTCTTTTCCTATTTGGGTTCCCTTTATTTCTTTTTCTCTCTGATTGCTGTGCCTAATACTTCCAAAACTATGTTGAGTAATAGTGGTGAGAGTAAGCAATCTTGTTTTCTTCCTGGTATTAGTGGAAATGGGTTCAGTTTTTCATGGTTGAGAATTTTTGTCTTTGGGTTTGTCATATATGGCTTTTAGTATGTTGAGGTAACTTCCCTCTATGCCTACTTTCTAGAGAGTTTTTTTTATCATAAATGGGTGTTGAATTTTTTTGAAGGCTTTTTCTGCATCTACTGAGATTATCATATGGTTTTTATCCTTCAATTTTTTTTTTTTTTTTTTTTTTTTTTTTTGCGGTACGCGGGCCTCTCACTGTTGTAGCCTCTCCCGTTGCGGAGCACAGGCTCCGGACACGCAGGCTCAGCGGCCATGGCTCACGGGCCCAGCCGCTCCGCGGCATGTGGGATCTTCCCAGACTGGGGCACGAACCCTTGTCCCCTGCATTGGCAGGCGGACTGTCAACCACTGCGCCACCAGGGAAGCCCCTATCCTTCAATTTTTTAATATGCTGTATCACATTGATTGATGTTTGTATATTGAAGAATCCTTGCATTCCTGGGATAAACCCTACTTGATCATGGTGTATGATCCTTTTTATGTGCTGTTGGATTCTGTTTGCTAGTATTTTGTTGAGGATTTTTGCACATATGTTCATCAGTGATATTGGCCTGTAGTTTTCTTTTTTGTGTTATCTTTGTTTGATTTTGGTATCAGGGTGATGGTGGTCTCATAGAATGAGTTTGAGATTTTTCCTCCCTCTGCTCAATGTTTGAAGAGTTTGAGAAGGATAGGTGTTAGCTCTTCTCTGAATGTTTGATAGAATACACCTGTGAAGCCATCTGGTCCTGGGCTTTTGTTTGTTGGAAGATTTTTAATCACAGTTTCAATTTCAGTGCTTGTGATTGGTCTTTTTATATTTTCTATTTATTCCTTGTTCAGTCTCAGAAGGTTGTGCTTTTCTAAGAATTTGTCCATTTCTTCCAGGTTGTCCATTTTATTGGCATAGTTGCCTGTAGTAATCTCTCATGATCCTTTGTATTTCTGCAGAGTCAGTGTTTACTTCTCCCTTTTCATTTCTAATTCTGTTGATTTGAGTCTTCTCCCTTTTTTGCTTGATGAGTCTGGCTAATGTTTTATCAATTTTGTTTATCTTCTCAAAGAACCAGGTTTTAGTTTTATTGATCTTTGCTACTGTTTCCTTCCTTTCTTTTTCATTTATTTGTGATGGGATTTTAATGATTTCTTTCCTTCTGCTAACTTTGGGGTTTTTTTGTTCTTCTTTCTCTAATTGCTTTAGGTGTAAGGTTAGGTTGATTATTTGAGATGTTTCTTGTTTCTTGAGGTAGGATTGTATTGCTATAAACTTCCCACTTAGAACTGCTTTTGCTACATCCCATAGGTTTTGGGTTGTCGTGTTTTCATTGTCATTTGTTTCCAGGTACTTTCTGATTTCTTCTTTGATTTCTTCAGTGATCTCTTGGTTATTTAGTAGTGTATTGTTTAGCCTCTATGTGTTTGTATTCTTTACAGATTGTTTCCTATAATTGCTATCTAGTCTCATAGTGTTGTGTTCAGAAAAGATACTTGATATGATTTCACATTTCTTAAATTTACTAAGGCTTGATTTGTGACCCAAGATATGATCTATCCTGGAGAATGTTCCATGAGCACTGAGAAGAAATTGTATTTTGTTGTTTTTGGATGGAATGTCCTATAGATATCAATTAAGTCCATCTTGTTTAATGTGTCATTTAAAGCTTGTGTTTCCTTATTTATTTTCATTTCAGATGATCTGTCCATTGGTGAAAGTGGGGTGTTAAATTCCCCTACTATGATTGTGTTACTGTCGATTTCCCCTTTTATGGCTGTTATCATTTGCCTCATGTATTGAGGTGCTCCTATGTTCGGTGCATAAATAGTTACCATTGTTATATCTTCTTCTTGGAGTGATCCCTTGATCTTTATGTAGTGTCCTTCTTTGTCTCTTGTAATAGTCTTTATTTTTTTAAATTTTATTTATTTATTTTTTTGTGGTACGCGGGCCTCTCACTGTTGTGACCTCTCCCTTTGTGGAGCACAGGCTCTGGACACGCAGGCTCAGCCGCCATGGCTCACGGGCCTAGCTGCTCCATGGCATGTGGGATCTTCCCAGACTGCAGCATGAACCTGTGTCCCCTGCATTTGCAGGCAGACTCTCAACCACTGTGCCACCAGGGAAGCTCAATAGTCTTTATTTTAAAGTGTATTTTATCTGATATGAGAATTGCTACTCCAGCTTTCTTTTGATTTCCATGGAATAGCTTTTTCCATCCCCTCACCTTCATTCTGTATGTGTCCCTACATCTGAAGTGGGTCTGTTGTAGACAGCGTATATACGGGTGTTTTTTTTGTATCCATTCAGCCAGTCTATGTCTTATGGTTGGAGTATTTCACCCATTTACATTTAAGGTAATTATCGATATGTATGTGCCTACTGCCATTTTCTTAATTGTTTTGCATTTGTTATTGTAGGTCTTTTCCTTCTCTTGTGTTTCCTGCCTAGAGAAGTTCCTTTAGCATTTGTTGTAAAGCTGGTGTGGTGGTGATGAATTCTCTTAGCTTTTGCTTGTCTGTAAAGGTTTTGATTTCTCCATTGTATCTGAATGAGATCCCTGCTGGGTAGAGTAATCTTGGCTGTAGGTTTTTCCGTTTCATCACTTTAAATATGTCCTGCAACTCCCTTCTGGCTTGCAGAGTTTCTGCTGAAAAATCAGCTGTTAACCTTATGGAGATTCCCTTGTATGTTATTGTTGCTATTCCCTCACTGCTTTTAATATTTTTTCTTTGTATTTAATTTTTGATAGTTTGATTACTATGTTGTGGTGTGTTTCTCCTTGGATTTATCCTGTATGGGACTCTCTGTGCTTCCTGGATTTGATTGACTATTTCCTTTCCCATATTAGGGAAGTTTTCAACTATAATCTCTTCAAATATTTTCTTGGTCCCTTTCTTTTTCTCTTCTTCTGTTAGGATCCCTATGATTCAAATGTTGGTGTGTTTAATGTTGTCCCAGAGGTCTCTGAGACTGCCCTCAATTCTTTTTGTTCTTTTTTCTTATTCTGCTCTGTGGTAGTTACTTCCACTATTTTATCTTCCAGGTCACTTATCCGTCTTCTGCCTCAGTTATTCTGCTATTGATTCCTTCTAGAGAATTTTTAATTTCATTTATTGTGTTGTTCCTCATTGTTTGTTTGCTCTTTAGTTCTTCTAGGTCCTTGTTAAACATTTCCTGTGTTTTCTCCATTCTCTTTCCAAGATTTTGGATTATCTTTACTATCATTACTCTGAATTCTTTTTCTGGTAGACTGCCTAATTCCTCTTCATTCGTTTGGTCTGGTGGGCTTTTACGTTGCTCCTTCATCTGCTGTGTGTTTCTCTGTCTTATAATTTTGCTTAACTTACTGTGTTTGGGGTCTCCTTTTCTCAGGCTGCAGGTTTGTAGTTCCCGTTGTTTTGGTGTCTGCCCTCAGTGGCTAAGGTTTGTTCAGTGGGCTGTGTAAGCTTCCTGATTGAGGGGACTGGTGCCTGTGTTCTGGTGGATGAGGCTGGATCTTGTCTCTCTAGTGAGCAATACCACATCTGGTGGTGTGTTTTGGGGGTGTCTGTGAACTTATTATGATTTTAGACAGGCTCTCTGCTAATGGGTGGGGTTGTGTTCCTGTTTTGCTAGTTGTTTGGCATGGGATATCCAGCACTGGAGCTTGCTGTCATTGAGTGGAGCTGGGTCTTGGCATTGAGACAGTGATCTCTGGGAGAGCTGATTGATATTAGAGATTAGATATCAGAGATTGATATCAATCTCTCTGATTGATTACATGGGGTGGGAGTTCTCTGGTGGACCAATGTCTTAAACTCAGCTCTCCCACCTCAGAGGCTCAGGCCTGACACCTGGCTAGAGCACCAAGACACTGTCAGCCACACGGCTCAGAAGAAAAGGGAGAAAAAAAGAAAGATAGAAATTAAAGTTATTAAAATAAAAAATATATTATTAAAATAAAAAAAAATTTAAAGTAATAAAGAAAAGAGCAACCAAACCAATAAACAAATCCACCAATGATAACAAGAATTAAAAACTATACTAAGATAAATGTGAAAATCAGAAATTAGTCAGTTACATACTGCAAACCCCAAGTCTACATATGCTCCCAAAGTCCACCTCCTCAATTTTCGAATGATTCGTTGTATATTCAGATATTTCACAGATGCCGGGTACATCAAGTTGATTGTGGAGATTTAATCCTCTGCTCCTGAGGCTGCTGCAAGAGATTTCCCTTTCTCTTCTTTGCTCTCACAGCTCCCGGGGCTCAGCTTTGGATTTGGACCCCCCTCTGCATGTAGGTCGCCTGAGGGTGTCTGTTCCCTACCCAGACAGGATGGGGTTAAAGTAGCAGCTGATTTGGGGGCTGTGGCTCACTCAGGCTCAGGGGAGGGAGGGGTAGAGAATGCAGGGTGAGCCTGTGGCGGCAGAGGCCGGCATGACATTGCAACAGTCTGAGGCATACCGTGTGTTCTCCCTGGGAAGTTGACCCTAGATCACGGGACCTTGGCAGTGGCGTGCTGCACAGACTACTTGGAGGAGCCTGGATAGTGACCTGTGCTTGCATGCTGGCTTCTTGTTGGCTGCAGCTGCAACCTTAGTGTTTAATGCCCATCTTTGGTATCCGCACAGATAGCCGTGGCTCGCGCCTGTCTCTGGAGCCCATTTAGGTGGTGCTCTGAATCTCCTCTCCTTGCGCACCCCAAAACAATGGTCTCTTGACTCTTAGGCAGTTCCAGACTTTTCCCCAGACTCCCTCCCGGCTAGCTGTGTCACACTAGCCACCTTCAGGCTGTGTTCATGCAGCCAACCCGTCCTCTCCCTGGGATCTGACCTCTGAAGCCCAAGCCTCAGCTCCCAGCTTCCCCCCATCCTGGCAGGTGAGCAGACAAGTCTCTAAGGCTGGTGAGTGCTGGTCAGAACCAATCCTCTGTGTGGGAATCTTCCCGCTTTTCCCTCTGCACCCCTGTTGCTGCACTCTCCTCCATGGCTCTGAAGCTTCTGCCCTCCTACTCCCCCTCTCCGCCAGTGAAGGGACTTCCTACTGTGTGGAACCTTTTCCTCCTTCACAGCTCCCTCCCAGAGGTGCAGGTCCCGTCCCTATTCTTTGCTCTCTGTTTTGTCTTTTTTCTTTTGTCCTACCCAGGTACATGGGGCGTTTCTTGCCTTTTGGGAAGTATGAGGTCTTCTGCCAGCGTTCAGTAGGTGCTCTGTAGGAGTTGTTCCACATGTAGATGTATTTTTGAGATATTTGTGGGGAGGAAGGTGATCTCCATGTCTTCCTCCTCTGCCATCTTGAAGGTCCTCCAAGAATTTTTAAATAGAATTTTTAACCTTGCAATTGTGAAGTAATGGACTGGAAAGAACACTGGTTTCTAGTTCTTCACGAATCACTTTGAGGTCCCACTCACAGGCTTGTCTTCCCAGCTGTAAAATAAGGAAATTACACAGGGATTCTCCAAAATCTCTTTCTAGTTTGAATATTTTCAATCATTTCTTTGCTATGTGTGTCATGCCCCAGCAGTAGTCAATGTACAATCCATTTTTTTTAAGCACCTACCATGGGCCTTGTGTCTTCTTCTTTGTCATCCACAAATTAGCATCATCCAGACTTGTTGATTCCCTACAATAAGCTCCAGGCTCTAAGTTGACATTCAAGTTCCTCTGTAATCTGTCCACAATGAACATTTTCTAAGTATCACGTCTCTCAATCTCAGACCCAATAGACCACTTGTTATTCCCCCAAAATGCCGTGCCCATCCAGCTTTTATGTTTTTGCACGTGCTATTCTTTGCCTCTAGTATCCTTTATGATGTCAGCATTTGGCAAAATCCTACCCAGGCTGTCCCCAGATACAGAACCATAGGAGTCCTTATTTCATATTTCCTAGGATTCTGCATCAAGTTACCGTTTTTGATCACCCTGTTCCTGCATTAATTTCTTGTTTGGATATTTGGACTCTGCTCACATTCCTATAATTAGACATAGGCCTTGTTCCTGATGCCATGTTTTGGCAAACTTTATGGGACTCCAGTGAAATCCAAACCTGGATGTCCTTGTTTGTTCCTTCCCCCAGTAGTAACCTTAACCACTCCCCACCCTCATCCATTTAACTGACCTTCCTCCAAATAATTGAGAGACTTAGCTAAGGCTAACTATTGGTCTACTTGGTTCCCTTCTCTTACTACTGGACCTTCAGAGGTTTATCCCTCCTGCTCAAACTGTCTCCTGTTGCCACTTACTGTGTCTACCCTCTGTCCCCTGCTCTTTCCTTTCAGCTCTGGAAATGGCTGCATCCTAGAAAGCATGCATCTGGCCACTGTCACCACCTGGCTGAAGCCAGTAACCATCTCACCTAATGACATGCAATAATTAAGGGAATTCTGACTTCTTCAGGTTTTAGGAAGCCATGTCCTATAAGAGCAATCATACTAAGGGCCAGAGACTTCAAATTTAAAGTTCCTAGTGTTTCTGGAGCCATCTCATTTTAGAGTTTTATAACATTTTATCCTTGGTCAGAAACATAGCTCCTTCATAGCATGTATGTTATTTATAAGTAAGCTTTGTGGTCACATGTATAAGACTCCAAATACCAGAACTGCGTGTTTATTTCTATATTACTTTGGGTAAGATACTGAAACTCTCTGACCACCAGTTTCCTCATCTGTAAAATGATGATCTGACCTCCATCACAGGGACATTGTGGGGAGTACATGGGGTCAGTTATATATGAAATCATGCCCTGAGGCTACATTGTTAAGCGCTTCCCACCATTGGCTCCTTTGCATTCTTTCGATAATAGAGCCTCTTCCTGGATCTAAAACACAAATTTTATTCTGGGAAAGAAACAAAGTATATCCCTGAATGTCCATCAGAGGGGTTCACCTCTTTGAAACTCCACCTTCTTATTGCCTTTGACTCTTATAGTCACAGATCTGTCTTAATATGTTTGCATAGCCATCCGATTTCAACATGTTCTCCCTGAAACTTAACCACAGAGATCTTGAGCAACCTCTTCCTGAACTTCCATGGGTAGAAAAGGGAGGTAAAAAGAGGGGTTGTTTAGGGAGGCCTCATAATGGACTAGTCTGTGCTAGGAGAATTTCATAGTGATTTATATGCCATCTCATTTAATGTCTAAGGGACTCTGTGTATGTGTGTAGTTACTGTGATTGCAGCTGCTACTATTACTTTTATCACAATAACTGCTGCTATTACTATTATTTAATACTAAATATAGTTAGGATGTGTCATAACAGAGTGGATAAAGTCATAGTCATTGAAGCTGGGCTACCTGCTTCAAAGCCAAGCTCAGTTTTCTCATCATAAATTGGAATGAAAATATTAACAATACCCATTTCATGATGTGGATCTGGAAATTAAATGTGTTAATACAAATAAAAACTTACAGAAGTATTTGGTCAGACTAAGTACTGTATAAGTTGTAGCTACTGGTCTTATGTTAATAGTACTGTTAGTATTAAGATTCTGGTGTGCAGTCAGGAGCTTCAATTTCAGGCTAAGGAATTTAGCCTTCAGTTGATACTGAGAATACACAAACCTTCCAAATGCCCAGTACTATGTACTATGTACTATTTATGATGTGCATTTTATCATAGGCTGGTGTGGAATTTTCTTCTCTAGACAGAGTTTCTCAGGCACAGAACCATACCTAAGTGACAGAAGTCCAAAAACAGTGCTAGAGGGTCCATGTTTGGAGAAATGTCTATTTAGGTCATCTGCCCATTTTTGGATTGGATTGTGTAGTTTTTTGTTATTGAGTTGTATGAGCTGTTTGTATATTTTGGAAATTAATCCCTTGTTAGTCACATCATCTGCAAATATTTTCTCCCATTTGATATGTTGTCTTTTTGTTTTGTTTATGGTTTCTTTTGCTGTGCGAAAAGCTTATAAGTTTGATTAGGTCCCATTTGTTTATTTTTGCTTTTATTTCTATTGCCTTGGGAGACTGACACAAGAAAACATTGCTATGATTTACGTCAGAGAATGTTTTGTGTATGTTCTCTTCTAGGAGTTTTACAGTGTCATGTCTTATATTTAAGTCTTTAAGCCATTTTGAGTTTATTTTTGTGTATGGTGTGAGGGAGTGTTCTAACTTCATTGATTTACATGTAGCTGTCCAGCTTTCCCAACACCACTTGCTGAAGAGACTATCCTTTCTCCATTGTATATTCTTGCCTCCCTTGTCAAAGATTAATTACCCGTAGGTGTGAGGGTTTATTTCTGGGCTCTCTATTCTGTTCCATTGATCCATAGGTCTGCTTTTTGTGCCATGCTGTTTTGATTATTGTAGATTTGTAGTATTGTCTAGAGTCTGGAAGGGTTATGACTCCAGCTTTGTTCTTTTTCCTCAGGATTGCTTTGGCCATTCTGGGTCTTTTGTGGTTCCATATAAATTTTAGGATTATTTGTTCTAGTCCCGTGAAAAATGTCATGGCTAATTTGATAGAGATTGTTTTAAATCTGTAGATTGCTTTGGGTAGTATGGCCACTTTAACTATGTTAATTCCACCAGTCCAAGAGCATATTTCCATTTCCTTGAATCAACCTTGATTTTTTTTATCAATGTTTTATTGTTCTCAGCTTATAAGTCTTATAAGTAACTTAACTTTTAAGTAACATGAAAACATCTAGAAATAAGGGCTAGAAGGTCAAGTTCTTAGATAAGCCATTAGTACTCAAAGACTCTTGAGGCAGTGGCTTTGGGCTGTACTTCTAGGACTCTTAGGGGCACCTGATCATTTTCTTCTGTCCTTAAGAGTCTTTGGGAATGACATTTGAGAAGTGCTGTCTAGCTGCACATCTGGGAAGGGATTAGAGAAGATAGTAGGGTGTGATAAGGGCCTTGAAGAGTGAGCAGGAGTTATGCAGGCAACAGTTGTGGGCACAGGTTTCTGAGAAGAACAATGTGATCAGAGCGGAATTGATTTTTGAAGATCGTGGTGGAAGCATATAGAAGTGAATAGAAAGTGGAAGAGACTGGAGGTGGGGGACCAGTTCAGAGGTTTCTATAGTTATCCAGGAGGCAGGGAAAGGTGTCAACTTATTGTAGGGATCTCTTCACGAAGCCAGTAGCAGGCTGGGGAGAGAAGTTAATACAGCAGGAATGGGGAACATGAGCATTTGGGTCACTTCTTCATGTGATTTACCTGTGCCTTCAGGGCCTGTGTGAGCCCAGTCTTGTCTATACCATTTCCATTTGATGATGGAGTGCAGCCGTGCATGCCCAACTTTATGGCTTGGCGGGTCAGATGACATCCAGTTCACGAGGGGCAGCTTAGTTTGCAGGATAACTTAGTGGCCCATGGCTAAGTATTCAGCCTCTACTAAGGCCATGACAAGCCATAAAAGTGCTATAGGAATGGAGAGAAGGCAAACACTGTGAGAACAATGTGAAGGGAGATAGAAATGACATACCAAGGTTGAAGGAAGCCAATACACCACTGGTTTAAAACAGACGATACCAAAAGGGATGGGAGGAAAACTTTAGGTATATAACTTTGGGGAGGTTACAAGACATGATTGGTATTTTCCTTTTTCATATTTAAATTAAAATATGCTGAATATGGATTGGGTGTTAAGGATAGTATGTTAGGAGTTCAGAGAGGGGAACAAGAACTATGGGCTGGATGTGATGGAGAAGTGGGGATCAGAGAAGCTTCTAAAGGAGATGGCACCTGAACTGGCCCTCAAAGATTTAGTAGGGCTTTGGGGGAATGGATAAACATTCTAGACAGGGAAAAGGCATTGAGCCTGAAGTCCTTAAAATAATGCAACTTGTCTCCTGACTTTGATTCATGGGGGAAGAATTCACCCAAAGCCATCAGCTAAGTGGAAAAACTCAAAGGTCAAGGACCATACATATTTTTGTAACATTTTGCATTTTTTTTGTAGCATTTCTCATTTTTTGAGTTTAAATGAAGCTGAACCCTGCAGGGAAATGAGCACATGTTACACATCTCCAAAGCCAGGAGGCCTAGTGCCCAGGAAACTGTGCTGGTAGGATAGTAATACAAATGACTAATGCATCCTCCCAGGTCTCCTGTGGTTTCAGACCTGGGAATCCGTGCCAGGCAGGAGACAAACAGGCGGTGGCTCCAACTGAGGTTGATTAAGCAAGAAGCAGCCCAGTGACGAAGAGAATGTTGTTCTGGGAATTACAAGAGGGGTTCTTACTCCAGTGACACTGAACAAGCCAGGTTCCTTCTCTGGGCTTCAGTTTTCCTCATTAATGTCTTGATATAATATCCTAGAGGGCCATGAATTACCAGCAAGTGTCTGCTCCATTAGCCAGGGCTGCATTCTAAGACATGTCCTAAAATCCAACCACATACAGGCCCAGGCTGAGGGACAAGTCATTTTGTACTTATTCCTACTCATTCTTTAAGATCCAGTTAGCTGCTGTCTTCAGTGGGAGGATCTAACTCCCTGAGACAGAGCGGGTAGCTCCTTCCACATCACTTGGAATACACAGTTGTCACAATCAGGACCTTGCAAGGCAGCATCAAGAGGGCCATCTCCTCTCTTTTCTCTATGGACATTTCAAATGCAGGCAAGTCTTTGAATTAAGCTTTTCAGATCAGAATTCTCAGCCCTAACACTGGGTCTGCCTGGCAAAAGAAGAAATAAATGAGACCCTGACTTCTCTGAGATATGAAATTGCCCCTAATACAGGTGCAGAGACTTAATTGTTTCTTGGCCTGTGTGACTGGGTAAACTCTTCATCTGTTTGAGAGTCAACATATGTTTCTCCCAAGGCTTGGACTGCTAGATATCCCAGAAAACCACCTCCTGATTTATGTTTCTCCTTAAGTCCTTTACAGGTACAAAATGTTAGAAAGAGAAGAGGGCACAGCCTGAGACAGCCATGGGTTCAAATCCAAGGTCCACAACTTGTTTACTATATTTTCTTAGAAAATTCACTTTACCTCTCTGAGGCTTCATGTCTTCATCTACAAAATCCAATAATAATATTGACTCCAAAAGGTTATTGTGAAGATTAAGTGAAGCAGTATACATAAAATTAGCACAGTCGAAGGTTTTTGAAAATGTAAGTTGAAACCCTGCTATGTGTCAGTCTGACACGAACACACACTTGGGCTTCCCTGCAAGTTATTTGGAATGCCAGGGAAAGTGTAGTTTTCTCCCAGGCAGAGGGGCTGGAGGTGAATTTACTTCCTTCTTAATCAGACTATAGCAGAAGAAGCTTGCAGGTGGGTGGGCAAGCCCCAGGCTGCTCTGTGCCTGGCAGACACCCACCTGGGCTTAGCTGTGTTCATCCTGGTGCCAAAAGGACTCATTCACAGAGCAGGGCTTCACCCCTAGGAAACCCCAGGAGGAGCTGCCCCCAGCTGCGCCCACCAAACGTGACTCTGCTCTGCTGAGACAAACACTGCATGTGACCTACCACCCAGCCATGTCCCCTCCTCCAGATGATGACAGGGGTTCAGCTCAGAGCACCCCCTCTCCATAGAGTGTGATTCAGGTGACAGTCACAGAACCCTCACTCAGCACCAGAATGTGTGATCTGTGTTTGCTCACTGAATCTTCACCAGCCCAAGAAACAGTGACATTGTTCTAGTTAACACACAGGGAAACTGGAGCCAGAAAACCTGTGATACCAGAATGTTTTCATTTCTCTAAGTTTTAAAAATGGAGTTCTTTCCCCTCTATGATACCAGAGCAGAGATAAATCCATACTTCATCTTCAGAGGAAGACACTGATAATCAAAACACAATAATAAATACCATAAGAATAGTTATAACATTCATCAAGCTATTGCTAGGCATTGTGTAAAGCAGCGGTTCTCACAGGGAGCAATTTTGACCCCTGGGGAACATTTGATAATGTCTGGAGACATATTTGGGATGCTATGGCATCTAGTAGGTAGAGACCAGGGATGCTGCTAAACATCCTACGATACACAGGACAGCCCCCATAACAAAGAGTTATCTGGTTCAAGATGTTAATAGTGTGGAAGTTGGGAGATCCTAATGTAAGTCACTTAAATGAAGTATGTCTTTTAATCCTCATTAAAGTCCAACAAGGTAAATAGAATTATTGTCCCTTTAAGACATGAGGAATCTGAAGCACAGATTGGTTAGGTAACTTCTTCCAAGATGACCCTAGGAAGTGGTAATGCTAGGAATTTGAATCCAGCATGTTGTCTTTATTAGTCCAGGCTATTAAAACAGAATACCATAGACTGGGTGGCTTATAAAATATAGAAATTTATTTCTCATGGTCAGAAGGCTGGGAAGTCCAAGTTCAAGACGGCAGCAGATCTGGTATTTGGTGAGTGCCTGCTTTCTGACTCATAAATGGCCATCTTTTCACTGTGTTCTCACATGGCAGAAAGGGTGAGGGAGCTCTCTGGGATCTCTTTTATAATGGTAAGAATTGCATTCATGAAGGCTTCACTATTATGACATAAGCACCTCCTAAAGACCCTCACCTTCGAATACTATCACATTGGGTTTAAGATTTAACATATGAATTTCGAGTCTACAGCACTCACAGCACCAATAGAGTGCCTGGTGCTTAGGGAAATGGAGGGGATTCCTGTGAAGAGATGGTCTGTGAATTCCTCTGTGCCCTGATGAGCTAATATGGACTAAGGAATGGTTTCAGATTTATCCCCTCTTCACTGAGGGCTGGGAAGATTCCAGAAGGAGCAGATAGTTCTTAAGGTTGAGAAAGTCCCCAAAGTCATAGAAAAGTCCCACAGAAAGGAATCCTGGGCTGAAATCAGACTTGTCCAAGGTCCAACATGGCAAGCAGATGTCAGGGCCTGGGCCCCAACACACCCTCCATGCTCCCCGGCCAGGACCCTTCACAGGATCATGTTATGTTCAAACATGAAAATCAATGTGAAAGTGCTTAGAAAGAGGACCAGGGATGTAGGAACATGAGGGATAAATATATCAAGATGGGTTTTTCGTGAAAGGAGAATGCCTTAAATCCTTTAAAATGCACACATCTCCAGAATGATCCTAATATGAAGTGTTCATGGATGCAGGTCAAGGGAGGTGTCTTCAGGCAATAAAGTCTTCCACCCACCGCCTCCTTGAACCCCATGCAAGTCAACATAGCTTTATGCTCATGGTTGACCATGCACAAATATGACCGTATTTAGGTGGCTCCAAAGCATTTGCTAATTGATTTTCAAGAATGCAAGTTTTGTTTGTTTGTTTTATTCTTTGAGTCTTAATCAATGTTCTTAAGTTGACAATTAGCCTTTGAGTTGACAACCCCTTCTCAGTTTTCAATTTACGTTGCAATTATCTCAGCCAAAGGGGGTCTCCCTCGTGCTTCTTACACCCCAGTCCCTTACTTTCTGTACTTAAAATTCTCATGATTCTTTGCTAATAGTGCTTTGCGGGATCTAGAAACTATTTGGTGAAACCCAAGCATTTTATGGATGTGGTAAATCGGGCTTAGAGGAAAAGGAAATGACTTTGCTATTATAATAACCACAATCATCAGCACAAATTATTATCATGATTAATATCTCTGCATATGTGTATAAAGCTTTAAAGTTTATAACTCATTTTTATTTAATGGATCTTGCTTGAATACCATAGCAACATCTTCAGGCAAAGAGGACAAAGAATATTCTTCTCATGTTTCAGGTGAGAAATAGATGATGTAAATGACTCTAAGTCACACAGTTAGGAGAAGAGAAGGCAGTCTTAGTCCCTACACTCAAACCTAGGTCTCATGGCAAATTATTGTATACTATTGACACTGTATGTCTTTGCACATAGCTACTTACTGAGCCAAGCCAATTGCCTAGCTTTGTTTGTTGCTTTGAAGGGCATAACGAGGCCAAATTCAAGGAGTCAGATCTGACTAGTAGAAGTAGGACCTTAGACAAATTATTGAACTTGTCTAGATCTCAGTATCTCCATCTGAAAATCAGATTTTTGTATCATTGTTGATGATCTATTAGAACCTAAATGGTGGTTATTAATATTAAAATGGATTACTCTGACTTTTTGGCCTCCCCTGGTCACCAGTGAGGCTACTATATGACTCTTGGAGAAGTATCCTTCTAGCCTGTATTTCATTCCTATGCCAAATAGAGACCCACTTCAACCCCCCCCAACTTTAATGGTTGGTCTCTTAGTCATGGGCAAGAAAAAATAAAGCATAAGTTATGAAGAGTTACCACAGCTGGAGGCATCCTTCATGATTAAAGGATAAACAAACAAATCTTTTGAGCAAAGTAGACTGTTTCTTTACAGCAATAAAAACAACCTTCTACAGTCACATACAAGGGCTGTTTTGAAGCTGGTTTCCCACTCCAGGGTCAGACGGGGGCTGAGACTTCATTATCCTTTCATCTCCAGAATTTACTCCATTTGTAGCTCAATAAGAACCAGCCGTGCCCTGTGGCCACCGAAAAAGCTGATTCTATACCAGGCTGCTCTGCTAATGTACAGCTTCCACTGTCATGCCTCCCACATACCTGTATATGCTGTAGGTTCCTTCCATCTCATTGAAAAGTGCACTTGTCATCTTGTGCTCCCTATGTTCCCCCATGCTGCTCCTTCTGTATCTCAGCACCTCTTTTGTCAATCAAAATGGAAATCTGTCAATTATCTGTGGATGGCAGAGATAAGTGAAAATCACGTTCTTTTGAGGTGCCTCCCAAGTCCAGCCCCTGTTTTAAAACTCTAATCCTGCTATCCTCATTCTGCCCACTCTCATTTCCCACTTCAACTGTTAAAATAGCCTTTCCGGGCTTCCCTGGTGGTGCAGTGGTTGGGAGTCCGCCTGCCGATGCAGGGGACACGGGTTCATGCCCCGGTCCGGGAAGATCCCACATGCCGCAGAGCGGCTGGGCCCGTGAGCTATGGCCCCTGAGCCTGCGTGTCAGGAGCCTGTGCTCCACAACGGGAGAGGCGACAACAGTGAGAGGCTCGTGTACCGCAAAAAAGGAAAAAAAAAAAAAAAGCCTTTCCTAGTCTGCTTTCAAAAGTGTAATATCACTGGATAGTAATGGTGAGACATACCCAGAAGTCCTTTCATGAAGGTCTTCATATGCTACAGTAAGGAGTTAAGAATTTATTTGATAAGTAATAGGGAACCAAATGATGGCGTCAGATTTGCATTTTGGAAAAAATCACCCTAGCTCCAAGTATAGATGGTGAATTAAATGGTAAAGAGTAGAGGGTGGAAGCAAGGCTAGTGAGATAATTGCAATAATCTAGCTGAAAGTTGACCAGAATCTTTAGTACAAATAGAGTGGAGGGAATTGCTTGAGAAATCATAATGCGGTAGAACTAAAAGGATTGGTATTTAATAGAGTGTTGAGGGTAAGGGAAGCCAGAATCTAGAATGGTGTGGTGACCAATTTTTTTGGTCTTGGAATGGATGGAAACATTCACATTGGAAAAGGGAAAACTCAGTGAGATGAGATCTTTCTTCAAATACCTCAAAAGCTGTGATAGAAAAGAAAAACGACAACACTGATTGATTTAAGTTCTGAATGTCTTCTGAAGGTAAAACAAAAGGCTGAGGTTGGAAGAAGTAGGCTTGGTATGATATAAATAGAGATTTCTAGAAGGTTGCTCCCAAAAGTGTTCTGATGGGGAGTTCATTGGTTCACAGATAGGTTCAGTCTTCAGTTGTATAATGTAAGATGAATCATTGATAAACAGGAGGATTCCTTCAAACATGGTGATTCTGGGATTCTCTGAGTGTCTGGGGATGAACCTTATGAAGAAGTGCAATGATGTCATCAAGACAGTGCTGGGCTGGCAATCTGGTGACCAGTGTTCTGGTCCCAGTTCTGTGTGCCTAACTTACAGGATGACATTAAGTTGCTTTCCCCTGGGCTCTAATTTTCATCTACTTAAAAGGTGAGTTACAGTGGTTGGTCATTGATCATACTGATGAGACCAGTTCAGAGGTGTGGTGGGTGAACGTCTGCATGGAATGGTATGAAATAATTTATGTCTGTTTCATCTTACATCCATCCCATCCTTTTTCTCACTCTGTTCTGCATTGTAGGGAAACGTAGTTTTTAATATCCATTGCCAAATGGCTTCAGACCAGCTTGAGTTTACAGGAGACCCTGGAGGGAGGTTTGAGGGCAGAAGGAGAAGGTAAGCCAGGATATTTCTCCCCCATTCTCTCTACTTTGAGTAGCATCCCCAGCAAGACCTTCATTGCCTACATCGTTCTGGCTACCACTGGATAATCCTCTCTATTTATGGTCCAAGCTCACACGAGGCAGGCTCACTGGCATTCCAGCTTTCATGGAGCTCTGGAAGCAGCGTCTTCTCCCTGTCTCTCTAGCCTTACAGGTGGTAGTGGCTTTGGCCATGGCTATCACCTTCCCCTGTCAATCTTTCATCTCTTCTCTATGCAGGGCCCATGCCTAGAGACAAGTCTGACTGTATTCATCCATTTTTGGTCAGCAGAATCCTGGGCCCTGCGTTCCACACATTCTGGGCCATCAGCCAGGCACCCCTGTTGTTTCCAAGCACATTTTTGAGAAGGACATGGGGACCCAAGCCCCAAGAACAACAGTTCCTTGGGTGTTCCTGGAATGACTTGAAGTCGGTTGGGGAGAGCTGATAGCCATTTCTGTTTCGCTGGGATAGAAGCACTCTTCCTAAGGCATAAATCCTTCCCCAGATGTGGTAGGCAGGCTCATCCATAGGAAATGTTTAAGCAAATAAACCTGCCACTACAGTTTTCAAGTGTCCTATCTGAGGAAATCTGAAAAGAAGGCAACACACATAAACTAACTCAGCAAGCTTTGTATAAATGAGTGGGAGGCAAATACAGTGGGCCACAGAAATGGAAAGGGGAGCCTCAGTTTTCACCCCAGTATAGTTTTTTCCCAGGTTAACCATGACTTTACATACTTTAAAATTCTAAGATACTGAGTTTCTTAGATTCTGAGTTTGTCGCTGTGATTCTTGTGTCTCTAGGCCTCCCCAGTCCATGGATATAGATTGTGGCCTCTTAATAATAATTATCCACGTTTTGCTGTCTATTTCCCCCATCTGCTTCTGCAGGCTTGTTAGCCCATCCCAAATGTGTTACTGCTGGGCTGGCCCTTCTGTCCCCCCTGCACTCCCTGGCAGATGGGTTCTCTTCTGTGGCTCCAGTTCCCGCCAAGGTTTGATGACACTGTTTTCTCCCCTTCTCCCTTCAGACCCAAGGGTGGATAAAGCTTCCTGCAGTTGCCAACCCCTAGATGCCTCCTCATCCTTTGTTGACTCCCTTAACACTTCTGGTGTATCTGTAAAAAGTCCCTTCATTATATTCTTGTTCAGTTAAGCTCTACTGAGTTTGCCATCTCTTGCCTGTGTCCTAGGGGGATCTCAAGTAAATTCAAGCTAACTTTCCACTGTGCCATTTAGCACTGATCATGTGCCTGTCTTGGGCCAGGCATAGCCTTCTTCTCTTGTTCTAACTGCCCTTACTGAGGTGTGTGGTTTGGAAAACACCAGAGGACCTCTCATCACTGCTGGATACCACTATGCCATGGCAAGGTGCGGCCTGTCTCCTGATGTTCCCATGGCTGCAGGCTTATGTGGTGCCAACATGGAGTCACATTTCCTAGAGCCTTCACTGTGCTGACGCCTTTCCATTCTGCTCAGAATTGAGGAGTACATCCCTTTCTCCTAGTGTGGCCATCTCACTGAGCACAGCTGTCCCAGTGTCTTACAGAATACCCTCCTACCCCATGAAATTAGCATCCTTTAGCTTAAGCCTGGAGACCTCCTCCATGGTACCTGACAGGTTTGTGCAACTGGGCCAGGAGCTGTAAGAGTGTTAGGATGAAAAAGCATCTATGACTAAGAAAGTCTGGGCAACACTGGACTAAAAAAGATTAAAAGGAGGTCTTTTTCTAGTTACTCAAAGCCTTTCAACGGACTATGAATCTCCAAAAGGGACCAATAGGATACAGCATCTGCCCATGTTATTTGGCCCTGGAATACTTCTATCAGGGACCATTTCTTAGACTATGATTTTGGGAAATGCTGGTCTATGGTATTACAGCTTTCCAGTAAGAATAGTGCATTATTTAGTATTTCCACTAGTTTGTGACAATAATGAAGCTTTCTACGTCTTTAAAATATTACCTTAGGCAGACAGAATGGGCTTGCCAATGAGAGGTCACTTTGAGGAGAAGCAACATAGTGTCATGGAAAATAACTGGGACTCTGGGTTCAGGCAGACTTGAGTCTGGATTCTGACTCAGTCATTAAGTGGCATTTGGCAACTCACTTAGCCTTTCCGGACCTCAGTTTCCACATCAGTAAAATGAAACCAATAGAGTCTATTAAATGTGATGATGGTAAATTTTCTACCCCTGTGTCTGGAATATAGAAGGTACTCAACAAGTATGACTTCCCTTTCTTTAGAAACAAATTCTCTATCACATGGGCCAGATTGCTCACTGCTTATCAGAGACCTCGTTGACTATTTCTTTCCTAAGTCTTTCTTATTTCTGAACTTCTGTAGCATTTAAAGGATGTGCAGGGTCTGGAGAGGCAGAGAATAAGTCTTAGTGAATTACAGAAAGTTAAGAGACTGTCTTTGTAATCTCAACTCATTATCAATGGCAGCTGCTGGAAGAGCTTTGAATTCTAGGAACTAGATCTCAACAATCCCCTTTGAGGCAAAATCCACAAGGATTTTTTATTTCTCATTCCAAATCTGGAAAGAAGTATTTTCTCTCTAGTTTCTATTTCTTTTTAACGTTGTTACATAATCCTTATTATAAAAGTAATTCACACAAAATCCCATTGCCTAAACGCATCAGATATTTTCATTTTTGCTGGTGATTTTCAGTTTTTGTGATAGTGTAAAATATGTTTGCATATAATCAGAAATCACTAGACATAATATTAAATATTATTCCAGGTTGATGGCTTGTCTTCTGAATTATTTCTAATGATTACATGATAGTCAATCAAAGATTATTATGAGGATTAAATTCAGGTAATTTTTTTTTTTTAAAGTCTGCCCTGGTGACTCATTACATGATCATGTCCCATTGTTGGAGATATGTATACATATATATATGTGTGTGTATATCTATATATATATCTATATATATATCTATATATCTTTTTACTTCCAGTTCCTTCACCATTTCTTTCTGTCATGGCAAACTTCATGCGTGTATGTCAGGGTACTATTCTGAGATATTAATTTTTTTCTGTGTCCTTGATCCTCCCTCCCCTCATCCAAACACAGATAGATTGTTCTTCCTCCAGCATAGAGGGGGCTTGGATTTGGGCTAAAAGCACAGTTCTCTACAAAATTCTTCTCTTTTTGACTTCTGTTTTCAAAAGCTTGATGTGGGAGTATGGGTTCTGGTGGGCTGAAAAGAGAGGGCAGCCAGGGGGTCTGGGGAGAGGCAGAGAGTCTTAGAAAATAGAGTAAGAATATGATTCCTTCTCTCCTCTTTTTTGCGGGGGGGGGGGGAGGAAGAGGAGGGTACCATCTCCCAAACCCCCTGGGATGAGAGGAAGTGGGGAAAAGGAAAACTGTGTGACCAAGAACATCAATAAAGCAGGAATCCAGGTCTTCTTTCAGCCACCAAGGAAGGTGGCAAGCTCCTACCACGAAGGGTATGCATGATATGGGACTGAAGAAAAAGCATTCTCAGCTTTATCAGTGATCCCTTTACCTTACATTTGATGCAGAAGTGACAGAGAGGCTGAGCTCCAAGGCACCTTGAGGGTGGGGTGATGGTCAACTGAAGGCCAACCTCATCCCAATCCCAAGAAGCTTTGGGATAAGTGATCTTGGAATCTTGATACAATCCTATATTCAGGAAACTCCAATAACTGAGATTAAACTTTCCAGGACAATCAGAGAAATGGGTTTCAGGGTCAGAAACTGAGTTGAGTTATAGAAAATCAGAATGCTTTCACCCTTGAGTATGTGAGATAAAATTCTTACCCATTTTTGATTATTTTTTTTAAGATAAACTTCCTGAGGAAAAAATTCTGGGTCAAGATATATAAACATTTTTATATCTCTTGTTTTATGGTTCCATCATTTTCCCAAAGAATTACCTTAAATTACCCTGATGCTAAGAATGATTGAAGGTACAGTTTTCACCATATACTCACTAGTTTTAGTTACTAGTATTTTAAAGGAAATTATTGCTAATTGAATAGTGAAACGATTACTTCAACTTAATGAGCATTTCTTAAATTATTAGAGAGTTTGAACATCATTCCATGTACTTATTTGTGAACTGAATTTCTTCTCATGTATATTATATTTTGGTTATTACACACAATTAGCTTTGAAAAAATAAATCATTTTTTTCTGTAATAGCTTATTTTTCCTTTTGGATAGTGCCTCTCACAGAATATTCTGCCTCTTAAACCTCCTTCCCAATCCAGACCCAACCCCCAAACTCTCACCACTGAAAAATATGTCTTTCATCAAGTGAGTTAAGTTCTGACTACCTAAAAGGCCAAGTTCTCCCTTTCAGCTGAGATGGACAGGTTCTAATTAGGCAGCATGGTGATTATAAGGGAATTATTCACTTATGAAATACAGAGGAAATGTCATAGGGAGTCAGGCAACCCATTGCATAATATAAATAGTTTCAGATGCTTGGGAGTTAAGACTCACTACCATTGGCTGCACATTTTCTGAAGGAAAGAACCCAGATGAGAAATATACCTTGGGTGGAGATACACAATATAAGCCTTATATAAGCAAACCCACATTTTATTTATAAAAATGAGTTTAGAAAAATTACAGCTCCACAAAATGTTACTCAAGAACACTTTCTTCCACTCAATCCAGGCAAATTTGAGAGGTCCCAGTGGTGAACTTGAAATGAGCACTGGATGAGGAATGCCCTACTTTTCTTCATCTACTCTCTTGCCTGGATAAATTCACTCATCCTTTAAGTAGTTTAGGTCAGGTGTCATCCTCTTCAGGTAGCTTCCTTTGACCATCAGATGGAATAGTGATCCTGATATGTGCTTTGGTAAACATGTTCTTCTGTCTTCTTAGAAATCTTATGCCTCTTTCTCCTGTGTTTTTAACTTCTCCCTCTCAACTGGACTGCTTCTATCAAAAATCAAGCATGCCCCAGTCTCTTCCAATTTCATCAAAAGACTCTCAGGAACCCACATTCCCCTCCAGGGGTTGCTACATTTTTTCTCCTTCCCTTAATTGAAGAATTTCTTGAAAAAACTGTCTACTCTCTGTCTCTACTTTTTCATCTTCTCTCAACCCATTCCAATCTGGTTCTGCTCTGTAATTCCACCAAAGTGGCTCTTACTTGAATTACATTTATGTTGCTAAATCCAGTGAACCACTTTCAATAGTTTTCATTGTACTAGACTTATCAGCAGCCTCTATCACTGCTGACCACTGGCCCTCTGTCTTGCTTTACTCTTACCCTGGCTCTGTAATACCACATTCACTTGATTTTCTTATCACCTTTCCAGTTGCCCCTCTTGAGCCTTCTTTGCTGGATATTCATCCTTGTCCTGATCCCTCAGTGCTGCACTCATCCCCTTCACTCATCATCTCTCCTTCCAACAGCTATCTGCCAATATTTGCCATATTTGTATCTCAGCTCAACTTACCACTTCTGAGTTTTAGCTTTGCATATCCAAAATCCACCACGGCCACTCTCAAAGGCAATATGTTCCAAAGTGAATCCATCCTACCTTCCCCCAACGTGCTCCTTCTCCAGTGTATTTCAGGTGGGAATACTCTCCTTCAAGTTCTAGGTTATTTTGTTTTTTTTCTTTCTAGTTTATGTTTATTTGTTCATGGAACTATTGATTGATTAGTTGACTGGATATAAGTTGTATTTTTCGAACAGTCAAGGAGAAGGCTTTACACTTCATTATCAGCCTAGAAAAACTTCCTGTTTAACAAAAATTGCTTCCTCAATTCTCCTTTCGAATGTGATTCATCAGTATTGTCAATGATATATGAATTCTTTGCAAATCCTGAATCTCAAAAACAAAATTATAGGACATACATCTTTTATTTTAAACTATTAACCTTGGAACCGTAAGTTTATGGTACTTCTCTGGCACTGAAGGACCCAGATTTAATGCAAATAAAGCAGAGCTCACTTAAAAAAAAAATCAGTTGCTTTGAAATACTTCCAACTATGTGAAAAACAATCACAAAAAGTCTATTTTATCCCCTTTGTGGCTATTGGATGAAGCTGCAGTGGCAGAAGCTACTCAGCTGGGACATATCTTAATCATGATTCTAGCCAAACTCTTAAAAAAACACATCAGCTAGGAAGATTCTGAATACTAATGACAATCCCTTACGTTTGTATAAGCAAACGCATGCATAAAGGATTGCTTCACAATTTGCAAAGCATTTTGCAAAAATTATCTTGAGCCTTGTAGCTGCCCTGCCAGGTAGGCAAGCTTCACTTTACGTTTCACAGATGAGGAAACTGAGGTCCAGAGAGAGGTAAGGTCTTTCAGTGTGTAAAGTCATGTAGCTTGTAAGTCTTATTACTGGAGATTGAATTCAGGTCTCTATATTTTGAAATTAGGGTTACAGCACCACACCCAACCCCACCCATCCCATTTCCACCCTAACCCTTGCTCTCTCCTCTGAATACAGGAATCCCAGCAAGTATGCTGCACCATCTCTTCCAGGGAAAAGGATGGGTTGGTTTTAACAGAAGAGGAAAGCATGGAAGAGAGATAAATTTAGGACACTATCATGGAGAAGCATAAAATTGGGTTGGCCTGAAAGTTATGGTTTAAGGAAGGGAATAGAAGAAGATAAGACTGGAAAAGTTGGCTGGAATCAGAGCAAGAGGGCTTCAAATGTTAGTTAGGCAAAGGAGTTTCTCAGAGCATCCTCATGCCACTGGAATTGGCACTGTAGGATTAAGTCTCCCTGCACTGCAGGATACATATTCAAAAGTAGCTTTCCAGCACAGATTGAATTGACTCCCACACCCAAGATGACCATCCTGTGGACCCTGTAACCAGGAAACAATTTCAAAATGGCTCCAAGTTCAGTCTGGAAACTGGAAAGCTAAATCATTGTAGTCTGTGCTCACATTGCACATATCACCTCCTCACTGTCTCCCTGCACTCCAGCTCTACCATTCCTTTGTAACTTTAAAAACACTATTTGTATTTAGGGATATGTACCCTGCTGTATTTCAAGCTCTTTTGTGGGCAGGAACTGCACAAGATTCACATGTAATTACCTGCACTCACTGGCCCTCAATACAGAGCCTTGCACATGGTGGATGCTCAATGTTAGATGAATAGACCAGTTGATAAAAGGATCCTGGGACCCAGAGAGGTTCAGTGATTAGGTTATGGAGGAGAGGGAGCAAAATGGGGAAGAGATGAGTTTGTAGAGAGATTGTGTTTTAACTCCAAATGGGGTACTCAATAACTGTGTTACTTGGGCAAGTCCCTTTCTTACTCTGATCCTCATTTTCCTTACATGTGAACTGGACAGAATCCAACACTAAGTTTATGGTGTTCTAGTGAAGACTGCATTCAATTTCATGAGATTAATACATAGCTGCTTAAATATATCTGTCACTATATGCTTTCACATTTCTCATATGTAGTTTTCTGCTTTCTATACTGAGTATGAAGCAGTTCACACACTCAGGTATGCAAAACAATATGTCATTGTCTTTTTTTTTTTTTCCTTAGAGCAACTTGATTCCCTTTGAGTCCCTATCCAACTGAGCTGGTATTATTATTGGGGATTTCCTCCCCCCATGGGTTGTGAAATGATTCCAAAGTCTTATGCAAGTCAAGGCTAAAGTCTGTCCTCTCTGTCCATTCTCCAGAAAGATCTGGAGAAAAGATCTGGTCTTTTCTCCAGATCTTCCCATGATTGGCTTTTTTTTTTTCTTTTATGAAAGTCTAAGCTCACGTGTGTGCTCAGAGAAGGCTTTGAGAACACCCAATATAAAGCAATCACTCTCCCTCTATCACACCATTTTGCTTTATTTTCTATATAGCACACAGTAATCTTATATTTTAATATTTGATGTTTTCTGTTCTCCTCACCCATGCAAGCAATATGTTCTGTGCCTGGAATACAGTCCACTTTGGTTAAATCCATCTCTATGGTCTGCCATTGAGCAGCACCAAGTCTTGCTAATAAAGGGACCTGATGACTTTGTCTACAGAATCTCTGCTTCCTTTGTTCTTGCCCTCTCTCCTCTCCCCTAGAGATAACTATGTATTCTCTTCTATAGACTTAGGCCTTTAATAATGTAGGAAAGGACATTGATTCTGGCTGCTTCTATTTCCAGTTCCTGCCAAGATACTGGAAGCAAGGAATTATAGAGGTGGCCTTTGTATTCGGAGGGGATGTGGTTGGTTCAAGAAGACAAACCTTAGGAGGATTTCCTAAGGTTTTCCTTAGGAAAAGTTCCAATATCACTTGATGTTGCAGATACTATTGGTGGCCAGCTTGTATCGCCTTGGCACTCACATCTACATAAGGCTGCTCTACCAATGCCTGAAATTCTCTGCCTAGATGTAGGGTGGCCAACCATCCTCGTTTGCCTGGGACTGTTCTAGTTTTAGCAATAAAAATTCTGCATTCTGGAAAACATTTCAGTGCTGGCCACTGAGATGGTTGCCCACCATACCTGGGTTAGCCTGGTATTCAGCCTCAAAGCAGGGCAAGCCAGAAGTTTCAGAAAGTTAATTAATGGCCAGCAAGCAGCCCTCAATCAATGATGAACAGGACTTTGGTGGATAAATACCCAGGCTTTTTGTCCTTTGGTAGAGGGTGACTGTAGATGTACTTTCTGCTGATTTAGGAATTCCTCAGAGGATTAAGCTCTAGTAGTTCCCCAATAGTATCTAATTTGATAAATATAGCTTTTATTTGCTGCTTTCTTTTTTCCACCTCCTTACAGGTATTTCCTGGTATTACTTTCCAAATAAACCACTTGCACTCAATTCCTTGTCTTATGGTCTGCTTCTTGGGAAACCCAAAGACAAATGACTTTCAAATTGCAGAGCTGGGTTAACACTTGGATTGATGAAATCCCCATCCTGGTATAAAAAGTGTTAAAACAGAATGGGTCCTCTCATTTTTGGATGAAGTTTTCAATAGCATAAAATAGGTGGCAAAAACGTCATGCAGAGGCTTCAAAGGGGGTGGTATAAGGTGGTTTTGTGCCTACTGATCTGTTCAACATCAACTGTTCCTATACCCTTGAGGTATGTATTGGTCTGAGAAGAAGGTTTTTATAATGCTGTGGCATTTTCCATGCTCTGCCTCCTCTGTGGATGTTTCCTCATCCCAGGACTAATGAGGAGGGCTGCAGAGTCCATCTGAGAAGTATATATGCGCTCCGGGACCTTGTGTCTGACCCACATCTGAAGAGTCTTAAGGACAAGAGGTTTTGTTATTTCCCTAGGAGTGGAGCAAACAGAAGTGGCCACTTTGGGGGCAAGTTGCACTTCCCTGGTGTCATAAACCTGGTCATCCCTCTTTTGATGTGAACAGATGGAGGACTGCTTGAAAAGGGACTTTACCCAAGAGGACTTCATGCTGGGGCAGAGGAGGGTGTTATAAGAGACCCCCATCACGTTATAAGGTTACTGGAGCCATTCTAAGGGGAGTATCTCATGGCTAGGAACTAAAGCCTCAAGCCAAAAACCATGTTAATTAAGCCATTTTGGAAACATTTTTCAGCCCTAGCCAAGCCTTCAGATGATTTATTCCCTGGCCAAGTGCTTGACCACCTGAGACACCCTGAGCCAGAACCTCCCAGCTAAGCTGGTCCTGGATTCCTGAGCCCAGGAGCCATGTGTGGCAATAAATGTTTATTGTTTGAAGGTGCTAAGTTTTAGGGTATTATATATATAATATATATATATATATAGTAATAGGTAACTGATACTTCCTTTTAAGAGAGGTGTAGTCAAAAGTTCACCAAAGGTGATCACTGAAGGGTCCACAAAAGCAGCCCATTAAAGTCAGCTTTGAACATTTACCAATCCCAAGGGCACCAATAGAAGATCACAACAGTATCAATCTAGGAGGACCTTTTCTTCTCTCTCCTCCCTCCTATGACTCTGTCCACACCTCCTTACACCCTTGGTTAGCAATCTGGGAAGAAAAGGGGAAATAGGAGACCAGAGAGAGAAAAGATGCTAACCTCCCAAATCTGCAGAAGCAAAGATGCTTTAACTTTCAATGAAATTTGGAATTTTGGGCCATTACATGGGGTTGGGTGTTTTCATTACTGAGATGAAAAAGAGTGAGAGGTAGGGTCAAAAGAACTGCCCTCGATTTCACCTAATATGCAGAGAGGAAGTAGCCAAAGAGGGGTTTAAATAGAGAGTGGGGGAAAAGATTGAAGGTCCTGTGGAGTTGTCTTCTTTCAACCCCATCCTGCCATTGGCAAAGTCGATGACAAAATCCTCCAGAGCTGATATTCTACCTGTCTTTTCAGCATCAGCTCTTCTTTTGTTAACAGAAGATTGACTAGTCTCCTTAGTACTTTATAAATATCACCTGTTTTAAGCAAGATCTCTTGGATCCCTGTGTGAGAATTAAATTCTTCCTATTCCATACTGTTTTGGCTCTTTGTGTCTTGGCTGTCCCTTCCTCTTGCCTTTTGTACACACTCCCTTTGTGGTATTTTTAATGCAGTTTCTTAAAGACAAGTAAACTTCCTCTCGTACCAGACAGTGAGCTCACTGAATTTGGATCCTACATGATAAATGTTATAATAATAGATGTTTGAGGACTGATAATGCACAGATTAATGAGACAGTCCACTTTGTATTTGAGTTACTACAGATGAAGTCTGGCTTTACCTCCCAGAGGCTATTAATTGAGTGGGGATGAAAGATTCATAAACAAGGTCCCCTGAACCACCAGAGCCCTGCCCAAAGATGATGACAGGGTACGCACTTGAGGTCAGATGCTGGGGTCATAGGCAGGTCATCAACAAGCATGCACAGAAAGTGCTGAGCGGACAAACGGAGGTCAGAAGCAGTAGACAGAAGGAGACAGGAAGTCCAAGAAGGGAACAGAATGAAGAGCCAATGTCTGAGAGGCAAACTCAAAACTAGGGTCACAGGGACTCAAGTTTATTCCTTGAGTCCCATCAAGTGGCACGCAAACATCCTGTGATGGTTACACAGACCCAAAGCCACACATCTCAATGCTCTTTAGCTTGACTTAAAGCATGGTACCCTGATTTCAGAACAATGGTGGTATCTAGAAATAGGTAGTATTTGGAACTGCAGTCTGCATCAGAAAGGGACACTTAAAGTACACTTGGAGAGCATTTTATAAAAGATTAAGACTATGTTAGTCATTGAAATCAAGAGAGAGTGTTAGGTGGGCTATTGCAATTAATGAAAAGCCAAGGACTTACTGCCCCAGGCATTGCTTATGAGACTATCCCCAAAAACTTTACAAAAAAAGAGGGGGCGTGCCTGATAATCTGAGGAACTAAGGAACAGGCACACTTAAGATGCAATCCCATAGCCTATCTTGATCCTAATACGAAGTGGGTCAGTTACCCCTCTCCCATTTAATACTCCTCTCAGAAGTGACCAGACCTCAGGTTATCTAAATAGGAAATCAATCAGTAGAACCTTCTGGTGATAAATACCATGCAACAAGCAGCAAAATGGAGGTGAGACCATGCACATGAATTATGTCAACTTCCTTTTGGTGGATAATCACTCCTGCCATTTTTGCTGTGAGGCTGTAGTACCTTGGCTTGGCCTGGGCTTCTCAGATGCTGGTTTCCCAAGACTTCCACCCTCTCCCTTCCCAAAGTGGGGCAGTGCTATTTGCTCTGAAATCTTCAAACCCTGGCTGGTTAGCAGCCAGCTGCAGCCCATCAAACTCACTGACTAGGCATTTGAAAGGGTAGAGCATTTTTAATGCAATGATTGACAATGGCTTCTATCTCACACACCTGCTGCTTTAAAATCCCCATAAAATGTCAGCAGGGAGTGTAAGTGATATATAGCAGTGATGCTGCCCAGGGTAGGAATGTTAAGTGCTAGGAGATGGGAGTGTCTGAACCTCAGCTACTGGAAAGACAATGAAACAACACCCAATCTAATCAGATTCTAAAGAGAAAGCCCAGCACAGGGGTTTCAGCACAGGCAATCACTGTTAAGCCCTGACTTGTGGTTACTGTGTGACTACCACAAGACTGTCCCCGTCCAATGCAGGGCCAGCTCCTGAGGACCAGATCAGGCAGCCCTAAAGTCATTGCTGGCCACCAGGCAGTTTCCTTGTGGGTCAGAAACTGGCCATGATTAATTCAGGTTTGAGGGACTCTGAATGTTTTCTCAGTGTCCTACATATAAGACCTGCTCAGTCGAATGGCTCTGTGATAGTTTCCTTATAGGTGGGTTGCCAAATCCAGGTGGCCCAATACTAAAACAAACCTGAGCACAAACACCCTCGAGCCCAGTGATCTTGTCTGGGTGGCCAAAGGCAGGAGGATGAAAAAGATTCCAGGTGCATCTGAGAGCAAAGGCTGAGGAGTTAGGTACAAAGCCAGGTTACCAAAGTTGGAGGGTAACCTGGGTACAGTTTGCAAAGGTGGTCCTCAGTCAGGCAGAGTTCAGAGAGAGCGAGCAGGGAAGGAGCAGCCCTGTAATAATGCTCTAGAAGGCAAGTGGCGAGGGACCCCAGTTCACATTTCATCTCTGGTGTAGTGAGAATGGGCTAATCCTGGGTAGTCACCAGTGAAGAATGGATGCTGGGACTTTTACACTGTGGATTATTAAGTTATTTTAGTTAATAAGTGTCAGGCACTGTGCTGTCTCCTAGGGATACCATAGGCCACGGATGCTCTTCTTGCCCTCACAGTACTAAGTAGATGTTAAGTGAATATTTCTAGTCCAATCTGATGAGTGCTGGGTGGAATGGGAAGTACAGGGAGCTTTGGGAGCCCTCGATCTGAGGAACAAGGCAGGGAATCCTGTGTACTGCAGAAATTATTTCAATTCAGTAAGCATTTATTGAGCACCTGCTATATGCCAGGTACTAGAAAGGTATGGGAAACTCTGCCCATTACTGTGAACAAGGACTTAAAGGACTGAGTTTCAGTTTCTTTTCATGCCTCTGTCTACAGAAGCAGAATGTAACAAGAGAGTGTGTTCAGGTGCAGGAGTAGTAAAGAGGTCAGAGGGATTATTAGAGACCTAAGAGGTTTTTCTTTTATTATTAAACATTCAAAATATACAAAAATGAGAAAATAGAATAGATGCACAGGCATATCCATCATCCAGATTTAATAGTCTTCAAGTTGCAAAATTTGCTGAATCTATCTCTCTCTCAACAATTACATCTAAACCTAAATCCTCTTTGCACCAGCCTGTCTCTCTCAGGGGCCAGAGCTCTCCTGAAGTTGGTATCATTCCAAACATTTTAAAAACTGTTACTTCATCTGCTTGACAAATGCCTTCTCCCTATCTATTGCTTGTCTTGCCACTTCAAGTATGCTGGTTTTTGTTGAACGTGTGCTTTAATATATACTGTGTTCAGTCTTACTAATCTCTTCTTTTACATGTGCTTCTTGTGTTTTGATTTAGAAAGTCTTCCCCTACCCTGAAGTCATGAGATCTGTTTCTCTATTGCCTTCTAATAGTTTCAGAGTTTTACTTTTACCTTTATAGCTTTAAACCTTCTAAAATTTATTTCATCATGAATTTTAAAGAAAAGATTTAATTTTATCTCCCCCCCACATACACAGATAGCCAATTACCTCAGCATCATTTGGGGATTAGTCCTTCCTTTTCCCGCCAACTTCTAATGCCTTTCCTCATATTCATGGTTCTCATATATTTAATATTTGTAAATCCATTTCTAAACACTGTTTTTTTCAGGGTTCATCTGTCTCTGTGTCAATACCATATCATTTTAGTTATTATATCTTTTGATAAATAATCATATTTGGTAAAGTAAATCTTCCTCTACCCCTCCATTGGATTGGTCATTCCTGACCCTTCACTCGTTCTTATAAAATTTTGGTATCAACATCTTTAGTTGCATAAAAATCAATTGTAGAGATTTAAAAATTGAATTGTATGAATTTTTATATTACTTTAGGGAAAATGTCATCAATATCATTGTCTTCTCAAGTATGAATATGATTTATATTTCCATTTATTTACATTCTTTTTTCAGATAAAACAGACTATTTTTAGCCTTTTTTAAAATTGAGGTATAGTTGATATACCATATTACAGAAGTTACAGGTATACAATATAGTGATTCACAATTTTTAAAGGCTATACTCCATTTATAATTATTTAAAAATATTGATTATATTTCCTGTGTTGTACAATATATCCTTATAGCTTATTTTATACCTAATAGTTTGTACCTTTTACTCCCCTACCCATATATTGCCCCTTCCCTCTTCCTTCTGCCCGCTGGTAATCACTAGTTTGTTCTCTATATCTGTGAGTCTGCTTCCTTTTTGTTATATTTACTAGTTTATTTTTTAGATTCCACATATAAGTGATATCATACAGTATGTGTCTTTCTCTGTCTGACTTATTTCCCTTTGCATAATACCCTCCAAGGCTATCCATGTTACTGCAAATGGCAATATTTCATTCTTTTTTATGGCTGAGTAGTATTCCATTGTGTGTGTGTGTGTGTGTGTGTATATATATATATACACACACACACACAGTGTTCATCTATTGATGGATACTTAGGTTGCTTCTGTATCTTGGCAATTGCAAATAATGCTGCTATGAACATTGAGGTGCATGTATCTTTTCAAATTAGTGTGTTTTTTTTTTTTCAGCTATATACCCAGGAGTGGAATTGCTGGGTCAGTTGGTAGTTCTATTTTTTGAGAAACCTCCATAATGTTTTCCACAGCGGCTGCACCAATTTACATTCCCACTAACAGTGTGTGAGGGTTCCCTTTTCTCCACACCCTCTCCATATCTTCCACATATCTCATTTATATTTTTTTATGTTCAATAAAGTTTTATAATTTCCTCTATGAAGATGTTAACAGATATTCACATATGTTTTAAATTATTTATGCCTAAGTGCCCTATATTTTTGTTGTTATTGTAAATGTTGTTTATGGTTTTCAATTGTTATAGGTCTACAAGTTTATAGCAACAACTGAATTTTATTTATTGATACAGTAACCTGAAACTATGAACTTTTTTAGTTTCTCTGTAGCTTCTTTTGAATTTTTCAAGTAGATAATTTTACCTCTGTACATTATAGAGTTTTATTTATTATTTTCCCCAGTTTTGACATTTCGTATTTTTTTTATTGACTTATTGCTGTGGCTAGGACCTCCAGTACAATCTCTGTGCTACTTATAGAATAACTTGTGAGATTTACTTCTAGTTTACTAATTCTTCATTTATATCTTTTCTGTTCTGTTCATTGTGTTTATAATCTCATATTTCTTCTTTGATTCCCTGATTCTCTTTCACATTGGTCTTTGCTTCCATAGTGTCTTAGATTAGATTATGCTAGGTTATGCTTCAATAACAATCCCAAACTCTTGATGGCTTAAAACAACAAAATTTTCTTGTTTATGTTAAATGTCCTGAAAAATGAGTGGGATGATTTGCTCTACACAGCTCCTCATAAATCCAGGCTGATTGAAGTTATGATTTTTTTTGTTAATATTGACATATGTCATGAAGTTTTAAATTTATTTATTTATTTATTTATGGCTGTGTTGGGTCTTCGTTTCTGTGCGAGGGCTTTTTCTAGCTGTGGCAAATGGAGGCCACTCTTCATCGTGGTGCACGGGCCTCTCACTATCTTGTTGCAGAGCACAGGCTCCAGATGCGCAGGCTCAGTAATTGTGGCTCACGGGCCCAGGTGCTCTGCGGCATGTGGGATCTTCCCAGACCAGGGCTCAAACCCGTGTCCCCTGCATTGGCAGGCAGATTCTTAACCACTGCGCCATGAGGGAAGCCCTTGATTTTTTTTTTTTTTTCTGCATCATCTGAAGCATGAGGGCTCTCAGTCACTGTGGAGGGGAGGAGAGCATGTGTTATGGACTGAATGTGTCCCTCAAGTTCATATGTTAAAGCTCTAACTCCCAATGTGATAATAGTTGGAGATGTTGCCTTTGGGAGTAATTAGAGTTAGATGAATTCATGCATATAGGTCCTGCATGATGGTATTAGCTCCCTTACAGGAAGAGACACCAGAAAGCTTGCACTCTCTCTCTCTCTCTGTCACATGACAGAGCCAGAAGATGGCTGTCTTCAAGCCAGAAAGTGGGCTCCCAGCAGGGGGCTGAATGGGCAGTCATCTTGATCTTAGATGTTCAACCTCCAGAACTGTGAGAAAACAAATTTCTATTGTTTATGCCACCCAGTCTATGGTATTTTTTATGGCAATCTGAGGCATCTAATACAACAAGGAAAGTCATGCACCAGCTTTTAAGTGCTTTGGCCCAGAGTGACATGCATTGCTTCTCATAACAGACTATTGGACAAAACAAGTCATATTTTCCCACCCATCTATAATGCAGCTAGGAAATATACTTTTCCAGGGGACTAGGAAGGGAAGGAGAACAAGGTATTGGTACATAATGCCACAGTCTATCAAGTGTTTTATTCCTTTCACTTGTGAGTTCTGTGTGTTTTTGTATATTTTCAAATTATATTTAATCTTTTGAATTACAAACAGTTTACCTAATTATCTCTGATTTTTTTTTTTTTTTTTTTGTGGCGGGAGCATTCTGATCTTGCTCTCTTTTTTGGCTAACTCTTGTTTTATAATCATTTTTTTCTTCATGTTTTTAAACTTTTTATTATAAGCTGTTCTTTAGCTGTTTTTCCCTACTTGAGGGAATCCTGTTCAGTCTTGTTTTTCAGAGTATATTCCCATAATATTTATTTTGTTTTTGTTTATTTCCTTCTACCATATACTCTAAGCATATTACTAGTCAAAGATTTTTTGTTGTTTGTTTGTTTGTCCTTAATCGTTCTTTTTATTTTTTATTGAAGCATAGTTGATGTACAATATTACATAGGTTACAGGTGTACAATACAATGAGTCACAATTTTTAAAGGTTATATTTCATTTATAGTTATTATAAAATATTGGCTATATTCCCTGTGTTGTACAGTGTATCTTTATAGCTTGTTTTATACCTAATATTTTGTGCTGCTTAATCCCCTTCCCCTATCTTGCCCCTCCCCCTTCCCTCTCCCCACTGGTAACCATTAGTTTGATCTCTATATCTATGAATGTGCTTCTTTTCTGTTATATTCAGTAGTTTATTTGTTAGATTCCCCATATAAGTGATATCATACAGTATTTGTCATTCTGTCTGACTTATTTTACCTAGCACAATGCCCTCCAAGTCTATCCGTGTAGCTGCAAATGGCAAAATTCATTTTTATGGCTGAGTAGTGTTCCATTGTGTATGTATGTGTGTGTGTGTGTGTGTGTGTGTGTGTGTGTGGTGTGTGTATAACCTCTTTATCTATTCATTTGTTGATGGACACTTAGGTTGCTTATATATCTTTGCAATTGTAAATAATGCTGTTAGGAACATTGGGGGTGCATGTATCTTTTTGAATTAACGTTTTTGGGTTTTTTTTTGGATATATACCCAGGGGTAGGATTGCTGGGTCACATGGTAGTTTTATTTTTCATTTTTTGAGAAACCTCCATACTGTTTTCCACAGAGACTGCACCAATTTACATTCCCATGAACAGTATATGAGGATTCCCTTCTTCACACCCTTGCCAAAAATTGTTATTTGTGTTCTTTTTAATGATAGCCATTCTGACAGGTGTGAGGTCATATCTCATTGTGCTTTTGATTTGTATTTCCCTGATGATTAGTGATGTTGAGCATCTTTTCATGTGCCTGTTGGCCATCTGCATTTCCTCTTTGGAAAAATGTCTATTCAGTTCTTCTTCCTATTTTTTAATTGGGTTGTTTGTTGTTTTGAGGTTGAGCTGTATGACTTGTCTATATATGTTGGATATTAACTCCTTATTGGTCATATTAGCAAATATTTTCTCCCATTCAGTAGGTTTTCTTTTCATTTTGTCAATCATTTCCTTATGCAAATAGTTTGAAGTTTAATTAGGTCCCATTTGCTTATATTTACTTTTATTTCCTTTGCTTTAGGAGACAGATCCAAAAAAATATTGCTAAGATTTATGTGAAAGAGTGTTCTGTTTTCCTCTAGGAGTATTATGTTATGTGGTCTTGAATTTAGGTCTTTAATCCATTTTGAGTTCATTTTTGTGTACAGTGTTAGAGAATGTTCTAATTCCATTTTTTTACATGTAGCTGTTCAGTTTTCCCAGCACCACTTATTGAAGAGACTGTCTTTTCTCCATTGTATATTCTTGCCTCCTTTATCAAAGATAAGGTGACCATATGTGCGTGGGTTTATTTCTGGACTTTGTATCCTGTTCCATTGATCTATATTTCTCTTTTTGCGCCAGTACCATACTGCCTTGATTACTGTAGCTTTGTAGTATAGTCTGAAGTCAGGGAGCCTGATTCCTCCAGCTCCATTTTTCTTTTTCAAGATTGCTTTTGCTATTTGGTATCTTTTGTGTTTCTATACATATTTTAAAATTATTTGTTCTAGTTCTGTGAAAAATGCCATTGGTATTTTGATAGGGATTGCATCAAATCTGTAGACTGCCTTGAGTAATATTATCATTTTAACAATACTAATTCTTCCAGTCCAAGAACATGGTATATCTTTCCATTTGTTTCTGTCATCTTCAGTTTCTTTCATCAGTGTCTTGTAGTTTTGCCTCCTTAGGTAGGTTTATTCCTAGGTATTTTATTCTTTTTGATACAGGGTAAATGGAGTTGTTTTCTTAATTTCTTTTTCTGGTAGTTTGTTGTTAGTGAATAGAAATGCAACAGATGTCTCTATAGTAATTTTGTATCCTATAACTTTACTGAATTCATTGATGAGCTTAGTAGTTTTCTGGTGGCATCTTTAGAATATTCTATGTAGAGTATCATATCATCTGCAAAGAGTGACAGTTTTACTTCTTCCTTTCCAATTTGGATTCTTTTTATTTCTTTTTCTTCTCTAATTACTGTGGCTAAGATTTCCAAAACTATGTTGAATAAAAATGGTGAGAGTGGACATTCTTGTCTTGTTCCTGACCTTAGTGGAAATGCTTTTGGCTTTTTACCATTGAGTATGATGTTAGCTGTGAGTTTGTCATATATGACTTCTATTATGTTGAGATATCGTCCCTCTATGCCCATTTTCTGTAGAACACTTTCTTTTTCATAAATGGATGTTGAATTTTGTCATAAAAATCATTTTATGTTACTTGATTGGTGTAAGGATTCCTAAACCCCATGACTAAAATTCAAACTCCAAATACGAGAGATAGACAGGCCTAGTGGTTTGGAGTTTTCAGGGAGAAATTTTTTTCCCATTCAGAGTCCAAGTGAAGCAAGCAACCTTCCTTATCACCTCCCTGTTCTGGTAGGCATACTTTTAAAGCACCCTTTCACTGATGTTACATCTTTTTGAGAGTCTCAGTTTTATGCAGCTCTCTTTGTTCCAACTCTTTACCTTTTTTTCTCTAGCAACTAAACCCAAGCCCCTGGTGTTAAATGCCATAAGCTACATAATCAATGCTGATTTTTAATAACTTTTCTTCATTTCTGACATACGATTTTTTCCTTTATTTCTTATGAAACAATAAAATTAATTGTTTTTAATCCACAGTTTCTAAGAATTTTAGTGAGAGTTTGTATGTGTACGGTGTTATTGTAGTTCATAATATTGCCAGAATACTTATAGAGCTTCTAAAAGAAGGAACAAATTGATTATTTAGGCATGGATGAATTATCAAACACCTCTTCTTTATCAGGTTTTGTGGAAGGCTTTAGAAATCCACGTATACATAGAATAATCTCTACTTTTAAATTGTCCCTAGTCTAATGGGAAAAAAAAGACCAAAAAAAAATGATTATAATAGAGAATAAATACCAAAAATAGAGAGACAGGTCAAAAGAGAGAAAGGAACTGTTCTTAAAAAGGTAGCTAGAAGGCCAGATCCTAAGTCTTAGAATGTAAGTTTTTTTCAACTAATGATATTTCCTTTGGGTTCATTTTATACAAATCATTTTGTATTACTTTTTGTCTCTGAGAGATTGAGGTTCTGAAGTAATAGAACTAGCTTATGTCTTAGGCCCCCAAATAGGTGTGAAGCTCATAGAAGCAGCCTGTGTGTTCAGTGTTTCTATATTTGAACTCCTTCCTGCAACTCAAAGAAGCTGCCACTAGGTTGATAGTTTTGGTCTTATGGTTGTAACTGATCAAGCTGGTTAGAAAAGACAGGGCATTTTCATTTTTATTTAATTACATTTTACATTTAAAAAATGTATATAATAACTTAATTAGAGTTGATAATAAAGTTTGCCATAAAACAGAAAACTTTTTTTTTTTTTTTTTTTTATGCGTTACGCGGGCCTCTCACTGTTGTGGCCTCTCCCGTTGCGGAGGACAGGCTCCGGACGCGCAGGCTCAGCGGCCATGGCTCACGGGCCCAGCCACTCCGCGGCACGTGGGATCCTCCCAGACCGGGGCACGAACCCGCGTCCCCTGCATCGGCAGGCGGACTCTCAACCACTGCGCCACCAGGGAAGCCCCAGAAAACTTTTGATGCCAAACAAATCCATTGCTTTTACATTTTTCAGTGAGATATTTTATTCATTACCTACCAATCTTACTGAGTTATTCAAAATCTAATATTTCATTTTAAAAATTTACCTAACCATACATCATGGACATTTACATTAAAAATATCATAATTTGGAAATTCATTTGATAATTGCATTTTTTTCTGTTTTGTTCCATTTCTATAATGTTTAGCTAGTAAGCCAGTTGAAATTTTTAATAAGATAATTTTTGCAGAATGTAAAAATAGATGTAGCTATGTCTCATTATTCTCACTGTTAAGTTGTCATTCTCTTATATCTTATCTATGATCAAGTTTTTCTAAGACTTCAGAAGATCATTACCTTTATATTCACTTTTAAAACTTTTTCATAGCCATAAATCCACTCATCCAGATACTGAACCTAGATTCTTATATTCAATGTTCAACGAAGTTTGGTATTGGAAACCCTCATAGGAAACTTCTCTTTAAGTTTTTTTTTTTTTTTTTTTTTTATAACAGAAACCATCTTTGAGTGTATTTGTTAACTTTTTGGGAAGAAGAGATTCAATTTTTTCCTGTAGAATCTGAGTATTATGCCTTCATCCTCAGTGTAGTAAGTCAGAGTGATCATGGAATACTACATCACTGGCATAGGTGATCTAATTTCATACTAAGAAATATAAGGTAGTTGTTACTGTCTTGCATTCAAAGAGAATGAAAACAAAGAGGACTTTCAATAATGGTGGCTGTAGAAATTGGTGATTCCTTTTACAACAAACAAGTATAAAAGTTGTCAAAATTGTTGAAAATGACCATTTCAGGGCATAAGGAATTGACTAAAGACAGACAAAAAATGAGAAGTATTTATTCTTGGAAAGCTGATTGTGCTCCTCTTGCCTGGGTCTGCTCCTTACCCCCCCCTCTACCAGATAGGTGGGAAGAACAGTAGCTTTGTCAGCCTGGGATTGACTGCAAAACCAGCAGCTTTACTGCCAGAAACAATTAATTCAAATAGGAATGGGAAGCAAACCTTTTGGCTTTGCCAGCTAAAATGGAAGACTTAATTGGAAATAGATGGGGAAAACCCACATCTGTGCAAGACCAAGGTTGCCATTCCAATTTGGGGTGAGTGACAGACCATTCAGAAACTTATGGAGAGATTGTGGAAAGGACACAGTAACGTAAAGCCTGAGATAAGCTTTTCCACACTTTCCTGCTGTCTGGGAAACTAAAATGCATAGGGGAGACCCAAGAGAACCTTGGCAAAATTGAAAGCCAAGGTACACTTAAGGATTGTATGAAACTTTATATCCATCCCCCAACCCACACAGAACAACTGACAGTGGGTGAAAGAATCCAGATGTTCGACTTCCCAAATAAAAACTCCAAAGCAGCCATTATAAATATGTTTAAAGATTTAAAGTAAGCTATATTAAATGAATTAAAGGAAAATATCTTAACAATTAATCAATCAACAGGGAATCTAAGAAAAGAAAAATATATTTTAAAAATAATCAAATGGAAATTCTAACTAGCAAAGTAAAATAATTGATATGAAGAAATTCACCAGATGTGTTCAACAGAACACACTGAGAGTGCAGGGAAAACTAATATCAGTGAACTTAAATGTGAATAGAAATTGCTCAAATGGGATAACAGAGAAGAAAAATATTGACGAAAAATGAGCATAGTGTCAGACACTTATAGGACAATGTCAGGTGTTCCAATATGTGTATAATGGAGACTTAAGGAGGGGGGTAGGAATAGAGACAAAAGAAAACATTTGGGGATATAATGGTCCAAGCTTCCTAAATTTGATGAAAACCATTAATTTAAAGATCCCCAAGAAGTTCAATAAACCCAGAATAGGAAAAACACAAACATAACCACACCTAGACACAACATAGTCAAATTGCTGAAAACCAAAGCCAAGAGAGAAACCTTGAAAGCAGAAAGAGAAAAACAATTCATCAAATACAGGGAAACAACAATGCAATTCATGGCAACAAGGGAGTCCAGTAGGCAGGGGAATGACCTATTCAAAGTGCTGAAAGTAAAAAAAGTCAATCAGTAATTCTATACCTCCTTATTTTTCAAAGATGAGAGTGAAATACATACATTTCCTAAATAAACAAAAACTTAGGGAATTCATTGCCAGCATAATTTCCCTACAAGAAATACTAAAGAAAATCCTTTAGGTTGAAAGCAGATGACACCATGTGGCAACTTTGATCCACAAGAGAGAATGAAAACCATCAGAATATACACAGCTTTGCTTTTTTCATTTTTTGCTTTCTTAAAAAATAAGACAACTATAATTCAGTATTATTGGGTTTATAGCCTATATAGTTGTAATATATGTGACAATATTAGCTACTTTGTACCAATACAGCTTTATATCCTTTCACCTTCTTTGTGCTATCTTTTGAGGGAATACAGTCAGCATTAACCTGAAGTAGGTTGTGATAAGTTAGAGATAAATATTGAAATCTCTAGAGCAGCCCCTAAAAATACCTCAAAACCATAGTTAAGCTACCAGAGAACTTAAAACAGTACACTAAAAATATTTGTATAACACAAAAGAAGTCAATAAAGGAGAGGAAAAGGAACAAAAATTCACAAGACATTTGTAAAAGAAATAGCAAAGTGGCAGACACAAATCTATCCATATCAATAACTGTTTTAAATGTGAATAGATTAAATATTTCAACCAAAGGGCATATACTGTCAAACTGAATAAAGAAATCAAGATTCATCTTTAAATCTTTTATTTAAAGATACAAATTAATTGAAAAAAAATTTTTAAAGAAAAAAACAAACCATGCAAACAGTAATCATAAGAGAGTTGGAGTGACTTTAATAAGGTCAGACAAAATAAATTTTAAGACAAAAAATACTACTAGAGACAAGGAGGGTGATTTCATAATAATAAAATCATCAATCTGTGAGGAAGATATAATAGTTATAAATGTATATGTACCTAAAAATAGAAGCCCAAAATACATTTTAAAACTGACTGAATTGAAAGAAAAAACAGAGAATTTAACAATTATAGTTGGAGATTATATTAGTTAGGGTCCTCCAGAGAAACAGAATAGGATATGTGTATGTATACACACACATATATAATTATATATATATTCTTATAATATATTTTTTATAATAAACAGATTATAAGGAATTGCTCACATGACTATGGAGGCTGCAAAGTCCCAAAATCTAAGTTGGCAATTCCAAAACCCAAGAGAGCTGGCGGTATATTCTAGTCCAAGTATGGAGTCCTGAGAATCACGAGAGCTGGTGGTGTAAGCTGCAATCCAAGGGCAGGAATGATATCCCCGTTGAAGGATCCAGGCACACAAAGTTTTCTCTGACTTAGCCTTTTTGTTCTCTTTAGATCTTCAATAGATTAGATGAGCCCCACTCACATTAGGGAGAGCAATCTGCTTTGCTCAAGCTACCAATTCAAAAGTTAGTCTCATCCAGAAGTACTCTCACAGACAGACCCATAATGTTCAGCCAAATGTTTTGGCACACCATGGCCCAGTCGAGTTGACATATAAAAGTAACCATTGCAGAGATTTCAATACTCCTCTCTCAATAGTTGATAACAACTAAATAGAAAAATCAGTAAAAATACAGATGATTTGAAAACCACAATCAACCAACTTGACATTTTCTTTTATTAGCTGCCACATGTATTACATATGAGAGGGTCAGCCTGGCCTAAATGCACATGGTGGAGATAAACAAGGCAATCAGGTATGTTATCCTGCCAGGAACTTAGAGTACAACCAGACACAATGATGGAAACATTAGGATTGAGATATGGGCACAGGGCAAGAAAAGCAGTTTATGTTTATTTTAGTGATCAAGGTTACATCTTATGTATCAGCTATGAGTGGTGTCAGCAGCTAGACTGATGTGATACTGAACACCCTCAAACTATTATGGTAGGTAATATCGTTGTACCCAATTATTCACTCCCCTGCTTATAAAAGATTATACATTTATACCTTCAAGGATTATATAGATCTCTCACATTGCCCTGAATTTACAGTGTCTCCCTATGAGAGGACTATAATTCCCTACAACACAGATATCCTGCTTGACCATGTGATTTGATTTATCCAGTGAAATGGGAGAGAAAGTGATATACCCAGAAACTTTAAGAGCCATTCTGTGACTCAACCTTTCAAGAATAACATGACCCAGATAGGACCTGTTTGTTCAGCCTGGATCCCACACATGGAGCAAAGAAGCAGCTGACCTATAACTTGGAATGGAGCCATAGCTTATCTGAATCCAGCAAGCAGAGTGAGTGAAAAATAAGTTTTGTACCACTACAATGTTGTCTGTTGTCACAGAATAACCTAGTGAAATGTGACTGATAAACTTTGACAATGAACACTCCAACTAATGCCACTACCCCAGTGTGGTAGACATTTATTGGAATGTCTGTCCAGCCACTTTTCTCTGGTGCATAATAGGGTCCTGATCCACAGGCTAGGGCCATGGAAAACACACTGATATTATATCTCGTTATCACCGTTTGGCCATAGCTGGTCAAAATGGGCCAAATCCTCTGCTTTGAGAATTTTACCCAAGGCCTGAAGCCTAGAAACTTGGAGCCAATTCATACCCACTGACAAGCATACAGAAGAGGTCTACAAACTCCTGCTGTTCCCTAGAGAAATCCTTGTTCTTACCCTATTCTGCTGCTTTATTAATTTCTCTTGGATTCCATATGATATCCCAGTATTCTTAAAAAAAACAAAACCCCCAGCTGCATTTAAACCTAAGCCAGTGCTAGCTGATTTGCAACCAAAAGAACCTTAACTAATACATCAAGTACCTAAAACTACCCTCATATTACTTGAATTCATTATTTACATGTTGGCTCAGCCAAGGCCAGCCCCTGCCAGGGGCTGCTCCCACACTGGCAGAAGATGTGGAAGGGGCCCTGGGCTAAGGGAGTTGGCCACTCCTTTAAGTCTGGCCAGGAACAAAGCAGAGCTTGGAGTTTCCAAATTCCATCCCTGCATTTAAATCTCACATGACATATTCTTTTCTTCTTTCTTACCACCCTACATAGGTTCCAGGTTTCCAGTAGGCCTGATGCATCCTCTCCCTAGGTCACTGGGACAATGGGTGGGCAGAACATACATGGTACAGAATTCTCTTGTGTGAATGAGTGGTCCCTGGCAGGGTCGTTTTTGGCCAGGTGGGTTCTGGGTATTTTCAGTTACAGTTGCACATCATTGCCTGCAATTTCTTGGTAGCATTCCAACCGAATGCATTAAACTATAATTGCCTTTATTAAGAGGAAGAACAGACATGCACTAACACATGGGTTTTGCAAAGTTAGGGACAGCTAACTAATGAAATAAAATTTTGTAAGAACAAAGCATGGAACTTCTTTTATTGGTATATTTACATTTTCTTTTCTTCTGCACATCTGAAGAAAATGTCCTTTCGGCTACCAAATTTTCTCTAGGATACTTGCCAGATTTCTTGGCAAAAAGCTTTAAAGCTTTAGCAGTTGATAGAACAATTATAGGAGGTGCTTCTCCTTCTCACACAGTTCTAGCTAAAGTGTCCCGATCACTCCTTTAAGCTTTAGATCCATCTGTCTAAATATCGGCTGGATATTTCCAATCTGGAGGTCAGTCCACCAGATCTAAACTCAGTTTGGTGCAAACAAAATTCATCATATCTCTCCCTTCCCAGAGCTCATCTCTCTATTCCTTCTATATAATCAAGTTGTGTTGTTACTACTATCCACCCACACCAACCAATTAGAAATCTATCATCCTTGACTCTATCCTTTCCATGACATTCCATATCCAATTAGTCACTATCTTCTATTTGACTTTCCAGATAGTTTTTAAGTCTGTTACTTCACTGCCTTAAGAGATGAATTATGCTGAATCATTACAATGGCTCTTTAATAGGTTTCCAGATAAAACACTTACTGTAATACCTCCTCTCCCCAGTCAGTTATTCATATTGCTACTAAAGTGATCCTCCTAAAGGGGATAAATTGGATAGTGCTACTCCTGGTAAAGTTTTGAATTAAATACTGTGGGTAATATGGAAACCTACATGTTAAAGTTACATGTTAACATCAACTTTCTTAATAACTAAAAGTTTAATACTTAATATTCCATTAAACATGTATTTTCACTTTTTAATTTCTGCTTAAATGTTTATTGCAAACTCAATAAATTAAATGACCATTGTAACAAGTGTGTTTATACTTCTATCTATACACTCTACCTAAGGAACTGTCAGCCTTTTTTTCCCCACACACATATTTCACTTACACTGAATCTATAATTTCATACATTTCCTGCTGACCCACTGACTGGCAGCCTGGCAACTTCATGCATCTTGAAGGACAAGGAAAGGACCATGGCATAACTGACTTGTACAACAAGTGGCTGGCAGGCTAAGTAGGATGAATTCTTTCTGCTACTCCTACCTGAGACCAAAAGGAGTTAGATGTCCCTACCCAATCATATCTGAGTATACTGTTTATTCAGTGAGTACCAGAGAGAATTTTTTATTTACCTTGCAACTGGAAAGTGTCAGGGAGAAAAATAAGTTATATCATATGGGTAATTGTGATTATCTTTCATATTTCATCATGTGTTAAAGTGAGAACTTATCTCACACATACTTGACAAGACTGTGGTAGAAACTTGAAGGACAAAGTGATTTTCTACCAGATCCATCCCAGGGCATTGTTATGTAACTATTAATAATAACATCTTTTAAAAAATGAAAAATCCAGAACAAATCCTGAACTCAATGGGCTGCTGAGATGGTAGGAATATACTGGAACTTTCTCAGGCAAAGTATGATATATGGTCATGCTTTTTATAGAAATCTAAAGGCTTAGATGCCTTATCATGAAATAATGGAGTTGTTTTACAGAGAATATTTGCTTTATTAAAATTCTACTGATCATTTCCCAAATATCAATCATGTAAATTCTAGTTTGCATTTTCCCTTTCCTTTTATTCTCAGTGGAAATCAAATCCTAAAAAAAACATCAGTTTCAGCAAACTAATAGTAGAAGGAAAACTCCTCAATCTGATGAAAAGCATCTATAAAAATCCTAGAGCTAATATCATACTTAATGATGAAATACTAAATGCTTTCGCCATAAGATCAGTACCAAGAAAGGATGCCATTCTCACCAGTTCTATTCAGTGTTATACTGGAGGTCATAGCCATTGAGATAAGGCAAGAAAAAGAAATAAAATAATAAACATTAACAAAGGAAAAGAAAACGGTCTATTTTCTGTTGATGGGATTTTTTTGTGTAGAAAATCCAATCCCATATTGCCAGAAAGTTTTGTACTTGTGAGGCATGTGATACTTCACTTCAAACTTGGCTATTGACTCTTATGTGTATGGACTATACTAGGACTTTATTAGGAAAGGCCAGAGGGAGGAGTGAGAGTTAAGATGTGGATGCTTAGACTCCATTCTAAAGCCTTAAAAATCAAATAATTGCTCAGTTCCTTATAATTTTCAAAGCACATGTATATTCATAATTTGCTATGAACTTCATAAGCTTCTGTGAAATATGCATAGTAAATATCATTATTCCCACATAATAGGTAAGGCAACTGAAGTTCAACAAAGTGAAATGATTTGTGTGTTTTGGTGCAGCTAGTAAGTTAGCAGCAGTAATTGCTTTGCATTGCAAGGAGGTCACAGGCTAGTGATGAACAGATCAGAGATAGACCTGATTTGTACTCTGACACTTTTTCCAAACCAAATTACTCAGCAGGTACTTATGCATATGATTTGACCATGGCGCTCATCCTTTTATTTTTTATTTTTTTATCTTTTGGACTATTGTCCGAGTTGGGACATCTATATTGGGAAACTGAATCTAGGCTAATGTTCTCAGGCTTGTAAGGGAAAATCCCAACTTGAAATTACTAAGTGAAAATCCTAAAGCTGGAAAACAAAATAGCTTGGTGTGTTCTGATCTGTTGGAGAGATCATATCTGCATTTAAACAATAATAAAAATAATTACCCCTCTTGGGAACATAAATTCAGAGTCTAAGGACTGATTTTTAGCTGATAGACAAGTCATTTTAACTAAGCAGGCATAGTACTGGGGAAAAGAGAGCTAGGAATGGGTCCAGAAATTCTGGGTTTTAATTCTGGATCCGCTGTACCATGTAGTCAGAAGTTATGCAGGTCCCTTCTATTCTCTGCATCTCCAATTCCTCACCCATCAGAAGGGCGCCAGATGAGCATAGGCCCTTCTAATTATTATCATCTAGAGTTTTAATATGAGTTTCCTTTTAGGTAATCTGTTTTTGTTTTTCTTAAGGGCCTAACACAAATCAACCCATTCTAATATGGTGAAACATTTTTTTCACAAAATATTCAGAGGAAGAGAATCTGTGGTTATGTAATTTAACCTATTCTTTTTAACCAAGTTAGCATATCATAGTGGAAGAAAATAGGAGCATTGGAGCCAGGCTTGACTTCAAATTCTTGTGACTTCATACAAGTTACTCTTCCACTCTGGACTTTAGTTCGGTTTTTTTCTTTATTGTAAAATAACAAAGTTAGTATCTCCCTTATAGGTGTCCAGAAAATTAAAACCAGTGTAAATAAAATTTCTGGAATATAGTAGATTCTCCCAAGGAGGCTCTTACTGACCGAATATTTGTATCCTCTGCTCCCAAGTTCATATATTGAAGCCCTAACACCTAATGTAGTGATGGTATTTGGAGGTGAGGCCTTCTGGAGATAATTATGATTAGATGAGGACATGATGGGATTAGTGTCCTCATAAGAAAAAGAAGAGACAAGAGGTGTCTCTCTCCCTCCCTCTTCCTCCTTCTTCCTTCCCCTCTCCTCCTCTCCACCTCTTCCCTCCATCATGTGAGGACACAATGAGAAGACAGCTGTCTGTAAGTCAAGCCGGGAAGCTGTTTCTCACCAGGAACCAAATCTGCCAGCACCTTGCTCTTAGACTTTTCAGCCTCCAGAATAGTGAGAAATAAAAGCCCCTCTTCTATGGTATTTGTTATAACAGCCCAAGCAGACTAAGATGGTGGCTATTATAAGCCAGATGATTAAACTAAGAGAAAGAGATCACCCAGCAAATAGAGTCAGAGCTAAGATGAGAACTTAGGCTGCTTGACCTCCAAACCTCTGGTCCCCAGTGGTGTAATCTGAAAGGCAATTCTGCTCTATCACTGGGTTGTCTGAGAAAAGATGAACCATCTTTATGTACAGTCATTTTCTCCTTTCACAATGTGGAAAATTTAAACCCTTTCAGCCGACAGCCTGCCTGCACACTCTCAGGAGACACAAAGATCCTGGCAAGCACTGTGCTCCAAAATCACCCTTCTCCTATTACACTCCCCCAGGTTCCTCAGTTAGCAGCCCCAGCAGCTCCTCTCCACCGAGCCAGTTCTGGGGTTGAGGCCTAATGCATCACAGGTGGGTCCTGGCTCCAAACTCATTCCAGATGGCCTCACAGTCTAAGTTTCCCAGCAGCCTATTATATTTTGGTGATCCTGGGATCATTAATGATGCCGAAGGACCATGAGTCCTGAGGATGGCAGAGATATGCTCTGAAATAAGGACCCTTGAGAGGTCTTGTAGAGGGGAGCACCCACTGTAATATATGCTTTCACAGGGAGCAAGCATATGCTGACCTTGGTGCTCAGAGGTCACTGTGAGGGGCCCATGGATTTGACATTGTGAACAGTCTGTCTACTTGGGTCACAGAGCAAGCATAAAGGAATCATCTGTGTTCTTACAGAAAATAGCTCCATTGCCTCTGGGCTCTAGAGAGAGTAAGGGTATATCCTTGAACCCTGGTAATTCTTGTACCAGTTATTCCTGGGGGTGGGGGGAAATGACATGCTGGGGCAATTGTTTAGGGGCACAGGGTGAACCTCATAGTTTTTAACCCTGTAACAGCCAGATCACTTAAGGAAGGGTGTAACATTCTGCTAATTGCATCTTTATGTTACTGAATAGCCTCATTCTACAAAAGAATTTCAGCTCCCTTTCTAGCTGGAAACTTCCCATGGCAGATACTAGAAGTTGAGCAAATATCAGGCTATTCAAGAAGCTTTTAAATATATATGTTTTCGCAAAAAAAAAAGAAAAAAAAAGAAAAAAAGGAAAGCACATTTGGAATTACCCATGTTTGGGGTTCTTAAGAGCTAAGTCAAAAAAATCTTAAGTCAAGAGCATGGCATTTAAAGCCAGTCATTCTTGGACTTAAATCTCAACCTCACCACTTACTAGCTTGGAGAATTTGTTGGAGAAATCTTTCACTTTTCTGGCAGCTACTATTATCTGTGAAATTGGGATAATCCTCACGTAAAAGGGTGTTTGTTTACGTCCTTGTTCATATATCTTTTTTCACCCTCATTCATTCATGCATTCATTATTTATCCTGAGTGCCTGCTGTGTGCCACACACATGCTAAATGATACAAGAAACCTAGTTTAGAAACTGATGTTTTAACTCAACCAATATTTGTGGAGCGCTCATTAAGTGCCAGTTGCTGTGCAAGGCGATGGGCAGAGTGTGGTGTCCACACAACGTCTGTCCTTAAGGGGGTTAGGGCTTAGTACATATTAAACCAAGTTCATTATAGCATGACTACTGCTGCAACTGTATGTTCTTGTACATGGAATGTGATTGGGCAGAGCAGAATCTGCTTGACTGGTTCACTAACTCCCTCTAAAGAGAGGACAGTCAACCTGGGTTCTGAGGAGGTGCTGGAAGGAAAGAGCCATGCAGGAGGAAGTTTAGGCTGTGGTCATTCTAGAAGAAATCTGAAGCATATAGGAATGCATGCATTCATTCCAAAGACAAATTCCTAAAGTTCTCAATATATATAATTATTTTTACTTTGATACCATTCACATACTCGCTACCAGGAAATAATTTTTAATGCTCCATGCTTTATTCCTGAAACAATTATAACAAAATCATAAGCATTTGATTGGTGAGGTTGAAGTTCTCATCAACCACTGTGGTGGAAACTGCTAGTTGCTTATCCCAGTCCATTTTCCCTTTTGCTATATGAGCAAAACACTGACTTTGTCTAGCTGAAAGACTGCATTTGCCTTTCAATGAAAAGACAAATGCAGGGAGATGCATTTGTTCCTTTGGCTGAGGGAGATGGTTGGCAATGAAATGGTTATTTTGTTTTTGAGTTGAAAGTTTAACATAGGTTGAGAAACAGGTTTGGGGGGATTTGTGCAGCAGGGGAGTTAAAGTGTTATAACTATATAGCATTGGACATAGACCTAAATAAATATAATGTGATTCTATTGTGAGCCTGGGACTGCAATAAGAGTGCATGAGTGTATCAACCCTTTACATGTATTAAATTTTCACCTCCAAGCGAGCTGCTTTCTGTTTCCACCACTCACTCCCTAGGGCCACACAGTTCATTAGTAATAGGACTAAGATTCAAACTTCAGTTCATTGCACTACAAATTGACACTTGCAAGAGTTAGAATAGTAGGACTTGAGACAATATATTGAAAGCACCCAGCATTAGCCATAGAATATTGTTGGTGTTGAATCTATTACAAGTTTCCTTTTCCCCTCTCTCCTTTTACTGTGGTATACTGGACTCCAGCAAGATCAAAACAAACCTGTTGACAATCCATTTGAGTTTGTTTTAGAATGTGTGTGCAGTATGTACTCACACAGGCATGGGTGAGGGAGAGTGGTTGTTTAGAGAATACTGTACAGGTATCAAGAATATGCAGTGCAGCGTCTTGTGTTTATTTGGACTGCAACAGAGCACGTTACAGCATCTCATCACCTGGCCTGGAGACTGGACCCCTTGATTGGAACCTGGTTTCAATACCCATTAAGAAATGCAGTTTCGGGCTTCCCTGGTGACGCAGTGGTTGAGAGTCCGCCTGCCGATGCAGGGGACATGGGTTTGTGCCCTGGTCCGGGAAGATCCCACATGCCGCGGAGCGGCTGGGCCCACGAGCCACAGCCACTGAGCCTGCATGTCTGGAGCCTGTGCTCCGCAACGGGAGAGGCCACAACAGTGAGAGGCCCGCATACCGCAAAAAAAAAAAAAAGAAATCCAGTTTGGCTCATAAGCCAAGCATATCTTTTTTCCATATTTGTCTTTGCAGTTTCTATAGCATACCTTTTGGATGTCTGGGCTGCTGTACAATGTACAAATGATGAGCAAATAGAGGCCTGAGGGTCAGCTATTTAAGTGAGACTCAAACAAGCCACATATGTGTACGGTTCCCATACATACATGCGCATACACAATATAAAATTGTTCCCAATAGCAGCTAAAGGAAAAGCAACTAGCAAGATAAGTCAATGGTCAGTGTTGTGAAAATGAGTCATTTGTCAGCTGCCTGGCCACACTCTGTGCGCGTCCACATCCGTAGATCCTGCCATTGCCTGCCTCCTAATCTCACGTGAGCACTCATATTTCTGTTTTTCGCCTTCTGCTTTTACTCTTGCTGTCCCCGCCTCCAGGGATGTCATCTATTTTTAACTCCTACACCTTCCAAGACTTGCTTAAGGTTACAGGATCTCTTGTAAAGATCTTCTATCTTTGCTAAATCATGCTTTCCTGGATAGAAGGGATTACATGTTTTAGTAATTGCAATTCCAACCCCCTCCCCAAATCATGTATATTTAAGGATTTTATTTTAATGTAATGAAATGCTGGTATTAGCAGTATTTGGGAAGAATGTTCACACTATAAAATTTTAAAACAAATGAAACGGAATATTTAACACCTAGCACATATATTTATAAGTATAGTAAAAAGTCAAGTTAAATGATAGAAATATGAATGTGAAACATATACCACTCTAATAAATTGAGCCACAGCAACAAACATTGTGCACAAGAAAATGTATTCATACAAATTTGAAAATGAAATCTGGATTATAAAAAGTACAATCTTAAAAACGGCATCAATTTTACATTAGTTGGAAAAGCAGTGTTTAATGAGGAACTGGTTGTCTTCAGTTTGGTCTACTCTTGTAGATTCTGATGCAGAGAAAACTATATCAAAGCGAAGGGCTGGATGACTTGAAGATGATGGAGCAAGCTTATAACTATGAAGAACCAAAAATGCTTCCTTTGAAAAATAAGTTTCAATGCTCGAAAAAAAATTGTTCAACTAAGTTCTTAATTTTTCAGTTTCACTACTATTACCTGTGTATTCCACATTTTTGGAAATCTTTCACCTAAAGTAAGAATCACACCTACACTAGAAGCATCCTCTTACTAATTGTCATTTTTTTCTTCCTCACAGTCATTTGCAGATTAAGGAACCAGAGTTCATGTCCTAAATGGGCATAATTTTGTTTGATTTGAAATTTAGATGTACATAACCCTCTGGGCATGTCCAAGATATAAATGATTGAGATTCCGGAGTTTATAAAAAACTCTACAATAATGATATCACATATGTACAAATCAATATTTATTTATATAAAAATAGCATGGTGTTAGGGATTTCCTAAAAACAGTATTATAAGCTCTAGTATCTTATGAATCTCCACACAGGACTTGGTGAATTCATTTCTTTGAATATTTACTGTAGACCTTTCAGGGCCCAGGCCTATACTGCACCCAGATGTGAAGTGGAGCCAGAGCCAGGCCTGCTTGTCCTTGTGCACTTGCTACTTCGGTGGGGGAGCCGGCACTGACCAAACACAAATGTGTGTCACTGATTGTGACACTGCTTGAAAGAGAGGAGCAGTGACCACAGAAGAGCAAGGCAGGAAACTTAATGTAAATCAAGGAATTAGTGAAAACTATATAAATAGAAATCTGAAAAATGTGATGGAAGTTTGGAAGGTGGGGAGAAAATTAAAATGTTCTATGCAGAAGAAATACTATGTATTGAGGTTTTGAGGCAGAAAGAACTTAAGGTTATTTAGCTCATTTAGGGAACTGAAATAAGGTACTTTTTTTTCTCCTTTGCAAAGATGTGCTAGGAGACTTGTGTGAAAGGAGGAAAGGAGGTGGAGAGAGGTAGGCTTGAAGGGCAGTGCCCTCCCATTAGGGCTGTAGCTAGTCTACATAGCCTCTGTGCAAGTTATGAAAGGTTCCTTCTCTGGGCAGAAGAAACCCCACCCACAGAAACTGGTTAACAGAGCATAGGATGGAGCTTAATCCCAGTATCCCATTGGCCTTTGTGCAATGTACAATGATAGGTGATGGAATTAAGTGATATTATTCAATTTGTTTCAGAAATGAGACTTATTAGTTTCCCATTTCTGCATAACAAATTACCCCAATACTTAGTGGTATAAAACCAGAGTAACTACCATCTCTCACAGTTTTCGGGAGTCAGAAGTTTCAAAGTGGATTGGCTAGGCAGTTCTGAGTCAGGAAGTTTAGCCAGATGTCAGCAGAGGCTGCAGGATCCACTTCCAAGGTGGCTCACTCAGAGAGTGGGCAACCATTCAGCTTTGCATGAGATGGAGGGGTTTCCAAGGATGTAGAACTTCTTGTGCTAAATCCAGGAGAGTATCAGGCTACTGGGATGACTGATTACCTAACTCACTCAACTCATGGCTGGCAAATTAGTGCTAGCTGTCAGTGGGAGGCCTTGGTTCCTTTACAAGTGTGTGCATCATTCTGCTTGGGTAACCTTACAGCATGGCAAATGCTTTGTGCCAGAGTGTAAGAGATTCAAGACACCAAGGTATATGCTGCAATGGCCTTATCACCTAGGGTGGAAGTCAAACATTGTCCCTTCCATAATAGGATATTGGTGACAAAAACCAGCCCTGATTTAATGTGGATAGAGACTATACAAGAGCATCAGTATCAGGGCACAAGGGTCATTAGGGGTCATTCTGGAGACTGCTTGCCATATCTTGTTTGGAAGAGGGAAAAAGTGGAACAAAGAGGCTGGTAGGAGACTCTTAAAATGGACTCTTAGTGGTTTGGACTACAGCACTGTCAGAAGTAATGAAGAAAAGTAAACAGATGTGATGTAATAGTTGGACATGTAATTAATACCTAACAATACATAGCCATCCTTTTGTATTCTTAGAGTCAGGTGTTGGAATAAGCCACCCAATTCAGTTCACTTGTAGTAAGCACCTACTATTGTGCCATATACATAGTTTGGACTGGGAGATTTGATACATTAGATCTCATTGAGCTCCCCATCTTTCAGATTGTTTAGCAGTTATGTAACTTGCCAGAATCAACAACTAATGAGTGTTGGAACTGGGCCCAAACTCTGGGATTCAGGACAAGAAAGTCCATGATATCTATGTATTTTCCTAAACAGGTAAATGTCCCATGCATTTTGAAGATGTAAGCTTTTATTATTTACCTAACAAGCAAAAAATGAGGTTATTTTCATTTCTAAGTAAAGTAGTGTAATTATTTTCAGATGTTAAAAGCATTTTATCTAGGGCTTCTCTGGTGGCGCAGTGGTTGAGAGTCTGCCTGCCGATGCAGGGGACACGGGTTCGTGCCCCGGTCCAGTAAGATCCCACATGCCGCTGAGCGGCTAGGCCCGTGAGCCATGGCCGCTGAGCCTGTGCGTCCGGAGGCTGTGCTCCGCAATGGGAGAGGCCACAAGAGTGAGAGGCCCGCGTACCGCAAAAAAAACCCCAAAAAACAAAAAAAGCATTTAATCTAAACCTGCTCAATAATTTAATACCACAAACTTATGTTATACCCCATAGGCCTACCATATGTGGTATATGGTTTAATACATCCAACCTATATCCGTTTTACAGGTGAGGAAGCTGAGGATCCAAGAGTCTACATGATGGGCCTATAATCTTAGAGATACCTGTAGTCATTTACAAAGCTCAGACCCAGGGCTCTTTCTACTGTGCTACAATGCCTTCCTCAGAATAATGAGACTTCCTAGGTCAGAGGGACAAAGGGCAGCAGTGAAAGGGGGACCAATCATTCTTCCCCCTAGGTAGGAGATAGAAGTTACGACCATGTTCTTTAGAACCAGGTAGATGAGTTCAAGTTCCTATTCTATGATTTACCAGTCCTTGAGAAAATTATTTCAACTCTTGGAGCCTTGGGTTCTTCTTGAGTAAAATCGGGATCATTATAATTACCTCCAAGCTCTACAAGGTTTAGATGAGTTAGGATATGTTTAGAAAAATATAGATGCCATTTCTACTGTAAGGGAACACTAGGTTCCCTTTGAGGTAGATTTGCTTAATTTCAGTGTTTCAGTCACTCAATGAGACCAGAGAAAAGACAACATTTCCCTCGGTCTGTGAGCCAAAACTCAGATTAAAATGCCTGAGGGGTTTTGGAAATATACACTTCTTCCCTAAATTACACTACCCAGAGGTACTAGGGTAGATCTCCCAGGCTTGAAGAAATCAACACATGGCCCTTGGTCAGGAGCCTGGCAGTATCAGAGGGTTCTTCACATGTTTATAGACAATATTTTCCTAAAACATTTCTTTCAAGTTTTGGATATTATTGTGCTTTCTTGTATGTTTTTTTTTTTTAAATCTTGGAATGGATAACTTTATACATTATAAAACTATGAAATTTAATATATACTAAGTTCCTTTTGTAGTATTTTCCAACTTATAAGACGTTTTCACATGGCCTCTTGTTTCATCTTGAAATGCTGTGAGAAATAGGAAGACCATGGCTTAGTTTCATATTACAGATTGATGGATCTGGACCCAGAGAGAAGTAAAAATTCTGGAAGATGATTCAGATGTAGGTGAGAAGGCAGGGGTGGGTGCAGGGGACAACAGAGGAAAGATGTCACAGCTAGGGTTTTAGAAGATGATTTTGGAAAAGTTTGAGATGATGGAAGATTGGGGCACAGCTGCTGATTGTGTCTTTGTGTGTGATTGTGTGTGTGTGTGTATTGGGTTGTGGAAAATTGTGTAGATGAGCCAACTGGAGAACAAATTTTATTTATGATGATTTTTTGTGTGCTGTGAATGGGATTCTTACTTGGCATTGATCAGGAGACTTCAGTGAAGATTTAAATTACTTTTTAAATTATTTTTGGATGTTAATCTGATTTCTTCTGATAATGATGCTATAATGGAGGGGACCACAGATTATCTCAGCTTTGTACAAAGTATATAAATATATGAACTCTTTGATCCTCAGGGAGAATCTGGAACTTGGAGGTCCCTCCTGATTGTATTGCACTGTGCCAAGGGTTTATTGTGAGACTGTGTTTCAGCCTTTCCTACCTGTTTCAATGTGGGTATTGTCTCAGTTGCCTGATGTGTAGGAGTCACTCAGCTAGTTTTTGGATTTCTCTGAGAGACTTGCTCCATGTATAGCCATAAATTTGGTGCATCTGTAGGAAGAAGGAAGTTCAGAAACCTCCTATGTCACCATCTTGATCCCTCCCCTTCAAATGCCCTATTTTCAACAAAAGATCACAAGGCATACAAAGAAATAAGAAACATGGACAACTCAAATGAACATAATAAATCTCCAGAAAGCAACGTTAAAGAAATAGAGACTGTAGAATATCTTGACAAAGACTTTAAAATGACTGTCTTGAATGTGCCCAAAGAGCCAAAGCAAAACATGGACAGATAACTAAAAGAAATGAGGAAAACAATGTATGAACAAAATGAGAATATCAACAGAGAGATAGAAATTGTAAAAAATCTGGAGTGGAAAAACACAGTAACTGAATTGAAAAACTCACTAGAGGGGTTTGACAGCAGAATCAAACAGGCAGAAGAGTCAGCAAACTTGAAGACTGGTCATTTGAGATTATCAAGTCTCATGAGCAAAAAGAAGAGTAAATTGAGAAAAGTGAACAGAGCCTAAGGGACTTATGGGAAACCATCAAGTAGGCCAAAATATGCATAATGGGAGTCCCAGAAGAAGAAGGAGAGAGAGAAGGCTGCAGAGAGTGTACCTGAAGAAATAATGGCCAAAACTTTCCTAATTTGAGGAATGACATGGATATATAAATACAAGAAACTTAAGGAATAAAATGTATGATAAATCCAGAGACTCAAACCCACATGGAACATTATAATCAAACTGTAAAAAGACAAAGAGTGATTCATGAAAGCAGCAAAAGAAGAATGTTTTGTCATGTATAAAATATCTTCAATAAGATCATCAGATGATATTTCAGCAGAAACACTGTAGGCTGAAGGAAGTGGGATGATATATTTAAAGTGTTGGGGAAAAAAGTGTTAACTGAAGGGTATTTATCTGGCAATACTGTCATTCAAAAATGAGGGAGAAATTAAGTCATTCTAGATTAAGACAAAGCTGAGAGAGTTTGTTATCACTAGACATGGTCAAAAAAGACTGCTAAAAACCCTTCAAATTGGAATGAAAAGAAACTAGACAATATCTCAAAGAAATTTGAAAATGTAAAGTTCTTCAATAAAGGCAAATACATGAACAGATACAAAAGTCTGTATTATTGCAATTTTGGTTCATAATTTCATTTAAAATTCTCTTATAAAACTTAAAAGACAAAAGTATAAAATAATTATTAATCATATGTTAATGGGTACACAATATATAATGATATAATGTGTGACATCAATAATGGAAGGGTGGATGGAATGGTAAAGGAGTAGAATTTTTGTAAATGATCGAAGTTGGTTTGAGTTTAAAATATTTCTATAACTTTAGGATATTATATGTAATCCCCATGGTAACCACTATGAAAATATTTATAGAACAGACACAAAAGGAAATACAAAGAGAATCAAAACACCTCACTACAAAAATCAACTGAACACAACAAAGGAAGACACTAAGGGAAGAAATGAGGAACAAGAAAGCTATAAGCCATATAGAAAACAGATAATAAAATAGCAAGCCTTTCTCTATCAGTAATTACCTAAAATGCAAATGCATGAAACTCTTCAAAAGACATAGGTTGGCAGAATAGATTAAAGACAATATCTGAGTATATGCTGTCTACCAGAAACTCACTTTAGGACACATATAGCTTGAAAGTGAAAAGATGAAAAAAGATATTCTGTGCAAATAGTAACCCAAAGAAAGCAAGGTTGGCTATACTACTAACAAACGAAATAGACTTTAAGTCAAAAACTGTTATAAAAGAGACTAAAAAGGATGTATATAATGATAAAAGGGTAAAGTCACCAAGGAGATATAACAATTATTTGCATATAGGCACTAACGTTACAACTCCCAAATATATGAATCAAAAAGTGACAGGATTGAAGAGATAGACAGCTCTACAATAATAGGAAACTTCCATACCCTGCTTTCAATAATGGTTAGAACAGTTGTATAGAAGATCAATAAGGAAATGGAGGACTTGAATGATACTACTGACTAAGTGGACCTAACCAACATATACAGAACATTCCACACAGGAACTGCAAAATACATATTTTTCCTAAGTTCATGTAGAACATTCTCCAGGATGGACCATATGTTAGGCCACAAAACAAGTTTTCAATAAATTTAAAAGATTGAAATCATTTCTGATTGCAATGAAATAAAACTAGAAATCAATAGAAGAAATATTTAAAACCCACAAATATGTAGAAATTAAACACATTCTTACCCTACCAATAAACCATAGAATAAATCACAAGGGAAATTAGAAAATAGCTTGAGACAAATGAAAGTGAAAACACAAGATATCAAAATATATGGGCTACAGTAAAACCTGGGCAGAGGGAAATTTATAGCTGTAGTAGGTTATATTAAAGGAAAACATAGATCTCAAATCAACAACCTAATTTTATCTTAGGGAACTAGAAAAAGAAGGAAAAGCCAAACACAGAGCTAAGAGAAGGGAGGAAATAATAAAGGTTTCAGTAGAGGTAAACAAAATAGAGAATAGGAAAAATAGTAAATAAAAATCAATGTAACCAAAAGTTGTTTCTTTGAAAAAATTAACAAAATTGATAATGCTTTGGCTAGATTGACAAAGAAAAAATAACTAATTTCAGAAACTAAAGAGGAGATATTAATACTGATTACAGAAATAAAAAGGATTATAAGAGTACTATGAACAATTGCACACCAACTAATTGGAAAACCTCTACAAATGAACAGTTTCCTAGAAACATACCACCTACCAAGATTGAATCATGAAGAAATAGAAAGTATGAGCAGACCTATAAGTAATGAGAAGATTGAATCAATAATCAAAAACTTATCAAAGTAAAACATAAGACCAGATGGCTCTACTGGTGAATTTTACCAAACATTTGAAGAAGAATTAAAGCCAATCCTCCTCAAACTCTAAGAAATTAAAGAGGAGGGATCATCTGCAAACTCATTCTGAAGTCAGCATTAGCTGGGTGCTGAAGCCAGAAGAAGACAAAACAAGAAGAAGGACTACAGACCAATATTCCTTATGAATACTGGTGCAAAACTCTTCAGCAAAGACTAGCAAACAGAATTGAACAGCACATTAAAAGGATTACAAACCATGATAAAGGGGGATTTATTCCTGTATTGCAAAAATAGTTCAACACATGAAAATCAATAAAATACACACACTAATAGAAGGGGAAAAAACCACTACATGACCATCTCAAGTGGTACAGAAAATGCATTTGATAATATTCAACACCCTTTCATGATAAAAAAAACAGTCAAACTAAGAACAGAAGACAACTACTTTAATGTAATAAAGACTATATATGAAAATGCCATTGCTAACATCATAATGGTGAAAGACTGAAAGCTTTTCCTTTAAGAACAGAAGTAAGACAAGGGTGCCCAATTTTGCCACCTGTATTTAACATAATACTGGAAATCCTAACCAAAGAAATTAGCCAAGAAAAAGAAAAGACATCCAAATTGGAAACAGAGTAGTAAAAGTATATTGATTCTCAAGTGACATGATCTTATCTGTAGGAAGCCCTAAATATTCCATGAAAAATCTGTCAGAGCTAATAAGTACATTTAGCAAAGTTGTGGGATTCAAAATCAATACATAAAAATCAGTTTTATACATATACACTAACAATGAACACTCAAATAAGGAAACTAAAAAAACAGTATCATTTACAAAAACATCAAAAAGAATAAAATACTTAGGAATAAACTTAACCAAGGAAGTGGAAGACTTGTAAACTGAAAACTACAAAACATTGTTGAAAGAAATTAAAGAAGACACTGATAAATGGAAAGACATCCTGTGGCCATGGATTGGAAGACTTAATATTGTTAAGATGTCAATACTACCCAAAGAAATCTGCAGATTCAATGCAATCTCTATTAAAATCCCAAACACTATTTTTTAGAAATAGAAAAATTCATCCTAAAATTCACACAGAATATCAAGAGACTCTGAATAGTTAAAACCATCTTGAAATAGAACAAAATTGGAAGTCATATTTTGATTTCAAAATTTATTACAAAGCTACAGTAATCAAAATAGTGTGGTACTGGGATAAAGACTAATGGAATAGAAGAGAGCACCCAGAAATAAATCTGCACATATTGGGTCAAATGATTTTTGACAAGGGTGCCAAGGCAATTCAATGGGGAAAGGACAGTCACTTCAACAAGTGGTGTTGGAAAAACTGGATATCTACATGCAAGAGAACGGTTCTGGACCCTTAACTTACACCATAAACAAAAATTAACTAAAAATGGACCAAAGACCTAAACATAAGAGCTAAACCTATAGAACTTTATAAGAAAACAGAGAAAAGCTTCATGACATTGAATTAGGCAATGATTTTTAGGATATGACACCAAAAGCACAGACAACAAAAGAAAATAGGTAAACTGGACTATATTAAAATTTAAAAGTTCTGTGCAAAGGATGCAGAGTGAAAAGACAACCCACAGAATGGGAGAACATATTTGCAAATCATAAATCTGATAAGGAGCTAATATGCAGAATATATAAAGAACTTCTACAGCTTAACAACATCAGGAACAAAAACCCAGTTAAAAAATGGACGAAGGACTTGAATAAACACTTTCCCAAAGAAACTACACAAATGGTCAATAAACACATGAAAATATACTCAACTTTATTAATCATTAGAGAAATGTAAAAACCACAGTGAGATACCATCTCACACCCATTTGGATGGCTAGTAAAGAGAGAAAGAAAGGAAGAAAACAACAGGTGTTGGAGAGAATATGAAAAAATTGGAACCCTTGTGCAGTTTTTGGGGAATGTAAATATTATGGCCATTATGGAAAACAGTATGGCCATTCCTCAAAAATTAAAAATAGAATTACCATATGATCCAGCAATTCCACTTCTGCATATATACCCAAAAGAATTGAAATTAGTGTCTTGAGGAGATATTTGTACATCCGTGTTCATAGCAGCGTTATTCCAAATAGCCAAAGGGTAGAAACAATCCAAGTGTCCATAGACAGATAAATGGATAAAGAAAATGTAGTAAATACATACAATGGAATATCAGCCTTCAAAAGGAAGGAAATTTTGACACGTTACACATTGATGAACCTTAAGGACACTAAGTGAAATAAGCCAGTCACAGAAGGACAAAACTCTATGATTCTACTTATGAGGTGCTTAGAGTAGTCAAATTCAGGGACAGAATAGTGGAATGCCAGGGGCTGGAGGGAGGGAGGAATGGAGAATTATTTAGTAGGTACAGTGTTCCAATTTTACAAGATGAAAATAAATATGTTGGTGAACGGTGGTGTTAGTACAACAATGTGAGTGTACTTAATGCCGAAGAATCGTATACTTAAAAGTGGTTAAGGTGGTAAACTTTATGTAACATGTATTAGATCACAATTAAACATTTTTATTTTTCTAAATTAATTTATTTTTGGTTGCATTGGGTCTTCGTTGCTGCGTGCAGGCTTTCTCTAGTTGCTGCGAGCATGGACTACTCTTCGTTACGGTGCACAGGCTTCTAATTGTGGTGGCTTCTCTTGTTGCAGAGCATGGCCTCTAGGCTCATGGTCTTCAGTAGTTGTGGCTCGTGGGCTCTAGAGTGCAGGCTCAGTAGTTGTGGCGCACAGGCTTAGCTGCTCCGTGGCATGTGGGATCTTCCCGGACCAGGGCTTGAGCCCGTGTCCCCTACATTGGCAGGCAGATTCTTAACCACTGCACCACCAGGGAAGCCCTGAACATTTAAAAATATTACATGAAATTATGTTCAGGACATTCTCATTTTATTAAAAAAAACAAACTTTATATATGTGTGTGTGTGTGTGTGTGTGTGTGTGTGTGTGTGTGTGTGTGTGTGTTTGCCATGTCCCAGCATGCATTAAGTGCTAATACAGGAGAGTCTAATGAAGAGACTCTTTTCAGAAGAATCTACATGATTAATGGAACTGCTGGATATTACCAACTTACTCTTCCAAATCCACTCTCCGCTCAGCTCCTCTTTGTTCTGTGTCCTAGGATGTAGACCAGAATGGACCACATCCATGATCTTTATTTTCTGGCTCTGATTGGGCTTGGCCAATCAGAAATATCTGTTCATGATCTTTGCACATCTTCTATTACATCATTGGCCTTTGTCATATTAATTTGTAAAAAGTTCTTTATAAAATAAATAGCCCAAGGAAATAAATTTCTAAGTACAGAACTTCAGATATGACAGACCAAATTGGGAGAGGAGTAAAGGTTTTCCCACAATTCAAAACTAGAGCATTCCTATGAAGCTTTTCATAAGCTGAAATGGTGTAAAGTGAAGAATCAATTACTTTAGGACACATCTTGCTAACTGATGCACAAAATAAATCAAGATAAAGCACAGATACTCACAGACACAGTTCAAAACTATGGTGGCTTGATGCTGAGATGCCAAGTGTAGTTCCCGGAAAGGGGCTTGGTGGTGCCACTCTGGCTGCTTGGGTTGTGCTCTGCCTCTACAGCAGCTCACAGTAAAACAAATGCTGACACTATTTTTGTTTTTAGTCTTATTTCCTTTTTTTTTGTTTGTAAAAGCAAAAATCCTCTTTGGATTTCTTTTGGTTAGCAAAAACAGATACAAATGTAGGTCTTTTGTAAAAGTGAAGTGGCGTAAAGCAAAAATTGGGGGATACCTGTAGATCGTTTTCCTACAAGATCAGTGCAATTGCTCTACAGCACACTGGGACCCCCTCAGTGAGCCTCTCTACACTCTGCACCTTCCAGTCCATCCAGGCTAATCTACTTGGTACAACCTGCACAGATATTACTTGTACACATTCCTGTGACACTTCATACTCAGAGGGAACATGGAAAAAATACAATCTATATATTCAGTTCTGCATCTGTGGATTCAACCAATGCCAGATCAAATATCAATCTGCAGTTGCCTGAACCCATGGATGCGGAACCTATGGATGGAGGGCCAACTGTACTAGGCCATTTTATATACTGGACTTGAGCATCTGTGGATTTTGATATCCACATGGGGGATGGGAGGGTCCTGGAACCACTACCCTGTAGATACTGAGGGATGACTGTAAGACAAAGACTTATTTGTCTTTGGAGTCAGGAGAACTTGGTTTGATTTGTCATCTTCTAACCAGGTAATCTGGGGCAAGGTATTGTATTCTCTAGTAAAGTGGCTGACAATGTCTACTTTGTAGGTTATGGTGGAACTTTTACAATACATGTGGAAGAACATAGCAGATTGCCTAGTACACAGCAGGTACACAGTAGATGCTACAGGTGGAAAGAAAGAATGAAGGAAGTTATCTAAAGCATAGTCATCCTTTAAGAATCAAAGGAATTATTTCACTTCCTCCAAAAGACTTCTCCAGAATCTCTTCTTGACTTAGACGCAAGACAAATAATTCAAAGCTAGCCCTTATCTTATTAAATGCTGCTCTTACTAATGCAATACTAATTTTATTGTTTTGTGAATAGTGTTTCTCACATTCCCATGCACCATATCTCATTTGAACTTTGTATCTGCCCTCTCCGCTCCATCCCAGTAACTATCGTACTAATTCAGGGCCTCCTCTCCCTCATCATCATGAGGGAGAGTAGTTCTCTCCTCATCCTGTCTTATTGCCTCTAGCACAGCTTAGCTGGCTTCACGATTCCTCCACAGCTTCCAGAAGAATTGTGACCTCCTGGCATGGGAAGCCAATGTCTGCTACAAAAAAAATCCACATCTGCTGAAACCCTATATCCACTATCACTGCTGGAGAATATGACTTTTGCCTCCTTTCTGCGTTCCAAATCTCACACGAATGCATCTTATTGATGCACAATTCTGGAGGCAAGGGAGCTTGGGAAATGTGGTTCCCAGGCTTCCAGTCCCAATGACAAAGGAGAAGGCAAAGCAGCAGCTAGAAGAGAATGGTAAAACAGAAAGCAAAGCCCCACATCGTCCAGAATATCCCTTCCTGATGTTTGGGCCTCAGCGGACTCTTCGGCCTCACCTACCTGACTCTCTATGCCCTAGTCTCACTGAACACCTGGCTCTTTGCTGAGATGCAGCCCAGCTCATGCTCTTCTCTCTCCCGAGAAGATACTTTCTTCTGGCTGGGTGCACTGTGCCCATGCTTCCTCAACACCATACACTCGTGTCATATTTTGTACCCATCATACCCATCAATTGACTTGTCTATCCTCCCCACAGGCTAGAGTTTCTAAAAGTTAAAGTTGGTATTTCTGTATGTGTCTGTAGCTCAGTGCCTTTTCTATAGTGTTCATTTATCCACAGGAAAGAAAACAGACATTCACCATGTATTTACTGGGCACTGACCACAAGCTAGGCACCATGATGGCCTTCCTCAAAGAGTAAGTGGAGAAGATGAGATCAACCACTGTAAGTTCTCATCTATTAAAAAAAGATCATGATAATTTCTGCCTCACATTCTTTCTCCTTTTCCAATTAACAAGTGCAAGAGCCATCTGTGGAGCCAGGTTTCTACCTCAGCTGTATCCTTTCCACCCTCCTTAGGCCATGAAGAATAAGATGGTTACCAGAGACCTCAAACTTCTGTCTGCTTATGAAGAGAAATTCATCCACAAACTGCTTCTGCCCCCCAGCATGAGCAAGGCCATTAAAGCACTGGACATAGGTCCCCTAGGGATGGCCAAGCCCTCAGGACACTGTGCCTCCCTGAGCCTGAGGGCCTTGGTGTTTCTAGCCTGTCAAGGGTAATCAGGGATGCCAGGACAAATGAAGTCTGCAGTCCATCAAAGGTGCAGACAGATGTGGTTGGCACTGTGTGGGGCCATAGCTTAGAAACTACTGGAGTCTCATTATGGAGACACACGATCCTTGCGTGTGTTGCTTAGGAGAAAGACTTTTTTTTTTCTCTTCAATGCTTCAAATCGGCCCGCAGCCCTGGGATTGCTCATTAGGAGAGAAATGCAAAGGTACATAAAATCTGATCTTTTCAGATACAGAATTGTGTGTTTACACTTGATGTTTAAAAGCCTAAGGTTTTGGTCTCAGTGCCCTTGGCAGGGAGCAGGAAACATTTATTCAGGTCCTCTCCACATAAGTCTGTTTCAGCTCATTTTCCTGCTCTCTATAAAGTAAAAAGGCTGATTCTTAACCTTTTCTCTTGTCACAGATTCCTTTGGAAATCTGACAAAGGCTCTTCCTCAGAAAGTGAATGAGTGTACGTCCTGCCTTAGCCTTGTTGAAACTTTACTTTTCGTCTCTCACTCTACCCTTACAATAAAACCAGTGGCAGTTTTTTCCCTTCTAGATGCAAATGCCAATAGATCCATAGCTTTTCTGTTTACTCTTAGGAAATATTCCTCCTACGGTCAATTTAGTTCAAAACACAAGTTTAATTCAGACGTCAGAATATCCAAGATAAGATGTTAACCCAAACTCCAAACTTGAGAGTGAATGTTTCTCCTTCCTCAGTTTTGGGCCAGCTTGGGTGGTAGTTCCTGACCTGAGAGCAAGTGTCCAGGGAGAAGATAATGAGGGGCTGGTGAAGTTCTTACTGGAACTGGCCCAGCTCTCCACCTGTGGCAGATATTTGGCGTGAACTCCTTTTCTCCTAGGCTCTTCCATGGGGCCTTGGAGATACCTGCTAGGTCCCACCTGAGGCTACAGTTCCTGGGATGGAGTCAGGCACATTTTCTTCAGCTGACTGCTCCCAAATCTCTTCCTCAGCTCTGTGTTTCAGATTCTTGCTCTTGAGTTCTCTAGACCTCTAACAGAAGCTCTCTTGGGCAGGTTTCAAAACACCTCCAGGCTGCTGTTTCTCTCCCACTTCTGGCCCCAGGAAAGAGACTCCTGTACCTCTAGTCCCAACAAAGTCCGAAGGAGAGGCAGATCTTGGTGCAGCTTCTCTATCCTTTTACCACAGGCAGCTTTAGCTTTCTCAGGTGTGAGTCCTGCGTCATTCTTGTGTCTCCCAAACTCAGGGAAGGCTTAGCAAATTCTTTCAATGGTCCCATGGAAGCTGCCTTACTTTTAGGCTGGAAGTAAAGAAATGAGCATCCTCGTCACCACCATTCCCATCTCAGATGGAGGTAGCTTCTCCCAGATGGTAATAGCTCTGTTTGCAAATCCTTCATTTTCCTTGCTTCTTTAACCTGTCTTAGGCCCTTGATCTAACCAAGGATCTTAGAGTCCTGGAACTGGTCCTCAGAATCTCTTTTGGTACCTGTTATCTGAGAATATGGAATTACAAAGGGCTTGAGAGAGACTATCATATTGAAGATTCAGTGAAAATGGGGGCAGGAGAATCCTAGCATACTCAACAATATATAAAACCTTTTTGCAGATGGTTTCAAGGATTCAAGCCAACAAATGGGAAGCAGGGCAAGGCTGCTTGGGTTAGGTTTATTGATCCAGTTTTTATTAAGCTCCGGTTACAGACTGGGCATCAACTAAAGTTTACAGATACAGGGATAAATATGTATGGCCCTCTACCTTTTAAAATATGCAAACCAGTTCTTAGAGTGCTCTGTGATAATTGCTATAATGAAGCAGGGAGGTGTGGGGGAAAAAGCACCTAGTTCCATTAAAAGGACGCAGGCAAGGTCTCAAAAGAAATAACACTTAAAAGGAGAGCCAAGGTGGACAAAGTGGGAGTAGAGGTAGTGGAGGGCATCCTAGGCAGAAGGAACATGTGAGAGGTATAGAATAAGGTAGGTAGAAAGTAGTGTTCGTAGAGCCACCTGATAGAATACGAGGAGGAAAGTTAGTCAGGGGCCTTGACTGCTTTGCTTAGGAGGTTCTCCATCATTCTTCCAATTCTCCATATTGCTTATTTGGGCAAACCTCAGATCAGTGACGTAGACAGGAAATCATTTTGGAGCATCTTGAATGGTTTAGGTATGAGATTATGAGAGCCTACTGACAGGGCAGTGAGGATGAAATTACTGACAGGGCAATGAGGAGTCAGGTGGAATTGGTAAAACTTGAATGTAGTTGGGAATAAGGGAGATGGAAAATCCAACATGACTGTAAGGTTTTGGGCTTAGGAAATACAGCGGTGATTCTCAGAGAAAGAGAACACAGAAGAAAGGAGCCAATGAAGGGAGGAATGGTAAAAACTAGGGATAAAGACTCATTAGTTTGGGAGCATGTTGAATTTGAGGTAGAGAAGTCCAGTGGGCTGACACATGTGGCTATGAAAGAGGATCCATGGGTTGGCAGGGCTCCAATCACTACCAGGCTTCAGCCTTCACTTTCAGCTAATTCTCCCACCAGGCTGGCTCAGTATCACAGAGGCAAGTGGAGTTGAGATGTATTTTAAGGGTGAGACATTTGTAAGTCAAGGGTAAGATAGGCCTTTATTCCTTTATTCCATTTTGCCTCCATCATCAGAAGATGATGGGCTGAAATTCACAACCAGTTCAAAAACTGATTCAAAGGCCAATTCTTTCTGATGGTAGGTCAAAGCCATTGCTTAATTAATGCCAGTTTAAAATGCCTGGATTCAATCCCAGATTGGATCAGGCCACTTCATTTATTGGTCAACAGAGCATTGGGTTACATGATCAGATCTGGGTCTGAGTCATGGGTGAGGTGAACACAGCTGACAGGCCATTTACAGGGAATCCTAGGGCCTACAGTGTCCCAGGCAATGATTTATGATCACGTGCCAACCAGTTAATTGCAGAGTATAGATGGGAAGAGAAACTAGGAACACTGGTTAGAGGAACTGTATCAAACTTTAGCTTTAAAGGACAAAAACAGGAATTGAATCAAGAGGTTAGGAACAGGGAATGGCTTTCTCAATTACCCACGAAGGTAGATCTCATTATCCACACACACTCAGCTCCTTGTTTGTTTCCCTTGTGGCACTTACCATAAACGTTTTTGTTTCCACATCTGCTTACTGTGACTTCTCCAGTAAACTTAAGGGCATCAATTTTTAATCTTTTCTACTTATAGACCTCCAGAATCAGTGACAAGCACATAATAGACACTCATATGTTAGGCCAATTAAGTGGAATACAAGACAGGTTGTAGTTTTGGAGTGAGGCCATAAACAAGATGAAGGAGACTACCCCCTCTTCTTATCAGGGGCTCACTGTGTCTGAGGTGGGCTGATAGGTCAGCTTGAGGACCCAGGCCAGACCAGTCACTCTATGGTCACTATGCCAGTCAAGTCCCTTCTAATAATGGCCTTTATGTATTAGAATCAAGGACTTTCATTTGGTTTCTATCTGCCACCTTACTCCTGCCCAAATATAATACTTGCATCACCTCTAAAACACCCTTACCTCAATTGCTTATCTTGTTTGTATAACTACTTCCAAGGGTAGGGCCCTCTGCCTCTGGAGTGAGCCTTTTGCTGTATAGATAGCTCTGACTACTACATTTTGCTACAATATTGGGAATATCTGATGTTTATATATTTTTGCCACTCCCAGCACAGTAATTTACTTAAGAAGCCCTGTCTATGATTGTTTTTATGTACACAGAAATGAGGAAAAGATAAACATCTGTAGCTGAGTCTTTAAACAAAGTTTCAAGAGATACTCTTTGACTATGCTTCACTTATTGGAGCTGTGGGAAGTGATAAAATACTTGGCTTTTTCCAATCTTTGAAAGATGCTGTGACCCAGGCACTCCATGATAAACTTAGCAGTGCAGTAACTTCAGGGAATAGAGGACAAGCCAGAGATCGGGGCCAGGAAAGAGGGGAATGAACTTTATATTATCTGGGAAGCAAAGTAAGGAGGCAAACCCAAGGCCAACTGCCAAGGGTTGGTGGTTACGGGTCATATCCTAGTCAGGAGGCATTAGGTCATGGTTGGAGGGTGGAATTCAAGGCAGTTAGTGAGGTCTTGATTGATATTTGCCACGTTGACAGTTGGTGACCCTAAGAGTTGTAACAGGGACAGAAGTCAACTTAGGAATATTAACTGTGGGGCATTTCAGAATAGTGGTCAACAACAAGACATAGGTACCTGACAAACTTCTCCCTCAAGCTCCAGAATCACACATACAACCACTGACTGAATCTTTCCCATTTGTTGTCTCCATCCTGACTTGGCCAAAGCCATCGTCACAGACATGGGCTAAGGGAAGCATGCTGTTGCATAGGTAGTAGGTCTGAGCTATATGATCATTAGCTTGCTTGGACCTTCTAATTCTGCCCATGTTTGATCTGTAATGTGCCATTTCCATCTTTTGATAGAGTGTTGCTGGGCCATTTGATCTTAACACCTGGTGGGTCTGATAGGATTCAGCTCAAGACAGGCAGCTCTGAGCACATGGTCACTTGGCATTAGAATTCCATCTCTATCAGGCCCCAGTAGCATAACAGGAGTTGTTTTTAAAAATAACACCAAGGAGACAGAATTTCAGAATGGATTACTTTCCAGAAATTACTAATTGCAAGCAATCTGATCAGCAAAAGATGAACAAGGAATGTGATGCCATATTCACCTTTTTTTTGGAGGGGCGTTTGAGATATTTTAACTGATGATAAAGTAAAAAAGCAAAAATAACCAACATCTGCTCTTCTACTTTATTAAAGAGAACAATTTTCAAAATATTTATGGTGGTGTAAACATCAAATTGGGTGAAAGAACAATAAAATAAAGTTATAAACTATAAACTAAATTATTTTAATTTTTGCAGGCTCAGAAGAATACATCTTAATGTAATTAAAAAATAAAACTTGTGGATTTGTTGTAGAAATATGGTACTTTCGGTAATCATAGGGAAATAGAAGATAATAGGATGCATGAGTTGAAAGTATGCTTCAACTTTCAAAAAAGGAGAGGAAAGTTTTAGTTTTAGAGTTTTAGAAACTACAGTCCAATGAACTCAATGTCAACCTCCAAGAAATTCTAGAAGGGATTACTAAACAAGTTATTGAGAAATAGTAAAGAAGAAAGCAATAACTATGAGGAACTATTACTTTTAATTTACTATATAAATTCCTTTTAAAATAAAAGTTCTGAGTAAAGTAAATAAAATTTTTAAAATGGTATATAATCATCCATTGAAGATGACATGACTTCCTTGCTAGAAAACTCTAGAGGCCTGTATTGGGATTATCCCCTGGGACTTGGCACAAATTCCATATGCATCTGTCTTCAGTCCTGACACTTCCAATGTCATAGGGCCTGCCACATCATAGGGCCCAAGCAGTAGGGCTGCTGGTCCTTTAAAAACACACAGAGCCTCATTGGGTGAGCTTGTTTGGAATTGGCCAGGTTGAGAACATGGGAAACAAAGACTAGGAGAAATGAAATCCTGTTCTTGTGTCAGTCCTATAAAGGAAAACACTGGGCAAAGTGCTGACCCAGTTTATCTCCCAGAAAATCCAGCAGACTGACTTCTGCCTAATGGGGTATGGATTTGTGAGGCCAAGTATGGTTCGTAGTGGGTTCTTTGGTTGCTTTTCTAGATTGTATGAAGCTGAGCCACATGAAATCACCAACGCCCTACTCTCTTCTCTGCTGACAACTTACACTTTGATTCTACTTACTAAATTTCCTCTTAGGCTCCAGGTTACCAGCCACACAAGCAGAGTCAACAAGTGAAAACTATGAGATGGCCAAGGGCAAAATGTAAGAGATTGACTGTTGTTGGTTATTGTTTATGTCAGGAAATATGCTGGGCACTTTTTACATGAAACAAACACTCAACCCTGAGTATGCACAACCATCTCATTCAATCTGTGAGCTCTGTTAAGTTCATTTTACATAAAAGGTAACTCAAAGCTTTAAATGATTTGCTTAGAGTTTTGACCCAGTTCCTGCAGAAAAGAAGCCTGAGTTAAAATTTTTGTGCTAACATCTCCCTGGGGAATAAAATTTCAGGGAAGCAGTAGTGAAGGAAAACGAGGAGTGAGGCAGGGGAGGAGGAGAGTTTATGTAGCTGTGCATTCTGAGCTGCCCTGGCTTGGCAACAAGCCAACTCCCTGTCTTCTCGGTATCTTCGGAGAGGCTGTCTGAAGCTGCTGTGTCTGGACAGTCAGGGATGACCCCGTGGGGCATCAACTCTCTGGCACTTTTAGGTCGTTCAACTGAAGATATTAGGAAGTTCATCCCATGGTGGCTCAGCTGTGACAGAATGCAATAAGGAGGCAGTGGTCTGGGCTCCAGGAAGGCATTGGCAGGGCAAGACCTCAAAGGATCCAAGAGATTAGGCACAATTGCCTCTGCTCCGGATGGTCTTTGCAAGCCCCTCTCTTTGTAGCAACAGTTGAGGCTTTAGAGACCTAAGTCTAAGGTCATAGGAACCATGCAAGTGTTCTCTAGGTCTGCACTGTTCAGAAAGCAAGATGAGAGGACAGGTCATTATCTGCATCTCCCACAGTGAGACCCACCTGCGCATGTCTCTTGGCAATCCCATGCCTGTGACAACTGAAAGTCAACTTCAGCAATCATAGCCTGATAAGTGAAATGATGAAGGCTCAGATGTATCTGCTGAGGTGCAGTGAAAGTTTCAAGGGATGTGGGAGGGACACCGAGAGTATCTGCTGCAGTTCTGTGGGGTCCCCAAAGAATAAGAAGAGGATCTCTCTTGCTTAAACCACAACCCTGAGGTCTGCAAGGCTCCAGTTTTGTGCCCACCATTGAAGGGTGGGTCCTCTGTGTCAAAATCATCTGCACCAGTGCTGAAACCCACAGCATCCAGAAGAGAGACTGATTTCCTTCTGAGCCGGTGTGGGTCATTTGGTGAAGAGGGTCTGGATCACTCTATTAGGCAAGCACCCTCGGCCTGCTGAAGTGCACACGAGTTTGGGAAAAACCCAGAATGGGTAATGGAGGAAGGGGATGTTGACCATCAGTTACAACCTAGGGACTGTCTGCAATGGTGGAGACTGGAGTTTGTTGCACTAACCTACCTGCATTAACTCTCGAGGAGACTGCAGTGGGCAAGGCTCATGGGAGGAGACTACACTGAGCCGTCTCAAGATAGAGCAGAAATAGTGATGGGGTATGGCCTGTCTGAGACACCTCTTATGCCCTGCCTCCAGTCCTCTGGCCCTCCCTTCACTTCACCCATTGCTGCTGCACCAGCTTTGCACAGGTACAAGCTTTCAACACCTCCTCTGTCTTGCTCTCTGCCCCAGATCTTCCCTGACACTTCAGAGCTGGAGGTCCTTGGGAACTCACTCAATACTCATTCTTGTCCTGCCCAGGACATAGAAGAAGACAACACCCATGGGTAAGCCTTGACTGTTGGGGAATGGAGTTGGACATACTCTCCCCTCCCCCCTCAGATCAGTGGTTGCTTCTGAGGCACATTCTCCATAGTCCCTCAGAGGGTCCCAGTAGGACTGAGCCCCCCTTGCTCAGAGGTGACCAGCTCAATAGCACATCCTTGCATTGGCCTTCCCACTTTTGCTTTCTCACTCTTACCATTCCCCTACTCCTCTTTCCTGAAATAATGTTCCAAAATAAATTACATGCTAGCAAGTCCTTATCTTAGGCTGTGCTTTCTAGGAGAACCCAGGCTAAGATTAGCAGTGTGTATCCAACTCTACGTAACTATCAAAAGCCTGTCTCCCTATCATTATAAGATATATAAACATTTTTAATGGTTGTAACATAAGACAGGCTCTAGAGCCACACTGCCTGTCAAATAACTGCCTGTTCAGTAAACTTGGACAAGTTATTTAACTTTTTGGTGTCAGTTTTCTTATACATAAAATGGTGATAATAGTAATAATACCCTCATAGGGTTATTGAGAGAATTAATATGTTAATTCAGATTAAGTGTTTTGAACTTTTCCTGGCATAGTATAGCTAACACATTGCTCCTGCTATTACTTTATTATAACAGCAAATTGGCTAATTACAATTTTCCCACTGTTTCCACAATTTTTCCACTGTTAAATACCGCACTGTGTGAACCATGTCGGCACGAGAAGGGTCTGCTGACAGCAATGTTCACTGTGCAAACAATCTCTGTGTAAGTCATTTCTGCATTTCAGATTATTTCCTTAGGATAGATTTCTAGAAATTGTATTTCTGGGTCCAAACATGCCTACTGCCCATGCCTACTGCTATGGCAGCACTTAGCACACTCAATTATAATAACCTGTTGTTGCTGAGAACTCCAAGATGCAAGTCCTTGGGGTAGGAGCTAAGCTTTTTAATTCTCATTGTATTTCTGGCACTTGACAAACTTATTAAGCCCTCCTATATGCCAGCCCCAGTGTTAAATAAACATACACTATGGTGTTGATACACATTTCTGAATTGTTTCCCAGAACAGGTGGTGCATCCTTAATGCTCCTTTTAGTGAGCTTGTAGAGTATAAGGATCTAAAGTTGATCAGGACACACATGAGGGACATTTAGTTAGAAACTCTCATAAGACAGACGTATAATCATACGAACTGAGGCTCAGAATATCTTATTGTAATATAAACTTACCTGTCTACCCCCATGGGAAAAAAAGTAAACTTTTCATATTCCAAGTGTCTCCATAACCAAGGGGCAAAAATGTATCCTATAAGAAAACAAACATTTGGCCTTCATAATTAAAAGTCAATATTAGACTAAGACCCCAAATAGGCTAGGCAATTACTTACCTCCTCTTAACTCATGCCTTGATGATTCCTCCCTACATATGGTAGGAGGAACAGCTGCTTCACCAAGGCTCACCTGGTTAGAATTTTTCATGGAGCATGACTTCAAGAAAAAAAGCCCCGTCAAGCAACACTGTGCAAATTAATTTGGGTTTACATTACCAAGTGTGTATCCCAACGAGGTGTCTGAAGGAAAATTGAAACATAAAATGCCATATAAACAGAAAAATAATTGGCCACTTTGGAAGCAATAAAATTAGTACCTTCTGGGAAATTAAACTCAGAGTTACGAAAGGATACTAAGTGTAAACAGAATTGATGGAAACAGACAGCACACACAGCTATTAATTTGGAGATGGTGGGAATTTAAAACAGCTTAAATTTGGAGATGGTGGGATTTTAAAACAACTTACTGTGTATCTTCTGACTGTTTTCCTGATATGTGTGCTAGAGACATGGGGATGAGGACACACTCTCTTCCAGATTATAGTCACAATATAGTGCATGTTGTAACAAAATGCAATGGGAGCACAGATGCTGGAGCAGTAAGTTTTGCTTGTCATCAGGGGGTGGTTATGGAGACATTTTACTATAATTTTATATGGTTCCAGGTATAATGAAGACACAAGATGAGTCATTCTGCTCTTTGGGATACAAAAGCATTTTGCTGAACTCCCATCTCACAGGATGAGAAATTTGCTGCCATTCTAATCTCCTTGAGATTCTTGGGTGTGAGCTTTCTGGGCAGTTTATATTTCTTCTGGTTATAATGGCTGTGGGTTCCTGATTCTAATGAATTAGACCATTTTATCAATCACCTGGCTAACCACACATGCAATCCATTTTCCACATTACATCATCCCATACTGAAAACCACCCCATCCTTTACTCCTACAGACAGCAGTCATGCCAGCTGTGCAGCACCAGACCCTTACTGAGGGTCTGGACTGTGGAGGGGATCTCATGCTATAGCATGAAACACAACATCAACTTGAATATTTAAATATTAAGTTGTTTAACCACTTGGCCACTAGGAGTTTCTGACTGTCAATTTATTACTGCCTTCTCCCCTTTTGACTCTGCTTCTCAATGCTGTTTACTCCCAAATCCCAATACTTGTAGCTTAATTATTCTGGGTTAAAATTTTTATTTCACATTTCAGAAATTGAAGTATAGTTGATTTACAATATTATATGTTTCAGGTGTACAAAATAGTGATTCACAACTTCTAGAGATTATACAGTTACTATAAAATATTGGCTATATTCCCTGTGCTGTACAATATATCTTCATAGCTTATTTTATTATTTAAAAAAATATTTATTTTTATTTATTTGGTTGCACTGGGTCTTAATTGTGGCAGGCAGGCTCCTTAGTTGTGGCTCATCTGCTCCTTAGTTGTGACATGCGAACACTTAGTTGTGGCACGCATGTGGGATCTAGACCAGGGATCGAACCCGGGCCCCCTGCATTGGGAGCTTGGAGTCTTAACCACTGCACCACCACGGAAGTCCCATATATAGTACTTTATACTTCTTAATGCCCTGCCCCTATCTTGCCATTTCCCCCTTCCCTCTCCCCGCCGTTAACCATTAGCTTGTTTTATATACCTGTGAATCTGTTTTGTTGTATTCATTAGTTTATTTTTTAGATTCCACATATAAGTGATAACATATAGTATTTGTCTTTCTCTGATTTATGTCACTAAGCATAATACCCTCCAAGTCCATCCATGTTGCTGCAAATGGGCAAGTTTCTTTCTTATTTATGGCTGAGTGTATATATATAGCACATCTTCTTTATCTATTCATATGTTGATGGAGGTTTATGTTGCTTCCATATCTTGGCTATAGTAAATAATGCAGCTATGAACATTGGGGTGCATGTAACTTTTCAACTATTGCTGGACCATATGGTGGTTCTACTTTTAGTATTTTGAGGAACCTCCATACTCTTTTCCATGATGGCTGCACCAATTTACATTCCCACCAACAGTGTAGGAGGGTTCATTTTTCTCCATATCCTTGCCAATGTTTTTTTATTTGCAGCTTTTTTGATGATACCCATTCTGACAAGTGTGAGGTAATATCTCATTGTAATTTTAATTTACATTTCTCTGATGAATAGTAATGTTGAGCATGTTTTCATATGCCTGTTGGCCACCTGTACGTCTTCTTTGGAAAAATGTCTATTAGTTCTTCTGCCCATTTTTTAATTGGGTTAATTTGTACTTTTTGATATTGAATTGTATATGCTGTTTATATACTTTGGATATTAACCCCTTATTGGTCATATCATTTGAAAATATTTCCTCCCATTCAGTAGGTTGTTTCTTCATTTTGTCAGTGGTTTCCTTTGTAGTGCAAAAAAGCTTTTAAGTTTAATTAGGTCTCATTTGTTTATTGTTGTTTTTGTTTCCTTTGCCTTAGGAACAGGTCTAAAAAAAATATTGCTATGATTTATGTCAGAGTGTTCTGCCTATGTTTTCTTCTAGGAATTTTATGGTTTCCAGTCTTACATTTAGTTCTTTAATCCATTTTGAGTTATTTTTGTATATGGTGTTAGAGAATGTTCTAATTTCATTCTTTTACATGTAGCTGTCCAGTTTTCTTTTATTGTATATAGGGAAGAGACTTAGTGAAGGGACTGTCTTCTCTCCATTTTTTTTTTTTTTGTGGTACATGGGCCTATCGCTGTTGTGGCCTCTCCCGTTGCGGAGCACAGGCTCCGGACATGCAGGCTAAGTGGCCATGGCTCACAGGCCCAGCTGCTCTGCAGCATGTGGGATCTTCCCAGACTGGGGCACGAACCTGTGTCCCCTCCATTGGCAGGTGGACTCTCAACCACTGTGCCACCAGGGAAGCCCCATTGTTTATTTTTGCCTCCTTTGTTGTAGATTAATTGAGCATAAGTGTGTGAGTTTATTTCTGTGCTCTCTATTATGTTCCATTAGACTATGCATCTGTTTTTGTGCCAATACCATACTGTTTTGAATATTGTAGATTTGTAGTATAGTCTGAAGTCAAGAAATGTAATACCTCCAACTCTTCTTTTTTTCAAGATTGTTTTGGCTATTCAAGGTCTTTCATGTTTCTAAATTTTAAAATTATTTGTTCTAGTTCTATGAAAAATGCCATTGATATTTTGTAGGGATTACATTGAATCTTTAGAAGCCTTGGGTAGTATGGTCATTTTAAAAATATTAATTCTTCTAATCCTTAAACACAATCTATCCTTCCTTCTGTTTGTGTTGTCTTCAATTTTGTTCGTCAGTGTCTTACAGTTTTCTGAGTACAGACTTTTATATCCTTAGGTAAGTTTATTCCTTGGCATTTTATTCTTTTTGATGCAATGATAAGTGGGATTGTTTCCTTAATTCCTTTCTGATAGTTCATTGTTAAATGTATAGAAACACAGCAGATTTATGTACATTAATTTTACATCCTGCAACTTCATCAAATTCATTGATGAGCTCTAGGAGTTTTCTGGTGGTATTTTTAGGATTTTATGTGTACAGTATCATCTCACCTGCAGTGACAGTTTTACTTCTTCCTTTCCAACTTGGATTCCTTTTATTTCTTTTTCTTGTCTAATTGCTGTGGCTAGGACTTCCAAAACTATGTTTAATAAAAGTGGCAAGAGTAGAAATACTTGTCTTGTTTCTGAACCTAGAGAAAATGCTTTCAGCTTCTCACCATTAAGTATAATGTTAGCTGTGGGTTTATCATATATGGCCTTTATTATGTTGAGGTATGTTCCCTCTATACCCACTCTCTGGAGAGTTTTTATCATAAATTGATGTTGAATTTTGTTGAGAGCTTTCTCTGCATCTATTGAGATAATCATATGATTTTTTCCCTTAATCTGTTAATGTGATGTATCATATTGATTGGTTTCTGGATACTGAACCATTCTTATATTCCTGAGATAAATCTCACTTGATCATGGTGTATGATATTTTTGCTATACTGTTGGATTTGGTTTGCTAATATTCTGAGGACTTTTGCATCTATGTTTAGTGATTTTGGTGCATAGTTTGTTTTCTATCTTTGGTTTTGGTATCAGGGAGTTGCTGGCTTCTTAGAATGAGTTCAGAAGAATTCCTTCATCTGCAATTTTTTTGGAATAGTTTGATGATAGGTGTTGGTTCTTCTCTAAATATTTGGTAGAATTCACCTGTGATGTCATCTTGTCTTGAAGTTTTGTTTGTTGGGAGATGATGACGATGATTACTTATTCAATTTCATTGCTGATAATTGTTCTGCTTGTATTTTCTATTTCTTCCTTATTCAATCTTGGGAGATTGTACATTTCTAGAAATTTGCCAATTTCTTCTAAGTTGTCAATTTTATTGGCATATGGTTTTTCTTATAACTTACACCACAGAAATTCAAATGATTATACCTTCTTTTATATTTCTTATTTTATTAATTTGGCTCTTCTTTCTTGAGTCTGGCTAAAGGTTTATCAATTTTGTTTATCTTTTCAAAGAACCAGCTCTTAGTTTCATTGATCTTTTCTATTTTTTTTTAGCCTTTATTTCATTTATTTCTCCTCTCATATTTATTATTTCTTCCATTAAGTTTGAGTTTTGTTAGTTCTTCTTCTAGTTCCTTTAGGTGTAAGTTTATGTTGTTTGAGATTTTTCTTGTTTCTTGAGGCAAGCCTGTATCACTATAAACTTCCCTCTTAGAACTGCTTTTGCTGCGTACCATAGATTTTTGGATTGTTGTTTTAATTTTCTTTTGTCTCCAGGTAGTTTGTTGATTTCCTCTTCGGTTTCTTCTGTGAACCATTGGGTATTTCTTATATTGTTTTGCCTTCACATGTTTGTGGTTTTTATGGTTTTTGCTTGTAGTTGATTTGTAGTCTCATAGCACTGTGGTCAGGAAAGATGGAAAGATGCCTGATATAATTACAATTTTCTTAGATTTACTGAGGCTTATATTGTGGCTCAGCATGTGGTCTATCCTGGAGAATGTTCCATGTGCTCTTGAAAAGTATGTGTATTCTGTTGCTTTTGGATGGAATGTTCTCTATGTATCTATTAAGGCCATCTGACCTAATGTGTCATTTAAGGCCAGTGTCTCCTTACTGATTTTCTGTATGGATGATCCATACATTGATGTAAGTGAGATGTTAAAGTTCCCTATTATTATTTTGTTATTGTAAATTTCTCTCTTTATGTCTGTTAATATTTGCTTTATGTATTTAGGTGTTCCTATGTTGGGTGCATATATATTTACAATTGTTATAACTTTTTGTTGGATTGATCCCTTGATTATTACATAATGTCCTTGTCTCTTTTAACAGTCTTTGTCTTAACATCTGTCTGATATAAGTATTGCTGCCCCAGCTTTCTTTTGATTTCCACTTGCACAGAATATATTTTTCCATCCCCTCACTTGCACTCTGTGTCTCTTCAGAACTGAAATGAGTCTCTTGCAAGCAGCATATACACTGCTCTTGTTTTAGTATCCATTCAGCCACTCTTTTGATTGGAGCATTTAGTCAATTTACATTTAAAGTAATTATTGATATATATGTTCATATTGCACTTTGTTAACTGTTTTGGGGTTATTTTTGTAGTTCCTCTCTTCTTTTGTGTTCTTAAGATTTGATGAATGTCTTTAATGTTATGTTTTTTAAATTTATTGAAGTATATTTGGTTTACACTGTTGTGATAATTACTGCTGTACTGGCAAGTGACTCAATTATACACATATATAAATTCTTTTTTATATTCATTTCAATTTTGGGTTCTCACGGGATATTGAACATAGTTCCCTGTGATATACAGTAGGAACTTATTGTTTATCCATTCTATGTGTAATAGTTTACATCTACTAACCCCAAACTCCCAGTCATCCCTCCCCTAACCCCCTCCTGACTGGCAACCACAAGTCTGTTCTCTAGGTCTCTGAGTCTGTTTCTGTTTCATAGATAGGTTCATTTGTGTATATATTAGATTCCACATATAAGTGAGATCATATGGTATTTGTTTATCTCTTTCTGACATACTTCACTTGGTATGACAATCTCTAGGTCCATCCATGTTGCTTCAAATGACATTATTTCATTCTTTTTTATGGCTGAGTAGTATTCTATTGTACGTATCAAACATCTTTTTTTTTTAACATCTTTATTGGAGTATAATTGCTTAACAATGGTGTGTTAGTTTCTGCTTTATAACAAAGTGAATCAGTTATACATATACATATGTTCCCATATCTCTTCCCTCTTAAGTCTCCCTCACTCCCACCCTCCGTATCTCACCCCTCTAAGTGGTCACAAAGCCCCGAGCTGATCTCCCTGTGCTATGTGGCCGCTTCACACTAGGTATCTATTTTACATTTGCTAGTGTATATATGTCCATGCCACTCTCTCACTTTGTCACAGCTTACCCTTCCTCTTCCCCATATCCTCAAGTCCATTCTCTAGTAGGTCTGTGTCTTTATTCCCATCTTGCCCCTAGATTCCTCATGAACTTTTTTTTTTCCCCTTAGATTCCATATGTATGTGTTACTATATGGTATTTGTTTTTCTCTTTCTGACTTATTTCACTCTGTACGACAGAATCTAGATCCATCCACCTCACTACAAATAAATCAATTTTGTTTCTTTTTATGGTTGAGTAATATTCCATTGTATATATATGTGCCACATCTTCTTTATCCATTCATCTGTTGATGGACACTTAGGTTGCTTCCCTGTCCTGACTATTGTAAATAGAGATGAAATGAAAATTTTGGTACATAACTCTTCTGAATTATGGTTATCTCAGGGTATATGCCCACTAGTGAGATTGCTGGGTCATATGGCAGTTCTATTTTTAGTTTTTTAAGGAACCTCCATACTGTTCTCCATAGTGGCTGTATCAATTTACATTCCTGCCAACAGTGCAAGAGGGTTCCCTTTTCTCCACACCCTCTCCAGCATTTATTGTTTCTAGATTTTTTGATGATGGCCATTCTGACCAGTGTGAGATGATATCTCAGTGGATTTTAGATTTGCATTTCTCTAATTATAAATGACGTTGACCATTCTTTCATGTGTTTGTTGGCAGTCTGTATATCTTCTTTGGAGAAATGTCTATTTAGGTCTTCTGCCCATTTTTGGATTGGGTTGTTTGTTTTCTTGATATTGAGCTGCATGAGCTGCTTGTAAATTTTGGAGATTAATCCTTTGTCAGTTGCTTCATTTGTAAATATTTTCTCCCATTCTGAGGGTTGTCTATCGGTCTTGTTTATGGTTTCCTTGGCTGTGCAAAAGGGTTCAAGTTTCATTAGGTTCCATTTGTTTATTTTTGTTTTTATTTCCATTTCTCTAGGAGGTGGGTCAAAAAGGATCTTGCTGTAATTTATGTCATAGAGTGTTCTGCCTATGTTTTCCTCTAAGAGTTTGATAGTGTCTGGCCTTACATTTAGGTCTTTAATCCATTTTCAATTTATTTTTGTGTATGGTGTTCTAATTTCATATGTTTACATGTACCTGTCCAGTTTTCCCAGCACCAGTTATTGAAGAGGCTGTCTTTTCTCCACTATATATTCTTGTCACCTTTATCAAAGATAAGGTGACCATATGGGCGTGGGTTTATCTCTGGGCTTTCTATCCTGTTCCATTGATCTATATTTCTGGTTTTGTGCCAGTACCATACTGTCTTGATTACTGTAGCTTTGTAGTATAGTCTGAAGTCAGGGAGCCTGATTCCTCCAGCTCCATTTTTGTTCTAAAGATTGCCTTGGTTATTTAGGGTCTTTTGTGTTTCCATGCAAGTTGTGAAATATTTTGTTCTAGTTCTGTGAGAAATGCCAGTGGTAGTTTGATAGGGATTGCATTGAATCTGTAGATTGCTTTGGGTAGTAGAGTCATTTTCACAATGTTGATTCTTCCAATCCAAGAACATGGTATATCTCTCCATCTATTTTTATCATCTTTAATTTCTTTCATCAGTGTCTTATAATTTTCTGCATACAGGTTGTTTGTCTCCTTATGTACGTTAATTCCCAGATATTTTATTCTTTTTGTTGCAATGGTAAATGAGAGTGTTTTCTTGATTTCACTTTCAGATTTTTCATCATTAGTGTATAGGAATGTTAGAGATTTCTGTGCATTAATTTTGTATCCTGCTACTGTACCAAATTCATTGATTAGGTCTAGCAGATTTCTGGTAGCATCTTTAGGATTCTCTGTGTATAGTATCATGTCATCTGCAAACAGTGACAGCTTTACTTCTTGTTTTCCAATTTGGATTCCTTTTATTTCATTTTCTTCTCTGATTGCTGTGGCTAAAACTTCCAAAACTATGTTGAATAATAATGGTGAGAGTGGACAGCCTTGTCTTGTCCCTGATCTTAGTGGAAATGCTTTCAGTTTTTCACCATTGAGGACAATGTTTGCTGTGGGTTTGTCACATATGGCCTTTATTATGTTGAGGAAAGTTCCCTGTATGCCTACTTTCTGCAGGGTTTTTATTATAAATGGGTATTGAATTTTGTTGAAAGCTTTCTCTGCATCAATTGAGATGATCATATGGTTTTTCCTCCTTCAATTTGTTAATATGGTGTATAACGTTGATTGATTTGCGTATATTGAAGAATCCTTGCGTTCCTGGAATAAATCCTACTTGATCATGGAGTATGATCCTTTTAATGTGCTGTTGGATTCTGTTTGCTAGTATTTTGTTGAGGATTTTTGCATCTATGTTCATCAGTGATATTGGCCCATAGTTTCTTTCTTTGTGACATCTTTGTCTGGTTTTGGTATCAGGGTGATGGTGGCCTCACAGAGTGAGTTTGGGAGTGTTCCTCCCTCTGCTATATTTTGGAAGAGTTTGAGAAAGATAGGTGTTAGCTCTTCTCTAAATATTTGACAGAATTCACCTGTGAAGCCATCTGGTCCTGGACTTTTGTTTGTTGGAAGCCTTTTAATCACAGTTTCAATTTCAGTGCTGGTGGTTGGTCTGTTCATATTATCCATTTCTTCCTGGTTCAGTCTCAAAAAATTGTGCATTTCTAAGAATTTGTCCATTTCTTCCAGGTTGTCCATTTTATTGGCATATAGTTGCTTGTAGTAATATCTCATGATCCTTTGTATTTCTGCAGTGTCAGTTGTTACTTCTCCTTTTTCATTTCTAATTCTATTGATTTGAGTCTTCTCCCTTTTTTTCTTGATTAGTCTGGCTAATGGTTTATCAATTTTGTTTATCTTCTCAAAGAACAAGCTTTTAGTTTTTTTGATCTTTGCTATCGTTTCCCTCATTTCTTTTTCATTTATTTCCGGTCTGATCTTTATGATTTCTCTCTTTGGCTAACTTTGGGATTTTTTGTGCTTCATTCTGTAATTGCTTTAGGTGTAAGCTTAGGTTGTTTATTTGAGATGTTTCTTGTTTCTTGAGGTAGGATTGTATTGCTATAAACTTCACTCTTAGAACGGCTTTTGCTGCATCCCATATGTTTTGGGTCGTCGTGTCTCCATTGTCATTTGTTTCTAGGTATATTTTGAATTCCTCTTTGATTTCTTCCAGGAGCACTTCGTTATTAAGTAGTGTATCGTTTAGCCTCCGTGTGTTTGTATTTTTTACAGATATTTTCCTGTAATTGATATCTAGTCTCATAGCATTGTGGTCAGAAAAGATACCTGATACGATTTCAAGTTTCTTAAATTTACCAAGGCTTGATTTGTGACCCAAGATATGATCTATCCTGGAGAATGTTCCATGAGCACTTGAGAAGAATTTGTATTCTGTTGTTTTTGGATGGAATGTCCTATAAATATCAATTAAGTCCATCTTGTTTAATGTATCATTTAAAGCTTGTGTTTCCTTATTTGTTTTCATTTTGCATTATCTGTCCATTGTTGAAAATGGGGTGTTAAAGTCCCCTACTATGAATGTGTTACTGTCAATTTCCCCTTTTATGGCTGTTAGTATTTGCCTTATGTATTGAGGTGCTCCTATGTTGGGTGCATAAATATTTACAATTGTTATATCTTCTTCTTGGATCAATCCCTTGATCATTATGTAGTGTCCTTCTTTGTCTCTTCTAATAGTCTTTATCTTAAAGTCTATTTTGTCTGATATGAGAATTGCTACTACAGCTTTTTTTTGATTTCCATTTGCATAGAATATCCTTTTCCATCCCCTGACTTGCAGTCTGTATGTGTCCCTAGGTCTGAAGTGGGTCTCTTGTAGACAGCATATATACGGGTCTTGTTTTTGTATCTATTCAGCAAGTCTATGTCTTTTGGTTGGAGCATTTAAGCCATTTACATTTCAGGTAATTATAGATATGTATGTTCCTATTCCCATTTTCTTAATTGTTTTGGGTTCGTTTTTGTAGGTCTTTTCCTTCTCTTGTGTTTCCTGTCTAGAGAAGTTCCTTTAGTATTTGCTGTGAAGCTGGCTTGGTGGTGTTGAATTCTCTTAGCTTTTGCTTGTCTGTAAAGGTTTTAATTTTTCCATGAAAACTGAATAAGATCCTTGCTGGGTAGAGTAATGTTGGATATAGGTTTTTCTCCTTCATCACTTTAAATATGTCCTGCCACTCCCTTCTGGCTTGCAGAGTTTCTGCTGAAAGATCAGCTTTTAACCTTATGGGGTTTCCCTTGTGTGTTATTTGTTGTTTTTCCCTTGCTGCTTTTAGTATGTTTTCTTTGTATTTAATTTTTGATGGTTTGATTAATATGTGTCTTGGTATATTTCTCCTTGGATTGATACTGTATGGGACTCTGTGTTTCCTGGAGCTGATTAACTATTTCCTTTCCCATATTAGGGAAGTTTTCAACTATAATCTCTTCAAATATTTTCTCAGTCCCTTTTTCTCTTTTTCTTCTGGGACCCCTATCATTTGAATGTTGGTGTGTTTAATGTTGTCCCAGAGTTCTCTGAGACAGTCCTCAGTTCTTTTCATTCTTTTTTCTTTATTCTGCTCTGAAGTAGTTATTTCCACTATTTTATCTTCGAGGTCACTTATCCATTTCTGCCTCAGTTATTATGCTATTGATCCCTTCTAGAGAATTTTAAATTTCATTTATAGTGTTGTTCCTCATTGTTTGCTTGCTCTTTAGTTCTTCTATGTCCTTGTTAAACGTTTCTTGTATTTTCTCTATTCTATTTCCAAAATTTTGGATCATATTTACTAGCATTATTCTTAATTTTTTTCAGTTAGACTGCCTATTTCCTCTTCATTTTTTAGGTCTGGTGGGTTTTTACCTTGCTCCTTCATCTGCTGGGTGTTTTTCTGTCTTCTCATTTTACTTAACTTACTGTGTTTGGGGTCTCCTTTTCGCAGGCTGCCGGTTCGTAGTTCCTGTTGTTTTGTCTATCCCCAGTGGCCTAGGTTGGTTCAGTGGGTTGTGTAGGCTTCCTGGTGCAGGGGACCAGTGCCTGTGTTCTGGTGGATGAGGCTAGATCTTGTCTCTCTGGTAGGCAGGTCCACATCTGGTGGTGGGTTTTGGGGTGTCTGTGGCCTTATTATGATTTTAGGCAGCCTCTCTGTTAATGGATGGGTTTGTGTTCTTGTCTTACTAGTTGTTTGGCATAGGGTGGCCAGCACTGTAACTTTCTGGTCATTGAGTGAAGCTGGGTCTTAGCATCAAGATGGAGATTTCTGGGAGAATTTCGCCATTTGATATTATGTGGAACTGGGAGGTCTCTTGTGGACCAGTGTCCTGAAGTTGGCTCTCCCACCTCAGAGTCACAGCACTGACTCCTGGCTGGAGCACCAAGAGCCTTTCTTCCACATGGCTCACAATATAAGGGAGAAAAAATAGAAAGAAATAAAGAAAGAAGATAAAATAAAAGAAAAGAAAATAAAGTAAAATAAAATAAAGTTATTAAAATAAAAAATAATTATTAAGGAAAAAAATTTAAAAACAAAAATAACAGACAGACAAAGCCCTAGGACAAATGGTAAAAACAAATCTATACAGACAAAATCACACACAGAAGCATACACATACACACTCACAAAAAGAGAAAAAGGGGAAAAAAAAATATATCTTTGCTTCCAAAGTCCAAGTCCTCAATTTGGGATGAGTCATTGTCTCTTCAGGTATTCCACAGATGCAGTGGACATCAAGTTGATTGTGGAGGTTTAATCCTCTGCTTCTGCCACTGCTGGGAATAATTTCCCTTACTCTTCTTTGTTTGCACAGCTCCCAGTTTTCAGCTTTGGATTTGGACCTGCCTCTGCGTGTAGGTCGCCTGAAGGCATCTGTTCTTTGCTCAGACAGGACAGGGTTCAAGGAGCAGCTGATTTGGGGGCTCTGGCTCACTCAGGCCGGAGGTAGGGAGGGGTAGGGATGCGGGGTGACCCTGTGGCAGCAGAGGCCAGCATGACGTTGCACCAGCCTGAGGTGCACCGTGTGTTCTCCTGGGGAAATTGTCCCTGGATCACGGGACCCTGGCAGTGGCGGGCTGCACAGGCTCCTGGGAGGGGCGGTGTGGATAGTGACCTGTGCACAGGCTTCTTGGTGGCAGCAGCAGCAGCCTTAGCGTCTCATGTCCGTCTCTGGGGTCCGCGCTGATAGCCGTGGCTCACGCCCATCTCTGGAGCTCCTTTAAGCAACACTCTTAATCCCCTCTCCTCGTGCACCAGGAAACAAAGAGGAAAGAAAAAGTCTCTTGCCTCTTCGGCAGGTCCAGACTTTTTCCCGGACTCCCTCCCGGCTAGCTGTGGTGCACTAGCCCCCTTTAGTCAGTGTTTACGCAGCCAGCCCCAGTCCTCTCCCTGGGATCTGACCTCCGAAGCTGGAGCCTCAGCTCCCAGCCCCACCCACCCCGGCGGGTGACCAGACAAGACCTTTGGGCTGGTGAGTGCTGGTTGGCACCATTCCTCTGTGTGGGAATCTCTCAGCTTTGCCCTCCGCATCCCTGTTGCTGCGCTGTCCTCCGTGGCTCCGAAGCTTCCCCCCTCCGCCACCCACAGTCTCTGCCTGCGAAGGGGCTTTCTAGTGTGTGGAAACCTTTCCTCCTTCACAGCTCACTCCCAGAGATGCAGGTCCTGTCCCTATTCTTTTGTCTCTGTTTTTTCTTTTTTCTTTTGCCCTACCCAGGTATGTGGGGAGTTTCTTGCCTTTTGAGAGGTCTGAGGTCTTCTGCCAGCATCCAGTAGGTGTTCTATAGGAGCTGTTCCACATGTAGATGTATTTCTGATGTATCTGTGGGGAGAAATGTGATCTCCGTGTCTTACTCTTCTGCCATCTTGAAGCTCCTCCCTGTACCCAACGTCTTTATCCATTCATCTGTTGATGGACATTTAGGTTGCTTGCATATCTTGGCTATTGTGAATAGTGCTGCTGTGAACATAGGGGTGAATGTATCTTTTTGAATTATAGTTTTGACTGGATATATGCCTAAGAGTGGGATTGTTGGATCATATGGTAATTCTATTTATAGTTTTTTAAGGAACCTCCACACTGTTTTTCATAGTGGCTGCCCCAACTTACATTCCCACCAACAGTGTAGGAGGGTACCGTTTTCTACACACCTTCTCCAGCATTTGTTATTTTTAGATTTTTAAATGGTGGTCATTCTGACCGTGTGAGTTGGTAGCTCATTGTAGTTTTAATTTGCATTTCTCTAATACTTAGCGACATTGAGCATCTTTTCATGTGCCTATTGGTCATGTGTATGTCTTCTTTGGAGAAATGTCTATGTAGACCTTCTGCCCCGACTGGGCTGTTTTTGTTGTTGAGTTGTGTAAGCTCTTTGTATGTTTTGGAAATTAAGCCCTTGTAGGTCACATCATTTGCAGATATCTTCTCACATTCCATACATTGTCTTTTTGTTTTCTTTATGGTTTCCTTTGTTGTGCAAAACTTGTAAATTTGATTATGTCCCATTTGTTTATTTTTGTTTTTATTTCTATTGTCTTGGGAGACTGACCATTGGTATGATTTATGTCAGAGAAAGTTTTGCCTATGATTTCTTCTAAGAGTGTGTAATGTCTTATATTTAAGTCTTTAAGGCATTTTGAGTTTAGTTTTGTGCATGGTGTGAGGGTGTTTTCTAACTTCATTGATTTACATGCAGCTGTTCAACTTTCCCTGTGCCACTTGCTGAAGAGACTGTCTTTTTCCCATTTTATATTCTTGCCTCCTTTGTCAAAGATTAATTGACTATAGGTATGTGGGTATATTTCTGGGCTCTCTATTCTGTTCCATTGATCTGTATGTCTGTCTTTGTGCCAATACCACACTGCTTTGATTACTCTACCTCTGTAGTATTGTTTGAAGTCTGGAAGGGTTATGTCTCCTGCTTTGTTCTTTTTCCTCAGGATTGCTTTGGCAATTCAGGGTCTTTTATGGTTCCATATAAATTTAAGAATTATTTGTTTTAGTTCTGTGAAAAATGTCATGGGTAATTTTATAAGGATCACATCAAGTCTGTAGATTGCTTTGGATAATATGGCCATTTTAACAATATTAATTCTTCCAATCCAAAAGCATGGGATATCTTTCCATTTCTTTGAAACATCTTTAGTTTCCTTTATTAATGTTTAATAGTTTTCAGCATATAAGTCTTTCACCTCCTTGGTCAGGTCTATTCCTAAGTATTTTTTTTTTCCTGGTGTAATTTTAAAAGGTATTTTTTTTTTACATTCCCCGTCTGCTATTTCATTGTTAGTGTAAAGAAATGCAACCAATTTCTGTATGTTAATCTTGTATCCTGCTACATTGCTGAATTCATTTATCAGTTCTAGTAGTTTTTGTGTGACATCTTTAGGGTTTTCTACATATAATATCATGTCATCTGCATATAGTGACAATTTTACCTTTTCCCTTCCAATTTGGATAATTTTTATTTCCTTTTATTGTCTAATTGTTGTGGCTAGGATTTCCAATACTATGTTGAATAGAACTGGTAAGAGTGGGCATCCTTGTCTTGTTCCAGACTTTAGTGGGAAGGCTTTCAGCTTTTCATGGCTGAGTATTATATTGGCTGTAGGTTTGCCATAAACAACTTATATTGAGATACATTCTGTCTAATTCCCACTTTGATAACTCTTTTATCATGAATGGATATTAAATTTTGACAAATGCTTTTTCTGCATCTATCAAGATGATCATGTGGTTTTTGTCTTTTCTTTTGTTGATGTGATATTTCACATTGATTTGTGTATGTTGAACCATCCTTGTGAACTTGGGATGAATCCCACTTGGTCATGGTGTATGATCATTTTTATGTGTTGTTGGATGTGGTTTGCTAGTATTTTATTGAGAATTTTTGCATCTATCTTCAAAGATATTGGCCTGTAATTTTCTTCTTTGGTGGTATCTTTGTCTGGTTTTGGTATCAGGGTGATGTTGGCTTCATAGTATGTAGTTGGGAGTGTTCCATCCTCTTCAGTCTTTTGAAAGAGTTTGAGAAGGCTAGGTATAAGTTCTTCTTTGTATGTTTGGTAGAACTTGCCTGTGAAGCCATCTGGTCCCAGACTTTTGTTTGTAGGGAGGGAGTTATTTATTTATTTATTTATTTTGACAGATTCTATTTCACTTCTACTTATTGGTCTGTTCAAATTATCTATTTCTTCTTGATTCAGTTTTGGTGGGGTGTATGTTTCTAGAAAGTTGTCTATTTCTTCTAGGTTATCGAATTTGTTGGCATATACTTTTACATAGTATTCTCTTATCATTTTTTGTATTTCTATGGTATTGGTTGATATTTCTCCTTCTTCATTTCTTATCTTGTTTATTTGGGTTTTCTCTCTTTTTTTCTTGGTGAGCCTGGCCAGAGGTTTGTCAACTTTGTTTACCCATTCAAAGAACCAACTCTTGGTTTTATTTATTTTTCCTATTGTTTTTTATCTCTATTTTATTTATTTCCTCTCTGATCTTTATTTTTTCCTTCCTTCTGCTGACTTTAAGTTTTGTTTGTTCCTCTTTTTCTAATTCTTTTAAGTGGTAGGTTAAGCTTTTTATTTTAGATTTTTCTTACTTTTTTGAGGAAGGCCTGTATCACTATGAACTGCCCTCTAAGAACTACTTTTGCTGCATCCCATAGATTTTGTATGGTTGTGTTTTCATTGTCCTTTGTCTCAAGGTATTTTTAAATTTCCTTTTTGATTTCCTCATTGACCCATTAATTTTTAGTATCATGTTGTTAGTCTCCATGTAATCATCTTAACAGCAGTGGCAGCCCACATACCCTCTTAGTATGGTGGGGGACAGCAATTGGCTCCTACTTGTGGTTTTCTAAGTGGTGGTGGCAGCCCATACCTGACTCTGGAGCCTGCGATGGCAGTGGCAGCTTGTGCCTAACCCCGGAGCTCATGTAGGTGCTGTCCTGTTGCCTGAGATTGGTGCATGGAAAGAAGCTCCTATGGCAATCCTGTCCCTCTCCTTGCATATCCCCCAACAATGGTGCCTTGCCTCTCTGGCGGTCCCAGGCTTCTTCTGCTTACAGTCTCAGTTGCCACACTCCAGCCCCTTCAGGCTCTCCCTGAGCAGCCAACCTCAGTCCTCTCCCCGGGTCTGACCTCTGAAGCCCAAGTTTCGGCACTCAGCTCCTGCCCTCACTGGCAGAAGAGCATCTCAGGCTGGGAAAAGTGGGTGGTAGTACTGACCATCTGTGAAGGTCATTCTCTGTTTTGCCTTCTGAAGACTGGTTGCTGTGTTTTCCTCTGAGACTCTGAAGATTCCCCTCCAACCAAGCTGATCTCCCTGCCAGAGAGGGGACTTCCTGGGGTGCAAGAATCTTTCCTCTTTCACAGCTCCCTCCCTGGGATGCTGTTTCCATCCAGATTCCTTTCTCTCTTTCTCTCTTTATTTTTTTTCCTTTTTCTTTTGTCCTACCCAGTTACATGAAAATTTTCTCGCCCTTTCAGGAGTCTGAGGTCTTCTGCCAGTGTTCTGTAGATGTTCTGTATGAATCATTCCACATGTAGATGTATTTTTCATGTATTTGTGGGGGGAGGTAAGCTCCACGTCTTACTCCTCTGCCATCTTGATCACTCTCTTAGTGTTATATTTGGATTTCTTTTTTTGTGTGTATCATAGATTTTTGGTTTGTGGTTACCATGAGGCTTTTACATAGCAGTCTATATACATACATGTGATAGTTTAAAGTTGCTGATCTCTTAATTTCAAGTGCATTGTAACAACCATACATTAGTACTCTCCTCCTCCCATGATTACAGTTTTTTGACATATTTTACATAATTGTTTTGTGTTTCCCTTAACTGCTTATTATATATAGATGATTTTACTATTTTTCTTTTAATCTTCCTACTAACTTTGCATGTGGTTAATTTTCTACTTTTCCTGTATATTTGTCTTTACTGATGAGTTTTTCTTTTAGTGATTTTCACATTTCTAGTTGTGGCCTTTTCTTTTTTGTTTAAAGAAGTCCCTTTAAATATTTCTTGTAAAGCTGATTTTGTGGTGCTGAACTCTTTTAGCTTTTCCTTTCTGTAAAACTTTTGATGTCTCTGTCAAATCTGAATAAGAGCCTTGCTGGGTAGAATATTCTTGGTTGTAGGTTTTTCCTCGTCACCATTTTAAATATGTCATAACACTCCTGCCCTGCAGAGTTTCTGCTGAAAATTTGGCTGATAGCCTAATGAGAGTTCCCTTTTATGTAACTTGTTACTTTTCCCTTGCTGCTTTTTAATATTCCCCCTTTATCTTTAATTTTTGCCATTCTAATTATGATGTGTTTTGGTGTGTTCCTCTTTGGAACTGAGAGTTCCTGTTTGGAACTCTCAGACATCCAAGTCCAGGGAGCACAGTTTATTTTCCCAGGTTAGGGAAGGTTTTAGCTATTTTGTCTTCAAATATATTCTCTGCCTCTTTCTCTCTCTCTTCTCCTTCTGAGACTCCTATAATGTGAGCATTAGTACACTTGATGTTGTCCCAGAGGTCTCTTAAACTGTCCTCATTTCTTTTATTCTTTCTTTTTTCTCTTCACCATCAGTGAATATCTACTATTCTGTTTTCCATCTTGCTGATTTATTCCTCTGTATCATTTAGTCCACTGCTGATTCCTTTTAGCATAATTTTCATTTCAGTTATTGTATTCTTCATCTCTATTTAATTGTTCTTTGTATTTTCTAACTCTATAAAAAGCTTCTAACTTTTCACTCTGTGCACCCATTCTTCTCCAAGTTCTTTGATCATCTTATTATCATTACCCTGAACTATTTATCAGGTAGATTGCCCATCTACACTTCACTTAGTTTTTCTGGGGTTTTATCTTGTTCCTTCATTTGGAACATATTCCTCTGTCACCACATTTTGCCTAACTTGTTTTTATTCCTATGCATCTGGTAATTTGGTTATATTTCCCAACTTTGAAGAAGTGTCCTTTTGTAGGAGACATTCTATATGTCCCAGCATTATACTCCCCTCTTGTCACGAGAGCTATATGCACTAGGAGTATCCACTATGTTTTGTAGTATGTCCCCTATATTACTCCTTCTGTTGTAGAGGGCTGACTACTGTGGGTGGTCCGGTGGCTTGTTTAGCTCCTAGTCCACTGGTTACCAGGCTCTGCCTTCTACAGAAGCTGCTAGCTGGTGAGGCTGGGTCATGAGGTGGCTGGCTGTGGAAGCCTGGGGGGCCCTGAGACTAGTGCTGGCCCACTGGCAGGCAGAGCCAGGTCCTGAGGTCTTGCTGCAGGGACCAGGGGTCCCAGAGCTGGTGTCAGACCACTAGTGGATGGGACCAATTCTTTACACAGCTGGCTGTGGCATCTGGGGTGTCCCAAAGCTTGTGTTAGCCTGCTGTTGGGTGGGGCCAGGGCCCAGCCTGTCCCAGGGCTGGTGCTGACCTGCTGGTAGATGGGCTGGGTCCACAGGCTCTGGGTCTGTGGTTTGTCTGAGACTGGTGTCCACCCACTGGTGGGTGAGGTTGGTCCTAATATTAAAGCAGGGTGACTTTTGGGTGGTGCTTGAGATTCTGGGGCTGGTGTCTGCGTGCTAATGGGTGGATCCAGGTTCCTGGCTGCAGGATCCTGGAAGTCCTGGTTCTAGTGCCTGTGTGCTGGTGTGAGGGGCTGGGTCCTGGACCACCTGGTGGACAGAGTTATATCCAGGGGTGTCTGTGAGGTCTTAAGGCAGCCTCTCTGCTGGTGAGTGGGGCTATATCCACATCCAGTTAGTCCCAGAACTGATGCCTACAGACTGTTGGGTAGGGGCAGGGCTCGGTCCTGAAGTTAATAAGCTAGAGGGAGGATTCCAAAAAGATTCTTGCACCAGTATTCATGTGGTACAATGAGCTCCCCAAAATGGCTTCTGCCAGTGTCTGTGTCCCCACAGTGAGCTTCAGTTGCCTCCTGCCTCTCTGGGAGATATTCCAAGATATGAAAGTAGGTCTAACCCAGGTTCCTTTCAAATGACTGTTTCTGCTCTGGGTCCCAGAACATGTGATATATTGTGTGTGCCTTTTTGGAATGGAGTCTCTATTTCCCCCAGCCCTCTGGGACTCCCTAAATTAAGCCCCACTGATCTTCAAAGCCAAGCATTCTGGGGAGTCATCTTCCCAGTGCAGGATCCCCAGGCTGAGGAGCCTGAAGTGGGGCTCAGACCCCTCACTCCTTGTAGAGAGCCTCTACAATGTAATTATTCTCCAATTTGTGGGTTGCCTATCTGGGTGCATGGGATTTGACTATACTGTAACTCTGCCCCTCCTACCCATCTTGCTGTGGTTCCTTCTTTATATCTTTTGCTGTAGATCTTTCTCTGGTTCCAGTCTTTATCAATGGTTATTCTGTAAGTAATTGTAATATTGGTGTGCCTGTGAGAGGAGGTAAGCTCAGAGTCTTTCTACTCCACTGTCTTGGCTGATTCCAACTCACTGTCCATCAAATGTAGGATGCATTTGTGCTTGTTTGGCTTTGAGCAATCTTGGGGTGACAGAGTCATCAAGCTGTGTCGTCATTTGGGGGTGAACCTCCAGCTATTTCACTTTTATTTTTATAGATATCTTTCTGGGGTCTATCATGGTAGTTTATTATTTTTTAATGGGTGCATTATTAGGTATTTCAGGGGATAATGGTATAATATGGAAAAGAACAGAAACATTGATAAGAGTTCTTTGTGATCCCAAACACTAAATCTTTTCTGAGTTGTGTAACCATGGACCAGTTAGCAGTATCAGAGCCTCTATGCCCTCAAATTAAAAATGGGGACACTACCAGCTATCTCATAAGGTTGTTGGATGAGTTAATGAAATGGTTTGTGCAGGCATTCAGGGACAGACAGGGATAAAACATGGAGAGTTTAGAGAAAGACTGAAGTAATCTGACAAGTGTGACCTGATGAGCCTATAGACAAATGGACTTTTGTATAATTTTGTTTTTGTTTTTGTTTCTTGGCATACTCTTACTTTTTCAAGTCAAGTTAGTTGTAAACCTTTTTTAAAATAGGATATTTCACATGAAAATCTGGTGTTCAGAATTTTTAAAAGTCAGAAAAGCTTTTAAAAAATCAGACTTGCCTTCTTCTGGTAACTGTTAGCTGGGGCTTTAGTAACAACTGCCCCAGTATAGTGGGTTGGCTTTAATCACTTTTGTTAGCTGCTGGCCTCCATCAAGTTTTGTGTCTGCAACTCCCATTTGAGGTGCCATTCCAGGGACCATGATGCTGAAGGCAAAAATAGAACACCTGGTGTGATGAGAATGTGGGCAGTCATGAAGATATCAGGACAAAACAACTGAAACTGGGATTCTCCTGGAATGTCTGAAATACATGGTTTCTAGAATGATATAATGATGGGGGATAAAGGACAGTCAGAGGTAGGGATGGAATGGAGATTAAAAATTTAGATGAGGGCCAAGGTCAGCAATCCTACAACAGACACTCAGGCCTGGCTGACCTATTCAGGGCAGTTTTTACAGTAACAACAATTTTAGTTTTCAGGGTCTAGGAGCCTATCATTTCCTTCTTGTCCTGTTTCCTCTTATCAAAACACAATTTCGGCAGCTAGAGAATGCAGGTAGGTAGGGACCTCTCTGTCTGCTTATTTCTTCCATATGTGGGTTATTTAATTTTCCAAGGGGCCCTAGGGTTTGGGAAAACTACTTGCCCAGTGTAATCACCTATGAGCTAGTATAAACTCAAGTTTTACTGTAATTTATTAGTCACTGACACACCAAAAGGAAAATAAAAAGGTTTAAAGAAACTAAGAAAACAGCCATTTGAGATTTTAATCTGAGGTTTGCTTGAGCATGTTTGAGGTTTAAAAAATAAAATAGTAGATCCATTTCCATCAACGTCCACACAATATCCTGTACAGATATTTTAAAGCTGATATGGTTTGTGTAAGACCACATTTCCAAAAGAGCCCAAGGTGGGTTTCAGAAGCTCTCCCCTGATCCTCTGATCATGAGAGGGTGTTTGAAGCCCTCTCATGAGAAATCAAATCTTTGGGTCTATATTAGTCTTGCTGTGTAATCTCCAGATTACCCAAAATCTCTTTTAGGGGGGAAGTTGGTATGTCCTAGGGCAGATGAATGTCTTTTCTGTAAGCTGAAGTGCTGTCACATTAGTGTTTAGTAGTTTCTTAAAAATCTCCAACTTCCTCCTTTTAAAGGGTAGGGAAATGTAGGCCCAAAGAAGGAATTCATTCAGCAAGACACCAAACCCTTACTTGGGGCACTGTCATATAGTGGGAAGAGAACATTTGTCCTCATGGAGCTTAAAGATGGGGGGGTGAGACAGATAAATAAGTAAATGTAAAACTATGACTGGAATGAGTACTACATAGAAGTGTATCCATAGGAATGTTTAATCTGGGCTAGTAGAAGGTCTTTGAGGAAGTGATGACTGGAGATCTTAAGAATGAATAGGTATTCACTAGGCAGATCAAGTCAAGTCATGGGGCGGGAAATATCCTTCCAAGAGCACAAGAGTTAGATTCAGATCATGGGCAGTGGTAGAAGGAATGCTCTGTGCAGTGTTCATTACCCACCATCTCCCCAACATATCCCTCCAAACAAGTTTAATAATGTTGTACTCCTGCTTCTAATTATCTTTAGACATTTCTATGCAGTGTGCTATCCTAGTCATTGCAAATACTTGATTACTTTTAGTCCAAAGTCCAGGATCTGTTACAGAATCTATGATTGCTGAGAATTCTGCCTTGTCTCCCTTATTTGCTTACTTTTGGGTGGAGGTGCTAATGGACAGAAAATCTTTCCAAAGATTTTCCAAATCTTCTAAACCTGCAATGAGGAAAAAAGAGGAACTCCCTGACTGGACTTTAATTCAAATTTTTTCCCTCTAAGTTGTTTGTCAGAGGAAGTCTGTGACCAATGAAATGATGTGCAGATTGCTCCCACATTCAAGCGCATCCTGCTCATGTTGCTACATGGGATTAGAGTAACTGGAAAATAGCAACAACCAGAACTGTGATGAGAGGCACCTGGACATCTTGGCTGCATTTTTGTTGTAATGATCATTGGATGGTTCATTAGTGAGGACGTTAACAAGATTAAGCAAATGTTTCTGCTGAATGAGCTCCAGTCAAAATTATATTGCTTTTGGCTAAAGACATCACAAAACACATAGAGCAAAGGGTATAATGTATTTTAATAATTGTATTGAAACAGTCACATTCAAAAAGTCATACTAACCTTGTTTAAAGAATTAGGTCCACAAAGAGAATCAGACCCATATGTTGTTTTGTCACCTAAAATGCAATGCTGAAAATGGTCTTTGCTCTTATTTTAGAAGAAATTGATATAAAGTATATAGATAAACATGTACATAGTAATATCTGGTAATAGATTACTTTTCCTGAGATAGTAGATATTAGTTAAAATCAAAGTCACCTCAAGAAAACTGTAGTCATTGTTCCAAATTCTCTGGATAGGATTAAAATGAATGTAGTATAACCCAAATAAAATTGAGATGCCTAGTAGTCCAGACTTAGAAAGATGTCGCATTAAAAAATAAATGAGTGAATAATTTCACATTATTTTAAGAAGTCTTTCAAAAATGCAAAAGGGAGAGGTCCCTTATATGGCATATCATCACATTTCCTAAGCTTTTCTTTCCCCATCTTTCTCACATGCAAAACAGTTGTTTGGAAGGTTTGGAAAGGGAAAGGAGACTGTCAGATTCTCTCTAAACCTAGACTTCATTGGCTCAAGGAAAACTTTCACCTGAGAATAAATAGTTCATGGTAGAGAAGATTTTTATCTCCCCAGCTACCTCCCACATGGTTTCCTAGCAGGAATTTTATCACTTCATTTCTTTTTCAGCTACTTAGGCTGCCAGATCCCATGCCATGAGGCATAACGTTTCATCCTAGATTATAAGTAGCAGGAAGAGCCCCAAACTCCAGGCATGAAGCTAATCAGCCTGGTTGTGGGGTGGCAGCCCTGTCACTCCTAAGGCAAGTGACTGGTGAGCCTCAGGTGGGTGCTGGGGTGGTTGATCAATCCTAGGAGAACCAGCTGCAATGAGTCCAGGAAGTAGGTAGCGTCAATGGACTCAGAAGGATCATGCAATTTCTGATACAATAAGTCTGCCATAACTGGATGCAGAGAACATTCCTAAGTCCTTCCAATTATTCCTTCACGTTTGTTGCCAAACTGATCTTTTAAATAACTTCTCCTGACTCAAACTTTTTTTATTAAAGAATAGTTGATGTACAATATTGTATAAGTTATAGGTGTACTAGTGATTCACAATTTGTAAAGACTATATTCCATTTATAGTTTTTATAAAATATTGGCTATATTCCCTGTGCTGTACAGTATATCCTTATAGCTTATTTATTTTATACATAGCAGTTTGTAACTCTTAGACCTCTAGCCCTATCTTGCCCCTCTCTAATTACCTCTCCCCACAGCTAACCACTAGTTTGTTCTCTGTATCTGTGAGTCTTCTTTTTTGTTATATTCACTAGTTTGTTGTATTTTTTAGATTCCACATATAAGGGATCAGGGTATTTGTCTTTCTCTGTCTCACTTATTTAACTTAGCATAGTGCCCTCCATGTCCATCCATGTTGCTGCAAATGGCAAAGTTTCCCTCTTTTTTATGGCTAAGTAGTATTCCTCACATATATGTCTTCTTTATTTAGTCGTCTGTTGATGGACACTTAGGTAGCTTTCATATCTTGTCAGTTGCAAATAATGCTGCTTGAACATTTGGGTGCATGTATCTTTTTGAATTAATGTTTTTGTTTTTTTCAGATATATACCCAGGAGTGGAATTTCTGGATCATATGATAATTCTATTTTTAGTTTTTTTTGAGAAACCTCCATACTGTTTTCCATAGTAGCTTCACCAATTTACATACCCACCAGCAGTGTAGGAGTGTTCGCTTTTCTCCACATCCTCGCCAACAATTGTTATTTGTAGACGTTTTTTAATAATAGCCATTCTGACAGGTGTGAGGTGATATCTCACTGTGGTTTTGATTTGCATTTCCCTTATGATTAGCATCTTTTCATGTGCCTCTTGGTCATCTGCATTTCCTCTTTGGAAAAATGTCTGTTCATTTCTTCTGCACATTTTTTAATCAGGTTGTTTGTTCTTTTGATGTTGAGCTGTATGAGCTGTTTATATATGTTGGATATTAACCCCTTACTGGTCATAACATATGCAAATATTTTCTTTGATTCAGTAGGTTGTCTTTTCATTGTGTTGATGGTTTTCCTTTGCTGTGGAAAAGCTTTTAAGTTTAATTAGGTCCCATTTGTTTATTTTTGCTTTTATATCCTTTGCTTTAGGAGACAGATCTCTGCCTGCACCCCAAAAAAATATTGCTACACTTTAAATAAGTCTCCCAGGCCTAGAGTAGCTAATGAATATGAAGCCTAGTCTCTTTGGCTTTGAGACCTACCATGTATGGACTGAGAGCTCATCCGGCAATTGAATTTGTGGTGGAATGAAGTGGGCATCAGCACACATGCTTATTGAATGATGGCTCATTTCCCTCAAATAGGTCCTGACCTTTCCCATCAGTGCTCACTCCATCCCCATATTCTCCACGCACTCAACACTTCTCTTCCCTCAAAGTCCATTTCAGAAACCTGGAACAGAGTAAATTCACATAAATGTGTTACTTCAAGAGATGCAAATTGCTCACTTTGACTAGCTTCAGAGTCATGGCTAGAAAGGGGACTGTGACTTTGGTGAAACAGACTCAAATCAACTTCCTGGGGGAATGGCCAATATACACGATGAAACATGCTGCATAACATCTTTGGAACTGAGAGACAAATAGAAATATCTGAGTACCACAGCCTGACAGGCCTAGCTCTAGGAGGAAAAGCTAGGTAATAACTGATGATAGCCTGGGGTTGAAAGGAGACTTCCAGAGTGGTGTTTCTAGCTTACTGTGACCCATCCAAGACACCACTCATGATTGTCTTTTGTTATCCTCCCAGACCAGCCAGTTTAGGAGGTGGAAGACAAGAGGGTGGTGAGATCCTGCATAAAAGTACTGTGATTCCTGGGCATTAGCTAGCCTGAGTAACCAGCAGGAATGCTGCAGTGGCAAGAGGCCTCTACAGTCTGACCCATGTTCAATATTGGCTTTTCTTCTTACTAAGTGACCTTAGGTAATTTATCCTCTCAGGATCTGTTTCATTACCCAGCAAACAAAGCATCAGATTCTTCTCCAACATCTGTTAAAGGGAGAGCAGAGGATGAGATGATTTCTGTATTGTTTGAACTGGGGTGCCTTGTCTTAACCCTAGCCTGGGTTCCCTAAAAGCAAAGCCAGAGAGGATTCTTGTGAAAGTGACTTAGTGATTGAATGTCCAGAGGAGGAACCTGTATGGGAAGTGACGGAAGCAGGATAGAGCAGGAGAAGTTCACAGATGTTATTTCAACTGAAGTCACATCTCAGCCTTTGTTCTCTGAAGGGCATTGGAGGATGAGTGGTATCACAGAGTTGTCCCACATTGAGGGGTGATCCTACTTCCACCTCTTGGTGCCCAGACCCATGCATTTTACTAGTGGGAACCCAGAAGCATATAAAGGATATTGGTTCAAGTGTGTCCAGAAGGATAGTGCCCCCTGCTTGATGGTATCTCAAGCTGGCACTTCAGCTGCATATTTAAGTGGTTGTTTCACTACTCTACCAGGCCAGCAACTTCTGAGTGGTATGTTATATGGTGTGGTCATTGAGTCCTTTGAGTCCAATAGACATGCACACATGTAGATTTGAGCTTCACTCATGGTGCCAAGTGCCTTAGGTCAGGTTCCTTAAGCACAGGGATTCTTGTGCAGGTGGTTGTGGAGGGAGGACTTTCAGGAGAAATTTGTAAGTAGGTGAGGGAGCAGGTTAGGACAGGGGAAGGAGGTAAGCAGAGATGTGGCTTCAGCTGAAGCCTGTTTCAGCAGGATCTCTAAGGGAGCTCTGGAACTGAATGGCACCATAAAATTGTCCTATTCTGAGGCAAGAGATTGGTGCTTTTGAATCAGTCATTGGTCTTGGGCCACCCTTGCAGATGGCATTTCCAGGGGAGGTGCTCCCATCAGCTGAGGGCAATTTCCTGGAGAAATGTACATCTATGAGCTATTAGTATCTCACACTCACATAAGCTGGGTGGGGCCCCAACAATTGACTCTACCATATCTTGTAATCCTCCGTGAAAGGTCTGGATTAACTTGAAGATTGTCACAGTCACTAAGCTTGACATTACCCCATCCAAACTTCCAAATCTGGGAAATCTAGCCAGCTGTCTGATTTGAGTATCTCTACTCTTTCACTGCAACTTCTGTCCACCTAGTCAATGTATTTGTTGAACCTTGACTATAGCAGACATCATGCTATGCTTTGGGGATATGAAAATAAGTAAAACAATCTTGCTCTTATAAGCACTCTATTCCTGGCATTTTATAGACAGCATTAGCTAAGATTTTATATAGCAACTCAAGTCTCATAGTCTACTGTAGTCACAAAACCAATCATTGGAATAGGGCATTAAATCTTATAGCCACCAGATGTTTCCATATCCCTGCCTGTGATGTCTGTCTCTATCAGCTTTCTGTTCTGATCATTCTGGATGATCTGACTGCTTTGCTGAGGCTGACTCTGCTGATGAAGTCAGCATAGGTAGTCATGATAGCAGCTTATATTTGGGGGCACTTTAAGCATGCTAAGTATTTAAAATGATAAACAGTTTTCATCAATTCTAGAAACTACCATATAATAAAACTTCTCAAAGAATGGTCCACTTCAAATACTTGAGGGTACTTTTTATAACACAGGGTTTTGGGGGCCTTGCTGCAGAATTAGAATCTATATGGTTGAGAAATCTGCATTTTTAAGCACTCCCTGAAAATATGTACACTAAAGAATAGCTCACTAGAAAATAATTTATACTCTCCTTTTAGTGACAGATGACAAAAATTAGATGCAAGTGGTTTATTTGGGAGGTGTAGGGAACACTGGCAGGTGGATGAAGAAGTGACACAGAGAATACAGTCAATAATGGATGTATTAAGCCAGCTACCACTGTAGGTGGCTGGAGCTTAATCTCAGAAATGGTAGCATACATCTCTCAGGATTAACCAAGGATAGCAGAGAGTGGGGATATAAATACCTCAGCTCTCTTGCCTCTCAGCTGGGGTAAGGATTGCTTCTGGGTTGGTGATCAGTCTCCATCATGCCCAGCCTGCCATGCATGTGCCTGCAGAGCAACTGTCTGGAAATAGTTGAAATGTAGATATTAGAAGATGGAAGCTGACTGGAGCATAATAATACAGTAAATTCTGAGGGATAAAGGGGGTACTGAATGTCTGCCTCATTCTCTACCCATTGTATTCTAGAGAAAGTATTAATACTTCTTGTACTGACTCAATATTTATACTTATGAGGGTCATATGGGCAGTAAGATCTAGTTTAAAGGGGAAGGAGATCAAGAGGACTTGTCTTGAAGCAGTCTTGGCATGGTAAGCAACCTGTCTTGCCTTAGGTGGTATGTTTCTTCAGTAAGGTCTGAGGGCAGGAGGAATCTGAGAATATGGTAAGCAGTAAAACCCACCCCCTTGAAGCTATGACTTTGTGATCCTGCTATCTATAGTCAGGATTCTTTAAGCTCCTTACTTAAGATCATACAACCTGTACATGGTAAAGCCAGGATGCAAACACAAATCCATCTGATGTGAAAACCCATGGCACAATTATCATTTATGAAATATCATACCCTAGAGCAGTGGTTCTCACCCATGGTAGGGGTGGTAACAGTGCTCCCCAGGGGACATTTGGCGATGGCTGGAGATATTTTTGGTTATCACAACTTGGAGGGATGTTGCTGGCATCTGCTGGGGCTCTCCTGTGTATTATAGGATGTTTACCTCTACTCACCAAAGAATTACCTGGTGTAAAGTGTCAATGGTATGAGGTCAAGAACGCCTTCCTTAAAGGTTAAGGGCATGGGTCTTGGCCCTACTATTTAGTAGTGTTATTTAAGGAGCCCAATGTCCATAGCCCAAACTATGACACCAAGTCTCAAAAAAGCTAATATTTGTAAAGCATCTAGTTCACTGTCTTTCAGCTCACCCTAGTAGTAAAGTCAACCTCTCATGAAGGAAGGGCTATTCAACTAAGATGTTTTGAGTCACTCTGTATAAACACTACCAAATTTAGCTGTAAGGTAATAATGACAGAAGAGGGGAGAGAATATGTACTTTGAACACTTTGCTTTTCAAGTACACTTGACCATGCCTTGGTGTCAGTGCTTAGCAAGAAGTTAATACATTAGGGAAGGCAGTTGAACCTCGACTGTGTTGCTGTCTCTCCATCTCACAGAATTTGTTGGAGTCCAAGGCTCTGGAATCTTTTCACCATTAATCACCATTGCATAGACTAGAAAGAAAATGACACTCCTCTCCCAAAAATCAAAATCCATGGATTTTGTTAAGTCTTCACCAACTGTTTTGTATTTTATCAGCCTAAACACAGAAAAGTCTTTTCAACAGATGGATTACATCAGATTCTGTAAACATTGTAATTGTTTGGCAGGATTACTGCTTATGCTGAAAAATGTAATTTACAATGATACACACAGATGACATATTTTTCCCCAATGCACACAGCAACATAGTTTATGCTGTAAATGAGGACCCATCATATGCCTTCTGCACAGTGCTCATTAGCTCATCAAATCCAGAATTAAACAGCAATTATCTCCATCGTCTCAGACTGCTGTTTCTGCCATTTTGCTGTTTCATGGGAGCTTAAGTAATGAAATAAAGCACATTCGCTGTCCCTTTCTTCCCCACATATTCACAAAGAGATTCTGGAAGACAGCCAAGTGACACAGTGGTATAATGAAATCAGCCCTTTTAATTAGGTGTGGACAAAACAGATATTTTACTTTACTAAAAGGTAAGCATCCTGTAGTTTGGGCAGTTTCACAGTCATTGCCCAAGGAAATTTACAAAGACGCTGGTCTAGCTTACAAGGAACTCTTCTCAGATGATTGTTCTAGGAACGAATCAGAGGGCTTGGGAAAAGAATCATCTTAACTTACATAACTTCATTAGCCTCCCATTTTTAGAGTATTTTATTGCTAAAATCAAGGAGGGAAGAAATTGCAAGGAAATCAATCTCAGGCACGCTGCCAGTAGGAGGAAGACAGGCAAACCCAGACCTGTGGAAAGTTCAAGGCTAAAGGAAGAGCCCTCCAGTTGAGACTTCATCAGAACAATTGTGGGTTTATCACGTTGATAAATGAATGCTTCCTCTCTGCCAGGCACTGGGCTAAACTTGTCATTCCTTAGGTTGAGGCTTAAATGATTTTAAATGAGGACATTAAAGATGAGGGGCTTTGATAACTTGCCCAGTCACACCTGGATTCGAACTTAGTTCTGACAAAATTTGAGCCACTGAACCTGTGCTGAGAGAGGTTGCTCACATTTCTAAACCTATTTTTGACAAATCTTCAAAGAGAAACCTGATGTTTCTAAAATGTATGTAGTCCGCTAGGAAGAAATTGTTTTCTTTTCCCTGAATACTCAGAACTGAGGAATGGAGAAGAAGCAAAATCTTAGTGGGTTTGGGAGAGAAACAAAAGATGTTGGTTAAAAATAAAGCCATCTTGAAATATTTTCTTAAAGTTTTCTTCTCTCCAATTCTGAAAGAGTACACAGCCAAAATTTGTCTTAATAGTGATTACTTTGGATTGAATTTTTTTTCTTTATGCTTTTCTTAGTTTATTTTTTGACTTTGAACCTTAGAATTGGATACTTTTTTAATCAGATAACACTGAAGTAATAGTGTGCGCAGTGATTGCAACTTTCTTTGGATGAATAAAAAACATTCTGCAACATTTTATAACATGTACAAAAATTGTAAGTCACAGTTCAGTGAATCAAAGCAACATAAAAATCTTTGTGTTACTATACCCCTCACAGAGTTCAAGGCATTAGCAGGCCAGGAGATCCCTTCCTGACTACTATGGATCACTACCCACTTGTTCCTGACCTTGTAACTACTATGCTGTTCTAAACTATTGAGTTCTGCCTGATTTTGAGTTTTGTGTAAAGACAACACTTTTTTTTTTTTTTTTTTTTTGTGGTACGCGGGCCTCTCACTGCTGTGGCCTCTCCCATTGCAGAGCACAGGCTCTGGACGCGCAGGCTCAGCGGCCATGGCTCACGGGCACAGTCGCTCTGTGGCATGTGGGATCCTCCCAGACCAGGGCACGAACCCGTGTCCCCTGCATCGGCAGGCGGACTCTCAACCACTGTGCCACGAGGGAAGCCCAAGACAACATTTTTTACTCAACATTGCTTGATTGATTCGTGTTGCATTTAACTATAGTTCATTCATTTTCATTATTGCATAATATTAACAGATTTAGCAAATAAAAATTCAATATACCCAGTTAAATTTGAATTTCAGAAAAAAACCCAAATGTTTTAGTATGTCCCATGCACTATTTGTGATATGTTTAAATTTCAGGTAAGTCATTTAACAATGTAAATAATATCCTTATTTTATCTGGCAATCCTAATTTTATGACTTACAAATTTATCTAATACTCTACTTTTGGAGTGTTTTAGCTTTTGGCTACTGTATATATGTTGCTAAGAGCATTCTTATACAGGTATTTTAATTGTTAAAATTTTAAAACAAGTTCTTTCTTCTTCAATACATGAGTATATGCTTTTAATAAAAATGTGATCAAATCATAGTATCAAAGATTTTCATACTCTGAATGTTAAATATTTTTATTGGGTGGGAAGTATTCTTTCAGGCCACTGGAAATTAAGTTATAGTAAAATTATGGTCCACTTTGTTGGTTATTTAGATACTCAAGCCCAGTTCTAGAAAAATACTCTGTGGAGTTTAAAGAACACTGGGGAAGTAAAGGAAAATGAAGAGGTAGTTGCAGAACAAGCAAAATAGAATCAACTTGAGATTTGCTTTGGCTCTTTTCTAAAGAACATAAACATCATTGGAGGTATATTTCCAAGGAAGTAGGAATGGAGAGAAAGAAGCGGGGAAGAAAGGAAGGAAAGCAATTGAAAGTGGGGCATTACCGAGCTGGCCATGGCTTCGAGGAAACTTTACAGCGGTTGTTTAATCACAGGAGAGGTCCCTGGAGAGGCATCTGGGTGGTAATGCTCTCACACTTCCTGGTTGGAATAATCCACCTTGCTGTTAGGACATTGAGGAAGTCAGAATCTCTGTGGTCACAATCTAGTCCAACCTGGGCAGTGGAGCTGCCTGCGACCCACACAGGAATGTGAGGAAGGGTTTGCAGGCAGCCATTCCTTGCCTGAGGAGAGAAGGGACAATCAATTAATGATAGAGGGTGAGGCAATGGCTGTGCTGACCTGGGCTTTGCGGTCACAGATGGGCGAAGTCGTCACTCTGGCTGTCCCAGCTGGGAGATCAACCAAGCTTCCAGGGTTCAGAGGGCTAGTGGTGACTGAGCCAATCTGGTTTGGCATCTACATCAGACTAAATCCAAGAAGGAAGTGTTAGCTGGGGAGCACATGCTGATTTAAGGGGAACACACAATAACATAGGAAACCAAAAATTGGCTGTGGCCATATGAATAGTCACACAAATAAGAAACCTACCCTCTATTTGTATTACTTTGCTTTAATATAATTTTCCCCAACATTTTATTTTGAGATTGATAAGCATAGAAAAGGCTAAAGAATGATACATAAAACGCTCATGTTCACAACCTAAATTCTACAATTAATATTTTCTTTATTATTTACCATTAATTCAACATATTTAACACACTCAAGTTAACTTTCAGGATCAGATATTTTACCTCCAAATACTTCACCATGTAATTACCAAAAGGAGTTCAATGTTTGTTTAGTTTTCGTTAAAATTTACATTCAGTGAAATACATAAAATCTGAAGTCCTGTGTAATGTAGACTTTAATCATGTGTATTTCCCTCACGACTAATGCTTTGGGACATTTTTTTTTCATGTGCTCATTGGCTATTCCTAGAGCTATCTTGTGAAGTTTCTATTAGAATGTTGTACTGAGTTTTTGTTGTCTTTTATTGTTGAATTTGAAAATTCTTTATATATTCTGAACATTAGTCCTTTGTCAGGTGTATATTTTCCAGATAATTTTCTCCTAATTTGTGCCATATTTACTCATTTTCTTCATGGTATCTTTTGATAAGAATGTTTTAAATGTTGATGTGGTTTAGCCTATTCATTTTTCATGTTATTGCATTCTGTGGTTCTGTCTAAAAAGCTTTCTTTCTCTAAGTGCCTATCTCCAAAAAGTCTAAGGGAAAGTATAGTCAACTAAACCTTCTAGAAGAAAATTTAGGATAAGTTTAGTTGTATAATCCATCTGAAATTAAGTTTTCTGTAACAGTGTGAGACAGGAATTGAGGTTCATCTTTTTCTAAATGAATTTCTAGTGGGCCCAGCACCATTTGTTGAAAAGACTATGCATTTCACTGTGGTGCTTTTGGCAAAACTCTAATTGCAATGAAGTATGGGCCTATTTCTGGGACCTCTATTTCCATTCACCTATATTTGTTGATCATTATGCCAGTGTTTGAGTCCTCAGCTTCACAATCATGGTAGCCATGAAAAATAGGCTAGGATTGGTAGGGCAAAAGGGGATTGATACTCCCTGAAAAGCTCAATTTCTAGAGAATAGTCTTTATTTGGCAAGACTTTGACTTTGCAAAGAATAAGCTCCTGGTGCAGTCAAACTGCCTTTTCCCTAGAGCATTTTTAAAGAACAATTGGCAGCAATCATTTAACATCACATGGCCTGAGGTGGTGAAAACAGTGGGTATAAATAAGCTGACCAACATTAAGGAAAAGCTGGGAGTAACATGTCTACAGGGAGTTTGGAAAAACTACATATTCCTGGGAATCTAGGTCATACACATGTGTAGAGCTGTGCATACTCCAGCGTTGTGTGCATGCTAAAAGACCTGAGAATCCCTTGCTTCTGGCTGATAAGGAGAATATATAGAGAATATATATTCTATAAGTTATAGAATACTATAACTTAATTTCCTGTATAAGCAGGAGTGAAAGCTAAGGTAGAGTTGTAAATTACCTGCCAGAGCATTGATGACTTGCTTCTAAGCATACACCAAGCCTCTCTGCAGAGGTTGGGGGACTTATTGGTTCAAAGCATTAAGATCTGTTCAGTCATTAGCTGACCACTAAACTAACCAAGCAGAGAGTTCAATGGCCAAACATTTAAAGTGATGGTTCTTCCATTTATCATGCATAGTAAAACCCAGAGGAATTTAAACTGCAGAATCCCGGACTCAATCCTCAGAGATTCTCAGTCAGCACATCTGGGATCGAGTCCAGGGATCTGTGTCATCTTGACTGCTCAGAAGTTTGACTACCTCTTCAATAGGACAAATATAGCACATCAGTGATACAGATGGCTCACGGAAAGTATTTTTCTAAATGGAACCATAAGTCTCCATTATGATTTCTTAGTCTATGAAGTAAGGGCAAAAGAGTTTTGTTATAATAGGGAGGGAGCTGATGAGAATGATGAGGAAGACTCAGATGATTTCTGCTCTGAATATACTGAGGCACTTACAGGTTTTGTGAAGAGATTGGTGGCAAATAGGTAGAGGATAAAGCTATGTCAAACCCCAGACTCACAAGCAATCAGGTAGGGAGCAGTGTTTGAAATTATGGTAAAAATTACCAAAGGGGAATGAATAGGTTCCTGGCTGGCCCACATTAACTTTTTGCTCTGTAAAAGGCAATTAAACACTCCCCTGAGACAGTACTTAGTGAAAATGATGTGCCTTTGAAGGCCTTGGTCCTCAATATCAGGATCACCTGCATGTTCCATTTCTGACTTGCCATTAAAGATAGTCATTTGAAACGGAGGACTAACCTGATTAAAACAAGGGAGGCAGGTTAGGTTTGGCAGGCCTAGTCACTTGTTTTCAGTTGGTTTTACACTCCCACTAGCTGCCTCATAGATAAGCAACTGTTACTATAGTGACTTAAAGTTGTTTTTTTCGGAACTTGGAGCTGGACCTTGCTCAGTTCAGACCTGTTGAGAACACCGACCATTCAGCTGGACCTGTGTGTCTGATGGATGACCTTTTGACATTAGAGGCTAAAAACTCTACCTTCATAACTCAAGTTCAGAAAGTGGTGGCCTTAGCACATTCTATGAAGAGCCACGAAGCTCTACTATGCTTCCGCAGCCCACCGATTAATTGACTTTTCCTACCTCCGATCACCTTTCCCATGCCTCAGACAACCCTGCTTCTTTATCCCATAAATTTTCCTAAACCCTATCTTCGGGAAGGTGGATTTGAGATTTGTGTTTGTGTCTCCTCGCTTGGCTGTCATACGAATAAAACTTTTCTCAGCTGCCAACTTCTTTGTCTCCGGGTTTGGCTTGTCATGTGGCCTGCAAATGAACCTCTTTCAGTAACACGTTTGGTGTGCCGGCCAACAGAAAATGTCTAGACGGGACTTTTGTCCTTGGTTCCTCAGTCCCTTGCTGATGCTGAGAGCCTGGGGACAAGTCCCAGCAGCTACAGATGAGGATCACGTGTCCCAGGGACCATCACTGAGATTTCCCCAATGCAGAGCCACTGACCTTTTGTGTATAGTTTTGCTCTACAGATGAGAAATGGTTTCTGTGTTTGGAAGACTTCTTCCAAATGAGTGAGTGAATAACCTCATTAAAACGTGCCCATGCCAAAACTGTCTAATAAGCCTGATAAGATTGTACGTTGGAGTCCCTCCTTGGTGAAACTTTAGTCAGGCTAGAGTCCAGACTCTTGTGTTGGAGTCCCAAAGCTAGGATGATGGGTAGAGGCCCACCCTACCAGAGACAATATGAAAGCTGGGAGCTGCTGAGGTTCTCAAACCTGGATTAGAGTCATGGAGTTTTAGACTTATTTGCCTATGTTTTTCTATGTCTGATAGCCAATTCTTAACAAATAAGACTCTTTGGGGGCTCACTTTCTTGGTGACTGTAGAAAAACTCCCTTAGGAATTAAACTTATGAATGTCTTTTGACTCCAAAGAAAAGAGACAGTATTCCCTCCGATATTTTGGAACATTCCCAAGTGACTGGGGAATTTATGGAGGTGTTGGGATTCCTGCCCATGATGTGAAATGACCTCAGAGGGACTCACGTTTAAGAGAACAATCCTTCTGGGCCTTCATCATTCACAGCGAAGCAGTCGACATCAGCAGCTCCTCTGGGGCTTACTGTCCTGAGTTCTGTTGGCACTGGAAAATTTCTGCAAATACTACCAAGACAGACACTTATAAAGGTTTTGTTTGCTGAGGGCATGTGGAAAAAAAACCCTGCAAAATGGGAAATGTTAATTCATTCCCCCTTGGAGCTCTCTAGGTTGCATTCTCCAAAACTGGACAATGTTTAGCTATGAACCCATAAAAAGAAAAGATGTTTTGGTAACACCCCATGGCCGGAATATTTTTTTAAACTCGGGAGAAAACATGGCCTCAAAATGGATCCTTAAATTACAATTTTACAATTACATTTTGTTAATGGGAAAAAAATGGGATGAAACATCTTACATTCAACTTTATTGTTCTTGTACTAGAATAGACCAAAGAAAACGTAAGGTTATGATTCAACAAGAAGGAAAGGCAAAGAAACCTGTTTTGCCTGATTCTAATGAAAAGGAGGATAACTTGCTGTCAGGTGTTGAACATTTTGACTGCTCTTCCTCCACCCGCATATGGTGGACTTACTGATTCTGTCACCAGCAAGTGAGCCACAACGCCAGGCTTGGGCCCCCCCAGTCCTTGGAGGGTTGAAAAATAAGAATGGTCTCCCCCTCTCATACCCATCAAGGTACTCAATTTGGCCAGGGAGCTACCCAAAACCAGGCAAGGCATTATTCATTAAGGCAAGTCCAAGTGGAAGTAGGAACTCTGAGACTGGGCAGCTGATGGGATTGATTTGTTTCCATTCCTCCTTTTCAAATTTGGATTTATTGAATGGAAAGAATATGCAAACGTATTGAGATGACCCAAAAAGAACAAATATCTTTTCTACCCACAACTCAACCTGGGCAGATGTTAGAAACTTAAATTCCCTCCTTATTTCAGAAGAATGTAGAATGAGGATATCCTGAGACACCAGAAAACTTCGATATGACATTCCATGGTCTAAGTGCCTCTGACATACAGAGGAAGTTACAAAGGGGAGCAAGGGGCCTTGGGGAACCCTATGTCTCAACTGGTTGAAACTGCCTTTCAAGTTTTTAATGACAGACCAGGTTCAGGAGAAAAGGGAGGCACAAAAGATGAAACAGGCTGCTCTGCTGGTGGCTTCCTTGACACAGGGCAATGTTGGACCAAACTGAGGTCCCCCACAAGGGACCCAGCAGCAGGAAGAATTCCCCAGGGCCCCAAATGGGACCCCACCAATGTGTAGATTGCAAACAGCAGTCATGCTGGAAGAAAGAGTGTCATATCTTGAGTGAAGCTCCTGAATAAGGAGAACTATGGGGGAAATGTCACATGTCTGAGCTGACTGAGAATGACAGTGACAAGGAATAACAGGACCCAGGGGTTATTTTAAATCCTGCTGAGTCCCTTAATATTTCCCTTATGGAGCCCTGGTTGACTATGAATGTCAGAAGTCAACTTTTTGACTTTCTGATAAATATGGGGGCCACCTACTTGGTTCTAAATACCCTGGTTTTCTGAACTTTCTTCTGAGATTATGTTAGTAACTGAAGTGTCTGAGGAAACCCTGAAAAACCACGAGAGCAACCTTGCACATTGCAGGCTCTGTTGTTCCAATCCCAAAAGGAATACCCTCATCACTTTTGGAAGAGATACCGCAGGGCATGAGGTGGGAACTATGCACTGATGGGAGGCTGGGGAAAGCAAAATCAGCTACACCTATATGGGTCAGACTCAGTCCTTGGGCCAAAATTCCAAACTGAAATGCAGTACCCATTAAAGGAAGGGACAGAGCATGGAATTCAGCCTCTGCTAAGAGTCTTTCTTCAGTATGTTAGTGCACCCCTGCCTGTCTCCTGATAATACTCTAATTTTTCTGGCCCAGAAACCAGGCATAGATGCATACTGGTTGGTATAGGAGTTGAGAGCAATTTATTTAACTGTGGAAGATATTCATCCAGTGGTCCCTAACCCAGGACCACTCTGAAACTCTGAATCCCAAGAGTTGCTTGCTTTTGAATGGGAAGATCTATATACAAGAGTTAAACATCAGTACTGCTGGCCAGTACTTGCTCAGGGATTTGAAAGTACCCCCCTCCCATGTATTTGGGATAGTCTTGGCAAAGGATTTGAGGCACCTTTAACAAAATGAGGGAGCTCTGCTCCAATATGTAGATGATATTCTGATTGCCAGTAAAACAAAGGACACATTTGACCAGAATACAGTTTTGACTTTGAACTTTTTAGCTGAACAAGGTGTAGGGTGCCCAAGAAAAAGGGACAGATCTCCCAGCCCTCTGTTAAACACTTGAGCTTTGAATTCTCCAAAGGACAGAGAAAGTGGCTCCCAGACAGAAGGGAAGCTCTAGCCAGGGCTGCAGTTCCCACTACCAGGAGACAATTGCAGGGATTCTGGGAACAGTCAGGTTCTGCCACATTCCAATCTCCAACTTTGGACTCATAGAGAAAGCCCTTTATGCAGCTCTTAAAGGAGGAGTTAATGAACCTGTAGACTGGACTGGGAAAACCATAAGGCACTCCCAGTTATCAAAGAAAAGTTATTAACTGTCCCGGCTTAGGCCTTCCAGATATCAGGAAGCCTTTGACCTGTTTGCTCATGAGGGACAGGGAATCAGTCTTGGAGTATTGACTCAATACTTGAGCAGCATAAGGAGACCTGTTGCCTATTTCCCAAAACAGTGAGACAGAGTCACTAAGGGACGGCCAGTTTGCCTTCAAGCCATAGTGGCTACTTGTGACCTTTTCTGAGAAGCAAAACTAATTTGTACTGGGACAACATACCACTGTGTATACCCCTTACTGTACTTCCCCTCTTAGAACAGAAGGGAGGATATTCATCAACCTCAGGAGGTTAGAAGAATATCAGACTATATATATATTATTGGATAACCCTAATGTCACTTTAAAGGCAGCCTCAACCTTAAACCCAGCCATGCTGCTTCCCACTAGTAGTGAGGAACATGTACCTGATTATATTCACATAATTGAACAAGTCTATCCCAGCTGCCCCTCCCTGAGAGACTTGCCATTGGAGAATCCAGACCTTGAGCTGTTCACAGTTGAGAGTATATTTATGGACCAAGGACAACACAAAGTTAGGTATGTGATGGTGACCCATCAATAGACACTGGAAGCAGAAGCCCCCCACAAGGTACGTCTGCACAAAAGGCCCGAAATATAGCACTGACCAGAGCCCTCCATCTAGGTAAGGATAAGAGAGTATTTTTCACTGATTCTAAATATGCTTTTTTAGTGGTCCATGCCCATGGGGGATTTGAAATGATACAGGACCGTTAACTGCAGGGAAGAAGGACCTTAAACATGTGAAAGACATTTTAAACTTATTAGAAGCTGTCATGGAAGAAAAGAACTGGCCATTGTACATTGCCCAGGGCATTCACGATCAGACTGATCGCTTAAGGGAAAAATCAAGCAGAACAGGCCAGGAAGCTGGTGGCCAGGACCAAAACACATAGATCCCCATGTTGGCCCTGACTCCTGATGTGGATTTGGCAATACATTATCCAAAGTATTCTCCTGAGGACTTAGGAAGGGCCAATGAATGGGGATTTGATTAGAGTTCTGACCATCCTCAGGACCCCTACTATAGGTACAGCAAGGAAGGATGGATTTATAATGGACAAGACCCTGTATCTGAACATCTTCTGGAGGATGTCATAAATCTTATACACCAGAGCACACACTATGGGAGGGACATCACCCTCCACTGGATTCAGAAATTCATGATAGGACCAAACATGCAAAGGACTATTCAAAAGTAATACAGAAATGAATGGTATGTGCTATAAACAAACTAGAAACTGGGCCACCTCAAGTAATCAGAGGAGTTCAGGCCCGAGGCACTGGACCTGGAGAAAACTGGCTGATTGACTTACTGTGATGCCAAGAACCTCTGGAAATTTTAGGCACATACTAGTATTTGTGGACAGTTTCACTGGTTGGGTAGAAACTTTTCCTTCTGGTCCAAAAAGGCTTTCCAGGTTGCAAAATCCTTACTAAAAGAAATAATTCCTAGGTTCCCTGCTTCAGGTGAGGTGGCCCCTAAAAGTAATCTCTAATTTAGCCCATAGGAAATGTTACATGGGAGCCCTTTTCTATGTTCTAGAATTGATTTAGGAGACCCAGAGAGAACTGATATCTTAAGGAACTAGATGCTGTCTGGTATATGTACCATTATTGGGAGCTACTGTAACTGCTTTATATCAGTTTGCTTCCAGCAGGATGATGTTTCTCACAGATGCTCTTCTGTCCAACTTCTGTCCTGGAGACTGGGTTCTACCAAAATCGTGGGAAAATAAGCATCTAGAAAACCAGCTCTATCCTTGCTGGACCAGAATTTGAGGTCCTACTCGTGACCCATTCCTCAGTGATATTAAAAATGAGTCAAGCCATGGATTCATCACACTTGAGTTAAGTTGGCTCCACAAGGATGATCAGTGACACCTCTTATCTACAGAAACGTCACAGAGAACAGGACCCACGCTGTAGGAGAACAGCACGACCATAGTCATCCCAACATTAGCTGGCTCCACACCTCCCTGAATGGACAAGTGAACCCCTGATAGGTCTCAAGTTGCTATTCAGAAGGCAGTTTCCTAAAGCAACGAGTAACTCACTTGTTAGATTACTTGCTTGACTCTTCTAAATCCACATGTTGAAGTAGAAAAAAGATTACCCTTCTCTTTTTTGTCATGCTTCCTTGTTGGCTTTGACCCCTCCCTTCCTCCCCCCCTCCCCCCCAGCTTGGAGGGACAATTCAATGACTAGGATTTCCCAAGCATTAGCAAAGGCAGGTAATCTTTCTCAGTGCTGGATATGTCATCCAAAACCACCTTCCTCACGTGATCATACTATTCCCTTTTTTGTGCCTGTAACGATTTTTTTCAGCATCCCTAAATTTACTTTGACATCAAAGCAAAAGCCTACAAGTGTAACCAATAAAGTTAGAATGGTTATTCAAGGCCCTTTATCTCCTGTTCCTTGTTTATTCCTAACTCCCACTTGCCCCCAACCCAGACTAGGATAATGATCTCTGGAGAAAAAAAATGTAAACCAAAAACTTACTCCCACCAAAACCAGACCTTTTCTGATGGGAAAAACTAGGCTTTTCTGTTTACTAAATGGCATTATTCACTTCTCTCCCCATTGTCCCCTGTTCTTATTTTCTAGTCCAGGAATGGTATACTCCAACATCAGGTTACAGGTTCTCTCAATTATGTCAAGGTTTCAAAATGGAGACGTGATATTTTCAAGGAGTCAAGCTGTAAACTACACTACTCTTCATGTGTAACTCAGTGACCACTAGCTTGAGCAAGTTCTAGACCGTCTCCGTAAGAATGAGAGACTCAGTTCCAAAATATGTCTGACATTCTCTGTGCCTCCTTAGGACACATCTTTGCAGTTCCAGTGATCACCTTAGGGTCTATACATATTGAGACAACTGGAGAATTGGAGGCCCCTCCCTACTAGTGTACTTAGTCACTCCCCTTTCTGTCCATGACTCCAATGAGACTTAGCATTGGACTAGTCCTTTTGAATTGTTCTCGAGAATAAGAAAGGCTGCTTACTTACCTGGATATCAAGAGGATGGCTTTCCGTACATGTTTTGTAGAGTACTTTTACCACGGTGGGGAGTCAGATCACATGAGCAACCGATTGAGACCTTTTCCATTACCCTAGGCATAATAGCACATGAAACTGCCTTAGCTACTGCTGCCCAACAGAAGGAAATTGTCTTTCTCGACAAGGTAGTCCTAGATAACCACAGAGCTCTAGATGACATCCTGGCTGAACAAGGTGGAGTTTGTGCTGTTGCTATTACCTCCTGCTGTACATGCTTTAATGCTTCGACTGAAATAGAAACCCATATAGGCAAAATAAGGCAACAAGCTACTTGGCTACAATAGGTATCACCAGAAGTGCCGGGTCCAGACCGGTTTTCAGGGTAAAGCTCCTGGATTCCACAAGGGAAGATCTAATCTTCAGCGACTATTAAAGCTTGGGTTATTGATACTTCTCATCCTTTTAGTCCAGTATTTGCTTATAAAATGAGCTCTTAGATGTTGTACTGAACAAGGCAGGACAATTCTAATAATGTAAAATGTCAACCTGAAACCTGGAACCAGAGACTATTTCCAAGTGAACGCTAAAGAGTTTCATTTCTCAAGCCCTTGTTAGGCCTAAGCCCTTTGCCACCAGGATGTAGCCAGAGAGGTCGTTTGTGCGTTCCTCATTCTTGAGAGATTCAGGGAAAGACAAGGGCACACCAAAACCCAGAGCTAACCTGATTAGGCCCACCAAAACTAAACTGCCTCTCTTGCTTTTAGATGATTTTAAGCTAAACTCCCACTAGCTTCCTTATAGTAACACCTCTGATATTTAGGTCCCTATAGTAACCCTTGCTCAAGTTGCTTTTCAGGAACTTGGAGCTAGATCTTGCCCAGAGCAGACAGGTTGAGACCACTTGCCATTCAACTGGGCCTGAGTATATGATAGATGACCTTTTGATCACTGGGGGCCAAAAGCTCAGGTGTGCTACCACCACACCTTTTTCTGAACTTGTGTCTTATGAAAAGACACATTTTTCTTACCTTCAATCACCTTTTCCAATGTCTCAGACCATCCTGCCCCTTTACCCTGTAAAGTTCTTTAAACCCTGTCTTCAGGGCCATGGCTGGAGTTGAGATTTGTTTTTATGTCTTCTCACTTGGCTGCCTCATGAATGAAACTCTTCTCAGCAACCAAACTCTACTTGTCAGCATTTAACTTGCTGCTCCTCTGGTAAATGAACCTGGTACAGTAACAAATTACACAAACCAGGCAGCAGAAAAAGTCAAGATAGATCTTTGCCATGGTTTGTCTCCCCTTGTTCATACTGAGAGCTGCTGTGGATGAGTCACAGCAGCTGCAAAGGTCAGGGAGGAATCCCTGGTCCCCAGAACCATCCCCAGGATTTCCCTAGTACAGAGCTGCCCACCTTTGGTACCCAGTTTCCCTTTGTAGCTGAGAAACAGTTTCTGTGTTTGGAAGATGCCCTTTGGGTGAGTAACCTTGTTAAAATGCACCAGTTACTAAATTGTCTAATAATCTTGTCAAGATTATGGGTTAGAGTCCCACCTTGGGCAGACTTTTGTCTGGCTAGAGTCTGGACCCTTGAGTTGGAGCCCCAAGGCTAGGGTGGAGGGTTAGAGGCCCACCCTATGAGAGAAAGCATGGAAAGTGAGTGCTTCTGAGCTTCTCAAACCTGGGTTAGAGTCCCAGAGTTTTGGCCTTGTTTATCTATGTCTGTTTCTGATTGTCTTATTTGTTCAAAATTGGCTATTTAGGGGTCGAATTTCTTGGTGACTGTAATAAAAGTACCTGAGGAAATAACTTTAGGAGGGTTCTTTGACTCCAAAGAAAAGGGGCATTGTTCCCTCCAGTCTCTTGGGAAGTTCCAGGTGACCAAGAAATTTATGGAAGTGTTGGGGCATCTGCTTGTGACGTGTAACAACCTCCTAGGGACTCCCATTTTTTTTTTTTTTTTTTGCGGTACGCGGGCCTCTCACTGTTGTGGCCTCTCCCGTTGCAGAGCACAGGCTCCGGACACGTAGGCTCAGCAGCCATGGCTCACGGGCCTAGCGGTCCACGGCATGTGGGATCTTCCTGGACCGGAGCATGAACCTGTGTCCCCTGAATCGGCAGGGGGACTCTCAACCACTGTGCCACCAGGGAAGCCCAGGATTCCCTTTTAAGAGAACAATTCTTCCAGGCCTTCATCATTCCCGGCAAAGCAGTCGGCATAGGCAGCTCACCTGGGGCTTACTCACCTGAACTTTGCTGGTGCTGGAAAATTTCTGCAAATACTACCCAGTCAGCCGCTTACAAAGTTTGTGTTTGCTGCAACTGCATGGAAAAAGCTCTCCAAAATGGGAAACGTTAATTCCATTCCCCTTTGCAGCCCTCTAGGTTGCATTATCCAAAACTGGGCAATGTTTAGTTATCAACCTGTGAAAATAAAGAAGATGGTATATTTTGTAATACCACTTGACCACAATATTCTTTAGACTCCAGAGAAAAATGTCTTTGAAATACAATTTACAATTAGATTTAAATAGTAAATAAAAAGAATAATGGGGCGAAAAATCTTTCACAGAAATATCTTTTATGTTCTTGTACCAGAATAAATGAGAGCAAAGAAAAGATTATGGTCCAACAAGAAGGAAAGAGAGAGACTTGTTTTGCCCGATTCTAATGAAAAGAGGGAGGACTTGCTGTCAACTCAGTTAAACCCTCGGATTGCTCCTCCTCTACCCCCATATGGTGGCCCTGTTGACTCCCCATCATGACCTCAGGCTTGGGCCCCCTTCCCCAATCCCTGAGGGTCCAGAAATAGGAATGGTCTCCCCCTCTTATCCCTGTAAGGGTACTCAATTTGGCCAAGGAGCTACCCAAAACAAGGCAGGGCATAATCCATTAAGGCAAGTCCCAGTGGAGGTATGAACTCTGAGACTAGGCATATGGTGGGGTGGATTTGGGTCCATTCCTCCTTTTCAACTGTGGATTTATTGGATTGGAATATGCCAACTTATCCACATAACCCAAAGAGAACCAAAAAACCTTTTCAACCCACAACCCAACCTGGGAAGATATTAGAAATTTATTAAATTCCCCTATTTCAGAAGAATGTAGAATGGTGCTAGAAAAAGCTAGGGAAGAGGCAGATTGGCTTCATGCAGATACCCCCTGGCAACCTGGTGTGTGCTGCAGCAGGCACAGCTATACCAGCAGAGGATCCTAATTGGGATGTGAATGCAGGACATAGACCAAATTGAACATTTACAAGATTGTATTCTTGCAGGGCTATAAAAAGGGGTGCTCCAAATAGAGAAGTCCTATAAAGTACAGGAGAAAACAAAAGCCAAAGGAATCTTTAGAGTTTCTCGAAAGATTCTTTGAAGCCTATAGTCAACACACTGATTTTATATATATATATATATATATATATATATATATATATATATATATACCAACTATATATATAAATATATATACCAACTATATATATATATATCCTGTGACACCAGAGAACTCCAATATGACATTCAATTGTCTAAGTGCCCCTAACATATAGAGGAAGTTACAAAAAGTAGAAGGAGCCTTGGGGAAGCCTATGTCTCAACTGGGTGAATTTGCCTTTCAAGATTTTAATAACAGAGACCAGGTTCAGGAGAAAAGGGAGACACAAAAGATGAAACAGCAGCTGCTCTGCTGGGGGCTGCCTTGACCCAGGGCAATGTTGGGCCAAACTGAGGTCCCCCGCAAGGGACCCAGCAGCAGGAAGAATTTCCCAGGTCCTCATGTGGGACCCCACCAATGTGCAGATTGCAAACAACAGTCACGCTGGAATGGAGTGTCATATTTTGAGTGAAGCTCCTGAAGGTGGTGAACTATGGGGGAAACACCACATGCCTGAGCTAACTGAGAAAGACAGTGATCAGGAATAATGGGGCCCAGGGGTTCTTTTAAATCCCACTGAGTCCCTTAATATTTCCCTTATGGAGCTCCAGCTGACTACAAATATGAGAAATCAACTTTTGACTTTCTGATCAATGTGGGGGCCGCCCACTCCGCTCTATATACCTTGTTTTCTAAACTTTCTTCTTAGACTATATTAATAACTGAAGTGTCTGGAGAAATCCTGACAAAGCTGTTTCTGCAGCCCTTAGATTGTCAGATGAGGAAGACTCATCTGGAGCATAATTTTCTGTACATGCCTGCATGTCCCATTCCTCTTCTAGGAAGAGATTTACTAACCAAATTAAATGCAAGTGTTACCTATGCACCTGGACAAATGGACACCAAGTATCACCAGGGCAGGCTTGCGCATTGCAAGCTCGGTTGCTACAACTCCGAAAGGAATAGCCTACAACACTCATGGAAAAGATACTGCAGCACGTGAGTCCAGAAGTATGGATGGAAGGGAGGCGGGGAAGAATAAAAACAGCTGTACCTCTACAGGTCAGACTCAGTTGAAGGAAGGGGGCAGAGCAAGGGATTCAGCCCCCGCTAACAGCCTTCCTTGAGTATGACTTAGTGTGTCCCTGACGGTCTCCTTATAATAGTCCAATTTTAATTTTCCAGCAGCCAGGCACAGATAAATACAGGTTTGTACAGGATTTAAGGGCAATTAATCAAATTGTGGAAGATATTCAGCCAGTGGTACCTAACCCATACACTCTGTTCACCATGGACTTCAAAGTAGTGAGCAAACAGAAGTCCCCAAAGATGCCTTTTCCTGCATATCCCTGAGCTTTAATTCCAAGAGATTTTTGCTTTTGATTGGGAAGATCTAGATATAAGAGTTAAACCACAGTACTGCTGAAACTACTTCCTCAGATATTTGAAAGTGCACTTACTATATTTGGCAAAGTCTTGACAAGGAACTTGAGAGACATTTAACTAAATGAGGGAGCTCTGCTCCAATATGTAGATGCTATTCTGATTGCCAGTAAAACAAAGGACACCTCTGACCAGAATATGGTTTTGAATTTGAACTTTTTGGCTAAGCAAGGTGTAAGGTGCCCAAGAAAAATCTCCAGCCCTCTGTTTAATACTTGGGCTTTGAACTCTCACCAGGACAGAGAAAGTGGCCCCTGACACAAGGGAAGCTTTAACGAACACTGCAATTATCTCCTGGTGGTGGGAACTGCAGGGATTCTGGTAATGACCAGGTTCTGCTGCATTCCAATCTCTAAATTTGGACTCATAACAAAAGCCTTTTATAAAGCTCTTAAAGGAGGGGACTATGAAACTCTGGACTGGGGAATGCCATAAAGGTACCTGTGTCTATTCAAAGTGACAATGGCTGAGCCTTTGTGGCAAATATAACTCAAGCATCTGGTGGCTTAGGTATTGGTTGGAAATTATGTGCTCTGTGGCAATTGCAATCTACTGGCAAAATGGAAAAGATGAATCACACTCTTAAAGAATTTGGTTAGGGTTTGTCAAGAGACAAATTTGCCTGGGATTAAGGCCTTACCAGGGACACTGCTTCGGGTGATGGTGGCTCCTAAAAGCAATCCCTATTGAGCCCCGATGAAATGTTATATGGGAGCCCCTTTCTATGTTCTAGAGTTGATTTAGGAGACCAGAGGGTACTGGAATCAAGGAATCAGACACTGTCAGGTATGTACCATCAATGTGAGCTACTGTAACGGCTCTACCTAAGTTTCCTTCTAACGGGTTGATGTTTCCCACAGATGCTCCTCTGTACCACTTCTGTCCTGGAGACTGGGTTCTATTGAAATCGTGGAAAAATAAGCATCCAGCAAAGCAGCTCCATCCTCACTGGACCACAGTTTGAAGTGTTACTAGTGACCCATTCCTCAGTGATATTAAAAATGAGTCAAGCCATGGATTCATCACATTGAATTAAGTGGCTCCACAAGGATCCTCAGTGTTACTAGGTCCTATTTACGGAACACTCACAGGGAATGGCAACCACCCTGTAGGAGAACATCACGACCGTCATCACCCCAACCTTGGCTGGTTCCACACCCCAGACACTGACCTCCCTGAATGGTGAACCTCTGATAGGTCTCAAAGTGATATTCAGAAGGCAGTCTCCTAAAACAAGGAGTAACTCCCTTGTTTGATTACATGCTTGATTCTTCTAAATCCACACGTTAAACTAGAAATATGATTGCCCGTCTCCTTTTTGTCATGCTTCCTTGTCTTTGACCCTATGCCCCCTCCCCCAGGCTTAGAAAGACAATTCAATGATTAGAATTTCCCAAGTGTTGGCAAAGGCAGTTACTTTCTCAAGCTGTTGGATAATGTCATCCAAGCCCTTCTTCTGCACATGATCATGCTGATCACCCTTGGTTGTGCCATTAACACATTTTTCAGCTGTCCCTCACTTTACTGTGACATATACTCAAAAGCCTACAAGTGTAACCTATAAAACTAGAAAAGGCCCTTCATCTTCTGTTTCTTGTTTCTTCTTAACCCTCCCTACCCAGACAAGGATAATGGTCTCTGGAGAAAGTGTAGAAACAAAAAGTTTAAACTGCCATCAGAACCATATCTTTTCTGTTGCAGAAACTAATGGCATCTAGTAAAGAAGTGAGCCTACTCAGTTCTCATCCCTGGCTTATTTTCTAGTCCTGGAGAGGTACACCCCAACATCAGATTATGGGTTCTCTCAATTATGCGAGGTTTCCAAAAGCAAGACTTGGTATATTTTCAAGGAGTGGGTCAACCTACTCCTCTCTCAAGCTGTAGAGTATAGTACTCTTCACGGGTTCTAACTCGTAGTGAGCCCTAACCTGAATAAGTTCTAGACTCTCTCCTCAAGAATGAGACATCCAATTTGCAAAATATGTCTGTCATTTTCTGTGCTCTCTCAGGATACATCTTTGCAGCTTCAGTGATCAACTTTGGGCCTATACACGTTGAGACAATTGGATAATTGGTGGTACCTCCCTACTAGGGTACTTAGCTGTTCCTTTTCTGTCCATGACTCCAATGAGACTCAACATTGGACTAGTTCTTTCATATTGTCCTCCAACTTAAAATGGGCTCCTACCTACCTGGATATCAAGGGGATGGCTTTTGGTACATGTTCTGTAGAGTTTTCTTACCATGGTGGGGAGTCAGATCATATGAGCACATGATTAGGAAACTTTCCATTATCTTAGGCATAATAGCACATGAAGATGCCTTAGCTACTATGCCCATCAGAAGGAAATTGTCTCATTAGACAAGGTAGTCCTAGATAACCACAGAGCTCTGGATGACAACCTGGCTGAACAAGGTGGAGTTTGTGCTGTTGCTAATACCACCTGCTGTGCACACATTAATGCCTCTACTGATGTAGAAATCCATATAGGCAAAATGAGGCAACAAGCTACTTGGCTACAACAGGTATCCCCAGAAGTACCAGGTCCGGATTTGTTTTCAGGGTGAAAGTCCTGGATTCCACAAGGGAAGAAAATCTATTCTTCAGGGACTGTTAATGCTTGGATATCTATACTTCTCATCTTATCTATATTTTGACCTGGTATTTGCTTATAAAACATGCTTTTAACTGTTGTGCTAAAGCTGTTGAATGAGGAATGAGACACGACAATTCTAATAATATAAAATGTTAGCTGGGAAATAGAGACTATTTCCAAATGAACGCTAAACAGTTTTGTTCCTCAGACTCTTGTTAGGCCTATGCCCTTTGCCATCAGGAAGTAGTCAGAGGGGGCTTTTCCCTGTATCCCTCAAGACAAATGAACAAAGACAAGGGGGCATTAAAACCCAGGGGAAACCTGCTTAGGCCTGCCAAACCTAACCTACCTCTCTTCCTCTTAGTGGATTTTAAACTGAACTCCCATTAGCATCCTTATTGTAAAATATATTGGATATATGGGTCACTATAGTAAGGATTGCTTAAGTTGTTTTTCAGGAACTTGGAGCTTGTTCTTGTGCAGTTCAAACCAGTTGAGACTTGGATCATTTAAGTGGCCTGTGTGAATGTCTGATGGATGACCTTTTGACCTCAGAGGGCCAAAGGCTCCACTCTCAGAACACACCTTTCTCTGATCTTGTGTCCCATGAAGAGCCATGGAGCTCGACTGTGCTTGCACAGACCATCAGTCACCTCAACTTTCGTACCTCCAATCACCTTTCCCCACACCTCAGACCATCTTACCTCTTATCTCATACATAGCCTAAACCTGATTTTCGAGAAGGTCCATTTGAGATTTGTTTCCATTTCTTCTCCCTTGGCTGCCTCCTGCATGAAACTTCTCAGCTGCAAACCTCAGTGTCGAAGCATTTGGCTTGCTGTGCATTTGGCAAACAAAACTGGTTTGGTAACAATTTCATGCTAATCTCATTTCTAAAACAGTTGTGAACTGATTACATAATTTCCTTTAACTTTTATTGTAAATGGCTATTTCAAGTGATTTTCCTTAACGTGTAGCTTAGCAAGAATCATTGCTTTTCAGTCATAAAATTTTAAATGTAGATATTTATTCAGACACTGTTTTGAGTTTAAAGTTTCCTTCTATAATATTTTCATTATAGAACATGATACGTACACATAGAACATGTATATGGTTGTTGCAAATCAGTTTCTTAAGAAAGCAGGCTGAGGTGGAGGTTTGTTTGCAGAATGTTTCCTGGGATGTGCTCTCAGGAGCAATGCCCATTGCGGGAGGAGAGGAAGCAGAGTGGTGCAGAGGGAGAAGTGGATCTATGCTATAGTACATCAAAGGCTTTAGCCAATCCTACAGAGAATTCTGGATCTGGAATGACCTTTCAGAGTCAACCTAAAGTGGAGCAAGAGTGCTGGTACTTTTGTATCTATTCTTAACAGTCACTGAATGCAGGCTGGCTCAGGAAGTAAGTATGATCCTGGGCTGGTAGCTCTTTTCAGCCAAGGGCAAGGTGAAGATTCAGCTGGACGTATTTAGCTGGCAACATTTCCAGAAGCTGAGGGAATTATGCCTAATCCTGAATTGGGGGTGGGTGTGAGAATGGGGCATCCAGATAGGATAACATCCACTATAGTTCAATCCATATGCTACTTGGATGAAATTGCCTCATAAGGCCTGGAAGAAGATTCTGTTGGGCTTCTTTCCCTTAGGGAACAGAAGCATTAGTAGAACCTACAGTCCCTGCATCTGGTCTGAATGACATCAATGATATTTATTATACAATTCCTCCCACCCCCTTCTAGATTTCCCTCACCCTTGACTAGCTCCTCTGCTGACCTTTTTATTTAAGCTACAATAGGGTAGTAGTGGTGGCCAAAGCCCTGCTGGCAGGAAAGACCGAGGGTCCTCTGTGTCAGGTTACCATGCCCTTCTCAGGCTGGGGTTGTTATACCTGCCTTTTCACCATCACAATTTATCAAAGAAATACCAAAAAGTGCCAAATTTGTCAACTAGGTTCCATACTTATTGTATCCATTTTGTACCAGCAGCCCTACCTTCTCCTGACAATCAGGTCCAGGATGTTAATTCTTCTTGCCTGCTGACCTCTTAGCACCAGGGCATGGAAGTTGCTTTGTGCCAGCCTTAGCTTGAGATATAATGGGATTCTTGCTATGTTCACTAATGGAAGCACTACCATTCAGGCAACCATGTTCCCTTCTACAGAACTCGAAGCTGCAAAGACTAGAAATACAAGTTACCAAATTTAGTAATTAGGAGAGATAGAAATGGGGTCACCTTTCCTTTTACCCTTTGGCTCCTGGGCCCAAGGATTTTACCTGTTGGTGATATAGCACCATACCATAGTTGTTGATTTAGTTTGCACGTGCACTCTGGTGATGGGGTACCAACCTCCAGCATGATCGTTTTTTAAGCTGGGCTCTCAGATGTACTTTACACAGGCCGTTCCATCACTTCATCAAGCCTGGAGCTCTGGGTGGTACAGTATGGTATAGGACCAAGAAATCCCATGGTCATATGTTCACTACTATCCTACTTTGCTATAAAGTGGCTCTCTTACTCCATGTAATATTCAAGATTCTCTGCCACTGGATCAAACACCCTGTAGGCCTTAGGATAGGAATATTGGTCAAGGCCCTGCTGGCAGGAAAGGCAAACCTATGCCTGGAATGTGTCCATTCCTGTCAAAATGAACTGTCAAATGACCAGTTGGTCTCCAGAGATGTTGCCATATTCTGTGGCTGGTATTTTGTAGGTTGGGCAGAGTCAGCAGCTAGACCAGCACTGGTGAATGGGAGTCAGTGATTTTGGATTCATGAAGAGCTTCCATCTCTGTCATCATAAATAATCCACTCATGTGCATATTGGTAAAGCATTGAGGTCAATGATGTGAATGGTTCTTGTCAACTGGCAGAACCGTTCTGTCTACCTTATTGTGTAGTGTTCTGCGGTAGATGCCTTTCTCGTGGGTGTTAATACAAAGGTCCTCATCATTATGCCCACTCCCATATATATGTCCACATGCCTCTTCCCCAGAACTCTTTGCCCCCTTGTCTTCTAGACTTTGTTTCCAGGCCCTACATGAGCTACGCAGGTCATTTGTCACGATTCATGATTTCATGTATATTCTGAGTTCCTTCTTTTTCCAAAGCGTTAATCTAGGTACACCACTCAAAACCCTGCCTACCTGGAGGTTTTTTATCTCTAGTTCCTGAGTTTAGCTGGATATAGTAGCAGTCCTTTGTTTTAGCTGCATATGAGATGACATATTTGGGTGCAAACTTCCATCATTTTACTTTTGTCATCTGCTGAATAAATCTCCTACATGTCTATAGATGTGACTTGAAGGAGAGGTACAACGAAACGTCTGTGGATGACATGACAGTCTGGGCCACATAATTGTATAGCTTACTTATGTTTGGTCCTGGATGTACAAGTTCCATTTCATGATAGATTACTGCTAACCTACCTGAATTTGTGACTTGCTTAATCTGACAGACCCCATCAGGATGGGCAGTTCTGGCCAGACTCCCTTGGGGTCCTGGGATAAGATGCTTAATTTCTACTAAGTGCAGTTGAATACTAAAAGGTATGTTTCAATGGTACATAGTTCTCTGATACAGGAGGCCTGGCCTTGTTCTATGTTGTGATTTTACTAGACCATGACATTAATTCTACATATTTTTCCTTCATCATAGATACCACTAATACCATAGGACATGCCAGATTGTATGGCTTGAGCAGCAGGGCCCTATCCTACCCCAGGCACCATTCAAAGCTGGCAGCCTTTTCTGTCATCTGATATATAGACCAGAATGTTATTACCAAAGGAGCATGTACTGCCTCTGGAACATGAAGAGGTATATCAGCCATTGATTGTATTTCTTTCTTCATGGTGAAGATGGTCCTTTACTTTGAAGCTATACCCTGCAAGCCACCGGACTCCTAAAAACCTCCCTGAAATGATAGTCTCTTGAATCTTCCTGTGTTTTAAACTCTTACCCTCTGCTATGCCTCCAATATATTTTCCAATTCTAGTTTATCTGGGCCAATTGTGATGTCATCAATATAGTATAGAAAAGTAATGAAATGTTCTGAAAAATGTCCAGATGTATCAGTATTTTCAGACTATTTTGACAGAAGGTAGAATAGACATAGCCTTAGGAAGACAATTATATACATGGATAGCCTTGTTGCAGGCCTTTGTACCTGAGGTGATAATAACCAGCTATAGCAAAATGCCTCATCTAATACTGAATTGAATTTAAGTAATCTACTTTCTCCAGGAACTTTCTTCAGAAACCTGGATTTCTAGGGACAAGATTGACAGTTTAAGGAAAACATGCATTTTTTCTGTTTGGTTTTTTTTTTTTTTTTAGTTGTGGTACACTTTCTTTCAAGGATGTAATATTTGGCCATTAGAGATGAGCTTTAGAAACTTCCCTTTTTTCACTTCCATGATGTAAGTTCTTACCCAAGTTAAGAAAATGGTATTAGGGTTCTGCCAATGACCAAATATATTCATTGCATTTACACAGTCAGGTCCAGGGAATTGATCATTGATTGGGTAGGTCCATGGATACTGAGTCTGTCAGGACTCAATTATCTGACCCAACATGTAACCTAACATGACAATGATTATGCTTTGTATCTCCAAATATCAACATTGTGAGGGCCAGAATGCATTTCTAGTAATTTACAAGAGGCTCTTATCTCCTACAGAAAAAGAGCAGAGGCCCAGAAGCTAGCTTAGAGACAAAGCTCAAAACACATTGCATGCTCAACTATAGCAGGTCTCTATGCTAAGGTGAGGGCTCTGTTTGGAAAAACATGAGGCCCTGAAACATCAGATGGGGACATCTGTGTGGGTCCTTAATGATTTTAGCTCTTCAAACTTCCCTGAGTCTTGAGAACCAAGGAGGAATTGCCTCTCAAACATGCACCTCACAAATTTACTTCTCCACGAAAGAGATAGTCCCTGTAGATGTGCTGCTTATATTTTCTTTCAAGAGAATGATATACAAGGAGATTAGATGGTGTGGACATCCTCCAGCTGCTGTCTCTCCCAAATGCAGGATCCATACAAGCAACAATCTTTTTGGGATGCTCCCAGCTAAGGACTGAGCATGGCACGGTTATAGGAACATTGCCATTCCCCTCTGGTGCAGGACTTTTATAGGCAAATTTGAGAAAATTTTGGCCAGTGGGGAGCCCCAGTCAGAACTGCACTATAGTCTGTCTCCTCTTATCCAATCCTCCTTTCTTTTTCTCCTGCTTCAGATGTCAGACCTGCACCGCATTTCAAAGTCTCTTCCTCCCAACTCCTGCTCCCATATCCCTGTTATCCTTACAGTTTTTCCCAAAGTATTTCCATTCGATGCCTGTTTCTTGGAAGAGCCGAACGAACACGCTTCCTCTAATCTTATGGATGCTGACTTTGACATATCTTCTCAGATGATTTGAACTTTCTAGGTGACATATCTTGTTACCTGGCTTTTAGGTAATGCCCAGGCTGGCTGACCTGGGAACACTTGTCAATTCTCACATTAACCACACTCAATTCCTCTGTGTCAACCCATCTAAGCCTCACAGACATGGGAGGTAAAAGATGACTAAAGACCATGTCAGCATGCCCCAAGATCCTATTATTCTCAAACAGCCCCAGAGATATACTAAGAGTCTCTGAATATTTTCTACAAAGGCTTTCACTCAGTGATTGGACTCAGAACAGTACAAGAAACAGGACAAATTCAAGTGATCACAGTGTCATACTTAAAAGCAGCTTATGTACAGCCATAGATTAAGCTGTTCAAGGGTGAAAGGCTGGTAACTTGCATGTAGGATTGATGGGCATGAACCAACTCCTTTCCCCAGGTGCAAGGCTTTGATGATCAGGACTTTGGAAGAATAAGTGGACACTTTAATACAAGTGTGGGAACCATTATCTTTTTGTACATAATTCTCTTGAATCCCACAGACCTACTTCAGAGAGGACATTGATGAGGGTCCAGCTGCTGCTGAGATCCATCTCAAATCTAGTGTTGAGGTCATGCCTGTCAAGGGTTGCTTTCCAGTGACAACAGGGCTGGGCCACTAAGGCCCACCCATTTTGGGGGATTCAGGGGACCCTACTAGGAGGAGTGGGACAAGAAGCAATCTCCAAGACTAGATTTTAGAATTGGATCACTTACCAACTTGCTGGTAATAATGTCCTAACCTCTTTCCTTAGGTGGACAAAATATAATAGGAACATCTCCTGCCAGTGGCTAACTCTCACCATGGCAAATTGGGAGAATGTGTGAGAAGAGAGTACATTAAATGGTCTTAGGTACCAGAAATCTTGCATGGAATCTTATCTAGACCTACCAATCATTTACCAAAGTCCTGACGATCTTGTCTCTCTAACATGGTACTATTCTGGTCCCTTTAAGGTTTAGTGATTAAACCTGGGACCAATGCTTCTAACCCATCTAGGATGTACTGCAGCCTGCCAAAACCTCAGCCCACTCACAGCCTAAGTTTGAACTGAGCTAGTATCTCTCTCTTCAACTCCTGATTACAACTTTGCCACTAATAAGACAAGAAAAGGGACAATTGAACGTGAGTCCAGGACCAACCCCAGCTTCAACCTAGGTCTTTTTCCTTAAGGCCACCCTTGATACTTCTATTTCTCAGATTCTTGGAGAGCTTCAGGCTTCAAAGTGAATGGACTTGGCCACCACACTATAGGATGATTTTTGTTGCTTCTTTAAGACAAGTATTTATTGGTATTTAATGCTTTCTTAATATCTAGGATTCAAATATATAGGATATATATTATCTACAATATACAATGTTAGTTTTTGATAGCTTAGAGTATGGTCAACATTTAGCTTAAAATGCAAGGTATTGCAGAGTGCTCTAGAAAACATTCCTGAGAAATACTAGTAATTACGGTTCCAATGACATATTCCCAAGTGGAACCTGAAGGCTAAAACTGTTTCATTCTCAATAATCTTTCTGCAGATGCCTTTTCAAACTCAATGAGAGAATTGTCTATGGGTAATTTTTGCCCTGCTAATCAACAATGGCCTGGGTGAGAATTTCTCAAAGCTGTCCTGAACTGAGACTCCTTCTACTCAGTATTTCTCTCACATTCTCCTAGCCAATGAAAGAGTACAGCAGGGTAACTGCAGCCTGGCCACTCCTGTGATTCAGGACTTGATTTGGGGCAATCATAGACTGTAGTATACATCTGAAAAAGTTTTTGTTCAGCCAATGGGGAATCTCAGTCAAAGTCTCCTGTGCAATTCTCCTTCTTTCTCTCTCCTGTTTCAGGTAACAGACCTGCAACATATTCCAGAGTTTCTCCCCACCCACTCTTTTCCCTTCTCTACTTCATCCATAACAGATATGGCTGATACATTGCCATAGGCTTACCTATTCAAGGGTGAACTTATCTTCTTGACAGTATAATCCAGATTGCTTTTTATAGTTGTAAGTATCTGAAGTGCCTCAGAAAATGTTCCATCGAGACTCAAGGATATCTCTGATAATAGATGGAAACTCAGGCAACGGTAGAGAAAAGGTAAAGTTGCATATGTCAGGAGTTCAACGTGTCTAAGTTTGAGTTCCTTCCCTCTACACTACCCACTCTTTCCTCACTTTACACTATCAGCGTCTAAATTCTCATCTCAGGCTCTGCTCCTGGAAGAGCCCAAATCAAGGCATTTAAAATTAGAGTACTAAATATGATCATTTTTCTTGTAAGATGGGAGTTACAAACATGTTAATAGTCTATTCTGTTTAGTAAAATAGATTTATAGTCTTCCACATGGATTTTCTGGCTACAAGAACAAGATCAGCCAGCTCTGTTCCAAAAACATGAAAAGCACTGCCAACAATGGCCCAGACCTAGCCTTGAAAATAAGTTCCCAGGTATGGACACATCCTAAATAAGCCAGGGACTGAAGAGCAATACCCTTTAAAGGCTTACCAATTGGTGCACATGATACCAAAGCTTCAGCCTCTGAAAGCCTGGATTTGAATGGAGCTAATGTGTCTCCTGTAATGTAAGTCACAACTTTGCTACTAACAGGACAAGACAGGGAACTATTGAACTTGAGTCCAGGCCCAACCCCAGTCTCAGTCTTGGTCATTCTTTTTCTTAAGGCCACCCTTGATCCTTCTGTGTCTCAGAACCTCAGAGAGCATCATCAGGTGTCATGTCATGGGGTTAGGTCACCATCAAGTAGGATGACCTTGGTGTCCCTTTCTTAGACAAGCCTTTAAATGGTATTTTCTTAGTTTCTAGGATTAAAAAACAGCATGATGATTATATATAATCTCTATTATATAGAATTTAAGTTTTTTTTTTTTTTTTTAAACATCTTTATTGGGGTATAATTGCTTTACAATGGTGTGTTAGTTTCTGCTTTATAACAAAGTGAATCAGCTATACATATATATATGTTCCCATATGTCTTCCCTCTTGCGTCTCCCTCCCTCCCACTCTCCCCATCCCACCCTTCCAGGCTGTCACAAAGCACCGAGCTAATATCCCTGTGCCTTGCGGCTGCTTCCCCCCAGCTATCTACCTTACTACGTTTGTTAGTGTGTATATGTCCATGACTCTCTCTCGCCCTGTCAAAACTCACCCTTCCCCCTCCCCATATCCTCAAGTCCGTTCTCCAGTAGGTCTGCGTCTTTATTCCTATCTTACCCCTAGGTTCTTCATGACATTTTTCTCCCTTAAATTCCATATATATGTGTTAGCATACAGTATTTGTCTTTTTCTTTCTGACTTACTTCACTCTGTATGACAGACTCTAGGTCTATCCATCTCATTACAAATAGCTCAATTTCATTTCTTTTTAAGGCTGAGTAATATTCCATTGTGTATATGTGCCACATCTTCTTTATCCATTCATCCGATGATGGGCACTTAGGTTGTTTCCATGTCCTGGCTATTGTAAATAGAGCTGCAATGAACATTTTGGTACATGACTCTTTTTGAATTTTGGTTTCCTCAGGGTATATGCCAAGTAGTGGGATTGCTGGGTCATATGGTAATTCTATTTGTAGTTTTTTAAGGAACCTCCATACTGTTCTCCACAGTGGCTGAACCAACTCACATTCCCACCAGCAGTGCAAGAGTGTCCCCTTTTCTCCACACCCTCTCCAGCATTTATTGTTTCTAGATTTTTTGATGATGGCCATTCTGACTGGTGTGAGATGATATCTCATTGTAGTTTTGATTTGCATTTCTCTAATGATTAATGATGTTGAGCATTCTTTCATGTGTTTGTTGGCATTCTGTATATCTTCTTTGGAGAAATGTCTATTTAGGTCTTCTGCCCATTTTTGGATGGGGTTGTTTGTTTTTTTGTTATTGAGCTGCATGAGCTGCTTGTAAGTTTTGGAGATTAATCCTTTGTCAGTTGCTTCATTTGCAAATGTTTTCTCCCATTCTGAGGGTTGTCTTTTGGTCTTGGTTATGGTTTCCTTTGCTGTGCAAAAGCTTTGAAGTTTCATTAGGTCCCATTTGTTTATTTTTGTTTTTATTTCCATTACTCTAGGAGGTGGGTCAGAAAGGATCTTGCTGTGATTTATGTCATAGAGTGTTCTTCCTATGTTTTCTTCTAAGAGTTTGATAGTTTCTGGCCTTACATTTAGGTCTTTAATCCATTTTGAGCTTATTTTTGTGTATGGTGTTAGGGAGTGATCTAATCTCATACTTTTACATGTACCTGTCCAGTTTTCCCAGCACCATTTATTGAAGAGGCTGTCCTTTCTCCACTGTACATTCCTGCCTCCTTTATCAAAGATAAGGTGTCCATATGTGCGTGGGTTTATCTCTGGGCTTTCTATCCTGTTCCACTGATCTATCTTTCTGTTTTTGTGCCAGTACCATACTGTCTTGATTACTGTTGCTTTGTAATATAGTCTGAAGTCAGGGAGCCTTATTCCTCCAGCTCCTTTTTTCGTTCTCAAGATTGCTTTGGCTATTCGGGGTCTTTTGTGTTTCCATACAAATTGCGAAATTTTTTGTTCTAGTTCTGTGAAAAATGCCAGTGGTAGTTTGATAGGGATTGCATTGAATCTGTAGATTGCTTTGGGTAGTAGAGTCATTTTCACAATGTTGATTCTTCCCATCCAAGAACATGGTATATCTCTCCATCTATTTGTATCATCTTTAATTTCTTTCATCAGTGTCTTATAATTTTCTGCATACAGGTCTTTCATATCCTTAGGTAGGTTTATTCCTAGATATTTTATTCTTTTTGTTGCAATGGTAAATGGGAGTGTTTTCTTGATTTCACTTTCAGATTTTTCATCATTAGTATATAGGAATGCCAGAGATTTCTGTGCATTAATTTTGTATCCTGCTACTTTACCAAATTCATTGATTAGCTCTAGTAGTTTTCTGGTAGCATCTTTAGGATTCTCTATGTATAGTATCATGTCATCTGCAAACAGTGACAGCTTTACTTCTTCTTTTCCGATTTGGATTCCTTTTATTTCCTTTTCTTCTCTGATTGCTGTGGCTAAAACTTCCAAAACTATGTTGAATAAGAGTGGTGAGAGTGGGCAACCTTGTCTTGTTCCTGATCTTAGTGGAAATGCTTTCAGTTTTTCACCATTGAGGATGATGTTTGCTGTGGGCTTGTCATATATGGCTTTTATTATGTTTAGGAAAATTCCCTCTATGCCTACTTTCTGGAGGGTTTTTATCATAAATGGGTGTTGAATTTTGTCAAAAGCTTTCTCTGCATCTATTGAGATGATCATATGGTTTTTCTCCTTCAATTTTTTAATATGGTTTATCACATTGATAGATTTGCGTATATTGAAGAATCCTTGCATTCCTGGAATAAACCCCACTTGATCATGGTGTATGATCCTTTTAATGTGCTTTTGGATTCTGTTTGCTAGTATTTTGTTGAGGATTTTTGCATCTATGTTCATCAGTGATATTGGCCTGTAGTTTTCTTTCTTTGTGACATCCTTGTCTGGTTTTGGTATCAAGGTGATGGTGGCTTCGTAGAAGGAATTTGGGAGTGTTCCTCCCTCTGCTATATTTTGGAAGAGTTTGAGAAGGATAGGTGTTAGCTCTTCTCTAAACGTTTGATAGAATTCACCTGTGAAGCCATCTGGTCCTGGGCTTTTGTTTGTTGGAAGGTTTTTAATCACAGTTTCAATTTCAGTGCTTGTGATTGGTCTGTTCATATTTTCTATTTCTTCCTGATTCAGTCTTGGCAGGTTGTGCATTTCTAAGAATTTGTCCATTTCTTCCAGATTGTCCATTTTATTGGCATAGAGTTGCTTGTAGTAATCTCTCATGATTTTTTTTATTTCTGCAGTGTCAGTTGTTACTTCTCCTTTTTCATTTCTAATTCTATTGATTTGAGTCTTCTCCCTTTTTTTCTTGATGAGTCTGGCTAGTGGTTTATCTATTTTGTTTATCTTCTCAAAGAACCAGCTTTTAGTTTTATTGATCTTTGCTATTGTTTCCTTCATTTCTTTTTCATTTATTTCTGATCTGATTTTTATGATTTCTTTCCTTCTGCTAGCTTTGGGGTTTTTTTGTTCTTCTTTCTCTAATTGCTTGAGGTGCAAGGTTAGGCTGTTTATTCGAGATGTTTCCTGCTTCTTAAGGTGGGCTTGTATTGCTATAAACTTCCCTCTTAGAACTGCTTTTGCTGCATCCCATAGGTTTTGGGTCGTTGTGTCTCCACTGTCATTTGTTTCTAGGTATTTTTTAATTTCCTCTTTGATTTCTTCAGTGATCACTTCATTATTAAGTAGTGTATTGTTTAGCCTCCATGTGTTTGTATTTTTTACAGATCTTTTCCTGTAATTGATATCTAGTCTCATGGCGTTGTGGTCGGAAAAGATACTTGATACAATTTCAGTTTTCTTAAATTTACCCAGGCTTGATTTGTGACCCAAGATATGATCTATCCTGGAGAATGTTCCATGAGCACTTGAGAAAAATGTGTATTCTGTTGTTTTTGGATGGAGTGTCCTATAAATATCAATTAAGTCCATCTTGTTTAATGTATCATTTAAAGCTTGTGTTTCCTTATTTATTTTCATTTTGGATGATCTGTCCATGGGTGAAAGTGAGGTGTTAAAGTCCCCTACTATGAATGTGTTACTGTTGATCTCCCCTTTTATGGTTGTTAGTATTTGCCTTATGTATTGAGGTGCTCCTATGTTGGGTGCATAAATATTTACAATTGTTATATCTTCTTCTTGGATCGATCCCTTGATCATTATGTAGTGTCCTTCTTTGTCCCTTTTAATAGTCCTTATTTTAAAGTCTATTTTGTCTGATATGAGAATTGCTACTCCAGCTTTCTTTTGGTTTCCATTTGCATGGAATATCTTTTTCCATCCCCTTACTTTCAGTCTGTATGTGTCTCTAGTTCTGAAGTGGGTCTCTTATAGACAGCATATATAAGGGTCTTGTTTTTGTATCCATTCAGCCAATCTGTGTCTTTTGGTGGGAGCATTTAGTCCATTTACATTTAAGGTAATTATCGATATGTATGTTCCCATTTCCATTTTATATATTGTTTTGGGTTCGCTACTATAGGTCATTTCCTTCTCTTGTGTTTCGTGTCTAGAGAAGTTCCTTTAGCATTTGTTGTAAAGCTGGTTTGGTGTTGCTGAACTCTCTCAGCTTTTGCTTGTCTGTAAAGGTTTTAATTTCTCCATCAAATGTGAATGAGATCCTTGCTGGGTAGAGTAGTCTTGGTTGCAGGCTATTCTCCTTCATCACTTTCAGTATGTCCTGCCACTCCCTTCTGGCTTGTAGGGTTTCTGCTGAGAGATCAGCTGTTAACCTTATGGGGATTCCCTTGTGTGTTATTTGTTGTTTTTCCCTTGCTGCTTTTAATATGCTTTCTTTGTATTTAATTTTTGACAGTTTGATTAATATGTGTCTTGGCGTGTTTCTCCTTGTATTTATCCTGTATGGGACCCTCTGTGCTTCCTGGACTTGATTAACTATTTCCTTTCCCATATTAGGGAAGTTTTCAACTATAATCTCTTCAAATATTTTCTCAGTCCCTTTCTTTCTTTCTTCTTCTTCTAGAACCCCTATAATTCGAATGTTGGTGCGTTTCATGTTGTCCCAGAGGTCTCTGAGACTGTCCTCAGTTCTTTTCATTCTTTTTTCTTTATTCTGCTCTGCAGTAGTTATTTCCACTACTTTATCTTCCAGGTCACTTATCCGTTCTTCTGCCTCAGTTATTCTGCTATTGATCCTATCTAGAGTGATTTTAATTTCATTTATTGCATTGTTCATCGTTGCTTGTTTCATCTTTAGTTCTTGTAGGTCCTTGTTAACTGTTTCTTGCATTTTGTCCATTCTACTTCCAAGATTTCGGATCATCCTTACTATCATTATTCTGAATTCTTTTTCAGGTAGATTGCCTATTTCCTCTTCATTTGTTAGGTCTGGTGGGTTTTTATCTTGCTCCTTCATCTGCTGTGTGTTTTTCTGTCTTCTCATTTTGCTTATCTTACTGTGTTTGGGGTCTCCTTTTTGCAGGCTGCACTTTCGTAGTTCCCGTTGTTTTTGATGTCTGTCTCCAGTGGCTAAGGTTGTTTCAGTGGGTTGTGTAGGCTTCCTGGTGGAGGGGACTAGTGCCTGTGTTGTGCTGGATGAGGCTGGATCTTGTCTCTCTAGTGGGCAGGTTCACGTCTGGTGGTGTGTTTTGGGGTGTCTGTGGCCTTATTATGATTTTAGGCAGCCTCTCTGCTAATGGGTGGGGTTGTGTTCCTGTTTTGCTAGTTGTTTGGCATAGGTTGTCCAGCACTGTGGCTTGCTGGTCGTTGAGTGAAGCTGGGTGCTGGTGTTAAGATGGAGGTCTCTGGGATATTTCCACCGTTTAATATTATGTGGAGCTGGGAGGTCTCTTGTTGACCAGTGTCCTGAAGTTGGCTCTCCTACCTCAGAGGCAGAGCCCTGACTCCTGGCTGGAGCACCAAGAGCCTTTCATCCACACAGCTCAGAATAAAAGGGAGAAAAAGTAGGGAGAATTAGTAGAAGTATGAGTAAAGAAAGAAGGAAAGGAGGAAAGGAAGGAAGGAAGAAAGAAGCAAAGAAGGAAAGATAGGAGGGAGGGAGGGAGGGAGGGAGGAAGGAAGGAAGGAGGGAAAGAAGGAAAAAAGACAGAAAGAAAGATGATACAGTAAAAATAAAATAAAGTATAATATAGTTATTGAATTAAAAAATATTTAGAAAAAAAAAAAGGGACGGATAGAACCTTAGGACAAATGTTGGAAGCAAAGCTATACAGAGAAAATCTTACACAGAAGCATACACATACACCTTCACAAAAAGAGGTAAAGGGGGAAAAATCATAAATCCTGCTCCCTGAGACCACCTCCTCAATTTGGGGTGATTCGTTGTCTAAAGGAGGGAAGGAAGGAAGGAAAGAAAGAAGCAAAGAAGGAAAGATAGGAGGGAGGGAGGGAGGGAGGGAGGAAGGAAGGAAGGAGGGAAAGAAGGAAAAAAGACAGAAAGAAAGATGATACAGTAAAAATAAAATAAAGTATAATATAGTTATTGAATTAAAAAATATTTAGAAAAAAAAAAAAGGGACGGATAGAACCTTAGGACAAATGTTGGAAGCAAAGCTATACAGAGAAAATCTTACACAGAAGCATACACATACACCTTCACAAAAAGAGGTAAAGGGGGAAAAATCATAAATCCTGCTCCCTGAGACCACCTCCTCAATTTGGGGTGATTCGTTGTCTAAAGGAGGGAAGGAAGGAAGGAAAGAAAGAAAGAACAAAGGTAAAGTATAATAAAGTTATTACAATTAAACTTAATTATTAAGAAAAAGAATTTTTAAAAAAAAGTCATGGACGGATAGAGCCCTAGGGCAAATGGTGGAAGCAAGAGTATACAGACAAGATCTCACACAGAAGCATACACGTACACATTCACAAAAAGAGGAAAAGGGAAAAAAATCATAGATCTCGCTCCTAAATTCCACCTCTTCAATTTGGGATCATTCCTTGTCTATTCAGGTATTCCACAGATGCAGGGTATATCAAGTTGATTGTGGAGCTTTAATCCGCTGCTTCTGTGGCTGCTGGGAGAGATTTCCCTTTCTCTTCTCTGTTCTCACAGCTCACAGGAGCTCAGCTTTGGATTTGGCCCTGCCTCTGCGTGTAGGTCGCTGGAGGGCGTCTGTTTTTTCGCTCAGACAGGATGGGGTTAAAGGAGCCGCTGATTCGGGGCCTCCGGCTCACTCAGGCCGGGGGTTGGGGGATGGGGGAAGGAGGGGCACTGCGTGCGGGGCGGGCCTGCGGCGGCAGAGGCAGCGTGACGTTGCGGCAGAGGCCGGCGTGACGTTGCCAGCCTGAGGCCCGCCGTGCGTTGTCCCGGGGAAGTTGTCCCTGGATCCCGGGAACCTGGCAGTGGCGGGCTGCACAGGCTCCGCGGAAGAGGGGTGTGGAGAGTGACCTGTGCTCGCACACAGTCCCCTTGGTGGCGGCGGCAGCAGCAGCCTTAGCGTCTCCCGCCCGTCTCTGGGGTCCGCGGTTTTAGCCGCGGCTCGCGCCCGTCTCTGGAGTTCCTTTAAGCAGCGCTCTTAAACCCCTCTCCTCGTGCACCAGGAAACAAAGAGGGAAGAAAAAGTCTCTTGCCTCTTCGGCCGGTGCAGGCTTTTCCCCGAACTCCCTCCTGGCTAGTCGTGGTGCACTAACCCCTTCAGGCTATGTTCAAGCCGCCAACCCCAGTCCTCTCCCTGAGCTCCGTCCAAAACCAAAACCCGAGCCTCAGCTCGCAGCCCCGCCCGCCCCGGCGGGTGAGCAGACAAGCCACTCGGGCTGGTGAGTGCCGGTCAGCACCGATCGTCTGTGCAGGAATCTCCCCGCTTTGCCCTCCGCACCCGTCGCTGTGCACTACTCCGCGGTCCCGAAACTCCCCCCTCTGCCTCCCGCAGTCTCCGCCCGCGGAGGGGCTTCCTAGTGTGTGGAAACTTTTCCTCCTTCACAGCTCCCTCCCACTGGTGCAGGTGCCGTCCTTATTCTTTTGTCTCTGTTTTTTCTTTTGCCCTACCCAGTTACGTGGGGAGTTTCTTGCCTTTTGGGAGGTCTGAGGTCTTCTGCCAGCCTTCAGTAGGAGTTCTGTAGGAGTTGTTCCACGTGTGGATGTATTTCTGGTGTATCCGTGGGGAGGAAGGCGATCTCCGCGTCTTACTCTTCCGCCATCTTCAAGGTCCCCCTCCAGAATTTAAGTTTTTGATAACCATACCTCAAGCTAACCTTTTTAAAGCACAAAGTACATGACTTTGCAGACAGCTATTAATTCATTTTTAGAAGTACTACTAATTCTAGTTCCTATGAAATATTCCAAAATGGAACAAACTTATTTCCCTTTGAGGTTCCATTTGTGAAAATTCTTCTGCAGATGCCTAACACATTCTTCCATTCTTTTACTTGCACCTGGCCATCTATATATTCCTTATAAAAAGTTTTAAGTTCTAAAGCAGGAATGATGTTATTCGCTGTATTATTTTAAATTTTATTTATTTTTGGCTGCATTGGGTCTTCGTTGCTGCACATGGGCTTTCTCTAGTTGTGGCGAGCAGGGCTATTCTTTGTTGCAGTGCACAGGCTTCTCATTGCAGTAGCTTCTCTTGTTGTGGAGCACGGGCTCTAGGTGCGTGGGCTTCAGTAGTTGTGGCACATGGGCTCAGTAGTTGTGCCTCGCAGGCTCTAGAGTGCAGGCTCAGTAGTTGTGGCGCATGGGCTTAGTTGTTCCATGGCATGTGGGATCTTCCCAGACCAGGGCTTGAACCCATGTCCTCTTCATTGGCAGGCGGATTCTTAACCACTGTGTCACCAGGGAAGCCCTACGCTGTATTTTCTTATACGCTGGATAGTGATGAGCATGGAGAAAATGTTGATAAGTGTGGAATTATACATGACTTGGTGAACAAGGTTCTGGCCTATCCACTCCTATGGTCTCTGGCCTTTTGGAATTCTCAGAAGTCAGTCAGAACAATGTAATATATATTTACCATAAAGGTTTATAATCTGGAGTTCATAATACAAATATGTCTTAATTTTAGAGAAAGTTCAGGCCTTCCAATATCATGTGGCATCTGAAATCATACTATTCTGACCAATCTAAGTATTCTTTCTGAATCTGAAACATAGAAAAGTTGTCATGGCTAAGCACTTCAAAAATTGGCACCAACTTGGACTTATTGCTCATAAGCAACCTTATTAATGTGGAAAATTAATATTATCTTGGAAAATACTATGATTTCCCAACCTTCACAATGGTGAAGAACATGATCTCATATGTATTCAGTCACATGTATGATTAGATTTGTTAAGGGAAGGCAACATATTGGGTAGACCAAATCACTTAACCTTGTAAAAAATAAAAGATACATATATAATGTAAACTGAACTTTGAGTTTTTGAATATCACCATAATATATGTGCATATACCAATGTATATTAAGAATCACATTTGGTTGTCAATGACCTCTCAGTGAAGAAGGATATGAACATTTTCTGCTTATGCTACCACTGTGCTATGTTAGTTACATCTTTAGCATCTCTACAACACGGGATTTGTATAGGTAGTTCTGAGATACAGCAAGAAAAAGTCAACATAAATCTAGGAAAACATCTAATAGCACTGTTTGGATAAGAGTTGAAATGCTTTAAGAGTCTAATTCTTGAAGCGCTACTTGGGAGACCAGACTGAGTGGATGTGGAGCCCTGGAGCTGGGGAACTAGAGGGCGGATCTTGAATGGGATGATAGATATTGCTCATGAGAAACCCGAGGAGGATACTAAAAAGACAGCTACAGTTTTCCTGATGCCTGCCACCAAGTTTCTTGAGGGCCCAGCTGTTGGGGGTCTGTGGTTGAGTTCTTAAGCAGGATCAAGTTACAAAGCACCACACACCTATCCACAGGGGCTCTGATATGAGACCCCAGATCAAGATCTAGCCGGGGCTTCTGGGAAGATGGCGGAAGAGTAAGATGGTGGAGATCACCTTCCTCCCCAGATACACCAGAAATGCATCTACACGTGGAACAACTCCTACAGAACACCTACTGAACGCTGGCAGGAGACCTCAGACCTCCCAAAAAGCAAGAAACTCCCCATGTACCTGGGTCGGGCAAAAGTAAAAAGAACAGAGACAAAAGGATAAGGACAGGACCTGCACCAGTGGGAGCAGTGAAGGAGGAAAGGTTTCCACACACTAGGAAGCCCCTTCGCGGGCGGAGACTGTGGGTGGCAGAGGGGGGAAGCTTCGGAGCCATGGAGGAGAGCACAGCAACAGGGGTGCGGAGGGCAAAGTGGAGAGATTCCCGCACAGAGGATCGGTGCCGACCTGCACTCACCAGCCCGAGAGGTTTGTCTGCTCACCCGCTGGGGCAGGTGGGGCTGGGAGCTGAGGCTCGGGCTTTGGTCGGAGCGCAGGGAGAGGACTGGGGTTGGCAGTGAACACAGCCTGCAGGGGGCTAGTGAACCACGGCTAGCCAGGAGGGAGTCCGGGGAAAAGTCTGGACCTGCCGAAGAGGCAAGAGACTTTTTCTTCCCTCTTTGTTTCCTGGTGCGTGAGGAGAGGGGATTAAGAGCACTGCTTAAAGCAGCTCCAGAGACGAGCGCGAGCTGCGGCTCACAGCGCGGACCCCAGAGACGGGCATAAGACGCTAAGGCTGTTGATGCCCCACCAAGAAGCCTGTGTGCGAGCACAGGTCACTATCCTCACCTCCCTTCCGGGGAGCCTGTGCAGCCCGCCACTGCCAGGGTCCCGGGATCCAGGGACAACTTCCCTGGGAGAACACATGGTGCGCCTCAGGCTGGTGCAACGTCACGCCAGCCTCTGTAGCCACAGGCTTGCCCTGCATTCCATACCCCTCCCTCCCTGAGGCCTGAGTGAGCCAGAGTCCCTGAAGCAGCTGCTCCTTTAACCCCGTCCTGTATGAGTGAAGAACAGACGCCCTCCGGCGACCTACATGCAGAGGCGGGGCCAAATCCAGGGGCGACCTACATGCAGAGGCGGGGCCAAATCCAAAGCTGAGCCCCGGGAGCTGTGCGAACAAAGAAGAGAAAGGGAAATCTCTCCCAGCAGCCTCAGAAGCAGCAGATTAAAGCTCCACAATCAACTTGATGTACCCAGCATCTGTGGAATACATGAATAGACAATGAACCATCCCAAACTGAGGAGGGCAAGATTTATGATTTTTTTTGAGAGCAAGATTTATGATTTTTTTCACCTTTTCCTCTTTTTGTGAGTGTGTATTTGTATGCTTCTGTGTGACATTTTGTCTGTATAGCTTTGCTTCCACCATTTGTCCTAGGGTTCTATCCGTCAATTTTTGTTTTTCTTTAATTTTTTTTCTTAATAATAATTTTTTATTTTAATAATTATTTTACTTTATCTTCTTTCTTTTGTTCTTTTTTTCCTTCCTTCCCTCCTTCCTTCCTTCCTCTCTCCCTCTCTCCCTACCTCCCTCCTTTCTTTCTTTCTTTCTACTTCTACTAATTCTTTCTTTCTACTTTTTCTCCCTTTTATTCTGAGCCATGTGGATAAAAGGCTCTTCGTGTTGCAGCCAGTAGTCAGTGCTGTGCCTCTGAGGTGGGAGAGCCAACTTCAAGACACTGGTCCACAACAGACCTCCCAGCTCCACATAATAACAAATGGCGAAATCTCCAGAGATCTGCATCTCAAAACCAGCAGCCAGCTTCACTCAACGACCAGCAAGCTACAGTGCTAGAAACCCTATGCCAAACAACTAGCAAGACAGGAACACAACCCCACCCATTAGCAGAGAGGCTGTCTAAAATCATAAGTCCACAGACACCCCAAAACACCAACAGACTTGGACTTGCCCACCAGAAAGACAAAATCCAGCCTCATCCATCAGAAAACAGGCATTAGTCCCCTCCACCAGGAAGCCTACACAACCCACTGAACCAATTTTAGCCACTGGGGACAGACACCAAAAACAACGGGAACTACGAACCTGCAGACTGTAAAAAGGAGATCCCAAACACACTAAGATAAGCAAAATGAGAAGACAGAGAAACACACATTACATGAAGGAGCAAGGTAAAAACCCACCAGACCTAACAAATGAAGAGGAAATAGACAGTCTACCTGAAAAAGAATTCAGAAAAATTATAGTAAAGATGATCCAAAATCTTGGAAATAGAATAGACAAAATGCAAGAAACATTTAACAAGGACTTAGAAGAACTAAAGATGAAACAAGCAATGATGAACAACACAATAAATGAAATGAAAAATACTCTAGATGGGATCAATAGCAGAATAACTGAGGCAGAAGAACGGATAAGTGAACTGGAAGATAAAATAGTGGAAATAACTACTTCAGAGCAGAATAAGAAAAAAGAATGAAAAGAACTGAGGACAGCCTCAGAGACCACTGGGATGACATTAAATGCACCAACATTCGAATTATAGGGGTTCCAGAAGAAAAAGAGAAAAAGAAAGGGGCTGAGAAAATATTTGAAGAGATTATAGTTGAAAACTTCCCTAATATGGGAAAGGAAATAGTTAAGTCCAGGAAGCACAGAGAGTCCCATACAGGATAAATCCAAGGAGAGATATGCCAAAACACATATTAATCAAACAGTCATAAACGAAATACAAAGAAAACATATTAGAAGCAGCAAGGGGAAAACAACAAATAACACACAAGGGAATCCCCATAAGGTTAACCACTGATCTTTCAGAAGAAACTCTGCAAGCCAGCAGGGAGTGGCAGGACATATTTAAAGTGATGAAGGAGAAAAACCTGCAACCAAGATTACTCTACGCAGCAAGGAACTCATTCAGATTTGATGGAGAAATTAAAACCTTTACAGACAAGCAAAAGCTGAGAGAGTTCAGCACCACCAAACCAGCTTTACAACAAATGCTAAAGGAACTTCCATAGGCAAGAAACACAAGAGAATGAAAAGACCTACAATAACAAATGCAAAACAATTAAGAAAATGGGAATAGGAATATACATATCAATAATTACCTGAAATGTAAATGGACTAAATGCTCCCACCAAAAGACACTGATTGGCTGAATGGATACAAAAACAAGACCCATATATATGCTGTCTACGAGAGACCCACTTCAGAACTAGAGACACATACAGACTGAAAGTAAGGGGATGGAAATAGATATTCCATGCAAAGGGAAACCAAAAGAAAGCTGGAGTAACAATTCTCATATCAGACAAAATAGACTTTAAAATAAAGACTATTAGAAGAGACAAGGAAGGACATTACATAATGATCACGGGATGTATTCAAGAAGATATAACAATTGTAAATATTTATGTGCCCAACATAGGAGCACCTCAATACATAAGGCAAATACTAACAGCCATAAAAGGGGAAATAGACAGTAACACATTCATAGTAGGGGACTTTAACACCCCACTTTCACCAATGCACAGATCATCCAAAATGAAAATAAAAAAGGAAACACAAGCTTTAAATGATACATTAAACAAGATGGACTTAATTGATATTTATAGGACATTCCATCCAAAAACAACAAAATACACATTTTCCTCAAGTGCTCATGAAACATTCTCCATTATAGATCATATCTTGGGTCACAAATCAAGCCTTGGTAAATTTAAGGAAATTGAAATTGTATCAAGTATCTTTTCCGACCACAATGCTATGAGACTAGATATCAATTACAGGAGAAAATCTGTAAAAATTACATACACATGGAGGCTAAACAATACACTACTTAATAACGAAGTGCTCCCAGAAGAAAGCAAAGAGGAAATAAAAACATACCTAGAAACAAATGACAATGGAGACATGATGACACAAAACCTATGGGATGCAGCAAAAGCTGTTCTAAGAGGGAAGTTTATAGCAATACAATCCTACCTTAATAAACAGGAAACATCACGAATAAACAACCTAGTCTTGCACCTAAAGTAACTAGAGAAAGAACGAAAAAACCCCAAAGTTCGCAGAAGGAAAGAAATCATAAAAATCAGATCAGAGATAAATGAAAAAGAAATGAAGGAAATGATAGCAAAGATCAATAAAACTAAAAGCTGGTTTTTGAGAAGATAAACAAAATTGATAAACAATTAGCCAGACTCATCAAGAAAAAAAGGGAGAAGACTCAAATCGATAGGATTATAAATGAAAAGATAGAATGAACAACTGACACTGCAGAAATACAAAAGATCATGAGAGATTACTACAAGCAACTCTATGCCAATAAAATGGACAACCTGGAAGAAATGGAAAAATTCGAAGAAATGCAAAACCGGCCAAGACTGAATCAGGAAGAAATAGAAAATATGGACAGACCAATCACAAACACTGAAATTGAAACTGTGATTAAATATCTTCCAACAAACAAAAGCCCAGGACCAGATGGCTTCATAGGCGAATTCTATCAAACATTTAGAGAAGAACTAACACCTATCCCTCTCAAACTTTTCCAAAATATAGCAGAGGGAGGACAACTCCCAAACTCATTCTATAAGGCCAGCATCACCTTGATACCAAAACCAGACAAGGATGTCACAAAGAAAGAAAACTACAGGCCAATATCACTGATGAACATAAATGCAAACATGCTCAACAAAATACTAGCAAACAAAATCCAACCGTACATTAAAAGGATCATACCCCATGATCAAGTGGGGTTTATTCCAGGAATGCAAGGATTCTTCAATATACCCAAATCAATCAACGTGATACACCATATTAACAAATTGAAGGGGAAAAACCATATGATCATCTCAATAGATGCAAAGAAAGCTTTTGACAAAATTCAACACCCATTTATGATAAAAACCCTTCAGAAAGTAGGCATAGAGGGAACTTTCCTCAACATAATAAAGGTCATATATGACAAACCCACAGCCAACATCATCCTCAATGGTGAAAAACTGAAAGCATTTCCACTAAGATCAGGAACAAGACAAGGTTGCCCACTCTCACCACTCTTATTCAACATAGTTTTGGAAGTTTTAGCCACAGCAATCAGAGAAAAAAAGGAAAGAAAAGGAATCCAAATCTGAAAAGAAGTAAAGCTGTCACTGTTTGCAGATGACATGATACTATACGTAGAGAATCCTAAAGATGCTATCAGAAATCTACTGGAGCTAATCAATTAATTTGGTAAAGTAGCAGGATACAAAATTAATGCACAGAAATCTCTGGCATTCCTATACACTAATGATGAAAAATCTGAAAGTGAAATCAAGAAAACACTCCCATTTACCATTGCAAGAAAAACAATAAAATATCTAGGAATAAACCTACCTAAGGAGACAAAACACCTGTATGCAGAAAATTATAAGACACTAATGAAAGAAATTAAAGATGATACAAATAGATCGAGAGATATAACATGTTCTTGGATTGAAAGAATCCATATTGTGAAAATGACTCTACTACCCAAAGCAATCTACAGATTCAATGCAATCCCTATCAAACTACCACTGGCATTTTTCACAGAACTAGAACAAAAAATTTCACAATTTGTATGGTAACACAAAAGACCCTGAATAGCCAAAACAATCTTGAGAATGAAACACGGAGCTGAAGGAATCAGGCTCCCTGACTTCAGACTATACTACAAAGCTACAGTAATCAACACAGTATGGTACTGGCATAAAAACAGAAAGATAGATCAATGGAACAGGATAGAAAGCCCAGAGATAAACCCACACACATATGGACACCTTATCTTTGATAAAGGAGGCAGTAATATACAGTGAAGAAAGGACAGCCTCTTCAATAAGTGGTGCTGGGAAAACTGGACAGGTACATGTAAAAGTATGAAATTAAATCACTCCCTAACACCATACACAAAAATAAGCTCTAAATGGATTAAAGAACTAAATGTAAGGCCAGAAACTATCAAACTTATAGAGTAAAACATAGGCAGAACACTCTATGACATAAATCACAGCAAGATCCTTTTTGACCGACCTCCTAGAGAAATGGAAATAAAAACAAAAATAAACAAATGGGACCTAATGAAACTTAAAAGCTTTTGCACAGCAAAGAAAACCATAAACAAGACCAAAAGACAAACCTCAGAATGGGAGAAAATATTTACAAATGAAGCAACTGACAAAGGATTAATCTACAAAATTTATAAGCAGCTCATGCAGCTCAATAACAAAAAAACAAACAACCCAATCCAAAAATGGGCAGAACACCTAAATAGACATTTCTCCAAAGAAGATATACAGACTGCCAACAAACACATGAAAGAATGCTCAACATCATTAATCATTAGAGAAATGCAAATCAAAACTACAATGAGATATCATCTCACACTGGTCAGAATGGCCATCATCAAAAATTCTAGAAACAATAAATGCTGGAGAGGGTGTGGAGAAAAGGGGACACTCTTGCACTACTGGTGGGAATTTGAATTGGTACAGCCACTATTGAGAACAGTATGGAGGTTCCTTAAAAAACTACAAATAGAACTATCATATGACCCAGCACTCCCACTACTGGGCATATACGCTGAGAAAACCATAATTCAAAAAGAGTCATGTACCAAAATGTTCATTGCAGCTCTATTTACAGTAGCCTGGAGATGGAATCAACCTAAGTGTCCATCATTGGATGAATGGATAAAGAAGATGTGGCACATATATAGAATGGAATATTACTCAGCCATAAAAAGAAACGAAATTGAGCTATTTGTAATGAGATGGATAGACCTAGAGTCTGTCATACAGAGTGAAGTAAGTCAGAAAGAGAAAGACAAATACTGTATGCTAACACATATATATGGAATTTAAGAAAAAAAAATGTCATGAAGAACCTAGGGGTAAGACAGGAATAAAGACACAGACCTACTAGAGAATGGACTTGAGGATATGGGGAGGGGGAAGGATAAGCTGTGACAAAGTGAGAGAGAGGCATGGACATATATACACTACCAAACGTAAGGTAGATAGCTATTGGGAAGCAGCCGCATAGCACAGGGATATCAGTTCAGTGCTTTGTGACCGCCTGGAGGGGTGGCATAGGGAGGGTTGGAGGGAGGGTGATGCAAGAGGGAAAAGATATGGGAACATATGTGTACGTATAACTGATTCACTTTGTTATTGTTATGAAGCAGAAACTAACCCACCATTGTAAAGCAATTATACTCCAATAAAGCTGTTAAAAAAAAAAAAAAAAAGAAGAAGATGTAACCGGGTGTATTTCTGGTGAGGGCTCTCTCCTTGGTTTGCAGATGGCTGCCTTCTTGCTGTGTCCTCACAAGGTAGAGAGAGGGAGCCAGCTCTCTGGTGTCTCTTCTTATAAATGCACAAATCCCAGTGGATTTGGGCCCCACTTTACAACCTCATTTGATCTTAATTACTTCTTTACTCCAAATACAGTCACATTGGGGGTTAGGGCGTCAACATACGAATGTTGGGGGGATAGAATTCAGTCCATAGCATTCTCAAAGACCACTTGTGGGAAAGAGGAAATTTTCACAATGTTCAGTGTCATTGAAGCCACAAAACTGTATATGGTATGATTCAGATATTGTCTAAAAAAAGAAATTAGAAGAAATATATGTGTCTATAGGAAGACAAGAAGACTTTATAGCATGTTAAAAAATGGAAATAAAGTTGCTCTTAACTTTCTTTATACTTTCTATAAAAAAAAGAGTAATTCTTTTCATCAATTTGAGGGATATAAGTTTTAAGATGGACATCTTCAGAATCGGCAAAGCAAGGAACTGTTTTATGAAGCACTGATGCCACACCCATCCCTGAAACAGGCATTGATAATTCAACCCAGCATTCTTCTCCAATGCTTAGAAAAATATTGGACTCTCCCCACATAGATTGTTATCTACCACTGGCCCATGAGATGAAGCATGCTTACCCTTCTCTTGCCTTAAAGGCCAAGTAAATGATTATACCTTTATTGCAAGTTGTGGCATCCTTGGACTTGTGTAGGTGGACGACAGCCTCCAGCAGCCACACCTCCACGATCTACTGCAACATTCATGTCAAGACCATGTCCTCCCTAGGTTGTTCCCAGTCTAATGACCAACACAGAGCTCTGTACAATCTAACTCTAACGCCTCCTGTTGGCCTGGTGAAAACTTTCTTAAAGATGGCACACAGTCAGAGGCTCTTCTTACTGTCCTTCCTTCTTTGACCCTTCAAATGTTCAGCTCTGCATCCCCTTCTGAAGGCTCTCCCACCCTCAGAGAAGGTCTTCTCAGAAGACCCTGACTGAAGCATTGGTACACGAAAGGTGGTAGGGTTAAACAGGCAGGAGTTTATCCTTTTGGTGCCAATGTTGATAATTCCAACACAGGATTTTTTAGGCTGGCAGTAGTGATCAAGATAAGAAAAATAACCTGCAAGGGGCAGATTCCTCTTCCAGGTTCCTTTCAGGTACTCGTATAGAATCCCAAAACACATTTTAGGGGTCCATATTTCTCTTCACTAGAGCCTGCAAAGAATGACTCTGAGATCACATAATGGATCTCTTGCCCTACTTGAATATGACTGAACACATGATCAATTTACCCAACAGTCTTGTCTCAATAATCACCTCTGATGCAGTTAACATCAGTTTGTTTAACAGTTGCTCCACACATCTGGATACTGAAAACTATATACAAAGCTCAGAGTTTACATGAAAAACCTGGAATTGCTACATTAAGAAAATTGCCACCTCTAAAGAAAATTCAGGGGCAGTGTACTAATTCTAAGTTTTATGACCAAAAGGAAACGGAGTACATCAGATGGATTTCTGTAGGACTTCAAGGATACATGAAGATACAATTATTGGAACCTGGATGAGAAACTCTTTGGTGTTGTATGGGAATTAATTTGAAAACCTCCTCAGATTCTTCCATCTCTGTCACCTGTGACATGCAGCCTCATACTCAAAAGGAGAGCCCAGATGCTGCCCATCATCTCCAACATCCTTGGTCATGGCTTGTTCAAGATGAGGTCAAGCTTTGACATGTTCTGTATCACACTATTCCAGGCAGGAGATGAGGCAGCTCCAGACTCAGTCCTGATCCTTGCAGGCCCAGAGAAAATGTGGCACTTCTCACCAAATTCAGATTCAAAAGAAGCTCGGTGATGGGAGGTGTGAAGTCTAGCTTCCCACTGTTCTGTTTCAGTTAGAAAAATATTTCAAAATGGGTTTAGCATAACTGCAGATCATGTAGAGAAAATGGAACCCAGTCTTCTATCACACAGCCATAAATTCAAGAATTTAAGGATTAGTAGTGATAGAAACAGAAATTTAAGAACATATTCATCCCTAAAGGAATACCTTAATTTACAAGGGTTGGGGGGAAATCACTTTCACCATGTGTTAATCCCCAGGATGAGCTGATGGGCTTTGTATTTAGACATACCAACAAACCGTTAATCCTTGATAGAGGCACAGATCTCACCAAAAAGAAACAAGAAGGCTAATCCCACCAAGGGAGAACAAGGAAGCTGATCCAGTACTTTCTTCTGTCCAGAGTGGAGAAATCTAACACAGATATAAAAGAAAGCCATAATTTGGGTTCTAAGTGTTTGACTACCATAGCAAGGTGCTCAGGACAGTTAAAGCAACAATTGGGGCCTGGATTAGCTGAGGAGGCAGGTACATGAATAAAGGAGGAGGAGGCCAGGATCTCTCTCAACAGATCAGAAGCCCTCCAGCAGATCACCACAAAGAAGCACTTAGTTCAAGGAATTGTATTTTTGCATAATTTTCTACGTTCTTATACTTATTGAAGAGTAGAAGAGTGTTTGCTAACATCAGAAGTCTGAATTTGAAAGACTGCCTAGCTGAGGAGTGATGGCTGATGGAACTTACAAGTAGTTTGTTCCCTCCTGGCACCAGACTCAGGGGTAGCTAGATTTCTCAAATGGAAAGATGACAGAAATGTTATTTGGTTTACTAGAAAAAATGAATATTACAAAGCTGTGGTCAGAAAGTGACCAATTCCAAACTCCTGAAAATTCAGCTTTATGCAGTATTGAAAATTTACCACCCATGGTGACAAGTATCAATTACAGGGAACGGGTCTGATGGATGACTGCCTCTGCTTCCCATCTTCTGGGAATATCTGGGAGCAGTTCTGCTTCTCTCTCAGGAAGATGTCAGCAGATCTGGCTCATGTCTGCCTCCTCTACAAAGCTATGTGTTTGTTTGCTCCCCTTCCTTTCAGTGAGTTCAACCCTGACCAACCTGGCATGCCCGACTCCCTCTTTATCCTGTTCCATTTATAGTCTCTGATGGACTAGAGCATTTATGTTCAGTATATATTGAACTTCCTGATGGCAGGGATTTCTTTTGAGTCCACTGAGTGTCACCAGGACTCAGTGATATTTGACACATAGGCACCCAGTGATTGACTGAATCTTCATTTTATACAACAAGACTTAAAAATTAGGTCTAACTAGTCTTTGCCAGTTCCTTTCAGGATGCAGTATTTGATCTTCTATCTTGACCAAAGTCAAGGATTAGAGTCTTCCATTTTGCTCTTCTCCATTAGGACAGTTCGTACCCCACAAGCTAAAAAAAACATAATTTGAAGTGTGTTGGAGACCAACCATTTTCATACTGATTATGCAGTCAGGTACCAGGGAAATTACCACTGGGGTGGTCTGCAGACAGTGAGGCTTGGCCAGGACTCCATTGATTACCTGGTCTCAACATCTTCTTTCATTAATGATGTGGTCCAACATCTTCCAATTTCCATCTTCTTTAAACAGGAGTGCCATGATTATGCTGTGGATCTCCAGATATAGATGTTGTATTGGGACCTGTGCTTAACCATAAAATGTTTTGGAAAAAAATATCAGTATTGATGTCCCAGCTATGCAGGATTAGGCCCTTTGGGGAAGAAGTAGGAAATCATAACCAGGTACACTTGCCATAGTGTTAGAGGGTCTTTCATCCAGAGGATGATCATGCCCTCCTTAGTCCTGATTTCTAGGTCTGAAAAGGGGCTCGCACCTGGAAACTTGGCAAGAGGTCATGCCCATTATGACTGCCCTGAGCCTCATCCATATTTGATTTCTTCTGGTTATATATGCTGAGCAATGTCTTTGGTAGTCTGTACATCATTCTGTCTTGCCCTTAGGGATGTCTTGTTCTATTTGTCATTTTCTAAACTTATGTCAGCCCTGTTAATCTTGCCTCTCATTATAGTTGTCCATCCTTCCTTGTGATGGTTAAGCACTGCCACCTATTTTCTATCATTCTTGATAGTATCATTCTCACTGACTTTGAAGAGTCTAGATTTGTAATGTAATTTCTTACTATCATCGTAAACCTACTGAGAACAGCTACCACTGTGTTTCTCAATGACTCTAGTTCTTTCCCAACAGTATATTTTGTATTGTTTCAGTAATGAGTGTCCACTGGACCTATCTTGGGACAGTCATCTGGTGGGTTTTCTTTTTGTTTTCTGTTTTTTTACTAATTTATTTATTTATTTTTGGTTGCGTTGGGTCTTTATTGCTGCATGTGGGCTTTCTCTAGTTGCGGCGAGCAGTGGCTACTCTTCGCTGCTGTGCACAGGCTTCTTACTGCGGTGGCTTCTCTTGTTGCAGAGCATGGCATCTAGATGTGTGGGCTTCAGTAGTTCTGGCTCACAAGCTTAGTTGCTCCGCGGCATGTGGGATCTTCCCAGACCAGGGCTTGAACCCGTGTCCCTTGCATTGGCAGGCAGATTCTTAACCACTGCACCACCAGGGAAGTCCCAATCTGGTGGGTTTTATATCCCTACATTCCAACATCCCCACTTCTGTTTTCTGATGCATTTTTTCACTTCAAAGTCTAGAACCTTAACTGGGAGCTGGGAGGCTTAACTGATGCTGGGAGGCTTCTCTGTTGATCCCTGTAATCAGACATTTACTTCAAGATCTGTAAACTCCCTCCTCCTATGATTGTAATGATAGCAAGTCCAAAAGGGGGTCTGAATTTATGATATACAATCGAATGTAAGAATCAGGGCCTTTCAAGCCAGTCTGGTTCTTTAAATGGATAGGCTGAAGTGCAGATAATCATCTAAAAATCAAGGTATTTCATGAGATGAAACTGAACTGTGGCTTTCAGACATATTCTATTATGGAAATCAAGAATAGACTTAATTATCTGGTTTTTACAATCCCTACCATGACTATAGAAGCATGTTCTCTCAAATGTTGGATATAAAACAAAACAAAACAAAACAAAACAGGTAAAGTGAAGGAGAAAGAGTCCAGGTTCCCTCTCAATAGATCAGAATGCTCCAATGTATCACCACGGAGAAGAGCAAAAGCACTTAATTCAAAAATGGATTTCATGTTTTCCTGCACGCTTAATAAAAAGTTGAAGTAGAAAAGCATTTGCTCAGCAGCCTAACAAGTCAGAATCTGAATGATTATCCAGTCAAGGAATAAACTGGCAGTGGATCAGTTTAGTAGCTAATTCCCTCTGGGCACCAGCCTCAAGGTAGTTGGATTTTTTCAAATGGATGGATAACACACACATTCATTTTGCCTAGTATAGCAGATGACTAGAAAACTTAGGTCAGAAAGTGATGAATTTCAAATTCTTCAGGTATCAGCTGTTTATATTTTGCATAGAAAGTTGAACAACCATGGTGACAATTCTCAATAATGAACAAAAACAGATGGATAACAACTCCAACCTCTCATCTTCTGGGAATGTCTGGGAGTTGTTCTGCTTCCTGATCATGAAGACGCCAGGAGACCTGGCTCCTGTCTACCTCTTCCTAATAACTACCTGCTTACTGATCCCTCTTACTTTTGGGTCAGAGTCCCTTCATTGAATTCAACCCTCAATGCCTGTTTTAAAACTTTATTACAAACTGGCATGCCTGACTCTCTTTATCTTACTCCATTTATAGTGTGAACACTCTAACTGATGAGAGAATTTACCTATGTTCAGTCTATATTACATCATGTTTGATGGCAGAGGTATTTTGCTTGCACTCACTGAGTATCTCACAAAAATTCATAGGAATTACAGTGATGAGTGAAACATAGTGGGCATCCATTGGTTGAAACCTTATCTGATACAACAGGACCTGAAAATTAGATCTAACTTATTCCTTCCAGGATGCAATATTTGTTTTTCTATCTTTGCCATTCAAGGGTAAGTTTGAGAATCTTTCATTTGGTCATTTCCATGATGATAGTTCTTTCCCACAGGCTGAGGAAATAGTATTAAGGTTCTACCAATGACTGAGCATTTTTGTTTCAATTACACATTCTGGTACCATGCCTACATTTTAGCTTCTTCACTTTTTTTTTTTTTTTTGATCTCTTTCATTCACCTCATTGACTAGAACCTTAAATTACGCTTGAAGAAACTGTTAATAACTTTAATCAGGAATATCTCAAGATCTGTAAATTTCCTTACCCTGGGATTATCATGATACCAGATCAAGAGGTGGTCTGGGTTGATGTCATATGAATTTCTCTCTGGAACTCTTTCGGCCACCATGTCCAGATAATCACAATGATCAATCAACTGAATTATATACTGGAAAGTTTTACCTCTCCAGGAATGTTCCAGAGAGGCAAGGATGCAATGTTAACCCTATTCTCTCTGAATAGGGACCATAAGTTCCTAGAGTAAGAAGTCAGATAACCATGGCCAGTTTTGGAAGATAAGCAGCAGTGGTTAAATAAAATTATGGCATGTTATGATTCTAGAATAAGGATTCTTCTAGTCTCTTTCATGTAAACTACGTGGTAAGCACATGGTTTCATTCCTTTGGAGTAAAAATTTGGATTTCTGAAGAGACTCTCCCTGTATTATTATATTATGCTCTCAATAAATGTTCTTGATTTATCCAGCCACTGGTTAAGAATAACCTCACCAGGCTTCCCTATGTTATGGTTTTCCATAGCTGAAGACATAGGAACACTTGACTGTACTGGTAGACTCAGCAAGAGAAGGTCCTGTAAGAAGGGTAGTTATAACCTCCAGTTCCCACACCTGTAGGTTCCTTGAAGCATTCATACCAAGGCCACTCTCTCCCCAGGCTACTCACAGCCAATGATTAAGCATGACTAGTTACTACATCTGGGGCTTTCCTGCTCTTTGAAATCCTATCTACATTAATACCATGGCCACATCTCCCAAGGGCTGCACCTAAGGACAACATGGCTGGAATATTAAGGTAGACCATTTCTTGGTTAACAGGGTAACTTTTGACAAATCAAGTGCTCCCAAACAGCATTTTCAAACCTTCCTTAAACTGTGTAGCTGTCTTGGATACCTCTATGCAATCTTTTCTTTCTTCACTGGGGTCCCACCTACAACAGACTTTTGGCTCTCCCTGCCTTCCCAGTCTTCTATCATATCTCCTTTCAGACAAGCAATTCCCTCCAGATCTTTGCACCTTTAATCCCATTTGGCATCTGTTACTTACAGAACCTGGTGTTATACAAACTTATGTAAAAACTAAGGTTGAGAAAAATACTACCATTTCTTGCAGTATTTTCAGTTTGTTGTGGAAACATGTTTTACCATGCCTAGTTCTTACATAGTTTAAAACCAATACCAGATTTCTGTCCTAAATTATAGTTTTGTATACCTTCCTACCATTGTTTCAAGCCAATTTGGTCCTTTCAAAGGGTAAAAAAGTACAGATAAACATGAAAAAATTAGGATATTTTACAATATGAGATCGAACTCTGAACTGCATGCCCCCAGTCATAGTGACCAGCACAACCTACAATGGAAATCACGAACGGTTTGAATTGTCCAGATACACAATTCCTACTCTGAGTACAGAAGTGACTTCTATCCAACAACTGAGAATACAATGGGACACTTGGGATCATTGTGAACCCCTAAACTCAACCTGTGATCTATTTGCAAAGAGACTTGAAGCAAATGATGTCCCTGTCACAATACCTTGTTCTGAATCAGGTTTACTTGCTGTTAATCCAAGATCAGTGATGGATACAGAATCTTCCAGACATTTTATATTTCATATTTCATACACAGAATCTTCAAGATTGCCAGTTCTTCTTATTTTAAAGAGGACTGCAAGGTGAATTCAAGGCAAGGGCACAATTATCAATCTTATCCCTTGGAATGTAACACAATATTTCCCACCTTCTAAATCCTCAGTAATACCTGTGGTTTTAAGTTTGGTTGATTCTGTTAGCTTCGTATAGCCAAAAGCAACTGATAGGGGCCCAGTGACTTGAATTCATTCTAGGACTGATGAGCACCTTTAGAAAACTCTGAAAATATAAAGACTTGTGTTAGAGATACTCACTAATAAGTGATCGGGGAGAGATGTGACATGTGACATGTGAAACAAGAAGATGCTGTTTGTGATCTGGTCTTCTAGGCAACATTTCTTAGCATAGTTTTAGAGTTTTCAGAGTATAAAGCACCTCAGCTGAGGCTCCAGGCAACCTCAGGGTATGGACTCTGAAGCTCAGAGAAGGGGAGAGCAAAGGTAAAGGTGCACGGTGTCAGGACCTCACCACGTACCTTTATATTGAGGTTCATCCCTTCACACTACCTACTTTAGCTGCTTTAAACCACCTGCACCCATATCCTTGTTTCAGGCTCTGCTCCTGTGGAAGAACTCAGACCAAGGTAACCACAGTTTGGAACACTAAGTATGACTATTTGTCTTTGAGGAATGGGATTATAGGCCAGTAGTATTCTATTCTGTCTAGTAACAATAGGAAGAGGTTACATTCTTCCATGTGAATTTTCTGGCCATAGGGGCAAAAGTCAGGCAGGTTGATTCCTGAAACATTCCATCCATTGCCATCAGTAACCCAGGTCAAGCTTTAAAAATCAGCTCTCAGGCGCTGGACTCATCCTGGATGAGCCATGGGATAGGACACTATAGACTAGAGATCAGTTGGTATACAAGACCCACCAGAAACGATGTAAAGCCAAGAGTCTTTCTACATATTGTATATGTATATACTGTGTTAATCCAGTTTGGAATAATCTGCCAGTTTTTCTAAATTGCCACCTAGTTTATAAAGGTCACCAGAAGTGTGATGTTACCACTTTTGCTTACTTTATTTTCAGACTTTGCCTCCAGACGGAATATTTACCATGCCCTAGCAGTGATGCCATGAGGGCTTCAGTGGAAGAAACTGCACCCACTGTATAGTGGACACTGATCCAGTGCAGGATCCTTCCACAAATGACTTGTTCCTTCTAGGTGTGGTACAGGCAGCTCTTATAAACCCCTTTATGAATTGGTCCAGCTGAAGAGGGCCACCTCATGCCTAAGGTCATGTATTTTCCCAGATTGACCTGCATCCAGTGAACAACTACACAGCAAGATAAAGGTATGGCCATGTAAATTCATTCAGAACAAATCAAAAAGGCATTCTAGCTCTAGAGCTTCCCTTGTGAATGGCTGAGGCTGTTTTGGGATCTATGCCTCTAGAATGGTGTAGAAGGAAGCAGGAAAGGGCAGAGGGAGAACTTGTGGTACAATGTTACCCAAAAGACATCTTGCATATCAGTATTCATCTATGATCTGCAAACTAGGGTGAACCCAAGTTGCAACAGTACTAGGAAGAGAGAACAAGAGAGCAGTAATTAGATGGGATTTGGGGATTACGTCACTTGCCAACTGGCTTACAATGAGAATCTCACCACTGATCGTAGGTAGAAAACAAGGTCCCTTGAACAGGATGGTGGTCTAGTTGTTCACTCTCCCAATTTACCAGTGAAAGTATGTCAGGAGAAGAGAGTACATTAACTGGTACTACACATGAGCCAAGCAATCTTGCATGGAATCCTAACTAGATCTCTCAGTCACCACACAAATTTCTGACAGCTCCTTTAAGGTTTCTGTGTCTGTAGCATACCACTACTCTGGTCCCATTAAGGTTCAATGGTCTCCCCTGGGATCCTGCACTTCCAGTCCATCTAGGATGTACTGCAGCCTGCCATAACCTCAGCCCTACAACAGCCTGGATATGAATGGGGCTAGTACATGTTCCTTCATTCAGATTACAACTTTTCCAATAATATTGAGAACAATGGGTGATGGAACTTGAGCTCAGACCAACCTAGCCTTAGTCCAGACCTTCCTTTCCTTAAGGCCACCTTTGATACTTCTATTTCTCAGAGAGTTGAAGCCTCAGTCTTCAAAGAAAGGGGGTTAGGTCACCAAATAGGATGATCTGTTTGTCCCTTCTTTTAGTAGAATAGAATGTGGTCAACATTTTAAAGCTTAAAGTGCATTGTATCACACAGCTTTTAAAGTTATTGTTTAGAAGTGCTAACAATTCTAGTTTCCAATGAAATATTCCAAATTGACCAAGGCTAAAATGACCTTGGGATGGAACTAGGGATGGAGAAATCCATTCAGGGATATTTCTCATGTTAGCATATCACCAGGATCTACGGTGTTTTGCTGATACACGGTACGTACCCACTGATTGAATCCTCATCTTGTGCACCAGGATCTGGCAATTAGGAAAAATACTGCATTTAAAGAATAAGGGCCCAGAGTGGGCTGAAAATACTTAAAGGATATATCCCCTCCAAATTATGAAAATTGTTCAAAGGAATTAGTGACCAATCTGTGGTCTGTTGTCACCACTTGTGATTCTAAACTAGTAAGTATATCCTTCAAAAATCAGAATCATGGTTCAAACCCTATCTCAAATTTTTTTTACAAAACTTCACAACTATTGATTGCAAAGCACAGCTTCTCTCTGGCCATGACTGGTAAAGAGTCTATACCCAAGAGTCAGTAGTTTTTAATGAATTAAGTGATGTTCAGGTAAGAAAGAAAATTTAGGTCAAATATAGAATTGAGAACTTAGAAGACGGCAATTGGGCTACGTCTATGGCATGCTCAGAATCTGTCCATTCAACTCTTGCTGCTTACAGCTTATGAGTAGACTGGCTGATAATACCATTTCAGAGTAAGAGATTGCCAGTGTATGGTCTCAAGGAGGCTGAAATCTCAATCTATCCTTCAACTAGCTATACGTTAGAGTCACTTCATTATTTGTAGCTAAACATATCCTCATATTCTGTTATCCATATATTACTTTTTAAATGTGAATTTATATGTATATTAAGTATCCCTGACCCCTTATATCAAAATCAGGGGGCTGATACTGTGTCTTTTTCAACCATCCCTAGTATCTATGCTTTGGACTGGAATAAATTCTTGCCTCTTGTGGCTGTAGTTACTTGGGTTCACATAGCAAGCTGTTCCCAGGGAAGCTCTAACAAGCCCACTTAGTAACACTTATCTCATGGTATGTGTCTCGGTGACCATCCTCCTTTTATCACTGCACACACTAGACCACTTGTGCTAGCTATTCACAGTACTACAGGGCTCATTTTTGCCAAATGAGTAGCAGCTTTGTGGTATAACTGAAATCTAACTACTGTAATGCCTTAACACTGATTTTCCCTAGATACTATCACACTGGGGATGGATGTAGGTATTTTCCAACTGTGCCATTGGCTGATATCAAAGGTAATCTTTCCCTAAGCAGCTCAAGAAACATGGATTAACTTGGTCAATCTTCCCTATGGATGAGACACTGGCTGTGATAGACACCAAGATGCACCACCTAGATCCCCTCCCTTGGAGGGCTTACTGTCCAGCTGCAGAGAAGGTACTCAGTAGACAGCCTTCAGCCATCAACTCCTCCAGAGTGAAACTCTGAGGCAGGGAGCTATGCCACCTAATGTTAAACCCTTTAGGTGAGCAGCCCATGTCCAGTGACTAAGCAGAGGAGTTTATATAAAAGTTTTTCCCTCATTGGGCTGAAAGGGTCAATTCCAGAGATCCCTCTCCCTGCCAACTGGGAATTTGGAGCTAAACTCTACATCAGTTTTGACAGCCCCATGTTCTAGTCTAGACCTGTGCAAAGAAATCTTGTCTGGCCACTTTGCTCAATTTACCATATGCAGTAGTTCTTGGCAAGTCAGTAACATTGTCCTGTAGTGTCTTCCACTCTAGCTTATGTGGCAGCCACAGAGGTACCCTTCTCAGATCTCCCCTCCAGAAAAACTGACTTCCAGGTGCAGCTCCTCCAGGATCCAATAGTGTTCAAGATGAGGCCATGTTCTTCCCGAAAGCTCCTACCCAGTAATTGGGCACTGTGGGAGAAGTAGGGCCTGGTCATTTCCATTCAGAGAAGATTCTTCTAGAGGCAGTCCTTATGCTGGAGCTCCCTGTTGGGCTGCCTGAAGCTTTCTAAGTTGGACTGCAGTTCTGAAGTCCTCCCTATTTGAGTCCTCCTCCCCACTTCTTTTCACAAGTGTTAGACCTATAAAACAGTGTAAAGGTGTAAACCGTGTAAGGGTTCTCTCTACCTGATCCTGTCCCTCCCTCTGTCTTTTAGTTGTTAACCTCAATAAAACTTTTGAACTTCTAAATTCCTTCTTGGGTCTGAAACAGCTTCATAATTTATTCTGATCTGGTGAAAGAAATTTCAGATTGTTTCCAGTGCTCCCATGAAGGTCCTGGAGTGAGGATACTCCCACTGAACTACTGGATCCTCATCAGGACCTGGAAGATTTTAACCCAACCCGTGTCTTCTTGGTTATGAGAGAAAATAAAACCCAGTGACTCATGTGGCAATGCCAGATGTTAGCCAGATGTAAAGAACCGGCAGTTCAAGGTGGGTCCCAAGGAATCTTTAATAGGAGACAGGATAAAGTAGCCTCTCTGAGAACTACCAAAGTCAAGAGAATTCCCTCTTACAGAAGAGTGCTCTTTTCCAAATCTGTGCAGAACTCATCGCTGTCTGACAGGACTTATTTCAGTTATATACAAGTTGAAAATATCTTATGTATTCAAGACTATTAGGGATACTTCAGTTATCCCTTAACAGGTCAAGGTCTCGTGGAACTACAGGATCAGTGTGAGATCTTATTTGCTCCTTGGCAATATTTAAGTCTAGCAAGCTCAGTTCTTCCATCCAATGGTCTGTATAGTCCTAAAATAAGACACGACCACCTCTACTCCAAAGAGAGAGGACCTGGGTCACTAGTAGCTACTGGTGCCCTGTGCTGAGGGATAAGGGGGACAAGAGACCTAAGTGTTCACACAATTGTTAAAAACTAAGGCTTATTTCCTAATATAACTTGAAACACCAAAATTTTTAGTTTTAACAGTTACCTCAGAATTCAAGATGTGGTTTATCTATAACTGATACCAAATTTTTATTTATTAAAGGAACAGGTGCCAGAGATCTCTATGGATAAATGGATTTTTGTTCCTCTACTGCTGCCCTCCACCCAAAGACAGCCACCAACTTGGATTTCAGAGAGTCAAGGTTCCCACTCCAACCCCATTAGTACATGTGGCTCAACTTTATGGCTAATATAACCTATATGAAGGAGTATATACCAACTCAGGCTGATGTTGCAGCACTGATGCAATCTATAGCCCACCAGATGCCAACACATACCATGAAATGCAGGGTGATGATATGCTTATTTTTATAGTGGGAACACTGTTAAGTGTAGGCTTTATTAAACATGTAAGGACATCATGGAAAGTAGAGCCATAAATGAGAGATGATGCCAAGATTGACTTATTTGTACCTGAAGAGAATAGTGAACATAAATAAGCTGAAAGACCCTCACAGTATCAAAGAAAGGAAGCCAAGTCTTCCCTTTTGCTGGATATGAAATTTTGGGATAAAAAATAAAGATTAGAGGAGCACATCAAAAATGTTCAAGCAAGTGGTTTAAGAGATTCCTTCAAACTAGTTGCAGTAGGATATGACAAATTGCAGATACAGTATATGGCAGCTGAAGCTGGAAAGACAGGTTGCAAGAATAAATAAGCTTTTCAGAGTTATTTGCAACCTATTGATATGGCTACCTTTAGGATGGTCTAAACTTATGCTTGAAAATTGCACTTGAGTTGCTAAGACTGTATCAGAAAGCTATTATGTGCCTATGTTGGATATATTCTTCTTGCCACTCTGTAACCTGCTTTCTGTTCCCTGTTAGGAGGCTAACCTCGAACATTTTTCCTACAGGACTGCTCAGTTATCTGATTTGGGTCAGGGGGGGAGTCTTAGCAAGATGTCAACAGGGAAAAGGGGAATATCAGGGCAATTATTCCTTTGGAACTCCCTGGTGAACAGAAGTTTCATCCATCAACAAAAGGTTCCTATATCTCACAAGGTAGCCAACTCCTCCCTCTAGAATCTAATATACACACCTCCTTTTTCCTGTAAGACTGTGGTGGTACATCTTTGGTCGTTAAGTCTTTGGTTACTACTAGCTCTGGTTTATTGCATTCTCCTCTGCAAGCTCATCCCTTTGTCAATAAGAGCTTCACTGAATTGTCCCAATTTGACTATGCTATTTGCTTTTTCTTGTAGTCCCTGACTAATACAGTGCCAGGCTGAGATAAGGTTCTCAGCCCTCACGTGGTGTGGTTACTGCTTATTCAAGGTCAAGTAACAACCTCTAAGCCTTTAGTTTCTTTTCTATACAATTGTGGTAACAGTCATTGAAGCATTGTTCAAATCTCCATACTTTTTCCCATGGTTCTCTTTGTTCATTCATTCTGTGTTAATGGAATTATCAGCAGTGATTACAGAGCAGTGTCATTGGGGAACAGGGTTGGACTATTTACTGGGTAAAAGAGAGATTTTCAAAAGTTGAGAATTGAGTGGATAAGAATCAGACAAATTGGATTCTGTATAGAGAAGGAATATTTAAACTTTCATAAATTATCACTTGTTTTGAAAGTCACTAGTAAACATTTAATGTTGTTTTATTTGCATAATCAATACCATTAAGATAAATAGTATCAGCTTCTAATATATTCCTTTTCAGGTGAAAAGCCTATGTATATGTTTAGAACCATCATTTAATATTATGCAAAACAGAACAGTCCAAGGGATGTTCAGCCTGTTTCAGCTTGCTCAAAGATCCTTCCCATGTAGATCTTCCTTACAGGCTGGAGTCTCTATTTTCCTACCCATGAAAATGTTAAAGGTGTAGTTTTTTGTTTTGGGTTTTTTTTTTTTTTTTTAAGGTGTAGTTCTTGAGTATGGAAAAGACTGAAGCATAGAATTGAGTTCTCAAATCTGATTTATCACAGATGCCTGAACCCTTGGCCAGGTTATTTCACTAGACCTGTGTATCAAGAAAACTATACTATTTAAGGACAAGGAACTCAACTCAGATCCACACAGGAGAAGGATCCAGAGTATACACAAGTTCTGGCAGTTGTAAAGGCAACACCTCCAAACCTCTATCATTGGAAAACAGTCATGAAGACCTGGAGTAACAAGAAAGGGCAGATTTACAAAGTTTGAAATCCCAAGAACCATCATCCTTATTGTCCAAGCTAAAGATCAGAGAAAAGCAACTCAGAAGCCAATCCCAGAGCCCTCAAAGAGAACAGTTGAAGAATGTCTTCAAAGTGATCACAATAGCAGTTCTTCCTGAGGTACAGAGGGCCTCGTTATGGTTCAGTTTGGTCCTCCACCAGGTCTGATGCTTTCCCTTTACAGAGGATACAACACTAGAGCCAGTCATCAAATAATTCAAGGGCTTACTACTGGCTTATATATACAGTGGGAGGGGAGTCATGCAGAGAGGGGGCACCACCAGCAAGATGGCTCTCTGAAGATAGTGGGTAGGAAGACCCTAGTCCTGGGACAGAATATGTTTCATCTTAAAACTGGCAGGATTTTTGAAAAATGCCAGAGGCCGACTAAGTTCTGACAACCTGTCTTACTTGGGAGGGTGAGAAAGGAAAATGATCAGAGGGGCAGGGTGAGTTACCCTGGTGTGAAGTTTAGCCAAAATGTGGTTTTACTTTGAGTGACTTACTGCTTCTAATTCTTTCTGCAGCATCATGCATCTTCATAGTAGAATAGTTTCCATGGTGATGAAGCAGAAGCAGTTTAAAGAGTTAAAAGAGAAACAGGAGACAACTTGCCACTTACCAGTTCAGGACCCTGGTAAGAGTGACTCACCTAGGAAAGGCCCAAAACAAGCAAGATGGAAGTCCTCAAGAGCAGAAGGTAAGGGACTTCCCAGGTAAAAAGGCCAGGGCTCAGCATGGCTGCCATCACACCATCTAAGTGGGGGTGGTAGTGGTGGTGGAGACCAAGAGATAATTACCAGAATGAGCTGGTCTACTCGCCAATTCCCCATGAGCCAAGGACCCTGGAATGCAAGCCTCTTGCCAAGGATGCCTTCAGAACATGAAGATATAATTGTACTCATAGGAACTCCTTTTTCAGAGATATAAAGCTTAGTCTGGTCATGCTGGCCACATAGCTGAGACTCCAGTTGTTGCAAAAAAATATTAGAGAATGTCACTTCTGACATTCACCGGAATGAAAGCTATTCTGTAATGATTATATTTTAATCTGGGAAGTTTTCCAGGCAAAGATAAAAGAATCATATGGCAAAACTATTAGGCTTCCAGGAGCTACAGGAAGCCATGGTAGGAGATATTCCATCTACTATGGGAGGGATTCGTTTATACTTTGTTTTCTCGTCACTTAAGTAGCAATTTCCCTACACTTATTTCTTCAAAATCCCAATTTATCCACACATTTTCATTCAACAGCCAAAGTCTTCAGAGACTAGATGAGTTGGGTGGAGGGTACATGAGCTTTCAAAAGTGAATGAGAGGCCAGTTCACCTCAGACCAGAAGCTTCAAAGACCCTCCACAGCACTATTGAGGTCTACATGTTATTTGTATGCTTTTTCTGTTTTATATTTTAACAAACAAGAGAAGTAATGTTGTTGATAGTGTGGCTTGGGAAGTTTGTCTACAGGTTTGTCTAAACTCACCTAGCCAATAGAAGTGTCAATTACCCACGGAAACTTCTAATAGCATTTTCCTCCATGCACCAACATCAAGGTAGCTGGGTTTCTTGAACGGAGGGTGTCAGCCACACATTTGGTTTTGACTAGTAAAGCAAATGAGTAGAGGACTTGGAGTCAGTCCTCTACATTCACATGTTAGAGTAGCTGGACTGTTTTTGGACTTGGAGTCAGCTACTCTACATTCACATGTTAGAGTAGCTGGACTGTTTTTGGATTTCGATTCAAACTGGTATTGTGAACATGGGCTACTGTTATCCTAACCCAGACATCAGAAGTTGGAAATATCTAAAATGAGTCAATAAAAGGCCTCAGAAATATTAAGTCTAGTTTGAGGCATAAACCCTGCTTAGAACTACAGAGAAGATAAAATAGTGTTTAATATTTTGGAGAAGAGAAAGCCAGGTACTCCCGGTAGCCACCACCACAGGTTGGGAGAACACTAGGGTTCTAGGCCTGGAGGGGGTAGAAGCTAGGAAGCAATGATTTTAGGAACAACCAACAAGGACATATGTACAACTTCCACATTAGTGAGCACCAACAAGGGAAAGATTTGAGACTGGGAAATGGAAAGCCTAGATAGTGGAAGCCTTCTGGGATTGAAGACTATGGGACTGCCCAAGGCTCTTCTGGAAGAGCAGATGGTACAGGGAGTTACATGATGATGTTCATAGCTATTAAGAGAACTCCAAAAATAGTAAAGAGGAAGCATTTCATGAGAATAGCTGAAGCTTGCGCATGTTACTCCCTCCAAGAACTCCCAGGGTGAACATTCTAGTACAACTCCACTTAATATCTATACAAGACCCAATGATTAGGGCCTTCTGGATGTAGCTTTGCCACATTGTCCTTGAGCTCCAAGGAAAAAATAGAATGTTTGGGAATCTTTCCAGAGTTTTGGACTAGAATTAGGATGTCCCCAAAATGGTTTCCTAATAACCTATCTTAGACCACTCACAGTGCATCAAGTGAGCCCAAGAGGAAATGCAGAAGCCTAACATCTAGCCCTGAGCAACTCTTCTACTCATGGCCCACAGGGCTCTATCTCCTGCTTGTTAGCTGAGTCTGATAAATTGCCACTTTATGGTCAGTGTTAAACCACTCACCTATGGGACAGCTACTAAGTTCACCCTCTTAAGACTCTGCACAACCCTTATAGATTGCCCTCAGTTTTAATCACATCACCACCACTCAGATTCCAGGATAGCACATGGTTTCATTCCAGGGTCAGGATTTTGTACTTGTACATGAGTCTGTTCAGACACTTATAAAGTATCTCCTATCTCCCAAGACATGGCCACCCCATGCCAGGCTTTCAGCTACCTGTCACAGAAAGAGTTCCCAAACTTGTCATCCTAACGCCAACCAGGAAAGCTTGTTATATGTCCAAACTCCAGGTGTCCATGTCTTTACCTACAGGAAACAGCCCTCTGTGACATTTACTCTTAGCATGTAACATCCTGGAAATTTTCTTCTCCCTGCTAGCAAGACATTTAGGATTGTTCTATCCTCTGAGGCAGTGGTAGCTGTTGGTGTCTTTTTATCACTGATCTACCTTCTAGCTTTTTACCACTGATCTACCTTCTTTTAGGTAGCCACTGATCATGGAACTGATTTTTATCTGTGCCCAGTAAATTTTTTGAGTGCATAAACAGGAAGCATTAGTCTTTTCGACTGAGATTCTCAAAATATGAGAATGTCTCAATTTTCTACTTAGGAAAGTTTGGATTAGGAGACTTTGTCAATCACTAATTTTATGGTCAAAATGATTGACTGCTAGACCTATGTTTTTCAGGCTGAAGCTACACTCTTCCTTCTGAAAGGGGTTGAGAAGGAGAAATAATTATTGCTGGGTAGGACTCTGAAAACTTAAAACAGGAGAGGAGGTGGTTACCCAAAGGATGCAGATATCCCAGCAAGATGAAGGTATGAGCTCCACAAGGTATCTCCTGTCATAGATGCAGGCTTTGTCTGTGCTGCTGGTTTCAATCATAATTAGGGCTTCTACCAGTATCCACCTCAGATGAGCTTTGACAGAGGGTTACAGATGCCTTTTCTCCATTTACTTTCTCCTGGTTTTCTTAAGAAAAAGTCCAGAATTAGGCCTTATAGTGAAGAGGCATGGAATCTCAAAGCTGGTTGAACTAATTGGAGAGGAATGAACTGTCTCAGGGTGCCCAACACAGAAGTCTGTGTATCCAATTGGCACAGTCAATAAGGTATGTTGGCAAGATAAGATGTACTCAAGACTCAAAGGACACTCACGAATCTCATTTAGCACATGCATGAGACAATCTTTAAGACTGAATCCTAATCCTATGAAGGTACAAAATAAATGCAATTACAGCATTTAGAATGATATGCAAGACAATCATGGAGTTTCCAGTGGGATGGAAACATTTATGTATATCCACCTGCTCAAGTTTAGGATCCATTAACTCAGTACATTAGTCTCACACCATGGACATAAATGACACTAAAATTTTGGTAGGAAGAACTGAAGTGTTACATCTTATGGCCCAACCTTAGATGCCTTGATCAAAGATTAAAAATGCTGATCTGTCTTGCAAGGCAGCAGGTTACATACCATCAAAAGCCTACAAAAGTCAACTTGCAAACTACTGTCAGGAACCAATGAAGGAAAAGATTTCACACATCATAGTACCTACTGTTTGTAGCTCTTTAAGGGATGCTGTTCAGTCTAGCATGATGTGTATAATTGGTTAGTTTGACAAGGCTACCAATATTCCTCAGTCTAAACCATTAATAATATTCTTATTCCATAGGGATGAGTCACATGCTGCTGAGCACTTCTGCCCCCAAATGAAATTCTGACTAAAAAACTAGCATTTCATTCCATAAGAACAATGGGCACTTCCATTTTTCAAGAAATATAACTATGTACGGCATTTACAAGCTCAGTGTAAAGCCATGTTCTGAAAGGGTCTGCCAAAAGTCTTACTTAGACATGCCTGCATTTCTAACTTTGTCCAAACCTAGCTTTCAGTATAGGATTAATCTTTTTTCATGTATGACCATCTTTTTTCATGTATTGTCTGGGCTGTTCTCTGACATTAAACGATTCCAACACAAACTGGGTGTCCAACAACTCAATTGACACCTTTTACTTGGAGTTATTGTCAGATAAAAGTTAAAGGACCGTGTCCCAGAAGACTGCCCCCACTTCAGGCACCAGTCACAGGTTGAGGTGCAACCCATACTTCTGTCCAACTTGGCTATAAATTGTTTTCCTATTCCCCCTCCCTCAGGTTCAATAATTTTCTAGATTAGTTCATGGAACTCAATACTTAATGCTTCCCAGTTTATTATAAAGGATATAAGTTAGGAATAGTTAAACTGAAGATATGCATGGGGTAAGGTTTAGGGCAGAGGGAGTGGCACAGAGTTCCCATGCCCTGTCTGGGCATGCAAACCTCCAAGCATTTCCACGTGTTCACCAATGCAGAAGTTCATCAGATCTCATTATTCAGGAGTTATAGAACTTAATCTCCAGCCCCCACTTCCCTTTTCTGAAAGTCACTAGGTAGAGATGAAAGATCCAACCCTTTAATTACTTCTTTCTGGTGACCAGTCCCCTCCTAAGGTTGTTTAGGGGGGCTATTCTAAGTCACCTCATTAGCATGAACTCAGCTGTGATCAAGAAGGGTTGGTAGGAATAACCGAAGACACTCCTATCGCTCAGGAAATTCCAAGAGTTTTAGATTTGTGCCAGGAACTGGGTACAGAGACATAAAAATATTTGACCATGCATAATCTAAGTGGTTTCTTTCATTTAAATACCATATACCATGAGATAAAGCCCAACATTTTTGTATGTTTCTCTTACTAAAGCCAGGTATGTTTTCCTTCTACTCAAAACCTAATGCTAGCTGTTAAATAGAATTTATACATTGCATTTTAACCATAAAATGCAGAGAAAACCCTAAACAAGCTCATGATGATGCAGAGAAAACCCTAAACACACATGATGATGTACATACACCATCAATAAAGGAAAAAGGTTTAAAGGGCTCTAATACTGAAGATGGATGAAGGTGTCTTTAAGAAAAGGGAATACTGAGTGTTGCAATGACATTAACTTGTTGCACACTCTATCATTCCAGAATGTGTTATTAAGGCCTGTAATAAAACAAACAAGCAAACAAAAACAAACAAACAAACAAACAAAAAACTACCTCAGTGTTTAGATGGCACTTTCCCCAAGAAATAGCAGGATCCTGGAGAATCAAGCACTCAAGGAAAGGGCTACATGGATCTCTAGTCGGGGAAGGCAAGCTTTGAAGGGCTCCTCTAGGCTCTGAGACAGCTGAGCTGGCTTTAGGGACAGCTAAGTGGAGATTCTCATCAACTTCCAGAGCACAGACAAATGTTGGCAGCTTTAGAGCCACAGTTAGAAATAAAGGCTCTTAAACTCTTGTTTTTGAAGTGATGGAAGTAGAAAGAAGGCACTAGGAAGAGAAGCGATTTTATGAGCACGCAAAAGGACAAAACAGAAGCACCTACATGTGCTCAACAGCCTGAACCTTTGTAAGAGAAAGAAATGAACAATTCTTATCAAGACTGTATACCAAACATTAAATTGTCACTATAGATAGAGATCAGACCTGTATTGAAATACAAACTTTTCTCCAACATGGATGGTGTGGAGTTATATCCACAAGAGGTCAAAAACAGAAGGCCCAGAATTCCTAGTCGTTTATGTATCAGCAACTATCTGGAAAACTTGTTCCAGGTTTCACCTAAGGAATGAATTCCTAGCCCTTGGGCAAAGTCTATTGGTTGTCATGGTCCCTCCCTCATTTTCATGCCCAAGAATTGGCTCCTTCTGTTCAAAATTCACAAGACAAAAAACTAAGTGACAGGGCAATTTACATGAAAATTCAAGAAATTTAAATAGTAATACTCCTGCTGAGAAAAGTTGTCTTTCTGGGAGGTGATCTATTTTGAGGAATAAACTCTAAGCTTTAGGATAAAGTAAAAGGTTTTAGTTATAGCTGCAACATTAACATTTTCTTATAAGAGCTTTGAATAGAAAAAGGGAACAGGATCAATGGCATCTATACAGCGATGTAAGCTGAAGTGCAGCGTAAAAGAGAAAAAGTGGTGGCAGGAATAAAAAAGCTTATAAAAAGGAAGTCTTTAATCCCATCAAAGATATAGGTATAAGCAGGAACAGGAAGCAGGATGGACTATGGGCCCACATGTCTTTAGCCAAAGCCTTAGTGTCAAACCAAGCCCACAGGGAACAGTGTTTGGACTACAGTCTCTAGGCCAATATGCTGAGTCTTTCTATAGTCACATGCAATGATTAGATAAAATGTTGCCACCCTCAACCTCCAAAGGTACCGAGAGGTGCCCAAAGCCAACGTATGTGGTTTGCAGGTATACCTGCCACTTTCTCATTACCTGAGTTCAGACTGACCTAGAGTGAAGGAACACAAATGCCAGAACTCAGGGTTTTCAGGCAGTGAAGTTATCTGCCCTTAAGACCTTCACAAGGTCCACTAAGACATAGCTTTCCTGGATAGGGACTTTGGTTTCACTTACTGACACTGCCTGAATTCCACCTACTGCTGCCTCTCAGCAACAGGGTACTCAGCAACTAACTGGTGTCTGTCTCACTCCTTGTTTTACCTGATTTTCTGTGATTCAGAATCAGCAGTTAGGATCCATCTTTGATTCTTCAAACTGAAACACCACTGGCAGCCGAAGTTGCTAAGTCACATGCACCTATATTGGTATCTGGTTGAAGGTAAACTTTTGAAACCAATCGTGTGGAGTATTTCCCACATCCAGGGCCTCCTCTTGCTAGAAGCTACCCACATACCACAGACTACTGCCCAAAGCTACATGGATGCCTAGGAGACAGAGCACCCCCAGGAGACAGCCGTGTCTTCCTAAATGTGGGCCTGCAACCTAGTCAGAGTGGACCTGGGCATCCCTGTGCTGTGAGATCTACCAATTACCTCCTCTGCAAATTCCTGGGATCCTGTTGACTCCAATTAGAGTCATACAATTTCTCACATAAATTATGATTCCCAAATCCAAGTTGGGACTCTTAAATATTGTTTTCACATTTCCATCTGCCCCAGGTTACTAAGGTTTATGAGGATGGGGAATGGAATTTGTTAGAAAGGATCACGTAAGTGATAAGGCCTCAATGGTTCTGGCAGTGTGAGAGTTGGGAACCTGTATCCAGACACTTCAGCTACTTCAGTCTAGTTTGAGATTAACTATGAATAAGGTCAGGACTATTGGCAAGACATTTTCTAGTAATAACTGGGGAACAAGTGTTCACAAAAACACTCTTTAGGAAAATGGGATGAGGGAGAAGAACAGTTCTACACAGGGTGATTCAGTGGCTCCCTGAGATCAAAGGACAAGAACAAGGACTGGGGAACAGAAGTAAAGTTCAAAGACCACACATGATCCAAACAGCTCACTCTATACTAGTGACCTCAAGAGCAGGAAGATAAAGAAGGGATGCAATTTCTGGTACAAGAACATCTGGGGATAAATGACTTTGACCTATTCAAATGCAGACCCTAGGGATTTTGACTGGAGCAACCGTAGGGAGACAGATACTAGAAGCTTTTGTCTGAAACAGGGAAACAGTAAACTGAAAGCTGAAGAGGCTTGAGGAGAGTTACAAGAAAATTAGTATCAATCCAGGAAGGATTGATAAAACACTTCTGGAGTAAAAGGATCTTTACAATGAAGTATTGACTTTTCAGCATCTGATATCCAAAAATAGCAGCTGGAAGACAACAGAATCAATTCCAAGTAGTTAAACTGGTAGCTGTGAGTTATTTGATTTGCTAAGGGCCGGGCTCAGAACAAGAGAAGCTCTGCAGCTCATCCAGGTTGTGGGATACCCTTCCCTGCTCCTAATGCTCTGCAGATCCACTGGGGTTTGAGGTGTCTGTTGGAAAGAGGATGCTAATGGAGCCTCCGGCAAGCCCCAAGATGCATGTCCTAATCATGTATACCAGTGTGCTCCATTTGAAAAGCCACTTCAGGATTGTTGCTGGGCCCCTGCAGACCCTGATACACCAACTAACTATGCAACATGTGTGGCCCGTCAAGAACTGGGTGCCTGATGATCCCAGCGGCAACAAAGTTTGAACATGTGTAACAGAAATACCTTAGGTAGCAATAGAAAAGTCTAATCAGCCCTGCACAGGTAAGCAAGTTGTTACAAACTGCACTCTTCTGGCAACAGATATTGACAGTTATGGTTGCATAAGGTTTATTGGGAAACCAACACCTGTGGTGTAAAAGTAGAGGAACCTGGGTTGGATATAGAGTGCTATCAGACCATCATGCTAACCTAACAGTCTCTGCCAGTCCCTCACAAAGCTTCACAGCCGGTTAGCTGAGTCTTGCCTAGGGTTACAATGGGACCATTGTACACCATCACCATATTGGGTCACTGTCTGGGGTTTGTCCTGAGGGGAACGTATCCCTGGCTATCATCACTTTGCTCACTCATCTCTTAGAAGCCTCCCACTTGAGCCCCTCTCAGCAATGGATACTCCAGCTCTTTTTGCACCTCAGGTACAATTCCTAGGTGTATTCTATACCATTTCCCAGAGTTTTCTTAGGTTAGTTTCCAGTGGTGGCTGGCATAATAATACACCAATACTAGATGTCTTCCTCTCCACCTTTCACTTCCCTATTCTACCAGCTTTCCCACATCTCCCAAATAAACTACTTGCAATCAAATTCACATCTTCAGGGTCCACTTATAGAATAAGCATCATATGGCTTCTCCTGTATGATGGAAATAGGGCAAACCTCTCACTTCAGAAAAATGTGAGAACAAAGACTTCTTTCCAACCTTCAAAACAGTCCTAGTTTGCCAATCGAGTTTTCTTCCATGCACTCATGAAAACTCTGTCAAGACTTGCCAGTCCATTATTGCCTGATACACCAATGCCTGTCCTAATGGGTACTAAACAGGACTTCTAACGACAGACATAAGTAGAATTCATTTAGTGTTCAGTTCCCTAGGAGGGAAACTAAGGGAGACAAGAACAAGTAGAAAGGACACTCTTCTGTTTAATGGAAAGAATAAGATAGTAAAGTGTTAAATGATTGTGTATTAATAAAATCCACATTAAGAGTTTTATCCTCCAATGTGATTGGACCTTAAAATTTCAGTAGAATTGAAGGGAAATGGTATCCAGTTAGTGTTGAGAATTATGGAGGAGCTCACAAAAGCATCAAAGTAACTTAGAAGTGACAGATGTCTCATAGGTCAAAAAGCCCATTAGAAGAAAATGAAAGACTCTACAACTTCCACTTCTGGTATTACAGAAGCCTAGATATTCTAGAAAAACTACAAACACCTAAAAGGTTGGGCATTTTTATTTAGTGCTCAGCTAAACTGGCAAGTAAGCATTGTACTTAGCATTCAAGGACAACTAGGTTCAAAGAAGCAAATGCTAAAGCAAGGATCTGCTCTGGGAGTTTGAGCTGCAGTTGACCAGAGTTTTGGTTCATACAGGCAGCACTGAGCAAAAACCCAAGACGATTAGGGTCCACACAAAGTTCAGAAGTTGAACTAGAAGAACCAGCTCAAACCTGAAGTCATGACAAAACATATCTTTAGAGAGAAGAAAGCCAGCTTTCATTAGGTAGAAAGGGGAACCTGCCTCTTAGCACTAGGTAGGAGTGAGAAAAACTCATGGACAGCTAAAATTAACTGTCAAAAGCAGCCACAAATAGAAAATTGAGTTGTTCTGGGGTGGAGTCAGGGAAAGATGACACAGGTGATGTGGTATGTCACTGGTATGCCATTGCTACCACCTCTAAGCCAGCTACCACTTCGTGGAACAGAGAGCTCTCCACTGGTAGTAACTATGTGCCTTCAGAGGCTGGCCAGCCATTGCTCCTTCACTGCCTGAGAAGATGCAGGAAAGATGATGACCTATGGCCCATGGTCGGGTAAGTGCCAGTCCGTGATGGAAGCCATGGCCTCCAAGGCAACAGGAGCTTCATGGTAAGGGGCTGACTCCTGGAGAGCTATGTTGGAGGCATTTGGGGAAGGCAGTGTGGTGAGAACCACTGGAAAGCACCCAGATGGAGAGCTGTGTGACTGGTGTGAAGTGACAGTTCTCTAACTCTCTGTCAGGCTCACAGATGCCAGCCTGACTTCTAAGTGATTCCCACCATCCTCCCAGCTCTCATGCCTCTTCTCTAACTTAGAAAGAGACAGAGAGAAAGAGAAAGAGAGAGAGAGAGAGAGAGAGAAAGAGAGAAAGAGAGAGAGAAAGAGAGGTTGTGTACCACCGAGAGCTATCCCTCCACACTGCCACCCAAGTTGGGGTAGAGTGGTCACTGTGGGGACCTCCATAGCTTCTTGTGTACATACAGGTACTCTGGGTCTTCTGGGATTCTGGCCCAAACCCCCTCCCCAGTGGCTCCCATATTCTAGTGTACTCTTTTGTTGCTCCAGAGGCCAACTCCATCCCAGACAGTAAGCAGTCTCAACACAGGACTAAACACCCACCTGTTGTGGTTTATGACAGATGGTCTACCTCCATACTGACCTTTCCCTGCCTTTCTGAACCTCATTAACAGGTGAGACTTCAAGCTATATGCCCCAGTCCAGGCTGGCTTTCTGTTCAGATCAGGCAAGTCAACTTTGCAATTCAAAGTCCAAAGGCCATTACTATGTCTGCATGATCTTCAGTAACCACAATTCTGTTGGAGGCAGTTGGCACACATTTTGAAAGTGTGAATCATTATGAACTTTGACCCAGATGATCCTCAGACACCTACAGAATTTAGTTATGTTTACAAACAAAAATCTACATTTGAAACATGTTGATATTGCCTTTTAGCTTTTTGAAAAAATGAATGTTTTACACAAGTGCACCATCTCATTCCATTTACTCCCTTCCCCAGAGAAGACACTATCCTGAAGTTAGTCCTTCCCATCTATGTGCTGATTTTTTTCTACATGTTTGTATATATTGACAATTGTATAGTATTACTTTTCAGTGTAAATGGTATATTGTAGAAGTTTTACAGTTTGCTTTTTCTTCCAAATTATGTTTTTTATTTAACCTTCTTGGGTTGGAGTGATCTTATTCTTCATGACTTATCATGCTATATCTGCAGTCTTTTAATAAGCTACAATAAAATTTGTTTTCTTTTCCAAATAAAAAGAAAGTGGTTTGCCTTTATTCTTGTCCTCTATGTCCCCAATAGAAGCAAATGCAGATGTGGTCTGGAGCATACCTTAAACAGACCGCAAAATATTTCCACAGATAAAGCTTTAAAAATACCAAGAAAAAGACACTGTAGCTAACAGGCAGCAGGAAAAACAAAAAAGCAAACAAGACAGAATCAGGCATAGAAAATCTACTGAAATAAGATAGAACAAACTTCGAATACTAAAAAGGAAAAATACAATCAAGAATCAGGCATATTTGAGAAGAACCAAGTAACTTCCTAAAGTTGTACTAAGATGTCAATTTACAGTTATATTGGTATACGATGCCTTAAAAGATTGATTCTCAGTGGAGTAGGTATAGCCACTAAGTCTTGGAAATACATGGAGGGATGTGTTGTCAAAGTAACTGGAGGATGCTATAGACATAGTCTGGAGACAGCCATGTTAGATGTCTTGCAGGGCACATGACAGAAGTCATACAGAAAAAAGAATTTTTGTCCACATTCCACATGACTAAGTTGTCTCAGGCCTTGAAGTAAGGGAAGAAAACCAATTATCCAAGTCTAAAATCTAACTCCATCTCGCATAATGGAGATGGGATGGTTTTAATACACGTAGAATTTTCCAGGAACACAACTACTATGTAAATTGAAGGTTGCATATTGTTATATGGAAAATTTTGCTCAGAATTAAGTTAATATTTCTGAAAGTCACACCATTTATAGCCAACACACTGTGACTTCACCTGTCATATTTTTAGGAAGTGAACTTTGAGGCATTTACAAGTGATACCATTTCACACCCACAGGATTGGCAAAAAGTCAAAGAGAACCAAGTGGTGGTGAGGATGTGAGATATGGGGAGTCCTTTTTTTTTTTATAACACCTCCCACACTGTTTGTGGGAGTATAAATGTATTGTCATGAGAGCTAAGAGTAATCAAATATTTTCTGCCAGAGGCAAGGCATATGAAACCACAAATAGTCTGTGATGGGTGCAAATGGACCCAGGAGGGTATTGGTAACTTTGAGAGTTCCTTTAAGGCTTTAATGCTTTTTTAATCTATGGAGGGTTCTTTGAGATAAGCCATTCTCACTTCATCCCCAACCTGAGGGTCCAAGTTGTGCATTGCAGAATATGCTCAGATCTGAATGCCTTAATAAGACTCAAAATTAAGCTGTGAAGATTTCTTTTCAGCCTATGACAAGTTAGTGGAGACAAAGTTTCAAGTTCTCCCACCTTTGGTGACCACTGATTGACAGTTTTTGCCAAAGCTTCTTTTTTTAAAAAAAACAAAAACCAGAAGCAGGTCTTTCCATCTCAGTTTGCTTTAGAGATTCTTGTTAATTCAGAGACTCAGTTACTCTACACAGAAAAAAGAATTCACTGTAGAGACAGTATCCAAATAGGTGAGCTCTATTTAAGCTAAGCATAAACACCAACACCAGAATAAGTTCAACACAGCCAAAAGTTAGGAGTTCATGGACCCAATGGGACCAATGTTACATTACTCTATAGAAGAGCTGGCTTCTCTTTCCATGTGAGATGGTCTAGGACAGTATAGCTTCATGAAGCAGGAACATTTCTTCCAAAGGCATAGCATCAGCTTGTCCTAGTTTCCACCTGCCTCCTGACAATCTCAGTTGCAATCTACTACCCAAGCAAGTCTGGATGGCCCTGAGAGATTAGTATACACTGACAAGGATCAAAGCAAAGATCTAGGATAACAGTGCTTAGAATATAAACAGATCTGCTTAATGTGTGGGGAGACTGGGCTTTTAGTGAATGGGTGATAGTATGTATTCTAACACTGTACTCAGTTCAGACATTCTTAGAAGGTAGCATTCCCTCCTATTGATGGGAGAACTGAAGAGTTAACGTGACTTTGCCAAAGCATGACTGCTAATTGTCAGAGTCAAGTTTCAAGCCTTTTGAGTTGAAAGTCATGAAAATCATTTTTCTAGTGGGAGGAAAGTTTTCATTATTTTTTAAAACAAAGTTTGTATGTTCCTTTTATTTTGAAATGGAACAGATTTTAACACACCTTTAAAAGAAAAGCAATGCTTTTACTGTCATCCTAAGACATTCCTCACCGAGACACACTACTCTAGTTCTCGTTGTTGACCTGCTATTTTTATTCAAGGACACATGACTTGCCCACAAGTCATCTTAGTTATCTCCTTGTAGAGTCATGCCTTGTGCTCACATTAAATGGGTTGTGCTCTATGACTGTCTTCCCCACTTTTCCTGAGCATTAGCTCTTCGTAGGTCTAGGTTCTCTCCTGGCAATGTTCAAAGATCTTAATTCTGTATCTAGTACTGTACAGTATTGCTGATATTACACAAATATATACTGAGATCATTAGTGGATAACTTGGTTTTATAGGATTTTTAAAAATAAATTTATTTATTTATTTTTGACTGCATTGGGTCTTCATTGTTGCGTGTGGGCTTTCTCTAGTTGCAGCGAGCTTGGGCTACTCTTTGTTGTGGTGTGCAGGCTTCTCATTGAGGTGGCTTCTTTTGTTGCAGAGCACGGGCTCTAGGTGTGAGGGCTTCAGTAGTTGTGGCTTGCGGGCACTAAAGCACAGGTTCAGTAGTTGTAGCACACGGGCTTAGTTGCTCTGCAGCATGTGGGATCTTCCCAGACCAGGGGTAAAACCCATGTCCCCTGCATTGGCAGGCGGATTCTTAACCACTGTGCCACCAGGGAAGTCCTGGTTTTATAGTTGTTTTAACAGCATTGTCATAAAAATAATTGCTGGATTGTTATGTTTATGGGTATTTTCGTCATGTTTGAAGAAACTGGTTAGGGTTTTGGACAGGCTGGGAATGCTTTAGTTTTCCATTTAAAATATTCTGATTCCTGTCATCCAAGTATTTTTATCCATTGTGTTTTCTAGAGAGAGGATTATTATTTGATAAAAGATGAAGACATGCATTGTTTCTCAGGGCCAATACTAGAACACATAATGATATAGTCATATGCTTGCACCCGTACATTGGAACTCCAGGAGGTGACACTACAAATGCAGACCAATACAAATGCACTGAAGTGGCCACAAATAACCCTAGTGGCATTAGTCATCATTAAGATGGCTTTGAAGTGTACTTTTCAAAACTACCAAAAGCCAAACTTGTCTGAGATGTTGCATTCTTGGAGAACGTAATCAGTATGATAAAGTTCCAAGCTCAGATTTTAAACAGTTTTTCACCTGTATGTAAGTTATGCACTGAGTTGGGCTGTTAACTACTGAGATCCTGAGATCTAGCACTCTGGAGTTTCTGGAGCCCAGTCTACTAATTGCCAGTATTGGTACAATGATTGACAACTAAAATGGCCCCCATAAGTTTTCATAATGCCCTGAATAGAGTATGACGCTGTCCTTCTTGGAAGTCTCTGCATTACGCATCCATCACCATTGAGATCTTAATTCCACAGTCCATGATTTGAGATAGGACCAAAATGCCAGAGTTGCAGTTGACACAGCACTATGAGGTTCCTCACTGTCATTCTGGGATCAAAATATATAGGGAATAACTATATAACTAATGATTTATTACATAATTCATGAGCTTCCAGAGCCAGTATGCCTTTGACGTGAGTGCAGAGTAGCAAAGAGAAATAACTTTGCAGTTACATAATATGTTTGAATCCAAGCAGTATGAAGAGAGTCCATTTCCTTACTGTGTTTAACCTACTCATCTGTCAAGAGATCATGTTACTATCATCTACTACATGGGTTTGTGACGATACCCTACAATGCCTGGCATAGAGAACAGGAATGTTAAGTTATTTGCTCCTTTCTAGGCTGGTGCAACCATGTTAGGTAACATTAATACAATACGTATTATCCAGTAACTCATACAACAAACTCAAGTTCCCCTAAGAAAGTTATTCATTTCTTTTTTTTTTTTAACATCTTTATTGGAGTATAATTGCTTTACAATGGTGTGTTAGTTTCTGCTTTATAACAAAGTGAATCAGTTATACATATACATATGTTCCCATATCTCTTCCCTCTTGCATCTCCCTCCCTCCCACCCTCACTATATCACCACTCTACGTGGTCACAAACCACCTAGCTGATCTCCCTGTGCTATGCGGCTGCTTCCCACTAGCTACCTATTTTACGTTTGGTAGTGTATATATGTCCATGCCTCTCTCTCGCTTTGTCACAGCTTACACTTCCCCCTCCCCATATGCTCAAGTCCATGCTCTAGTAGGTCTGTGTCTTTATTCCCGTCTTACCCCTAGGTTGTCATGACCTTTTTTTCTTTCTTTCTTTCTTAGATTCCATATATATGTGTTAGCATGTGGTATTTGTTTTTCTCTTACTGACTTACTTCACTCTGTATGACAGACTCTAGGTCCATCCACTTCACTACAAATAACTCAATTTCATTTCTTTTTTATGGCTGAGTAATATTCCATTGTATATATGTGCCACATCTTTATCCATTCATCTGTTGATGGACACTTAGATTGCTTCCATGTCCTGGCAATTGTAAATAGAGCTACAATGAACATTTTGGTACATGACTCTTTTTGAATTATGGTTTTCACAGGGTATATGCCAAGTAGTGGGATTGCTGGGTCGTATGGTAGTTATATTTGTAGTTTTTTAAGGAACATCCATGCTGCTCTCCATAGTGGCTGTATCAATTTACATTCCAACCAACAGTGCAAGAGTGTTCCCTTTTCTCCACACCCTCTCCAGCATTTATGTTTTCTAGATTTTTTGATGATGGCCATTCTGACCAGTGTGAGATGATATCTATTGTAGTTTTGATTTGCATTTCTCTAATGATTAATGATGTTGAGCATTCTTTCATGTGTTTCTTGGCAATCTGTATATCTACTTTAGAGAAATGTCTATATAGGTCTTCTGCCCATTTTTGGATTGGATTGTTTGCTTTTTTGTTATTGAGCTGCATGAGCTGCTTGTAAATTTTGGAGATTAAGCCTTTGTCAGTTGCTTCATTTGCAAATATTTTCTCCCATTCTGAGAGTTGTCTTTTGGTCTTGTTTATGGTTTCCTTTGCTGTGCAAAAGCTTTTAACTTTCACTAGGTCACATTTGTTTATTTTTGTTGTTATTTCCATTTCTCTAGGAGGTGGGTCAAAAAGGATCTTGCTGTGATTTATGTCATAGAGTGTTCTGCCTATGTTTTCCTCTATGAGTTTGATAGTTTCTGGCCTTACATTTAGGTCTTTAATCCATTTTGAGTTTATTCTTGTGTATGGTGTTAGGGAGTGTTCTAATTTCATACTTTTACATGTACCTGTCCAGTTTTCCCAGCACCACTTATTGAAGAGGCTATCTTTTCTCCACTGTACATTCCTGCCTCCTTTATCAAAGATGAGGTGACCATATGTGTGTGGGTTTATCTCTGGGCTTTCTATCCTACTCCATTGATCTATCTTTCTGTTTTTGTGCCAGTACCATACTGTCTTGATTACTGTAGCTTTGTAGTATAGTCTGAAGTCAGGGAGCCTGATTCCTCCAGCTCCATGTTTCATTCTCAAGATTGCTTTGGCTATTCAGGGTCTTCTGTGTTTCCATACAAATTGTGAAATTTTTTGTTCTAGTTCTGTAAAAAATGCCAGTGGTAGTTTGATAGGGACTGCATTGAATATGTAGATTGCTTTGGGTAGTAGAGTCATTTTCACAATGTTGATTCTTCCAATCCAAGAATGTGGTATCTCTCTCCATCTATTTGTATCATCTTTAATTCCTTTCATCAGTGTCATAATTTTCTGTCTTTTGTCTTCTTAGGTAGGTTTATTCCTAGATATTTAATACTTTTTGTTGCAATTGTAAATGGGACTGTCTCCTTAATTTCACTTTCAGATTTATCATCGTTAGTGTATAAGAATGCCAGAGATTTCTGTGCATTAACTTTGTATCTTGCTATTTTACCAAACTCATTGATTAGCTCTAGTAGTTTTTTGGTAGCATCTTTAGGATTCTCTATGTATAGTATCATGTCATCTGCAAAGAGTGACAGCTTTACTTCTTCTTTTCTGATTTGGATTTCTTTTATTCCTTTTTCTTCTCTGATTGCTGTGGCTAAAACTTCCAAGACTATGTTGAATAATAGTGGTGAGAGTGGGCAACCATATCTTGTTCCTCATCTTAGTGGAAATGTTTTCAGTTTTTCACCATTGAGGACAATGTTGGTTGTGGGTTTGTCATATATGGCCTTTATTATGTTGAGGAAAGTTCCCTCTATGCCTACTTTCTGCAGGGTTTTTATCATAAGTGGGTGTTGAATTTTGTCGAAAGCTTTCTCTGCATCTATTGAGATGATCATATGGTTTTTCTCCTTCAATTTGTTAATATTGTGTATCATGTTGACTGATTTGTGTATATTGAAGAATCCTTGCATTCCTGGAATAAACCCCCCTTGACCATGGTGTATGATCCTTTTAATGTGCTGTTGGATTCCGTTTGCTACTATTTTGTTGAGGATTTTTGCATCTATATTCATCAGTGATATTGGCCTGTAGTTTTCTTTCTTTGTGACATCTTTGTCTGGTTTTGGTATCAGGGTGATGGTGGCCTCGTAGAATGAGTTTGGGAGTGTTCCTCCCTCTGCTGTATGTTGGAAGAGTTTGAGAAAGATAGGTGTTAGCTCTTCTTTAAATTTTTGAGAGAATTCACCTGTGAAGCCATCTGATCCTGGGCTTTTCTTTGTTGGAAGATTTTTAATCGTAGTTTCAACTTCACTGCTTGTGATTGGTCTGTTCATAATTTCTATTTCTCCCTGGTTCAGTCTCGGCAGGTTGTGCACTTCTATGAATTTTTCCATTTCTTCCAGGTTGTCCATTTTTTTGGCATAGAGTTGCTTGTAGTAATCTCTCATGATCCTTTGTATTTCTGCAATGTCAGTTGTTCCTTCTCCTTTTTCATTTCTAATTCTATTGATTTGAGTCTTCTCCCTTTTTTTCTTGATTAGTCTGGCTAATGGTTTATCAATTTTGTTTATCTTCTCAAAGAACCAGTTTTTAGTCTTATTGATCTTTGCTATTGTCTCCTTCATGTCTTTTTCATTTATTTCTGATCTGATTTTTATGATTTCTTTCCTTCTGCTAACTTTGGGGGATTTTTTTCTTCTTTCTCTAATTGCTTTAGGTGCAAGAGTAGGTTGTTTATTTGACATGTTTCCTGTTTCTTAAGGTAGGATTGTATTGCTATGAACTTTCCTCTTAGAACTGCTTTTGCTGCAACCCATAGGATTTGGGTCGTCATGTCTCCATTGTCATTTGTTTCTAGGTATTTTTTAATTTCCTCTTTGATTTCTTCAGTGATAACTTCATTATTAAGTAGTGTATTGTTTAACCTCCATGTGTTTGTAATTTTTACAGATCTTTTCCTGTAATTGATATCTAGTCTCATAGCGTTGTGGTCGGAAAAGATACTTGATAAAACTTTAATTTTCTTAAATTTACCAAGGCATGATTTGTGACCCAAGATATGATCTGTCCTGGAGAATATTCCATGAGCACTGGAGAAAAATGTGTATTCTATTGTTTTTGGATAGAGTGTCCTATAAATATCAATTAAGTCCATCTTGTTTAATGTATCATTTAAAGCTTGTGTTTCCTTTTTTATTTTCATTTTGGATGATCTGTTCATTGGTGAAAGTGGGGTGTTAAAGTCCCCTACTATGAATGTGTTACTGTCAATTTCCCCTTTTATGGCTGTTAGTATTTGCCTTATGTATTGAGGTGCTCCTATGTTGGGTGCATAAATATTTACAATTGTTATATCTTCTTCTTGGATCGATCCCTTGATCATTATGTAGTGTCCTTCTTTGTCTCTTCTAATAGTCTTTATTTTAAAGTCTATTTTGTCTGATATGAGAATTGCTACTCCAGCTTTCTTTTGGTTTCCATTTGCATGAAATATCTTTTTCCATCCCTTTACTTTCAGTCTGTATGTGTTTCTAGGTCTGAAGTGGGTCTCTTGTAGACAGCATATATATGGGTCTTGTTTTTGTATCCATTCAGCCAATCTATGTCTTTTGGTGGGAGCATTTAGTCCATTTACATTTCAGGTAATCATCAATATGTATGTTCCTATTCCCATTTTCTTAATGGTTTTGGGTTTGTTATTGTAAGTCTTTTCCTTCTCTTGTGTTTCCTGTCTAGATAAGTTTCTTCAGTATTTGTTGTAAAGCTGGTTTGGTGGTGCTGAATTCTCTTAGCTTTTGCTTGTCTGTAAAGGATTTAATTTCTCCATCAAATCTGAATGAGATCCTTGCTGGGTAGAGTAATCTTGGTTGTAGGTTTTTCTCCTTCATCACTTTAAATATGTCTTGCCACTCCTTGCTGGCTTGCAGATTTTCTGCTGAAAGATCAGAGGTTAACCTTATTGAGATTCCCTTGTGTGTTGTTTTTCCCTTGCTGCTTTTAATATGTTTTCTTTGTGTTTAATTTTTGATAGTTTGATTAATATGTGTCTTGGCATGTTTCTCCTTGGATTTATCCTGTATGGGACTCTCTGTGCTTCCTGGAGTTGATAAATTATTTCCTTTCCCATATTAGGGAAGTTTTCAACTATAATCTCTTCAAATATTTTCTCAGTCCCTTTCTTTTTCTCCTCTTCTCCTGGGACCCCTATAATTGGGATGTTGGTACGTTTACTGTTGTCCCAGAGGTCTCTGAGACTGTCCTCAGTTCTTTTTTTTTTTTTAACATCTTTATTGGGGTATAATTGCTTTACAATGGTGTGTTAGTTTCTGCTTTATAACAAAGTGAATCAGCTATACATATACATATGTTCCCATATGTCTTCCTTCTCGCATCTTCCTCCCTCCCACCCTCCCTATCTCACCACTCCAGGCTGTCACAAAGCACCGAGCTAATATCCCTGTGCCATGCGGCTAATTCCCTCAAGCTATCTACCTTACTACATTTGTTAGTGTGTATATGTTCATGACTCTCTCTTGCCCTGTCAAAGCTCACCTTTCCCCCACCCCATATCCTCAAGTCCATTCTCCAGTAGGTCGGCGTCTTTATTCCTGTCTTACCACTAGGTTCTTCATGACATTTTTTTTTCTTAAATTCCATATATATGTGTTAGCATACGGTATTTGTCATTTTCTTTCTGACTTACTTCACTCTGTATGACAGACTCTAGGTCTATCCATCTCATTAAAAATAGCTCAATTTCGTTTCTTTTTAAGGCTGAGTAATATTCCATTGTATATATGTGCCACATCTTCTTTATCCATTCATCCGATGACGGGCACTTAGGTTGTTTCCATCTCCGGGCTATTGTAAATAGAGCAATGAACATTTTGGTACACGACTCTTTGAATTTTGGTTTTCTCAGGGTATATGCCCAGTAGTGGGATTGCTGGGTCATATGGTAATTCTATTTGTAGTTTTTTAAGGAACCTCCATACTGTTCTCCACAGTGGCTGAACCAATTCACATTCCCAGCAGCAGTGCAAGAGTGTTCCCTTTTCTCCACACCCTCTCCAGCATTTATTGTTTCTAGATTTTTTGATGATGGTCATTCTGACTGGTGTGAGATGATATCTCATTGTAGTTTTGATTTGCATTTCTCTAATGATTAATGATGGTGAGCATTCTTTCATGTGTTTTTTTTTTTTTTTAAACATCTTTATTGGGGTATAATTGCTTTACAATGGTGTGTTAGTTTCTGCTTTATAACAAAGTGAATCAGCTATACATATACATATGTTCCCATATGTCTTCCCTCTTGCGTCTCCCTCCCTCCCACTCTCCCCATCCCACCCTTCCAGGCTGTCACAAAGCACCGAGCTAATATCCCTGTGCCTTGCGGCTGCTTCCCCCCAGCTATCTACCTTACTACGTTTGTTAGTGTGTATATGTCCATGACTCTCTCTCGCCCTGTCAAAACTCACCCCTCCCCCTCCCCATACCCTCAAGTCTGTTCTCCAGTAGGTCTGCGTCTATTCCTATCTTACCCCTAGGTTCTTCATGACATTTTTTTCCCTTAAATTCCATATATATGTGTTAGCATACGGTATTTGTCTTTTTCTTTCTGACTTACTTCACTCTGTATGACAGACTCTAGGTCTATCCATCTCATTACAAATAGCTCAATTTCATTTCTTTTTAAGGCTGAGTAATATTCCATTGTGTATATGTGCCACATCTTCTTTATCCATTCATCCGATGATGGGCGCTTAGGTTGTTTCCATGTCCTGGCTATTGTAAATAGAGCTGCAATGAACATTTTGGTACATGACTCTTTTTGAATTTTGGTTTTCTCAGGGTATATGCCAAGTAGTGGGATTGCTGGGTCATATGGTAATTCTATTTGTAGTTTTTTAAGGAACCTCCATACTGTTCTCCACAGTGGCTGAACCAATTCACATTCCCACCAGCAGTGCAAGAGTGTCCCCTTTTCTCCACACCCTCTCCAGCATTTATTGTTTCTAGATTTTTTGATGATGGCCATTCTGACTGGTGTGAGATGATATCTCATTGTAGTTTTGATTTGCATTTCTCTAATGATTAATGATGTTGAGCATTCTTTCATGTGTTTGTTGGCATTCTGTATATCTTCTTTGGAGAAATGTCTATTTAGGTCTTCTGCCCATTTTTGGATGGGGTTGTTTGTTTTTTTGTTATTGAGCTGCATGAGCTGCTTGTAAATTTTGGAGATTAATCCTTTGTCAGTTGCTTCATTTGCAAATGTTTTCTCCCATTCTGAGGGTTGTCTTTTGGTCTTGGTTATGGTTTCCTTTGCTGTGCAAAAGCTTTGAAGTTTCATTAGGTCCCATTTGTTTATTTTTGTTTTTATTTCCATTTCTCTAGGAGGTGGGTCAGAAAGGATCTTGCTGTGATTTATGTCATAGAGTGTTCTGCCTATGTTTTCCTCTATGAGTTTGATAGTTTCTGGCCTTACATTTAGGTCTTTAATCCATTTTGAGCTTATTTTTGTGTATGGTGTTAGGGAGTGATCTAATCTCATACTTTACATGTACCTGTCCAGTTTTCCCAGCACTGTTTATTGAAGAGGCTGTCTTTTCTCCACTGTACATTCCTGCCACCTTTATCAAAGATAAGGTGCCCATATGTGCGTGGGTTTATCTCTGGGCTTTCTATCCTGTTCCATTGATCTATCTTTCTGTTTTTGTGCCAGTACCATACTGTCTTGATTACTGTTGCTTTGTAGTATAGTCTGAAGTCAGGGAGCCTGATTCCTCCAGCTCCTTTTTTCGTTCTCAAGATTGCTTTGGCTATTCGGGGTCTTTTGTGTTTCCACATAAATTGCGATTTTTTTTGTTCTATTTCTGTGAAAAATGCCAGTGGTAGTTTGATAGGGATTGCATTGAATCTGTAGATTGCTTTGGGTAGTAGAGTCATTTTCACAATGTTGATTCTTCCCATCCAAGAACATGGTATATCTCTCCATCTATTTGTATCATCTTTAATTTCTTTCATCAGTGTCTTATAATTTTCTGCATACAGATCTTTTGTCTCCTTAGGTAGGTTTATTCCTAGATATTTTATTCTTTTTGTTGCAATGGTAATTGGGAGTGTTTTCTTGATTTCACTTTCAGATTTTTCATCATTAGTATATAGGAATGCCAGAGATTTCTGTGCATTAATTTTGTATCCTGCTACTTTACCAAATTCATTGATTAGCTCTAGTAGTTTTCTGGTAGCATCTTTAGGATTCTCTATGTATAGTATCATGTCATCTGCAAACAGTGACAGCTTTACTTCTTCTTTTCTGATTTGGATTCCTTTTATTTCCTTTCCTTCTCTGATTGCTGTGGCTACAACTTCCAAAACTATGTTGAATAAAGTGGTGAGAGTGGGCAAGCTTGTCTTGTTCCTGATCTTAGTGGAAATGCTTTCAGTTTTTCACCATTGAGGATGATGTTTGCTGTGGGCTTGTCATATATGGCCTTTATTATGTTGAGGAATGTTCCCTCTATGCCTACTTTCTGAAGGGTTTTTATCATAAATGGGTGTTGAATTTTGTCGAAAGCTTTCTCTGCATCTATTGAGATGATCATATGGTTTTTCTCCTTCAATTTGTTAATATGGTTTATGACATTGATAAATTTGCGTATATTGAAGAATCCTTGCATTCCTGGAATAAACCCCACTTGATCATGGTGTATGATCCTTTTAATGTGCTGTTGGATTCTGTTTGCTAGTATTTTGTTGAGGATTTTTGCATCTATGTTCATCAGTGATATTGGCCTGTAGTTTTCTTTCTTTGTGACATCCTTGTCTGGTTTTGGTATCAAGGTGATGGTGGCCTCATAGAAGGAATTTGGGAGTGTTCCCCCTCTGCTATATTTTGGAAGAGTTTGAGAAGGACAGGTATTAGCTCTTCTCTAAACGTTTGATAGAATTCACCTGTGAAGCCATATGGTCCTGGGCTTTTGTTTGTTGGAAGGTTTTTAATCACAGTTTCAATTTCAGTGCTTGTGATTGGTCTGTTCATATTTTCTATTTCTTCCTGATTCAGTCTTGGCAGGTTGTGCATTTCTAAGAATTTGTCCATTTCTTCCAGATTGTCCATTTTATTGGCATAGAGTTTCTTGTAGTAATCTCTCGTGATTTTTTTTTATTTCTGCAGTGTCAGTTGTTACTTCTCCTTTTTCATTTCTAATTCTATTGATTTGAGTCTTCTCCCTTTTTTTCTTGATGAGTCTGGCTAGTGGTTTATCTATTTTGTTTATCTTCTCAAAGAACCAGCTTTTAGTTTTATTGATCTTTGCTATTGTTTCCTTCATTTCTTTTTCATTTATTTCTGATCTGATTTTTATGATTTCTTTCCTTCTGCTAGCTTTGGGGTTTTTTTTATTCTTCTTTCTCTAATTGCTTGAGGTGCAAGGTTAGGTTGTTTATTCGAGATGTTTCCTGCTTCTTAAGGTGGGCTTGTATTGCTATAAACTTCCCTGTTAGAACTGCTTTTGCTGCATCCCATAGGTTTTGGGTCGTTGTGTCTCCACTGTCATTTGTTTCTAGGTATTTTTTAATTTCCTCTTTGATTTCTTCAGTGATCACTTCATTATTAAGTAGTGTATTGTTTAGCCTCCATGTGTTTGTATTTTTTACAGATCTTTTCCTGTAATTGATATGTAGTCTCATGGCGTTGTGGTCAGAAAAGATACTTGATACAATTTCAATTTTCTTAAATTTACCAAGGCATGATTTGTGACCCAAGATATGATCTATCCTGGAGAATATTCCATGAGCACTTGAGAAAAATGTGTATTCTGTTGTTTTTGGATGGAGTGTCCTATAAATATCAATTAAGTCCATCTTGTTTAATGTATCATTTAAAGCTTGTGTTTCCTTATTTATTTTCATTTTGGATGATCTGTTCATTGGTGAAAGTGGGGTGTTGAAGTCCCCTACTATGAATGTGTTACTGTCGATCTCCCCTTTTATGGCTGTTAGTATTTGCCTTATGTATTGAGGTGTTCCTATTTTGGGTGCATAAATATTTACAATTGTTATATCTTCTTCTTGGATCGATCCCTTGATCATTATGTAGTGTCCTTCTTTATCCCTTTTAATAGTCCTTATTTTAAAGTCTATTTTGTCTGATATGAGAATTGCTACTCCAGCTTTCTTTTGGTTTCCATTTGCATGGAATATCTTTTTCCATCCCGTTACTTTCAGTCTGTATGTGTCTCTAGGTCTGAAGTGGGTCTCTTGTAGACAGCATATATAAGGGTCTTGTTTTTGTATCCATTCAGCCAATCTGTGTCTTTTGTCCTCAGTTCTTTTCATTCTTTATTCTGCTCCGTGGTAGTTATTTCCACTATTTTATCTTCCAGGCCACTTATCCGTTCTTCTGTCTCAGTTGTTCTGCTATTGATCCCTTCTAGAGCACTTTTAATTTCATTTATTGTGCTCTTCATCATTGCTTGTTTCCTCTTTAGTTCTTCTAGGTCCTTGTTAAATGTTTCTTGCATTTTCTCTATTCTATTTCCAAGATTTTGGATCATCTTTACTATCATTCTGAATTCTTTTTCATGTAGACTGCCTATTTTCTCTTCATTTTTTAGGTCTTGTGGGTTTTTACCTTGCTCCTTCATCTAATGTGTGTTTTTCTTTCTTTTCATTTTGCTTATCTTACTGTGTTTGGGGTCTCCTTTTCGCAGGCTGCAGGTTCGTAGTTCCCATTGTTTCTGGTGTCTGTCCCCAGTGGCCAAGGTTGGTTCTGTGGTTTGTGTAGGTTTCCTGGTACAGGAGACTAGTGCCTGTGTTCTGGTGGATGAGGCTGCATCTTGTCTCTGTGGTGGGCAGGTCCACTTCTGGTGGTGTGTTTTGGGGTGTTTGTGTCCTTATGATGATTTTAGGCAGCCTCTCTGCTAATGGATGGGGTTGTGTTCTTGTCTTGCTTGTTGTTTGGCATAGGGTGGCCAGTACTGTAACTTGCTGGTCGTTGAGTGAAGCTGGGTCTTGGTGTTGAGATGGAGACCTCTGGGAGATTTTCGCCATTTGATATTACGTGGAGCTGGGAGGTCTCTTGTGGACCAGTGTCCTGAAGTTGGCTCTCCCACCTCAGAGGCACAGCCCTGATGCCTGGCTGGAGCACCAAGAGCCTGTCCTCCACACGGCTCAGAATAAAAGGGAAACAAAAATAGAAAGAAAGAGGATAAAATAAAATAAAATAAAGTTATTAAAATAAAAAGTCATTATTAAGAAAAAATTTTTTTAAAGTACAAAGAAAAACTGACGGACAGAACCCTGGGACAAATGGTGAAAGCAAAGCTATTAATCTGGAGCTTTAATCCGCTGCTTCTGAGGCTACTGGGAGAAGTTTCCGTTTCTCTTCTTTGTTCACACAGCTCCCGGGGCTCAGCTTTAGATTTGGCCCCGCCTCTGCATGTAGGTCACCAGAGGGCGTCTGTTCTTCGCTCAGACAGGACGGGGTTAAAGGAGCTGCTGATTTGGGGGCTCTGGCTCACTCAAGCTGGGGGGAGGGAGGGGCATGGAATGTGGGGTGGGCCTGTGGCGGCAGAGGCCAGCATGACATTGCACCAGCCTGAGGTGCACCGTGCGTTCTCCCGGGGAAGTTGTCCCTGGATCACAGGACCCTGGCAGTGGCGGGCTGCACAGGCTCCCCGGAAGAGGGGTGTGGATAGTGACCTGTGCTTGCACACAGGCTTCTTGGTGGCAGCAGCAGCCTTAGCATCTCATGCCCGTCTCTGGGGTCCGCGCTGATAGCCACGGCTCACACCCGTTTCTGGAGCTGCTTTAAGCAGCGCTCTTAATCCCCTCTCCTCGCGCACCAGGAAACAAAGAGGGAAGAAAAAGTCTCTTGCCTCTTTGGCAGCTCCAGACTTTTTCCCGGACTCTCTCCCAGCTAGCTGTGGTGCACTAGCCCCTTCAGGCTATGTTCACGCCGCCAACCCCAGTCCTCTCCCTGCGATCTAAGCTCCGAAGCCCGAGCCTCAGCTCCCCGCCCCGCCCGCTCCAGCGGGTGAGCAGACAAGTCTCTCCGGCTGGTGAGTGCCCATCAGCACCGATCTTCTGTGCGGGAATCTCTCCGCTTTACCCTCTGCACCCCTGTTGCTGTGCTCTCCTCCTTGGCTCCGAAGCTTCCCCCCTCCCACCCGCAGTCTCTGCCCGTGAAGGGGCTTCCTAGTCTGTGGAAACCTTTCCTCCTTCATAGATCCCTCCCACTGGTGCAGGTCCCATCCCTATTCTTTTGTCTCTGTTTTTTCTTTTGCCCTACCCAGGTACGTGGGGAGCTTCTTTCCTTTTGGGAGGTCTGAGGTCTTCTGCTAGCGTTCAGTGGGTGTTCTGTAGGAGTTCTTCCACGTGTAGATGTATTTCTGATGTATCTGTGGGGAGGAAGGTGATCTCCGCGTCTTACTCTTCTGCCATCTTCTCAAATCTCTCTCTAAGCATATTTTCTACTTTGTTTCCTTGCTTTGTTTCCCTAAGGTTTCGTATTTCCAAAGAAGTATTCCCTTTGTTATGGCTGGACAATATTTTTTCAAAACTTTTGGTAATCATGACGAAACCTGAACATTTGCTTGTCTTTTTTTTTTTTTTTTTTTTTTTTACTAAGTTTAGGATAAGCTCATCATTGATCAAAACCAAGTTAAACTTTCAAAAAGGTGAAAGGCATCTGTTTTACGTTATCTTTATGACTTGCAATATTTGCCTGGTATTTCTATTGCGGTATAAATATTTGAGGAGAAACTTCCATGGTCTTCTGCTTCCCAGAACTATAAGAACACCAACTGGGATCGCTGTCAGTCCTGGGGGGACAGTTTGCCTGTGAACAATTGATTAGACAGCTGCTCTGTTCAGTTTTACGTGAACTGCATGTCAGATAATGCCTCATATCTTATTAGGGGCCTCCCATTTCCATTTGGAGAGTTTCAAAAATTCCATATCCTGGAATAATCTGCCTTCTGAGCAGGAAAAGAACAGGTAATATTTTCCATCCTTTTCACAGAGGAGCCAAAAACTCAAGGTGCAAATGGGATAAGACCTTTAAGGTTCTTCTTGTTGCATCTCATGTAACTATTACTTTCTTCTGGCCCCCAGAAAGAAGAATCTGAACCATGACAAAAATCACACAAGGCTCTTGGCATACAAGCGTCTCTAGCTTTTCAACCTTCAATGGACTATTGTTCCCAGCATCATTTATCATGCATCTTTATAAATTACCTCTTCCTAGTTTTGACTAGTATTTATCCAAAACTAACTCACTGGCAGCCTCTAAGGGGCCTTCTCACCAAACAAAAAACCAAAGCTCTTTAGTTAAAACTAACCTTCACTGCTGTGCAATGTTACCTCTTTGGTTAACCTTAAGCTGTTCTACCCTGTATGAATACAGGCAGTAGGCTTGGCTTTTTCCTGACTAACCACTTTAAATTACCTCTTTCATGGAGCCTTGTGCTTCAGAGTAAATACAGATTCCCGAGACACTGCAGCCTATATTTCCATGTAAGAACAGAACAAGTAGTAGCCAACATGATTAGCTGGATACAACCTTATGAATATAACAAGTCAGAAAAATTTGACTTTCATCTGGAAGAGCTTTCAGTGATCTAAAGTGTTCTGGGGAATTCCACCATAGTGGAGACAAGCAGCAGGAATCCACATTTCTATACTCAATAATCTAACACTCCCAAATCAATTCTTGTGACCCTGGAGGTGTGCCAAAATGTTACCTTTAAGAGAACGTACAGAAGGGCATGCAGCTTGTTGCATCTTCAACCAGCCACCATGGCATCACCTGCTGCCCTTAGCTAGAGGCAGAGCAGTGTGGGCTCAGAGCCGGCCAACTGCCGTGTGACACAGCTCTTCAAACAGGCAAGCTTTGCTCTGGAGCTCCATTGCCCCGCCAAGGCTTTCTCAGAACTGAGCTGTGGTCAGATTCTTCCTACCTAATCCTGCACATCAATCACATGAGTCAGAAGTTCAGAGTGTGAAGGCTTTCTCTGCTTATTCCTGTTTCTTCTGTTTTACAGCCATTTCCCTTAATAAGCCTCCAATCCTATCTTGGCTTCTGAAGATCTGAACTAATAAGGGAGGTGTGGGAATGGTATGAGAAGACAAGCAGTAGAATAGTTTGGGGACTTGCTGCTTGGCCAGAAAGGACAACTCCACCCAGGGTTAAGTGTAAGACAAAGATAATCCATGTCACAAGGTGGTGACACAGTTGCATAGCTAGCCAGTTGTGGCCTGGGAAGATACTCCAGTGAAAGGAAAGTCCCTAGCCAGTGACATGTTTCAGGTATTTAAATATTGGGAGACAACCCACAGAATGGGAGAAAATATTTGAAGTCATAAATAAGGCATTAATATTCAGAATACATAAAGAACTACAACAAAAATTATATTAAAAGACAGGCAAAGGACTTGAATAGATGTTTCTCCAAAGAATATATATGGATGGCTAATAGGCACATGAAGATGTTCAAAATCACTAGTCATCAGGGAAATGCAAATCCAAAGCCCAATCAAATACTACTTTACACCCATGAGAATGGCTTTAAAAAAATTAAAAAGGAAAATAAGTTTTGGCAAGTATGTAGAAAAATTGGAATGCTGTGCATTGCTGGTAGGAATATAATGGAGCAGTGACTATGGAAGAGTAAGCAGAATTACTGTGTGACCAGCAATTCTACTCAAATATAGCCAAAGGAATTGAAAGCAGGGATTTGGACCAGTGTTCACTGCGGCATTGCTCACAATAGTCAAAAAGGTAGAAACCCAAGTCTTCATTTATAGATGATTGAACAAAGTAGGGTATATGTTTTTGGCCTGCAGAGACTCCCAGAACTTCACTGAGACCTGGGACTCTTCCTGATCTTCCTTCCCCTTCTTCTGCATGCATCAGTCCAGCACAGCTTTGCACAGGTTTTCCTCTTCTACCCTTGCTCGCTCCCCTTCTTTCACAAAAAGTTTCCCCAGTGAGTCAATACATGTTGGTCTCTGCTTCCCAGAAGATACAAACTGATATTAGACTTAATGTTCTCAAACTCTGATTTAAGATACTATTGGCAAACAATTGCTATAGAAATAGGTGTTCATAAGCACTGCTTAGCAAAAAGATCTGTAAAGGTAAAATGGGAGCTTTGTTGATTCCATTTAGTTACTGCTGCCTCTTAACAGTAGAGATGGCCAACAGGCACAGGAAAAGATGCCTCAACATCACTAATTATTAGAGAAATGCAGATCAAAACTACCATGAGGTACCTCCTCACACCAGTCAGAATGGCCATCACTAAAAAGTCTACAAATAAAAAATGCTGGGGCTTCCCTGGTGGCGCAGTGGTTGGGGGTCCGCCTGCCAATGCAGGGGATGCGGGTTCGTGCCCCAGTCTGGGAGGATCCCACATGCCGCGGAGTGGCTGGGCCTGTGAGCCATGGCTGCTGAGCCTGCGCGTCCGGAGCCTGTGCTCCGTGATGGGAGAGGTCACGGCAGTGAGAGGCCCGCATACCGCAAAAAAAAAAAAAAAAAAAAAAAAAAAATGCTGGATAGGGTGTGAAGAAAAGAGAACCCACCTACACTGTTGGTGGGAATGTAAGTTGGTGCAGCTACTATGGAAAACAGTATGGAGAGTTTGCAAAAAACTCAAAATAGAGTTGCCATATGATCCAGCAATCCCACTCCTGGGCATATATCCAGATAAAACTATAATTCAAAAAGATACATGCACCCCAGTGTTCATTGCAGCACTATTTACAATAGTGAAGACATGGAAGCAACCTAAATATCCATCAACAGATGAATGGATAAAGATGTGGTATGTATACACAATGGAATACTACTCAGCCATAAAAATGAAACAATGCAGCAACCTGGAACTAGAGATTATCACACTAAGTGAAATAAGTCAGAAAGACAAATACCATATGATATTACTTATATGTGGAATTTAAAATAGGACACAAATGAACTTATCTATGAAAGAGACTCAGAACAGACTTGTGGTTGCAAAGGGGGAGAGGGTTTGGGGAAGGGATGGATTGGGAGTTTGGGATTAGCAGATGCAAACAATTATATAAAAGGGATAATCAACAAGGTCCTACTATATAGCACAGGGAACTATATTCAATATTTTGTGATGAACCATAATGGAAAAGAATGAAAAATAATGTATATATGTATAACAACCACTTTGCTGTATAGCAGAAATTAACATTGTAAATCAGCTATACTTCAGTAAACTTAATGGGAGATTTTAGACCTTTTATGATATACATACAATATTGTTTTTCCTTCTAAACACTTCTTTTGCTGTATCCCACACATTTTACATGAGTTATTTTCATTTAGGTCAAATTTTTTTAAAAATTCGAGAATTCTTTGAAGCCCATGTTTAGAAGCGTTTAATCTCCAAGTATTGACGTCTTCCAGATTTCTGTTGATTCCTTTAACTCCATTATGCTCTGAGAACACACTTTATAGTTTCTTTTCAATTTATTAATGTTGTTTTAACAACTCCAAATGTAGTCTTAATGAGTGCTGTGCATGACCTTTAAGAATGTATATTCTGCTGTTGCTGGATTAAGTCTTCTATAGAAGTCAATTGGATTCAGTTGACTGATATTGCTGTTCAGTTCAACTATGTCCTTCCTGATTTTCTGCCTGCTGGATCTGCTCATTACCTATAGAAGGATGCTGAAGTCTCCAAATAGAGAAATGCATTTCTCCTTGCAGTTCTATTGGATTTTGCTTCTTGTATTTTGATAACCTGTTAGGCATATGCACATTAAGGACTGTTCTGTCTTTTTGGAAAATTGACTCCTTTGTTATATAATGCCTCCTCTGAGTTTTTTTCTTGCTCTATCATAAGCTTTGTGAAGTGAAAATAGCTACTTTAATTTTCTTTTGATTAGCGTTAACATGGATATTACTCGACCCCTTTATTTTTGAATTAGGTATTCAAATTGAAATATGTATTCAAATTGAGTTTCTTATAGATGAGACATGGTGTCTTTAGGTCCACTTTGACAGTCTTTTAATGGGTATATTTGGACAATTGACATTTGGTTTTTAAGCCGGATTAATACTTGTTGCTGGTTTGTATTAGTTGCCTTTATTCTGTTTTTCATTTTTATAATCCACTCTGCCTTCTCTAGTTTTAGTTGAGCATTCTGTGTGATTGCTTTTTCTTAGTGCATTATAATTCTGATTTTAGTGATAGCTCTTGAGATCACAGTATACATGTACAACAGATCCCACTCTTTGAAAGAACACCATACCATTTCATGGGTAGTGCAATCATCTTACAGCAGTGTATTTCTAATTCTTCCCTCCTGTCTTGTATTTGTCATTCATGTCACTTATCCATAAGTTATAGTTGCTAAATACATTGTTATTTTGAACAATCTGTTCTGTTAGATTAACATTTTACCTTATACTCTCTAATGCTGTTTTCTTATATATCTGAATGACTCATTTTTACTCCTTTCTGAAGAATTCTATGAACATTTCTTTCAAGGCCAGTCTACTGGCAATAGATTCAGTTTGTCTTGTTCTTCACTTTTGAAGAATAGTTTCACTGGGTACAGAATTCTAGGTTGTTTTTCCTTTCAGTACCGTAAGTGTTTCACTCCATTCTTGTCTGCATGGTTTCTGAAGAGTCCAGAGTAATTCTCATCCTTGCTCCTCGTAGACAAAGTATGTTTTTTCCTCCTCATTTCAAGATTGTCTACAGTTTGATTATATGCCTAGTTGTTGATATTTTGGTTTTATCCTGCTCGATGTTCTGAGTTTCCTGCATCTGTGATTTGGTGTCTAGCCTTAATTTTGGGAAATTCTCATTGTTCCTTCAAATATCTTCTGTTTCCTTCTTCATATTCATATCATGTGCATGTTACACTATCTGTAATTGTCCTGACGTTGTGATATTCTGTTCTGTCCTTTTCATTTTTTCCTTTATATTTCAGTTTTGGAAGTCTCTTTTGACATTTCAAGCTCACTGATTCTTCATTCACGTCTACTCCATTGATGAGCCCAAAAGCATTATTTCTGTTAGTCTATTTTATTTCTAGCCTTTCCTTTTGATTCTTAGTTTCCAGTTCTGCTCACATTACTTGCCTTTTTTTGCATGCTGACCACTTAGAGCCTTTAGCATATCAGTTTTAAATCCCCAGTCTGTTAATTCCAAAATCCTTATCATTATCTGAGTCTAGTTCTGATATTTGCTCTCTTCAGACTGTTTTATCTTCCTTTGCTTGAAACTTTTTGTTGAAAGCTGAACATTATGAACTGTACAAAATAAAACTGAGGCAAATAGGCCTTCAGTGTGAGGTCGTGTATCTAGCTAGGGGTTACACTGTTTACTGTAATTTTGTGTCAGACTAAACTTTCCTCTGATGTCTTTTTGTCTCCTGCTGTCTCTGGGATTCCCAGAGACTCATTAAATAAGGTCCTAGGTGTGTAGTTTTCAGCTGTGTTCCCCTGCTCTTACATCAGAAACCTAATGATGTAGGGTTATGTTGTGAGGGACGGGGAAGCATTCTAGAGTTCTGTGGTCCTATGATTAGGTCTCAGCCTTTTAGGGAGCCTGTAACCTTGGGCTGTGTTCCTCACAAGTATCCCCCTCCCCCCGTTATGTGAAGCAGAAAGGCTAGAGGAGGCTAGAGTTGGGTATTTCCTTTACCCTTAGATAGTTAGGCTTTGGTAAGAGTTTCTCTTGAAGGCAGCCCTTGTTAACAGAACACACTGACATATTTCAAGATAGTTACTGTCTACCCCTGCACTTCCTCTGCTGAAAAAATATGAAACTTTTCTATCTTCACTGGGAGAACCTGGTAGGTCTCTGGAGGTAAAACTCACTGAAGCATGGGTCCTCCAAAACTGGGCCCCCTTTAGACTCTTAAACTTATTCATACCAGCAGTCATCAGTTAGTTTAGGTTTCCTACTCCAGTACTGGGTCCTGTGAAAGTTTCTGCTATAGAGTCTCTGCTCAGGTAAGCAGTAGTTTTATGTGTGCCTGTCTCTCCATTTTGGGAGCAACAGTTTCTTCTATTGTTTCCAATCAGGGTTCTTGGTCTCCTTAATCAATAGAAATTGATCAGAGGTCAGACAAGAAATTCAGGCAAGGCTTTGGGGTCCCTGCTGCAGCGTGGGGGAGTGAGAGCAGACAGGTTCCCTTGCTTGCTTGCTCCCTGATGGAGGGATGAGCTTGTTCCTTATATGGGGTGAGGGTATGGGTGTGTCCAAGGGTTGGGCCGGAGGGGTGGCTTAGGCGGTTTGCCCACCCCTTAGGTGCTGTGTGCAGGGGGCATGCACAATACCCTGTTTTTGCTCCCAACCCCCTGCTTTTGCTCCAGACCCTTCAAAAGTGGCAGTTGAGTTTTCTGGTCTTTTTGTATCTTTTGTCCAGAATTTGCCCTAACTGTGTATGCATGCAGTTATTTTTAGTTCCATATAGTTTCTTTGTATTTTGTTGCTCGAGTAGAGGTGTGCCCCGGTGCAAGCCCTGCAGCAAAGGGTCTCAGGTCCCAGCCTGTCTATGACTTTAGCTTGATGCACTTATGAATAGTTACCAATTTTCAGTTTGTTCAGTTTTACTAGTTGCGTGCGTGGATTGACCACTTCCAAGCTCCTTACATGATGGGGGACTTCTAGCTTGGCACTACTACCTAAACCTTTGAAGACATCCCCATCCAGGAGAAAGTGCAACTCATCCACAGGAGTCACGACTTGTAACAGCAAGGTTTAAAAAACTCTTTTCACCAAGATGGGTTATGTTACAAAGCTCCCATTACAAGAATAGCCTGTTTTGTGCTTGGAACCAGGTGGACTATGAGTTTGATAATGAACTTACACCCACTTTGAACACTGGCATCTGCTTTCGGGGAGCCACCTTCCTACTTAGGATAGGATACCACTCTTGGTTAGACAATATTCTCCTCCATATCTCAAGAGACTAAGTTCTAACAGTGAGAAAAATCAGTCCAATAGCACTGGCCATAGTTGTAGCTTCAAAGGGAACAAGACATTACGTGGCATTTGACAGCAAGTTGCCAAGTATCCTGATTTAGCATGGGTAAGTTGTGTTTATCTGTAGAGAATTGGTTCTTCTGAGATTCTTTTAAGCACAACAGCATGATCAGACAGCTTCTGGTCCAATGGGAGGAAGAAGAGGAGAAAGCAGGTGCTTATTTGTCTTGGACCTCAAGTTTAGACATTTGAATGGTCTTACTGTACTTGGTGTCAGCTGTTCTTTTCCTTAGGATATTTCCATTTCAAAGAGACCCCAAACTATGCAGGAATGTTGGGTATGTCTTGTGTTACAATCTTTCATTGCTACAGCTGGAGAAACAGCTAAAGCTAGGATAGATCTTGTCCTCAAACTTCAATGGGCCTGTCACTCACATATTAGCAGAACAGTAAAGGGTGGGCTTGAGTTTACTCAAATTCAGCTCAGTAGGGAAGCTTAGACAGGTATGCAGGAGCAAAGGTAGCCAGCTAACTGCTTATGGGTTCTGGAATATGGAGACAGCTTGCCTATTTTGAGGCAGTTGCTAGGTTCCTTATCTTCAGTGAGGCGACACAAGTAGTTATCACACTGTCATAGACCTGTTCTGTGTTTGTTCTGTATATGTCTTCTTCAGGCACTGGCATTATGACACAAGCTCTAGCGGCTACACTTAGTTATTAGTATCTTTCTCTGCTACATTCAATTAATGTTAGAAGTTTAAAGTAACTAAACTGAACAGAAACACCAATTTTGAGACTTATTCAGAGTAGCAACCAGGCAAGGAGTTCCTTGCCATCACAGAATTCAACTTGTTTAACAGATATTGCCAGATGTAACGATAGAGTTTGAGATTAATCCAGTCACACAGTACTTTGAGTTGTATTGAGATCCAGTTTCAAAGCCCATACTTATCATACCCCTAGCCTTCAATGACCACAGAAAGGCTGAGGACGTAGTCACCTTGGAACTGGATGCCAAAGTGTGAGGATGCCAGGGAGAGGAGGTAGAAAGCTTTATAAGCAAAGGCAACAGCTTGACCTGAGGCACAGGATTGAGTTTACGGCATACTATGTCAACGTGGCTACCTTCTAGCCTGGAGCCAACTACAGTACAATGAAAGTAAAGTGGACCCAAGGTTTTAAGAACAGAGATGAAAGCATTTTACTACCAGAAGGTAAAGACAGCTTTTAGCACTGAGCTTTTAAAACTGTTTCCAATACTCTGGTTTCAAATTTTGTCTCTTGCCATTAAAGTGAATTTCAGATTGCCCCCCAATTCCTCCTCCAGCCTCGCTCTTATCAGCCATATTTAGCCTTTCTTCACACCTGGTATGTGCCGGGTTAAGTTCTACCCAGCTGCTAAAACCCAACTAACAGCTCACTGCTTCCCTAACTTGCTTTAACCTGAGCTTTTCTTCTCAAATCCTTTCATACAATCAAGAATTAATGTGTTTACATCAAGTTCAGTCATACAACCATTTCTCCTTCACATGCTCATGGGAAGTGCTGTACTAGGCACTTGGTATTTGAAATATGTAGCCATTCTAGATGACTATAAATGTTTCCAGGCAGCTTTCTAGAGTCTACTCAAGCAGCAATATTTGAGTGCTTTGAATGTTTAGCTGTGTGACTATTGTAAGAAATTTGCCCAGTTTCTGAAATCCTTTTAAGTTTCCCCTCCCCCTCTAGCAGCTGAAGTTTACTTGCTTGACTATAGCCCAGATGTCCCTTATTTGGCAAATAACCACCTCCATACAATCTGTTCACCTTAAAACCTTCATATAGGTGATAAGAAAAATGACTCTGATTTCCATGGAGGTCTATAAACTTGTTATAAGTCTTACAACACCTCATGTCATGAGAATCAATTCAGTCCTCAAATAGTTTTACCAGCTGGTCACCCCAATTCTACTTGGCTGAAATAAATCACTGGGTTGGAAGAGCTCTTGGCCATGGGCTATGGAAACTTGAGTCTGTGCAAAGTGGGGAGGCAGAGTCAGAGGCAAAGTCAACTTCTTCCTAAGAGCTTTCACACTAGACATCAAAACTATTGGAAGGCTTTATCCCCTTAAATTATGCTCATTTGTCTTGAGATTCTGGATTTCTAAACTACCATTTCTCAAACAGATTAGAGAAACATTCCCAAGATTATAGACAGGACTGCTCGACTCAAATTGTTTTAATTAGGCTTGTGCAAGTACCCGGAGTCACAGCTAAAGGTGATTCACTTAACAGCCCTCCCACTGAAGGAGGACCTAGCAAGCAGCAGGCCCCTACGTGTTGCAAAACGAGGCCTCTTTAGCGACTTCAGCTGAGCTACTGGCTGATAGAAAGAGGTACAATTTCAGAGTACTTGATTCAACAGAATGAAGTGCCAGAGCTTTTAGGATCCAAGACATAGGGTAAAGGAGTGACCTAATGATATGCAAGTTAAAAAGTTTACTCTTAAAATAAACCTAAGTAGTTGACGGAAGCAGCCTATACGTGCACCTAGCAGGTTAACATGCCCAGCCCCAAATGCTTGTTTCCATGTTTATTGACTTGCCATTCAGTAGTCTCCACTTAAGCATTAAGGCTTGCCCTGAACTTGGAATACCCCAAATAAACCCACATTCAGACACTTTACTCCTCTACATGGTATCTGGATGTTATTTCACATCCAACTCTCCATATCTTCATTGGTAAAGTCTAGTGAAATTAAGTAGGCTGCTTCTCCAGAGATGCTCAACCCTTTTTCTCTCTCCCTAGAAGAGTTGTCAAGGGTAGCTTATCCTGCTTCTCTCTACTCACTTGGTACTTGGCCATTAACTACTGTTGAATACAAGTGGGTTCCAGTAGCTTGTCGGCATCAGCCCCACCATTTTATCTGGTTAGGACTTCAGCAGAAAAGTTGAGCCCCAAAAGCAGTACGGTTAGTCACAATCTAACTTGAGCTCTTGTTTCTTCCCTATTTGGGAAGTGCTAGCCCTAGTGAATAGGATGCCCCCAAATGATGTGCTTGGCTCCCAATGCACGCTGGGGCCTTGAGTCTTTGAGAAACCCCAGTACAGGAGAACAGAGCTCCATGAACATGTATGTAGTTAGAAACAACCTTCCTATAAGAGGAACAGCCTGGACCTACCACAAAAGATTTTTCTAAGCTGGGGGGCAGGCACAGCCGATCAGTTTGCAAGTTCAATTTTTAGAAGAGATAAAGCCTGACCTTTCCTACCATTGTGTTTCATCCAGAGAGCATCTCCCCAGAAGCATATTTCTCCTGCGAAAGGACATGGTGAGCACTGAGAGAGGGGCCCCTTTTCAGGGGATTAACAAAGAGGTCCCGCAGGCAAGCTTCCACCTTGCTCAAAGCGGATTAGGCAAAGTCTGAATGGAGAGGAGAGAGGAGTCATTTCAGAGTTGTGCAGCCTTCCCACATTTAGAGAACTACCTTCTTCAGAACCGAGGTAGAGGGATGAGGTGAAGAGCTAACTCTCCTGAAGAGGTGAAAACGCTTTGTAAGGAAAGCCAAAGTGCAAAGAGAAGAGTCTTTTTAGTATAACAGTCTTCTAGGTCCTGGAGATAGGACTGAGAAAGCTCTTACAGAAAGAAAGCAGATGCCATTTCTTCACCACCCTCCATCCAGTTCCCCCCTCACCCAACCACCATCTGATTACAAAACTGCTAACCTACAAAAATCAGCAAGATGCCCACCCTCCAGACTAGAGTAGAGCAGCACCCCTCGCCCCCTCGCCCCCTCGCCCCCTCGCCCCCTCGCCCCTCACAGCACAGTGGGTGCCCAGCCTCTGCTTTTAAAGGCCAGCATCCTTGGTGCATGCTTGCTAAGGAATGAAGCATCGTCAGCAAGAGGAAAAACACCTGTCCTCTCATCTCTCTTCTTGCTCTCCACCTCAAAGTCCCCCCCACCTCATCAAGGAAGAAGAGGGGAAGCTGAGAGTAACTGAGGCAGCAGCTTTAGGAGGTGGGGTAACTGTGCACAGCTGTGCTGCCTCTTCCTCCTTTTTTTTCGCCTTTACCTCAAGCCCTGCCTTAATATTTATGCTACAAAGTGTCTAGGGAGGGGTAGTTCTCAAAAAGTAGCTCTGAGGACCTTAGTGTTATTTTACCAAACGAATGAAAGATTTCTCCTATGGGTATCTCCACTTGTAGATAGAATTGCCAGATTTAACAAAGAAAAGAACAAGATGCCTAGTTACTTTTGAATTTCAGACAGTCCACAAATAGTCTTGTAGTATGAGTATGCCGCATACAAGCTCTGCCGTCCTAGTTGGGATGTATCTGTAGTGTGAAATTACTTGTTGTTTATCTGAAATTCAAATGTAACTGAGCATCCTATATTTTAATCTAGCAACCCTACTCGTGGGGCCCCAGGCCACCCAGAATACTCCCGATCTCAGCCAAATGCTGGTTGAGTTCTTTGCGATGGTAATGAGGGAAACCAGCCAAGAAGACCTATTGCTGTTGCTCTATTGCATCTGAAAGTTTGAACCACCAAGCAGATCCAGTTCCATTCTGCCCTGAAGAGAGTTGCCCTCACCTCCGGCTGGCTCGAGAGAGTAGTCCAAAACCTGAAGCTGTCCCTTGAGGAAGACTCGGTGTTAAACATCCTGTATGACGTGGAATAGATTTAGCCTTCTCCATGGTTATTAATTTCCCCAGCTGTGAAATAACCCGAACTCAGTAATGATGGCTACTATTCACAGAGCCAGACCCTTCATGCTTGTTATTTCTAATTCTCTCGACAATGCTGCTAGTTAGGCATTATGATCTTTATTTTACAGGTTTACATTTTACAGAACTCAGAGAAACAAAGAGCCATGAATAAGAGCTAGGATTTAAACCCAGACCCACTTGATTATAAATCTTGGGATCTTTTCAGTTCTTTATAACCACTTCTCTAAGTTTTTCTGAGTTGTTCATACATGTTTGTTAGGTTGCTTGCTTGTTTTTTGTTTGTTTGCAATTAGGTAATACGCGTGATACAAAATTTAAAAGGTTTAAAAGGGTGACAAATAAGACTCCCTCCCTGGCTTGTCTTCTATCCACTCAGTTCTCCTCCCAGAGACAATCAGCCACTTAATAGTTTTCAGTCTTTTTTCTCTTCTGCACAAAGTGTACTTTTATACAAATTTTTCTGCATTTCTCTTTTTTTCTATTGAAGATCTTTCCATTTCAGTTAACATCAAAGTGTCTATTTTAATGGCTGCATATAATTCCATTGTATAGATGTACCATTATTTATTTTACCCAGTACTTTATAGAAGTAAAATAGGCTTCTTTCCCATCTTTTGCCTTTTTTACAGACAATGCTTTAATAAATATCTTTTTATAACCTTATATTTGTACGTGTGCTATCCATGGGATGCATACTTAGGAATGGAATCACTTGAATCTCTGCCAGTCTGATAGGTGAGTAAAAATAGTGTCTCATTATGGTTTTAATTTGCATTTACCTTATTGTAAATATGACTGAGGATCTTTTCCTATGGCTGAGCCTTTTTCACTTTATTTTCATTTCATTTTTCATTTCTCCTTTTGGAATTATCCATCTGGGTTGTCTGGGACCCCAGGAATGAAGATGTCACATGAATAAATATCGAATAAAATATATATTTTATGGTTGGTAAAATGTCAAGTTGTTAGACCTTTCCTTATTAATTTGTAGAAGCACTTCATAGTCTCAAAAAATACCCCTTTGCCTGTGATTCGAGTTTTAAATATTTGAAGGTTGTCTTTTAACTTTGTGCCTTGTAATTTTTCTAATTCAGGGTTTTTAATTTTTAGAGTTATGACTTCAGAATTTTATATCAAACTTAGACTTTCTCTATTTCAAGGTTATAAAACAAAATCTCCATTTTTTTGGCCTACACTTCCATTTTTAACAGTATTTAAATATTTTGACTAGTCATAAATTTATGTCATCTGCACCTCAAATATTTTCTTCCAGGTTATAATTTTCTATTGCCTTTTTTTTTTTTTTTTGCGATACGCGGGCCTCTCATTGTTGTGGCCTCTCCCGCTGCAGAGCATGGGCTCCGGACACGCAGGCTCAGCGGCCATGGCTCACGGGCCCAGCCGCTCCGCGGCATGTGGGATCCTCCCGGACCGGGGCACGAACCCGCGTCCCCCGCATCGGCAGGCGGACTCTCAACCACTCTGCCACCAGGGAAGCCCTCTATTGCCTTTTTATGATAGATTATTTGGTTGTTCCAGGTTATTTGCCTCCTACCTCTCCATAAGAGAAGTTTAATCTTTTCTTGTTGACCTGCAGTGCATCCTACCCAGGGAAGGAGTCAATATCTCATGCCACTGAGGTGTACTTGGCAAATGATCACCAATGTTTTTACAAAATGAGATCATGTTACACATTTGGTTTTTGCTTGAAAGGACATCATTATTTTCTCTCTTGCTCTTTTCTCTTTGCCACAAGAATGGCTTGTCCCAAAAAGAGGCTGGACCAAGGTTAAAACTGATACACCGCCACCAAGAAGTAATGTGAGTGAGAAATAAATGTCTACTGCTATAAACAACTGAGATTTTAGGGTTGTTTGTTACCTCAGCAAAGCTAGTTCACATTTTAATTGTGTCTATGTTTAATCTTTGTATCACGAAGTATAACATACATCCAAAAAAGGAAACGAAACAAATATTCCCTGCCATAAATCACCACTATGTTAAACCCGATGTTACCAATACCACCCAGGTCAAGAAGTGAAATATTGCCAGCCCTCAAAAATAAGATTATACCCTTTCCTTATTGTTATGAGCTGAATTGTATACCAGCACCACCACCCCTCCCTGGCCCAAATTGAAATGTTGAACTCCTAACCCCCAGTACTTCAAAATGTGACTGTATTTGGACATATGGCCTTTAAAGAGGTAATAAAGTTAAAATGAAGTCATTAATGGGGCCTAATTCATATGACTGATGTGCTTATAAAAAGAGGAAATTAAAAAATTTTTTTTTTTAAAAAAGAGGAAATTAGGACAAAAATATTCACAGCAGAAAGACCAGGTGGAGACATTGGAGAAAACAGCCATCTACAAGTCAAGAAGAAAGGGCTTGGGCTTCCCTGGTGACACAGTGGTTGAGAGTCCACCTGCCGATGCAGGGGACACGGGTTCGTGCCCCGGTCCGGGAGGATCTCACATGCTGTGGAGCGGCTGGGCCCGTGAACCATGGCCGCTGAGCCTGCGTGTCTGGGGCCTGTGCTCCACAGCAGGAGAGGCCACAGCAGTGGGAGGCCCGCGTACCACAGAAAAAAAAAAGAAGAAAGGACTCAGAAGAAACTCTGTTGACATCTTGATCTCAAACTTCTAGCCTTCAGAATTGTGACAAAATAAATTTCTGTTGTTTAAACCACCCATTATGTGGTGTTTTCTTATGGCAGTCCTAAGAAACTAACACACCCATTATATTGGGTTCCTTGCTACCCATTATCAATAATCTCTATACTTACTTCCATCACTATAGTTTGTTGCTTGGTTTTTTTAATCTTCATAGAAATATGATCATACACTTCGTGTGTGTGTGTGTGTTTGCGTGTGTCTTGTGCTCATGATTATGTTTGTGAGATTCATCACTTTCTTTGCTATAAAAATACAGTTGATCCTTGAACAACACAGGTTTGAACTGCATGAGTCCACTTATATGTAGATTTTTTTCAACAAATACATTCTACAGTACTACATGATCCAGGGTTGGTTGAATCCATGGATGCTGAACTGCGGATACCAAGGGCTGACTATAAAGTTATATGCACATTTTTGACTGTGCAGAAGTTCAGCATCCCTAATCCCCATGTTGTTAAGGTTAAACTGTATTCTACCGAGTATTAACCCATTCTACTGTTTGTGAACTTTTGGGTTGTTTCCTATCTGAACTTGTTATGAATAATACTACTACAAAATTCTTGAACACATCTCTTGGTGTTTATGTGCATATGTTTCTGTCGGGTATGTATCAAAGAGTAGAATTGCTGGGCTATAGGGTATGTATACATTCAATTTTGGTAGACAATGTCAAGTAGTTTTCAAAATGGTTTTAATAATTTATATCCCCACCATGAGTTCAGAAGAGTCTCTGAATTTCTACATCCTTGCCAACATTTATAATTATAAGACTTCTTAAGATTTTTTAGTTCAAGAATTTAAAATGCTTTCTCATTATGGTTTGAATTTGTATTTTATGATTAAAAGGGAAGTTAAGTATCTTTTCATATATTGTTTGGTCATTAGAATATCCTCATCTGCAAAGTCTTTGTTCATGTTTCTATTGGATTGTTGGTATCTTTCTTACTGATTTGTGTTCTTTCTATATTGTGGAAGTGAGCCCTTTGTTGTTTCCTATGGTATAAATATATTCTTTCATTCAGAAAATGTAAACTTGTCCCCTGTCTTACACCATGGTAAAAAATCAATTCCAGATAGATTGTGGGTCTAAGTAAAAAGCAAAACAAAACAAAACAATACAACTCTCAAATGATAATATGGAAGAATATCTTCATGACTGATGTAGGGAAAGTAGGGCACAAAAACTAGACTGATAAATTTGATCATAACAATATTAAGATATTGTTCACCTAAAACCACCATTAAGAGGATGAAAAGGCAAGCACACAGAAAGGAGGGGATATTTTTGGAGATATTTAAGGGAAGTAAATCCTCATTTTCATAGGCAGAAGATAATGGATAATATTTAAAGTTGATTCATTAAGAAATAGTAAAACAAACATTGGTTAAAGATTGAAAAACACAGAAGCACATAATAGATTTCTGGGAAGAGCTGTTTCTGGGAATAGGACTGGACATGAGAATTGGTGGGAAAGAGGAGAACTCTTGGTTTTCATTGTAATCTCTCTATATAATTTGATTTGTTAATTATGTGCATATATTACTGTGATTTTTTTAAAAAGATATTCTTAAAAGTATAATATTTCTTAAGCCCTAACTGAAGTACTTCTGGATTGGAGAATGAAGACACCTCCCCAGAAATGTAGGCATGTCCTAAAACTGCAATGATAAACTTAAAAATGCTTTCAAGGATTGTGTTTTATAGTAAAGTCACAAGAATTTTGTATTCTTCCTCATAATCATGTTAGTTTAACTGAAACAAGCCTTTTATTTAAAGTACTTACATATTCACTCAAGCCATCAAATAAATTTCATGCTCAGGAAGGTAGAGAAGGTTTACTCTTTGGCTTCAAGTAGCCCCAGGACACCCCTGAGAGCCCCCTGGAGTTGTAAGTAACCCAGTTTGAGAAGGATATTTCTAACTTGTTAATGCTGCCATAATGGCTAAATATATTATAGCTTCCAGATGTTGTATCTACTTCAGATGTTAGATAGGGAGCATAGGGGAGCGTAATTGAAACAATGTTCATCTTGCAATCAGAAGATCTATTTGAGTTCAGACTGGGACCTTACGTTGGGCAAGTCACTTTAAATCCCATGACTTTAACCTTCTCAACTATAGAACAATCCTAATAAGTACTGATGTTTTCTACTACCCCACAAAGTTGTTCTGTGGCTTATGTGAGAAATTATTTTGTAAACCATGTAACATGTGTCTTCCAGAGTATTGGCAGTCAAATTTTAATGCCAATATTTTAAATATAAGTTGGTTACTGTGATATGTATTAGCATCTTTATAGTCTCTATCTCCTACTCCAAGGAGTTTACATTTGACCAACAAGTGAAAGGGCTAAGAAGCCAAACACAGGGCAGAGATGGACCCAGACAGACTAGTGGCCAGAGAAGAGACACAGCCAGGGCCAGAGACACTGTGTAATTTAGAGAGGGGAGGGAGGATAACCTGGATTCTTCTTTTTCCTCTGCCTCTTATCTCTGACTTTCACCTTCCAGGGCCCAACCTGGTGAGAACTTTCTAACCAGTAGCCTGGGAAATTCAGGAGTCATAACCAGTGATACAAAGCAAAGGGTAAGGAATGGATCTGAGCACAAACAGCACACAGACTGGCCCTCTCACTATGGTGCTTGGTACTCTAAAGAGCTTATGATGTACTGGAGGAAACCAAACTCATAATGATGAAGCAACAAAAATTACAATAATAATAGTTGTACTGTTTCATGCATATATGTTATCTGAAACCTTGAAATTTTTGTCTTCATTTTTCAGATGAGGAAACAGACTAGAGAGCTAACTTACCTAAATTTATAGAGCAAGTAAAAATGAAACTGAATTGGAACCTACAACACCTGCCTCCAAAGGATGTAATTTTCTTCTGTACGAATTAGATGTTCTCAATAAGAGGGGTGATCAGAGAACAGCAAAATCTCTATTTCCTCATCTGAGAAATGGGATTTGAAACAGCTCCAATATTAATTCTTTATCATTACAGCTTAGAATCATCTAGGAAGGCTTTATAGAAAAGGTGAGATCTTTGGGGGTCTTGAAGGATATGTAGGACTCACAGTGAAAGGGTATAAGTAAAGTTCCTTTTGTTTTCCCTCTCTGAGAAATCTTTTCTCTCTCTGCAGATTTCATTTGCATTTTGAACAATGAAACCTAATATTACTTCCAGGAACCCTAATGAGCCCTCCTAAGTTTATGCTTAGGTATGCAAAGCAGTTGTCACATCATACAGCTCTGGGGCCTTGGGGGCATCCCAGAGAGTATCCTGGATTCACTTCCCATCCCCAGTGCCTTGCACCCTGAGAGGTACCTGCATGTAGACATTAGCTCTCCTGGGCAACTGGATTTCTATTGGCCATACATCTGAGAATTCTCAAGAACACTGTTTATTCCTTGAGAAATCTGGAATGAATTAAGCTGAATAAATTGGCTCTCAACTTGGCTGTTTCAAATGGCAGCAAAGAAATAACATATGCTGCTTTTCCCCCTTTCTCTTTCTTTCCTTTTTTTCTTTATGGAAGGGGAAATGAAAACACACCCATATCCACACAAAAATTAGATTTGGTCAAACCATGCTCCACTTCTCCAGCAAGTGGAAACCTTTGATCAGAATATTTAGGTGTTTCTGAAGAGTGTTAGTATACCAAGAAACCTGGGGAATTCATTCTAATGCATGTCCGCAACCTGTGCAACATAAATCTAAGTTGAATGGCCGTGTCTACAGAGCCAATCTGTAGCTGAGTTGCTAGGGCTACTGATGCAGTAAGCAAACACAACAAAGAATTTTCCCTTCTTAATCCTCTGCAGATATTACCTTTCTCCTCAATGCCAAACATTCATCAAAAGAAAACCATATGGAGACTTTGAAACATTATTCAGAAAAAAAATAAAAAGAAAAAAAAAGGAGAAATAATAGAGGAATAATTAATCATGATTTTACCTGACACATGCATGAGTTTAATTGTTTAATCTCAGTTTACAAATAATTAATGATAACAATGATAAGTGCACTTTTGAGCACTCTGCTAAGTCCTTAGCATGTACTGCCTCATTTGTATGTGACAATAGTCTCAGAATCAAAATAATATTATTATCCTTACCTCATAGATGATAAAACTGAGCCTTAGAGAGTATAAGTAAATTTCCTGAGCTAACACATTTAGAAAGTAAAGGAGCCAGATTTCAACATTAACTTTATCTGTCTTGCCCAGCTCTTAACCCTATGTGATGGACATGGAGATGTGCTGCCCAGATTCCCCTTCAAGAAAGGATTTGTTGCCCCAGGTGCTGGGGCTGCTGTCAGCAGACAGAATTCAGCTGTCAGCTCCTTCAGGGGTCAACTCAGTTGCAGAATGTTGCCTCACCCAAGGTCAAACCTTTCCCAGGGCTGCTCGCATCCAATGACTAATGGCAGTCCTAGACACGTGCATACATCGCATTCCACGGTCAAGCTGGAGCCTTTCCTGTCACCTGGTATATGGCCAGAGAATTATTCTGAGGTGTGGAGAGTGATGCCTTTAGAACCTAAAGACTCTTGCCAAGTGTTTCTGCTTCCTCCTTTATGGTAGCAGGTACAAGACCCAGGAGTCTGTCTTTTAATTGGAGTGCATGCCCCAACATGCCCTTGACCACTGGATCCCTTAGTACTTTACTGAAGTGGCAGATCTCTGAATCTTTTTAGGTTTTATTTCCCATCTTCTGGAGCACTTTTGTCTTCCCAAGGCCTCCAGTGTACTAGATACTCGTTGCTCATTCCACTCGATCCACATGATGTCATCAATATGATGTTCCATGTCATGTCCTTGAGGTTCAAATCTCTTTAGACTATATTATAATTAACAATGGACAAATTAATATGGACGTGGCAAAATTGTACATGAATATTTTGTCTCTTCCATGTGATGCTGACTTTTAAAAATCTTCTTTTCTGATTGGAATAGGAAGGAACACATTCACCAAGTCAAGCCTCCTGAGGCTCTATTAATCTTCTCCATCAAAGATATCACCTTTAACACAGCAGCAGCACTGGGACCACTCCTTGATTGAGCTTGCAGTAGTCTACAGTCACTTTCCAGAATCTATTTGCTTTCAGCAGGGACAGTATTAGTGAATTCAATATGATAGTGTCCTCTACTCCTACATCCCTGAGATCCTTAAGGTGACATTCATCTCCTCCATCCCATAGGAAACTGATACAGCTTTTGATTTGCTATCTTAGGGTGATGAAGGCATTGTCAGTATCTTCTCCTTGGTTTCTCCATTATGATAGCTCTTATCCCACAGACCCAATGTAGGGGTTACTGTAACTGCCAGGTATGTCAATCTATTTATACATTCAAAGGCTGGGGAAATGACAAACAGGTAGGCCTGTGGACCAGTGGACTGACTGTTAGCCAACCTTTGGCCAGGATTCCATTTGCAGGGCTTTTATATTTCCCCACTGTAATACAGGATCTGTGATAATTCTCTATGTCTTTTGGAGTTCCCCTTTCCTTAATCAAGTAAATGGCTGAAGTTCCCTTTGGGGAAAGCCCGTGGGAATTAACACAGTATACACTTGCAGGTCTTTCCACACGGTGACTGAGCCACATCTTCAAGTCAACAAGTTCTCAGCCTAAAAACTGTCTCAGGTATGGGAACTAGGGAAAGGATTTGAACATTTTATTAGGACAATCTCCTTCAGTCTCTTGCTCCTCTATTCTTGCTTTCTTTGCATCATATATATTAAGATTAAGTGGTATCCTCATTGACTGCCCATCTATTTTGTCAATTAGGATGTGGTGTTATATTAACAATCTCCACTGCTGGTTGCCATTTCAACTTTACAAGTAATATGATAACTGCAAACTTGTGGCTTCAGGTAGCTAACCACCATCACCTGAGCTCTATTGCTCCATTTGGGGATGGAGGGTAGCATCATACATTACTATCAACAAACCAACCTCTATGACAACTCTCCTACCTCTGTGACAAGTCTATAGATATTCAACAACAAAGAGGCTTTCTTACTTCATCAGAGAAGAGAGAGCCTTTGTTCTGTGGGTCTCAGAGTAGAAAAGCAGCATCATAGACTGGATATGTTTCCTTTTGTTTCCAACTGTCCCAAAGAGATAGGCATCAGGTCTGTCCTTTTATGGAGTCAGTTGGAAATGGTTTTCACTTTTGTGTAATTAGTTAAAAAATAAGAGCCAAGTAGAATACTGCATCAAATTAGAGATGGCTGGTATTCAGGGAAAGATTTGAATCTTTCCAACAACAACAACAAAACAATATACAGAAAAAAAAATTACAGGCCAATATCCCTGATGAACATAGGTGCAAAAATCATCAGCAAAATATTAGCAAACTGAATTCAATAGTACGTTAAAAGGATCCTACACCATAATCAAGTGGATGTAAGAATGGTTCAACATCTGCGTATCAATCAATGTGATACAGCACATAAGAAAATGAAGGATGAAAATTATATGATCATCTCAATAGATGCAGGAAAAAGCATGTGACAAAAGTCAACAACCATTCATGACAAAAACTCTCAGCAAACTAGGTATAAAGGAAATATACTAACAAAACGAAGTCTATTTATAATAAGCCCACAGCCAACAACATAATAATAAAAGGCTGAAAGCTTTTTCTCTAAGATCAGTAACAAGAAAAATATGCTCACTCTTACCACCTTTATTCAACATAGTACTAGAAGTCCTAAGCAGATAAATTAGGTAAGAAAAAGAAATAAAAGACATCCAAATCAGAAAGGAAGAAGTAAAATTGTCTCCATTGGCAGATGGAGACAAAATATGACATAATATTATAAATAAAGACAACCAAAAAACACTTATTACTTTTTTTCTTTTTTTTTTTGCAGTACGTGGGCCTCTCACTGTCATGGCCTCTCCCGTTGCGGAGCACAGGCTCCGGACGCACAGGCTCAGTGGCTATGGCTCATGGGCCCAGCTGCTCTGCGGCATGTGGGATCTTCCTGGACTGGGGTACGAACCTGTGTCCCCTGCATCGGCAGGCAGACTCTCAACCACTGCACCACCAGGGAAGCCCACTTACTACTAATAAACAAATTCAGTAAAGTTGAAGGATAAAAATAAAACAATATACAATAATCAGTGGTGTATCTGTACATTAACAACAAGCTATCAGGAATTAAGAAAGTGATCCCATTTACAATTGCATCAAAAAGAATAAAATACTTTGGAATAAATTTAACCAAGGAAGTGAAAGATCTGTATACTCAAAACAATAAGACATTGATGAAAGAAATTGTAGAAGAAACAAGTAAATGGAAAAATACTCTATGCTTATGGATTAGAAGAATTAATGTTGTTAAAATGTCCATACTACCAAAACAATCTACACATTTAGTGCAATCCCTATGACAATTACAATGACACTTTTTCACAAAAATAGAACAAATAATGCTAATATTTGTTTGAACCTCAAAAGACCCTAAATAGCCAAAATAATCTTGAGGATAAAGAAGAATAAACCTGGAGGTATCACACTTTCTGATTTCAATCTGTATGACAAAGTTGTAGTGATCAAAACAGTATGGTATTGGCATAAAATCAGACACATAGATCAATGGAACAGAATAGAGCGCCTAGAAATAAACCCATGTATATATGGTCAATTAATGTATGACAAAGGAGTCAAGAATATATAATGGGGACAGGATAGTCTCTTCAATAAATGATTTTAGGAAAATTGGATAGCCACTTGCAAAAGAATGAAACTGTACCCCTATTTTACACCACACACAAAAATCAATTCAAAATGGATTAAAGTCTTAAATTTAAGACCTGCAACTGTAAAAATCTTAGAAGAAAACAAACATAGGGAATAATCTCCTTGACAAAAGTCTAGGCAATGATTTCTTGATCTGACACTAAGAACAAAGGCAAGAAAGAAAAAATTTAAAAAGAGGGACTACATCAAAGTAAACAGTTCCTCCACAGCAAAGGAAGACATCAACAAAATAAAAAGGCAACTTACAGAATGGGAGAAAGTAATTGCAAATCATATATCTGATAAGGGGTTAATATCCAAACTATATAAAGAACACACAAACACAAAAACAAAAATCTGATTTAAAAATTGGCAGAGAGTGTAAAATAGATAGCTAGTGGGAAGCAGCTGCATAGCACAGGGAGATCAGCTTGGTGCTTTGTGTCCACCTTGAAGGGTGGGACAGAGACACAAGAGGGAGGAGATATGGGGATATATGTATACATATAGCTGATTCACTTTGTTATACAGCAGAAACTAACACACCATTGCAAAGCAATTTTACTCCAATAAAGATGTTAAAAAAAATTAGGCAGAGAAACTGATGTTTCCAAAGAAGACAAACAACTGGCTACAGGTGCGTGCAAAGGTGCTCAACAGCACTAATCAAAAGGAAAATGCAAATAAAAAAAATAATGAGATGTTATGTCACACTTGTTAGAATGGCTATCATCAAGAAGATGAGATAAGTGTTGGTGAAGTTGTAGAAAAGAGGGAACGCTTGTGCACTGTTGGTGGGAATGTAAATTGGTGCAACCACTATGGAAAACAGTATCAAACTTCCTCAAAAAATTAAAAATAGAACTACCATATGACCTAGCAATTCCATTTCTGAGTATATAACCAAAGGAAATAAAAACAGGATCTTGAAAAGATATCTGCACTCCCATGTTCAGTGCAGCATTATTTACAATAGCAAAGAGAAACAACCTAAGCGCCCATCAACAGATGAGTGGATAAAGAAGATGTTGCATATATCTATATCTATATCTGTATCTATATCTATATCTATTACCTATATCTATATCTATACCATACACACCAATGGAATATTATTCAGCCATGAGGAAGAAGGAAATCCTGCTGTTTGTGACACGTTGACCCCTAAGGGCATTATGCTAAGTGAAATAAGCCAGAGAAAGACAAATACTGCATGCTATCACTTATATGAGGTATCTGAAAAAAAAAGTCAAAGTCATAGAAACAGAGAGTAGAAAAGTATCTGCTAGATTCTGCGGCATGGGAGAAATAAGGAAAGGCTGGTAGAAGACTACAAACTCAGCTCTGAGATGAATCAATTCTGAGGGTCTAATGTATAACATGGTGACTATAGCTGACAACTCTGTATTGTACAGTTGAAATTTGGTAAAAGAGAACTTAAATGTTCTTACTAAAAAATTACATATATATAGAAATATGTGAGTGATAAATGCATTAATTAAGTAGATGGGAGGGAGGAATGCTTCACCATGTATACATATATCAAATCATTATGATGTACACTTTAAATATCTTACAATTTTACTTGTCAATTATATCTCAATAAAGCTAAAAAATAGTCTCTAACATTTTAAATAAATGTTTGTGAAAAAATGTACAAATCTTTTAAAAAATATATGTAAAAATTAACTACATTTCAAACTTAAGATTGGTTTCAAAATTCAAACTTTTGTATTAAAATCAAATTGCTTTATAACTATATTTATAATTTAGTAGAAAGATGACCAAAAAAAACCCTTCTTTCATAGTTATCTTTTATTGGATAGCCCTGAGTCTCACTAAGGAAGGGCGTTTCCCGAGTCACCTTAACAAGGTGGGAACTCATAACACTTGCATTGTTTAATCTGTGTTCTCCACTTATCTTCAAGCTCCCTAAGATAAAGCCCACGTCTATCCTGTTCACCTCTATTTCACCATGTCTAGTATAATGCCTGGTACCTGGTCTAGCATAATGCCTAGCAATATTTATTTATTCATTCATTAATTCATTTATTATTAATAAATACTGGATGAGCAAACAATAGATGCATAGATTAACATATTCCATCAAATCAGATTTAGATTCTTAGTCATCCATTGCCTAGTGGGTGTCTTTTCTCCATCTTGGTCACAAATAGATATTATCTCTTCAGCCCTTTAAGTGGAAGAAAACCCAGAGGATGTAATCTTTTACTCAGGGAGCCAAAACAGGAAGGAATACATTAAATGTGAGCCATTGGGAATCCTGCCCACCTCAGGACATTGGTAGTGTTTTAATGAGACAGACCCATATCTACTTCCTTTGCTCCATCCACTTCCCTCTTATAGCATATATCTCTGTGGAATCTCATTCTCAGCAACATGTAATGCTAGCCTTAACATATGAGCAAAAATAAAGAGTGACCTTTTCCAAGTTTCTTAGTTTCGACACTGCCCATATACATAGTGTCTTTTGTGAATTGGTCTTAGCCTTTAGAGGCACTGAGTCCTTGTTTCCTTTTTGGGCAACTTCTAAGTCATGAGCCTTGTCTTAGAAAACTTACAGCTCTTCATCTTATCATCTCATTTGATACTCCAATGGTCCTATGAGGTAAGAGACCAGATGTCATGCATGGAAAGACCAGTGAACCAGAGATAAGTCAGAAGATAAGGACGTGCATTTCTCTCTACTATTTATCAGCTATGTGATCTTAGGCAATTCTCATGACACTAATAAAAAGCAATGCATTTTATTAGATTCAAAACCCAATGAATACTTAATGAGTGTCATTTATGTGCATGGTTCTAGATACTGGAGACACAGTGGAACATAAGACAGATAAGGTCTCTTTTCTCACAGCTTTCATTCTAGAGTGGTACAGACAGAAAGGTGACAAATAGATAAGAAAATTTTGAATATTAATATGTGTCATCAAGAAAAAATTTTTAAATAGTGATGGATTTAACTGTGACCAGTAGAAATTATTTGAACTGGGAGGTCAGAAAACTCCCATCACTTGAAGTGGTGACATTTTCCATATTTGAAGAACAAAAACAGAGTCAGACATATGAAGATTCAGGTGAAGTGTTTTCCAGGCAGAAGGAACAGATATTTAGAGGTGATTACAAAAGTTCTGAGATGGTACAAGCTGAGTTGTGTCTGATAATTCTTACCTTCAGTGACTCAATTTACCGAAGATACATCTAAGGCCTAGAGCAGTAAAGCAGCTTGTTCAGAAGTAGAGGCTGAGATCTTATAAAAGGTTTCTTGTAAGAGATTCAGATCCATAACTTCAGACTAAAGAGAATAATTTTCACTGCTTAAATTCATAGATACCTTAGTTTAGACCCTCAGGACTCTGCCCCTGGATTGTTTCAGTTGATTTCTAATTGGTCCCTCAGCATCCATATCCACCTCCTTGCCCCTTCCTAGCCCAACCCTACTTCATCTTATGTATTGAAGATGGCCAGAGTTACAGGTATAATACACAAGTCTAATCTTGCCCCCTGCCGCTTTTTTTTGCTTTAAACACTTTCTGTTGCTGCCAACAGCCTAAAGTTCGAGCCCTCCAATTCATTATTCAATCTATTCCCGAGATTTTCAACCTTGTCTCTTACCTCCACTTTTCCTCACATTCTCTTTTTAGCCTCAATAAATAAAATGCCATGTCATTTTATGCCTCCACTTCTTTTTTCAATGCAGTACGCAGGCCTCTCACTGCTGTGGCCTCTCCCGTTGCAGAGCACAGACTCCGGACGCGCAGGCTCAGCGGCCATGGCCCACGGGCCCAGCCGCTCCGCAGCATGCGGGATCCTCCCGGACCAGGGCACGCACCCGTGTCCCCCGAATCGGCAAGCAGACTCTCAACCACTGCGCCACCAGGGAAGCCCATCCTCCACTTCTTTAAACATACTGTTCTCCTTTGTTAGTAAATTTTAATCACCTATTTATTACTCTCTCAGCTGATATTTAGTGTGTAAAGTGCATCACTCCCTTATCTATGCCAGCATAACACTTTTGCTCTATTATGGTAGTTTCCATTTCTGTTTCAATGGGTTCATTTATTTGACCTGTTAGATTATGAGAACCCAAAGGGCAGAAAACACATTTTTTGGTATGTCCAATACTCATCCTTCACTTCTGATTTAGTTTTTGATTCATGGGTAATTTTAGAAGTGCATTCTTTAATTTACAAATATTTGGGAATTTGTAAAGCTATCTTATGTTATTGATGTCTAATTCAATGCCTCAAAACCAGATAAAATGCTCTGTATGATTTTAATCCTTTAAAACTTTTTTAAAGAATACTGCAGTAGTATGGCATATGTTCTATTTTGGTGAATTATTATGTACATTTGAAAAGAATGTATTTTATGTTGTTGAGTGGAGTGTTTTATAAATGTAAATTGGGGCAAATTTCTTGAAAATGTTTTTCAAATCTTTTATATCCTTACTAATTTTCTTTCTACTGTTTTATCAATTACTGAGAGAGAAGTTTTGAAGTTTTATCAGTTTTGCCTATATATTTTGAATTTTTCTTATAAGGTACATACACATTTAGTAGTTATGTTTTCTTAACAAATTAACCCTTTTATTATTATAAAATGTCCCTTTTTATCCTTGATTATATTTCTCGTTCTGAAGTCTTTGTTGTTAACATAGTCACTCCAGTTTTCATAGGCTTAGTGTTTGCATGGCATATCCTTTTCTATCATTTTACTTTCAGTCTACCTCTACATTTATATTTAAAGTAGGGTTCTTGTTAGACATGCAGTTGGGTCTATATTATCCAATCTGATATCTTCCACATCTTAGTTGGACTTTGTTGGCCATTCACATATAATCTAGTTATTGGAAAATTTAGGTTTAAATTTACAATAAGCTGTTTGTTTTTATTGGTCCTGTTTTTAAATTTTTTCTACTTTCCCTTTTCCTGAAATCCTTTGGATTGAATTAATTTTAGTATTCTATGTTGTGATGATTTAATTTTATGTGTCAAGTTGGGCCATGGGCTGTGGTGTTCAGATATTCAGTCAAACATTATTCTGGGTTTATCTATGTAAGTTCTTTTGGATGATATTAACCTTTAAATCAGTGGGCTTGGAGTAAAGCAGATTGCCCTTTATAATGTGAGAGAACCTCATCAAATTAGTTGAAGACCTAAATAGAACAAAAGGACTGGCCTCCCTCAAGCAGAAGCAAAGCAGACTGCGTTTGGACTTCATCTACAGCATTGGCTCTTCCTCTTTTTACAGAAGCTTGCTGGCCTTTGGACTTAGTCTGAAACATTAGCTGACCTAAGTCTCTAGCCTGCTGGCTCACCCTACAGATTTTAGGCTTGCCAGCCTCTATAATTGTATGAACCTATTCCTTATAATAGCTTACATTCTCTCTCTCTCCCTCTCCCTTTCCCTCTCCCTCTTTCTCTCTCTCTCTCTCTGGTTTTGTCCTCTTTGGTTCTTTGACTTTCTATGGTTTCTAGGGTTCTAGTTTTCATCTAATTTGGAAAAATTGGGGGAATAATTTCTCCAAGTATTTTTTCTTCTTGCAGTCTCTTATTTTGGATCCCCAATTACATGCTTGTTGGGTCACTTGATATTTTTCTGGCTGTGTTTATTTTCTGTCTTTCTCTCTGTGCTTCAGCTTTCATAGTTCCTATTAGTATGTTTTCAATCATTGATCTTTTTGTCTATTATGTTGAGTCTGCTATTAAGTCCAACCAATGACTTTTTCATTTTAGGTATTAAGTTTTTGTTTCCAGAAGTTCCACTTGGATTTTTTTCATATCTCCAATTTCCCTCTTTATTGTGTTCATATTTTCATAGTTTCCTTTACATCCTCTGACATAAATATATATATTTAAACAAGTTATATATATGTTTAACAAATAAAACATATATATATGTTTAAATAAGTTATTTTATAAGTATATAAATCTATAATAGTTTATTTAAGGTCCTTGTCAGCTAATGCTGTCATAGCTGTGATTTCTGAGTATGTTTGTATTAGGGTTTTGTTCCTATTCAATATAGGTTATATTTTTCTGCATCAGGCCTTCTGTACTAATATTTTTATTAAGACTTTACATTTTTAGAGCAGTTTTATGTTCAAAGGAAAATTGAGCAGAAGATACAGAGATTTCCCACGAACCCCATGTTCTCATACATACATAGCTTCTTTCATTATCAGCCTTCCCCACCAGAATGTTACAATTGTTACAACTGATAAACTTGCATTGATGCAATATAATCACTCAATGGCCATAGTTTATATTACAGTTCACTTTTGTTGTTATGGATCTATGGGTTTGGGTAAATCTATTATGACATATATTGATCATTATAATATTTTAAAGAGTATTTTAATTGCCTTGAAAATCTATATGCTCTATATTCATCTCTCCCCTTCATATACACCCCTAGCAATTACTGACCTTTCAGCTGTCTCCATAGTTTTGTCTTTTCCAAAATGTCATATAGTTGAAATCATGCAGTATATAGCCTTTTCATATTGGCTTCTTTCACTTAGTAATATGCACTTAAGATTCCTTCTCCAACACTCTTTTCTTTCCTTATGTATATCTGAGTTTCTGCCCTATACCGTTTTTTTTCTTTCTGAAGAATTTCTTTTATAATTTCTTGAAAGGCAGGTCTACTGGCAACAAAATCTCAATTTTGTTTGTCTGAGAAAGTCTCTATTTCTCCTACACTTTTGAAAAATAATTTCACTGGATACAAAATTCTAAGTTAGTGGGGTTTTATTCTTTCAACACGTTAAATATTTTACTCCACTCTCATTGTTTGCATGGTTTGTGAGAAGTCAGATGTAATTCTCATCTTTAGGTAGGTATGTTTTTCCTCTGGCTCCTTTCAAGATACCTCTTTGATTTTCTATAGTGTGAAATGCTATATCTAGGTGTAAGCCCTTTTTTTTGTTTGTTTTTTACATTTATCCTGCTTGGTGTTCTCTGAGCTTGCTGGACCTGTGGTTTGGTATCTGACATTAATTTGGGGAAAATCCCAGCCATTATTGTTTCAAATATTTCTTTCTTCTTTTCTCTCTTTCTTCTCCTTCTGGTATTCTCATTATGCATATGTTACACATTTTATAGATGTCCCACAGTTCTTGGATATTTTTTTCCAGTCTTTGTTCTTTTTGCTTCTTGGTTTTCAAGGATTCTATTGATATAAGCTCTAGATTAGAGATTCTTTTCTAATCCATGTCCAATCTACTAATAATTCTATCAAAAGCATTCTTCATTTTTGATAGCTTTTTTTTTTTTATCTCTATCCTTTCTTTTTGGTTCTTTCTTAGGATTTCCATCTCTCTGCTTATATTGCCCTCTTCTTGAATGCTGACTACTTTATCCATTAGACCCCTTAGCATATTAATCATAGTTGTTTTAAATTCTTGGTCTGATCATTCCAGCGTCTCTGACATGTCTAGTTCTGATGTTTGTTCTCTCTTTCCAAATTGTGTTTTTTGTCTTTTAGTATGCCTTGTAGTTTTTTCTTGATAGCTAGACATGACATACTATGTAAGAGGAGCTGCTATAAATAGGCCTTTAGTAATGTAGCGGTGAGGTCTGGGGAGAGGGGAGGCATTCTGTAGTCCTTTGATTAGGCATGAACCTCCAGCAATTCATCAATTATAGTTCAGCTTTTCCTACCCGACACTGGTTCCTAGGCAGTATCCACTTGTGAGTCTTCTCCAGTAAGCTGTGACTCCCTGTAATCACTTCTCCAATCTTGGGAGAAGTGGTTTGCCCTATGTCCTCCCATCTTATTGATCCAAGAAGAATTGATTATTCAGTCTGTTCAGCTTTTTACTTGTTGCTGGGAAAGGAGTGGAGACTTCCAATCTCCTTCCTTACGGAACTGACAACTAGAAGTCTGTGTACTAATTTTTGATTGGCTGATGTATACTGGGAGTGTCACATTGTTGAGTGTCTGGATTTGTTGCCTTCCTTTAAAGAATGTTGGGATTTATTCTGCAAGTGGCTAATATTACTTTCAAAGAGAATGGACTTGAGGACACGGGTGGGGGGAAGGGGAGGCTGGGACAAATTGAGAGAGTAGCATTGACATGTATATACTACTACATGTAAAATAGATAGCTAGTGGGAAGCTGCTGTATAGCACAAGGAGATCACCTCAGTGCTTTGTGATGACCTAGAGGGGTGGGATGGGGAGTGTGGGAGGGAGGCTCAAGAGGGAGGGGATATAGGTATACATATAGCTGATTCACTTTTTTGTACAGCAGAAACTAACACAGCACTGTAAAGCAATTAGTGTCCGATAAAGATGTAAGAAAAACAGCAAACAGCTTTAGTTTTTGAGGCTTTATTTTTTAACTTTGTTAGAATGGATCTAAGGTATTTTTTCTCAACTGGACCATGCCTCTTCCTGGTCTGAGCAAATGGCACAGCTGTTCCATTATGTCTCTCCATTCTGGCTGTTTGGTACTTGAAGAGAGCTCATGTGAGCTCTGAGAATTTTACAGCTTATACACTCCCAGTTGTTCTTTGTCCTTACTCATAGAATTGTATTCTACACATCAGTGGTTTTGTATTGTGAATATAATAAAAGGTAACCTTTTCCTCTGCATAGCTCTCTACTCTCCAGGACTCTTATTTGCAAATTTCAGTCCCCTTTATTGGAAGAGTTGTTTTACAGTTCCTAAATATGAAACATTTTTTTAATTAATTTTGTTCACTTTTATAGTTGTTTACAGTGAAAAAGTAAGTCTGCTCTTAGTTACTCCATCATAGCCAGTAGCAGATATTCAGAAATCACAAGCTTTTGAATGCTAAGCAATTTGAGTTAAAATAATATCTGTGTGATTTTATGTTGCATTTCTCTGATTATTAATATAAGTAAACATCTTTTTCTAAATTTATTGGTCATTTGTGCTTCTTCTATTCATATCTTGGGATATTTTTAAAATTAGGTTGTCTTTTTCTTGTTGATTTATATGAATACTTTGAATATTCTGGTGCTTATTCTTTGCCAGTTATATTATTGCATATATTGGCTCCAAATGTGTTGTTAGTTTTCTCACTTTACAATGTATTTTGTTTAATAGAAATTTTATTTTGTTTTAAATGTGGATAGCTATATTAATTATCTATTTATTTTTATTTAATACTTCTTTGGTTTCTTTAAAAAGTTTTAGAATTTCACTCTTCATATTTATAACTTAAATCCACTTATAATAACTGATTTTGTGTATGGTATGAAGTAGAAAACTAATTTAATTTTTTCCTTCAAGTATATACAATAGCATCCATTCCATTTATTGGAATAATCCTTTTTACTCTATTGGTCTACAATATTACACTTGTCATATATCAAGTTTCCATGTGTAAATAGTTCTGAGTTCTTTATTATTTTCATTGGTCTGATTGTTCATGTGGATTTGTGCTAATTCCACATGGTTTTAATTACTAGAGCTTTATGATTAAGCTTCATATACGGAAGAATAAGACCACGAACTTTGTTTTTCTTATTTGTTCTTTAAAAGTTTCTTAGCCATTTGCATGCAGTGAAAAATATTGTTAAGCTTTGGTTTTGAATTTATAAATTAATTATAGAGAATTGACATCTTTACTCTATTGAGTCTATACAATCATGGACATAATATATATATCCATTTACTCAGGTTTTCTTTATATCCTTCAATAATTCTTTATAAATTTCCTAATAATGGGCATGAATACCTTTTCATTAAACTTATTCTTTTTTTTTTTGGTACACGGGCCTCTCACTGCTGTGGCTTCTTCCGTTGCAGAGCACAGGCTCCGGACGCGCAGGCTCAGTGGCCATGGCTCACGGGCCCAGTTGCTCCACGGCACATGGGATCTTCCTGGACTGGGGCACGAACCCGTGTCCCCTGCATCGGCAGGTGGACTCTCAACCACTGTGCCACCAGGGAAGCCCTAAACTTATTCTTATATGAGTTAAAGTTTTTAATCTCTATTTGAATGGGATTTATATTTTTCTATTACATTTTTCTGATTGTTGCACTGGTACAGAAGTGATTTTTGTTATTTATCTTACATTTACTATCTTTGCTAAATTATTTAGTTATCTAATATAGTGTCTATGGGTCTCTTGAGAGTTTTTGCAAGACGATTATATTGTCTACAAATAAGGACAGTTGTCTCTCTTCCTTTCTAATTTGTATTCCTATTTTTTTTCATTTTCTCTTTTAATCTTATTGTGGAGGACTCTTTACTACAACATGGATTAGAAACAGAAATAGTTCTATTGTTTCACCATCAAGCATGATGTTAGGTAAGTTCTGATAGATACTTTCATCAGATTAAGGAAGTTACTTTCTAATCAGAGTTGATTAGGAGTTTTTTCATTTTGAGTAAATATTAAACATTTATTCTACATCTATTGAGATGATTGTTTATTATTTTTCTCTTATAATATATCAACGTAGTATACTGTATAATAGATTTTCTTTTTTTAATTAATTAATTTATTTATTTTTGGCTGCATTGGGTCTTTGTTGCTGCGCGTGGGCTTTAGTTGTGGCGAGGGAGGGCTACTCTTCGTTGTGGTGTGTGGGCTTCTCATTGCGGTGGTTTCTCTTGTTGAGGAGCACAGGGTCTAGGCATGTGGGCTTCAGTAGTTGTGGCTTGTGGGTTCTAGAGCACAGGCTCAGTAGTTGTGGTGCAAGGGCTTAGTTGCTCCACAGAATGTGGGATCTTCCTGGACCAGGGATCAAACCTTTGTCCCCTGCATTGGCAGGTGGATTCTTAACCACTACATCACCAGGGAAGTCCCTGTATAATAGATTTATTGATGGTGAACTGTTCCTTCTTCCTGAGTAAATATTACTTGCTCACGATGTCTTTGTAAAAAGAAAAATAAAAAATAAAAACCCTCAAATCTACATGTCCATATTTTATTTAGTATTTTTGGGTTTGGACCTGTTTTTACTTTATATAGGGATCATTAAATTGTACTCCAACTTTCTTTAATGCCCACTGGTTTATTTTAGATTTCTACTGTTCCTTGAGTCCACTTTGGTAAGTTATTTTCTTCCTGAAATGTAACCATTTCAACTAAATTTGCAAATAAAGTCACATTAAACTAATTCTGTGTAGTAGTTCTTTATGGTAATTAAGTCTTTCAGAGATATTTGGGATTTTTTTTTATAGTGGTTTGGAGCTCTATAAATTTTTTTCATGAAAGTAGTATAAGAGTGAAAGCTCTGCCACCCTTCCTTCACAACACAGCTGCCAAACCCTATGACATCTTCACATAGACTATGGCTGAAACTTCTATCCTGTGGAAACATGGCCTGATGATCTAGTAGTGTAGAGCTATGCACTATTGTCTCCTTTTAACAGATAAAGAATTTGAGGCTCAAAGAGTTTAAGAAAGCTGACCAAGTTTAAAACCGACTTAGTTTGGAGTTAGGTCTTTTTAAAATACACAGCTCAAGCCCTTTCCATCACAGTGGCCTTTCTCAGTGTGTAGTCTGACAGCCACCTCCAGCAGAACCACCTATGGCATTTGATTAAAAATTCTCATTCCTGAGCCCCACCGCAGATATAGAGAATCAGAGTCTCTGGGGGCTTAAGGCCTGAGAATCTGCAGTGTAAACAAGTTTCATAGATGATTTTTACCCACTAAGTTTTGAGGACCTTTGTACCAATAGTGGCTTTCTTACTAAGCCACTCAACCAAGTAGGATACTTAACAAGTCATTTCCTACTGAATTGCCATCACTGGTGGCTGGCTTTCCTGGTTCAGGAAATTATAACCAAAGTTATAATGCAGTTACTCCATTAAAAATAAAAATGTAGTGCTGTCTTCAGTGTAAAAATTCAAAACAGGACATTTTAGCAACTGGCTAAGAGCCCCAAATGCACACATGGCACCAGGAAAGGAGTTGCACAAACTTGGGGTCATGGAAAGATTAGCAAAGGAAATGAAGTAAGAAAACGGATGTAAGATTGAGACTGTTGCAGAGCTCTATATTACAATAAGAAATATTATACCAAGGTTCCGGTGAAGAAGTCTTTAAAAGTCTTTCTAAGTTAATTATCAGCTAAGAGACTTTTCTCTTTTTTCTGTGGTTTGGGTTAGGTCTATCTTTTGCATTTGTTTTCGCCCTGGATTCTTGGAAGTTCCTGTATATTGATTTTCTAGAAAAGGATTAAAGAAAAACAGTCTCTTCTTCATTCTTTACCTTTACTGACAATTGCCACCCTCTGTGCTCCTTCATTTAGTACTGATTCAACATCTTATTCATACTTTCATTCAGCAATTGATTTTGAGCATTGGACAATATGCTGGATGCTGCAGCCCCTGCCCTTGGAGATGCCATAATCTACTGGGGGAAAATCATAAATAATTACAATCAAAAGTTAAAAATGCTAAATAAAAAAGTGTTTCTCTGCCTGAGAGAATTGACATGTTTAAAAGGACTGGAGAGAAGAATAAAGGTGAATGATTTGGAGTACTAGACTGCCTGGGTAACAATTTTGTCTCTACCACTTACTACCTGTGTGCCCTTAATCTATTTGTTCCTCAATTACTTCATCTGTAAAATGGAAACAATAGTAGTGCTGACCTCATAGGGTTGTTTGTCATGAGATTAAATGAGCTGATATATGTAAAGTGCTTAGAATAAATAGTTCTAGGTATATAGTTATATATAGATGTTAGTTGTTACTGTTGTATTATTATAAAAGGATTCAAGAAACACCTGCAATATTCCTCACCCAAAGAATCATGTGAACAATAGCCCAGAGACATGTGAAGGACTGTGATATCCAAGCAGTGACAAGACGTTCTGTGTGTAAAGTTCATGTCTGCATTGTGTGCACATGAGCGTTGTGTGCACATGGTTGCGTGCATGTGAGTTTAGAGTGTGGTCTGGTTGTAGGGGGAAGGATGTACCAGTGGACCATAATGTTGGGTAGCTTGGTTAAGACCTGATGAGGAAGGGCCATGAGTGACATCTGGAGAGGTAATATCTCACAGTGGGTCCACAGCCTAGAGTCTGGAACCAGATGACCTGGTATGAATCCCAATTCTCCCGCTCACTAGACAAGTGGGCTCGGCCGGTTACTCTCTGAGCCTCACTTCCCTCATCCGTAAAGCGCAGATACTCTTAGAGCATCTCCCACATCAGCTGGTGAGGAGCAAGTGCATTAATATGTGCAAAGTGCTAAGAACTCTCTGCCTCATATATTGTAGCCTGGATTTATACATTAGTTGTAATTATTAAGAGTTTGCCCCTTATAACATAGGCACACACACAAAAAATCTACAGCAATGTTCAAATAGGGGATAATATGATCAGAATTTTCATGTCCCAAAATTAATGGAACCATAATAAATAAGCAAATAAACATAATAAATAAAAAAATAAAATAGTTATTTTCCTAAATTGGGAGAGAAAAAAAAAAAATCTTTAAAGACTGGATCCTCCTAGAGGCCAAGACAGAATGTGCACTCATCGACTCTCTGGGTTTACCCAGCCTAGGATTTGGGGTCTACAGTACAATCCATCAAGACTGTACAAACTGTGCTGTCGGACCCAGAACAAGGAAGGTGACAGTCCCATATTCCTCTCCGCTGGTTCCAGCACACTTAGTGTGAGGGGTAGTTCTGGGAAGCATGCAGAAAAGGCAGAGGCTCTCCAACTGTGCTCAGAGGAGAGCAGCCCAGACAGTGAGGAGATTAGAAGCCATTTCACGACAGGTGCAGTGAGGGAACAGGGATGTTTAACTGAGAAGGTAGATTGGGAGGCAAGCCTGGTGCCAGGATATGATGGTCGCCATAAATATAGGAAGGGTTGTCATGTGAAAGAGGCATAGGCTAGTTCTGTTTGGCTCCAAGGGATGGAAAATAAACCAAGAGATGAAAATTACAGAGATATGGATTTCTACCCAGCTTTTAAAAGGTAACAATTTGGTCGGCTTTTATTTATCACATTCAATATCTCAAAAACTGACCTAAATACTTTACCTAAATTATCTCAGTTAATATCATAAAAACCCCATGGGTTATGTACTGTTATTATCCACATTTTACAGATAAGGAAGTAGAATTATTAGGTAATTTACTCAAAGTCACATGGGAAATAAATGGCAGAGCAGAGATTGGAAATTCACTTTTAGGAAACATGCAACACTGCCTCTGCACAAGCCACACAAAGTGGAGTGAGATGACTCAGCAGATCCCACACTTTCTTCTCCCTTCTCTCCTGCCCTCAATGAGTTCTGCTGTAGGCCATTTCATACATAATTTCTAAAGTGAGGCCTTCCTTGTCTAGGTTAGTTGACCCTATTAGAGTTCCCTATGGTACAGTGTTCATTTCACTTTATAACATTGATCAAACTTTGTATTACTTGTTAGTTTTCTACTTTTTACTAGACTCTTAAGCCATGTTGCTCACCATAATGTCTTAGTGCCTAGAGACATGTGTCTAGCTCAGAACACAGGCTCAGTAACTGTGCTAGTCAGAGTTCTACACAGAAACAGAACCAATAGAGGGTGTGTCTGTCTGTCTGTCTATCCATCTATCTTTATCTTTATATTTCTCTCTCTCTCTCTTAGAGTTAAGAACAACACAACACACCCACATTTCTTAAGTAGATTTAAGAGGGGAAGAGAGAGAGAGAGAGAGAGAATATTTAAGGAATTGGCTCTCACAATTGTAGGGGCTGGCTAGTCTAAAATTTGCAGGGCAGGTTGGCAGGTTAAAAATCCAGGGAAGAAGTGATCTTGTAGTCTAGATTCAGAAGTCAGTCTGGAGGAAGAACCCCTTCTTCCTTAGGGGACCTCCTTCAACAGATTGGATGAGGCCTACCCATATTATGGAGGGTAATCGGCTTTACCCAAAGTCTATTGATTCATATGTTAATCACATCTTAAAAATACCTTCACAGCAACATCTAGACTGACGTTTTACCAAACACCTAGGGTACTAGGCTAGTACACTAGTCTAGCCTATTTGACACAAAAATTAACCCTCATAGTAACTATAACTACTTTTTAAATAAATGAATAGTAAGTTACCCAATACGGGAGATGTTCAAGTTAAGATGGGCTGAGATATTGTAAAGGTCATTTAAATATATGACCAAATTAGATTAATTTTAAGATTTCTCTATTTTCTTTATTTCATGAGTTTAGGAATGACATATCTCACTAGAGAATTTTTAGAAGGGGATAAAATAATTTTAGCATGATTCCAATGGATGCCAAGCTATTCCTCTTTTTTTTTTAGAATTTATTTATTTATCTTTCACTAATTGCAGCGAGCGGGGGATACTCCTGGTTGCTGTGCGCGAGCTTCTCACTGTGGTGGCTTCTGTTGTTGCAGAGCATGGACTCTAGGCGTGCAGGCTTCAGCAGTTGTGGCTCATGGGCTCTAGAGTGCAGGCTCAGTAGTTGTAGTGCATGGACTTAGTTGCTCTGCAGCATGTGGGATCTTCCCAGACCAGGGCTTGAACCTGTGTCCCCTGCATTAGCAGGTGGATTCTTAACCACTGCACCACCAAGGAAGCCTCTATTCCTCTAACTTTTATACAATGTATTTATTGTTATACATAAAATCCATAATAATCTGGATTCTTTTCTTTGGATGAATTATTCTCTAAGCAACTTTTTATGGAGTGCCTACCTATATACAGGTGCTATTGTAAACAAAACAAACACAATCCCTACCTTTGGAGAGTTTATATTGTAGTAGGAGGATGAGAAGAAAAACAATAAAAACTAAGTAAACTACAGAGAATTTCAGATGATGACAAAGTACTATGGAGAAAAATAAACTAGGGAAGAAAATAGGAAGCACTGGGGCCCAGGAGGGAGCTGGAGAGTGCCATTGTCAACAGGGAGGTCAGGAGGGCCTCAGTAGGAGGTAAAATTTGAATAAAAAGCTAGAAGAATAGGAGCCAGAGTAAGCCATGTATGCATTGGGGAACAGAAGAAACATTTCAGGCAGAGGAAACAGCAAGTGCAAAGGCTGGGAGGCAAGCTTCCCATGCTAGATCAAGAATGACAAGAAGACAGATGTTGCTGAAGAGGAGAAAGGAATAGACGCCAAAGCCAGAGGAGTCACGGGGGCTAGAGAGTGTAGGGCTTATGGGGTTATTGGAGGGTTATAAAGGTTTTGACTCTGACTCAAAGAAAAATGGGAACCACTGGATGGCCTTGAGTGGAGAAGGACATGGTCTGACTTACATTTTTCAAGGACCACTCTGGCAGTAATATGGAGAACGTGGCTGGAAGCTACATATAATCTGGGTCTATCCAAGCAGATGTACATAATTTCCCAACCCTTAGTTTTCTACCACCCTCCCATTTTATATGTTGTTCTTTTTGTTTTGTTTTAAACAAGTTCACTGAATTATAATTCTCATAAACTGCATGTATTTAAAGTGTACAAATTGATAAGATTTGACATGTATGTATACCTGTGAAACTATCACCATATTCAAGATAGTGAAATATCCATTACCTTCAGAGTTTTTCATTTGGTGTTTTTATTTAACTAATTGCATGACGCAGCTGATACTTTAAAAGTGGGGTGGGGTGGGTGGTGTGTGGAGTAAAGGCAGTGACCATTTGTTCTATATCCTTGGCAAAAATCTGGACACCATCCTATACACCTGTTAAGGGGGTTTTCCTCCTTCTTTGCTTACTTTAGGAATACCTAGAAGCTTATTTATAGGGTCAATTTCAACTATTCTAAAACTTTCATTGCATTTTGAAAGGTGCGGCCTACAGTTCTGAGCAGAAAGAGAGAGTGACCCATGTTTTATGTGGCAAATATTTCTTGCCAAGATTGTTTAATGGAAGCACACCCTGTCTTTTGCAGTTATTTTGGTCCTGTTATAGGGAAAGTAGGCTATTTGGTTTGGAATTGCCTAGGTTTCTGACAGACAAATATAAGCCAATTAAAATGGATGAAAAGATGTGGTAGAAAGAGAAATTATTTCCCCCGCTGAGGAATAAAGACATTCCAACTTCTGCATCATTATACTTGTCAGTAATCCCATCCCCCTTGAAGCTAATTAAGAAATATCAGTGCTTTGTTTTGATTTCCTTAAGTCTATCCTTAATTCTCCTCCTACCTCACCCCTCGTCCCCAAAGATCAATATATTTTCTTACTAGGTGACAGGAAATTCCTGAATAACTTAATAATATACCTTGCCAGCATTATCCACTGCACCTTGGAATTTCCTTCTGCCCAGTGTGCTGCCTCTCCAAGTCCTTTCTCACCTCAGTCAGATAATGCATGCTTCTCCCCTTACTCTGCACTGATTCCTCAAGAATCTCATTACATTTATTATTGCCCAAATAGCCAAATAAGGATTGATTTCCTCAAGTCCACATTCATCCACCCATCTATATATTCATCTGTAAATTTTTTGTTCAATAATTACTTACTAAATGCCTATTGTATCAGTCAGAGTTCCAGCAGAAAATACATGGAGCATAAAAATTGGGTGATTTGAAAAAAAAATTTAATATAGAGATGATGTACAAAAGCATAGTGAGTGTAGGGAGCCCAGGAGGAACCAGTGTAATCCTGGATACAATGACCACAAGGTTCATTACCACCCCTAGGCCTAAAGGGGCAAAGGGGGAGAGTTAAAAGAACCTGAAAGAGACAGGGAAAGGGAGAGACTGACTAGACAGAAATCTTGGCCTGTGGCCAAGGGATGCAGCCAACCGACAGCATTGTGGCTGGGAAGAAGCCTAGGGAATAAGTGCCCTGACCTTACTCTCCTCCTAATTTCTTAACATGTTCACCCTTGACAAAATTCATGCAGAAACAGGGCAAAGGGAAGCCTACTAATACTAATCATACAGGTCAGCCTTTCCAAGGAGAGAGCCTCGTAGACAGTGGATATGGAGGGGCAAGCAAAGGATATCCAGCTCTCCTGCTTTGTGACAAACAATATGTATTGAACTGCTTACTGAACAAATATAGTTAGGTATCCTACAGGAAGCTCAAACTCAACAGGTAGAACACTGAACTCTTTTATCCCCCAAAATTTACTCTTCTCCCGCCATTACCAATCTTGGTGCCACCATTTGCTTAGGCACCCAAATTAGAAGCATTGGAAATTTGGGTTTCATTCCATACTCTTTCTCCCTCTTATGCTCCTGCCCTTCCACCCTTGGTTATGTCACCAAGAACTACCATTTTACCCTTAAAATGTTCACAAATCCATATTCTCCTCTACATCCCTATTATCATTGCCCCTGGTGCAGGCTTTTGCATCTTTTACCTGGTTTAGTGCACAAGCAACTTGACACGCTAATTCGTTCTCCACATTGCCGCCACAGTGACTTTCTAAAACATGTCTTCTTACTTGTTTATTGTGTCTCTCCCACTAGAATATAAGCTCCAGTAGGGTAGAAATCATGTCTCTTTTGTTTACTGCTCTATTCTTAGCATGTATGTATGGCATTAGATGGGTACTCAAATATTTGTTGAATTTGCATATGCCACGTCACTCTGTCTAAAACCTCAGTGACTCCTGTTACATACAGAATCATGTAATCGTTATTAGTATTACCAACAAATATTTATTGAGTACAGTTAATGCTCACAACTGTGAAGTAGGTACTATTACTATCTTCAGTTTATACCTGAGGAGAATGGAGATCAGAGTCACATGGTTAAATAAGGAAAAATTCGTAAGACCTAGAAGAGAGCAGAACCATAGATGGAAGGAGCCTGGGTCTCTGAATCACTGTGGAGGGCTGCCATCTAAACTCTTGTATTAAATGGTTATATGAGAAAGAGTTAAGCTTCTATTGTGTTGAGCCTCTCATTATTTGAGCATTGCTTTTATATAGTTAACCTATCATGACTACTGTAGCTACTACTCAAGAAGAATTTGCATATTAAAAATCTATGAAGAAATGATATAGCCAACAATATTAGCAAATGGGAGTTCATTTTCTTTGGTTTAAATAAAAATAACATGCGGAGGCGAAGGGGGGAGCTTCGGAGCTGCGGAGGAGAGCACAGGAACAGGGGTGCGGAGGGCAAAGTGGGGAGATTCCTGCAAAGAGGATCGGTGCCGACCGGCACCCACCAGCCCGAGAGGCTTGTCTGCTCACCCGCCGGGGCGGGCGGGGCTGCGAGCTGAGGCTCGGGCTTTGGTCGGAGCGCAGGGAGAGGACTGGGGATGGTGGCGTGAACACAGCCTGCAGGGGGTTAGTGCACCACGGCTAGCCGGGAGGGAGTCCGGGGAAAAGGTCTGGAGCTGCTGAAGAGGCAGGAGACTTTTTCTTCCCTCTTTGTATCCTGGTGCGCGGGGAGAGGGGTTTAGGAACGCTGCTTAAAGGAACTTCAGAGACGGGCACGAGCCACGGCTAAAAGCGCGGACCCCAGAGATGGGCGCAAGCCGCGGCTAAAACCGCGGACTCCAGAGACGGGCGGGAGACGCTAAGGCTGCTGCTGCCGCCACCAAAGGGCCTGTGTGCGAGCACAGGTCACTATCCACACCCCTCTTTCGGGGAGCCTGTGCAGCCCGCCACTGCCAGGTTCCCGGGATCCAGGGACAAGTTCCCCGGGAGAACGCACGGCGGGCCTCAGGCTGGTGCAACGTCACGCTGGTCTCTGCCGCCGCAGGCTCGCTCCGCACTCTGCGCCCCTCCCTCTCCCAGGCCTGAGTGAGCCAGAGCCCCTGAATCAGAGGCTCCTTTAACCCCGTCCTGTCTGAGCAAAAAACAGACCCCCTCCAGCGACCCACACGCAGAGGCGGGGCCAAATCCAAAGCTGAGCCCCTGAGAGCTGTGAGAACAAAGAGGAGAAAGGGGAATCTCTCCCAGCAGCCTCAGAAGCAGCAGATTAAAGCTCCACAATCAACTTGATGTACCCTGTATCTGTGGAATACATGAATAGACAACGAATCATCCCAAATTGAGGAGGTGGACTTTGAGAGCAAGACTTATCATTTTCTCCAATTTTCCTCTTTTTGTGAGTGTGTATGTGTATGCTTCTGTGTGACATTTTGTCTGTATAGCTTTGCTTCCACCATTTGTCCTAGGGTTCTATCCGTCGGTTTTTTTAAAAATTTTTTTCTTAATAATTAATTTTAATAACTTTATTTTACTTTTCTTTCTTTCCTTCCTTCTTTCCTTCCTTACTTCCCTCCTTTAGACAACGAATCATCCCAAATTGAGGAGGTGGACTTTGAGAGAAAGATTTATGATTTTTTTCCCCTTTTCCTCTTTTTGTGAGGGTGTATGTGTATGCTTCTGTGTGAGATTTTGTCTGTATACCTTTGCTTCCACCATTTGTCTGAAGGTTCTATCCATCCCTTTTTTTTCTAAATAATTATTTTTTAATTTAATAACTTTATTATATTTTACTTTATTTTACTGTATCTTCTTTCTTTCTTTCATTTTTCCTTTCTTCCCTCCTTCCTTCCTTCCTCCCTCCCTCCTTCCCTCTTTTCTTTCTTTCTTTCCTTCTTTTCTTCTTTCTTTCTTTCTTTCTTCCTTCCTTCTTCCTTCCTCCCTCCCTTCTTTCTTTCTTTCCTTCTTTCCTTCTTACCTTCTGTCCTTCTTTTCTTCTTTCTTTCTTTCTTCCTTCCTTCCTTGCCTCCTTTCTTTCTTTCTTTCTTCCTTCCTATCTTTCTTTCTTAAATTCTCCCTACTTCTACTAATTATTTCTCTCTACTTTTTCTCTCTTTTATTCTGAGCCGTGCGGATGAGAGGCTCTTGGTGCTGCAGCCAGGAGTCAGTGCTGTACCTCTGAGGTGAGAGAGCCAACTTCAGGACACTGATCAACAAGAGACCTCCCAGCTCCACATAATATCAAATGGTGAAAATCTCCCAGAGATCTCCATCTCAACACCAGCACCCAGCTTCACTCAATGACCAGCAAGCTACAGTGCTGGACAACCTATGCAAAACAACTAGCAAAACAGGAATACAACCCCACCCATTAGAAGACAGGCTGCCTAAAGTCATAATAAGTCCACAGACACCCCAAAACACACCACAAGCTGTGGACCTGCCCACCAGAAAGACAAGATCCAGCTTCATCCACCAGAACACAGGCACTAGTCCCCTCCACCAGGAGGCCCACACAACCCACTGAACCACCCTGAGCCACTGGGGACAGATCTCAAAAACAACGGGAACTACGAAGCTACAGACTGCAAAAAGGAGACCCCAAACACAGTGAGATAAGCAAAATGAGAAGACAGAAAAACACACAGCAGATGAAGGAGCAAGATAAAAATGCACCAGACCTAACAAATGAAGAGAAAATAGACGGTCTACCTGAAAAAAAGTTCAGAATAATGATAGTGAAGATGAACCAAAATCTTGGAAATAGAATAGACAAAATGCAAGAAACATTTAACAAGGACCTAGAAGAATTAAAAATGAAACAAACAATGATGAACAACACAATAAATGAAAAATACTCTAGATGGGATCAATAGCAGAATAACTGAGGCAGAAGAATGGATAAGTGATCTAGAAGATAAAATAGTGGAAATAACTACTGCAGAGCAAAATAAAGAAAAAAGAATGAAAAGAACTGAAGACAGTTTCAGAGACCTCTGGGACAACATTAAATGCACCAACATTCGAATTATAGGGGTTCCAGAAGAAGAAGAGAAAAAGAAAGGGACTGAGAAAATATTTGAAGGGATTGCAGTTGAAAACTTCCCTAATGTGCGAAAGGAAATAGTTAATCAAGTCCAGGAAGCACAGAGAGTCCCATACAGGATAAATCCAAGGAGAAATACGCCAAGACACATATTAATCAAACTGTCAAAAATTAAATACAAAGAAAGCATATTAAAAGCAACAAGGGAAAAATAGCACACAAGGGAATCCCCATAAAGTTAACAGCTGATCTCTCAGCAGAAACTCTGCAAGCCAGAAAGGAGTGGCAGGACATACTGAAAGTGATGAAGGAGAAAAGCCTGCAACCAAGATTACTCTACCCAGCAAGGATCCCATTCAGATTTGATGGAGAAATTAAAAACCTTACAGACAAGCAAAAGCTGACAGAGTTGAGCACCACCAAACCAGCTTTACAACAAATGCTAAAGGAACTTCTCTAGAAAAGAAACACAAGAGAAGGAAAAGACCTACAATAAGGAACCCAAAACAATTAAGAAAATGGGAATAGGAACATACATATCGATAATTACCTGAAATGTAAATGGACTAAATGCTCCCACCAAAAGACACAGATTGGCTGAATGGATACAAAAACAAGACTCATATATACGCTGTCTACAAGAGACCCACTTCAGACCTAGAGACACATACAGACTGAAAGTGAAGGGATGGAAAAAGATATTCCATGCAAATGGAAACCAAAAGAAAGCTGGAGTAGCAATTCTCATATCAGACAAAATAGACTTTAAAATAAAGGCTATTAGAAGAGACAAAGAAGGACACTACATAATGATCAAGGGATCGATCCAAGAAGAAGATATAACAATTGTAAATATTTATGCACCCAACATAGGAGCACTTCAATACATAAGGCAAATACTAACAGCCATAAAAGAGGAAATTGACAGTAACATATTCATAGTAGGGGACTTTAACACCCCACTTTCACCAATGGACAGATCATCCAAAATGAAAATAAAGAAGGAAACACAAACTTTAAATGATACATTAAACAAGATGGACTTAATTGATATTTATAGGACACTCCATCCAAAAACAACAGAATACACATTTTTTGCAAGTGCCCATGGAAAATTCTCCAGGATAAATCATATCTTGGGTCACAAATCAAGCCTCGGTAAATTTAAGAAAATTGAAATTGTATCAAGTATCTTTTCTGACCACAACACCATTAGACTAGATATAAATTACAGGAAAAGATCTGTAAAAAATACAAACACATGGAAGCTAAACAATACACTACTTAATAATGAAGTGATCACTGAAGAAATCAAAGAGGAAATAAAAAAATACCTGGAAACAAATGAAAATGGAGGCACGACGACCCAAAACCTATGGGATGCAGCAAAAGCAGTTCTAAGAGGGAAGTTTATAGCAATACAAGCCCACCTTAAGAAACAGGAAACATCTCAAATAAACATCCTAACCTTGCACCTAAAGCAATTAGAGAAAGAAGAACAAAAAATCTCCAAAGTTAGCAGAAGGAAGTCATAAAAATCAGATCAGAAAAAAAATGAAAAAGAAATGAAGGAAACAATAACAAAGATCAATAAAACTGAAAGCTGCTTCCTCGAGAAGATAAACAAAATAGATAAACCATTAGGCAGACTCATCAAGAAAAAAAGGGAGAAGACTCAAACCAAAAGAATTAGAAATGAAAAAGGAGAAGTAACAACTGACACTGCAGAAATAAAAAAGATCATGAGAGATTACTACAGGCAGCTCTATGCCAGTAAAATGGACAACCTGGAAGAAATGGACAAATTCTTAGAAATGCACAACTGCCAAGACTGAATCAGGAAGAAATAGAAAATATGAACAGACCAATCACAAGCACTGAAATTGAAACTGTGATTAAAAATCTTCCAACAAACAAAAGCCCAGGACCAGATGGCTTCACAGGCGAATTCTATCAAACATTTAGAGAAGAGCTAACACCTATCCTTCTCAAACTCTTCCAAAATATAGCAGAGGGAGGAACACTCCCAAATTCATTCTACGAGGCCACCATCAACTTGATACCAGACAAGGATGTCACAAAGAAAGAAAACTACAGGCCAATATCACTGATGAACATAGATTCAAACATCCTCAACAAAATACTAGCAAACAGAATCCAACAGCACATTAAAAGGATCATACACCATGGACAAGTGTGGCTTATTCCAGGAAAGCAAGGATTCTTCAATATACCCAATCTATCAATGTGATACACCATATTAACAAATTGAAGGAGAAAAACCATATGATCATCTCAATAGATGCAAAGAAAGCTTTTGACAAAATTCAACACCCACTTATGATAAAAACCCCGCAGAATATAGGCATAGAGGGAAATTTCCTCAACATAATAAAGGCCATATATGACAAACCCACAGCCAACATCATCCTAAATGTTGAAAAACTGAAAGCATTTCCACTAAGATCAGGAACAAGACAAGCTTGCCCACTCTCACCACTCTTATTCAATATAATTTTGGAAGTTTTAGCCACAGCAATCAGAGAAGAAAAGGAAAGAAATCCAAATCGGTAAAGAAGAAGTAAAGCTGTCACTGTTTGCAGATGACATGACACTATACAGAGAGAATCCTAAAGATGCTACCAGAAAACCATTAGAACTAATCAATGAATTTGGTAAATTTGCAGGATACAAAATTAATGCACAGAAATATCTTGCATTCCTATACACTAATGATGAAAAATCTGAAGTGAAATCAAGAAAACACTCCGATTTACCATGGCAACAAAAAGAATAAAATATCTAGGAATAAACCTACCTAAGGAGAAAAAAGACCTATATGCAGAAAATTATAAGACACCAATGAAAGAAATTAAAGATGATACAAATAGATGGAGAGATATACCATGTTCTTGGATGGGAAGAATCAACATTGTGAAAATGACTCTACTACCCAAAGCAATCTACAGATTCAATGCAATCCCTATCAAACTACCACTGGCATTTTTCACAGAACTAGAACAAAAAATTTCACAATTTGTATGGAAACACAAAAGACCCCGAATAGCCAAATAAATCTTGAGAACGAAACATGGAGCTGGAGGAATCAGGCTCCCTGACTTCAGACTATACTACAAAGCTGCAGTAATCAAGACAGTATGGTACTAGCACAAAAACAGAAAGATAGATCAATCGAACAGGATAGAAAGCCCAGAGATAAACCGACGCACATATGGTCACCTCATCTTTGATAAAGGAGGCAGGAATGTACAGTGGAGAAAGGACAGCCTCTTCAATAAGTGGTGCTGCCAAAACTGGACCGGTACATGTCAAAGTATGAGATTACATCACTCCCTAACACAATACATAAAAATAAGCTCAAAATGGATTAAAGACCTAAATGTAAGGCCAGAAACTATCAAACTCTTAGAGGAAAACATAGGCAGAACACTCTATGACATAAATCACAGCAAGATCCTTTCAACCCACCACCTAGAGAAATGGAAATAAAAACAAAAATAAACAAATGGGACCTAATGAAACTTCAAAGCTTTTGCACAGCAAAGAAAACCATAAACAAGACCAAAAGACAACCCTCAGAATGGGCGAAAATATTTGCAAATGAAGCAACTGACAAAGGATTAATTTCCAACATTTACAAGCAGCTCATGCAACTCAGTAACAAAAAACAAACAACCCAATCCAAAAATGGGCAGAAGACTTAAATAGACATTTCTCCAAAGAAGATATACAGACTTCCAACAAACACATGAAAGAATGCTCAACATCATTAATCATTAGAGAAATGCAAATCAAAACTACAATGAAATATCATCTCAAACTGGTCAGAATGGCCATCATAAAAAAATCTAGAGACAATAAATGCTGGAGAGGGTGTGGAGAAAAGGGAACACTCTTACACTGCGGGTGGGAATGTGAATTGGTTCAGCCACTAGGGAGAACAGTATGAAGATTCCTTAAAAAACTACAAATAGAACTACCATAAGACCCAGCAATCCCACTACTGGGCATATACCCTGAGAAAACCAAAATTCAAAAATAGTCACGTACCAAAATGTTCATTGCAGCTCTATTTACAATAGCCCAGAGATGGAAACAACCTAAATGTCCATCATCAGATGAATGGATAAAGAAGATGTGGCACATATATACAATGGAATATTACTCAGCCATAAAAAGAAACGAAATTGAGCTATTTGTAATGAGGTGGATAGACCTAGAGTCTGTCATACAGAGTGAAGTAAGTCAGAGAGAAAAAGACAAATACCGTATGCTAACACATATATATGGAATTTAAGGGAAAAAAATGTCATGAAGAACCTAGGGGTAAGACAGGAATAAAGACACAGACCTACTGGAGAACGGACTTGAGGATATGGGGAAGGTGAAGGGTGAGCTGTGACAAAGCGGGAGAGAGGCATGGACATATATACACTAACAAACGTAAGGTAAATAGCTAGTGGGAAGTAGCTGCATAGCACAGGGATATCAGTTCAGTGCTTTGTGACCGCCTGGAGTGGTGGGATAGGGAAGGTGGGAGGGAGGGAGATGCAAGAGGGAAGAGATATGGGAACATATGTATATATATAACTGATTCACTTTGTTATAAAGCGGAAACTAACACGCCATTGTAAAGCAATTATACCCCAATAAAGATGTTAAAAAAAAATAAATAAATAAAAAAACACATTAAAAATATAACTCCAAGAGGTTAATAAGATCTCCAAAGAGGTAAAGAATAAATTATATCCATATAAATAATGTTATTAAAAGAAAACTAGGAAGATATATAAGATCGGATATGGGAATGTGAAAACGAACAACTAATTCTGAAAGTCCAACATGGAATATATAGCTGTTGATCCGTTCATCTACTGAAGGACATCTTGGTTGTTTCCAAGTTTTGGCAATTATGAATAAAGCTGTATAAACATCCCTGTGCAGGTTTTTTTGTGATCATTAAGAAAAAGCTGAATAAATACCCGTGTGCAGGTTTTCTTAATTTTGTAAGAAATTGCCAAACTGTTTCCCAAAATGTTTGTACTATTTTGCATTCCACCCAGCAATGAATGAGAGTTCCCATTGCTTCGCAATCTAATCAGCATTTGGTATTTTCACTGTTCTGGATTTTGGCCATTTTAATAGGGGTGCAGTTGTATCTTGTTTCAATTTTCATTTATCTGATGACATATGATGTGAAGCATTTTTCATATGCTTATTTGCCATCTGTATATCTTCTCTGTTGAGGTGTCTGCTCAATTTTTTGGTCTATTTTTAAATTGAGTTTTGTTTTCTTATTATTGAGTATTAACAATTCTTTGCATTTTGGGGGTAACAGTTTCTTAATCAGATGTGTCTTTTGCAAATGTTTTCTCCTAGTCTGTGTCCTGTATTCTCATTCTCTTGACATTGTCTTTTGCAGATCAGAAGTTTTAAATTTTAATGGTGTCTACCTGATCAATTATTTATTTTAAAAATCAAATTCTGAGGACCTTCAAGACGGCAGAGGAGCAAGATGTGGAGATCACCTTCCTCCCCACAAATACATCAAAAATACATCTACATGTGGAACAACTCTTACAGAACACCTACTGAACACCTACCTCAAACTTCCCAAAAGGCAAGAAACTTCCTATGTACGTGGGTAGGGCAAAAGAAGAAAGAGAGACAAAAGAATAGGGACGGGACCTGCACCTCTGGGAGGGAGCTGTGAAGGAGGAAAAGTTTCCACACACTAGGAAGCCCCTTCACTGGCAGAGACAGGGGGTGGTGGGGTGGGGGAAGCTTTGGAGGCACGGAGGAGAGCTCAGCAGCAAGGGTGCAGAGGTCAAAGGGTAGAGATTCCCGCACAGAGGATCAGTGCCAACCAGCACTCACCAGCCTGAGAGGATTGTCTGCTCACCCACCAGGGTGACTGCGGGCTGGGAGCTGAGGCTCGGGCTTCGGAGGTCACACCCCAGGGAGCAAACTGTGGTTGGCTGCGTGAACACAGCCTGAAGGAGGCTAGTGCGCCACAGCTAGCCGGAAGAGAGTCTGGGAAAACTCTGGACCTGTGTAAGAGGCAAGAGACCATTGTTTTGGGGTGCGGAAGAAAAGGAGATTCAGGGCATCGCTTAAAGGAGCTTCAGAGATGGGTGCAAGCTGCGGCTATCAATGCAGACACCAGAGATAGGCATGAAATGATAATGCTGCTGCTGCAACCACCAAGATACTGTGTGCAAGCACAAGTCATTAGCCACACCTCCCCTCCCAAAAGCCTGTGCAGCCAACCACTGCCAGAGTCACATGATCCAGGGACAACTTCCCAGGGACAGCACATGGCATGCTGCAGGCTGTTGCAACATCACGCCAACCTCTGCCTCTGCAGGCTCACCCAGCACTCCATACCCCTCCTTCCCCCTGTCCTGAGTGAGCCAGAGCCCCTTAATCAGCCTCTCCTTTAACTCCCTCCTATCTGGGCAAAGAACAAGTGCCAGAGGGCAACCTGCATGCAGAGGCAGGGCCAAATCCAAAGCTGAACCCAAGGAGCTGGTGAACAAAGAAGAGAAAGGGAAATTTCCTCATGCAGCCTCAGGAACAGTGGATTATTTCTTCACAATCAACCTGTTGTACCTTGCATGTGTGAAATACAGGAATAGACAACAAGTCATCCCAAAATTGAGGTGGTGGACTTTGGGAACAAATATAGAGTTGGCATTTGCTGTATGAGACTGACTAGTTTCTGATTTTTATGTTTATCTTAGTTTAGTTTTTAGTGCTTCTTATCATTGGTGGATTTGTTTATTGGTTTGGTTGCTCTCTCCTCTTTTTTTAAAATTAATTTTTTACTTAAATAATATTTTTTTATTTTAATAATATTAATTATTTTATTTTTTTCTTTCTTTTTTTTCTCCATTTTCTTCTGAGCCGTGTGGCTGACCATGTCTTGTTGGTTCAGCTGTGTGTCAGGTCTGAGCCTCTGAGGTGGGAGAGCGGAGTTCAGGACATTGGACCACCAGAGACCTACTGGCCCCACGTACTATCAATTGGTGAGAGCTCTCCAAGAAATCTCCAACTCAACGCTAAGACCCAGCTCCACTCGACAACCAGCAAGCTACAGTGCTGAACACGCTATGCCAAACATCTAGCAAGACAGGAACACAACACCACCCACTAGCAGAGAGGCTGCCTAAAATCATAATAAGTTCACAGACAGCCCAAATACACCATCAGACACAGTCCTGCCCACCAGAAAGACAAGATCCAGCCTCATCCACCAGAACACAGGAACAAGTCCCCTCCACCAGAAAGCCTACACAACCCACTAAACCAACCTTTGCCACTGGGGGCAGACACCAAAACAACAGGAACTATGAACCTGCAGCCTGTGAAAAGGAGACCACAAACACAGTAAGTTAAGCAAAATGAGAAAGCAGAGAAACACACAGAAGATGAAAGAGCAAGGTAAAAATTCACCAGACCAAACAAATGAAGAGGAAATAGGCAGTCTACCTGAAAAAGAATTCAGAGTAATGAGAGTAAAGATAATACAAAATGTTGGAAAGAGAATGGAGAAAATACAAGAAACATTTAACAAGGACCTAGAAGAACTAAAGAGTAAAGAAACAATGATGAACAACACAATAAATGAAATTAAAAATTCTCTAGAAGGAATCAATAGTAGAATAACTGAGGCAGAAGAATGGATAAGTGACCTGGAAGATAAAATAGTGGAAATAACTACTGCAGAGAAGAATAAAGAAAAAAGAATGAAAAGAATTGAGGACACAGTCAGAGAGCTCTGGGACAACATTAAACACACCAACATTCGAATTATAGGGGTCCCAGAAGGAGAAGAGAAAAAGAAAGGGACTGAGAAAATATTTGAAGAGATTATAGTTGAAAACTTCCCTAATATGGGAAATGAAAAATTCTACCAAGTCCAGGAAACGCAGAGAGTCCCATACAGGATAAATCCAAGGAAAAACTCACCAAGACACATATTAATCAAACTATCAAAAATTAAATACAAAGAAAAAATATTAAAAGCAGCAAGAGAAAAGCAACAATAACATACAAGGGAATCCTCATAAGGTTAACAGTTAATCTTTCAGCGAAAACTCTGCAAGCCAGAAGGGATTGGCAGGACATATTTAAAGTGATGAAAGGGAAAAACCTATAAGTAAGATTACTCTACCCAACAAAGATCTATTCAGATTTGACGGAGAAATAAAAAACTTTACAAACAGCAAAAGCTAAGAGAATTCAGCACCACCAAACCAGCTTTACAACAAATGCTAAAGGAACTTCTCTAGGCAGGAAACACAAGAGAAGGAAAAGACCTACAGTAACAAACCTAAAACAATTAAGAATATGGTAATAGGAACATACATATCAATAATTTAAATGGAAATGGATTAAATGCTCCAACCAAAAGACATAGACTGGCTGAATGGATATAAAAACAAGACCTGTATATATGCTGTCTACAAGAGACACACTTCACACCTAGGGACACATACACACTGAAAGTGAGGGGATGGAAAAAGCGTTTCCATGAAAATGGAAATCAAAAGAAAGCTGGAGTAGCAATTCTCATTTCAGAAATATAGACTTTAAAATAAAGACTGTTACAAGAGACAAGGATGGACACTACAAAATGATCAAGGGATCAATCCAAGAAGAAGATATAATAATTGTAAATATTTATGCATCCAACATAGGAGCACCTAAATACATAAGGAAAATTCTAACAGCCATAAAAGGGGAAATCAACAGTAACACAGTGATAGTAGGGGACCTCTTTTTGTAACAAACTTATTTGTTATTTATTTATTTTTGACTGTATTGGGTCTTCATTGCTGCACACATGTTTCCTCTAGTTGCAGAGAGCTGGGGATACACTTCATTGCAGTGAGTGGGTTCTCCTTGCTGTGCTTCTCTTGTTGTGAAGCACAGGCTCTAGGTGTGTGGGCTTCAGTAGTTGTGTCACACAGTCTCAGTAGTTGTGGCTCACGGGGTCTAGAGCGCACAGGCTCAGGAGTTGTGGTGCACAGGCTTAGTTGCTCCGCGGCATGTGGGATCTTCCTGAACCAGGGCTTGAACCCATGTCCCCTGCACTTGCAGGTGAATTCTTAACAACTGCACCAGCAGGGAAGCCCAATAGTAGGAGATTTTAACACCCCACATCCAACAGTGGACATATCATCCAAAATGAAAATAAATAAGGAAACAAAAGCTTTAAATGACACATTAAACAAGGTGGACTTAATTGATATTTACAGGGCATTCCATACAGAAACAACAGAATACACTTTCTTTCCAAGTCCTCAGGGACATTCTCCAGGATAGATCATTTCTTGGGTCACAAATCAAGCCTTGGTAAATATAAGAAAATTAAAATCATATCAAGTATCTTTTCCAACCATAAGGCTATGAGAATAGATATCAATTACAGGGAAAAAATGTAAAAACTACAAACAAATGGAGGCTAAACAATATGCTAAATACTAAATAACCAAGAGATTACAGAAGAAATCAAAGAGGATATAAAAAAATACCTAGAAACAAATGACAATGAAAATATGATGACCCAAAACCTATGGGATGCAGCAAAAGCAGTTATAAGAGGGAAGTTTAGAGCAATACAATCCTACCTCAAAAAATAAGAAACATCTGAAATAAACAACCTAACATTAAACCTAAAGCAATTAGAGAAAGAAGAACAAAAAAACCCCAAAGTTAGCAGAGGGAATGAAATCATAAAAATCACATCAGTAATAAATGAAAAAGAAATGAAGGAATGATAGCAAAGATCAATAAAACTAAACGCTGGTTCTTTGATAAACAAAACTGATAAACCATTAGCCAGACTGATCAAGAAAAAAAGGGAGAAAACACAAATCAACAGAATTAGAAATGAGAAAGGAGAAGTAACAACTGACAGTGCAGAAATACAAAGGATTGTGAGAGGTTACTACAAGCAACTATATGCCAATAAAATGGACAACCTGGAAGAAACAGATAAATTCTTAGAAAAACACAACCTTACGAGCCTGAACCAGGAAGAAATAGGAAATATAAACAGACCAATCACAAGCACTGAAAATGAAGCTATGATTAAAAATCTTCCAACAAACAAAGGCCCAGGACAAGATGGCTTCACAGGCAAATTCTATCAAAAAAAGAGCTAACACCTATCCTTCTCAAATTCTTCCAAAATAGAACAGAGGGAGGAACACTCCCAAACTCATTCTTTGAGACCACCATCACCCTGATACTAAAACCAGACAAAGATAGAACAAAAAAAAAGAAAATTACAGGCCAATATCACTGTTGAACATAGATGCAGAAATCCTCAACAAAATACTAGCAAACAGAATCAAACAGCACATTAAACAGATCATACACCATGATCAAGTGGGGTTTATCCCAGGAATGCAAGAATTCTTCAATATACACAAATCAATCAATATGATACACCATATCAACAAACTGAAGGATAAAAACCATATGATAATCTCAATAGATGCAGAAAAATCTTTCAACAAAGTTTAACACACATTTATGGTAAAAACTTTCCAGAGTGTAGGCACAGAGGGAACTTACCTCAACATAATATAGGTCATATATGACAAACCCACAGCCAACAACATTGTCAATGGTGAAAAACTGAAACCATTTCCACTAACATCAGGAACAAGACAAGGTTGCCCTTTCTCACCACTATTATGCAACATAGTCTTGAAAGTTTTAGCCACAGCAATCAGAGAAGAAAAAGAAATAAAAGGAATCCAAATCGGAAAAGAATTAAAACTGTCACTGTTTTCAAATGACATGAAGCGATACATAGAGAATCCTAAAGATGTCACCAGAAAACTTCTAGAGCTAATTAATGAATTTGGTAAAGTAGCAGGAAACAAAATTAATGCACAGAAATCTCTTGCATTCCTATACACTAACGATGAAAAATCTGAAAGGGAAATTAAGAATACACTTCAATTTACCATTGCAAAATAAAGAATAAAATACCTAGGAATAAACCAAACTAAGGAGACAAAAGACCTGTATACAGAAAATTATGACAGTGATGAAAGAAATTAAAGATGATACAAATAGATGGAGAGATATACCATGTTCTTGGATTGGAAGAATCAACATTGTGAAAAAAACTATACTACCCAAAACAGTCTACAGATTCAATGCAATGTCTATCAAACTACCAATGGCATTTTTCACAGAAGTAGAACAAAAAATGTCACAATTTGTATGGAAATACAAAGGACCCCGAAGAGCTAAAGCAATCTTGAGAAAGAAAATCAGAGTTGGGGGAATCGGGCTCCCTGACTTCAAGCTATACCACAAAGCTAGAGTAATCAAGACAGTATGGTACTGGCACAAAAACAGAAATATAGATCAATGGAACAGGATAGAAAGTCCAGAGATAAACCCATGCACATATGGTCACCTTCTTTGTTAAAGGAGGGAAAAGTATACAATGGCGAAAAGACAGCCTCTTCAATAGGTGGTGCTGGGAAACTGGACAGTTACACTTAAAAATTGAAATTAGAACACTCCCTAACACCATACACAAAAATAAACTCAAAATGGGTCAAAGACCTAAATGTAAGGCTAGACACTATAAAACTCTTAGAGCATAACATAGGCAGTACACTCTATGTCATAAATCATAGCAAGATCCTTTTTGACCCATCTCCTAAAGAAAAATAAACAAATGGGACCTAATGAAACTTCAAAGCTTTTGCACAGCAAAGGAAACCATAAACAAGATGAAAAGGCAACCCTCAGAATGGGAGAAAACATTTGTAAACAAAGAAACTGACAAAGGATTAATCTACAAAATATAAAAGCACCTCATGCAGCTCAACATCAAAAAAACAAACAACCCAATCCAAAAATGGGCAGAAGACCTAAATAGACATTTCCTCAAAGAAGATATACCGATTGCCAACAAACACATGAAAGGATGCTCAACATCACTAATGATTAGAGAAATGCAAATCAAAACTACAGTGAGGTATCACCTCACACAGGTCAGAGTGCCATCATCAAAAAAATCTTCAAACAATAAATTCTGGAATGGGCGTGGAGTAAAGGGAGCCCTCTTGCACTGTAGGTGGGAATGTAAATTGATACAACCACTATGGAGAACAGTATCAAGCCTCCTTAAAAACATAAAAATAGAACTACCATATGAACCAGCCATCCCATTACTGGGCATATACCCTGAGAAAACCATAATTCAAAAATTGTCATGTACCACAATGTTCACTTCAGCACTATTTACAATAGCCAGGACATGGAAGCAACATAAATGTCCATCAACAGATGAATGGATAAAGGAGATGTGACACATATATACAATGGAATATTACTCAGCCATAAAAAGAAATGAAATTGAGTTATTTGTCATGAGGTGGATGGACCTAGAATCTGTCATACAGAATGAAGTAAGTCAGAAAGAGAAAAACAATACCATATGCTAACATGTACATATGGAATCTTAAAAAAAGAAAATGGATCTGAAGAGCCTAGGGACAAGAGAGGAATAAAGACTCAGACGTAGAGAATGGACTTGAGGACATGGGGAGGGGGAAGGTTAAGCTGGGATGAAGTGAGAGAGTGGCATGGACATATATACACTACCAAATGTAAAATAGATAGCTAGTGGGAAGCAGCTGCATAGCACAGGGAGATCAGCTCGGTGCTTTGTGACCACCTAGAGGGGTGGTATAGGGAGGGAGATTGAAGGGGGAGGGGATATAGGGGTATATGTATATATATAGCTGATTCATTTTGTTATACAGCAGAAACTAACACAATTTAAAACAATTATAGTCCAATAAAGATGTTAAAAAAATTCAATTGAGTAAAGATCTTATTGGCTGTATTTAAGGATTCATGAATCAGGCTACATCCAATCTAGCAGATAGAAAGGAGCTCCAAGGAATTGTACAAAATGAAAGACTTTCATAATCAGAAGGAGTAGAAATAAGGAAATCATACTAGGCCAAAAACAGGTTATTTATTGCTAGATTAGTTTTCTTTAGGGGATAGCAGAGGTCTATCAGGCAGATTGCCTAAATAGTGCTGATCAGGTGAATCCTGATTGACTGGTTTAAGATTCCATTTCTGGGAGAGTCAAAACTGTAGTTAAGTCTTGGTTTGGTGGCCTGCAGCTTCACATAAGCTATTCATTTTTGGACATGGTGATTTATTTTTAACAATTCTTTCCTGAATCATGCCTTTGATGTTGTATCTAAATAATATCTCTTAAAATTTAGTTTTAAATCCTCTTTACAAGGGTGAAAATCTTCTTTAGACAACATTGAATACAGAAATGATGATTTAACTAAGAATATTTGAAAGTCTTCAACATATCCTATATATGTCCTGTAGGATTATATATCCTGTAAAAGTCCCAAAAAACAAAACTAAAACAAATTCTACAAAAGAATTATTTAAGATATATTGGATAAGAAATGTCCAGCAAGGTGAATCTTTTTTTAAAAAGTGAGCACAAATACTAAGAATATAAATACAAATACGTCCATGTCCAGATATGTCAAAGATAAAAAAAAAAAATCTTTAAAGCCAACAGAGTAAACAAATAGAAAGATTACCTACAAAAATGGCAATCATTCTGATAGCAGACTTCTCATCAACAACAGCAAAGAACAAAGACAATGGAGTAATATCTTCAGCATGCTGAAGGAAAACAGTCTTAAAATAAGATACACATAAGATACAAAATCATTATTCAAAAGTAATGAAGAAAAAAATAATTCCAGACATACAAAGGTTAAGATCTTTACTAAAAGAAGTGGTAAAAACTATAGTTCAGCAAGAGGAAAGGATTTATACTAGGAATATGAAAATAGTATAACAAAATATTGATGAGACTTTTTTTGGGAAAAACACATAGACAAAATAAGTCCTGAATTATTGAATAAATACCATAAAGTTAGCAGTTGTCTCAATATCAATTTGTAAATATATCATGATACTGATTAAAAATTTCATAGCTTTTTTAAAAAATGAAATTTGGCAAGGTGACAATAAAATCCAAGTGGGAGAATAAGAACAGAGGATAGCCAAGATAATTTGAAGAAGATGAAGAAGAATGCGATTGCACCTGTCCTACCATCTATTAAGAAATATTTTACTTCTCTCCTTCCAATTTGAATATCATGTTTTTTTGTTTTTTTGTTTTTTTTATCTGATCGCTGTGGCTAGGACTTCCAATACTATGTTGAATAGAAGTGTTGAGAGTAGGCATCCTTGTCTGTTCCTGAACTTATCAGGAAGGGTTTCAGCTTTTCACTATTGAGTATTATGTTGGCTGTGGGTTTGTTGTAAATAGCTTTTATTATGTTGAGATATGTTCCCTCTAATCCACTTTGTTGAGAGTTTTTATCATGAATTTATGTTAAATTTTATCAAATGTTTTTCTGCATTTATTGAGATGAACGTGTGGTTTTTGTCTTTCATTTTGGTAATGTGGTATATCATATTAATTGATTTGTGTATGTTGAACCATCTTTGCCACACTGGAATGAATCCAACCTGATCATGGTGTATGATAATTTTTACGTATTGTTAGATTCAGTTTGCTAATATTTTGTTGAGGATTTTTGCATTTATATTCATCAAAAATACTGGCCTGTGGCTTCCCTGGTGGCGCAGTGGTTGAGAGTCCGCCTGCTGATGCAGGGGACACGGGTTCATGCCCCGGTCCAGGAAGATCCCACATGCCACAGGGTGGCTAGGCCTGTAAGCCATGGCCTGATCCCGTGCATCCGGAGCCTGTGCTCTGCAATGGGAGATGCCACAACAGTGAGAGACCCGTGTACCACCAAAAAAAAAAAAAAAAAAAAAGTAAAAATACTGGCCTGTAATTTTCTTTTTTGTAGTGTCTTTGTCTGGTTTTGGTATCAGGGTAATAGTGGTTTCATAGAATAAATTTGCGAGTATTCCCTCCTCTTTAATCTTTTGGAATAGTTTGAGAAGGATAGGTATAAGTTCTTCTCTGTATGTTTGGTAGAATTTCTCAGTGAAACCATCTGGTCCTAGACTTTTGTTTGCAGGGAGTTTTGTTTTTGTTTTCTTACAGATCCTATTTCATTTCTAGTGATTGGTCAATTCAAATTGTCTGTTTCTTTTTGACTCAATTTTGGCAGGCAGCATGTTCCAAGAAACTTGTCCATTTCTTCTAGCTTGTCTCATTCATTGGCATATAACTGTTCATAGTATTATCTTATGATTTTTTGGTATTTCTTCAGTATCAGTTGTTATTTCTCCTCTTTCATTTCTTACTTTGTTTATCTGGGTCCTCTCTCTCTTTTCTTTTTGGTGACACTGAGTAAAGTTTTGTCAATTTTGTTTACCTTTTCAAAAACTAATTCTTGGTTTTATTGATCTTTTCTATTGAGTTTTGAAGGGAAGAGGTAAGATTGTCATTATTTGTGATGATATGATACTCTATATAGAGAACCCAAAAGATTCCACAGAAAAACTATTAGAACTAATAAATGAGTTCAGCAAGGTAGCAGGATACAAGATTAATATACAGAAATCTGTTGCATTTCTTTAAAGAAACAATGAAGTATCTGAAAAAGAAAGCAACAAAACAATCTCATTTAAAATTGTATCAAAAAATAGAACACCTAGGAATAAATTTAACCAAGGAGGTTAAAGACCTATATGCTGAAAACTATAAAACATTGAAAACTATAAAAGGAAATTGAAAATGATTCAAACAAATGGAAAGATATCCCATGATCTTGGATTGGCAGAATTAATATTGTTAGAATGGCCATAGTACCCAAAGCAATCTACAGACTTAATGAGATCCCTATCAAAATACCAATGGCATTCTTCACAGAACTAGAAAAAATAATCCTAAAATTTATTTGGAACCACAAAACACCCAGAATTGCCGAAACAATCCTGAGGAAAAAGAACAAAGCTGGAGGCTTAACCCTTCCATATTTCAGACAATACTACAAAGCTACAGTAATCAAAGTAGCTTGGTTCTGGTACAAAAACAGACATATAGATCAATGGAACAGAATAGAGAGCCCAGAAATAAACCCACACATCTATGGTCAATTAAACTATGACAAAGAAGGCAAGAATATACAATGGAAAAAAGACAGTCTCTTCAAAAAGTGGTATTGGGAAAGCTGGACAGCTACATGTAAATCAATGAAATTAGAACATTCCCTCACACCATATAAAAAAATAAGCTCAAAATGATATAAAGATCTAAATGTAGTACATGACACCATAAAACTCTTAGAAGAGAACTTAGGAAAAACATTCTCTGACATAAACTGTACAATATTTTCTAAGGTCAGTCTTGCAAAGGAAAAGAAATAAAAGGAAAACCAAATGGGGCCTAATCAAACTTCAAAGCTTTTACACAGTAAGGGAAACAATCAACAAAATAAAAAGACAACCTATGAAATAGAAGAAGATATTTGCAAACGATACAACCAACAATGGATTAACCTCCAAACTATACAAACAGCTCATACAACTCAATATCGAAAAAACAAACAACCCAATCAAAAATGGGTAGAACACCTAAATAGATATTTTTTCAAAGAAGACATACAGATGGACAATAGGCACATGACAAGATGCTCAACATTGCTAATTATTAGATAAATTCAAATCAAAACCACAATGAGGTATCACTTTATACCAGTCAGAATGGCTATCATTAAAAAGTCTACAAATTATAAATCCTGGAGAGGGTGTGGCGAAAAGGGAACCCTCTGACACTCTTGTTGGGAATGTAAATTGGTGCAGCCACTATGGAAAACAGCGTGGAGGTTCCTCAAAAAACTAAAAATAGAGCTACCATATGATCCAGCACTCCCACTCCTGGACATATATCCCCAAAAGATGAAAACTCTAATTCAACAATATACATGCACCCCAATGTTCATGGCAGCACTATTTACAATAGCCAAGGCATGGAAGCAATCCAAGTGCCCATGAACAAATGATTGGTTTAAGATATATATATACACATACACACACACACACACATACACAGTGGCATATTACTCAGCCATAAAAAAGAATGAAATTCTGCCATTTTTAGCAATATGGATGGACCTAGGGATTATCATACTAAGTAAAATAAGTCAGAAAGACAAAGACAAATATTATATGATATCACATATATGTAGAATCTAAAAAGTAATACAAGTGAATCTAGATGTAAAACAGAAACAGACTCACAAACATAGAAAACAAATTTATGGTTACCAAAGAGGAAAGGGATGGGGGAGGAATAAATTAGGAGTATGGGATTAACAGATACAAACTACTACACATAAAATAGATAAACAAAAAGGATTTACTATATAGCACAGGAAATTATATTCAATAACTTGTAATAACCTATAATGAAAAATAATGTGAATGTACATATTATATATATATATGAATCACTTTGCTGTTGACATGAAACTAATACGATATTGTAAATCAACTATATTTTAATTTTAAAAAGACATATTTTAAAGGCATAGCCATTAAAACTGTGGAATATGCCCAGAAATAGACAAGTATAGCCATGGAACAAATTACAAAGCTCAGAAGCAGATCCAATAATTGATGGGAACTACATATGTAACATAGATGCTGTCTCATGTCAGTGGAGGAAGAATGAATATATTTGTTGTGTTTTTCTTTGCATATACACTTGAACTTGGAGGGACAAAATCAGAAGTCTTAATCTTGTCATAGATCAAGCTATCATTTCTTATCAATATTTAATAATAATATGACATTGATAACTGTTTCTCTCATTCCTTGTTTTATCTCTCACTTGATTGGAAACTCAGAAATCAGGGAGAAAGGAATTAACTGTGATTAAGTATTAACTTAATCTTAAAATCTTATCTGTAAAATGAGGATAATAGTATTACTACTTCAACAAATGCTGTGAGATTTAAATGAGTTAATGCATGTTAAATGCTGAGAGCAATCCTAGCTCAATAAATGTTCACTATTATAATTATCACACCACACTCCCTTGCTTGTCAGACTATTTTGTTGATGGTGCAAAAAATCCTGGTCAGATTTTATGGACCCCAGTCATTTTATCACTTACAAATGATTTAGAATAAAAAGTAGATATCATTGTAACCCATATCCTTACCTATCACCAGCTTTATGTATTTCAAGACAGGAAGCTGGGACCACTTTAACCCTAATTTATCTAGACAATGTAACAAATTTCATGATGGGGCCACTGTGCCCATTATGGTCAACAAATTTCTTTCCTGGTTCTGTGCTCCAAGTCACATATCCACATTAAGCTATACATAATTATTTTCCATCCATACACGGTATTTAGACCAAAACATAAAATGTCCTTCCCACATTTGTCATTTTATTGAACTGCATATATTTTTCCCCTAGCTTATTTTATGCTTTTGGAAATAATTTGCATTATTCCATTTATCACATTATTTCATTCTACATCATTAGGAAAAATGAAGTAACTGGGGCCCTCTGAGAATCAATGGAAATAAATTAATTTGACACTTCCTTTCTCTCTGAAGGTCGGGATTGTTGTGATGTATCTATTAGCTATCATCTTGATGCCTGGGAGCAAGCGAGGGCTTGAGAGCATTATTTGTGTTGGCTTGTATTTCACTGCACTATACTTTGTGTACTATACTGTGCTTTGCTTCCTTAGCAACATCAATGCTTTCTGTTTTCAAAAGCAACACATTCAGTATTCTTAAGAGGACCATCTTCTTGGATAGTACATTCTTAACAAGTGAACTGATTGGAAATTGATCACAGAGTATATCCAATTACATATATTTTTTAATGTCTGATATGTCTATTAAATAGGTTAAAAAGATACATAAAACATAGTCTCTGACCTTGGGTGTCACAGAAATCTAGAGAGAGCTAGAAAAAAATAGAAATTTGTTCAAGGTATACATTCAGTACAGGGAAGAAAGTGAGTTACTTTTCAAGGGACATCGGGCAAGGCTTCACAGAGAATTCTCAGCTGATAATAGGGTTTTAAAGGATGAATACAAATTCCTTAACCAGACTGAGTCAAAAAAGACAACATGTTCAAAACTATTGAATCATGAAATAATATACTGTTTCTCAAAATTAAAAGACTGTACACATATTCACTAAAACTTTATTACTGACTATAAACACAAATGTGTACACTTAAACTATAAATATTTTATGCTGGTTAACTTGCTGCATAAAAAAATTACCTCAAAACTCAGTGGCTTAAAACAACAACTATATTTTAAATTGTTTATTATTTATTGTTCATGTGTCTGCAAGTACACCGGAGGTCCCCTGACAACCGATCTGGGCTGGGCTCAGGTAGGGCAATTCTGCTCTATGTGCTTCTCAACCTCCTCCTGTGACCAGTGTGCTGCCTGAGCATGACCTCATGGCGATGGCAGACATGTAAGAGGGTAAGAGGAAACACTGAAGTTTCTTAAAACCTAAGCACAGTACTATTTCCACCTTCTGTTATTGTCCCAAGCGAGTTACAGGGCCAAATCTCAAGTCAAGTGTCAGGGAAGTACACTCCACCCATGATGAAGCAATGGCAAGGGTGTACATGCTGGGATGGGTGAAGAATCAAGGCTATTAATAGTCTACTTTAGACCTCCAGCAAGGATTTGCTGCAGCCTACAACAAAAGGCATAGAAGGAGGTCTGCTACTAAAAGACCTGTCTAAATAGATGCGTTACAATAGAAACCCCAGGCCAAGGGAAACTTATAGTCAGGTATGGGCATGAGTTCTGAGATTCCTGACAGTCAAAAGGAAAAAGAAAGAGGGAAAAGAAAATTTTCTTTGCAAAAGCGCAAAAGGAAAAATATGTCTGAGAAGGAAGAACATTAATTTGTGATAGAAACTAAGTACGTACACGTATATTGAACTCACCAGCACATTTACTATATATGCATGCATTCCCAAACATTGGGTGGTTAGAAAATGGGCTATTATGTATAACAAGATACATTCTTAATCTAAATAATCTTGTATGAGTCCATCATTCATTCTTTATCTCTCTCTCTCTCTCTTCTTCCCCCCAGCTCTTGCAAATATGGCATAACCTTTGTGTATAGGGTCCATTTTAACTGTAAGGAACAGACTATCCCTTTTACCTCTAAAGAATCCCCTATTTTTCAGCCAGGAGAGAGCAAAGATAACAGACAGATTGTTTTCCATCGCCAGTGTCTGACTGGAAGACAAAGAAGTCTGTTACTTTAGCCAAGTTGTCTGCCAACATTTCACTTTCTTCACTTGTTGTTTGTTGCCTGGTCGCAAGGAAAAAGCAAAACAAAACAATCTTCAGCAAACTCTGGACCTTTTAGCCCCCACTTAATAAATATTCGAGTCAATATATTGCTTCACATCCTGTGTGGGTTGGTATGAAAACCTGTTTTGCTATCTTATACAGAAACAATGTACTATCTTATACTGAAACAATGGTGATGCCCTGTGTGTGTGTGTGTGTATACTGTTTTAAACTTTCTCAAACAAGTGGCAACATGGTGAGGTTGAAAGGTTTTAGTCTATGACAGCCTCTGATTTTATTGCAGTTACTTACTCTCTGTGAACCTGAAACATCAGTTAATATATTTGAATCTTAATTCCTTCATTTGTAAAAGTGACAACAATAATATCTACCTCAAAGCACGGTTATGAGGATTAACATTGAGACCGTGTGTGTGTGTGTGTGTGTGTGTCTGCCGGGATGAAAGTTGTAGCACGTATTGGGTATTTAGCAAATGTTTGACACCTTTCCCATACGAAGTCAGAAGGATTATGCCTTTTTCATTCACTAAGCACATGACAGATTAACAGATTAACTTAAACCAAGAAAATAAGAAAACTGAGCTATGAAATAATCAAGTACATTTCCAGTAGTCACACAGAGGAGACTCAAGACCAGAAACTACATTTCCTAGTTCCTGGTTCTCAAACCATTGTTATTCCATTGTTATACTTTCTATTCATTCATTCACTCATCCATTGTATATTTGCACCCACTCTGTACTAAATACTCTGCTAGACACTGTACATTTAAATAAGTAAAAGAGACTTACCCTCAACTAGCTTACAGTCTATAAGGCTATAAAAAGAGAAGAACAATTATATTACCCTGTAATAAAGCTTATAACAAAGGATTTGGTAAGAGATCAAGGAGAAAAGAGCTAAAGTGATTTTGAGAAAATACCTGTGTCCATGGTTCTCTTTCTGAGAACTTCTTATAAACCTCTAGTTCTGTTGGGACCTGGCTGTTAATAAATGACACGTCTTTCAAAAAGGTTAAACTGACAATTGTCTGAAAGAGTATTTTGTATGTTAAATCTATAGCAGTAGGTTTAAGACAAAATTAGAATGAATGGAACATTAAAAATTTGATATTTCCCATTAACTGGAATCTTTGATAAGAAAAAGATATTGTCATGCCAAATCTGTAGACACTCTGTCGCTACTTTAACTGTTGTCTCCCTTCTACCTTCCCCAATCCCACCATCCCTTCAGCTGACCTCTGCCCGCTTATTCTTTTTTTTTTTTTTTTTAATTTTTTTTTTTTTTAGTTTTTTGCCATACGCGGGCCTCTCACTGTTGTGGCCTCTCCCCTTGCGGAGCACAGGCTCCGGACGTGCAGGCTCAGCGTCCATGGCTCACGGGCCCAGCCGCTCCGCGGCATGTGGGATCTTCCTGGACCGGGGCACAAACCCGCGTCCCCTGCATTGGCAGGCAGACTCTCAACCACTGCGCCACCAGGGAAGCCCTGCCCGCTTATTCTTGATGGCTAAATTTAGGTGTAACCTCTTCTAGCTCTTGTGGGACTTTAATTATCTATTTGGGTATCTTCAAAGATGTTTTACATCTGAAATAATTGTAATCAAGTCTACCATGTACAGTTGTTTAGACTTCATACTACACATTGTAATCTGTGTGAATGGCACCCCCTGATATTGTGAAGCATACAACCTACACAGCTATACCAGGCGTCCCTAAGTTAAATCAAGCAGAGAAATTTCCTCTTCTCTCAAGTGCCTCTCTAATTTTATCAAGCTCTTTTTAAAAAGTAATTATTGAGATTTTTGAAAATTGAAGTACAGTTAATTTACAATGTTGTGTTAGTTTCAAGTGTACAGTGAATTGATTCAGTCACATATACATTCTTTTTAAGATTCTTTTCCATTATAGGCTATTACAAGATATTGAGTATAGTTCCCTGTGCTACACAGTGGGTCCTTGTAGGTTATCTATTTTATATATAGTAGTGTGTATATGTTAATTCCAAACTCCTAATTTATCATCGCCACCCCCTGCTATCCCCTTTGGCAGCCATAAGTTTGTTTTCTATGCCTGTGAGTCTATTCTGTTTTGTAAATAAGTTCATTTGTATCACTTTTTTAGGTTCCACATATAAATTATATCATAAGATATTTGTCTTTGTCTGCCAGACTTACTTCACTTAATATGACAATCTCTAGGTACATCCATAGAGATGTACTGTGTATATATACCACATATTCTTTATCAATTCATTTGTTGATGGTCATTTAGGTTGCTTCCATGTCCTGGCTATTGTAAATAGTGCTGCTATGAAAATTGGGGTGCATGTATCTTTTCAAATTAGAGTTTTCTTCAGATATATGTTCAGGAGTGGGATTGCAGGATCATATGGTAACTCTATTTTTTATTTTTTAAACTACAGAAAATGCACACTGTAAGAAATAAATTCATGCAAAATAAACAAGTGTACATCTCTCTCATCCTCTACTTTTCTAAGCTCCTCCCCAGAGGTAATCACTATTAACTATTTCTTATTTCTCTTTCTCCCCTGTACAGTGTTAAGTTTCAGTAGCAATTAACCTTTGAAATATCCTCACTTTCATGTCATTTACAAGTTACTTATTACATCCCCATTAAGACCACTCTCCTGACTCCAGACACACCTATCCACCTTCCACATTTCTCGTGTCTCAAAGCACTTAAAACTTACATCCAAAAACAAATCCATGATCTTTCCCTGCAAGATTTTACCCTCTTCCAGTGCTCCCTAGCTCAGTGAATTCACTACCATCTACCCAATTAAACAAGTCAGAAACCTAGGAGCCATCTCAGACACCTTCTTCTTCCTCACCCTGACATCCTTCTCATCCTCCAAGTTCTGTCTTTACCTCTTCCCTTTCTCAACTTATCTCCCTTTCTACTTACACCACCACCAACAATCCAGCTACCATTATTTCTTATCTGAACTATTGTTATAACTTTGTTACTCATACACTGATATCCAATATCTTACCCTGATTCATTATACGCACTGCAGTCTGAAAGATCTTCTGGAAATACAAATTCAATATGTCACCTCCCTTCTTAAAAACCTTTGCATGTCCTCCCATTGTTTGTAGCACAGCCTAGGAGACACTATGACCTGACCCCTTCTAAACCTCCTAACCACATCTTCCCAACACTCACTGTTTCAGTCTTCTCATTTTAGTTACTCTGTTCCTCTTTCAATTTGCTGCTTCTTATTAAAATTATGTACCAGATTATTAGTCTTTGTAACACGTTTCAGTGAAGACTGATAAGCAAGACTTTCTGTCTCTCCTCTCATCCAGGGATTCCCACTTGGTCTCCTTAGGAGTTCATTCCATTCCAGTCGTTCAATGCATCAGCGTGGGCACTTGGGGATGGCCCAATCTGGAAAACTTTATGGAATGTGCACCTTATGCTATAATTGTCTAAAGCATAATATAATAGAGGAACAAATGTTATGCAGCAGGTTTGTGAAAATAACATTCATTTCCTTCTCACTATGGAGGAAGGCCTTAACTAGGTAAGACTAATGGAACAATTTCTGTTTTGTTCTGGTCTTAAGTCATCACTACATCACTCAAATTCTTCTGATCTCCTTCTGGGTCTTTCCCCCATTGTACCTAAGACAACCTCATTCTGAGGTACTGATGATTTGCAGCAGAGCTCTTCACGCTATTTTACAGAAGATTCTTAACCTTTGCTCATGCTGTTCTTTAGTGTTTACTTCAAACATTGAAGTTTCTTTAAATAATTGATAAGGAGGCTTTGCTTCCAAGACACTAACAGGTGATAGGTAGAAAGTTACTAATTAACACGTCTTGATTCTGAATATAGGATCCAACAGATTTTTTTGTAGTCTGGGTACTCAGCCCAGCTGCCTCATTATTTTTCTCTTAGGATTTAGTATGTGGTTGTCTGTCTCCCTGTCTTAAAAACATTTCTTTTGGTATGGCATGAAAAAGTACTGTAAGACTCCTTGAGTTAGGAAGGTAAGTTCCTGACTGAAGTCCAAGATTAAAACAGAGTCCTTCATTGGGGAGATACCTGGACAACATTATATTTCCCATACAGCATCATTAAACAACCTCTTTGTTGCCCTAGTTCACGATTTTTTTTATTGTTTAACCAGTACGTGTTGACAGACTTGTGGGTTGCAGGTCTGTCTGACTGCCAAGTGCACATTATTTCCGTCAAGGTACATTCCATTATATTCTCTAGGAGGAAAAGTTTTAAGTGATGCCAAGTGAGAGATTACTAGTTACATTTCTACCTGAATCTGCCATTATTTTAAGGATTAATTTCTTTCCCTCCAGTTAGCTAATTGTTTTTATTCACCTCTGGTTTGGTACACCACATTTTCTGCCTTTCCAAATCTTACAGAATTTTCAAGATCTAATTTCTTTTTTCCAGCTAATATGCACTCCTTGCTGTTTTGAAATTTCATCGACTTTGGAGTCTGTTTATTTTTAATTTATTTTGTTGAGGAGAGTAGTTAGTGTCACTTGACAACAACCCTATAATTATCTAGTTTCTTGGATGGTTCTTTCTTTTTATTTAAATTGTTAATAACCTGCCAGATTAATAATGATTTTCCCTGAGGGCAGAAGCTAGTTTCTTCTCACAGTGGGAGGACATGCAAAGGTTTTTAAGAAGGGAGGTGACATATTGAATTTTCTTCTATTGGATCCTCAGGATATAGCCAAAAACCTGGGCACAGATTTGGCATTTTATAAATAGTTGTTGCTTATTCTAACTTCAAGTGAAAAAATACCCATCAAGTCATAGTCCTAAAGCACACAAGGTGATGAAAGCTGGAAGAAGGCAGAGTTGTTTGTGATAAGCAATATAGTATATAAAATGTACAGAGGCATTAAGAACACGGATTTTAGAGCCATACAGACCCCAGTGCAAATCCTGCCTATGCCACTGGATAATTATGTGACCTGGGTAGGGAATTCCCTGGTGGCACAGTGGTTGAGAATCTGCCTGCCAATTCAGGGGACACGGGTTTGATCCCTGGTCTGGGAGGATCCCACATGCTATGGAGCAACTAAGCCCGTGTGCCACAACTACTGAGCACAAGTGCTACAACTACTGAAGCCCGTGCATTCTGGGGCCTGTGCCCCGCAACAAGAGAAGCCACTGCAATGAGAAACCCACGCACCGCAACGAAGAGTAGTCCCTGCTCGAGGCAACTAGAGAAAGCCCGCACGCAGCAACGAAGACCCAATGCAGAAAAAAAAAAAAAAAAATTATGAGACCTGTGTAAATTAATTGACGTCTCTAAGCCTTTATTTTCTCATCTGTAAAATGCAGATAATAACATCTGTCATATGGAGTTGTTATGAAAACTGAGAGAGATAACGCATGAAAGTCTGAGCGTAATATCTAGTTCTTAGTAAACGCTTAACAAACGGTATATGCCTTAATGTTACTTATTAGTAGTATCAATATTAGTACTATTAGTATTAATGTCAATATTGAAAGAGTGATGCCTTTGCATTTGCCTCTTACTCTGACAGTTATTATTTATGTGACCTTTGTCAGGTAAGGTCCTTTGAGATGCAGATGACAAGACGGGATATACAAGAGACTTATTGCAGGAATGATTATGAAGGATAAAGATGGGGGGAATAGGAGAGGGTAGGTGATGTAGGTCTTCCAGCTTTAAAAGGAGAGTAGAAATGAAGGAGCATCAGATAGAATCTCTGACTGCAGTTCTGAGTATGGCCAGGCCAATGCCGAGCCTCAGAGCAAAAGTTGGAGGAATTCCACATGGGGCAGGAGTGGACTGGCTTTAGTGCCACTGCTGTGCTCAGTCATGGCCTGGGAGCAGCCTGAGTGAAGTGTGGCCTTGGCATGAATGTCAGTGTAGCTCTGAAGATGCAGCAACGGCACCATCTACACTACATGCAGCAGATTTTCTTCAAAGGAGATCTGAACAATGTACCTCCACACCAACCACTTGGCCTTAGACTCATTATTCTGTTAGAATCTTATGTTGTCATCTGTGACATGAGGAACACAGTAAGTATTCCCTGGAGACAGTGCGATATTTCCCTTAGATGATCTACGTGGAGTATCTGGAACACAGTCAAGTGCACAGAAAATGTCCATTCATTTCCTTTCCCCCAGTTGCATCTTCTGTCTTTAACTTCTCATCCCTTAAAGATAGATTCCCAATCTTTTCTGAATACCTCCAGTGTGAAGTTTCCACCTAATAGATAAATATCTTAAAATCTTCACTTTTGCTTTGGTCATCCAATCTTTTGGCCAAACATACTAGAATTAAATTATTCATATAATGGCTCTGGCCATCTTGTTCCTTTACCTAGACAGAAACAGTCTCACCAAAAAAAAAAAAACAATAAAAAACAGAGAAATGAAGAGCAATTCATATTGTGGCATTAGGTCTCTCTTTACTCGAGGGAATAAAGCTTTCTTCTCTTTGAGATTAAATACTTTATGAGAATGCTATGTTTTGAATGTTTTGTCCTATTCAAATCATTGGGGCACACTCAAGAAATAAAACTATTTAGGTCAGAGAATATGAGTTGAGGGGAAAGATCACTATCTTGAGTCTACTGGAGTTCTTAGAAAAAAACTCTTCTGAATTCTAGCCCACCAATAGACCACACAGAGGGGCAGAGGTTGAAATAATTACATATTACACAGAGAAATTGAAAAAGAAAACATCAATAATGGGATTACAATTCTACAGGAGAATTTTTTACAAGCTATGGCAAGCAAAGACAGTTTTTAAATGATTCTTCCTATACACAATCTTATAAACATTGCTCTTCAGAGAAACACATTTGGCTTTTGCTTCTGCTTGATTTATAACCTTGTGATAACAAAGGTGTTGTGTAGCCTCAAAAGCTTTTCATGGAGAAGCTTTCCCTCTCCCAGCTCCAAACACCACCAGTTTAAATTGGTTATTTTCCAAAAGTTTCACAATGTTGTGTGGTTGCCTTTGGGTGTCTTGACAAATAAACAGAAGAAATAGTTTAATATTATTCTTTTGAGAAAGTTTCTCAATAAAGGATCTTTGTTCCATGGCTGACTTAGCAAAGCCAATCCTGACCATACCAATTCATTCTGGATATTTATTTGAATTGCGTGCTGTTGAGCTCCATTCTATGACATGGAAGATACAGCACTTAGGTTCCTCTGATGGCCTGTTGACGCTCTAAGTGGTCAGATTTCCTGCTAAAGATATTCTAAAGTTCCTTACCACTTACAGAAAAAAGACAGATTATTTGGCCTAAGCTTCTCTTCTATTTAGAAAATAACCTTTTTTTAAATGTCACTACTTAGTAAACATATTGAAAAATACACTGAACAACATAATAAGCACACATGTATCCAAAACCCAGCCTTGCCAAATCTTAACGTTTAGCTGTGACTGCATCAAGTCTTTTCAAAAATGACACTAATAATTAGAGCTAGAGTTTTAGGCTTCTGTGATACCCTCCTTCATCCCATTTCCTTTCTGCCCTTCCCAGAAGTAAACCATGTCCTGATTTTTTTTTCCCTTGTCACTGAAAATTTATATCTTATAATTATTTTTTGAATTTATTTTTTTATACAGCAGGTTCTTATTGGTCATCAATTTTATACACATCAGTGTATACATGTCAATCCCAATCTCCCAATTCATCCCACCACCACCCCTGCCCCCCACCGTTTTCCCCCCTTGGTGTCCATACATTTGTTCTCTACATCTGTGTCTCTAATTCTGCCCTGCAGACTGGTTCATCTGTACCATTTTTCTAGGTTCCACATATATGCACTAATATACGATATTTGTTTTTCTCTTTCTGACTTACTTCACTCTGTATGACAGTCTCTATATCCATCCACGTCTCTACAAATGACCCAATTTCATTCCTTTTTATGGCTGAGTAATATTCCATTGTATATATGTACCACATCCTCTTTATGCATTCGTATGTTGATGGGCATTTAAGTTGCTTCCATGATCTGACTATTGTAAATAGTGCTGCAATGAACATTGGGGTGCATGTGTCCTTTTGAATTATGGTTTTCTCTGCGTATATGCCCAGTAGTGGGATTGCTGGATGATATGGCAATTCTATTTTTAGTTTTTTAAGGAACCTCCATATTGTTCTTCATACTGGTTGCATAAATATACATTCCCACCAACAGTGCAAGAGGGTTGCCTTTTCTCCACACCCTCTCCAGCATTTGTTGTTTGTACATTTTCTGATGATGCCCATTCTAACAGGTGTGAGGTGATACCTCATTGTAATTTTGATTTGCATTTCTCTAATAATTAGTGATGTTGAGCAGCTTTTCATGTGCTTCTTGGCCATCTGTATGTCTTCTTTGGAGAAATGTCTATTAAGGTCTTCTGCCCATTTTTGGATTGGGTTGTTTGTTTTATTAATATTGAGCTGCATGAGCTGTTTATATATTTTGGAGATTAATCCTTTGTCCGTTGATTTGTTTGCAAATATTTTCTCCCATTCTGAGGGTTGTCTTTTCATCTTGTTTATGGTTTCCTTTGCTGTGCAAAAGCTTTGAAGTTTCATTAGGTCCCATTTGTTTATTTTTGGTTTTATTTCCATTACTCTAGGAGGTAGATCAAAAAAGATCTTGCTATGATGAATGTCAAAGAGTGCTCTTCCTATGTTTTCCTCTAAGAGTTTTATAGTGTCCAGTCTTACATTTAGGTCTCAAATACATTTTGAGTTTATTTTTGTGTATGGTGTTAGGGAGTGTTCTAATTTCATACTTTTACATGTAGCTGTCCAGTTTTCCCAGCACCACTTATTGAAGAGACTGTCTTTTCTCCATTGTATATTCTTGCCTCCTTTGTCATAGATTAGCTGACCACAAGTGCATGGGTTTATCTCCGGGCTTTCTGTCTTGTTCCATTGATCTATATTTCTATTTTGGTGCCAGTACCATATTGCCTTGATTACTGTGGCTTTGTTGTGTAGTCTGAAGTCAGGGAGCCTGATTCCTCCAGCTCTGCTTTTTTCCCCCAAGACTGCTTTGGCTATTCGGGGTCTTTTGTGTCTCCATACAAATTTTAAGACATTTTGTTCTAGTTCTGTAAAAAATGCCATTGGTAATTAGATAGGGATTGCACTGAATCTGTAGATTGCTTTGGGTAGTAAAGTCATTTTCACAAAGTTGATTCTTCCAGGAAACCAAGAACATGGTATATCTCTCCATCTGTTGGTATCATTTTTAATTTCTTTCATCAGTGTCTTATAGTTTTCTGCATACAAGTCTTTTGTCTCCCTAGGTAGGTTTATTCCTAGGTATTTTATATTTTTTGTTGCAAAGGTAAATGGAAGTGTTTCCTTAATTCCTCTTTCAGAAGTTTCATCATTAATATATAGGAATGCAAGAGATTTCTGTGCATTAACTTTGTATCCTGCAACTTTACCAAATTCATTGATTAACTCTAGTAGTTTTCTGGTGGCATCTTTAGGATTCTCTATGTAGAGTATCATGTCATCTGCAAACAGTGACAGTTTTTCTTCTTCTTTTCCAATTTGTATTCCTTCTATTTCTTTTTCTTTTCTGATTGCGGTGGCTAGGACTTCCAAAACTTTGTTGAATAATAGTGGTGAAAGTGGACATCCTTGTCTTATTCCTGATCTTAGAGTAAATGCTTTCAGTTTTTCACCATTGAGAATGAGGTTTGCTGTAGGTTTGTCATATATGGGCTTTATGATGTTGAGGTAGGTTCCCCCTATGTCCACATTCTGGAGAGTTTTTATCATAAATGGGTGTTGAATTTTGTCAAAAGCTTTTTCTGCATCTGAGATGATCATATGATTTTTATTTTTCAATTTATTAATATGGTGTATCACATTGATTGATTGATTTATATTGAAGAATTCTTGCATCCCTGGGATAAATCTCACTTGATCACAGTGTATGATCCTTTTAATGCATTGTTGGATTCTGTTTGCTAGTATTTTGTTGAGGATTTTTTCATCTATATTCATCAGTGATATTGGTCTGTAATTTTCTTTTTTTGTAGTATTTGTGGTTTTGGTAGGGGTGATGGTGACTTCATAGAATGAGTTTTGGAGTATTCCTTCCTCCTCAAATTTTTGGAAGAGTTTGAGAAGGATGGGTATTAGCTCTTCTCTAAATGTTTGATAGAATTCACCTGTGAAGCCATCTCTTCCTGGACTTTTGTTTGTTGGAAGATTTTTAATCACAGTTTCAATTTCATGACTTGTGATTGGTCTGTTCATATTTTCTATTTCTTCCTGGTTCAGTCTTGGAAGGTTATACATTTCTAAGAACTTGTCCATTTCTTCCAGGTTGTCCATTTCATTGGCATAGTGTTGCTTGTAGTAGTCTCTTAGGATGCTTTGCATTCCTGCAGTGTCTGTTGTAACTTCTCCTTTTTAATTTTATTGAGATGAGTCTTGCTAATGGTTTATCAATTTTGTTTATCTTCTCAAAGAACCAGCTTTTAGTTTTATTGATTTTTTTTCTATTGTTTTCTTTGTTTCTATTTCATTTATTTCTGCTCTGATCTTTATGATTTCTTTCCGTCTGCTAACTTTGGGTTTTGTTTGTTCTCCTTTCTCTAGTTCCTTTAGGTGTAAGGTTAGATTGTTTATTTGAGATTTTTCTTGTTTCTTGAGGTAGGCTTGTATAGCTATAAACTTCCCTCTTAGAACTGCTTTTGCTGCATCCCATAGGTTTAGGATTGTTGTGTTTTCATTGTCATTTGTCTCTAGGTATTTTTTCATTTCCTCTTTGATTTCTTCAGTGATTGCTTGGTTATTTAGTAATGTATTGTTTAGCCACCATGTGTTTGAGTTTTTCATGTTTTTTTCCCCTGCAATTCATTTCTAATCTTATAGCATTGTGGTCAGAAAAGATGCTTGATATGATTTCAATTTTCTTAAATTTACTGAGGCTTGATTTGTGACCCAAGATGTGACCTATCCTGGAGAATGTTCTGTGCGGACTTGAGACAAAAGTGTAATCTGCTGTTTTTGATGGAATGTTCTATAAATATCAATTAACTCTATCTGGTCTATTGTGTCATTTAAAGCTTGTGTTTCCTTATTTATTTTCATTTTGGATGATCTGTCCATTGGTGTAAGTGAGGTGTTAAAGTCCCCCACTATTTTTGTGTTACTGTTGACTTCCTCTTTTATAGCTGTTAGCAGTTGCCTTATGTATTGAGGTGCTCCTATGTTGGGTGCACTTATATTTATAATTGTTATCTCTTCCTCTTGGATTGATCCCTTGATCATTATGTAGTGTCCTTCCTTGTCTCTTGTAACATTCTTTAAAGTCTATTTTATCTGATATGAGTATTGTCACTCCAGCTTTCTTTTGATTTGCATTTGCATGGAATATCTTTTTCCATCCCCTCACTTTCAGTCTGTATGTGTCCCTAAGTCTGAAGTGGGTCTCATGTAGACAGCATATATATGGGTCTTGTTTTTGTATTCATTCAGTAAGCCTATGTCTTTTGGTTGGAGCATTTAATCCATTCACATTTAAGATAATTATCCATATGTATATTCCTATGAACATTTTCTTAACTGTTTTGGGTATGTTTCTTAGGTCCTTTTCTACTCTTGTGTTTCCTACTTAGAGAAGTTCCTTTAGAATTTGTTGTAGAGCTGGTTTGGTGGTGCTGAATTCTTTTAGCTTTTGCTTGTCTGTAAAGCTTTTGATTTCTCCATCGAATCTGAATAAGATCCTTGCCAGATAGAGTAATCTTGGTTGTAGGTTCTTCCTTTTCATCACTTTAAGTATATCATGCCACTCCTTTCTGACTTGTAGAGTTTCTGCTGAGAAATCAGTTGTTAACCTTATGCGAGTTCCCTTGTATGTTATTTGTCGTTTTTCCCTTACTGTTTTCAATAATTTTTCTTTGTCTTATTTTTTGCCAATTTGATTACTGTGTGTCTCGGCATGTTTCTCCTTGGGTTTTTCCTGTATGGTACTCACCACATTTCCTGGACTTGGGTGGCTATTTTCTTTCCCATGTGAGAGAAGTTTCTGACTATAATCTCTCCAAATATTTTCTCGGGTCCTTTCTCTCTCTCTTCTCCTTCTGGGACACCTATTATGCAACTGTTGTTGCATTTAATGTTGTCCCAGAGGTCTCTTAGGCTGTCTTCATTTCTTTTCATGCTTTTTTCTTTATTCTGTTCAGCAGCAGTGAATTCCACCATTCTGTCTTCCAGGTCACTTATCCGTTCTTCTGCCTCAGTTATTCTGCTATTGATTCCTTCTAGTGTAGTTTTCATTTCAGTTATTGTATTGCTCATCTCTTTGTTTGTTCTTTAACTCTTCTAGGTCTTTGTTAAACACTTCTTGCATCTTCTCGATCTTTGCCTCCATTATTTTTCTGAGGTCCTGGATCATCTTCACTATCATTATTTTGAATTCTTTTTCTGGAAGGTTGCCTATCTCCACTTCATTTAGTTGTTTTTCTGGGGTTTTATCTTGTTCCTTCATCTGGTACATAGCCGTCTGCCTCTTAATCTTGTCTATCTTTCTGTGAATGTGGTTTTTGTTCCACAGGCTGCAGGACTGTAGTTCTTCTTGCTTCTGCTGTCTGCCCTCTGGTGGATGAGGCTATCTAAGAGGCTTGTCTATCTTATAATTTTTAAAAACACTTTTTTTATTATAAGAATTTTGTTTAAGCCATCAAACTACCACCCTTTATTTTATTTTTTATTGAAGTATCATTGATTTATATTAGCTTCATGTGAAAACACTCTTCTAAACTTATACAAATGTGGATATTTATCTTCAATCACTCTTATGATCACAAGAGATGGAAAGTATAAGCAAAATGTACTGACAAAGGTATTCCTAAAATTTCTATCATTCAGAGTCAACTTTTCAACTCTTGTCCTGATTTTGATGTGCATCATTCCTGCACATGTGTTTATATTTCTGCTATGTATAAAATATATCCAAAAACAATTCATGGCATTTTCCAGGTTTTAAAAGGTACATAAATATTATATGCTATGCATTCAACTAAAATTTATGTTTGCATGTGATGTGAGAGATATATTTTTATTTTTCTTTCCTAATAAGTAATTTTTACATCCTTTCTCCATATGTAGGCTATAATGCATTCTCTCTCTTTTATCAATTTGTTCAAGTTGTTGAATTTTATCAGAAGTTTTGTCTTCATCTATTGAGGTGATCATCTGATTTTACATTTTCTTCTTGGGTCATTTGTGATAGCTATATTTTTCTAGGATATGGTCCATTTATGCTAAGTTTTTGGGGTTATTAAGCAAGGCTTCACACATAGGTGAGATTTGTGCAAAGGCCTGAAAAACAATATCTGAGGAAAAATTATACAACCAGAGGAAACTGCAAGATCAAAAGTTCTGAGGTGGAAACATGGTTAGTGCTTGAGGAACAGTCAAGACGGAGGTATGGCTGGAGCAGAGTGACAAGGTAGAGAGTTGAAGGGGATGTGTTCAGAGAGTTAATGGGTGCAAATCACATAGGGCTGTATCAGTCATTGTAAGTACTTTAATCATTAATGGGAAGCCATTGGTTGGCTAAGCAGAGGGTTGACATGACATAAACTGACTTGCACCTTTTAAGGTTCAGATGTTGAGAGCAAACTGTAGAGCCAAGGGCAGAAGCAGGAAGGTCTGGTAGGAGGCTACTGAAATAACCCTGGTGAAAGAAAATGGTGGGTTGGATTATAGTCACAGTGGTGAGTGACGTTAGTGAGAAAAATGGGACAATTTTAGCTAGCATCTTTCAAATATTAATTCCCCTGCCATTTTTATTTATCATTTTGAATCCCATCTTCCATGTCTCCTAAATTTTTTAATGTTTATCTCTCTGTAGTATATTCTTGGCAATTTCTTCAGGTCTATTTTCCAGTTCACTAATTTTTCTTCAGCTTATTTCAGGCTACTATTTATATTATGCATTGCTTTTGATATCAATGACTGTATATTTCATTTATATATTCTTTCTCAGATACATATTTTTAATGGTTTGTTACTCCTATCTCATATATGTGATTTCTCTTTTTTTAATGTCTTTAATCATTTTTAAAGTACTTATTTCATAGTTTCTATTATCTGAGGTTTTAGGAGGTCTACCTCTTTTTTACTGAACATCTACCTCTCTTTAATGATTGTTCCCTCATAATTATGTGATTTTTCTTTGTGACCTATTCTTCAGTGGGGCATTAGCTTGAAAAACATTTTATAACTATTTTTGATGGTGTGTCTGGCCAGAATAATTTTGCACTCACTTCTTCCTGGAGCTACCAAAATAACACATGTCTGGAATCCCTTTTCTGTTAATTTCTCAGCTTGCAGCTTTCCAAGTCACTCATGTAGCATTTATTCAAATTTCAAATTCAAGTGCAACCAGGACTTTGGTAACAAATAATCAGAGAAGACAATTTTGTTTTTATCTCCAGGCTGACAGATTTTATTTGTGAATGTCTATAACAGCAGATGAATATTTTTAAGCCCTATACTTTCTTTTCATAGCCTTTGGATGGCTCTTACTTTGGGGGATAGATATCAACCATCTATCTCCAACACTCCACACCTAATGTCTCATTCATTGTCCCCTTAGGTACATAAAAGTCAAGATCTTTGTTAGTCCCAGGGTCAGCTCATGAGCTTACTAGTGAAGTTTGCAGAATTTTTATTTTTTGGCTCCTGTGGATTTTCCTTTCTAGTCGATTCAGCTATGCATTTAAAGGATGTTTGTTGTGTTTTATGGAGATGTCTAATGTAACATATTGATAAAAATGGACAGTGAACTGTCTTGCCTTTCATAATCTGTTACTATCTTTCTGGTTTCATCTTCCATTTGTCACCCACAGTAGCTTCATAAGTTGGCCAAATTGATCAATTATAACCTTGCTCCTTCTGTTGTCTTCTCCTGATTTCTTCCCTTGCTAATCTCTTATGTCGATATACTCCTCATATATTATGGCCCTGCTTAAATGTCACTTCTTTCAGGAAGTCTTTCCTCATCTAGCAAAGAGAAGTGATATTCTCTCCTATAGTGTCTTATCTTTACTTCTTATGTATTGTCTTCCACATCTATTGTGCCCATTGTTATGCTCTTACTTTCTCTAACTCCACCCCACTCCTACATTAAACTGGAAACTTTTGATCCAGGACAAAGTCTATGGTCAATTCATTTTGTATATATCCCATATGTAGCACTATGCCTTTTAGAGTCTGAGAGCTTATTAAACAAAATTGAATTGAAGCAGAGTTTCAAATAGAAGCTGTATTATGAACACATTATAGAATGGGATTAGTATATATCTAGTGAATACTTAGATTAGATATCTTAAATGCATTCCAATCTTAAAACCTAATAAAAATAATAATTGTCTAAATGGTTAAACCTATTGTTTTTCGGGCACTCTGCTAGTGCTTTACTTATATCATCTCTAATTCTCATGACAATTCTGAAAAACAGAAGAGGTTAAGGTAGTTGGTCAAGATCAGAGAGGTAGGAAGAGGCAGAGCTGAGACTTGGATCTAGATCTACCTGGCTTCCAAAGACAACAAAAAGCAAATGTACATAAAAACCAAAATAGAAAATCTATATGCTTTATTGAATATAAAGTTGTTTGCTCCATGTGGATGATCGGAAATGGTGGACCAAAGTAGAAGGAGCTGGAATGATGCCACTCGTGAAGGCTCAGCTCCACCGTCACCTCCTCCAGAAAGGACTGACTCCACCTCCCTGGTTAGTTTCCTCCTATTGGATTTCCAGTCCTCTCTGTATTTACCTTAATTGTTGCACTTTTATCACTTGATTTTAAAAGTCTGTTTATGAGATTGTGTTTACGCTAGGCACTGACTGACTTGTAAACAGGAACTTTATTTTTTTACTCTGTTTTACCATTTTATTCCCATGATAAGGATAAGTCTTCTTATCAAAATGTTTACATATGATATCCTCGTTTTGATGATTCACAATGCAAATTAGTAACTAAACGTTCTAAGAAGTTATTCAGAAAAGATATTTGTTTGGCCTTAGCTAAAGTAACATTTCCCAATCTTACTTGACCACAGAATCTTTTTTCTCAGAACACTTATTAGCATATTTTGTGAATTGGATGTTCCAGAAAATAAAACTTAGGAAATAGTGTTCTTACATGACTTTCTTGAATGTTCCCTTTCTCCTCATTTTTGGGGTGACAGGTACATAGTGACAGTGATAGGTGAATAATGGAACTCTCTAATTTTATAATATAAAAGGGATTGTCCTCATACCAATTGCTAAAAGAAATCATGCTGTGTAGCAAGAGGTAAACTCAGAGTTATTAAAGAAAACTGCTGTCTTGGCAAGAGAACGTACTTGTTATTTCTGTTTTTGAGGTAACCACACCTGTTCTAGGGATTTGGGAGGGCAGAATCCCTAAACCCAAATTTGCTCTTTGCTTTTATTTCTCCTTTAGAATGTGACTCTGTTCCTTCAAAAGCATGGGCTTCTTTGTCCACTCTTTCTGTTGAAGTACATAAATCCAAGTTTATGGCAGCTGTAGTATTTAGAAATACAAAATACAGGGGAAGGAGTTCAATAGTTTTCTCAGTGCTAATGGCAGCCAAGGGCTGAGCCCTGTGTGTCGTAAATGATAGGACTGTCCAGAGGAAAAAATCCTCTGTAGGCAGTTTTTATCCCCTTTTAAATTTTTTGGTTTTAAAGAGTGGAATCTTTCAGTAGCAGAAACAGTTGCAATCAAACCCCACCTGTTTTTTATATCTCACAGCTCCTCAGGGAAAAAAGAAAATGAAGATGACCTGGGGAAGAAGAGGGGTAGTGATGCCAAGTTCCTAGCAGCACTGTTTTCCGGAAGACTTACTATGCAGAGGTGCTTTTCTTTTTATAACCATTTTGGTGTCTCTTGCCCCATGAAATGACTTTTGAAAAGTCCCCTTTTCTGCAGCCATAAATGCCTCTACTATGACCCTCAGGAAAATAATCGTAAAACACACTCATGTGAGGAATTCAATGTTATTTGTCTCATGGGTCCCTGGTACACTATGTACACAGGCACAGGCCTACATTTAATACCAAGACACTTGGAAGTAGTGCACCCCAAGATTTTCAGTGCTGAATGTAATTATAAAACACTTACTGAAGCAGAGTTACAAAGATGTTTTTACCCTCAAAGTTGTTGTTTTTGTTTTATTAACTGTTCATGGTAAGGAGGCAGTAACTGTGCATGGTAAGGAGGCAGACTTCTAAATCAAAAGTCAATTTAAAAATAATGCTGGTAATATTTTGATAAGGGAATAGTAGCATTATTCAGTCAGCATTCTGTATTTTACTCCATTAAATTCTCACATCATCCCTATAAGGATAATTGCTATTCTCATTTTACAAATGAGGAAAATACATCTTGGAGTTAAGAGGTCACAGAGCTACAAAATAGTGGAGCCAACCTTTGAAACCAGGTCTGAAAGATCTCCAAGGATGCAATAGGAGGTGTTGGTGGGTGGGGCAGTTTTAGGTCAAGTTACCTAGTGGGGTAACATCTGCATAAAGACCCTAAGGGTATGAGCTCAGAGTCTGTGTGCAAAGCCATTACCAAAGGACATGGGAACACTGGGCACGAAATCGTGGGACCCTTAATGCAATCCATCTAACACACCAAGTTAGTTGGCAAGGGGTGACGTGGCACAAAAAGAGACTGGGGGTGTAGGCAGGGTCCGGACAACACAGGGCCTTGTGGGGTATGCTCAGGGGGTCTGTTTTTTTTAAGGTTGAGAAGGAAATCCTGGTGGTGGCTAGGACTAGCTGACACCAACAAAAGCACAGACCAGTGGGCAGAGTTGAGATATATTGTGTCCATTGAATGGATGGAATTGGTGACATTTTAGTTTTGGGGGCTGAAGAACTCAAGGATGATAGTTGGGTCTCTTACTTGAGTAAATGTTCGATAATGGCCCCTTGCCTGAGCTAGAGAAGAACAGGGAAAGACAGGGAATTTCAGGGTAGGAATCAAGAGTTCTGTTTAGGGCACTGACTTAGCCAGTGTCCTGATAAGAAAAGCAGAAACTACTAGATATTTGACCCAAAGAAGAATTTGTTGCTGGGAAATGGTCATAGAGGTCTGGTTTGCATTGTAACTTTCATGGCCCTAGGCACTGTTGCTTTCATGAGCCCCTTCCTCCATACATTTTTTTCCTTCCAATTAAAAAAAATAAAAATAAAACATTTCTAAGGCCCTAAACTGTTATGGGCCTGAGGCACTGTGCCTGCTGTGACTAATGGGTAAGTCAGCTCTGACAAAGGTGTTGAAAGGATTTGAAAGCAAAGGGGGATGGGACATTACACGGAGGTCAGGAAGCTGCTGCTACCAGTGAGCTAGGGCTCAGGAGCCACACTTAACCACTTGGTGCTGGAAACGCCAACTCCTGCTGCTAAGTAGGAGCCTTCATTGCTCCCTCTAGTGCTGTGGTCACCTGTACTGCTGATATTACCGTCACAGAAACTGCTGAAATCATGGCAGCTGTCACTGAGCAGAAAACACCAGGGTTGCCATTGCCAGAGATACTGCCAGGAGCTCAGTAGCTTTTCGTTTCTTCCCCTTTCTCATCTCCATGTAATACCTTTAATTGGCAGAACCTGACATGAAGTCTGCAGGTTTGGGAGTCTGAGAGTTGTCATTTGCAGGGTTCCAGTCCTAGCAGGGGTTAATAATCAACCAATAAATATCTGGCACATGCATGTTAAGTTTGAGATGTCTGTGAAACATGCTAATGGAAATGTTGAGTGAGATCACTTTTAAGGCAGTGTAGAGAAAGAAGAGTTGGTCAACCAAGACTAAGAACTAAGATCACCAACGTTTTCATCAGATAAAGGAGGAGAAAATGGCAAAGGAGATTGAGAAGTCAGAAAGAAAAAGCAGACAACTTTGGAAGCTAGAAAGGGTGGATGATCAGCTGTGTTAAATCCTGCTGAAAGGTTGAATAAGACAAAAACATAAAGGTGCCATTGGATTTCACATCATGGATGACATTGGTAACTTTGACAAAGGCCATTTCAACCAAGTGCTATGCATGGAAGCCAAAATGGCTTCATGTCTTCTGATTTATTTTATGAAAAACCCTGTGATATGTGGATCATATCTACAGAGTGGTGGAATAAAATTTCCAACCCAGGTTTCTGATAAATCCAGTTTTCTTTCTACTATCTTAAAAATTCTTAAAATAATCACTGTCCTTCCTTCACAAGCAATGACATTGAAAAATAAAAGGTTCCAATCCTTTCTTGCAGAACTTCTGGCCACGTGAAACTTGGTCCACATTGAATTGCAAATTAAAAAAATATACTTAGATACAAAATTCCACAGCCTCTAGGATTTCTCATCAAGAGACACTTTGAGTGTGTACAGATGGAAACCAGGAGTGGGTATGGTCTTCCCATTACCACCTCCCCCAACACTTATTTTATCATCCTTCCCTTAAAGAGCAGGGAATATTTTGTGTTCTGATTCCTTTATTTTAAGGCAACAGCAGGGAACTTTAGATCATATCTGTCAGCTAAAAATTCCAAGGAAGCTGTCTGCATGCTAGTCAGGCTCAGAAGATGAAAGGTCAAGTAATAACTGGTGAGGCGATAGGAATTGCAAAAGAGGAAAATGAAAATCTATTGAAAAATGGGGAGTTACTGTGGAAGGCTAAGTAGCTAAGAAGGGCCCTAAGGGAATATTCCCAGCTGTTTCCAGAAAGTCCATGGAATCACAGCCTGGAATGAGTGGCACCCACAGAAATATTAAGACAGAGAGGAAGATTCCAGGAAGAATGACGCTTGATCATCTCTGAGGCTTTAAATCATCTGGAGAAAACCAGGCACATTCCTTCTGCCAGTCCCTAAATTTGTCTCTTGCCTGGATTGTTGCAACAGCCTCCTTATTGGTCTCTCCACCTTTGATATAGCTCCCCAGGGTGACTCTCTCCACAATACTAAGGTGATCTTCCAAAAGCACAAATCTAACCACCTCTTTAAACTCTCCAATGCTACCCATTGCTCTCAGGATAAAACACAAATTCCTTAACATAGCTTGCTTCTCTTACCTTCTCCACCCCTCTCCCAACACACACACACACACACACCTCTAATATTCCAACTATAATATAATATACTATTGGTTCTATTTCATGTAGAGATAAGGATATAGAAGTTTTTTTTTTTTTTTAAAAAAAGCAATGACTTGCTTTGGGACATAGCTGATGAGTGACATGGCTAGCACTAGAACAGTAGTTTTCTGCATCTGATGCAAAGCAGCAATATTGAGTAGGCAATTCTGAAGCCTGCTTGAGCTTTGATTTCTTCAGTTTGTCTTATTCCTCTTCTCACTTCTGCTAACTTCACTTTTGGCTCCTTCATTTCATCTCTCACTGAGCAGTTGACCCTTTTTCTTCTAGGTTGTGATAAAGGCAGGATGAAAATTTTCAGGCTGAGATCAAAATATCAGCAGGTTTGGTTTCTTCTGAGGCCTCCTGTCCTTGGCTTGCAGATGGCTGCCTTCTTGCTGTGTCCTCACATGGCCTTTCCTCCATGCACATGCATCCCTAGTTTCTCTTTGTGCATCCAGGTTTTCTCTTTTTATAAAGAGACCAGTTAGATATAAGGACACCAGTCAGATTGGGTTGGGATTCACCCTACTGCCTCTTTAAAGACCATATTTCCAAATATGGGGGTGGGGAGGGGGTGGGTGAGGAACACAATTCAGTCCATAATACTTACTAATGGGGTTTGTGTACCTGTTGGATATTGTACCGTTTCTCAGACCTTGGATCATATTGGACATTGCCACCTTTCACATCAGAATTTGTGCATAACAAGCTTGACTCCAAAATAACTGATAAAAGCATGTTTTCAAAAAGATCTGACATCATCAAAAGGAATGTAGCACAATCTAATGTTGAGACTGAGAATTACCTCAAACTAGTACTTTGCATGGACTGCAAGACATGTCAAGCATCACTGTGTTTCTTTGAAAACTTAAGATACCCTGAGTTGCTCCTCTGACTGCTGTGGTGTCCCAGGGTACCTTAGCACACAGTTTGAGAACCCTTGTAATAAGTGACTTACATATCTATCACATTTGATCTTACCAATAATTCAGAGTTAAGTATAGTCCATTGTACTATTTATGAGAGGAGGAAACTGAGGCTAAAACTAGATATGTCAGTCCATTAAGGTAATACAGTTAATAAGTAGTGAAATTAGGTCTATTTGCCTCCAATGCTGAGTTGCCTCACACTACAGCTGGGACAGATAGAGTTGATTAATATTCTGCGTCCAGTCCCACCTCCTTTCAAAGTACCTTCCTATACTGCTAGAAGCTAAGTTACAAACCATTTTTTTCATACTCCTTTGCAGCTAGGGTTCAGGAAGCAAATTAAATGTGCTCACATGAGATTTTAAGATAGGATTAGAATAGAGGTCATTGTCATGCTTGACTCTTGGGCAGTGCCATTCCTACAACTTGTCTCCAGGCTTGAGTGTCAAGATAGTTACAGCACTGAGCAGATTCAGTGCTCTGTTGCCTAGTCGTCAAATTTATGGAGGTCAAGAGCAGCTGTGATGACAGCAATGGGAGCTTCCTGATCTGGCTTACTGACTCTTGCATTGCAGTCATTGAGGTAAGTTCTGGAACTCAATAGTTTCAGTAGCTACCCCCAAATTCCTCACTTTTTGACTGCAACAAAACTAACAGCTCTGGGGTGTGGTGGGGGAGGGTCATTCTTGTGAGGTACTGGAACATTCCTGGATATACAGCTACTGTCCACACTTCCAGCCTTTTTAACATTTTAGAAAGCCCTAAATTCCCTGTGAAGAGATCTTTACAAATCCTTAATATATGTTTCCAACACCTAAGTCTGAGTGATATCATTATATTGCACATAATATAATATGACTTATGAGAAAATAGCTGCAATATTTGTTTTAAAGAAATAAAAAGCATAAAAGAGCATTCCAGCCATCATGGCCTGTATGTTTAGAAGGCTCAGACAGGATGAAATTCATGACCAACTCAAAAAGACATAATTAACTTCTATGTAAAGTCCAATGGCTACAAAAGCAAATTGTGGGGACCTTCAAGATGGCAGAGGAGTAAGACGTGGAGATCACCTTCCTCCCCACAAATACAACAAAAATATGTCTATGTGTGGAACAATTCCTACTGAACACTGGCAGATGGCCTCAGACTTCCAAAAAGGCAAGAAAATATCCACATACTTGGGTAAGGCAAAAGAAAAAAAAAAAAAAAAAAAAACAGAAGCAAGAGAAGAGGGACAGGACCTGCACCTCTGGGAGGGAGCTGTGAAGGAGGAAAAGTTTCCACACACTAGGAAGCTCCTTCACTGGCGAAGACGGGGGGTGGCTGTGGGGGAAGCTCTGGAGCCATGGAGGAGAGCACAGCAACGGGGGTGCAGAGGGCAAAGTGGAGAGATTCCCGCACAGAGGATCAGGGCCGACCAGCACTCACCAGCCCGAGAGGCTTGTCTGCTCACCCACTGGTCGGGACGGGTGGGGGCTGGGATCTGAGGCTCGGTCTTCAGAGGTCAGACCCCAGGGAGAGGACTGGGGTTTGTTGCATGAACACAGCCTGAAGGGGCTAGTGTGCCACAGCTAGCCGGGAGGGAGTCCAGGAAAAAGTCTGGACCTTCCTAAGAGGCAAGAAACCATTGTTTCAGGATGAACGAGGAGCTTCAGAGCACTGCCTAAACGAGCTTCAGAGACAGGAGCGAGCCATGGCTATCAGCACGGACACCAGAAATGGGCATGAAATGCTAAGGCTGTTGCTGCAGTCACCAAGAATCCTGTGTGCAAGCACAGGTCACTATCCACACCTCCTTTCCTGGGAGACTGTGCAGCCTGCCACTGCCAGGGTCCCGTGATCCAGGGGCAACTTCCCCAGGAGAACACATGGCATGCCTCAGGCTGTTGCAAAGTCATGCCAGCCTCTGCCTCCACAGGCTCGTCCAGCATTCCGTACCCATCCCTCTCCCCAGCCTGAGTAAGCCAGAGCCCCCTAATCAGCCTCTCCTTTAACTCCCTTCTGTCTGGGTGGGAACAGATGCCAGAGGGCAACCTACATGCAGAGGCAGGGCCAAATCCAAAGCTGAAAGCAAGGAGCTGTTCGAACAAAGAAGAGAAAGGGAAATTTTTCCCTGCAGCCTTAAGAGCAGCAGATTAAATCCCCACAATCAATTTGATGTACCCTGCATCAGTGGAAACCAGAACAGACAAAGAAACATAACAAAATTGAGGCGGTGGATTTTGGGAGAAACTGTAGACTTGGGGTTTGCTGCATGTGACTGACTAGATTCTGATTTTTATCTTTATTTTAGTATAGTTTTTAGCACTTGTTATAATTGGTGGATTTGTTTACTGGTTTGGTTGCTGTCTTTTTTTTTAATTACTATTTTTAATTTTAATAATATATATTTTATTTTAGTAACTTTATTTTATTTATTTATTTTTCTTTCTTATTTTTCTCCTTTTTCTTCTGAGCCATGTATCTGACAGGGTCTTGGTGCTCCAGCCGCATGTCAGGCCTGAGTCTCTGAAGTTGGAAAGCTGAGTTCAGGAAATTGGACAACCAGAAACTTCCCAGTCCCATGTAATATCAATCACTGAGAGATCTACTAGAGATCCCATCTCAACGCAAAGATCCATCTCCACTCAATGACCAGCAAGCTCCAGTGCTGGACACCTTATGCCAAATAGCTAGCAAGATGGGAATACAACCTCACCTATTAGCAGAGAGGCTGCCTAAAATTATAATAAGTTCACAGACACCCCAAAAAACACCACTGGACATGGTCCTGCCCAATAGAAAGAAAAGATCCAGCCTCATCCACCAGAACACAGACACCAGACCCCTCTATCAGAAAGCTTACAAAACCCACTGAACCAACTTTACCCACTGGGGGTAGACACTAAAACCGATGGGAACTACAGATCTGCAGCCTGGGAAAAGGAGATCCCAAACACAGGAAGTTAAGAAAAATGAGAAGACACAGAGATACAGAGCAGATGAAGGAGCAAGGTAAAAACCCACCAGACCAAACAAATGAGGAGGAAATATGCAGTCTACCTGAAAAAGAATTCAGAGTAATGATAGTAAAGATGATCCAAAATCTTGGAAATAGATTGGAGGAAATATAAGAAATGTCTAACAAGGACCTGGAAGAACAAAAGAGCAAACAAACAATAATGAACAACACAATAAATGAAATTAAAAATTCTCTAGAAGAAATCAATAGCAGAATAACTGAGGCAGAAGAATGGGTAAGTGACCTGGAAGATAAAATAGTGGAAAGAACTGCTGGAGAGCAGAATAAAGAAAAAAGAATGAAAAGAATTGAGGACACAGTCAGAGACCTCTGGGACAACATTAAACACACCAACATTTGAATTATAGGGGTCCCAGAAGAAGAAGAGAAAAAGAAAGGGACTGAGAAAATATTTGAAGAGATTATAATTGAAAACTTCCCTAATATGGGAAATGAAAAATTCAACCAAGTCCAGGAAATGCAGAGAGTCCCATACAGGATAAATCCAAGGAAACACTCGCCAAGACACATATTAATCAAACTATCAAAAATTAAATACAAAGAAAATATACTAAAAGCAGCAAAGGAAAAGCAACAATAACATACAAGGGAATCCCCATAAGGTTAACAGCTGATTTTTCAGCCGAAACTCTGCAAGCCAGAAGGGAGTGGCAGGACATATTGAAAGTGATGAAAGGGAAAATCCTACATCCAAGATTACTCTACCCAGCAAGGATCTCATTCTGGTTCGATGGAGAAATTAAAAACTTTTCAGACAAGCAAAAGCTAAGAGGATTCAGCACCACCATCCAGCTTTACAAAAAATGCTAAGGAAACTTCTCTAGGCAGGAAACACCAAAGAAGGAAAAGACCTACAATAAGGAACCCAAAACAATTAAGAAAATGGTAATAGGAACATATACATCAATAATTTAAATGGAAATGGATTAAATGCTCCAACCAAAAGACATAGACTTGCTGAATGGATACAAAAACAAGACCCATATATATACTGTCTACAAGAGACACACTACAGACCTAGGGACACATACACCCTGAAAGTGAGGGGATGGAAAAAAGATACTCCATGCAAATGGAAATCAAAATAAAGCTGGAGTAGCAATTCTCATATCAGACAAAATAGAGTTTAAAATAAAGACTGTTACAAGAGACAAAGGACACTACATAATGATCAAGGGATCAATCCAAGAAGAAGATATAACAATTGTAAATATTTATGCACCTAACATAGAAGCACCTCAATACTTAAGGCAAATGGTTACAGCCATAAAAGGGAAAATTGACAGTAACACAATCATAGTAGGGGACTTAACACCCCACTTTCACAATGGACAGATCACCCAAAATGAAAATAAATAAGGAAACACAAGCTTTAAATGACACATTAAACAAGATGGATTTAATTGATATTTATAGGACATTCCATCGAAAAACAACAGAATACACTTTCTGCTCAAGTCCTCATGGAGCATTCTCCAGGACAGATCATATCTTGGGTCACAAATCAAGCCTTGGTAAATTTAAGAAAATTGAAATTATATCAAGTATGTTTTCCAGCCACAACGCTTTGAGACTAGATGTCAATTACAGGAAAAGATCTGTAAAAAATACAAACACATGGAGGCTGAACAATAGACTACTGAATAACCAAGAGATCACTGAAGAAATCAAAGAAGAAATCAAAAATTACCTCGAAATAAATGACAAGGAAATCACGATGACCCAAAACCTATGGGATGCAGCAAAAGCAGTTCTGAAAGGGAGTTTATAGCAATACAATCCTACCTCAAGAAACAAGAAACATCTCAAATAAACAACCTAAACTTACACCTAAAGCAATTAGAGAAAAAAGAACAAAAAACCCACAAAGTTAGCAGAAGGAAAGAAATCATAAAAATCAGATCAGAAATAAATGAAACAGAAATGATAACAAAGATCAATAAAACTAAAAGCTGGTTCTTTGAAAAGATAAACAAAATTGATAAAACATTAGCCAGACTCATCAAGCAAAAAAGGGAAAAGACTCAAATCAACAGAATTAGAAATGAAAACAGAGAATACCTGACCCTGCAGAAATACAAAGGATCATGAGAGATTACTACAAGCAACTCTATGCCAATAAAATGGACAACCTGGAAGAAATGGACACATTTGTAGAAAAGCACAACCTTCCGAGACTGAACCCGGAAGAAATAGAAAATATAAACAGACCAATCACAAGCACTGAAATTGAAACTGTGATTAAAAATCTTCCAACAAACAAAAGCCCAGGATCAGATGGCTTCACAGGTGAATTATATCAAACATTTAGAGAAGAGCTAACACCTATCCTTCTCAAACTCTTCCAAATATAGCAGAGGGAGGAACACTCCCAAACTCATTCTACGAGGCCACCATCACCCTGATAAAAAAACCAGACAAAGATGATACAAAGAAAGAAAACTACAGGCCAATATCACTGATGAACATAGATGCAAAAATCCTCAACAGAATACTAGCAAACAGAATCCAACAGCACATTAAACAGATCATACACCATGGTCAAGTGGAGTTTATCCCAGGAATGCAAGGATTCTTCAATATATGCAAATCAATGAATGTGATACACCATATTAACAAATTGAAGGATATAAACCATATGATAATCTCGATAGATACAGGAAAAACTTTTGAAAAAATTCAACACCCATTTATGATGAAAACTCTCCAGAAAGTAGGCATAGAGGGAACTTGCCTCAACATAATACAGGCTCAGTGGTCCTCCATCATTCCTGACTTCAGCCTGGAGCTCCAAGGGGGGCTGCTCCTAGAGTCCCAGCCTTACCCAGATCCTCATGCTCCCTTAGTGGACCCTACACCTCATTTGAATTTTAACTTTCTCCTGTCCAAGAAAGAGAGAGAAAGCCAAAGATAGCCTGATCCTGCCCTTCCAGCTCAGCTCGGAAAAACAGCAGGCTCTACTGCGTCCTGGGCTGCGCCAGGCTACCAGCCACATTTTCTATGTGCCAGATGCTTATGATGGCCTGGGCCAAGAAGACCCAGATGATGACCTAGATGTTTAACTGGCCAGGAGATTTGACTAGACTGTAATTGGCAGAAGAGGGAGACCATGGGCCCATAAACATCCTTCCATTGTTTGCATTGGCCTTAGCCTGTCTATGCCCCATCTTTTTTCCCTGCATCTGTGGAGGCCCTGAACTGTGATGCATGATCCAGGGAGCAGCTTAAAGTTAGGAGAGAAAGTGAGATGTGGGCATAAGGGAAGATGACAACACCAACCCCCAAGCCTAATAAAATCTTTATTTTTTATTTAAAAAAATAATGACAAAAATATGACAAACCCACAGCCAACATTGTTCTCAATGGTGAAAAAGTGAAACCATTTCCATTAAGATCAGGAACAAGACAAGGGTGCCCACTCTCACCACTATTATTCAACAGAGTTTCGGAAGTTTTACCCACAACAATCAGAGACAAAAAGAAATAAAAGGAATCCTAACTGGAAAAGAAGAAGTAAAACTGTCACTGTTTGCAGATGACATGATACTATACATAGAGAATCCTAAAGATGCAACCAGAAAACTCCTAGAGCTGATCAATGAATTTTGTAAAGTAGCAGGATAAAAAAATAATGTGCAGAAATCTCTTGCATTCCCATACACTAATGATATTAAATCTGAAAGAGAATTAAGGAAACGCTCTCATTTACCATAGCAACAAAAAGAATAAAATACCTAGGAATAAACCTACCTAAGGAGACAAAAGACCTGTATGCAGAAAACTATAATACAGTGATGAAAGAAATTAAAGATGATACAAATAGATGGAGAGATATACCATGTTCTTGGATTAGAAGAAACAACATTGTGAAAATGACTATACTACCCAAAGCAATCTACAGATTCAATGCAATCCCTATCAACCTACCAATGGCACTTTTCACAAAACTAGAACAAAAATTTTTCACAATTTTTATGGAAACACAAGACCCTGAATAGCCAAAGCAATCTTAGAAAGAAAAACGGAGCTGGAAGAATCTGGCTCCCTGACTTCAAATTATACCACAAAGCTACAATAATGAAGACAGTATGGTCCTGGCACAAAAACAGAAATATAGACCAGTGGAACAGGATAGAAAGCCCAGAGATAAACCCATGAATATATAGTCACCTTATCTTTGATAAAGGAGGGAAGTGTATACAATGGAGAAAAGACAGCCTCTTCAATAAGTGGTGCTGGGAAAACTGGACAGCTACATGTAAAAGAATGAAATTAGAACACTCCTTAACACCATACACAAAAATAAGCTCAAAATGGATCAAAGACCTAAATATAAGGCCAGACACTATAAAACTCTTAGAGGAAAACATAGGCAGAAAACTCTATGACATAAATCGCAGCAAGATTATTTTTGACCCACCTCCTACAGAAATGGAAATAACAATGAAAATAAACAAATGAGGCCTAATGAAACTTCAAAACTTTTGCACAGCAAAGGAAACCATAAACAAGATGAAAAGATAACCCTCAGAATGGGAGAAAATATTTGCAAACGAAGCAACTGACAAAGGATTAATCTCCAAAATTTACAAGCAGCTCATACAGCTCAATATCAAAGTAACAACCCAATCCAAAAATGGGCAGAAGACCTAAATAGACATTTCCCCAAAGAAGATATACAGATTGCCAACAAACACATGAAAGGATGCTCAACATCACTAATCGTTAGAGAAATGTAACTCAAAACTACAGTGAGGTATTACTTCACACCGGTCAGAATGACCATCATCAAAAAACCTTTAAGCCATAAATGCTGGAGAGGGTGTGGAGAAAAGGGAACCCTCGTGCACTGTTGGTGGAAATGTAAATTGATACAGCCACTATGAAGAACAGTATCAAGGTTCCTTTAAAACCTAAAATTAGAACTACCGTATGACCCAGCCATCCCACTGCTGGGCATATACCTTGAGAAAACCATAATTCAAAAAGTGTCATGTACCACAATGTTCATTGCAGCTCTATTTACAATAGCCAGGACGTGGAAGCAACCTAAGTGTCCATTGACAGATGAATGGATAAAGAAGATGTGGCATATATATATGCAAAGGAATATTATTCAGCCATAAAAAGAAATGAAATTGTGTTATTTGTAGTGAGGTGGATGGACCTAGAATCTGTCATACAGAGTGAGGTAAGTCAGAAAGAAAAAAACAAATACCATATGCTAACACATATATATGGAATCTAAAAAAGAAAATGGTTCTGATGAACCTAGGGGCAGGACAGGAATAAAGATGCAGATGTAGAGAATGGACTTGAGGACATGGGAAAGGGGAAGGTTTAGCTGGGGTGAAGTGAGAGAGTGGTATTGACATATATACACTACCAAATGTAAAATAGATAGCTAGTGGGAAGCAGCCACATAGCACATGGAGATTAGCTCGGTGCTTTGTGAACACCTAGAGGAGTGGGATAAGGAGGGTGGGAGGGAGACACAAGAGGGAGGGGATACGGGATATGTGTATACATATAGCTGATTCACTTTGTTATACAGTAGAAACTAACACAACAATGTAAAGCAAGTATACTCCAATAAAGATGTTAAAAATAAATGTAAAAAAAACCAAAATATAAAATAGAACAGGTACTGCAATCATGGGATAGATAGCAATTACAAAGGTTATAATGCAGGAATTCTGCAACATGTATGTGAGAAGCTGGAAAAATCACTTAGAATAAAAAACTTGCTGTGTGAAAGCCATAGTTAAGGGTCTTGAATAAATGCAAGCTCATATAATTTGGTGAAAAAAAAGAATGAGCCAATGACCTCAGAATCTATATCCTACATATTGATCAAAGGAACCTAATTAGGGCACAGTATATAAATAAGACCTGATTGAAGGGACATCTGTTGCTCAAGGTGGCCCAATTTTTAATATGGATTCCTGCATTTGTTCAAAGTCATTGGTCATAGCTTAGTGGCATTTCTGAGCTCATTGCCCTCATTTCATTTAACCTTTCCTGAGAACATTCACAATTATTATACTCATATATTCAGTTCTATATACCAATTCATAGATAATTCCACTTTTACCTACATTCTTAGGGAGAGTGTGCATATGCTATTGACCTTACTTTTTTTTTTTTTTTTTTTTTTTGCGGTACGTGGGCCTTTCACTGTTGTGGCCTCTCCCGTTGCGGAGCACAGGCTCCGGACGCGCAGGCTCAGTGGCCATGTCTCACGGGCCCAGCCGCTCCGCGGTATGTGGGATCTTCCCGGACCGGGGCACAAACCAGTATCCCCAGCATCGGCAGGCGGACTCTCAACCACTACGCCACCAGGGAAGCCCTGACCTTACTTTTTGTTCCAAACTTTCTGCTCTTCGTTTTTCTATGTTAAAATATAAGTTTTCTTTTCATAAATATTATATAAACTATTTTCTAATATATTAAAAAATAGACAAAATTGAGTTATTTGTAGTGAGGTGGAGGGACTTAGACCCTGTCATACAGAGTGAAGTAAGTCAGAAAGAGAAAAACAAATAACACATGCTAACACATATATATGGAATCTAAAAAAAATAAATGGTTCTGTTGAACCTAAGGCCAGGGCAGGAATAAAGATGCAGACATAGACAATGGACTTGAGGACACAGGGAGGGGGAAGGGTAAGCTGGGACAAAGTGAGAGAGCGGCATTGACATATATACACTACCAAATGTAAAATAGATAGCTAGTGGGAAGCAGCCACATAGCACAGGGAGATCACCTCAGTGCTTTGTGACCACTTACAGGGGTGGGATAGGGAGTGTGGGAGGGAGATGCAAGAGGGAGGAGATATGGGGATATATGTATACATATAGCTGATTCACTTTGTTATATAGCAGAAACTAACACAACATTGTAAAGCAATTATACTCCAATAAAGATGTTAAATAGAAAAAAAAAAGGACATTGCTAGGAAAGTATTGGGCTACTTCCCGTTTATGATTTTAGGATTCATTAAACAGTTTAGATGGATGATTTCAAAAAAATAAAAACTTTTCCATGTTTACATCACTAGCTTTATTTGTTGGTAAACACACACACACACACACATACATATATACACCTAGATGGTGAACTTTTTAATTGAAAATAATAATTATTATAATTAAAATAATTACCTTATTTTACTAAAAACATGAGGAAGGAAAGAGAGTCTATTTTAACACAAAATAGATTAATAAATCAAACTTGGCTGAGTATCAAAAGAGCAAATTCCTCTTGATAAACCTAAATTTAAAGAACTCCCGAAGCCTGTATAGTGTCCTGAATTTGGGAAATTATCTTTCCCAAAGGACTAATCCCAACAAAAATAACTGGGTCGTGCCTTCGTAACTGCTTCCATCAAGGAATGGGGCAGACTCTGTTTAATATCCAGTCTTAATGTCATTCAGACACAAGTTTGCCTTATAAATCAGAAAAGGCAGCAGAGATGTTTCTGTCCTGAGGTCAGCAGTATTAGTTAGAGCCCTGGCAAGAAAATGAAAGGCACACTCAAAAAGATAATTGAAGAGGGTTTAATGAAATGTCTATTTACACTTAAGGTCAGGGATAAGGGAACCAACATGTGGTGGTGAAAGACTCAGGGACTAGCAATAGTGATTTGCCGCAGCTTCTGCCAGGCATACCCTCTTTTCCCTGTCTATTCAGAACTAGAGGCCATTGCTGCCTATAAGTTCTTAATGGGCAGACAAGAGTGATGTTACTGGAACATGGTGAGATCTTTAGCCATGAGAGAGAGTAAGCCTGGCAGGAGCTGTAGCCATAGGTAGAGAAAGGCAGCTACTGATAATCCAGCAGAGCAGTGGAGCTGGCAAAGACATACAAAAATAAAAGTCCCAAAGCCCATTCTATATGGGGAAAGTTCCAGATTTTGCAGTAAAACAAACAAACAAAACTTAATTCAATACGACATACTGATCAAATTTTCTTGGGCTTGTTACTTATGTGTTCTGAAATTGTCCTCTCGACTTTAAAATAGGAATAATAGTGCCAAGGATGTCAGAGGGATCAATGGGAAAACTATATCTAAGAGTGATCTGAAAACTATGAAACTCAAGAGAATGGCATTTATTTTAATCATTATTTCTATTGTGTTATCTTCATTATCATCATTGTTATTATTATCTTCAGAGACACTCATTAACTTCAAAAGAATACTTGAATAAGGCATCTTATGACCAAATATGATATTTTTTTTTACATGCCAGAATATTTCACAGCTTAGTCCCTGCTGGCTACCAATATTTAAATATCAGGGATCCATGAACTAAGTACAGTAAAGTTTTCAGAGATTAATAGAATACTCTAGTCTTAAAAGAACTTACAGAAACACAAGTGAAAAGTCCCTTAAACCTTTGTCTATGTGAAAACTTGGAGAGATGTTCATTCAGTGGGTCCCTAAATCTAAGGTAGCAAATATGGCACAACCATTGCCACTCCCACCTCATGCACCCATGGTAGACATTGCAGAGCCCAGAGATAACATTAGAACCCAGATAACATTAGAGCTAGAGATAACATTAGGATCTTCCTTAATACAACATTCCAGGAAGCCATTAGTGAGTTATTGATTGGAGGTGGCACATGAGATGAATCATACCCACTATCACTGGACATTCAACTGATAGGCAGTGTGTTGAAACTGATTGAACCCTAGGGTATTGGTTTGAGCTTCATAGTTGATAAAGGATTCCAATAAATTAGAGAAAGTCCAGAAAAGAGCAATCGATTTAGTTGAAGGTTTTCCTGAAAATGGAAGCCTTAGGAAGGATAAGCGTAAACTCTTCAAGTATCTGCAAGGCTGTGTGCTAAAGAGGGGACAGCCAGATTCATTGTGACCCCAGAGAAAAGAACTAAAGCCATAGGCAGAACTGTCTGAGTGCCATCTATCAGCTCTTTAGCATCCAGAGCTAACCATCATGATGTAACTTAAAAATACTAAGTTCAGTTGAGCCTGGCTGAACATCTACCAGGGGTGTTTTGAAATAAAATAATTCTTGATTTAGGAGAGTGGGGAAGCTAGATGACTAGTAACATCCATTCCAGCTGTAAATGTTCACAGCTCTAGGTCATTCTAGATGTTCAGTGGTGCACACCAGTTCTCAGAGAGCAGCTGTAAAGGAAAGCCATACTGGGTCACTTGGAAATCTTCAGATGGGTATAGAATTGGCAAAGTCCCATTCAATCCATTTGCCAGCTTTATTTTATAATGTGTCAGCCAGAATGCCTGTAGCCAATATTTTGTGCCCCAGAAAGGAAAACCCACAATGCAGTAAATTATCAATGATGCTGCCAAAAAGGAATTTCACTCTCAGATCAAATTTGGATTAAACGTAGTAAATCCAGGGCATTAGTTGGTTTTTTGGGTTTTTTTTTTTTTTTTAAGATGTTGGGGGTAGGAGTTTATTAATTAATTTATTTATTTTTGCTGTGTTGCGTCTTCGTTTCTGTGCGAGGGCTTTGTCTAGTTGTAGCAAGCGGGGGCCACTCTTCATCGTGGTACGCGGGCCTCTCACTATGGCAGCCTCTCTTGTTGTGGAGCACAGGCTCCAGATACGCAGGCTCAGTAGTTGTGGCTCACGGGCCTAGTTGCTCTGCAGCATGTGGGATCCTCCTAGACCAGGGCTCGAACCCGTGCCCCCTGCATTAGCAGTCAGATTCTCAACCACTGTGCCACCAGAGAAGCCCCCAGGGCATTAGTTTTTACTAATCTAAAAGACCTGTTGATGTGCTAAGAATCAAACTCCCCCCTTTAAAGATCGGTCTGATATAACACTTGAAAGTTGAGATGAAATCGATCATTAACAGTGTTTAATATTCTCTAACTTCTAGAAATATAATACTGTCAAGGGGCTGAGGTGTGAAAACTGGCCCAAGGTCAGTTCTCATATTAGAAGAAACCACTTTGAAGTATCATTTTCTTCTCCCTATTCAGTTTAGCCATTTCTTCAATATATCATTTTATCCATCACTACTTATTTAAATTAAAAACTTCACCTGATACTTGGGTCTCTAGGTACATGTAGGGACAAAAGGGGACATAGTATAACATACACATGAAGAACAAAGATTCTAGTTCCCAATTTCTGTATAAAATGACCCAGCAGGAAAAGAGGATTTAGATATCTCCATCTGTAACGCCTGGGTATCTCTCTAAATGCGAGCAAACAAATTTCTACAATGCTGACTCATTTGCGGACAACCTTGAGGACATCCATTCTGTCTTTTTTTTTTTTCTAACATCTTTATTGGAGTATAATTGCTTTACAGTGGTGTGTTAGTTTCTGCTGTATAACAAAATGAATCTGCTATACAAAAACATATATCCCTATATCTCCGGAGGGTGGGAGGGAGACACATCCATTCTGTCTTATTTCTGTTTCCTTAACTCTCAGCGCAATGCTTGGAACACAGCGGGAATCAATAGTCATGTAGCGACTTGAATAAAACACAAACTACCAAGTTCTTGCTTCCCTGTCCTCCTCAGAGTGTTCCACACGTGCAATTCTCTCGTTTGTTTTTTTTCCCTTCTTTCTTATATGTGTGTCTCCCACACTAGCCTGTAAGCTCCTTGACAGCCCAAAGGACGACACCGTATGTCACTGATTCCAGAGTCTAATGCAGTGCCTGGCGGGCACTCGTTTAATGTTTGTTGAAGGAATGCTTTCTGCAGTGAGATCACACTCACAACACTCAAACAGGCTTTACGGAAGCCTGGGTCGTAAAGAACAATGGCTTTCAGAGTGGCTGGAGTCCTCAATCAACCATTTACTAACCATATAACCTATGGAAATATATTTATCCCTCATGATTTCAACATCCTCATTCGTAAAATGGAAGAATAGTAATTTAAATATATGATGCCTATAATTTACACAGCACTTTCATACATATATTCATTCCATTCAGTTTTCATCTTTCCAGTTACAGCGGAGGTACTCTAGGAAAGACAGTCACGTGACAAGTAAGAGTAAAGACTTTAGAGTTGGGTTTTGTGGTTTGAAACACAGATTTGATTCATTAAATATTTGATTCATTAGATTTGATTCATGAGATATTGGGAAACTTACTCCTATTTCCATGCCTCAAGTTCTTCTATAAAATAGGGATAGTAATAGTACCTAATTCACAGATTGTCACATGTAGAGCATGTAGAATGGTATCTGGTGCATGTATACAGAAAATTTAGCTATTAATATTACTATTATTGTTATTTCTACATCTCTCCCTTCCTTTAAATAGAACCTGAAAATTTTTATATGTCATTTAACCCAACATCTAGCTGCTCAAACTGGAAATCATCATCTTCCTCTTCTATTCCAATGACATTTTCTTGATAAAGTGATATTGGCTCATATTATCTTTTTATTAATTTGATGAGCTCCACAGCTAAATTTCCAACTCCTCTAGTACTAGACCACTTTACAAGATCACTTAGGTCCAATTTTAGCTCTGAAATCTAACCTCTCTACAGTGAGACCCATCTCAATTAATTTCTCCTCTATCTTTCCAGTCACTCTGATTAAATATTTCAAAATTGTCTTCACCTCTTTCCTCTCCCTAACCAATGTTTATCTCAGCTTCTTAGCCTTTCTCCACAGTGTCTTCCAAATCCATACTTACTTTGTCCCACTACTGGAAACCTAGTTTAGATCACATCATCTTTCACCTGGGCAATTGCATCAGCCTCCTAACTGATCCTTCAGCTTGTTGCCCCCCAATTTCATCCTCTATTCCACAGCCAGACCAATCTTTCCAAAGTACTCCTTAAATATCATGAACCCCTCCTCAACACCATTCAGTAAGGCTCCAGATTACTGGCCATGTAAAGGTGAAACTCTTCAGGTTAACATCCATAGTCCCCTTAACCAGGACCCCTTTGTCTCTCTAGGTTTTAACTTCCAATAAAAGATGGGAGGGGAAAATACTAATATTTATTTTAGAGCTTATCAAAGCTAGGATGATGCTAATCCTTTCTGCTCCATTTTGATTCCCATATATTCACCAGCATGTCTCTTCCAACAGACATAAGAACTGCAGCAGGTCACTTCTCCTTTCAGAACAGACGTGATACCAGACTTAATCCCCACTGCCCTTTGTAGATCTCCTCTTTCACTGGCTGTCATTTTTATCTGTCATATCTGCCTTCACGGTCTGCCTCCGTTTCCTTGCCATGACCCACTGGATCAGTGACGGAATTTCAGACTACTCAGATGGGCCATGATCTAACATTCCTTTAAGGTACCACTCATGAACTGCTTATGGACTCTCAACATAGAAATTATTGGTAAAATGTGCCTCTTCGAACTTCTGGGACATCACTAGAGCTAGATGCATGTTGAGATTTCTACAGAAACACTGAAAGGTGGGTGTCATCACCCTGTTCTTAATGGAAACTCGGGCTTGGGACAGTAAAGTACCTTGTTCGAAGACACACAGCTAGTAAGTAGCACATCCAGAATTGGAGTCCAAGTGGTTTGAGGTGAAATCCTATGTTATTTTCCAAGTACGTGCTTCTTGCTCAGTTAGTGAACTAGGTCACTTTGTTCTACATACTTACATACTTCAGTAGTAAACACAATATATCATAATAGGTGTGGTGGTGAAAATTCTTTTCTGTACTACTCTCCCCATTCCTAATCCCTCCAGAATAAAGTGAACTCTGACTTCTCAGAAGAAAAGAGCAGAAATCATTCCCTTACACTATAGAGGCAGTGTGACATATAGAAAGAGAAAAGGCTTAAGAACCAGACCAGACAAATCACAGTGTACTAGCTTGATGACCCTGAGCAAGTTATTAACTCCCCGGAGGCATTTTCTTATGTAGAAAGTGAGAATAATATTTCTTACTTCACTGGGTGGTAGGGAGTGAAAACTATATTTTTAGACACCTAGACAAATCATCAAATGTTAATTCACCATGTCTTCTATTTCCTAAATGACTATCTCCTACTGCTGCCAATAAAGAATTTGTGTGTGTGTGTGTGTGTGTGGTACGCGGACCTCCCACTGCCGTGGCCTCTCCCATTGCGGAGCACAGGCTCTGGACGCGCAGGCTCAGCGGCCGTGGCTCACGGGCCCAGCCGCTCCGCGGCATGTGAGATCTTCCCAGTCCAGGGCACGAACCCGTGTCCCCTGCATCGGCAGGCAGACTCTCAACCACTGCACCACCAGGGAAGCCCAATAAAGAATATTTTTAAAGAAAGAACTTATTCCCATAAAATTCTAAATCTTTCCATTATAGTCTTCCAAAGAAGACTGAATTCAGCTTTGTTTTGAGGGTTAACACCTTCATATAAAATGGCATTTATTGAGAAGAACCGTGATCAAATCAGGGACCTTGATTCCTTTTTGTGGATTTGTTATTCAAGGAAGGCTAGAACCCACTAGCTGCCAAAGCCATGAGTAAAGCAACATTTCAAAAACTAAACTGTCTTACCACATAAGGAGCAATACAATTCCAACCTCAGAGTTATCCAACCTCAGATGGAGAGAAATGAAATAGAAATATGAGTTATATAAGTGAGGAGCCCAGAGCCAGTTTGCAATATTTTCCAAGAATTTCTTTATATAAGCCATGGAAAAAACACTGAACGGTTATTTTGGGCTCAACAGTGTGTGTGGCAGAGCACCTCACAAAGTTTTCTGATTAGTTTTTACTGCTTTTTTATTATACAATCTGTGTTGTATAAATTTCTCAAAGTCAATTAGATTCAGAAGGTCTCTTACACAGGATCTCAAGCAATATCCCACTCAGGGCAGGCCTCTCATCCTCAGTTTCCAAGGGCTGAATATTTGCCCCCTGCATGAGGGAAGAGAAATAGTGGGAAGAAAGACAAGAATGGCAATAGATGGTTATGAAACTGTACCTCACAGGGTATTAGTAATATTATATGAGTTTACAGTACTCTTTATTCATCTAAATATTAGTTTCTTTGAGAAAACTGGCATTGAATTTAGTTCTAATAATACTTTGCCAGGCTACACTCCTTTATAAGTTATTTTTCCTCTGCCTCTCTGCTAGTCAGTGTCCTTGAATAGGTTGCCACCCTACACCCTCTTCTTCTCTGATGCTTATTTACAACGTATTCGTATTTATTAATTTAGCCTTTAGCTTTTCGCTGGTAATTCTTAAATCTCTGTCTGCAGTTCAGAACTCTCTCAAGCACCAGAAGTCATAGATTCTATTGATTTCTGAATATCTTCACCTGTCATTAAACAGAAAACTTCAATAATTAGTCCAAATTGAACTCACCAGATTTACCTCCAAACCCCTTTTGCCTCTTGAATATTAGTCAAATAAAAGTATAATAAACCTCATGGGCTTCCCTGGTGGCGCAGTGGTTGGGAGTCCACCTGCTGATGCAGGGGACACGGGTTCATGCCCCAGTCTGGAAGGATCCCGCATGCCGCGGAGCGGCTGGGCCCGTGAGCCACGGCCGCTGACCCTGCGCATCCAGAGCCTGTGCTCCGCAACGGGAGAGGCCACAACAGTGAAAGGCCCGTGTACCGCAAAAAAAAAAAAAATAATAATAATAAACCTCTAATGTTTTTACTTAGTTGTTTTTTTTTTTTTTTCTTTTAACATACCTAAGTTCTGGAGTCAAAGCAGAAATCTAAACCATAATTAAAGGGAGTAAGAATTCCCCAAAAGTATCTGCAACTAGCAAACACCCAGAATCTGATTAATTTACAGCAACATGTTTTTCTTCTTTTTTAATAAACTTTTTGAAGTATAACTGATGTTCAAGTGGCCTCCTTTTCCAGAACATAGTGGAATAACAAGGGACATATTTGCGTTACTCCCTTAAACAACTTGAAATCCATGAAAAAATAAATATGAAAAACCTTTTCAGACATTGGACAATAGGTAGCACAAGACTGAGATAAGGGAAACAAACAAGGTGAGTTTTATGATTGTCCAGCCTAGAGTGGCAGAACAGGTAGGGAACACTTAGATAGGTCAGAGCTTGGCAGGCAAAGGTGGTTTGAATTTGAGAGACACAGTACCAGAGTGTGGGAACTCCAGAGATTTGCAGAGGGGTCCTTCAAATTCTTGGCTGAATACCATTCTATGCTTGCATGAAAGGAAATTACTCAAAGCCAGGAAAGAGCCATACAGAGGACTGAAAGAGTGTGTGTGCCAACCAAGCAGAATAGAAATACATTGTAACAGTTAGGGCATCAGGTCAAGTTCTCAGAAGAATATCATCATAATAGTGGGGCTAAGCTAGCTCTAGACATAAAGGTACTCTGGACATGCCTTAGGAAAGCTTAAAAGCAAACAATTGATTCCAAATAACTCAACTGCATGTCAGAACGAAATCCTACATTATATAAAGGAATATAACAAAACTCAGCACTGAACAATGTAACATGACAATGTCTGGCATCCAATATAAAATTAACAGGTATTCAGAGGAGCAGAATAATATAGAAAATAATCAGGGGGGAAATTAATCAATAGAAACCGACACTTAAAAGACAGACATGATGAAACTAGCAGACAAGTATGTTAAAACACATGTTCTACATATTCAAGAAGATGGCAGAAAACATAAAGAGGATAAGAAGGAAAATGCAAGAGATAAAAATAAGACTCAAATGAAATGTATAGAAATAAGAAAAGCAATATCTGAAATTAAAAATATATGGATTATATCCTGAAGAAGAAAAGTTAACTTGAAGATCTAACAGTTGAAACTGCCCAAACTGAAGCACATAGAGAAAAAGAAACAGAGCATCAGGACAGAAAAAAGAAAACATTCTTCAAAATGAAAGACATTGTCTAAAATAATTCAGACCAGCAAAGCAGTATGAAATTCACATCCAGCAGACCTGCAGTGTAAGATTTGTAAAAGAAATTCTTTAAGCAGAAGAAAATGTTACCAATTGGAGATTCAGATCTAAACAAGGGATTTAACCCCCAGAATGGTCAATATATGTTTTCTCATTGTTAATATCTTTAAAACAATTAACTTAAAAAACAATAATAATAACATTAAATTGCAGAATTTAAAGCATAGATAGAGGTAAAATTAATGCAATACTAGCACAAGGTGTAAGAGAGGGAAATTGAAGTATTCTGTTGTACAGTTCTTAAACAGTACATAAAGTGGCAAAATATAATTTGAAGGTGGACTGTAATAAGTTAGAGAAGTATATTGTAAACCCTAAAACAACCACTAAAAAATGTGAAGCAAAGAGATTAAGCCAATAGTGGAGAAGAATAAAATACTAAAAATTTCATTCCCAAAGAAGGCAGAAGGGCTTCCCTGGTGGGGCAGTTGTTGAGAGTCTGCCTGCCGATGCAGGGGACACGGGTTCGTGACCCGGTCTGGGAAGATCCCACATGCCACGGAGCGGCTGGGCCCGTGAGCCATGGCCACTGAGCCTGTGCGTCCGGAGGCTGTGCTCCGCAATGGGAGAGGCCACGGCAGTGGGAGGCCTGTGTACCACAAAAAAAAAAAAAAAAAAAAAAAAAAAAAAGAAGGCAGAAAAGAGGATAGAAAGGAAGAATAGAAGACAAATTGCAAGATGGCCATTTAAGCTCACCAAGTTGATAGTTACATTAAATTTAGATGGTCAAAATGCTCCAACTGAAAGAGGGTAATTTTCAGACTGAATGCAAGAAATCCACTTTTAATATAACTACGTAGATACTCTAAAAGTAGAAGGATGTAAAAGACATGCCATGTTTACACCAAACAAAGGAATACTGAAATGATTATATTAATATCAGGCCAAGTAGATATCAGAAGAAGGAATATTACTAGAGTTAGAGAGGAGTATTTTATCAAGTGATAAAAAAGATTACTTCATCAAGAAGGTATATCAATCTTAAAAAAAAATGTATGCAGGTAAGAACAGAGTTTCAAGAAAATATGAAGCAAATCCAAACAGAATTGAAGGTAGAAACATAAACATCCACAATTGCAGTTGGGAGTTTCAAAACTTTGTTCTCAGCAACCGATAGAAGAAATTCACCAGGATCTACAAATCTTTAAGCATCTACAAATCTTTAAGGATACTCTCAACCCACTTGACCTAAATGAAATTTATTGGATACTCCACTCCAACAGCAGAACACAAATTTTGCAGTGAGATAGATCATAGTCTGGGCTACATATCAAGTCTCAATAAATTTAATCATACAGAATTTATCTAACCACAAGGAATTTAAACTGGAAATGGATGTCAAGAAGATATCTGAAAAATCTTCAAATCTTTAGAAATTAAATAACACACTTCTAAATAACCCATGACTGAAAGTAGAAATAAGAAGAGAAATTAGAAACTATTTTCAACTGAATGAAAATGAAAACACAACACATCAACACTTATGGAATATGGATAAAGCAGTTCTTAGTGGGAAATTTATAGCACTAAATGCTCACATTATAAGGCTCTTGAAATGATCTAAGATTCTATTTAAGAAACTAGGGGAAAAACAAATTTACATACAATTAAATACATTCATTTTAAATGCACAGCTTAGGAAGTTATGATAAATGTACACAATCTATATATATATCACCATAATCACCCCCAAAACATCCTTTGAAGCCAGACTATCACTACCACCACTGTCACTAATACAAACTGAGGGTGACAACTGATCTCTTCTTAGTCATTATAGATTACTTCATTCCTGCTCCAAGAGGAAATAGCTTCTTGTTCCTAACATTCACAGAATCATGGGGGCATATGTAAGACTGGGTCTTGAAGTGTGGGATCTAAGGAGGTAGAATAAAAGACTGCATAGGTGAGCATTTATTGACTCAAGATTCAACATTCTTGCAAGTATATCTGTAGTTAGTTCTAATTCAAAATCTCGGGTCTGCAAAGGACAATAGTGAGACGGAGATGCAAGAAAATGATAAGAAAGCAAGGGAAGTGAGAATATTAAAATGGATTTATTAGGTGAGAACAGATATTCTACCATCTGACTATGTTCCCAAGGAAGGTCGAGAGGATATTTATTTTATTAAGGCAACATACACTAGCAAAAATGCTATTGGCATCTTTGAGAAATTCAGTGGTGTCTATCTTTTATAGGCCAGGGTACACAGGGGAGATGCTGCTGGAATTGCAGAGGCCAGAAAACAATATCCAAACATAGCAGATAAGGTGGACATAATTATCAAAATGGGCAGCAATCTTGGAGTGGCATTAAGGAGGCTTTGGCTTGCAGGGATCTGTGGCAATAGCTAATACATCATGGAATTCCTAGGGGTGAAATAGGTGGACAACATACTAGGATGATGTTCAACTTGTACAAGATAAAAAACATTTGAAAGCAAAAATCTGATTTCATCTTCTGCCATGTAAAACTATGGTCCTTCACTTAGTTTTCAGATCTAAGGCTGTTCACAGAACTGGCTCCATTGACAGAAGAGGCCGAATCCCCTTGATAAAGGTCCTTAACCATATCACAGCAAGAGTATATGGCAAATACTCTGTTGATTCGTCCATAAACATGTGCCATTTGCCTGGCAATGAGGTATTGGGAAAAAGAGAATACCTAGAATTTCCGAGGCATATTGAATGACAGGTCAAAGCCAACACACAGATACAAGGCAGCTTAGGAGTTTTCCCCAAAGCAGAGCCTGAGACAAGAGATTTCTTGTAGGTAGTTTATTTAGAGGAAAAAATGCCAAAGCATCAGAGTGGGGGCAATGGGAATGGTGAAGCAAAGAAGGAGGGAAAACCAATGTAAAGTTGTATTATCAAGCTGGTCCTGAATGTGGGCAACTGTGGCTTGATCCCGTTAGGGACCCTCTGAAGAATAATTTAGAATGCATCTCCAAATTGTCTACCAAGGAATAAAAGATAGGAATATTTACCTGCCAGTTCTCCTCCCCCATTTGTCAAGGGTTACCTAAATGATGTTAGTCTATTCACATTTCCTTTTTTGTTCTTTGCATCAGAATGACGTGACAGTGTTTCTGCAAGTATCCAAAAAGGCAGGTCAGAGAATCCCAGGGGCAGAAGATAAGACACTCAGTGCCACTGTAGCAACAGGGACAGACCTTGTTTCTTAACCCTCTTACGAAGTCTTGCATAGATTATGGCTGGCGACCTCTTTGAAGGTGACTCTGTGAAAAGTTGGACTCACATTTCCCCTCTCTCAGGGATGAGATGAGGGCAACATTTGGTTCCATATTGCAGTATGGGAACCAGATATGATAGAAGACACTAGAGGATCTCAGGTACAAGGAATGGACTGTATTAACTCCCTCTTATACAATACTTTAGATCCCCTTGGCGTCATCTACCTCTTATTCCAGCAAGCACTGTTCTGTGTGGTCTCTGACTTAATGCCAGTGTAATCTGGCAAAGTCTCACCTCAGATATGCACCATGTGCCTGTCCTCTCCTGAAGCTTCCCTCTGATCTGAGGCATGGGATGTGCTGGCACCACACTCAGTGCCCACACAAGCGAAGTCCAGAAGTGAGGCAAAGTTAACGCCCCTTGGAGGTGAAATTTTAACAAATGATGGATAGAGAAAATGGATAATTTCTTCTTCTTGTGTCCCTGATCATGGATAATCTGGAAACTTATCACATACGATACTCAATCAGTCCTGCGGGATCAGACAGCTAGTAACCTCTAGCTCTAACCCACTCGATAACACATCCTTTTGTTGTCTTTCTCTGCTTTGCTTCCCAGTGTGAAAGAGCTGTTACATGCTATTGTATGGGATAGAATACAATCCCATAGAAGGATTCTATTGCTTGCATTTCCTACCAAGTCACTCATATATAAACCAAATCTCAAGCTATGAATTCTGGGGAATTCAGATTAAGCAAGGAGGGTGACAAAATTATCATTATTTCAAGATGATGATTGTCTGTCCAGAAAGCCAAAGAGACAAAGCAACAGCAACAATGAAGCTCTAGGACTAGGACTCAATACATTGACTCATGATAAAAATATACAAAAATTAATAGGTGTTCTATATGCCAATAATAATTAATAAAAATTGAGTTAATAGAAAAGGTACTCAACCTAAGGAGGACGAAATGACTATATTCTGGGCCATAAAAGACATGAATTATTGGGAAGACATACCATTTTCCAATATGGAAAGCTTAATGTTATAAATATGCAAGTTCTCCACAAATTAATCTATAAATTTAATAAAATCCTAATTAAAATTCTAATTCTTTAGCCTAATGACTTAATTCCAAAAGATATTTGAGAGAATAAACTCATGAAAATAGCCAGGGATATTTTTAGAAAAAGTAATAAGAGATGATTAACCCTAACAGATAGGCAAGTTTGATATAAAGCTATAGTTTAAAAATTGTACGTTACAGCTGTAGACAGTCCAGTAACCCAGACCAAGTAGAGACAGATGTAATATATGTTAAAAGTGGCATACCATATCAGAGGGGAACTAGTGGATAGTTTTTAATAATAATAGCACAATTGGCTAGTCACTTGGGAAAAAATGCATTTCCTATCACCCTTCACAGAGAAATAAGTTCCAGATGTAGTAACAGCATCTTAGTTTGTTGTGTGTTCTTCTATAACTTTATTTTTGCATTTGCTTTTTTTTTTAACATTAAGGATTGCTTGGATATAATGTTCTCTGACTTGCTTTCTTCAATTTTTGATAGTTACCTCTGGGGAGTAGAATGGAACTGAGTTTGAGAGTGATAATAAAAGGGATTTTATCATAAATTAATTAGTTCATTCAACAAGCAATTACTGAGTGCCTGATACCTGCTGGACACTATTCTTAGTGCTGGGGATACAGCTGTGAAAAACAACAGTAACTCTGCCCTCATGGTGCTTGCATTCTGGTGGGGAGGAGAGAGACCATTAACAAAATAAACAAGTAAAATATACCATGTGCTAAGTGGTGAAAAATGCTGCAGAGAAAAATAAAGCAGAAAAAAGGATAAGAAGGCCAGGCTTCACTGAGAAAGAGACATGTGAGTAAAGACATGAGAGAAGTGAGGGAGAGAGCCAGGTGGATAGGGGCTATATGCCCAGGCAGAGAGAACAGTGAACACAAAGGCCTGAGGAGGGAGTGAGCCTGGCACGTTCATTACCCCGGCATGGGCGCTGCTCCTTGACATTGTCTGGAGAAAGACTAGTAAGAAATGAGATCAGGAAGATAAGGCATAGCTTGCAGGGTCTTAGAGGTATTTGAGGACTTGGTGTTTCCTCTGAATGAGAGAGAAAGTTGGAAGGTTTTAAGCCAAGGACCGGTATGATCTAACTTAGTTTTCCTTAACAGGATTACTATGTGGGTGCTATGGGGAGAAGAGGGTGAAGGGAAACCAGATAAGACGCCACTGCAAACCTAGAGGAGAGAGATGACAGTGGTTGGGATCAGGGTAGTGGCAGGGCAGGTGCGGTATGGTAGTTGGGATATATTCTGAATGTAGAGCTGGCAGGATTTGTTGACTAGCTGGATGAAGGCTGTAAAAGAAAGAGTCAGCAAGACTTTATTATGAGCAATCAGGAAGGTGGATTTTCTGTTAGCTGAGATGGGAAAGATGATGGCAAGGGTAAGTTGTGAAGGAGATATCAGGGCTTAGTTTTGGGTCTGTTAAATTTGAGATGTTTATTAAATGTCCAGGTGGAGATATCAAATAGCCAGGTAGATATATTACCGGAATTCAGGTGACACGCCAGGAATGGACATGTACATTTGAGAGTCATCTGATCACATTTAAAGCCATAAGAGTGCATGAGATAACCAAGGGAATGAGGGAACATTTCAGTGATTCTTGTCATAAATATTAAAATTTTTAAAATAAAATTATATTTGTGTACTATTTGTACAATTTTAAAGACTAGTAAAGAACTAGAAGAAAATATATGAAAAATTTATATAATCATCTATAGAGTAAAACAGTCTAGGCTTGATACCAAAGATAGAATTATAAAAGAAGTCACTAACAGACATGATTACATAATAATGTTTTATGTCCTGTGAATCACATATGGCATATATAAAAATCAACCAGTAAATTATGCAAAATTAATGCCAATGTGTATGATATAAAAATGACTAACCTTAATATGCAAACATTTTTTGCAAATCAGTAATATTTCAGAAAAAAAGTAAGTAAAGATCTGAACTCAAAATTTATAAAAGAAAAAATAGAAACTATCATTAAGTATACACGAAATGTACAAACTAAAATAATAACATTTTCGCCTAAGTTGAAAAAATCTATCTTTATGTGATACCACCTAGTTTGGTCAGGGGTGCTAAGAAATTATACTGTCATGCTAAGATTATATTAAAGTTCCTGAGTGGCAAAGTCTAACAGAGCCTTACATGGCCCATATTCTTTGACTAGAAAGACCACCTCTTATAATTTATCTGAAAGAAATGCTTTTGTTTATGGTTTATGATTCATTCAAAAGGAAGAGAATTACAATATTTTAAAATAGTAGAATAGGAGACATTAACTCAAGGGAGAGAAGCTTAAATAACTAATATTACAGAACTGACTAAATGAATTTTGCTACATCCATGTGGTATGCAAACATAAGCATGAAAATCATATTGTAGAGTGATAATTATAAAAATATTTGTGGGTGCATGTTTTACTTGTAAAATAAACAAAGTTGATAACAAAACAAAGGGTAGCATAGCTTTCCATCTTAAAATAATTATAATCCTATAATCTGCATAGAAAAATTTGAAAGAACAAATATCAAACTTGGTTTTGTCTGGGTAGTGGAATCACAAGTGATTTTATTTTTCCTTTTCTGCTTAATTATATTTTCTCAGTCTTTTACAAAAAAAGAGTGTTTTTCTAATTTTGTGTGGTTGAAAGAAGAAATCAAAATAATAAGGAGCAAAAGAAGAAGATCCAACAGTCCTGGTTGCCATCCAGTATTATATAACCCTGGAGTGCTTCAAAACCACTCAGCTGTGTGCTGACAGCTTGTGCAATGTCTGGGATGAGAGTTACAGAACATCTTTGTCCCAGTGAATTGGATGGCTGGGCACACAAACAACCCACCCTTTATTTTATTTATCTGCACTCTGACAATGTTATTTTCCCTGCCATCATCATTTTGCTTTTCTGTTAAGAATTCAAATCACTTTACTATGTACTTAGCATACTTTATGGCATCCATGCAAATATCCTTGAGTGTTAATATTTCCTTTGACCAATGAGGAAACTGAGGCACAAAGACACTGAGTAACTTGCTCAGTGTAATTGACAAGTAAGAAGTAGAGCTAAATTTCAAAAGCTTGTCTTTCTATCTCCAAAACTTTGCTTTTTCTTCTACAGTTTTTCCCTAAAGAGTGGGAAAATATGATTTAAATGATAGAGGGACATCAATTAAATGGCAATAAATCTTAGTGTGAAACAGTTTTTCCCTTTTCAATTATATTTCAAACCTGACTACATGGAGGGAAATGTCTCAGTTTTGTAAGAGTCTATCTATAAAACCTTTTCAATATTTGCTGATTCTCCTTTTTTAATAATAAATGAGCAGATCTAATGTTCAGAACCTATTTAGAATTTAATAATGTTGCTTGGTCTCACTGTATTCAGTTTTATCTTCTATTTAGAGCAAGAGATATTTTTTTTCCATGTATAGTTGTAATACAAATTTTGTCTTTAAATAAATTTAAATTTTTCATAAACAGATTTAAAGAAAATATTTTAGCATTAAGAGTACAAGTACACCAACTATTTTATTTTATTTTTAAAATTTACTTATTTATTTATTTATTTATTTATTTTTGGCTGTGTTGGGTCTTAGTTGCAGCACGCGGGATCTATCGTTGTGGTGCGCGGGCTCTCTAGTTGCAGTGCATGAACTCAGTAGTTGTGGCATGCAGGCTTAGTTGCCCTGCAGCATGTGGGATCTTAGTTCAACCAGGGATCAAACCCATTTCCTCTGCATTGGAAGGTGGACTCTCATCCACTGGCCCACCAGGGAAGCCCCCCAACTATTTTAAAAATTTCAAAGGTTAAATGCAAATGGTTGGAGCTTGGAAAATATCTGAACTATTACGTGCTGCCTCTTCTCACCATTTTAGGAATTTGAAATAGGACACAGTTAACTTTTATTAAACCCTTATTGTGTCTCGGTAGTTTCTCTGTGTGATCCCACTTAATTCTTACAGTTGTTCTGTGAGATTGGTATTAATACACCCAGTTTGCAAATTTGGAAATGGAGGTCCTGCATGGATATGCCACCTAAGGGCATCCAGCTAATAAATGGTGAACTTGAGATTTGAACTTAAAGTCCCAGGTTTCCGAGGACTCAGTTTTAGACCATGCTATTCAAAGAGGGATAGCTAATTTGTTTGCTTTTTGTAATTCTATTCAAGTGCAAAGTCATGAACATGTAGTAAATCCAAGAGAAGTTCAATGTTGGGAAGACTACTGTGGGCCAGGGTTGACAATAACGGCTTTGCAAAGTGGATGTGGCTGATTTAGGCTTCTCTGAAGAACAGGTTAGGCCCTGGAAGGAGATTCAAGTGCACTTCCCATGAAACGATTGAGGTGACTTCCATACCACTAAGGCCAGCTTCTGAAACACAGCATCTTACAGCCCTTCTGCTTTATCTCTGCAAATGCCCAGGGAGTGTCAACATTCTAAGTTTCTATCAACACTTCACACCTTACTGTGAATTAATTTTTAGTACTTTGATGACAGCAAGTTGGAAATGGAAAGCATTCCAAGATCCAAGAGGTCATCAAAACACAAACACTACCAAACAGGCAGTGTGAAAGCAGTGAAGCTGAGTCTCAAGTTTGTGCCCACTTTGATAATTGCCAAGTCAATACCTGCTTGGCTGTGTAAAGGGTTTTTTACCACAGTTGCCCAAATATCAGTGGTATTCTCTACAAAATATCAGGACAGCTGTCTGGCTTTTATAAATTTTCTAATATATTTCTTACTGGCATAATATCAAAAAAGAGTCTGAAGACTTTTAGGACCTTACAAAACACATGGCTAAAATTTCTGACCAAGCTTTCTAGCCTGTGTGCCTATAAAATTCTGCTCATGGAAACAACCCTCATGGGCCTCTGTTGGCCAAGGCTTTGTGTGTATTATTGGGAAGATCACTTTCAGCCCCAGGGAGGTCACAGTGTTGACCTGACATGTTTCCTATCCTTTCCGCTGTTTAGCTGGTCATTTAAGACATTTAAACTTGACACCTCAGATCCTTTCATCCTGAAAACCAGATGTGCTCAGCTGGAGAGAGGAAAGAGCACAACAGAATTCAAACTCTTCATAGTGAAGAGGGGCGAATTGACAAGTAGGCCAGGGTTTGTCTTTTCTGCTCGCTCCCTGACCTCTGCCTCCTTCCTATTCCCAAATTGGCTTTTCAGCCTTCCACCTAAAAAGAGGACCATGTTTTCTCAAATCCCCAGGTCTTAGTGGCCCACAGGACCCATCTATTTTATCTCTGAGGTGTTTGTTTAATATGCTCCTATCTCTATACCACCATGGCCCCTGACCTCATCCCATCTTCCTCTATTACTGCCCTAGATTATGAAATAATCCCCTACTTCTCCCCCTCAAAGACAATTCTCTTCATTCTAATAATGTTTATCAAAAAGGTCACCATCATGAAGATCATGGCTCCCATTGCTTGAGGGGCTGCCGTCAATGTGATTCATGTGAACATTTTACACACATGGTTTCTTCTCTCCTCTTTTTCCCCATTTCTGCAGTGTGCCCATCACCATAGCTACCATGAACTACCTTCAGTTCCTTGGGGTACCTTACATAGTCTACCTCGTGACCTGCCACAAATCACTGTTACAACTCAGGACTCTGTTTCCTCAATTGTATAATGAAGAGATTCTATAATATCTAATGTTTATTAAGCCCTGTGGGTTAAAATTGCTGAAAGGGTTTTCTCCTTCTCTACCTTATAGGGCTCTGTGTGCTCCTGAAATGAGAGATGGGAACAGTGAGTCAGATGTTTCCCCTGTTCACTACTTAGCCGGCTCCTGGCACATCTCCTTTTCCAAACTTTCTCAGATGTTCACCATTCTCTCTGAAGTATCAGGCTCTGACTGCATTGGATTGAAAAGTGTGATACACCATTGGGGTCCATATCGTTTTATATTTGTTCCAGTGACCTCATGTAGCTGAGTTGTGTGTCCCTATGTCCTTCAAGGTTAGTGATATGCCTTATACTTTTTCTATATCTACTCACAGCATCTATCATAGAGGTAGGGGAAGACAAATGGTAAGTAAGATTTACAGCATCACAGTTAAGAGAATTAACTCTGCAGCCTGTCAGCTTAGGTTCAATTTAAATCCTAACTTTGCCATTTACTGGCCGTGTGACCTTGGGCAAGTTACTTAATCTTTCTGGTCTCAGTTCTACTTAATAGGTTATTATGAGGATTAAGTTAGTTAATATAAGTAAAGTGCTTAAAATAGTGTCCAGATCATAGTTAAGTGTTATTGAGGTATTTACTATTACTTTTTATTAAGAATTTATTCCATTCCAAGAATTATGCTAGAAGCACTAGATAATAATTATAATAAAAATCATAATAGATACTAATTATTGAGTACTTGTTAGATGCTTTCATTCTTTTTATGATGATTCCCAATTCTTAACAGCAATGTGTCTCATTTTACAGATGATAAAACTGGGGCTGAGAGTATTTCAGTACCTTGTTCAAATATGAGAATTAATAATATTTTTTTGAAATAGACTCGCGGACATAGAAAACAAACTTATGGTTACCAAAGGGGATAGTGGGGTGGGGAGAGATAAATTAGGAGTTTGGGATTAACATATACACACTACTGTATATAAAATAGGTAAACAACAAGGACCTACTGTATAGTACGGGGAGTTATAACATATAACCTACAATGGAAAAGAATCTGAAAAAAATATATATCTCTCTATATATGTGTGTATATATATATGTAACTAAATCACTTTGCTGTATACTTGAAACTGATACAACATTGTAATAAATTAACTATACCTCAAAAAATAAAATAACATAAAATAAAATAAATAGCATGTTTTTGAAGCCAAGACTAAGACCTAGATCAGTCTGAGTCCAAACTCATATTGTTTCTATCATATCTACAATACCATGACTATTTCTCATCTAATTGTTTTCAATTATTATTATTGTTTTCTGCTGAGACATGCATAGAAGATGAAGGTCACAACCTGGCATTCTCCCTTGTGCTGAGCAGCCACAGAAGGAATGTTGTCTGTGGGTTATGACCAATTCAACATCCCTCTCTCCCTCCCTCCCCTTCACACACCATAGCTGTAATGCCATCCCTTTTCCTCCCACTCAAAAAAGCATTCTGTTAAGGTAAGTAGAGTGTTATTTTTACAGGGTTAACCTGACTCCACCATTGTTATGTATGTGATAGCCTCCCAGACTTTTCCCACTTCAAGGGTCACCTTCTTCAGAGTACCACTTAGTTTACCACTCAGGGTGGTCTCCCACCACTGGAAGTCCCTGCTTGTTTTGAAGTTGTCTCCACCTGAAACTCCTGGACCACACTCCCCATTGAGACAGTGCTGTCCCCCCTACATTAGCAGCAGTGGATGCAGGTAGGCTCCCCAGTGCAGCCCCTTACCTCTGTTCTCCATTACACCACCTTAAAGCCCTCACTAAAGGTTGAGCAGTTCTCTGAATGAAAATCAGAATACGGCAGCATGAAGCAGGGAGGATGGGCAAAGGACAACAATAACAAACACTACCATGTCCCAACATGACTATCAGAATATGTCTGATAGATCTCTAACAAATGAGACATTTCTACAGTCCATCTCTCCTTTAGTGAGTCCTGCTTACTGACAGAAACTTCTTTACTCTTAGGTCTAATTCTAAGTCTCAGACAGGACTGCAAGGAAGGTATGATGAGCATCTAAAATCCTCAGGCTGAACTAACACCCCGGGGTAGAAGATTAGAGGTTGTTCTTCCAGTAGCATCACTTTTAAAAATAAATTACTCACACTCTTTTGTACTTAGGTATCAGTAGCCAACCTCTTGTGGTACGCCTCTGAATTGACTGAATTACACCGGGGCGTTGTGACATGGTGGCTGAGATCTGATTTCTCAGACACAAGCTAGGGATTCAGGGACTACTTTCTTCTCCAGCTCTTGTTATCTATGTTTGAATGTCTTTCTGGAAGGATGAAATGTTTTTTTTTTTTTCTCATAGTTTTATTTAAGTTTTATTCTAGATCACTTTGGAAAAATTGGCGCTTTTTCTTGGTATTTTCACATAGTCTCCATGGGAACAATTTTAAGGGCTGTATGGAAAGTTACCTGAACAAGTTTCCTTCATCATAGGCTTCCAGTCTAAGCCTAAGAGACCTTTCATTCTTTTATTTATCTTTGTGACTCTAAGGAAGAAAGATAATCATCTTCATGCTGTTTCCTTAGAGCTATACTTTGAAGACCTGCTAACTGAAAACAATGTCTCACTCAGATTTGCCTTGGAAAATGTTAAAGCAGAATATTTCCATCACTGCCATCCTATGGAGCAACACTAAGGGAGAAAACCTCCCTTCTGGGTTTCATGAGCAAACTTGTGGGTTTTTTTGCTTGCTTTGTCTTTGTTGCTGCTCTATATAATTAGAGAATCCCTGAGTTTGCAAATGGCATATGCGTTGTCTAGTCTAGTCTTTATACATTAGCAATATCCTCTAGTACTGGAGAACTTACTATCAATACTTTGGTGTCAATATATTCTATTGTTGGGTGGTACTTAACATTTTAATAGTTCTTAGTATATAGTGATAAGAAGACTGCTTTTGTAGAACTTCCATTCCTGAATCCTATTGCTGACCTTGAGGCAACATCAAAGAAATCTACTTAATCAAACCATAGTAGTTTTTCTCAAAGGTGTGAGATACTGATTTTATTTATCTCATTAGAGTACCTTATACTTATATAGAGTCATAATATATATTAACTCATCTAATTCTCAAAGGCTTGTAAGGTAAATATGACTGTTTCCATTTTACAGGTGAGCAAACAAATTGAGACATAGTTATCCTATTAACATGTGTTTAATGTGAAGGCATGGTGATAAGAGGGTGTAGAATGTTGTATGGAACAAACATGGTCTCTTATCTGTGTGAAGACTGCAATCTAGTCAAAACTCAAAAGAAATATGTCTACATACACAGACAAGTGCTAGGCAAAAAAAAAAAAAAAAAAAGAAAGAAAAAGAAAAAAGAGCAAGGTGCCCTAAGAGAACTTCCAGGGTTTGGGAGCAATGGTTGAAAACTGAGTGTTCAGGGAAAGGCCTTTCTGAAATTACATTTAACTATAACATGGAAGACACAGGAAGAATTAGTCAGACTGACCTAGAGAGTTAGGCCAGCAAGTAGGAATATCTAAGGTGTTAAAGAGTTTGACATGGTGAAGGAACTTCAGGAAGGCCAAAGTGATGGAGGCCAGTGATCAAAAGGGAGAGTTGGACAAGAAGAGGTTAGAGAAATAGGCATGTAGGGTGTCACTGGATATTGAAAAGTCGATGCTTATTTTAAGACCAATGGAAGCAGAATTTTATGCAGGGGAGCAACAAGATCTGATTTATATTTTGAAAAGTTCCATCTTGCTACACTGTGGACAGTGGATTAGGGCAGGGTGTAAGCAGTGAGTGGAAGGAGAAAACTTATGAGACAAGTGCAGCAATTCAGTAAAGAGATAATGACAGATGTAATTACAGTGACAGTGGAGACACAGAAAAGCTGATGAATTAAAGGGCTATTTGTAATGTAATTTGTATGGGGTTTGATAATGAATTGGCAAAGAGTAAATGAGAAATAAAGGATGAATCCTGTTTCTGGCCTAAGCAGCTTCTGAGTTGTCATTTACTGTAATGGAGGAAGACCAGAGGAGGAACAAATGTTAGGGATAAAGGAGGCAAGAGTTTAGTTTTTCAGGAAACATAACTTTTATTTTTGAAGTATAGTTAATTTACAATATTATGTTAGTTTCAGATGTACAGCAAAGTGGTTCAGTTACATATATTTGCTTATCAGATTCTTTTCATTATAGGTTATTATAAGATATTGAGTATTATTCCCTGTGCTACACAGTACATCCTTGTTTTATATATAAGAATGTGTATCTGTTAATCCCATGCTCCTAATTTATTCCCCCACTTTTCCCCTTTGGTAACCATAAGTTTGTTTTCTACAGAATACACAACTTTTTAATGAAATCCATTCTTCCTAGATCTAAATGGATTTGCAATTCATTGATTTGTTCATTCTGACAAATATTTTTGAGGATCTCCTTAGTTCCAGAAACTATGTTAGCCAATGGAAATGAGTGTATAAGATAGGATCCTTGTATGTAAGAAGCTCACTATCCACTTTTGGGAAAAAATAATAAATCAATGATTAGAGTATAACATGTTAAATGTTGTGATCAAGATATACAGAAGGTGCTAAGGACACTGAGAACATAGGTAACTCTAACACAGAAGTCAGGGAATATGTATTTGTTACCATTGTGACAACTCAGCTTGGGGCCATCATGAATGTCTTCACAGGAGAGGCCTGGAAACATGGATAGGAGCTTTCCAAAAAGACGAGGGGTATAGGATGATTCCAGAAAAACCCAAATGCAAGAAAGCACAAAGGGCTTCTTCAGGAAGCTATCTGGTTCACTGTGCTGGAATGTAGGCTGCAATGGGGAAAATGGGAGAAGAAAGGTAGAATGGCATCAAATCATGGAGGAAGTTTTGAAGCATATGATGAAGTTTGAACTTTGTCTTTTAGGCAATGAGGAATCATGAAAGGATTTTATGAAGGAAAGTGTCATTGACAGGTTTTGTTTCTTTTAAATTATCAACCTCAGTGTGTATGGAAGTTGGGTAAGTAGAGGAAAACATTGAAGGTTGTTGCAGAGAAAGAAATGATGAAAAATAAACTAGGGATCACTGGCAGTGAAAAATTGAGAGAATTAAATTAGAAGGTTTTCAATTTGAAAACACTTGTTAGTTCCTGAGATATAAGAATTCAAAGGATAATGAAAAAGGTACATCCGGAGACATCTTCAAGATGACAGAGGAGTAACACATGGATATCACCTTCCTCTTCAAAAATACATCAGAAATACAACTACATGTGGAACAAATCCTACAGAACACTGACTGAACACTGGTAGAAGACCTCAGACTTCTCAAAAGGCAAGAAACTCCCCACGTACCTGCGTAGGGCAAAAGAAAAAACAGAGACAAAAGAATAGGGACAGGACCTGCACCTCTGGGAGGGAGCTGTGAAGAGGAAAAGATTCCACACACTAGGAAGCCCCTTCAAAGGCAGAGATGGGGGTGGTGGGGGGGAAGCTTTGGGGAGCCATGGAGGAGAACACAGCAACAGGGGTGCAGAGGGCAAAGCAGAGAGATTCCCGCACAGAGGATCAGTGCCGACCAGCACTCACCAGCCTGAGAGGCTTGTCTGCTCACCCGCTGGGATGGGTGGGGGCTGGGAGATGAGGCTCCGGCTTTGGAGGTCAGATCCCAGGGAGAGGACTGGGGCTGGCTGTGTGAACACAGCCTGAAGGGGGTTAGTGCACCACAGCTAGCCAGGAGGGAGTCTGGGAAAATGTCTGGGCCTGCCAAAGAGGCAAGAGACCATTGTTTCAGGGTGTGTGAGGTGAGGGGATTTAGAGCACCACCTAAATGAGCTCCAGAGACGGGCGCAAGCCGAAGCTATCAGTGTGGACATGAGACGGACATGAGATGCTAAGGCTGCTGCTACAGCCACCAAGAATCCTGTGCACAAGCACAGGTCACTCTCCACACCCCCCTCCCAGGAGCCTGTGCAGCCCACCACTGCCAGGGTCCCGTGATCCAGGGACAATTTCCCCGGGAGAACACACAGCATGCCTCAGGCTATTGCAATGTCACGCCGGCCCCTGCCGCTGCAGGCTCACCCCACATTCTGTACCCCACCCTACCCCTGGCCTGAGTGAGCCAGAGCCCCCTAATCAGCTGCTACTTTAACCCTGTCCTGTCTGAGTGAAGAACATATGCCTTCAGGCAACCTACACGCAAAGGCAGGGCCAAATCCAAAGCTGAACCCCAGGAGCTGTGTGAACAAAGAGAAAGGGAAGTCTCTCTCAGCAGCCTCAGGAGCAGCAGATTGTATCTCCACAATCAACGTGATGTACCCTGCATCTGTGAAATACCTGAATGGGCAACGAATCTCTCCAAAATTGAGGCAGTGGACTTGGGGAGCAACTGTAGACTTGGGGTTTGCTTTCTGCATCTAAATTGTTTCTGGTTTTATGTTTATCTTAGTTTAGTATTTAGAGTTGATTTGTCTATTGATTTGGTTACTCCTTTCCTTTATTTTTTTTTAATATATAGATATATATATTTTTTTCTTTTTCTCTTTTTGTGAGTGTGTTTGTGTATGCTTCTTTCTGTGATTTTGTCTGTAAAGCTTTGCTTTTACCATTTATCCTGGGTTCTGTCTTTTTTTTTTTCTTTTCAGTATAGTTTTTAGCACTTGTTATAATTGGTGGATTTGTTTCTTGGCTTGGTTGCTCTCTTCTTTCTTCCTTTTTTATTACTTTTTAAATTTTTAATAATTATTTTTTATTTTTTTAATAACTTTATTTTATTTACTTTCTTTATTTCTTTTGTTCTCTCTTTTCTTCTGAGCCATGTGGCTGACAAGGTCTTGGTGCTCTAGCCGGGTGTCAGGCCTGTGCCTCTGAGGTGAGAGAGCCAAGTTCAGAACATTGGGCCACCAGAGACCTACTGGCTCCACATAATATCAAATGGTGAAAAATCTCCCAGAGATCTCCATCTCAACACTAAGACCCAGCTCCACTCAACGAGCAGCAAGCTACAGTGCTGGAAACCCTATGCCAAACAACTAGCAAGACAGGAAAACAACTCCACCCATTAGCAGAGAGCTGCCTAAAATCATAATAAGGTCAGAGACTCCCCAAAATATGCCACTGGACGTGGTCCTGCACACCAGAAAGACAACATCCAGCCTCATCCACCAGAACACAGGCACCAGTCCCCTCCACCAGGAAGCCTACACAACCCACTGAAATAATCTTAGCCACTGGGGACAGACACCAAAAAAACGGGAAGCACAAACTTGCAGCCTGCGAAAAGGAGACCACAAACAAAGTAAGTTAAGCAAAACGAAAAGACAGAGAAACACACAGCAGATGAAGGAGCAATGTACAAACACACCAGACCAAACAAATGAAGAGGAAATAGGCAGTCTATGTGAAAAAAAATTCAGAGTAATGATAGTAAAGATGATCCAAAATCTTTGAAATAGAATGGAGAAAATACAAGAAATGTTTAACAAGGACATAGACCAACTAAAGAGCAAACAGACAATGATGAACAATACAATAAATGAAATTAAAAATTTTCTAAAAGGAATCAATAGCATAATAACTGAGGCAGAAGAATGGATAAGTGACCTGGAAGATAAAATAGTGTAAATAACTGCTGCAGAGCAGAATAAAGAAAAAAGAGTGAAAAGAATTGAGGACATTCTTACAGACCTCTGGGACAACAATAAATGCACCAATATACGAATTATAGGGGTCCCAGAAGAAGAAGAGTAAAAGAAAGGGACTGAGAAAATATTTGAAGAGATTATAGATGAAAACTTCCCTAATATGGGAAAGAAAATAGTCAATCAAGTCCAGGAAGTACAGAGAGTCCCATACAGGATAAATCCAAGGACAAACATAGCAAGATACATATTAATCAAAATATCAAAAATTAAATACAAAGAAAAAATATTAAAAGAAGCAAGGGAAAAGCAACAATAACATACAAGGGAATCCCCATAATGTTAACAGCTGACCTTTCAGCAGAAACTCTGCAAGCCAGAAGGGAGTGGCAGGGCTTCTGGCTTGCAGAAGTGATGAAAAAAAGTGATGAAAGTGATGAAAAGGAAAAACCTACAACCAAGATTACTCTATCCAGCAAGGATTTCATTCAGATTCGACGGAGAAATTAAAACCGTTACAGACAATCAAAAGCTAAGAGAATTCAGCACGACCAAAGCAGCTTTACAACAAATACTAAAGGAACATCTCTAGGCAGAAAACGCAAGAGAAGGAAAAGACCTGCAATAATAAACACCAAACAATTAAGAAATGGTAATAGGAACAACATATCAATAATTAAATTAAAAGTAAATGGATTAAATGATACAACCAAAAGACATAGACTGGGTAAATGGATAAAGAAACGAGACCGGGGCTTCCCTGGTGGCGCAGTGGTTGAGAGTCTGCCTGCCGATGCAGGGGACACGGGTTGGTGCCCCGGTTCGGGAAGATCCCACATGTTGCGGAGCGGCTGGGCCCGTGAGCCATGGCCACTAGGCCTGTGCGTCTCACACCTGTGCTCCACAATGGGAGAGGCCACATATGCTGTCTAGAAGAGACCCATGTCAGACCTAGGGACACATACACACTGAAAGTGAGGGGATGGAAAAAGATATACCATGCAAATGCAAATCAAAAGAAAGCTGGGGATGAGGGGAAGATGGCGGAAGAGTAAGACACGGAGATCAACTTCCTCCCCACAGATACACCAGAAATACCTCTACACGTGGAACAACTCCAACAGAACACCTACTGAATGCTGGCAGAAGACCTCAGACCTCCCAAAAGGCAAGAAAGTCCCCACGTACCTGGGTAGGGCAAAAGAAAAAAGAATAAACAGAGACAAAAGGATAGGGACGGGACCTGCACCAGTGGGAGGGAGCTGTGAAGGAGGAAAGGTTTCCACACACTAGGAAGCTCCTTCTCAGGCAGAGACTGCGGGTGGCAGAGGGGGGAAGCTTCGGAGCCGAGGAGGAGAGCACAGCAACAGGGGTGCGGAGGGAAAAGTGGAGAGATTCCCGCACAGAGGATCGGTGCTGACCAGCACTCACCAGCCCAAGAGGCTTGTCTGCTCACCCACCGGGGTGGGCGGGGCTGGGAGCTGAAGCTCCGGCTTCGGTCTGAGTGCAGGGAGAGGACTGGGGTTGGCGGCGTGAACACAGCCTGCAGGGGGTTAGTGCACCACAGCTACCCGGGAGGAGTCCGGGGAAAAGTTTGGATCTGCCGAAGAGGCAAGAGACTTTTCCTTCCCTCTTTGTTTCCTGGTGCGTGAGGAGAGGGGATTAAGAGCCCTGCTTAAAGGAGCTCCAGAGATGGGTACAAGCCGCAGCTGAAAGCGCGGACCCCAGAGACGGGCAAAAGACGCTAAGGCTGCTGCTGCTGCCACCAAGAAGCCTGTGTGCGAGCACAGGTCACTATCCACACACCCCTTCCGGGGAGCCTGTGCAGCCCACAACTGCCAGGGTCCCGGGATCCAGGGACAACTTCCCCAGGAGAACGCAGCATGACGTGCCTCAGGCTGCTACAATGTCACACCGGCCTCTGCTGCCACAGACTCGCCCCGCACTCCTTGCCCCTTCCTGACCCCAGTCTGAGTGAACCACAGTCCCTGAAGCAGCTGCTCCTTTAACCCCGTCCTGTCTGAGCAAAGAACAGAAGCCCTCCGGAGACCTATACACAGAGGCGGGGCCAAATCCAAAGCTGAGCCCCGGGAGCTGTGAGAACAAAGAGAAAGGGAAATCTCTCCCAGCAGCCTCAGAAGCAGCGGATTAAAGCTCCACAATCAACTTGATGTACCCTGCATCTGTGGAATACATGAATAGACAACGAATCATCCCAAATTGAGGAGGTGGACTTTGTGAGCAAGATTTATTATTTTTTTCCTCTTTTCCTATTTTTGTGAGTGTGTATGTGTATGCTTCTGTGTGAGATTTTGTCTGTATAGCTTTGCTTCCATCATTTGTCCTAGGGTTCTATCCGTCCGTCTTTTTTTTTTTCCTTTAAAAAAAAGTTTTTTTCTTAATAATTTTTTTTTATTTTAATAACTTTATTTTATTTTATCCTCTTTCTTCCTTCCTTCCTCCCTCCCTCCCTCCTTTCTTTCTTTCTTTCTTGCTTTCTTGCTTTCTTTCTACTTTTTCTCCCTTTTATTCAGAGCTGTGTGGATGCAAGGCTCTTGATGCTGCAGCCAGGAGTCAGGGCTGTGCCTCTGAGGTGGGAGAGCCAACTTCAGGATACTGGTCCACAAGAGACCTCCTAGCTACACATAATATCAAATGGCGAAAATCTCCCAATGATCTCCATCTCAACACCAGCACCAGCTTCACTCAATTAGCAAGCTACAGTGCTGGACACCCAATGCCAAACAACCAGTAAGACAGGAACAAAACCCCACTCATTAGCAGAGAGGCTGTCTAAAATCATAAGTCCACAGTCACCCCAAAACACACCACCAGACGTGGACCTGCCCACCAGAAAGAAAAGATCCAGGCTCATACACCAGAACACAGGCACTAGTCCCCTCCACCAGGAAGCCTACACAGCCCACTGAACCAATTTTAGCCACTGGGGACAGACACCAAAAACAACGGGAACTATGAACATTCAGCCAGCAAAAAGGAGACCCCAAACACAGTAAGATAAGCAAAATGAGAAGACAGAAAAACACACAGCAGATGAAGGAGCAAGATAAAAACCCACCAGACCTAACAAATGAAGAGGAAATAGGCAGTCTACCTGAAAAAGAGTTCAGAATAATTATAGTAAAGATGATCCAAAATCTTGGAAACAGAATAGACAAAATGCAAGAAACATTTAACAAGGACCTAGAAGAACTAAAGATGAAACAAGCAACGATGAGCAACACAATAAATGAAATTAAAAATACTCTAGATGAGATCAATAGCAGAATAGCTGAGGCAGAAAAACGGATAAGTGACCTGAAAGATAAAATAGTGTAAATAACTGCTGCAGAGCAGAATAAAGAAAAAAGAATGAAAAGAATTGAGGACAGTCTCAGAGACCTCTGGGACAACATTGAATGCACCAACATTCAAATTATAGGGGTTCCAGAAGAAGAAGACAAAAAGAAAGGGATTGAGAAAATATTTGAAGAGATTATAGTTGAAAACTTCCCTAATATGGGAAAGGAAATAGTTAATCAAGTCCAGGAAGCACAGAGAGTCCCATACAGGATAAATCCAAGGAGAAATATGCCAAGACACATATTAATCAAACTGTCAAAAATTAAATCAAAGGAAACATATTAAAAGCAGCAAGGGAAAAACAACAAATAACACACAAGGGAATCCCCAAAAGGTTAACAGCTGATCTTACAGCAGAAAATCTGCAAGCCAGAAGGGACTGGCAGGAAATATTTAAAGTGATGAAGGAGAAAAACCTGCAAACAAGATTATTCTACCCAGCAAGGATCTCATTCAGATTTTATGGAGAAATTAAATCCTTTACAGACAAGCAAAAGCTGAGAGAGATCAGCACCACCAAAACAGTTTTACAACAAATGCTAAAGGAACTTCTCTAGGCAAGAAACACAAGAGAAGGAAAAGACCTACAATAAAGAACCCAAAACAATTAAGAAAATGGATATAGGAACATATATATAGATAATTACCTTAAATGTAAATGTACTAAATGCCCCCACCTAAAGACACAGATTGGCTGAATGGATACAAAAACAAGACCCATATATATGTTGTCTACAGAGACACACTTCAGACCTAGAGACACATACAGACTGAAAGTAAGGGGTTGGCAAAAGGTATTCCATGCAAATGGAAACCAAAAGAAAGCTAGAGTAGCAATTCTCATATCAGACAAAATAGACTTTAAAATAAAGACTGTTAGAAGAGACAAAGAAGAACACTACATAATGATCAAGGGATCGATCCAAGAAGAAGATATAACAATTGTAAATATTTATGCACCCAATATAGGAGCACCTCAATACATAAGGCAAATACTAACAGCCATAAAAGGGGAAACTGACAGTAACACATTCATAGTAGGGGACTTTAACACCCCACTTTCACCAATGGATAGATCATCCAAAATGAAAATAAAGAAGGAAACACAAGCGTTAAATGATACATTAAATAAGATGGACTTAGTTGATATTTATAGGACACTCCATCCAAAAACAACAGAATACACATTTTTCTCAAGTGCTCATGGAACATTCTCCAGGATAGATCATATCTTGGGTCACAAATCAAGCCTTGGTAAATTTAAGAAAATTGAAATTGTATCAAGGATCTTTTCCGACCACAACGCTATGAGACTAGATATCAATTACACGAAAAGATCTGTAAAAAATAAAACACATGGAGGCTAAACAATACACTACTTAATAACGAAGTGATCACTGAAGAAATCAAAGAAGAAATCAAAAAATACCTAGAAACAAATGAGAATGGAGACACGATGACCCAAAACCTATGCGATGCAGCAAAAGCCATTCTAAGAGGGAAGTTTATAGAAATAAAATCTTACCTTAAGAAAGAGGAAACATCTCGAATAAACAACCTAAACTTGCACCTAGAGCAATTAGAGAAAGAAGAACAAAAAACCCCCAAAGATAGCAGAAGGAAAGAAATCATAAAAATCAGATCAGAAATAAAAAGAAATGAAGGAAACGATAGGAAAGATTAATAAAACTAAAAGCTGGTTCTTTGAGAAGATAAACAAAATTGGTAAACCATTAGGCAGACTCATCAAGAAAAAAAGGGAGAAGATTCAAATCAATAAAATTAGAAATGAAAAAGGAGAAGTAACAAATGACACTGCAGAAATACAAAAGATCATGAGAGATTACTACAAGCAACTCTATGCCAATAAAATGGACAACCTGGAAGAAATGTACAAATTCTTAGGAATGCACAACCTGCCAAAACTGAATCAGGAAGAAATAGAAAATATGAACAGACCAATCATAAGCACTGAAATTGAAACTGTGATTAAAAATCTTGCAACAGGTCTTGCCTGGTGGCGCAGTGGTTGAGAGTCCGCCTGCCAATGCAGGGACACGGGTTCATGCCCCAGTCTGGACAGATCCCACATGCCGCGGAGCAGCTGGGCCCGTGAACAATGGCTGCTGAGTCTGCACGTCCGGAGGCTGTGCTCCGCAACGGGAGAGGCCAAGACAGTGAGAGGCCCACGTACCGCAAAAAAAAAAAAAAAAATCTTGCAACAAACAAAAGCCCAGGACCAGATGGCTTCACAGGCAAATTCTATCAAACATTTAGAGAAGAGATAACACCTATCCTTCTCAAACTCTTCCAAAATATAGCAGAGGGAGGAACACTCCCAAAATCATTCTATGAGACCACCATCTCCCTAATACCAAAACCAGACAAAGATGTCACAAAGAAAGAAAACTACAGGCCAATATCACTGATGAACATAGTTGCAAAAATCCTCAACAAAATACTAGCAAACAGAATTCAACAGCACATTAAAAGGATCGTACACCATGATCAATTGGGGTATATTCCAGCAATGCAAGGATTCTTCAATATACCCAAATCAATCAATGTGATACACCATATTAACAAATTGAAGGAGAAAAGCCATATGATCATCTCAATAGATGCAGAGAAAGCTTTCAACAAAATTCAACGCCCATTTATGATAAAAACACTATAGAAATTAGGCATAGAGAGAACTTTCCTCAGCATAATCAAGGGCATATATGACAAACCCACAGCCAACATCATCCTCAATGGTGAAAAACTGAAACCATTTCCACTAAGATCAGGAACAAGACAAGTTTGCCCACTCTCACCACGCTTATTCAACATAGATTTGGAAGTTTTAGCCACAGCAATCAGAGAAGAAAAGGAAATAAAAGGAATCCAAATCGGAAAAGAAGAAGTAAAGCTGTCACTATTTGCATATGACATGATACTACACATAGAGAATCCTAAAGAAGCTACCAGAAAACTACTAGAGCTAATCAATGAATTTGGTAGAGTAGTAGGATACAAAATTGAGGTGCCGAAATCTCTGGCATTCCTATACACTAATGATGAAAAATCTTAAAGTGAAATCAAGAAAACTTTCCCATTTATCACTGCAACATAAAGAATAAAATATCTAGGAATAAACCTACCTAAGGAGACAAAAGACCTGTATGCAGAAAATTATAAGACACTGATGAAAGAAATTAAAGATGATACAAATAGATGGAGAGATATACCATGTTCTTGGATTGGAAGAGTCAACATTGTGAAAATGACTCTACTACCCAAAGCAATCTACAGATTCAATGCAATCCCTATCAAACTACCACTGGCATTTTTCACAGAACTAGAACAAAAAAATTCACAATTTGTATGGAAACACAAAAGACCCTGAATAGCCAAAGCAATCTTGAGAATGAAACACGGAGCTGGAGGAATCAGGCTCCCTGACTTCAGACTATACTACAAAGCTACAGTAATAAAGATAGTATGGTACTGGCACAAAAGCAGAAAGATAGATCAATGGAACAGGATAGAAGCCCACAGATAAATCCACACACATATGGTCACCTTATCTTTGATAAAGGAGGCAGGAATGTACAGGGGATAAAGGACAGCCTCTTCAATAAGTGGTGCTGGGAAAACTGGACAGGTACATGTAAAAGTATGAAATTAGATCACTCCCTAACACCATACACAAAAAAAGCTCAAAATGGATTAAAGACCTAAATGTAAGGCCAGAAACTATCAAATTCTTAGAGGAAAACATAGGCAGAAGACTCTATGACATAAATCACAGCAAGATTCTTTTCCACCCACCTCCTAGAGAAATGGAAATAAAAATAAACGGGCCTAATGAAACTTCAAAGCTTTTGCACAGTAAAGGAAACCATAAACAAGACTAAAAGACAACCCTCAGAATAGGAGAAAATATTTGCAAATGAAGCAACTGACAAAGGCTTAATCTCCAAAATTTACAAGCAGCTCATGCAGCTCAATATCAAAAAAACAAACAACCCAATCCAAAAGTGAGCAGAAGACTTAAATAGACATTTCTCCAAAGAAGATATACAGACTGCCAACAAACACATGAAAGAATGCTCAACATCACTAATCATTAGAGAAATGAAAATTAAAACTACAGTGAGATATCATCTCACACCAGTCAGAATGGCCATCATCAAAAACTCTAGAAACAATAAATGCTGGAGAGGGTGTGGAGAAAAGGGAACCCTCTTGTACTGCTGGTGGGAATGTGAATTGGTACAGCCACTATGGAGAACAGTATGGAGGTTCCTTAAAAAACTACACATAGAACTACCATATGACCCAGCAATCCCACTACTGGGCATATACCCTGAGAAAACCATAATTCAAAAAGAGTCATGTACCAAAATGTTTGTTGCAGCTCTATTTACAATAGCCCAGAGGGAAACAACCTAACTGTCCATCATCAGATGAATGGATAAAGAAAATGTGGCACATATATACAATGGACTATTACTCAGCCATAAAAAGAAACGAAATTGAGCTCTTTGTAATGAGGTGGATGGACCTAGAGTCTGTCATACAGAGTGAAGTAAGTCAGAAAGAGAAAGACAAATACCATATGCTAACACATATATATGGAATTTAAGAAAAAAACTGTCATGAAGAACCTAGGGGTAAGACAGGAATAAAGACCCAGACCTACTAGAGAATGGACTTGAGGATATAGGGAGGGGAACGGTAAGCTGTGACAAAGCGAGAAAGTGGCATGGACATATATACACTACCAAACGTAAAATAGATAGCTAGTGGGAAGCAGCCGCATAGCACAGGGAGATCAGCTCGGTGCTCTGTGACCATCTAGAGGGTTGAGATAGGGAGGATGGGAGGGAGGGAGATGCAAGAGGGAAGAGATATGGGAACATATGTATAGGTATTACTGATTCGTTTTGTTATAAAGCAGAAACTAACACACCATGTAAAGCAATTATACTCCAATAAAGTTGTTTAAAAAAAAAAGAAAGCTGGAGTAGCAGTTATAACAGAGAAAATAGACTTTAAAATAAAGACTGTTATGAGAGCAAGGACGGAGGCTAAATAATGATCAATGGATCAATCCAAGAAAAAGATATAACAATGGTAACTATTTATGCACCCAATATAGGAGCACCTCAATACATAAGGCAGATGTTAACTGCCATAAAAGCGGAAATCGATAGTGACACAATAATAGTGGGGACTTTAAAACCCCACTTTCACCAATGGACAGATCATGCAAAATGAAAACAAATAACAAAACATAAGCTTTAAATGATACATTAAACACGATGGACTTAATTGATAGTTATAGGTCATTCCATCCAAAACCAACAGAATACACTTTCTTCTCAAGTGCTCATGGAACATTCTCCAGGATAGATCATATCTTGGTTCACAAATTAAGTCCTGGTAAATTTAAGAAAATTGAAATCATATCAAGTATCTTTTCTGACCACAACACTATGAGATTAATTACAGGATAAAAACTGTAAAAAATACAAACATATGGAGGCTAAACAATATGCTACTGAATAACAAAGAGATCACTGAAGAAATAAAAGAGGAAATAAAAAAATACCTAGAAACAAATTACAATGAAAACACGACTACCCAAAACCTATGGGATGCAGCAAAAGTAGTTCTAAGAGTGAAATTTATAGCAATATAATGAAACCTCAAGAAACAAGAACAATCTCAAATAAACAACCAAAACTTACACCTAAAGCAATTAGAGAAAGAAGAACAACAACAAAAAAAAAACCAAAGTTAGCAGAAGGAAAGAAATTGTAAGGATCAGATCAGAAATACATGAAAAAGAAATGAAGGAAACAATAGCAAAGATCAATAAAATTAAAAGCTGATTCCTTGAGAAGGTAAACAAAATTGATAAACCATTAACCAGACTCATCAGGAAAAAAACGGAAGAGACTCAAATCAATAGAATTAGAAATGAAAACGGAGAAGTAACACCTGACACTGCAGAAATACAAAGGACCAAGAGAGATTACTACCAGCAACTCCATGCCAATAAAATGGACAGCCTGGTAGAAACGGATAAATTCTTAGAAAAACACAACTTTCTGAGACTGAACCAGGAAGATATAGAAAATACAAGCAGACCAATCACAAGCACTGAAATTGAGACTGTGATTAAAAATCTTCTAACAAACTAAAGCCCAGGACCAGATGGCTTCACAGATGATTCTATCAAACATTTAGAGAAGAGCTAACACCTATCTTTCTCAAACTCTTCCAAAATATAGCAGAGACAGGAGCACTCCCTAACTCATTCTACGAGGACACCAAAACCAGACCAAGATGCCACAAAGAAAGAAAATTACAGGCTAATATCACTGATGAATGTAGATGCAAAAATCCTCAACAAAATACTAACAAACAGAATCCAACAGCACATTAAAAGGATCATACATCATGATCAAGTGGGATTTATCCCAGGAATGCAAGGATTATTCAATATATGCAAATCAATCAAAGTGATACACCATATTAACAAATTGAAGGAGAAAAACCATATTCATCTCAAAAGATGCAAAAACGGCTTCAACAAAATTCAACACCCAATTATGATAAAATCTCACCAGAAAGTAGGCATAGAGGCAACATACCTCAACATAATAAAGGCCATATATGACAAATCCACAGCCAACATCATTCTCAATGGTGAAAAACTGAAACCATTTCCATTAAGATCAGGAACATGACAAGGCTGTCCAATCTCACCAGTATTATTCAACAGAGTTCTGGAAGTTTTATACACAGCAATCAGAGAAGAAAAGGAAATAAAAGGAATCCAAATCGGAAAAGAAGAAGTAAAGCTGTTTGTCACTGTTTGCAGATGACATGATACTATACATAGAGAATCCTAAAGATGCTACCAGAAAACTACTAGAGCTAATCAATGAATTTAGTAGAGTAGTAGGATACAAAAGTAAGGTGCAGAAATCTCTTGCATTCCTGTACAATAATGATGAAAAATCTGAAAGGGAAATCAAAGAAACACTCCTATTTACCATTGCAACAAAAAGAATAAAATACCTAGGAATAAACCTACCTAAGATGACAAAAGACCTGTATGCAGAAAGTTATAAGACACTGATGAAAGAAATTAAAGATGATACAAATAGATGGAGAGATATACCATGTTCTTGGAATGGAAGAATCAACATTGTGAAAATGACTATACTCCAAAGCAATCTACAGATTCAATGCAATTCCTGTGAAACTACCAATGGGATTTTTCTCAGAACTAGAAAAAAATATTTCACAATTTGTATGGAAACACAAAAGACCCTGAATAGCCAAAGGAATCTTGAGAAAGAAAAATGGAGCTGGGGGAATCAGGCTCCTGGGCTTCAGACTATACTACAAAGCTACAGTAATAAAGATAGTATGGTACTGGCGCAAAAACAGAAATATAGATCAATGGAACACGATAGAAAGCCCAGAGATAAACCCACACATGTATGGTCACCTTATTTTTGATAAAGGAGGCAAGAATATACAATGGAGAAAAGACAGCCTCTTCAATAAGTGGTGCTGGGAAACCAGGACAGCTACATGTAAAAGAATGAAATTAGAACACTCCCTAACACCATACACAAAAATAAACTCAAAATGGATTAAAGAACTAAAGTTAAGTCCAGACACTATAAAACTCTTAGAGGAAAACATAGGCAGAACACTCTATGACATAAATCACAGCAAGATCCTTTTTGACCCAGCTCCTAGAGAAACGGAAATAAAAACAAAGATAAACAAATGGGACCTAATGAAACTTCAAAGTTTTGCACAGCAAAGGAAACCACAAACAAGACAATCAGACAACTCTCAGAATTGGAGAAAATATTTGCAAATGAACAAACTGACAGAGGATTAACCTCCAAAATTTACAAGCAGCTCATGCAACTCAATATCAAAAAACAAAAAACCCAATCCTAAAATGGGAAGAAGACCTAAATAGACATTTCTCCAAAGAGTATATACAGATTGCCAACAAACACATGAAAGAATTCTCAACGTCACTAATCATTAGAGAAATGCAAATCAAAACTACAAAATTACAACTACTACAAAAACTAACTCACCCCAGTCAGAGTGGCCATCATCAAAATATCTACAAAAAGTAAATGCTGGAGAGGGTGTGGAGAAAAGGGAACCCTCTTACACTCTTGTTGGGAATGTAAATTGATACAGTCACTGTGGAGAACAGTAGGGAGGTTCCATAAAGAACTAAAAATAGAACTATCATATGACCCAGCAATCCCACTACTGAGCATATACCCTAAGAAAACCATAATTCAAAAAGAGTCATGTTGGGGCTTCCTTGGTGGCACAGTGGTTGAGAATCTGCCTGCTAATGCAGGGGACACGGGTTCAAGCCCTGGTCTGGGAGGATCCCACATGCTGCGGAGCAACTAGGCCCGTGAGCCACAACTGAGCCTGTGCATCTGGAGCCTGTGCTCCGCAACAAGAGAGGCCGCCATAGTGAGAGGCCCATGCACCACAATGAAGTGTGGTCCCTGCTTGCCACAACTAGAGAAAGTCCTTGCACAGAAATGAAGACACAACACAGCAAAAATAAATTAATTAATTAATAAACTCCTGCCCCCAACATCTTTAAAAAAGAAAAAAAGAGTCATGTACCACAATGTTCAGTGCACCTCTATTTAAAATAGCCAGGACATGGAAGCAACCTAAGTTTCCATCTACAGATGAATGGATAAAGAAGATGTGGCACATATATAGAATGGAATATTACTCAGCCATAAAAGGAAACGAAATTGCATTATTTGTAGTGAGGTGGATGGACCTAGAATCTGTCATACAGAGTGAAGTAAGACAGCAAGAGAAAAAAAAATACCATATGCTAACACATATATATGAAATCTAAAAAAAAAAAAAGTTTCTGAGGAACCTAGAGGCAGGACAGGCATCAAGACGCAGATGTTGAGAATAGACTTGAGGACAAGGGGAAGTGGAAGTGTAAGCTGAGACGAAGAGAGAGAGTGGCATGGACTTATATATACACTACCAAATGTAAAATAGATAGCTAGTGGGAAGCAGCCACATAGCACAGGGAGATCAGCTCGGTGCTTTGTGACCACCTAGGGAGGGTGGGAGGGAGATGCAAGAGGGAGGAGATATGGGGATATATGTATATGTATAGCTGATTCACTTTGTTATAAAGCATAAACTAACACACCATTGTAAAGCAATTATACTCCAATAAAGATGTTAAAAAAAAAAAAAGGTACATCCTACTGATGGCAGTCCTGTGGGTGGGAGGGGCGCATAATCTGTAGATCCTGGATCCCAGACTCAAACTATTTCTTGAATCTCAGTGGCATTCTAACACCTGCCTTAACTCTCTCCTCCTCATTTCTTATCTAGTCTCCTGTCCTACCACCTTACAGCTGCTGGCTGGACCCACTTCAGTTGGGCCCATTAGCTGTGCAGCACTCTTTTCGTAAAGGGAGTGCCTGGTACATAAATATCTTGCCTGTCTGAAGATATCCATGGCACTGAGCACCTTAAGGATCAAGACTATGCCATCTCCATGTTTTTGTGCTCACTGGGTGAAAGAGCTAATGAACTAAGGCATGCTCAGTAGGTGCCTTGACTACCTACAAATCCATTTGCATCCGAGATAGCAAAGACAATCAAATTCTGAATTTCTACTTTGAAGAATTCATCCCCCAATAGTAAATTTGATCTTTAAAAGTAATTATTCCAGTATCACAGGTGAGCACTAATAAAATACATTTGATAATAATAATCCAAGCCATTTTTTGGCCATCCAGAGCCAAAAGTTATTGTGGTAGGAGGATACTACATGCGATTTGAAGTGGATGACCAGAATTGCCCCTTGCTAGGAATTATATGTCTGGGGCCAGACATATAATTGCCTGAGCTTTATTTTTGTCATCTGTAGGGTGGGTGGGACCACTGCATTGCTGTTCATAGAGTTTTGCAATGTCCTAAAAATGGGGGTCAAAATCACCATCATCATTCCTCACACAGTTGTTTTGTGACTCCTTAAAATTTTTTTTTTTGCAGTACGCAGGCCTCTCACTGTTGTGGCCTCTCCCGTTGCGGAGCACAGGCGCCAAACGCACAGGCCCAGTGGCCATGGCTCACGGGCCCAGCTGCTCCGCAACATGTGGGATCTTCCCGGACCGGGGCACCAGCCCGTGTCCCCTGCATCGGCAGGTGGACTCTCAACCACTGCGCCACCAGGGAAGCCCTATGAATCCTTAACATTTTAAATGCAATATTGGTAGCTCATGGACCATTTCAATTGACGTGGCATAAGTAGTTAGAGAAGGCTTAGGGGTTTGTTTGAAAGAGTAAAGACCTTAGTTTCAAACAGGTTTTAATCCTGATTTCAGAATCTTAAATTGTGTGTCTTCAGACAGGTACCTAATTTCTCTAGTCTCATTTCTATCACATGTTATAAAAATACTAATTTTACTAGATTATGAAATTTTAAAAGTAGTCAGTATATGTTTACGGAACCGTCTTTCCTGATCAACTCCTCTTTCTGATCAATATCTCTTTTTCAACCTAATAAAGAAATCTAAGGAGTGTGTTTTCAGCAATTTTTATGAAAGACATTTATTAGGCTATAAAAAACAATGTTAATATTTTTACCCACTTGTTGGGGACATGGTGTTCTATGATTTTTTTTTTATGGGTAAGCTTGTTTTCCTTCATCTTTTTTTCCTCTACTACACTCGAAGTCAGCCCAAATATGGTAACAGTAAATCATTCAGATTGGGTTAATACATGTTGTTATAGGTTTAGATACCTCTCAGTCCCCTTGCTCATCTCTGAGACAGAGAGGGAAGTAGCCAGACCTTCATTAGAATCATTGCTTTGCACATTGAACCCTTGAGTGCCACGTAATATGATCTCTATTTTCCTTACCTTTCAGAGCTCTGGCTCCAGAGAAACCACAGCTCTGTTGGTTTTTGTGCAACAGACCACAATGATGTTTTTTAACTTCGCTTAATTTTCCTTCCATCTGTTTTATTCTCCAGAAGGCACTTGTTGCTTCTCCATCTCCCGTCATTGAATTCCAAGCTTGGTAGGTTTGTTTCTTTCCTTCTTCAGTTGGGCCAAAATGCCTCCTCTGCATGTGGCTTTGACCTGTCTTGTGGACTCATCTTCCTGGACTCTAGGCCATGATTCTCTTGAGATCGCTGAAGTTTTATAATTTCATTTATGGTCATGTGGTGGTTTCCCAAATGATGAAAACTTATTTTTTAAATCAGCTTTGAAAATGTTCCATCTTGAGGTAAATTTCATAAAATGCCATAAGAACTGAGATTTCAGTTGCCTAATCTTTCTCTTTTATACTACATAACCAGTGATCTACCCAAAGCACGAGAGGCTATATTAGAACCTGTTCAGAATAATTCCTTTAAAGGAAGCAACTTAAATTGCTACAAGCTCTCTGGGCACCGTGATCTTGAATACAAATATGGGTTGGGTCAATATTGAGAGAAATTCCAATGTGTGGATATCTCAGTTAATAGAAGTGGTGTGGTATAGTTCAGTGGTCTCCAGACCATGGCACATTTGATGCCAGGAGCATAAAAATTGCTTAAGGCGGTTCACAGCAGTAAATAACATTGAAGCACACAGTGAGAAAATCATTTCATTTTCTGTTCTCTGTAATAATTATCAGGGACCATCTCTCAGTATGTAACTGGTCTTGAACACCTTGCTGGAATTTCCTAATCCCTCTTTTTAACTCAGAGAGAAAAAAGGCATCAAACTCAGAACCTCAACAGAAAACAAGAGCATATAGCTAGAATTTAGTAATGTTGCTTAGTTTAATTGTAGTTTGCATGGTTGCCTTTTACCTTTTATGATTGCCTTTGTGCTGCACTGATTTTCTATTCGTAATAGTAATATAAAGTGTCCTTATAAAACATATTTATGTGAGTAAAAAATATGAGCCAATTCAAAGTAAAATACATAAAAATACTAGTATAAGTGGTACACATATATAGTAAAGATATTGAAAGTGACACACAAATGACTGAAGTTAGGAAAATGTCATTACGGTTGAATGGATGTGAATTGGCACGCAACCAGAGACCTGATTTTAATCCTACCTCTCCTGCTTGTTACCCATATTTGTAATATGGTAGTATTTGTAAATAACTTACTCATTTACTCAGAGCCTGTGTTTCCTCACCTTTAAAACAGGGGGAAAGATCTACTCTATAAGATTATTTAAAAATAAAATATGATAATATATGAGTCCAGCCTAGTACCTGATACAGAGTAGAAACTCAATAACTGGTATCTTTCTTTTCCCTTTTATTATTGCTTTACACTTGTAACTAAAGAAAAAAAATAAAGTATTGACTAAGGATAATAGAACTATGTACCCTTTCCTAGACAGTTAATATATATTTTAGTGAGTTACAAAAATATGTTGCTGTCATTGCAACATGGACCTACTGTTGACTGCTAATTACAACTCAAAAAGCATAGGAAAAATTCTTAAGCAAGAGTTGCTGAGGAAAAGGCAGTGTGAAGTTTCCCATTTGAGTCATGTGACCCACCTCCACTGTTAAGGGCTTCCTTCTGCAACACCTCCCTTTACATCCAAAAGGTACCTCTGGAGCACTTCCTGTCTCAGAGTGGCACAGTCAGTCACCCAGATCTGCAAACCAGAAAGCTGAGGGACAGGGTTGCTCCCCACTCTTCTTTCTCTCTCTCTCTCCCTCTCTCTCTCCAGCTCTCTCTCCCTCTCTCCACCTGTTTCTACCTCTCTCCCTCCCTCCATCCTCTACAATCCTAGGCATATTCCATTATCAAGTTCTGTCTCATTAACCTTCTAAATACCCTTCACACTGATTCTATATCCACCACTTTCTCCTTAATCTATGTCTTGCCCATGGCAGTAATTTCCTAGAAGATCTACCATATTCCAATCTCTCCACCTCATTCTACCTTTCCCCCTCTAGGTTCTCCCAATCCTTCAAATGTTATATAAGATATGTTCCCTGCCTTCTCAAGTCTTATCACAAGCTACCTTCCCCTATTTCACCATCATCCATCCTTTATACACATTATGCTTCCTCTTGGCAAGCTCTATGTCCTTCCCATCTCTCTGCCCTAGTTCCCATTTAGCTACTATTCATCAGATCAGTGGTTCCTTCCTCTGCATAATCTTTCCTGATCTTTGTCCAAAACCTTCAATTAGGCCAAGGTTCTTGGTTGTACATTTTCTTTCCTTCATAACATTTATCTGTGGTTAAACTATATAAAAAATATTTGTTACTTTTCTCCCTACTAGACATAGTCCATGAGAGAATGATTATGCCTGGCTTTGCTCAGCCTTTGGTCCTCAGTACCTAATACAGTGACTGACACATAGTAAGTAATCAGTAAATATTTGTTGAATGAATGAATCAATTACTTGACCTCACCAAACTGGAATTTTTTTTGTTTTCATATTTTTAAAAAAATTTATTGTAGTAAAATGCACATAACATAAAATTTACCATTAGTAACATTTAGTATATTACACGGTTATGCAACCATCACCACTATCTAGTTCCAGAATATTTTCATCACCCCAAAATGAAACCCCATACCCATTAAGCACTCACTCCCTATTCCCTCTATCCCCAGACCATGGCAACCACTAATCTGTTTTCTGTCTCTATGAATTTGCTGACACTGGATAGTTCATATAATTAGGATCATCACCACATTGTTTTGCAGATGCCAATGGGAGTGTCTATCTCCCAATCTAGATTTACCTTTATCATTTCATAACCTATCAAGTAGCATGATGCCTTGCATGTATGGAATAAATGCTTCCTGAAATGAGTGTTTTTTTCTTTTCTAACTTATCATGCCAAAATATACACAAAATATATTTTTAGTGCTGAAAGTAAAGATTCTGCTGTATTTTCCTAGGAGGAAATTGAACTGAAGAAATATAGTACATTTAATGCTTTAGTTTTTATTATTGTATTGTATACCCAATTTACTTCCAAAAATAGTTTTGAAGCCAAAAGACAATATGATTCTGGGAAATTTAATAAGATATTAAAACAGAAATAGAGTATCAAAAACTATTAAGGCAAAACGGGAAACAAATCTATTAACCACTTATGCCAATAGATAATTACCACAATTAAGGACATCACTGAGCTTTCTGCAAATGAATGTAAGAGTAAAAAATATTATTATATGATCTTGCAAAGAATCATATCTATTTTAAACAGTGATAATTTCCTTTAATGATTCCAAAAGAAATATGCAATTTACTTTTTCATTCCTAAGTATTTATAAGTTATGAACTTGGGTTAGCAACGACTTTGCAGAATGGATTTAAAGGTAAATAGTTTTTAGCTCTACTTTCTAGGGGTTAAAGTTAGTATCTCTTCCATAAGGACATTCATGATGAGGTATCCACTAGTGCTAAAAGCTTAAGAGTCCATGCACGAACCTGGTGGAGATATTTACTTACTCAGACATCAAATCTCTATTCTATAAGCTTGTCAGACAAGCCACAATTCAAAGTTATTCCAGAGTAGCTAGTTTGCTAAGCTGAGCAATTTTGAAAATACCCACTTTCAATCACAGCAGTGGGCATAGTTTGGAAATGGGTTTCTACGAAGGCTGGTTTGAACTGCAGGTCAAGCAGAGTGACGTGTGATCATTTATATATAGGCAACATGATCATTTGTCATTATTTTGCATCACCTGGCAAAGACTGAGTCCAAAATAGTCCACCTGTTAGACATTATATTTTGATCAAAAATCAGATCACGTACACTGGTGCTTGATTGGAAAATTTACCCATGAGTCTGCAAAAATGGAGTACAGTTAAAGCTATTTTCTGTATTTGCAAAACACAGACCTTCCTTTTCTGTAGCTTGGCAGAATGCAAACTTAATGGAAGGTTCTCGTGGGAAACTTTCAGATTTGTTAAGCATTTGATGTTAACTAAAAGCACTCTGAGTCAATTGAGAGGAGCTGTAACAGACCAAATTAGAGTTTCTGGTGTACTTAGGAACAATTGCAAGGTTATTTTAGGGAAGCTGGTCTGTAAGGTTTCCTGATTTCTTTTGTCAGCACATCACCCCAGCCTTAGGGTTGGATTAAATTAAGGCCCTCCATGCTTGCTTCCCCTCCCATCCTGAGAATGATGGTAAAGGTCATAGCCACTAAAGCCACAGGGGCCTCAATGACATCCTATTTTAGTGTTAGAATTCCAAGAAGGCTTTTGTTAAAATAAACATCAAGCACTTTTAAATAAACTAAACTGATTATTAGCTGACATACTTTTTTTTCCCTCTTGAGAATGATCCATTGAAATCCAAGTCAAATGCATCCATACATTCAACAAGTATTTACTGAGCAGACCCACTAAGTGGCAGGTACTTTATTTGGGGCTAGCAATTCAATGATAAAGACTGACAAGGTCAGGACATTTAAGGAACTTACATCCTAGATGAGTCATGCATTCACTTAGTCATTGAAGATACATTCGCTGAGTATCTACTATGTTCTAGGCACTGCTCAGCCCATTAGAAAATATCACTGAACAAACTGGAACAAGCCTGCATTCCACTAGGAAGGGTCAGATAATAAGTAATAAATATAATTAATAATTAAATATAGTATGATGGAAGATGATAAGTGCTATGGAATCAAGAAAAAAATGGCAATCAGGAGAACAATATTAAATAAGGTGCTCAAGGTTGGGCTTACTGAGGAGGTGCTATTTGAACAAAGACTTAAAGGAGTTGGGGAAGTGGGCCATGCTGACAAGGAGCAAAGAGAATTCCAGGCAGTGGGAACTGCCAGTGGAAAAGCTCTATGACAGAGGCAAGCCTGGTACATTTGAGGAACTGCAAAACAGGCCAGCGTGAGTGGAGTGGAATGGAGTGAACAAGGTGGAAAGTGGTAGGAAATGAGATTAGAAAATAAGCAGAGCCAGGTAGGAAACTGAAGGGGCAAGTGGTAATTCATACAAAGCCTTGTAAGCCATTGAAAGGACTTGGGCTTTTATTCTTCGTGAAATGCAAATCAGAGGAGGGTTTGATCTGATTTGTATTTTTCAAGGATAAGTCTAGCTTCTATGTTGGGAGTATACCTTAGGGACTATCAAGGCTCAAAGCACAGAGAACTATTAGGAAGCTACTGGAGGAATCTTGGCTAGGGGCCAGGATGGTTTAGACCAGAATGGTAGCATTGAAGGTGGTGAGAAATAATCAAGTTCTAGAAGTATTTTAAAGGTAGAGCCAACAGATTTCCTGATGGATTGAATGTGAGATGGGAAATAAAGACACTTGCCTTCATTCATCCAACTACTCTTTCATTCCTTGACTCATTCCTTCACTCACCTATTAATTTACTCAGCAAGAAGTAGCTGAACCCTTTTGTGGCAGGCACTGACAGTATGGAGGTAATGCACTGTCTTAGCTCTCAAGATGTTCACAGTCTAATGGAGAAGACAGGCTTAAAAACAAAATGTGCTATAATAGATATATGGAACCAAAGAGAGAATGATCAGTTCTGCTCAGAAAAATCAGGAATTTAGGCACAAAGGAAGAGACATTTGAGTTAGGTCTTAAAGGAGGAGTGGGCATTTGTCAGCTTGTTAAAGCTGGGGAAAGCATCCCAGGCAGAGGGAACTACAGACAAAGAGGCAGGAGACAGTTTCACAAATTTGAAAATCCAAAAGTACTTTGGAGTGGCTGGTACACAGGGCACAAAGGTGAGGATGTAGAACAAAAAGGCTGGAGAGAGACATGGTATCCAATTTCAGATGAACTTAGACATCAGGCTAAACATGGTGGCCACTTTCCTTTTGGTGATGAGAAGTCATAGTAGAGGTTTAAGTAATGGAGTGGCATGGCCAGATTTGTGTTTTAGGAAAATCATTAATTTAATAGGACAAATGCATTGGAAATGTTTATAGAAAGTTATTAACAGCATAGAAGGGCTTAGTAATTTTGTGAGAACAAGTTTGGAAAAAATACAGAATCATAAACCTTTTTAACTGTGTATTAGTCAGAGTTCTCTAGAGTAATAGAACCAATAGGTTCTATTACACACACACACACACACCACACACACACACACACACACACACGTATATATGTAATATATGCATATACATATCTCTTTGTATGTCTCTTTATAGATGATATATTTTTATATATCTTGATATTATATATACACATATACATATCTATACATGGCTCATGCTATTATGAGGCTGTGAAGTCCCATGATCTATCATTTACAAGCTAGAGATTCAGAGAATTGGTGGCGTAATTTGTAGTCTAAGTCTGAAGGCCTGAGAACCATCATCACCAGTAATATAAGCTCCAGTCCGAAGGTCAAAGAAGACTGATGTCCCAGCTCTGCAATTAGGCAGAGAGAGAGAACTCTCCCTTTCTCTTTTGGTTCTATTCAGGTCCTCAAAGGATTGGATGATGCCCACCCACATGGAGAGGGCAATCTGTTTTACTTAGTCTACCTATTCAAATGCTAATCTCATTGGAAACATACCTATAGACACATTCAGAAATAATGTTTGACCAAATATGTGGGCACCCTGTGGCCCAGTAAGGTTGATACATAACATTAACTATAATACCCCATCACTAAGATACATATCAATTAGCAATAAGAGCAAAATTATTTCATCCTGAAATATAAAGCTGCCTTCTCTCAGAAAACTGGAAATGTCCACTTTAATCCTAGCAGTGAGCCATTTTTTGACATTTATAACATGAAAGGCTCTGTTGTAAGTTGACTTTGTAAGACACAACAGTAATGTGTTGCTCCCCTCCAAAGGCATGTAAATGTAAAAACAGGTTCTGGAAACTGACAGGTCTGGATATAAGTCCCAGAGTATTTTCTTATGAGTTCAGTGTTCCTCCAAGTATGGTTTCCAACCAATTTGGAATAAAATGCACATAGGAGTCCCAGTTGAAACTTACTAAATCAGAATCTTTGCATGCAGAGCCCCAGAAACATTATTTATCGACACTCCATTCATGGTTATACACAGTAGAATAGCTATGCAACCTCAGGTGGTCTATTTCTCTGGCCTCAGTTTCCTCATCCACCTAATGAGTATGACACTACTGTGTATCTCACAGGTTGTAGAGAGGAGTAAATGAGACAACTTTTTGCAAGATTTAGCACAATTCCTAGAATCTACTGGGCAGTTGATAAATAATCTATAATCAAGTAACTAAAATACAAAGTTAAATATTGTTAGTATTGTAATGGTGCAACAGCAACAACAAAAAATATAATTATAGAACTGATGAGACAGAGTTCAGTTTGGAAATGAGGAGAGCTTGAAGAGGTGTCATAGAAGGTTCCAATCTTGGTTCATGTTCCTTATGCCTGCAACATCCTTCCTCACTTTCTGTACTGATGAATAACTTCTAATCTGACACCAAACCCATTCTGATCAATATGGCCAAATAAGAAGATGTGGAGCTCACCTCTTCCCATGAACACGTGAAAAATACATCCACATATGGAACAATTCTCACTGTAAACCAACTGGAATCTGGCAGAAGGACTCCTAGAAAACAAAGGTGGTAAGAAAGATACATACATGATCAGATAGGAAGGGAAGAAAAGTAATTGGGTCAGGACTTTGGCCCCTGAGAGGAGACTCAGAGGAAAAGGGAGATTATACAGGCAGACATCTGCCTTGGGGAGTGAGCAGGTTGAGCCACAGATTGGGCGTTCCACTCCTGGGGTCTTATGCAGAGGAGACAAGCTCTCTTGACTAGTTGGAGAACAGCTCCAACAAATAGAAGGGCTGTAAGAAGCCTGGAGGAATGATTGCATGCTTGTTTGTCCCCAAGGCAGGGTGGAGAGAAGTCTGCTCCCATGATTGCCTCACTGTGCACCCTAGTTGGACCTGAGTGAAAGCTCTGGCCTCACTCACTTCACAGCATAGGGAGTCACTAGATCTGGGACTGCCAGGATCTGGGAAAAGAACTGAACTTGAGATGCAGCAATGACCGAGTCCTGGGGTGGAGCTTGGATAGGGCAGTGGTGGCCAATGTTGGCACTCACTCAAGCAGTGCCTTAGAAGCCACCCAGATCTCTGACAGCAGCCACTCTACCACAACTAAATTTCCAACACATGCTGAGAGTCCATGCAGGCCACCACCAGCCCAGCAGAGCAGCCCCACAACAAGGCTGGGGCAGTGGAGGCAGGGGGAAGTCATCAGCAAATGTCCCAGTGTGGGGAGAGGGAAAAAAAAAAAAAACACTTAAAGAAAACACAGCCAGCTTTAGCCAGACCCTCAAGGTTTCTGCTCTAGTAATTTGGGAACAGACGCTACCCATGACAGTGTGGTAACAGCCACTGAGCAGAGAGGAAGTCCTGCCTCACACTCAGTGCCAGCTCTAGCACCTCCATCTCCAGTTCCCACCTTTACCAAGGTGATAGCTGCCAGCAAACCCTGAGAAAAGACATGAATAGAGTCCACATCAAATCCAGGCCTCCCACCAAAGGCATTGCATACACACTGTCTGCATAGGGATGCTCCCACATGAGAACACTCCTTTAAGATCACTGTAGGTAAGTGTTTCACCTAAATTCATAGAATCAGAGAACATTAAGCAAAATTAAAAGGCAGAGGAACTACTCTCAACTGAAAGAGCAAGAGAAAATCACTGAAAAAATAATAAGACAAAAATAAATAATTTATCAGATGAAAAATTCAAAACATTAGTAATAAAAATGTTAATTAGGGAAAAGAATTAATCTAAACATGGATTATATCAAAAAGGAACCAGAAAATATAGAAAAGACTCAATCAGAAATAAACAATTCAATAGTTGAAATAAGAACCACACTAGAAAGAATGAATAACAGACTAAGTGTTACAGAAAAACACATAAGTGATCTGGAATATAGAATAATGGAAATCACCCAATTAGAACAGGCAGAAAGAAAAAAGAAATTTAATGAAAGCAATTTAATAGATCTGTATGATAACATTAAACATTCCAATATTGACATTATAGGGGTTTCAGAAACAGAAGAGAGAGAGAGGGGATCAAAAATGTATTTGAAGAAATTATGGCTGAAAACTTCCTAAACCTGAAGAAGGAAACACATATCCAGCTCCTGGAAGCACAGAAGGTCCCAAACAAGATGAGCCCAAACAGACTCACACCAAGATACAGAATAATTAAAATGGCAAAAGTTAAAAAGAGGTTTCACTCTCCCAGACTATACTACAAAACTACAGTAATCAAAACAGCATGATACTGGCACAAAAACAGAGATCAATGGAACAGAATAGAGAGCACTGAAATAAACCCACACAATTGACCCTATGGTCAATTAATCTATGACAAAGGAGGTAAGAATATACACCGGAGAAAAGACAGTCTCTTCAGCAAGTGGTGTTGGGAAAACTAAACTGCTACATGTAAAACAATGAGATTAGAAAATTTTCTCACATCATATATAAAAATAAATTCAAAATGGATTAAAGACCTAAATGTAAAACCTGAAACCATAAAACCCCTAGGAAAGAACAGAGGCAGAACACACTTTGACATAAATCCTAGCAATATTTTCTTGGATCTATCTCCTAAGGTAAAAGAAATAAAACAAAAATAAACAAATGAGATCTAATTAAACTTAAAAACTTTTGCACAGCAAAGGAAACCATCAACAAAATGAAAAGACAATCTATGGAATGGGAAAAAATATTTGCAAATGATATGACCAATAAGGGGTTAATATCTAAAATATAAAACAACTCATACAACTCAATATCAAAAACACAACCCAAACAAAAAATGGTCAGAAGACATATATAGACATTTTTCCAAAGAAGACATACAGACAGACAACAGACACATGAAAAGAGGCTTAACATTGCTAATTATTAGAGAAATGGAAATCAAAACCACCATGAGATATCACCTCACACCTGTTAAAATGGCTATCATCAAAAAGTCTGCAAGTAACAAATGTTGGAGAGGATGCAGATATAAGGGAACCCTTGTACACTACTGGTGAAAATGTAAGTTGGTTGAAGCAACAATGGAAACTAGTATGGAGTGTCCTCAAAAAACTAAAAATAGAACTATCCTATGATCTAGCAATTCTACTCCTGGGTATATATCCAGAAAAAAAACAAAAATACTAATTCAAAAAGATTTGTGCACCCCAATGTTCATAGCAGCACTATTTACAATAGCCAAGATTAGGAAGCAACCCAAGTGCCCATCAACTTACCAATGGATAAAGAAGTGTTGTATATTTATAAAACACTATATATATATATATATATATATATATATATATATTATATATATATATATAAAATGGAATATTACTCAGCCATAAAAAAGAATAAAATTCTGCCATTTGTACCAATGTGGATGGACCTAGTTAACATTATGCTTAGTGAAATAAGTCAGCCAAAAACAGATACTGTATGATATCACTTATATGTACAACCTAAAATATAATACAGGGCTTCCCTGGTGGCACAGTGGTTGAGAGTCCGCCTGCCAATGCAGGGGACACGGGTTCGTGTCCCGGTCCGGGAAGATCCCACATGCCGCGGAGCGGCTGGGCCCATGAACCATGGCCATTGAGCCTGCGCGTCCGAAGCCTGTGCTCCGCAACGGGAGAGGCCACAATAGTGAGAGGCCCACATACCGCAAAAATAATAATAATAATAAATAAAATATAATACAAATGAATATATATGAAAAACAGAAAAACAATCACAGATATAGGAAACAAACTAGTGGTTACCAAGTGGGAGAGGGAAGTGGGGAGGGGAGAATTAGGGTTATAGGATTAAGGGGACAGCAGGACAAGATGGCAAGAGTAGAAGGAAGTGAGTTCACCCCTTCTAACAGAAACACCAAAATCACAACTAACTGTTGAACAACCACTGACAATAAAATGCTGGAACCTACCAAAAAAGATAACCTATATCCAAAGACAAAGAAGAAGCCACAACAAGATGGTAAGAGGGGCGCAATCCCAATGAAATCAAATCCTGTACACGCCTTGTAGGCGATCCACAAACTAGAAAACAACAATTATATCACTGAAGTTTTCCCAGAGGAGTGAAAGTCCTGAGCCCCACATCAGGCTCCCCAGCCTGAGGGTCTGGCAATGGGAGGAGGAGCCCCTAGAGAATCTGGCTTTGAAAGCCAGCAGGGTTTGATCGCAGGAATTCTGTAGGACTAGGGGAAACAGAAATTCCACTCTTGGAGGGCACACACAGGGTCTTGTGCACAGCAGGGGAAGAAAGCGGTGACCTCATAAGAGACTGGGCCAGACCTACCTGCTAGGGCTATAGGATTAAGAGATATAAACTACTACATATACAATAGATAAGCAACAAACATATTGTATAGCACAGGGAATTATAGTCATTATCTTGTAGTAACTTTTAATGGATTATAATCTGTATAAATACTGAATCACTATGTTGTACACCTGAAACTAATATAATATTGTAAATCAACTATACTTCAGTTAAAAAGCAAACAAACAAAAAAACAAACCCAGATACTTTCCTCCGGCAACACTTTCATCTAGGCTGAGCAGGTGGTGACCTCTCCTGAGCCACCACAGCACTCTGACATTGCATTACTCTGTGCTATGCATGGGGTGGGGGTGGTCAGGATGGCACTTCATGGCCATGTGGACATGCTCTGACCATATCTATCACTCCTCTTAGACTGTGAGCTTCTTGAGAAAAGGACCTGATCTTCTATCTTCATTTTATATCCTCAGGGCCTCTCATACTATTTGATGCAAGCCTGAGTACTCCTTAATATCTGTTGACCTGAACTGAGGTCAAACCTCATTGTGGGCCTGATGATTACTTAGGGATCTGAAATAAAGAGATGGGGGATAGGATATTCCATATAGGCTATGGCAATTAACAAAGGCATGGCAGAGGAATAGGGACGTGTGTGTGTGGAGGAAATACAGCAAAAAGATGCTGTCTGATAGTGTGTGGTCAGGGTACAGCATGTGTAACTGAATGGGCTATGAGATAAAGGTTGGCAGAAGTGTTGGTTAAGAAGTTATACTCCATATAAAATGATCATCTGTTGGTGGGTTGGATAAAGGGGGCATGATCAACGCTGTGTTTGGAGAAATATCTGGAGGATTAGAATGAAAGTGGAAGTAGGGAGATGCATTTCAGAAAAACTGCTCAAGCAGAAATGAAACACCTGTTAAAGCTCAACATCACTAATCATTAGAGAAATGAAAATCAAAACTACCAAACTACAACTACTACAAAAACTACCTCACACCAGTCAGAATGGCTATCATCAAAAAATCTACAAAAAATCAATGCTGGAGAGGGTGTGGAGAAAAGGGAACTCTCTTGCAATGTTGGTGGGAATGTAAATTGATGGAGAACAGTAGGGAGGTTCCTTAAAAAACTAAAAATAGAACTACCGTACAACCCAGCAATCCCACTATTGGGAATATACCCTGGGAAAACCATAATTCAAAAAGAGTCATGTACCACAATGTTCATTGCAGCCCTATGTACAATAGCCAGGATATGGAAGAACCTAAGTGTCCAACAACAGATGAATGGATAAAGAAGATGTGGCACATATATACAATGGAATATTACTCAGCCATAAAAAGAAATGAAATTGCGTTATTTGTAGTGAGGTGGATGGACCTAGAGACTGTCATACAGAGTGAAGTAAGTCAGAAAGAGAAAAACAAATACAGTATGCTAACACATATATATGGAATCTTTAAAAAAAATGGTTCTGAAGAACCTAGGGGCAGGACAGGAATAAAGACACAGATGTAGAGAATGGACGTGAGGACACGGGGAGGGGGAAGTGTAAGCTGGGACTAAGTGAGAGAGTGGCATTGACATATACACACTACCAAATGTAAAACAGATAGCTAGTGGGAAGCAGCTGCATAGCACAGGGAGATCAGCTTGGTGTTTTGTGACCACCTAGAGGGGTGGGTGGGATAAGGAGGTTGAGAGGGAGACTCAAGAGGGAGGAGATATGGGGATATGTGTACACGTATGGCTGATTCACTTTGTAATGCAGCTGAAGCTAGCACACCATTGTGAAGCAATTATACTTCAATAAGGTTGTTAAAAAAAAAAGTTTGGGCTTCCCTGGTGGTGCAGTGGTTGAGAATCTGCCTGCTAATGCAGGGGACATAGGTTTGGGCCCTGGTCTGGGATGATCCCACATACCGTGGAGCAACTAGGCCCATGAGCCACAACTACTGAGCCTGCACGTCTGGACCCTGTGCTCCGCAACAAGAGAGACCCACGCACCGCAATGAAGAGTGGCCCCGCTTGCCACACTAGAGAAAGCCGTCACACAGAAACGAAGACCCAACACAGCAAAAATAAATTAATTAATCAATAAACTCCTAATATCTTCTTAAAAAGAAAGAAAAAAAAAGTTTGTCCACATCAGCTTGATACAAATTAGCTGGCCCTGACTCAAAAACTTTTGCAAGACCAATAAATGAAGACTGAGAATGTTTCTTGGAGCCTCATTTATTTTGTTCCATCATGTTTCGTAATTGTTACTGTTGATTGTCCTCCTCTAAAACCAACCAGGGCAGGTTGCATGAGACCACTGGATTTTTCTCATTCTGTTTAGTAATTTTTTGCTGTGTAATCTTGAGACTACATCTGAGAAGCTGGAAATTACTCAGGTGATTTTCTTATTCTTTTTTAAAAGAACGAAGACAATACTCTCTTTTTATTCATCAGAGAAAGCCCTGCTGCTATTAGTCTGTGCAAACAGTTTACTGAAGCTTGGAATTTAGCACTCAGGGAATTGTTTAAATTGTATTGGAGCATCACATCCTCCCCTGGTGTCTTGCCAAAGGAAAGAATTCAAGAAATATTTATTGAAATAATAAGTTAATAATTCACTACATACACAGGTTATTCAGTACAGACTCCAAAAGAGTTATGTCTTATTATTGGGACTAAACTAGCCATAGAGGAAAGGTAATCTAGGTTTGTCCTAAAATAAAACAAAATAAAACAGCAAAAAATTAAAAAATAAGCTTCAAAGTTGTCAAGTTATTTAGCAAGTAACACAACTCTCTGCCAGAATAAGTCCAATATTTTTTTAAAGAAATATAGCAAAATGCAGCATTCGACAAGGTAAAATTCAGAATATCCAGCATCCACCCTAAGTAACTAGGTAGGCAATAAGGCAGAAAAAAAATTTTAAAAAGGCTTATAATCCACAGAAAAATTTGTCAATAGAAATAAACCAAGAAATAACATAGGTGATGGAACCAGCAAACATGAATACTAAAAGAGCTCTTACAAATATGTTCAATGTACAAAGCTTTAAAGAAAAATGTGAATACAATGAGGGAACATATTTTTAAAAGAACCAAATGTAATTTCTAGAGATTAAAAAATACAATATCTGAACTATAATTTTCACTGGATGGGCTTAGTAGAAAATTAAACTTTTTCCTCAGTGGAAGAAAAACATTGTTGATTCTCAACATTATTAGTCATCATGAGATAACACTACACAAGCTAAAATTAAAAAGATTAACAATACCAAGCATTGTTGAGTATGTACGGTAACTAGAGCCTTCATAAATCACTGCTATTAATATAAAATCTACAACATTTTAGAGAAACTTTTGGTGGTTCCTTAAATAACTAAACACGCAGTTACTGTACAACCTAACAATTCAACCCTTGGGTGTTTATCCATGAAAAATGAATATATCTGCTACAAACACTTGTACAAAATTATTTCTGGAAGCATTATTCTTAATAAACCAAAATCTGGAAACAACAAATAAGTTCATGAAAAGCCAAATAGATAAACAAATTGTGGTATATCTATAAAATGAAATATTAATTAGAAATAAAAAGCAATGAACTATGATATAGGTAACAACATAGATAAATCTCAAAATCATTATGCTGAACAAAAGAAGCCAGACAGAATAGTATGATTTCATTTATACAAAACTCTAGAAAAAACATATATTTTATAGTGACAGAAAACAGATCAGTGATTGCACAGGGTCAGGTGAAGGTGGGAAATTGAATAAGAAGAGATACAAGAGGTGATGGAAATATTTTATATATCAGTTGTGGTAGTTACATAAGTATACAGATTTGTCAAAGCTTGTCAAATTGTACACTTTAAATGGGTGCATTTTTTGTATGTAAATTATTCCTCAGTAAAGTTGATTTAAAACAATATAAAATTATGTTGTCATGTATCCAAGTCTGTTCAAGAAAACCCAATGTAATTATTAATAGTGTATCTCTTTACTGTCAAGATTATAACCCTACATATAAGTGACAAAGGGCTTATAGGCTTAATAAATAAAGACAGACAACCAATAGAAAAATAGTCAAGACACTCAAAGAGGTACTTCACAACAGAGGACATCCAAATGGCCACCAAATGTATAAAAAATAATCAGGGAAATGCTAATTAGTATCTCAATTCCATCATACACCCATCAATATGATTAAAATTAAAAACACTGATTATGCCAAGTGTTGCCACACTTGTGAAGCAAGTGGAATTCTCAATTACTGCCTATGAGTCTGTAAATTAATGTGACTATTGAGAAAACCTGTAATTGCCTATAAAAATTGAATATAAACATATCCTATGATGCATCAGTTCCATACCTAATCATATATAAATCTGAAGTGCATGGGTGCATTAAAGTATCTGTATAAGAATGTTTAAAAACCATTATTCATAATTGTGTCAAATTGGAAACAACCAAAAGCCCATAAACTGTATTAATTGATAAATGAGTTGTAGTTGATTCACATAGTAGAATATTTTATTCAGTAATGGTATAGGAAGCCAGGATAGTGATTACTTTTAAAGGAGGGTGGAGTAGTAATTGGGAGAAGGGGACTTCTGAGATAGAGATCATATTCTGTTTCTTGACCTGGGTTGTGCTTACATGGATATGTTCAGCTTATGATAAATAGTTTAGCATTATACTTAAGTTCATGTACTTGCTTCATGCATATTTTATGCTCACATATTTAAAAATTAGAGATTAAAAGATGGCAGATCATCATCAATATCTCTTATGTCTAGTTGACTTTTTTTACTTTCAGTGTCTGTTCTTCTATCAGTAGATCATATCATAAACCACAAAAATAATTCTCTTCAGAAAAATTCTTATCTTAATCAGTTTTTGTTTCTGACATTATATAAGTCAGGTTACCTGGAACAATATTTCTGATAAAAACACTGTACAAACTTGAAGTAAATATGAATAAATATATTTTAAATGCATTCTTCATACATCTATGTGTGTGTAGAATTATATTACTTGTAGCATACAAATGCTTTTACTAAGAACAATTATAAAAGCTAAATAAATTTTTAAAATAGCTCATGAAAAGGTATCAGAAAACCACTAAAGAAATGAAGACTTTGGCAGCCAAAATTATGAAAAAGGAGAACCACAGAGAGGTGGGATGATACACTGTATCTGATCTTTCTTTAGGGACAATTTCCACTTCTGGTTTGAGAGTAAGAGGATGAGAATCTGGATAAAAGATCACTGTCAATGGTCAGAGAAACCAGCAGAACTTTCATGGGAAAACACATGGCCAGTTTTCCTTTTTAGACATTTGCCAAGTTCTGAGACTACGCAGAAAGCCCCTGAAAAGGAGACTGGAGTTTTTTGCAGTCTTTCCATGTTGAAAAGACCAATATCAGAATTTAGCACCCATTAGAAGGAGGGACACTGGTGAACACACTAGGATTTTAGTTGAAAGTCCTAAGGAGCTATGCCCTAGGAACAAAGGCCAAGCAGGGTAGATATGTACTTTCCAAATAGCAACCCACATTTAACTCAGATAAATATTTGGTTGGACTTACATGCTCACTCACCACTCTCTATGCCTAGTACACAAAAGGGTAAACTATCTCTGGAGAAAAATGCCATCATTTGCATGGTTTGTTATACACAATGTCTGACATTCAGTGAAAACTTACTAGACATGTTTTCAAATAGGATACTACGTCGAAAACCAACAGTGAAAACAAAACAAAAACAATATCAGATGCACAGGCGATCCAGATATTGGAGTTAATCAGGCAAGGATATTAACTGTGATCAACATCTCCCCCAATTACAGAAAAAGATAAATAAAAAAATGATGTGATAGAGAATTTCACCAAGAATCAAGCTCTAAAAATGGATTGCTGAGCTGCCAAAAATGAAGAAATTTGAAGAAGCCAAACATGAAGGTAAAGCTGAAATTGTGGGATATAATATGCACTCTATACATTTTTATCATGTGTAAAATGTTTCTGTAACATTTTGGTGGCTTTAAACTTGTTTGGTTTTGACAATTGTGCAATGTATAGGAATCAAGAGATTGAAGTTTAGCGTGTAGTATGGTCTGAATTGTGACCCCACCTAAAATTCTTATGTTGAAGCCGTATCCCCCAATGTGACCTCATTTGGAGACAGGGCTTTTAGGAGGCAATTAAGGTTAAATGAGGCCATAAGGGTCCTAATTCAATAGGATTGCCAGCCTTATAAGAAAAGAGAGAGTTTAATCTCTCTAGTCACCATGTGAGGACACCATGAGAAGGCAGACATCTCCAACCAGGAAAAGAATTCTCACCAGAAACCAACCATACTGGCACTCTGAACTGACATCCGGCTCTAGAAATGTGAGGAAGTGAATTTCTGTAGTTTAAGCCACCCTATCTGTGGTGTCTTGTTATGGCAACTTGAGATGACTAATACAGGGTATAGGCAAAGTTAGAAATTTAATAGGAGGTTGGGCCCACATATAAATCTAGACCATCAGAGAACTACACCCTCAGTGGAAGGGAAAATGAAGAATAAATAAACTTCTTAGTAGAGGAGAGCAAGGAGATATGCCTGTGACTTGATTCATAATCCAAAGGAAAAAAGAAAGAGAATGTTAATACAAGTCAATTATCAGATGAATTTTTCAATCCTAATTTCTGCTACTTTGTAGGCCGAAACACCTAATGAAAATAATTTAGTTTGAAGTGGTCTTGAGTTATAGTGAACTAAAACAATTAGCAGAACCATATGCAAACCTTCTCAGAAAATATAAAAACTCAGTCCATGCTGCTAAATACTACCACACATAAAATTCCAAGAAAAATATGCTCCAAGTAAAAGACAAAAAAACAAAAAGGAAACAGAGTACTGAGAATGAAAGTCAACATAAAAAGTAGATTATTAGAACTATTCAATATTTATATAAAATAAGAATGTTTAATATTTTTCAAAAAGTTTAAAGAGGCTTAAATATAAGCAAGGAATAAGAAATGGGAGAAATGACTAAGTATATTTGGAAAAGTACCAAAAATAACTTATGAAAATGGAAAATATAATTATTAAAACTAAAACTTTAATGAATGTTTTTTCTGCAGAAAAAATTAGTGGACTAGATGATTAAGCCAAAAATGTTACCTAAAATGAGCCCAGAGATATGAAATTAAAATAAAATAAAAAGGAAAAATATGAAAGAGAGATTAAGGTGTATAGAAGATTATTGGAAAGGTCTAACATATGAATAATAAGAGTTCCAAATAGAAACAAGAGAAAGAAAGGAAATAATATTCAATTATATAATGGCTGAGCATTTTTCAACAAGAGAAAGAAAGGAAATAATATTTAATTATATAATGGCTGAGCATTTTTCAGAATGTGGAAGAACAAACAATATACTGCTCATAGAAGTATGAATTTTGGCACACATTTTGGTATAATCTAATAGAGTTAAATGTGATTATTCCTTATAACTCATTAATTTTACTCCAATGATCTATACCTTAGACAAATTCTTACACATGTACATTACAAGATATGTCCAATACTCTTCATAGGAGTGCTTGCTGTTCATAATAATTTGTGAGGTATATTCATACAGTAGAATACCACACAACAAAAATAAATGCATTATCAAGGATTAAACTTGAAAATATTAGAAAGCAACTCAAAAGAATACATACCATACAATTTCATTTTATGAAATGCAAAACAATAATCTTTATAGAAATCTATATATCAGATGGCCCCACACACAAAGATCACTATTGTTAAGTTATTATTGCATGCCTACCCACTCTTTGTTCTATAGTCCCATAAATAAATAACTAACTAAATAAATAACACACACACACACTCATTATACACCACATATTACATCCACACACAATTTTTTAAAAGTTTGCGACCATACTATATATATTTTTATAACCTTCTTGATTCACTTAGAATAAATTATAAACAGTTTCTCATGTCAAAAAAAATCTGTAAATGATTTTATTGGCCACATAGAATTGTAGCATATGGATGTACCATACTTAACCAATCTTTTACTATTCAACATTTAATTGATTCAAACATTCTTCCATAATAAGTAACATTGAAATAATGCATATCCTTATACATAAATTTTTATGTTATGTCATTTTTTATTTCAATAGGACAAAGTCCTCTCAGTAGAATAGCTTGTTGAATGCTTATTACACTATACACTGCCACCAGCAATATGAAAGTAATCACATCCCTAATAGCTTTTCTAGATACTAATGCTTATTTAATTTTTATCAATTTGATAGGTGAAAAATGGCATTGAGCTGTTTTAACTTATTCTCCTTTTCGATCTCTAGTGAGATTGAAACTTTTCATATATAAACGGGTCTTTTTATTCTTTTATAAATAGCTTGCACATTTATTTTGCCTACTTGTATATTTAACTTACATATTTATCTTGTCTATTTTTCTTCTGGATAGGCAGCTTTGCAAAAACAATGTGAAACATATGTGTGTATGTGTATATGTTTATGTGCATTTGCTGAAACAATTTTGTAATAGACTATTGTTTTCTAGCATCAGATTTGGCCATGCCTCCATGCCAGGTAAACCAAGAAATTGTCACTTGCCTTTTTTTATTTTTTATTTTTTTGTGGTACGCAGGCCTCTCACTGTTGTGGCCTCTCCCGTTGCGGAGCACAGGCTCCAGACGCGCAGGCTCAGCGGCCATGGCTCATGGGCCTAGCCGCTCTGCGGCATGTGGGATCTTCCCGGACCGGGACACGAACCCGTGTCCCCTGCATCGGCAGGCGGACTCTCAACCACTGCGCCACCAGGGAAGCCCACTTGTCTTGTTTTTGATGCTGTTGCCTGCCATGCCCTTTTGGTGAACTTTTCCACATACCCTGGGGCCACTAGGCAGAACTTCTTTCTCATGCTGTAGGCCAGGGATTAACAAACTGAAAAGGGGGGCAAAGTCTTGCCTGTCACCTATTTCTGTATGACTTTCAAGCAAAGAAAACATTTTAAATAGTTGTGGAGAAAAATGAAAAGAAGAATCATGTTTCATGACATGAAAATTATGTGAAATTCAAATCTCAGTAACCATAAATAAAATTTTATTGGAACACAGATATACTCTGTTCTATCATCCATGGCTGCTTTCATGCTACAATGGCAGAGGTGAATAACTGCTACAGACACCACTTAGTCAGCAAAGCCTAAGATACTTATTATTTGGCTCTTTACAGAAGAAGTTTGCTGGCCCTTGCTCTAGATTCATACCTTCAAAAGGAATAATAAGTAACATATTCCATCTCTAATATGTCTCTTCTTCATCATTAGCTCTCACCTATATTAGGGCTGTTAATGGGATTTTGCCATAAACTTACTTATTGCTATAATGCTGGACATCTTTATCAGAAAGAATAGATTTGAGCCATTTCTTATTTCAATCCAACTCCAGAAATTCCTTGAGGCATCTGCAATATAAAAGGCATCCTTCTTTATTTTGGCTTTGTGCATCTTTTTACCCATTTTAAATTCCTTTGACCATTTTAATAACAGTTTGGTAGTAAGAAGAAACTGATCTTACTTAGCTCATGGCTATTTATATAGTGATTTAAATGGGGGTTTTAACCAGGGATATCACACACTCTACAACTGGTATGGATCCTCTCCCATCCCATGATAATCACTATTGTTTGAGAATGTGTTTGGGAATGGAAAACAAGTTAGGAAGCAATGATCAAAGTTTAAGTGAAAGAGATACCTGATTCCTTACCTAAGTTTATCTCACTAATATTTTGCAAGGGAGAAAGAACAGTATTTCTGAATCACTGGCTAGCAATTGTTTTCAGTTAATTGTTAAATCCAATGACTAGTCTGAGTAAGAAAGAAACGCCATGTCCTTAGCCCATGGCAGTGGCCTCCACACTGTTTAGTAAAGTGCAAATCCCATAGATGTAATAATTGGTATAGACAGAACCAGATTGACAGGATGCCAGACTGAGGTTACTTGGCTCACCAATATATAAGGCACACTAAAGCATCAGTTAAAAGAAAAAATGAGATTGAGAAAATGTTACCTACAAGAGCTTATCTCAAAGAAAATACTAGATGTTCCTGAAAGGAATACTTTGATAAGTCACCTGGATCATTCTTAAGTAACAAAAGATGATTACTAAACTTCCTTCTAAGGATGGTGGGTCCATTTTGCAGCAGGGCTATTGTTTTGCTAAGGGAGTTATGTGAATAAATAGCTGTAATGCTCCTTTTCATCTTTCTCCCTTGCACCTTTAAGAGATATTCTTAAAATAGATTTTTATATCAGTTTGAATGGGCATCAGCTTTTCAGCCTCCAAGTCACCCACATAGCATACCAGTCTGGGGAAAGGAGATCTCCATACAAATCTATTGAAATACCCATCCTGGCATTTTAACGTTCAGTAAAGGAGTTTGATGGGCTATTGTTTCCCACAGAATCATAGTACAAAATACTTTAAAATAACATTGCTCCCAGGCCATACTTAACAATGTTACATAAGAAAATCATGACATGGCCCAATGAGAAATCAATTTTCATTTGCATCCCTTTCTGCAAAATCAGTATCTTTTAATAACAAGATCATTGGCAAGAAGGAAGGGTACACCAGACAGACACACAGTTAGAGAGACAAAAAATGGATCCCTGGAGTTAAATCATGCAGAAAACATTTTGTAAAGCATGTTGAAATAAAATTAAAGACTATGCTCAAAGTCAGTCAAGTGCTACTATAGGGAGTAAAAGCTGTCAATAGGTTCAAAGGTAGTTTTGTGTAAGTGTTGATGCTGGAGCTGCTGCAGCCATTTTGCAACCCTGCAGAGACAAGCTTGAGGAAAAAAGTCAACTGAATTACAAAATAACAAATGAGTAGGGGTGCTCGTGTTGGGCTGGTATGGTTTTACTTGGGGCTGCGGGAACCTGGTAGTGCAGCTGCAGCCTTGGCGAAGCTGGGAGAAACCAAGTGGAGGGACGAGCCAAGGACTGAGGTGAAGAAACTGATGCTAATAAAAAGTTATATAGGTTAACTTCTGAACAATCATCGACAGGAAGACACTGGAACACACCAAAAAAGATACCCCCACACCCAAAGACAAAGGAGAAGCCACAATGAGATGGTAGGAGGGGCGCAATCACAATAAAATCAAATCCCATAACTGCTGGGTGGGTGACTCACAAACTGGAGAACTTATACCACAGAAGTCCACCCACTGGAGTGAAGGTTCTGAGCCCCACGTCAGGCTTCCCAACCTGGGGGTCCAGCACTGGGAGGAGGAATTCCTAGAGAATCAGACTTTGAGGGGTAGCGAGATTTGATTGCAGGACTTTGACAGGACTGGGGGGAAAAGAGACTCCACGCTTGGAGGGCAGACACAAAGTAGTGTGTGCATCGGGACCCAGGGGAAGGAGCACTGACCCCATAGGAGACTGAACCAGACCTACCTGCTACTGTTGGAGGGTCCCCTGCAGAGGCAGTGGGGTGGGGGGAGCTGTGTCTCACCGTGAGCACAAGGACACTGGCAGCAGAAGTTCTGGGAAGTACTCCTTGGTGTGAGCCCTCCCAGAGTCTGCCATTAGCTCCACAAAAGAGCCCAAGTAGACTCCAGTGTTGGGTCTCCTCAGGCCAAACAATGGACAGGGAGGGAACCCAGCCCCACCCATCAGCAGACAAGCAGATTAAAGTTTTACTGAGCTCTGCCCACCACAGCAATAGCCAGCTCTACCCACCACCAGTACCTCCCCCCCCCCCATCAGGAAGCTTGCACAAGCCTCTTAGGTAGCTTCATCCACCAGAGGGTAGAAAGCAGAAGTGAGAACTACAATCCTGCAGCCTGTGGAAGGAAAACCACATTAACAGAAAGATAGACAAGATGAAGAGGCAGAGGGAGGGATGAAGGAACAAGATAAAACCCCAGAAAAACAACTAAATGAAGTGTAGATAAGCAACCTTCCAGAAAAAGAATTCAGAACAATGATAGCGAAGATGGTCTAGGACCTTAGAAAAAGAATGGAGGCAAAGATCAAGAAGATGCAAGAAATCTTTAACAATGATCTAGAATAATTAAAGAACAAAAAAACAGAGATAAACAATACTATAACTGAAATGATAAATATACTAGAAGGAATCAATAGCAGAATAACTGAGATAGAAGAACGGATAAGTGACCTGAAAGACAGAATGGTGGAATTCACTACTGAAGAACAGAATAAAGAAAAAAAAATGAAAAGAAATGAAGACAGCCTAAGAGACCTCTGGGACAACATTAAACACAACAACATTCACATTATAGGGATCCCAGAAGAAGAAGAGAGAGAGAAAGGACCTGAGAAAATATTTGAAGAGATTATAGTCGAAAACATACTAACATGGGAAAGGAAATAGCCACCCAAGTCCAGAGAAGAGAGTATAGCCACCCAAGTCCAGAAGCGCAGAGAGTCCCATACAGGATAAACCCAAGGAGAAATGTGCTGAGACACACAGTGATCAAATTGGCAAAAAATAAAGACAAAGAAAAATTACTGAAAGCAGCAAGGGAAAAATGACAAATAACATACAAGGGAACTCACATAAGGTTAACAGCTGATTTCTCAGCAGAAACTACAAGACAGAAGGGAGTGACATGATATATTTAAAGTGATGGAAAGGAAGAACCTACAACCAAGATTACTCTCTCTGGCAAGGATCTCATTCAGATTTGATGGAGAAATCAAAAGCTTTACAGACAAGCAAAAGCTAAGAGAATTCAGCGCCACCAAACCAGCTCTACAACAAACACTAAAGGAACTTCTCTAAGTGGGAAACACAAGAGAAGAAAAGGATCTACAAAAACAAACCACAAACAATTAAGAAAATGGTCATAGAAACATACATATCGATAACTACCTTAAACATGAATGGATTAAATACCCCAACAAAGAGACACAGGCTCACTGAATGAATATAAAAATAAGACCCATATATATGCTGTCTACAAGAGACCCACTTCCGAACTAGGGAAACATACACACTGAAAGTGAGGGGGTGGAAAAATGTATTCCATGCAAATGGAAATCAAAAGAAAGCTGGAGTAGCAATTCTCATATCAGACAAAATAGACTTTAAAATAAAGAATGTTACAAGAGAAAAGGAAGGACACTACATAGTGATCAAGGGATCAATCCAAGAAGAAGATACAACAATTATAAATACATATGCACCCAACATAGGAGCACCTCAATACATAAGGCAACTGCTAACAGCTATAAAAGGGGAAATCTACAATAACACAATAATAGTAGGGGACTTTAACACCCCACTTACACCACAGACAGATCATTCAAACAGAAAATTAATAAGGAAACACAAGCTTTAAATGACACAATAGACCAGATATATTTAATTGATATTTATAGGACATTCCATCAAAAACAGCAGATTACACTTTTGTCTCAAGTCCGCACAGAACATTCTCCAGGATAGATCACATCTTGGGTCACAAATCAAGCCTTGGTAAATTTAAGAAAATTGAAATCATATCAAGTATCTTTTCTGACCACAATGCTATGAGATTACAAATCAATTACAGGGGAAAAAAATGTAAAAAACTCAAACACATGGAGGCTAAACAATACATTACTAAATAACCAAGAGATCACTGAAGAAATCAAAGAGGAAATCAAAAAATACCTAGAGACAAATGACAATGAAACACAACAATCCAAAACATATGGGATGCAGCAAAAGCAGTTCTAAGAGGGAAGTTTATAGCAATATAATCCTACCTCAAGAAACAACAAACATCTCAAATAAACAATCTTACCCTACACCTAAAAGAACTAGAGAAAGAAGAACAAACAAAACCCAAAGTTAGTAGAAGGAAAGAAATCATAAAGATCAGAGCAGAAATAAATGAAATAGAAACAAAGAAAACAATAGCAAAGATCAATAAAACTAAACCTGGTTCTTTGAGAAGATAAACAAAATTGATAAACCATTAGCCAGACACATCAAGAAAAACAGAGAGAGGACTCAAATCAATAAAATTAGAAATGAAAAAGGAGAAGTTACAATGGACACCACAAAAATACAAAGCATCCTAAGAGACTACTAAAAGCAATTCTATGCCAATAAAATGGACAACCTGGAGAAAGGGACAAATTTTTAGAGAGGAATAAATTTCCAAGAGTGAACCAGGAAGAAACAGAAATATGAACAGATCAATCAAAAGTAATGAAATTGAAACTGTGATTAAAAATCTTCCAACAAACAAAAGCTCCAGGACCAGATGGCTTCACAGGTGAATTCTATAAAACATTTAGAGAAGAGCTAACACCCATCCTTCTCAAACTCTTCCAAAAAATTTCAGAGGAAGGAACACACCCAAACTCATTCTATGAGGCTACCATCACCCTGATATCAAAACCAGACAAAGATACGACAAAAAAAGAAAATTACAGACCAATATCACCGATGAATATAGACGCAAGAATTCTCAACAAAATACCAGCAAACAGAATCCAGCAGCACATTAAAAGGATCATACACCATGATCAAGTGGGATTTATCCCAAGGATGCAAGGATTCTTCAGTATAAGCAAATCAATCAATATGATACACCATATTAACAAATTGAAGAAGAAAAACCATATGATCATCTCAATAGAAGCAGAAAAGGTTTTGACAAAATTCAACACCCATTTATGATAAAAATTCTCCAGAAAGTGAGCATAGAGGGAACCTACCTCAACATAATAAAGACCATATTCGACAAACCCACAGAAAACATCATTCTCAATGGTGAAAAACTGAAAGTATTTCCTCTAAGATCAGGAATAAGACAAGGATGTCCACTCTCACCACTATTAGCCAACATAGTTTTGGAAATCCTAGTCACAGCAATCAGAGAAGAAAGAGAAATAAAAGGAATACAAATTGGAAAAGAAGAAGTAAAACTGTCACTGTTTGCACATGATATGATACTATATATAGAGAAACCTAAAGATGCCACTAGAAAACTACTAGGGCTAATCAATGAATCTGGTAATGTTGCAGGATACAAAATTAATGCACAGAATTCTCTTGCATTCCTTTACACTAATGATGAAAAATCTGAAAGAGAAATTAAGGAAAAAAATCCCATTTGCCATTGCAACCAAAAGAATAAAATACCTAGGTATAAACCTACCTAGAGAGACAAAAGACCTGTATGCAGAAAACTATAATAAGATACTGATGAAAGAAATTAAAGATGATACAAACAGATGGAGAGATATACCATGTTCTTGGATTGGAAGAATCAATATTGTGTAATGACTATACTACCCAAAGCAAACTACAGATTCAAGGCAATCCCTATCAAATTACCAACAGTATTTTTTACAGAACTAGAACAAAAAATCTTAAAATTTCTATGGAGACACAAAAGACCCTGAATAGCCCAAGTGGTCTTGAGGGGAAAAAACGGAGCTGGAGGAATCAGACTCTGTGACATCAGACTATACTACAAAGCTACAGTAATCAAGACAGTATGGCACTAGCACAAACACAGAAATATAGATCAATGGAACAGGACAGAAAGCCCAGAGATAAACCCATGTAACTATGATCAACTAATCTATGACAATAGAGGCAAGGATATACAGTGGAGAAAAGACAGTCTCTTCAATAAGTGGTGCTGGGAAAACTGGACAGCTACATGTAAAAGAATGAAGTTAGAACACTTCCTAACACCATACACAAAAATAAACTCAAAATGGATTAGAGACATAAATGTAATACCATACACTATAAAATTCTTAGAGGAAAACATAGGAAGAACACTCTATGACACAAATCACAGCAAGATCTTTTTTGATCCACCTTCTAAAGTAATGGAAATAAAACCAAAAATAAACAAATGGGACCTAATGAAACTTCAAAGCTTTTGCACAGCAAAGGAAACTACAAACAAGGCAAAAAGACAACCCTCAGAAAGGGAGAAAATATCTGCAAACCAATCAGTGGACAAAGAATTAATCTACAAAATATACGAACAGCTCATGCAGCTCAACATTAAAAAAAAAAAACCCAATCCAAAAATGGGCAGAAGACCTAAATAGACATTTCTCCCAAGAAGACATACAGATGGCCAAGAGGCACATGAAAACTGCTCAACATCACTAATTACTAGAGAAATGCAAATCAAAACTACAGTGAGGTATCACCTCACACCTGTTAGAATGGGCATCATCAGAAAATGTACAAACAGCAAATGCTGGAGAGGGTGTGGAGAAAAGGGCACCGTCTTGCATTATTGGTGGGAATGTAAATTGATACAGCCACTATGGAGAACAGAATGGTGTTTCCTTAAAAACCAAAATTAGAATTACCATATGACCCAGCAATCCCACCACTGGGCATATACCCAGAGAAAACCATAATTCAAAAAGACATATGCACCCCAATGTTCATTGCAGCACTGTTTATAATAGCCAGGACATGGAAGCAACCTAAATGCTCATCAAGAGACAAATGGATAAAGAAGATGTGGTACATATATACAATGGAATATTACTCAGCCATAAAAAGGAACGATATTGGGTCATTTGTAGAGACGTGGATGGATATAGAGACTGTCATACAGAGTGAAGTCAGTCAGAAAAAGAGAAACGAATATCGTATATTAACACATATATATGGAACCTAGAAAAATGGTACAGATGAACCAGTTTGCAGGGCAGAAATTGAGACACAGATGTAGAGAACAAAGTTATGGACACCAAAGGGGGAAATGGCTGGGGGTGGAGGGAGGGTGGTGGTGTGATGAATTGGGAGCTTGGGATTGACATATATACACTAATATGTATAAAATGAATAACTAATAAGAACCTGCTGTATAAAAAAATGAATAAAATAAAATTCAAAAACTGTCAATATGTTTGTGTGTGTATATAGATATAGATATACATATATACATATAGCTATAGATATACAGATACAGGTACAGATATAGATAGACATAATTATTCCAGAACAAACAAAAAATCCAACAAGACCTAATGGTATACACAGAAGAGGACCAGGACCACAAAAATAGAAACCCATGAAAAAGAGGACTTAAATTGGACCAGACAAGGGCTACCTATTCTTTTAGTCATACTGGTTAATATTAATCAATTAAGCATGAGGAAACAGATCTCTTTCTACAAGAGACCTAGAGGAAAAGAGTAGAGATATTTAGAAAGAGATAGGTCTTTAGTTTTGAGCTCATTGCTCGTACATTTTTTAAATGTTTCATTCAAGTTCACTCAATTATTTTTAAGGAAAACTTTCATCATCCTCATTATGTCCCAGGTTAAAAGATTCTGTAGAAAACAATGTAAATGTAATTTAAGGATACTGGTTAAACAACCTTTGGTACACAGGAGTCTAGATTCTAGCTATGGGAATACTAGATTCTTTTTAATATGCTCTCTTAATGTGATTTCTGCCTGACTATGCTACATAATTTACTATGATACTACTGAAATTTAGCATCATATATTCTAAACAAGCACTAAATACTTAGGGGAATTTAAAAAAAATTTTTTCTTTTTCTTACATTTTGACTTACATTTTGGCTGAACTTAATTTTCTATATCATCTTCCACCCACCTCCACCTTTTGTCCTCAAACCAGGTTCCAATCTCCACAGGTTTTAATGAGTTAGTACCTAACTTAGAGCCAACATTTCCACATAAACCAATCAGACTGTGAAATCTAGGTTATCCTGATTGCCTTAGTGTCTGGACCTTACTTTATATCAATAAAACTTTCCAACTTGCTGATATTTGGATAGCTTATCATGATAGATAATGAAGACCAAACTCCACGAAGACACCAGACTCTGATATTTACAAGTTGTGAACCTTGGGAAGGTTACTTGACATCTCTAGCCTTTGTTTCCCCATCTGCAAAATACCTAGCTCAAAAGATGGTTGTGAGGATGAAACAAGTTCTTCTATGTGTGATACCTACCACAGTGCCACCCAGTTGCTGATACCTTCTTACTAACTCACTCTCTAAAAGGACTGCTGCCACAGATCCCTGAAACTGGAGTCCCAACATGAAAGACTGAATTGCCGGACAAGGTCAAGTTCCTTCTGACTTGTAGTACTATCTGCTTCCTGCAGTTCCACAAGGAGTCCTGAGAATTTGCTCAAGTGAGAAAGTATTATTTACCATAGAGAAGTAACACAATAAAGTTGATCACCAACCTCCTTTTCCTTTCTTCTAGACTGTGGTCTCCAGAATATAACCTATAGATAGAGGTAGAGGATGTTCTTTTCTATATCCCTAGCAAGTGGCTACTTCACATTAGTAAATATTTGCTGAATAAGTAAATGCCATTTTCACCTTATCGATGAAGTTCCATGACTAATGATGCCTATTGGGACTAAGCATGAATTCTCTATGCCCCTTTATATATTGAACGTGACATCAATGCCCTCTCAAAGATTAGCCCTAAAGCTAGAACAGTTTTCAAAAATTCACCCAACCCTTCTGTAGCCAGTTCTACCTTCTTTCCTCTTCTCACTGACCCTATATTCCTAAGACACTTGCATATCTTTAAACTGTGTTTCCTTTAATGGCAGCTCCCTTAAGATCTTTCCCATCCTCTACCATGTAATAGAGGTATTTCTCTATGTTTTACATCCAAATACTAAGCAGAAAGTTCTTTGAGATTATGATTGGGCCCTCATTTAAGCTGCTTTTCAATAAATAATTATTGCATTTTGACATCCTTGGCTTGGGGCCTTCCCAGAGATATTATTCCCCCAGAAATCATTGCTATATTAGCTCTGAAGTTAGGACTGATTTAGAGGGATTTAGGCCATATGTGGATAGATGGGAAGAAAGGAGGATTTTAAGGAAAATTTCACAAGCAAAAGAGGGATATTTGCACAGATGTTTAAAACAAGAACAATGAAAACAGGTTTCTGAGGTCAAATAAAACATTGGATTAAACAAAATTAAATTCTTTATTGCAGAACATCTCAAATGCTATGTTATCATGGATTGTGAAATATACAAAGTTTCCTAACTTGATTTGGCCATGAAAGCTTTTTTTTTTTTCCATGAAGAATCTAAAGGGATTAGTGGGAAATGCTGCTCTGTGTATCTATCCTGCTCATGATGGTTTCTTGTTGCCTATGGGAGGATAGTCTTGACAAGATGAATCAATTCCTTCTGAAGGAAATCTTGTAATATCTCCCTTGACCCTTTGTCCTCTCAGTTCACCAACCCATCTTCATAGCTAACTAAACCTCAACCTAAGTCACTGCTCTCCTATGTTTTCTTTCTCATTATCTGGGTTAAATAACTGCCCCAGATTCAAGGCTTAATAGATGGGAACAAACAATATTATTAAAGACAACACAGCCACCACGTTTCCCCTACTTTACTTCATAAACATGCTTAATCTGGTCTTCCAACTTTAACCACAACAGGCTGATAAACTTCTAGCATTTTACGCGAAGGATACTGAGATGTTTTCTTTTTCCCTATTCATTTATTCAACAAATATTTTTGAGGGCCTGCTATATGCCAGGCACTATTTTAGGTTTTTAAGATACACCAATAAACAAAGAAAGACTGCCTTTGTAGAGCCTACACTCTAGCTGGAAGAGGGAGACAGACAATAAAAATAAGCCTAGTAGATGAAAATACTCTATGATACCATAATGGTGGATACATGTCATTATACATTTGTCCAGACCCATAGAAGGGTCTTTATACCAAGAATGAACCCTAATGTAAACCATGGACTTTGGATGATGATGATGTGTCTGTTTAGGTTGATCAGTTGTTACAAATGTATCACTATGGTGGGGAATGTTGATAATGGGGGAGTTGATGCATGACTGGAGGCAGTGGAGTACATGGGAAAACTCTGTACCTTCCACTCAAGTTTTGTGTAAACCTAGAACTGCTCTAAATAACAGTCTATCAAAATAAAAAGAGCCTAGCAAATAAGCAAATAAATAAATATGTCATAAAGCATACCTGCTACGTGAAATAAAAAACAGAAAGTTAGAGGTGGAGTCTAGGTTGAAATTTTAAATAAGGTGGTCTCATGGATAAGGTAGCATTTTAGCAAAATCTTTAAAGAATTGAGAGGTACACACAGGGGCTCTCTCTCTACTGGAAAGACAGAAACACAGCAAAGCTCAGGTGCCATGGGAACACACGTCAAAGGAAAACTCTCCAATCCAGAGATTAGGAAAGGCTTTTTGGAGGTAATTCCTGATATGAGTTTTAAAAGGTGAATAAAAATTAATATAAAGCTTATTTTTTTCCATTCCTGATACAATGGTACTTAGAAGATGAACTGACCGCTAAGTGAGTAGCCACTTTGGGAGCACAATTTTATGCAGAGCTCTTTTACATACCACCTGTCACTCAGTAGCTAGGTAGTGAGAGAATCCTAGTCACTTACTGCCTCAGAGTTCACTTTTTTCCATCTGATAACCAGAATCAAGAAAAACAAAGTATTTGAAAGTGCTTAAAAGATATAATAAATAGAAAAGTTATGGGAGCCTAGCTCTTGTGTGTTTTTCACAAGGTGAACTGCAAGCGATATTTTAATTTGTGGACCTGGGGCTTTGCATACTGTCTTTTCCCAGGGGAACTGCAACTGCGGGGAGACGGGGGAAGAAAAAAGAAAAAGCTGCCTAGTTGAAGGAAAGAGAGAGGGATCCAGAAGTGAAATTTCCAGCAGGCATCCCTACAGATGGAGGGTGAGGGAGGAAGCAAGTATGTAGTTTTCCATTTAGGTGGCCAACTTGTTGGCCTCAGCCTGTTACCAGTCATGAGGCTGAAGCTAAATGCTTCATCAGTGTCTGCTCCTTCAAAAGAACTGCCATGGTAACCACAATGCCCACAGGCTTTGCTGAAAGCCTTTTGAGTTTCAGCTGAAAGAAAGGGCCATGTCAAACAAATGCTGATTCCCTCTCCTCCAAGTGTAGAGTCTGTCCAAACCTGGGAGCTCTATTTTGCAGTCTGGAGGCTTCTCTTGTCCTAAAAGCATAACCTTCAATTTGAAAATGTTCTGAAAGCTTTCCTCAAAATGAAAATATTTGTTCAAATCCTCAGAATGCAATAAGAAAATATCCTTCTAGCAAAAGCAATGACTTAGCATTTTGGGGTTGGCACAAAAGTAGGAAAACATAGCAGAGGGAATCAAAGTCTGTCTGGCTATTGGCTGGGTCTTGCTTCTGAGGATTAAATCGTCTTATGAACTTGGCTTACCTTCTCTCTTGATGGTTCTTGGATAGTGTACCCAAGACCTCATATTTTTATGTGCCCTAATTTACTTGGAGAATCTTATAGAGACTCACTACAACACACCACAGAGACTAGCTTCCACAACCCCTTTATTTTTGAGATGGGGAAACTGAGGTCCTTAGAGGTTTTATGATTTCCCTCCAAGGCCACACAGTTAGTGTCAGAGCTGGGAATAAAACCCAGTCTCCTGACTCTTTCAACTACCTCACATTATCTCCTCCTCTCAGAAACGTTTTTCCCCTATGACGCTTTTTATTCCTAGGTCATATGATGAAGTTTGTGTTAATGTTAGTAAACGTTCTTGGAGCAAACTCCAGAGGAAGTAGTCTCAAGTGTGTACTCTTTAGGGAAACATAACACATGAATGAGAAACTAGGTGGTCTGAAAGAGGAATTGTAAATGACACTTATTTCAAGTTCTCAGCCATACAGAGTGATAGGGGCCAACTTGCTTAACCTCTCTGTTTCTATGTTTGCAAAGCCAGGATGATCTGTTTCCATTTACTAGTTACTCTGTGATGTATTTGAAATCAATGATGGCGGTGAGTGGCATTTGGGGGATGGGGAAAAAGGAATCCCTACACCCCTGGTTTTGCTTTTAGTAGGTGTAATTTTGCTGTACTCTGTAAGATTCCTCCCCCATGTTAAAACTGCACTTCCTTCCCTTCCTTGTAGTTAGACCCACTCCTGCTTCTGCCTAGCCAGATCCCTGAGTTATGCAATATTTTGTATACTTAATTCAACCATTCAAAAAACGTTTGCACATTGCACCATTGTGTTAAGTGCTAAAGTCACAAATGGTTTCTTATTCAACATACAAAGATTGCATTTATTCAGTGTCTACTACATAGCCATTCCTGGGCTGGGTGTTGAGAATGGAAAGTTAATTAAGATTGAAACTTGAACTTGAGAAACATATCTCTAGTGGGAGGCATAAGGATGAACAAATAATACTTAAACTGAATTCAGGTTTATCATTACATTATCATGCTTTTTCCTAATAAAAATTATGTAAATGTTATTCAATGTCTCCCATGAGTTTATGAGCGTGATAAGATGCTGCATTTTCAAAATAAAGATAAGGAAGCTATGATATTAGACTGGATGGTATTGTCCTCATTCTCTTTCTGTAATTTCTACAATGTTGTTAGAACATTCATGGACCACATTTCAACTCTTTGCAGATGCAGATGAAGAAACACTGCTAGGACTCAAGCCCAGTCCCTAACCTTGGAGTCCTCCTAGCATCTAAGATTCTGTGTTGTCATCTACTATTTTATCCACTTTATGGGTACAACTGCTAATTTACCCACTTTAGTGACCTCTGAAACTTCCCCCTAGCTTGGATGAATATACTATTGCTCACCATGGCCGACAGATACCCTGTTCTACCTGCCAGGCTGGGTCTCTTTGAACTTCCTTCAGTGTTCTTTGCCATTAATGAGGCTACACAGAGCTGGATTCTAGGCTATTATGTATTCCCCAAAGAGAAGTAGACATGCAAGATGGTATCACGAGTGTACTTCAGGAACATCAACTGAGAGTTCCCTTTAAGATTCAGGAGTTGTTCTTGCCCATGGAAGCATTAAGCTGAGCAATAATAGGAAAGGAGGAATAAGAAAGAAGATACGGGTGACTACATCTGGTGTTATGCATTTTGTAATTGTGCATTAAGAAACTTCTAATCCTACAGACTTGCTTTTAATAAAAACCAGATACTCTTGAGGTTTTATCTCCCAGGACACCTTCCAGCATCATAAGAAAATTTCCTACATAACAAGAAAAAATGAGGCATGAGAGTCTGAGCAATGGGCTAGTGTCAGCAATGATGAAATGACTCTAAGGCTTAGAAGTGTGGATTTTTCCAAACCATGTGGGGGTATTTATGAAGGCATTAGAGGGATAACATCTGGAGAGAGAGCAAGAGCATTCAGAATGGAAGTGTGGAAATGTCTCCCAAGCTAGATGGGGCAATAACAGAGAACCAGAGATCACGTGGTTGAAAGAACCTAGCCCACACTGTTTCGTTAAGGGTCTGAAATTCCCTGGGCAGGGACACTACAGGGCAGCTATGCTGTTTCTTATTGATTGTTGCTGTTTTTCATGCCATGTGAATGTGACCCTAGGACCAAAGCAACGGTTCTGCTTTGAGTCAACTTTAGACACATCCTCATAGAACAAGTCAAACCCAAAACCATGACTCTTACTCTCTTTGTTTTGGTTCTCCCAGAAGATTCTGAGACAAGGATTTGCGTGCAAATGGTTTACTTGGGTCATGCAGACAACAGTGGTAGGTAAATGGGGAAGAGAAACAGAGGAGGGAAGATGGTCAATAAAAGGTGTATTATTAAGTCAGCTACCACCCAGGGAACTGAAGCTTAACCCCTGGTACTTCAAGTCTGACATGCTGAGCAGGGTTGTCTCCTGTGCTTCCAGAAATGAAGAGATGCAGAACTGGCATCTGGGGGTCTGCAGAGGTACACCTAATGATACAAGAGATTACAGGCAGGGAATGGGGGAGGGGTGGGAGGCAGCGGCACTGAGAGAATCTACTGTACTGTACTTTCAGAGGTCTAGAGGGCTGGCTGGTTTAGTGCCTCCAGTGGAAGAGGGGGTCTTCTCTTGTATCATAATCATCTGCCCCAGTGGTGAAACCCACAGCATCTAGGAGAGCCCCTGATCCCTTTACGAGACATATTCAGGTCCTTAAGTGAATAAACTCTTCTCAGACTCAAACAACAAAATTATAAGGATGTACTAGGGAAGCTAATACATGAAGACTATTAGATTTCTCTTGAAGGCTTAGGGAATTCCACCCTGAGGGACTGGGCTGATTTGGTAACCCACAGCACAGTGACGTGTGGAATAGGGAATGGGCTTTCAATTCAGATGAACTGGAGTTGGAATTCCAGCTCCGATGCTAATTACATAAGTGATTCTGGCTCTCTGGGGCTCGGTTTCCTCACCTGTCAAGTAGGGATCTGGTCAGTTACATTGCAGGGTTCTTGGGAGAATTCTGAGAATTCTGAAAATCTGCATCTGCAAAGTGCTACTATGGCTTCTGGCATCTTGGAGGAATGTCACACATGTAAATCAAAAAACATAAGCACATCCAGAGCCCCTTGGACCTCTCCCAGATGCTGAGCCCCTCCCTGTTTGGGTCTCCTCCTATAAATCTTGCCTATGCAAACCACCTTACACAAACCTTACTGATCCATGTTGGTCTGACCTGCTGAGGCACAGTATACAACACTGTATCAGGTAGGGAACTCCTCTGATGGCTTCTGACAGTGCTCACAGAAAATTGCCTCAAATGCAACATCCTATAGGGAAAAAGGAAGGCAGCTTTGGGCTCAGACAGACCTGGCTTTGCTACTTCCTATTCTATCTACTATTTAAAAACGTTTACTCAGTACCTATTTTATCCAGATCACTATATTGAGTGCTGCATGACCTCACGAAAGTGCAGGAATTCTGCCAGAGACAAGGTAATTGGGGATGGAGGAGGAACAAACACAGGGCTTTGTCCCTTTTTTGAACAGGAAAGGATCTCCTCCTCCAACTTCTAAGCCTAGCTCAGCTATCCAGGGGACTGGAAAGTCATGATCACCCTAAAGGGGTTTGCAGAATTGGAAAAAAAGATGCCTGAGGTCACCAACAAATCATAACCCTCTGAGATTTAGAACAGTAGAAATGCTAATCCTAAAACCCCACTAGGTGAGGGGCAAAGGCAGTTGACATGCCAACATGCCTCCCTTTCATTGATTTCTGGAGAATGTCTCCAGGTTTTCCAAAGGCGATAGATCTGACACTTGAAGTTAAATGGATAGTAAGTACAAGAGTTGGGATGAGGGCAGAATGGTGTCAGGGGATAATAGGCTTCTACTTACCTCAGTCAAATGAGCATAGATGACTAAAGGAAAAAGTTGGGGGACGTGCTGGCTAGTCTCCATAGACCCATACTCCTTCCTTTTCTACTCTGCCCTGGAAGGTTGACCTGAATAGGTGACATCAGCAAGTTCCCTGTTGGGTTGCCCTGGGATGGTTACATCCTTCACCAAAGGTCACACCTACTGTCAGGGGACCCTTCCTATGCAGCTAGATTCCAAGTTCTCTCCCTGAAGCTTTGTGTCTCATGGTAGTCACAGCTTCCAGGTGTTGATAACCTGCATAGCACTGCTCCATTCCTTCATGGCTTCCATATATTCTGGATACATTGTTGGGAATAATCCCTCTATTAAACTTTCCTCAACTGCCCAGTTTGGGTGCAAGCCATCTACTTCCTGCTGGGATCTTGATAGTGATCTATGCACTGAGCAACAGGGATCACGTAATACCTTTTCCATTTATTAAGCTTTTGTCAGTATAATGACTTTAGTGAGATGTCTCCATGTACTGAAGAATAAACATGAAACAATTTATTCTTATTCTAACATTTATCAACTATATTCTATTAAATCCCCTTTTGGGGGCAGGACACAAGTTCTCTATATCACACCTCAATAAGAATGCATAGCTTTCAACCACTCTTGGTTACAAAGAAAATCTCATTCCATTTTTAACGATAGTGCCATTCATTTTAACACTTCAGTCTCATACTTGTAATCCTTCCACCTCACCCCATACAGGTTTGGCTAGTGGCTCTGGTCCCTGAGGACAGGGTCCATGGTCAGCTCTCATATACATCCCCTTCACCATCCTTTTCCCTGTGCTTCCCACTTGATATTGGGAGTGATGTGGAGGAAGCAGGAAAGACACACTGTCCCTTCTTAAGTGACGGGGGAGGTAGCTGGATTCTCTAAGATGGACTGAGACGTTTCTCTAACGTTGACTGGCCGTTGACTTTCTTTTGTTGAAGAAAGCATTCCAAAAATCATCCTGAATGGAAATTACTGGTTTTCATTTGACCTCTTCTCCTCCCATTCACTACTCCATCAAAGGCATCCCAGCCACACTTTCTTGCTTTGGGAGTATCTCACTTACTAAATATCCTGCCCCAGGGGTGCCAGCAAAATTGCTCAAGTCCAGCCACTCAGTGATGAAGGAAAATTCCCATGTCCCTGCTGACTGCCCTTTGGCATTCAGCCCCACCACCTCTCTCCTGTCTTTCTCACACCCTGCCAGTATTGGGCATTTTGCTGATTCATTGCTAAGAAGCTCCAAGAGGATCAGTCCCCAGCTTAGTGGAGAGGACACTTCTTGAGCATCCCCAATCTTTATGAGTGAGCACTTTTTATGGGCCCCTTTTCCCTGTGCTTCGGGAAGGGGAAACTCTTGCAGAGGTGAAGGGAAAGACTAGCCCTTCCCTAAGCTGTGATGCCCTTTCTCTTTGCCAGTCCTCCTCTACTGTGAAATTAGAAAGATGAGAATGTTCTCAGCAAGCCCTCTTGGGCAGGTGCTGCCTCCCAAATTTGGCACTTTTCTACATTGTTCTCATCTTGAGGTCTTAGTCGTAATTCTATGAAAATCAAAAAAAGTTCCACTCAGCACCTAACACTTGCTCGTTCCACCAAATTTTGATATGAATCCCACATCTATTACTTCATTTGATTTTCAAAAGAAGTCTACATTTTTAGGGCTAGTGTGAACCCCATTTTATAGAGGAGTAAACTAAGGTCTAAGGAAGATAAGTGACTTGCATAAAAAAAATTAATGATAGAATATGGATTTGATAATAGAAACTGGGTCTCCCTATTCTCTGCCTAGTGATTTTTCTGACAGCAGATTAGGCTGTGAGGTCCTTGAGGGCAAGAGCATATCTTGTTTATTTCTGCTCCTTACGCACTTGACAAAGATAATATGTTATGCAAATATCAACTAAATAGAAGAGCAAATAATTTTCTAGACTTTCCACCTAGTCCCAGAAACTCAGACTGGAGTGGGTCATTAAAAGCCATCTAATCCAACTCTTCAGCTGGTGGTTGAACACCATCTACAAATCCATTTTCCTCCTTAATATTGCTCTTTAGTCTCTTAAAACCTATGATCAAAAGCTCCGAGCATTCTCTTCTCTCAGCCAAACATCTTCAGTTAATATAATGATTCCACTAGGGTCATGGTCTTGAATCTTTCATGGCCCAAAACTCAGCTGTCAGCACCAGCAGCATGATTTTCCAGGCACTGTGCTAATTATTTACACTCTCTTTTTTAATTCTCACAAGAAACCTATGGGGAAGATGTCATGATTGTTATCCCAATTTTAAGATGAGAAAACTGAGGTTTAGACTAGTTATATTACTTTTCCAGCATCACACAGCTAAAAAAGAGTAGCAATATTTTGAACCCAGGACTCCCTGATTCTAGGGCCTGTGGTTTCACACATGACAGCTCTCAAACAGGATCCCTAGCTGTGGTCTGACCAGGACAGTGTACACTGGAGATATCGATCCCCTCATTCTAAAATACTACACTAAGGTTGCCTGCACCATCTAGGAAAACATTCTCCTTTATAATGAAAAACAGATTCTTGCTTCTCCGCACTGTCTTGAAAATACAGCTCTGTGGCATTCTCCTTTTTCATGTGTGTTTCTCTTCCAGGCACTCCCATTCCACGGAGCTATTGGTTTTAAGAAACCAATACACATCTCCCTCATCATTAAGATCTGACAGGAGGAGTGAAGTGTGAGCACATCAAGGCAATTGGCATGTCATTCCTGTCAGTAAAGGAAGGCTGCTTGCTGAGAAGATGATTCATGTTTTGAGTGAAGCTGAAATAGAAAACTTTTCTATACCTTTCCCATCCCCCACAATCCTGTGCCCATGAGATATTTCTCCAGAGGGTGACTATGACATTGGGAGATACCCTGAGATCTGTAGACATTCTAACTGCAGTATCATCGATTTATTAAACTAGGAGAAGCTTTAGAATTCATCCACACCATCCCTCACCAAATAGAAAACACTGAGAAACAGAGAGGGACAGTCACTCACCCAATGTCACACAGCAACTTACCGATAAACATAGCACTACTCTCTTGATCCCCGGGCTTGGCTTCTTGTCACTGAATACTGCTCCATCAACCAAGAATTTGACTGATAAGACCCTCTAGCCAGGGGATAGATGAAGAATCTCACTTCTTGATCTACTCTATGACAGTCGTTGTGCATTTTGTCTTCATGAGCATTATAACTTCATTGAAAGCTGATATTATCTTTATGTTATAGATGAGGGAATTAAGGCTCAAAATTTTAAGTACTTTTTCTATTTGCACATAGCAGAAAAGTGGCAGAACTTACTTGTAGAACCAGGTCTCTCCAATTCCAAAGCTTGTGTCCCCTCCAGTAATGACATGTCCATAGCTGAACCCTGATCTTTCTCCTCTCCTCTTCTCTCTCTCTCCCTCTTCTTTCCCTCTCTCTCCTTCTCTCTCCTTCTCCCTCTCTCTTTCTCTTTGTAGGGTCTCTTTTCCCAGTAAATGGAACCACCATCTACACAGTGGCTCAGACCAGAAACTGGAAGTCTTCCCTCCCTTTCAAAACCCACATTTAATTAAGCTCCAAGTTTTGTACATGCTACTTGCTAAAAATCTACCTACTTCTCCCCTCCCCACTGCCACCCTTCATCATGACATTACCAGCTACCACCTGGATCACCATAGAAGCCTTCCAATTTACTGCCCCCCATCTCCACACTACATGTTGGAGCTAGAGGGATCTTTTTATCTGACTGTATAACTTCTCTACCTAAAACTCATTGATGGCTTGCTATTGCCTTTGGGACAAACCCTCAAATCCCTAGCAGAGTTGACAAGATCCTCTGATGATGCCTCTGTTCCCCATTCAGACCTGCTTCCCTTCCTGCTCTCTGGTTTGCTGTCCAGCCCTTCCATGTGCTTGGGGACATCTTTGCTTGGCTAACACTCAGACTTCATGTCTCAGCCTGAACTTCACTTATGCAAGTTCACCTTCCAGGACTTTCCAGATCAGCTCCCTCTTTTAGACACTCCCATGGCAATTTCGTTTAATCTTTAGTCTCATTCAACAACCCTGAAACAGATATTCCGTGTCTATCTTCCCCTGTGGACCATGTGCTCTGTGAGGATTGGAGCTCTGACTCTCCTAAGTGCTCTGCTTTCCCCAGTACCAAGCCCAATGCATGGCACATGGTGAGTGTTCAATTAATACATGGTGAATAAATGAATGAAATTAAGGATTAACTTTCCAAGTGAAAGGATAAATAATGTGTGGGACCTGAGCATTTCTGCTATAGACAGCCTCTAATTCACATCCTTACAGACTGCTGCACATGGGAAACATAGAATCCAGGTATCAAGTGTGGTTTGTCTTGTGCTATTTAATACTTCTTGTTTTCTCAAGAACACTTCTTCTTTTCTCAAAATGAATGGTACCGTTGTAAACAATAGCTGATGCAGAATCGTTTTGGATTCACTAACATTGGTTAATGTGGTGAATTTAATCATTGCATGCAACATTTTTTTCTTCCCATTGCCAAATATTAAATGTGTGCTGGCTTAACCTCCCACTAATGGTCTTCCTTCAGTGATAACCACTGGGCCAGCACATGTGTCTGAGTGTTGGAAGCAATATTTATATATAAACACAATGTGCCTAGATGTAACAACTTAGAACAACAGAGTGCTTGAAGGATCTCTGGGAATCATTAAACACAGCCCTTTTACTTCACAGATGTGAACACTGGACTTCCAGGTCAAGAGGGTAGATTAAGTACATGCTAAAATTACCCTTTCCACAGTTCAAACTCATAGAAATTCTGGATGGAACATTTTTAAAAATACAAAAACTGACTACAAAGCAAGGAAGGGAAATCTCCCTCTGCCAGAAATTCAGAGGGATCCCCAGTGGTTAGTGGAAGCTGAAGCTGAATTGCTCCTGAAGGGTTACGTCCAATGCAAGCTTCAGGGACTGAAGTTTCAATGTTCACGTGGGAAAGGGGTTGGGTCAAGACTCAGCTCACTATAGGGATCCCTGCGTGGACCTGGGAGTTAGAATAGGCTTTTTGTCCATGAAAGAGGATCTGGAAATCTCCAACAAGTAGCACTAGACCATAGCCAGAAGCAAGCCTATGTACACTGGCTGAGCGTGGAATACAGCACGAAATGGAAATTCTAAAATTGTGCCTTACCATGAGCAAACCCGACTTGTCTTATCTGTGTGGAAAGCCAAAATTCTAGAAACTAACCTAGAAAACAATTTAGAGGGAATAAACTCTGCAGTGCCTGGTCAAGGACAAACATTAAAGTACCTTACTGACTTTGGATAGAAAATCAGAAGCTACTTTAGGGAATTTGTAACTTTACACAGCATTTGGAAGGACTTGGAGAACAAAATCAGGAAGGCCATTGCTGGCCTTCAGGATCTGGAAGTGCAGGAATAGCAGGCAGACTGCCACCAGTGAGCTCAGTTGCTTGAAGTGGGAGATTTTTCAGGGCAAGATTCAGAAAACTATGGCCTGTGGGACAAACCTGGATCACCGCCTGTTACTGTACTGCTGGCTGCCTAAGAATGCTTCTTTATATTTACAAAGGGAAGTAAAAAAGAAGAACGAATATGTAATGGAGACCTTACACAGCCTGCAAGATGGAAATATTTATACCTAGTGTTTTACAGAAGAAGTTTGCTCAACCCTTGCTCATGAGGCTATCTGGAAGGCACTTGGCAAAACCCCACCTTTGCTGTCTGTCAGTGCACTTGCGTACTCTTGCAGCATCTGTGGCTTGAGAACAGCTTTTCCACTTTCCAAATCTTGCGTGTTTCTCATTGCCAAAATCTATTCAAAGGACTCTGGGAAATGTAATTCTCACGCTTCACTCTTAGATATAATGGAGAATGTCAAAAGGGCAGGGATGATACTGACATGACAATCCAGATGGGAAGTTCACAACCCAGGGCAAATGTGGGAGAAAAACCCTGCGTAAGATAACTCATGCAGAAGATGAACTTGCAGAACACAATTCCAAAACATACATATGTATATATTCATATAAATATATAATTAAATATGTATTATATAGTATATAATAAATATATATTATAAGCATGTCTATATATATTCAAATGCATAATAAATCAATGCATGTAAGAAGGATCACAAACCCTCCAAAATAGGGACACAAATATGAGAACCAGAGGTAACATTTTGATCTGGAAAGAAATTTAATGAGCATGATTAAAATGTTCAAAGAATTAAAGGAAAAATGAGAACAATATGAAAAAGGAGATTTCTTTAAGGTAAATATTTTAAAAAGCTAAAGTAACCACCAAGATACCACTTCATACCCAATTTACTGTCTAAGGAGCTTTGCTGGAAAAAAAAAAAATCTATTAGATAGGAGTAGGTATAAGAAATAAGGATGGGGCTTCCCTGGTGGCGCAGTGGTTGAGAATCTGCCTGCCAATGCAGGGGACACGGGTTCGAGCCCTGGTCTGGTAAGATCCCACATGCTGCGGAGCAACTGGGCCCACGAGCCACAACTACTGAGCCTGCACGTCTGGAGCCTGTGCTCTGCAACGAGAGAGGCCGTGACAGGGAGAGGCCCGCGCACCGCAATGAAGAGGGGCCCCTACTCGCTGCAACTAGAGAAAGCCCTTGCACAGAAACGAAGACCCAACACAGCCAAAAAAAAATAAATAAACAAAATAAATTTATTTAAAAAATTAAAAATAGAAATAAGCATGAGGAAAAACTTGGCAAACTAATTGGTAAATCTAAATAAGTAAACAAATATTGACTATAATATGAATAAACAATAAGAATGACAATATTCATATAAGTGTTTAAGCTGGAACTATAAAATTAGATAACAATATCATGGAGGTTGGTGTAGGTTGCTTGCAGAGAGCTGTGAAAACATGCTCAGATCCACATCTCTTTTGAGAACAGGATTTAGACACTGGTTGACTTTAGACTTTATTAGGAATTTTGAAATTTAGACACATATGTTAAAATCCTATGGATAAATATTAAATGAATAATTTTGTACTTTTTCGAAATACAGTAGTAGAAATATGAGCAAATTTATTATTCCAACAGAAGGTAAGAAAGGATGAATAGCAGAGGACCAGGGGCTCCAGGAGGAGTCCTGGAGAAGCCAATGTCATGCAGCCAGTTTAGACTGGGCAAGAACCATGTCCATGGGGCACGACTCCCAGCTCACCGCTACCTCATTTACAAGATGTCTCTTTCCATAGAGCACTACTGATTTTTGCAGAGGAACCCTGTGAGTCCCATTGACAAATTTTTGTTCTCCCATAAAAGTTAATTTGTAATTTGATAGTATAATGAGTGAAAAAACTGTGCTTTGTATTTAAATATATGTGGTTTAAATATCAACTATTGCACCCACTAGCTGTATCCTTGGATAAAGCATTTAACTTCTCAGCTTCAAGTTCATCATTTGCTGAATTAAAGTAATAATAGCTATCTCACAGAGTTACTGTGAATATCAATTTATTCAACATAGATTAAACAAACATAAAGCACCTGGTTTAATTCTGGATGCTTAATGCAAGTTCAATAAATATAGCTAGAGTTAATGGTAGAGGAAGCCTGCCAGAGGCTCACCTAAATACTGCCAGTTATGAGACATGGAGACAGGTCTGGTGGCTTAGCAGAAGTTGACCCACAGGCTAACACCTGTTTTTGTAGACATAATTTTAATGGAACCCATCCATACCCATTGTTTAATGTACTGTCTGTGGCAACTTTTGCAACAGCTGGGTTGAGTAGTTGTATCAGAGACCATGTTTCCAGCACAGTCTGCAATATTTACTATCTGGCCCTTTTAGAAAAAGTTGGCCAACTCCTGGCTTAAGGAATACACATGCTCAGACAATCTCCACTGCTCTATAAATGGTGAGACCAATCCTACATCTTTAAAATAGACCAACTCGTTATATAGTGGGTCAATTAAGATGAGCTCAAACTACTTTCAGCCTACTTATTACAAGTGCTTTCAGCTCCCTTGCTTTGGTTCCATCTAGTGATGATCTATCTTCTTACCTCTACCTTTATCTCTATTTTCTGATATGTGCTTACCTTTTGAAACTGATAATTGAACCTGACTTTCCTAGATTAATCTTTGAAACAACCACAGACCCGAGTTGTACTCTCCTCTGTCTTTTCTTGCTCTGACTGTTTTGTGTAAATGTCCTGTCTTATCTAGATCTAGTCCTCCATGAGGGAAGAAAACACCAGAATCACTCTGAGAGCAAGGATCCTATCTTACCTCTGTTTTTCTCACAGATGCTGACACATGAGAGTACCTAAGGAAATGTCTATTGAATAAATAACATTATGTAAAGAGATGAAAATCCAGACATTTATAGAGAACAAGCTGGCCAAAGGAAAAGAGAGAGAAGGAAAGGAAATGTGCCTACCTTAGTTTCATAGGAGCCAGGGAATATTAGGGAATTAGTGAAAGATGAGATAGAAACAGCAGGAAGAACCCAGATCAAAGAGGGTTATGTGTACATGGTAAAACATTTGGATTTGATTTTGAAGGCAGTTGAAAGATTTACAATCAGAACTGGGACAAACTTTTTTTTAACTGTTTCAATGTCCTGTGATTTGAAGGTAGAGGGATAGAGGTGGCAGGGATGGAGAAAAGAGAAAGGAAAGAGTTTAAGGACTGTGATATCCACTCCCCACCCTGCTGGGCCTTGAAGTGCAGGGAGATGAACCCTGTGAAACTCCAGTTCCCAGGCACCCAAACCAACTGGCTTCAGTTCAGTTTGACAATGGGGGGCATTGGTGGCAGTTTGGAGGGTGGGAGAAGAGAAGCTACCAGGATATTTCTGCCCTGGTTTTCTGTTCCACAGGTGTCTCCAACAGTGTCTGCCTCTCCTTTACTGTCACAGCACCCTGTGCCAGCCCCTCTCTGGATATTCCCAGGCCCCATTGATGCACCTCTCTCCTGGGTTCTTATAATACTGTCATTCAGTGTTATTTTCTTTGGTCCCTACAGCCCTAGGGGTGGAAGCAGCTTTCTCTTAAATTTCTAATCTCTAGGTTGACTCACTGTCTCCACTTAAACTTTCAGCTCTACCTACAAGTTTGTCACCATTTCACCATGCTAAATCCTCCCTATTAAGCTTCCTGTGTGGGTTCTGTTTTTCTGACTGGACTCCAGTCAAGGGGTGAAAGAAGATCAAAGAACTTGCATTTATTTATCTCTGCATCCTTGGTCTTTTGGCCTGACACAGTAGATACTCATTGATTTAAACTATTGAATGAAATGAACACTCTTTCTGTCTCTTTTCCAACTCCTAGTAATAATGAATCCAAAAAGCAAAGATGAAGGTGACAGCAAAGATAAGAATGTGTTCTCTCGATTCCCATACATGAAAGAATCATAGTGAGACAAGCTCACGTGTTAGGGGCTGCCATGCACGCTGGGGCCACGGGAAGCAACCTCCCCATAAGACCTGGTCTAGACAAGACGGCTGGAATACAGAAGCCACTCCAATTTGCTTGGAAGGATCAAATTTAGATAAAATGCTGGAACTCTAGAAGCCTTGCAGTTCAGGTCGGAAGACTAGATGGCAGTTGACAGCTGTATAGGGCTTAGCAGGACAGCCACACCTAAGAACAGCAGATATGGGCTCATGCTTGCCAATGTGGTATCCAGTTTCTAACCCTCAACCAATCTCCAGAATATTTTTTGTAATCAGCCTTTCCAGGACTTTACAAGTTTTGATCACACTTTCCTTAGGAGGCAGCAGGACACGCTGGAATGAACACAGAACTTGGAACCTGAAAACAGGATACTAATTTTGAATTTGCTGCTTAATAACCTTGTGAGCTTGGTTAGGATATTGAACTCTTTAAACTACAGTTTTTTTCAATTGTTATTAATACCATCTTAAAGATGTTTATACTGAGGCTTCACTTGCCTAAGATATCAGTCATCTTTGCCTAGGATTACATAGTTACTTACATAGTCAGATCCTATTCTGACTGCAAAACACTTACTCAGAAATAATATGCATATTACCTCTGAATTATCAGTTATTAATATTGTTGTTATTACTATTGAAACCTGTGTTAGGTGGCTGGCACAGATTGGATATTTTTATTAATTTCCCACCTTTTATGTGTATAGGAACATTTACTATCACCTATGATGTACACCATTGTGGGTGAGGTTTAAGAATCATTTTCTCAAGTGAATTAGGGTCATTTTTCACACTGATATACAAACAGATTTTTTTTTTTTTTGCCATGGAGGCAGGAAATCCTATTTATTTTTAAAATTTTTAGTGCAGTATCTGAATCAAAGATGGTATATATTATGGAGAGATTTTTAATAAAAGTAATACAGTGTCATCTGTATTGTTTTACAGTAAGGTAAGGAAAAGAGCAATAAACTTGGAGTCCAGGACATAGGGGGTTAGGTACACCTCTGTGACCTTGAGCACACCCCCAGATCTTGCTGGGCTTTAGTTTCCTGGTCCATAAACTGAGACTATTAAATGATGTGACTTCTGGCATCTCTTCCAATCCTAAAATATGAATGTTATTTTGCCCACACTGTCAATATCTTTTATAATGATGATGGCAATAGAAGAAATGTACTTAACAGGGCACCTACAAGTCCTCATCTGATAGCACTAATGTGGGCTCATCTCCTCTCAGACTTGGCTTGCAGCAAAGTGTTATTCTAAAATTACAGCTCCCTCAAATCACATTACTTCTATGTATTAAGCTGAACCCTAACACTTGAAGTTTGAAGTTTTTATGATTTTGGCCAGAGTAGACATCCTGTTTTCCAGCAAGACAGAACTTTAAAATTCACTTTTCTGCAAATCCACTCTCTCTCTCTCTCAAAATCATATTTTGATGAGTTAAGTGCAAATGAATCAAAAACATATGGGTTTCAAGTTCCTTGGAATTCACATGGGTGAAAAGTGGACTGCAAAGTGTGTGCTCTTTCCACTGACGGAGGAAGGTAGAATCATTTTTAGCTACCTATGGATAGGTAGTGAATTAGAAAGACAGTGAGGAAGGCAGGGATTAGAACTTGTTGCAGGAGACACCCAGGACCTGAGCACCAGGAGTCAGGGAGGAAGGATCAGCATTGAGGAGGGTGCCAGCAACTGGGAGACTAAGGGGGCTTGAATGCAGGGTAGCACCAAGATTTATGCCAAATAGCAGCTTTGTCTGGAGCTGCCATATTGAGCCACTCCCATATAAAGATGACTTTGGGGACTTCCTTGGTGGTCCAGTGGTAAAGAATCCGCCTTCCAATTCAGGGGACGTGGGTTCGATCCCTGGTCGGTGAACTAAGATCCCACATGCCGTGGGGCAACTAAGCCCACGTGCCACAACTACTGAGCTCTCTCGCCTCAGCTAGAGAGGCTGAGTGCCACAAACTACAGAGCCCTCGTACTCTGGAGCCCACATACCGCAACTAGAGAGAGAAAACCCGCACGCCACAACTAGGGAGAAGCCCACATGCCACATTGCACAGCAATGAAGAGCCCACATGCCTCAACGAAGATCCCGCGTGCCACAACTGAGACCAGACACAGCCATAAAAATAAAATAAATAAATATTATTTTTAAAAAGATGACTTTTTGAACTCAGCTCCAAAACTAAAAGAAAACTCAATGGCCAGGATGGATCAACAAATCAATGACTCCTGGCCCAGGCCAATCCCACCACCATAAATGAGTCTCCCCTGCTCACCTGTGCAGTGTGACAGACAACAGAATATTATAATTTTTAAAACGTGATTACTAGTATCACTAATAATGTTACATTATTGTGAATAGCATGTATTCAGTTCCTACTATGTGACAAACACTGGATTAGGTACTTGTAAATTATTTAATTTAACTCTTATAACAGATTAAGTCCATATCATGACCCCTTCAGGGGTTTAGAAAGTTGAATTATGTTGTCCAGTTACTTTGTAAGTAGCAGAATAAGGATTTGAACAGAAAGTTCTGAGGAATACATTGTATGAAACTATAGGTATGAAGAACTAGATATCTTGAATAGCTGAAAATAACAACAAAAGCTATGGAAACCTTTGCTTTGCTTCCTCCTGAAAGAGGAAAAAATCACTCAGCGATGATAAAGAAATAAAAAGGTTTAAACCTAGCGAAGAGTCTTCAGCATAGCAGTTATAATTCTATGATTCTCTGGTTTTCTGAGTCTAAGGCAATTACTTCCAGTTTGCACTATATAACAATCCAAACTCTTTTCATTCCTTCGTGCCCATAAAGTATGAGCGATGCGAGAAGGGAAAGAATGTAATCTTATTGGTCTCACCATTACTAAAGTGAATTTCAAAGTATACTGCCATTACTGAAACAATACTACCACAGCCCACCTTTGTCTCCCTGAATGGACTGGTAAATTTCTGTTCACCCTAAAAACTCACCTTAGATGTCAATTTCTCAGGGAAGTCACTTCCTCAGGGACATCACTCATTTCATGCCACACCTTCATTCTCCACACATTATCAATGTGACTGCAGCACCTGGGGCTCACCTGTCATGGTTTCTGCTATATTGTTTTCATTGCATGTTCTCTTCTATAGGCTCTGCTCTCCTAGAGGCAGGGGCTGCCTTTTTGTCTTCGCACCTTAGTATATAGTACATGGCTTACTAATCGATGAGTAAAGGAATGAATTAATAAATTCTTTATTAGGACTCAAACTTGGTTTCCCTGTTAACCCAGAACTCTGTTTAAACAAACCCACATCCATGCTTCTAAACTGTCTGCAATTTACTCACCATAAATAATGTGAAATTATGTGTGCATTCCCTAGGTAAAAACTACAGGCCAGAGGCCTCCACGAGGATTCTAAGTAGGAATATATACTGCAAAGGTTATCAGCTGACATTACATCAGAAAAGCTGTAGTCCAGAAGCAACTATGACAGCAATAGCTAGAATCAATCCAAGGCTTTGTTATTTAGCAGAGTGAGGGTCATAAATGTTTTTAATTGCTGATATTGGTAGTTGGATAATTATCAAGGCAAATGTTAGAATGGGCTCCCTTTGGTGAAATGTGTAAGAATTTGTTAAAGTATATTAGAGATTCTCCCACACTCTTACATTCTCTCACCCCACTATTATATATTCAGGGTGCAAGAATTCAACAAGGCTTATAAGCTGTAACTCTTAAGAATGGTGCCTCCGCCTTTTGCCCTGGATGGCTGGTGGTAACTTCAAGGGTCACAGAACCCTGCCTCTGGAAAGTTGCTATGTTTGCCTTGGGAGCCATGTTTTATTCAAAATTCTGTTTACAGAAACTGAAAAGACAAAGAGCTGGAAATTCAACTTTAGAAAACACATGTATGAACTGTTTGGCGTCAGCTTGGTAATGATATATTTGTTTTTTATGAAATGTTTATACGGAAGAATTTGGTCTGGGATTAGCTTTGAGAATAACCTGGTAGCAAGGTTATGCGTGTGCAGCTAAAGCTCTCCCACCCCGAACTCTTTGAACCTACTAATTTCTACCAAAAAGAAACCAAGATGTGTGTTTAACCCAACTGGCTTAGGTCGATTTCTAACACATGATCTTAGCATCTTGCTTTATAACTAATCAAGGAAATTTGTACATATGAATTAAGGTTTCTGTAAGGAGAAATAAATGTTTATCTAAAGTGCATGGAAACATATTAGTGCCTCTACTGAAAATTTCCAGATTGTTTTAAACACAATCCAGTTCTGTCAGTTGAGGATTTTTTTTTTTTTTTTTTTTTTTTTTTTTGCGGTACACAGGCCTCTCACTGTTGTGGCCTCCCCCGCTGCAGAGCCCAGGCTCCGGACGCGCAGGCCCAGCGGCCGTGGCTCACCGGCCCAGCCGCTCCACTGCACGTGGAATCTTTCCGGACCGGGGCACAAACCCGTATCCCCTGCATCGGCAGGCGGACTTTCAACCACTGCGCCACCAGGGAAGCCCAGTTGAGGATTTTTGTACTTGCTAATGCAAAGCTCCTTTTGCCTTTATGAGCAATAGATTCAAGAGAATCAAAGGGGACGTCCCTCTAAAATCTGTTCCCCTATTCCTAAGTGACTTTTACTTCCTATTGTTTTACAAGAATGCTTTCCAAAGTGTCACATGCTAACCCTCCCCAACCAAAAAAAAAAAAAAAATGACTTTTGTGGTTGTATGGTCAAACTTTCAGTTGTAGTTAAAAGAACTCACACTAGCTAATTTGAGCAGAAAGAATTTTACAGAAACGGTATTCTATAACTGAATGTTAAGTGCTAAATGCAGCCAGCAAAGGTGTCTAGCTATACCATAAGAATGTCCCATAGGACTCCAGTGAGTGTTTCTCAGACTTTAATACGCATGCAAATCTTCTGGGCTTTGATTAATACAGATTCCCATTTTACAGGTCTAGGGTGTGGCCTGAGCTTTTGCTTTTCTAACCAGCTCACTGGTGATGCCAGTGCTGGTCTGTGAACCACACTTTGAGAAGTGAGACTGTATATACCAGAGTCCTCACAGCCATTGCTGCCATCTGCCAAAGGGTACTCGCGATGCTAAAAGTGGACACTCGAGCTTCTGCCTCAACTCCCTCCCCGCCAAAACCAAACATCTCTCCATTTTCCCTTTCCAGAAGATTCAATCACTCTGGGCTATCTCCTCTCATTGCCTCTTCTTCCCTCTAAAACTTGTTTAAGTATGTTTGGTTGGCATAACCTAAGTCAAATACTGCACTTTAGTTCAAGGATGTCAGCAAATGTACTTTGGGGATTTCCAGCCAATGTAGGAAAACATCCTAGAAAGGGGCCAACATGGGTGTTGAGTGAGCCAATCTGTAGTATTTTCTAAAAATGTTGACATTAAAATAATGATAATCACTAACATCTATCTTAAGCTATGTACTAGATATTATGACAAATGTTTTACTTGTAGTATCTTATTTAATCTCCACAAAAACTCCATGAAGTAGAAATTATTATTATCCACTTACAGATTAGGAAACTGAGAGACAGAGTTGTTAGCAGATTTGCCCAAGGCCACAAAGATAGTCAGTGATAAAGAATTTGAATACAAGTGGTCAAACTCCTAAGTCTACATTCACTACTAATCCACACTGCCTTATATAAGACTGGAAAATCATATTGCCATATTAGAGATGCATGAAGACAGTGTACTGTAAAGTCTCAGATAAACTCTACTATAAAGAAACCTGTTGAGAGACCTCAGAGCCAAGGTCACAGTACAGAGTGTACGTTTTTTCTTTCTAATGTAAATCTGTGCTGCTGCGCAGTCGCCATCTACCCATACTCAGGGTGTGAGAGTCTCTAGGGACCTAAAATCCTAGCAGCTGGCCCTCCACCTCAGATTTATTCCAGGCCTGAGTGCCTTCTTCTCCTCTTCTAATATATTGGAAAGTTTCTTGGATTGACTTCTAAAGACTCATGTTGCCTAAGGAAGACACCAGGAGAGGAAAGAACTGGAGTCTTGAATGGTTCTTTCTTGGGAACAGTTCAGCTTTGAGGGTGTGGCCCCTGAATTCACTCAGGAGGAGTGGGAATGCCTGAACCCTGCTCAGAAGGCCTCATAAAGGGACATGATGGTGGAGACCTACAGGAACCTGTTCTCCTTGGGGAAGGTCTAGAAGATTAAACCGTCCTCCCACTGTGTCTACCCCTACGGACACACCCATGGAAGCCTGTGCCCCAGGTGGCCAGCAAGGGAACGTGTGATCTGGGCCGGTTTCAGGAGCAGACACCGGTGAAAGGAACACACAGAGGTGGAGGTGACACAACAGGTCCAGAGACCTACCTAGAGGTCTTGGAAGTCCTCCCAGGGAGGTGGGGGTTTGATGTAGCTCACCATGGGGGTAAGGACACTGATAGTGGAAATACCAGGGAATTTTTATTTTTTTATTGATTATTTATTTATTTTAAAAATGTTCTTATATCTTTTTTTTTTTTTTTTTTTGCTGCTGTATTTTATTTTGTGGCTGTTGTTTCATTTTTATTTTTTCTAATATATTTTCTAATTTTATTTTTTTTTCTCTGCTATTGTTATGCTCTTTTCATTTGTTGTCTGTTTTTTGTTTGTTTGTTTTTGCTGCACCACGTGGCTTGTGGGGTCTTGGTTCCCAGGCCAGGGGTCAGGCCTGAACCCCTGTGGTGGGAGTGCTGAGTCCAAGCCACTGGACTAACAGAGAACTTCAGGCCCCAGGAAATATTAATTGGTGTGAGCTCTCCCAGAGGTCCTCATCTTGGCACCAAGACCCAGCTCCACCCAACTGCCTATAAACTCCAGTGCTGGATGCCTTAAGCCAAACAACCAGCAAGACAGGAACACAGCTCCACCTATCAACAAAAATGAGGTGACCGAGAAATATGTCAGAGACAAAGGATCAAGGTAAAAACCTACAAGACCAAATAAATGAAGAGGAAACAGGCAATCTACCTGAAAAAGAATTCAGAGTAATGATAATAAAGATGATCCAAAATTCCAGAAATATAATGGAGGCATGGAACGAGAAAATACAAGAAATGTTTAACAAAGACCTAGAAGAACTAAAGAGGAAACAAACAGTGATGAACAACACAATAGCTGAAATGAAAAATACACTAGAAGGAATCAATAGCAGAATAACTGAGGCAGAAGAATGAATAAGTGAGCTGGAAGATAGAATGGTGGAAATAACTTCAGAGGAGCAGAATAAAGAATGAAAAGAAATGAGGACAGTCTCAGAGACCTCTGGGACAACATTAAGTGCACCAGCATTAAAAATATAGGGGTCCCAAAAGAAGAAGAGAAAGAGAAAGCATCTGAGAAAATATTTGAAGAGATTATAGTTGAAAACTTCCCTAACGTGTGAAAGGAAATAGCAACCCAAGTCCAGAAAGCACAGAGAGTCCCATATAGGATAAACAGTATTTCCTCTAAGATCAGGAACAAGACGAGGGTGTCCATTCTTGCCACTATTATTCAACACTCTTCTGGAAGTCTTAACCACAGCAATCAGAGAAGAAAAAGAAATAAAAGGAATCCAAATTGGAAACGAAGAAGTAAAACTGTCACTTTTTGCAGATAACATGATACTATACAAAGAAAATCCTAAAGATGTCACCAGAAAACTACTGGTGCTGATCAATGAATTTGGTAAAGTTGCAGGATACAAAATTAATGCACAGAAATCCCTTGCATTCCTATAACTAACAATGAAAAATCAGAAAGAGAAATTAAGGAAACAACCCCATTTACCATCGCAACAAAAAAGAATAAAATACCTAGGAATAAACCTACCTAAGAAGACAAAAGACCTGTACTCAGAACACTATAAAACACTGATGAAAGAAATCAAAGATGACACAAACAGATGGAGAGATATGCCATGCTCCTGGATTGGAAGAATAATTACTGTAAAAATTACTATACTGCCCAAATTATCTACAGGTTCAATACAATCCTTATCAAATTACCAATGGCATTTTTCACAGAATTAGAACAAAAAATTTTACAATTTTTATGGAAACACAAAAGACCCTGAGAAAAGACTCTGAATAGCCAAAGCAATCTTCAGAAAGAAAAATGGAGCTGGAGGAATCAGGCTCCCTGACTTCAGACTTTACTACAAAGCTATAGTAATCAAGACTGTATGGTACTGGCACAAAAACAGAAATACAGATCAATGGAACAGGATAGAAAGCCCAGAGATAAACTCACACACCTGTGGTCACCTAATCTATGACAAAGGAGGGAAGAATACAATGGAGAAAAGACAGTCTCTTCAATAAGTGGTGCTGGGAAAACTGTACAGCTACATGTAAAAGAATGAAATTAGAACACTCCCTAACATACACAAAAATAAACTCAAAATGGATTAAAGACCTAAATGTAAGGCCAGACACTATAAGATTCTTAGAGGAAAACACTCTTTGACATAAATCACAACAAGCTATTTTTTTACCCACCTCCTAGAGTAATGAAAATAAAAACAAACAAATGGGACCTAATTAAACTTAAAAGCTGTTGCACAGCAAAGGAAACCATAAACAAGATGAAAAGACAACCCTCAAATTGAGAGAAAATATTTGCAAAGGAAGCAACCAACAACAGATTAGTCTCCAAAATATACAAACAGCTCATGCAGCTCAAATCAAACAAACAAACAACCCAATCAAAAAATGGGTAGGGGCTTCCCTGGTGGCGCAGTGGTTGGGAGTCCACCTGCCAGTGCAGGAGACGCAGGTTCATGCTCTGGTCTGAGAGGATCCCACATGCCACAGAGCAGCTGGGCCTGTGAGCCATGGCCGCTGAGCCTGCGTGTCCGGAGCCTATGCTCTGCAGCAGAAAGGGCCACAACAGTGAGAGGCTTGTGTACCGCAAAAAAAAAAAAAAAAAAAAAAAAAAAAGGGTGGAAGACCTAAATAGACATTTCTCCAAAGAAGACATACAGATGGCCAAGAGGCACGTGAAAAGATGCTCAACTTCACTACTTATTAGAGAAATGTAAATCAAAACTACAATGAGGTATCACCTCACACTGGTCAGAATGGCCATCATCAAAAAATCTACAAGCAATAAATCCTGGAGAGGGTGTGGAGGAAAGGAACCCTCTTACACTGTTGGTAGAATGTAAATTGATACAGCCCACTGTGGAAAACAGTATGGAGGTACCTTAAAAAACTAAAAATAGAACTACTATATGACCTAGCAATCCCACTCCTGGGCATATACCCTGAGAAAACTATAATTCCCAAAATACATGCACCCCAATGTTCATTGCAGCACTATTTACAATAACCAGGACATGGAAGCAACCTAAATGTCCATCAACAGGCGAATGGATAAAGAAGATTTGGTACATATATACAATGAAATATTACTCAGCCATAAAAGGGATATAATGCATATATGTGGAATTTAGAAAAATGGTACAGATGAACCTATTTCCAAAGTAGAAATAGAGACATAGACATAGAGACCCAATGTATGGACACCAAGGGGGGATGGGGGAGGATGGATTGGGAGATTGGGATTGACATATGTATACTACTATGTATGAAGTAGATGGCTGGTGAGGGCCTACTGTATAGCACAGGGGGAGAAAAGTACAATCTGTTTGTAGGATATATATTAAGTTAACCTTAAAAATGCATACCAATATATGGTTAAAATCGTATGTTTTATATTATGTGACTTTTACCACAATAAAAAAACATTTTAAAAAAGAAACCTGTTTAACCTTGCTAAACCCAGTGTTTCTCCAACATATTTGAACATGGAAATTTTGATTTTGTCATGATATTAACATTAGGAACATTAGAAAATGTTCCACAAAACACATTTTAGAAAATGTAGTCTTAAATAATGCTTTGGCTGCAGACAGACCGTAGTTTAGTATTTTAAGCCAGACAGAACTTGCACTGCCACCTTCTCGCCTGAAAGTGTAGGTCACAAATTTTGTGTACATCAGAACCACCTGGATTTCAGATTCCATTGGTCTGAAGAATTTTCCTTCCTAACCACTCTCCAGAAGATACTGGTGATGTGGTCCATGCTTTGACTACAGGTCTGGACATTGGGAAAGTCATTGTCCATCTTTGAAATTTGTTTCCTGATTTGTAAAATGGGGACAATCACATCTACTTCATAGGGTCCTTCATTCACTCATGTATTTATGAGTGTTTACCATGTGCAAGGTATGGTGTTAGTGTGGGGATACAATGATGACTCCAATAGAAAAGCTCCCCATCCTCATGAGTTTCCAGCCTGGCTATGGGAAGGACATGAGATCACTGTGTTTGATGTATATATGATTATGCATGGTCCATAGGTGTTCATTAAGCATTTGTTCCCTTGTTTGCTTTACTCATCTCCAAATAAGACTTACCCATTCCTACCTCACCGTCTGTATCCATAGACATCACCTACTCCGCATCTTTTCCCAAAATCCAATCATATTAATCCTTTAATCCACAATTTAGAACATACCTCCTTACTGGAACCTTTCTTAAGTACCCCACTCCATGATTACTTTTCATTATGTTAAACTTCTGCAACGCTTCTAACCTACTTTCTAGGTGGGACTTCAAATGCAATCATTATTTTCCATAAGTATATAGACATAGATATAGATATATAGATATTCCCAAGCAGATCATAAAAATGAGGGGGTGCGGCAATGGAGGCGTCATGCCTTACTCATGTTTGCAAATACTGAGGGAGCACTTACTATGTGCAAGACACCAGGGACAGTTTTTGCTTCCCTCAGAGTGCACTGTTCATCATAAATACTCAGAATATCAGCATTGTATACTTAAATATATTGAGCCCCTATCATTTGGTGCAAAGTACTAGAGATTGAGAGATAAATAAAATAATGTCCCTTTTCTGTCAGATTGTGAGCTCCTTGGGAACTGGGACAGTGTTGATTTCACATCTGAATCCTTAACAGTAACACAGTATATGGCACAGTGGAGAAATTCAATTATTTGTAAAAAAAAAAAGAGATACATAAAAGAATGCTCTAGAATAGCCTACAGACAAGTGACTATAATACATGGTGGCAAAAATAATGATAGAAATCCACCCAGAGTTCTACTAAATCCTAGAGGAGAGAGTTTCTCTTTCTTTGGAGTAGAAGTCTCCATAAGAAATAGGTTAGTCACGTGAAGCTGAGAGTGAAATATGGAAGAATTTCTCGAGTTGAAGATTGAAAGAAAAGTCCATAAGAGAAAAAGTAGGTGCAACGGTCTTAAAGAACATAAACACGAGTTGTTATCAAAGAATGATAGAAATGAAAGTGATTGCCATGAGTGAGTAAAGATGAAGTGGAGAATACAGTCAGACAGGTACAAGTTTGGAAAGGCATAAATTGCTTGCAAAGGATTTTATCTTAGGCCAAAGCTTGCACACCTGGAGGCCTATGTTATATGTGCCAAACCAGATTTTAAACAATTTTAAATGCCTTGCCAATATTAAAAATGGTAATATTTTGCATAAATGTTTGGAATTTTTTGCTTTGCTTTGCTTGAAAATTTGGAAGATCTGGCAATACTAGGCCCATATTCTTCATGGCACCCATGGCTAGTGCTATGCAGAGGTTGACTCCATAATTTGGGATCAGTGATGAAGTAATCATGCTTCGATTTTCCACGTGTTTTTATCTTGGATTTATTCATTCATTCTTCATTCATCAAGCATTCCTGAGTACCAGGTATCAAATATTTTTCTTGGTGTCAGGGAAGTAGACATGTCTGTCAGGGTTTCACAGTTTAGCCAAGAAGATGAATGTATAAATACATTTTACCAAAGTTCCCAGTGCTGGGCTTCCCTGGGGGTGCAGTGGTTGAGAGTCCGCCTGTCAATGCAGGGGATATGGGTTCGTGCCCCGGTCCGGGAAGATCCCGCATGCCACGGAGTGGCTGGGCCCGTGAGCCATGGCCGCTGAGCCTGCGCGTCCGGAGCCTGTGCTCCACAATGGGAGAGGCCACGGCAGTGAGAGGCCCGCGTACCACAAAAAAAAAAAAAAAAAAAACAGTTACCAGTGCTTTGCTAGAACTCTACTGGTATGGGGTGAGGGAAGTCAGATATACCTGGAAAAGACCTGAAAGCCTTCCCAGGAGAGATTAGATATGAGCAAATTCTTAAAAACTTGAACAAATAGTCTCCTTCTAAAAGAACAAATGGGGAAATGGGTTTTCCAAATGGAGAGCAAAGGTGAGTGTGCCTGATATGGAGAGGGAATTGAAGAAAAACTGCGTGGTTTGACATAGGATGAATAATGGTAAAGGAAAGGGTTGGGGTGAGGAGAGGTGAGTCTGAATTGATAGGCAAGGGTTAAATCATACAAGCTCTTAGCTCTTGTGTGAGGAAATGCAGACTTTGTTATCAGGTATACGATGGCTACATAAGTAAAGTACAGACATTCAGAGCATATTGATGGTGACTCTAAAACTCTACAAATTCTAAAAACTCTAAAATGTTTTAGTCTCAGCAAGATTTTCTTAGAAAGAAACTAGGCTTCAAAACATACTTCAAAATATTTTTCTGATAAATTAATGGATACAGATTAAAGACTATTATTAGACTTTACCTTTCTAGTGTCCCAGAATCCTGAGGCTGGGAGTTATCCTATAGAGTACCTAACCTCCCATTTCCCAATTAAGAAATGGAAGCACAGAGAGGGAGAAATTTGCCCGAGGTCACATAGGGTGTACAAGTAGAACTAGGCCTAGACCCTGCGTTTCTTCGCCTCCCTAGTCTGCGGCTTAGATTCAGTCCCTCCACTCCATTCAAGGACTTCCTGTAGCATGGCCAAACTGCACTGCTGAGTCCTGTTTTCCAGAACAAACTGCCTTTCTCAAACTGTTTTTCACAAAAATTTCTGTTTCCAGTGACTTTCATTAAGAATTGGAATTGTGTTGCCTGGTGGGGGGGGGGGGGTGGGGGGGCGGGGAGCGTGGGGGAAATTCTGGTTTAAAGACAACATAAAACTGCTCTTAACTTTCTGACTAAAATCACCTAGTTAGAGACATTATGCTCTGTGAGACAAGTCACAAATCAGAAAAGGAACTTTGCTAATGTTTTTGGACCATGTCCATGGGGAAGGGAAGTTGGAGGTGAGGTGGAGAGGAGGGATTAATTACACTGAAAAGGAGTCACAAATTATCCCTGCACAGTGGCTAGGATTGGGGGCCCCAAATTTAAAGGTCTACAGGAAATACAAGCAGGTTGTCTGCCTGAACAACACTCCTGGATGGAAAAGTTTCTCTGCTTCTGCATCTGGCTTTTCTCACTCGTTTTTTTTTTTTCCCACTCGGTAACATTTGAGCGGATTAAGAGAAAAAAAATGTCTTATACCACAGCCGTTGGGAACAAACGTTTAGAGTAAGCACAGACTGTAAACCACTGAAGAGCAGTAGCAGGGAGTTAGGAAACCTATGGGTATCAATCAGTATTCCAGGAAACCACCTCCATATCCCAGCAAGCCAATTACAGTTGGTCCTCATTATTTGTGGATTCCAAATTTGTGAATTCTCTGGCTTGCTAAAATTTGTTTCTAATCCCACAAATCAATACTTGGGAGCTTTCACGGTCATTCACAAGGTGGTGGAACTCTTGAGATGCTCATCACACATGCCCCCAGTTGAGTTAAAACTAGGAGATGCTCTGCCTTCTCATTTTGACTCTTGTCCTATAAACAAGTATCTTTCTCGGGCCCTAATAGTGCCACGTTTTTCACATTTTTGTGCTCTCTGTTGGTGATTTTGCTGTTTAAAATGGCCCCCAAACATAGTGCTGAAATGCTGTCTAGTGTTTCAAAGACTGAGCAGGTTGTGATGTGCCTGACAGAGATTAATATGTGTGTTAGATAAGCGTCATGCAGGCATGAGTTATAGTACTGTTGGGCGTGAGTTCAATGCTAATGATTCAACAGTATATATTAAATAAGGTGTCTTTAAACAGAAACTCACATAAAACAGGATTATGAATTGATTGGCTGACAAAGGTGTCGTGAACAGAGGCTCACAGGAGCCTAACATTATATTTCCCCTGGGAGCCATGGTTCACTATTTGCTAATTTAGTACTCGTGGCAACTTTGTAGAACATAACTCCACAAATAACAAGAATTGGCTGTAATTCACGGACAGCTCAGAAATCTCCATTCCAGAGAGATTTTCTCTGACCTCTTTCTTTAAACCAGTGTCACCCCTCCCCAGGGGCACTTCCCATTTCCTTTCTCACTATTGGTTGTCTCCTTGGAAGCACCTTCTGATACACCTTCTGATACAGCAAGGGTTGTATTGTTTTTTTGTTTATTTTCTGCCACTCTCCTCTAGAAAGTAAGTATACACACTACTATATATAAAATAGGTAACTAATAAGAACCTATAGTATAGCACAGGGAACTCTACTCAATACTCTGTAATGACCTATAAGGGAAAAGAATCTAAAAAAAGAGTGGGTATATGTATATGTATAACTGAATCACTTTGCTGTACACCTGAAGCTAACCCAACATTGTAAATCAACTACACTACAATAAAAATAATTTTAAAAAGTAAGCTCTATGAAGGCAAGGGTATTTGTCCATTTAGTTCAATGTTCTAAGCTCAGCACTTACAATAGTGAATAGTACAGAGTACCCATATAAGAATGAGTTGAAAGGGTGAAAGAATGGATGAATGAATGACAATACGCTTGCCAAGGCCTCTGGGAGGAAAACTAGTAAGTCCTGTGTCTCTTCCTCGTTCTATTAGTATCTTGGTGACTATATTACTTTAGCCAAAATATGTGCCTTCTTTAGGCTTAATTTATAAAACAAAAGGGTGGATTTTAAGCATTTTGTGGATCATGTTGGGCTTTGAAAATATGAGGAAAGCTATGGATACACTACCTAGAAAAAAAAATGAACATTCAGTTTTATATGCAGCATTTTACCCATATTTTCAGGTGCTTCACAGAATGCCATCTATAGTTTGTGGATCTCATTTTGAGAAATGGCAGCCATGGACTAGAATGAATATCTAAGTTATCCTCTAACTCTTAACATCTATATTTTCTATCCATTCCCTAAGGGAAAAAAAGTCCTGAGAACTTACCACATGCATAGCATTGGGTTAGGTGATATGGGGAAATCATAGGAGACATAATAAAAAATAAGATTCAACTTTCAGCCTCAGTAATATAGCAAAAGAGAAGGGATAGTCAAATATAAAAGAAAAGAATTTTAGGTGGAGGGCACATACTGGGCAAAGGCAAAGATATGAAAAATACAGGAGTAGTTAGGAAATAAATAGTTCTGGTCTCTATCTGGGAACCCCTGGTGGGCTTAACTACACATGTAGGTCAGGGGAGAAACAAATTCTCTTATTTTGTCATCAGGGCACAAAAAGAATGCCATCATTAGCAACTGAAGCTATCGTGAATCCTTTTTTTCCATCTCCACCACCTTGTGCTATGCCAAGACAGCCAGTTTCCAGAGCCAGTGGCCAAGAATCATTTGGTTTTCTTCTTTCCACCCCTATCATTCATTACATATGCATTAAGAACCTGGAGTGTATCATATACGTTCACATACCTTTTCTCATTTCTTCACTACTTTTTTCAGATGAGGAAATTGAGGCTCAAAGCCCCCATTTATTGGTAGGGCCAACATTAAGAGTCCATGACTTATGACTCCAAATCCATGTTCTTTCTCCTGTACCATGCTGCTTTTGCCTGGGCATGCCTATACTTAATTGCAGATGGGTAGAATTTGAAAGGATATACTCGAAGGATGTAGAGATAGGGATGTAGCCTGAAGGAATTTGGAAAGAGGTGATGGACATAAGTCAGGATGTTATTCCAGAGACACCAAGACAATATATCATGGCGAATGGACTCAGATTCACCTCAGTATCACTTGCAGAATTACACCATGCTGCAGGTGATACTACACCAGCATGGCTACACTCTTATCATGTAAACATCACCTCATAAAATGTTTAATTACGATATCATTAAAACACAGTAAATATTATCTTCATTTTAAAGATGAGATGGGAGCTGAGAGACAAATGACTTGTTTGAGTTTTTAGAGCTAGTCAGGAAAAGACCCAGATTTTGGACCCCAGGGTGAATGACTCCACAGTTGGCATTTTTCCTACCATATAACACTGCTTTTCTGGTTTGAACTTAGTCTTTGTTGTGAAGAGAGAACTCTCCAGATGAGCATTCCATTCTGCACATAGGGAAGTCTTACAGGTTTACATAGAGCCAATGGATTTCAAATGGTTCTTCTAGTAGACACCTTCACAACTCCCAATTTTCAACTTGTTTTATAAAAATCTTTTGATTCCACACATCATCCCCCTGCTTTTATATGAGGACATATGGCTTTCCAACTGGAATTCCTTCTCCATAAGTCAGTGAACCTTGACTGGACAGGAATTAAGTTCTTTCCCTCCAGTTTGCACACTTGCCAGCTGTCTCCTCCATTTCCCCTTTACAACCCAGAGAACATGCAAACACAGACCTTGTGTGAAACAACAATGCTACCTGTTGGCTGAACCTGAAGAATGGTCCTGCAGATGTCTCTACAGCCATTGTCTTCCACATATCCTGCTCTCTATGTCCAGTTAGCTAATTAGTATTTCCACATTCAGGACACCCATATGTCCCAACTTGGTGCCTCTGCTCATACTATCTTACTTCATCTGTAACCTTCTAATTTCAAGTCTTCTTGCCCAAAGCTCTCTTATCTTTAAAAAAAAAAAAAAAAGCAACTTGAATGCCACTTCATTCAAGAAGTCTTCCTTGATCTCCTCCAATGATATTAATCTCTTCCTTTTAGATCATCCTCAGCTGTATACTTATAATTGGTACCTTATATTACCACAATTCATAAGTGTATCATCTCTACTTAACTACTTGTCCCCTCGATTTTCTTATGGCAGGAACTATATGGGATTAATATTTGATTCTCCACAACATAGTGTCTTAAATGTATTAGTTAAATGTTTCGCCAAAAATGATCATTGTCATCATAATGTCTCTAATTTAACAAGCACTTATTTTGAGCCAAGTATTTTTCATGCATCATTTCTATTTCTTACAATAACCCTGCAGGATATTTTTCATCATCCTCATTATTCAAGTGAGGAAACCAAGACTCAGCCAGCCAATAATGGAGGAGCAAGAATTAAAACTTGAGTCTAGGCTTCCAAAGACGTTTGTTCTTGGCATTACAGTTTGATGCTATTGCAAAATAAACTTAGAATAAGTGAGGCACTGCACGCATTCATGGGAGTCTCTCACACCCCTACCATTTGAAGCAAAATTAAGATCAGAAAAACAGTCCATGAGTACCTCTAATCGTTGTCAAGGAGTCCCTATACAAAAGCCATTTATTTTGAGAAACATTGTAGTGTAGTGATTATGAACACAAATTCTGGAGCCAAATTGCCTCGCATTGAATGCTGACTCTGCTATTTGATAGCTGGGTGTTCTTGGGAAATTCCTTAACTTCTCTGTGTTTCATTTCTTCATTTTGTAAAATCCATCATCATCATCATCATCATCATCATTACCTTTCCTGCTTCTAAAGGTTTGTTGTGAGAATTAAATGAGTTATATGAATAAGGCACTTAGGAATGTGCTCAAAACCTTAGTCCAGTTATTATTGGGCCAGCCAGCTGTTGCAAATCGCTGGTTTGTAGGTAGGATCCAATCTGTGGATTATCTTTAACTGTAATTGCTCCATGTAGTATATTCTGAAGCAGTAATTTATTGCTAACATTTAAAATGCTTTAGATTACAGACAAAAAAATGCAGATTCCTGGTTTCTCTGGAAAATCAGTAACTCTGAACACCTCTTCCTGCCTGGCCATAATCTATTGGTCTATGAGTAATAACTGGCCCCATTTTAAAAAGGCATGCACTCTCCAGTGCATCATCAGAGTCCTTATGTTACCTTAGACTCTAGTCTCATCTGTGTTTCATGTTGCTAAACCAGTGATCCCTGTGTTATGCCCATTCTAATAATGTTTTGAACTGTTATCTAATCTATCATATGCTTTAATGAGTTGAGTTATCAAATTTTCCAGCCCAAACACAATTTTAAACTGCAAACTAGGTAAGCATTCATATGAGCTGGCTGATAGAAAAAAATGGCTGTTGGAATACATAGAGCTGATAATCAGGAGAAATAAAAACCCAGTAGGAGACATAACACTTCATCATGACGAAGCATCACATTCAAAAATCACACTCAAAATGTAGCATCACAACGTAATATCATGTTACGTGAATTCTTGCTTATAAGATTGATCCTTCCCCCTGTCTCCTACTGTAAAGCCTCACTCAAATACTATATCTCATTAGGTCTATCTAAATCTTTTAATCATACTCTCTATACAAAACCAGATGGAATTTCTTATTCTCCTATCTCACAGGGCACGATTTGAGAAATTCTATTCTCATCCTCGTCACAGCCTTCTCCACCAGCCCATGAGTCTAGAGCACAGGGGAACCACTGAATTTGCTTGTGTGCCCCTTGGGGCTAAGCAAAGTGCCTTAGAGTTATTTGAGAAGTATGTATTTGAGTGAATTCTAGTAAAATTAAAAACCATCGACTTCCTAGCCTGCTTAGGCAGAGGGTATAAAATATAATTTTTCACAAATAATTCAATCAAAAATTTCAAAATGTATTAGGCATATAAGTAGGCCAACTCCCATTAGAAACATTCATTTATGCCATTTTGCCCTTAGAGCCAGATATGAGTTGGCTTCCTCTTTGTTTTTTTGTGGCATGGCAGATTGCTTGAACTCTGTAAGTCAGTTTTCTCATTTTTTAAACTGAGGATTTCTATTTGCTCATCCAGCCTCATCTTGCACCTCACCTCCTATAAGAAGTCTTCATAACATGTACAACTTGATTTAAGTGCCTCCCTATGAGCTTCCTCATCTCCCATGATCTATCACACTACCTTGAAATTCCCTAGACTATCACTTCCATAAAGGCAGAGATTATGCCCCATTCGCCATAAGATTCCTTGAACAGACTAAGTTCTCAGAAAATATTTGTTGACTGAAAAAAGTAGATGAGTGAACCAACAACTGCGTATACTTCCAAGGTAGTTGTAAGAACCCAAATCCAAGTTGTCATCATTATCACCAGCAATGTCAAACATGGAGGAGCAGAGCTGAGAAATCTGCTTTGGCCAAAACTGCTGTCTGTTGCTCCCATCTGTCGCTGTCCTAGCCCTAGCCCTTCTCCCATTACACTCCCCTTGAGCTTTCCTGAAGCTGACCCCATGCAGGTAGGGCTAGTGGGGTGTGTTGCAGCCTCACCAACCTAATTGTTCCTCATTTCCTGCCCATAAATGGTACAAGGTGTGGAGTTGCACCTCCCAATGTCCCCATTTCAATCATTTGTCTATATTAATCGACACTAATGGCTTTTACAAATGTAAGTCTTTAAGCTCCAGTAAGTTACATATGTTTGAGGAGGCCTTCGAAAGAAAACAAATTCCCTGCCCCTTTAGCTTCCAGGGAAATGTTCTCCAAATATCCTGAAAGCTGGGGCAGAGCCTAGCATTTCAAAGCCCTGTGCCTTTGCTCAGTGATCTCTCAAGAGACTAGGTTGTTATTATTAATAAAGTGTGACTTTCTCCAAATGAAAGAACAAAGCCCTGTGTGTTACCAACTGCGTGGAAAAGACAGGCACAATCAGATTTGAATCACATCAGTTTACTTGACACCAAAAATTGCATGTGTTTAACTTTCACTTACTTTAAAAAATATTTTTGAGAAATATAACAGAATTAGATAAGATTTAAAAAATGTTTTTATCCTTGAGCCCAAGACTAGAGTACTATACTATCAGCTACTATCTCAGAGCAATCACTGTCAGCCTTTTTTCATAGTTATTGTATTCAATATAATACAGTTTTATATCCTCTTTTTTCATTTCATTATACCATAAACGTATTTTTCTGGTTATAGTTCTAGTTTTAAGAGCCAGTATTATTTGTTTTTAATACATATAGTTTAATCTCCTTAACCATTGACTATTATTAAACATCACATACAAGATCAACAATTTAAAAAATACCCTAATTTAGAAAGTAAGCAACAGACTAGGAAAAAACACATAGCAAATATAAAAGATTATGAAAGATTCCTTACCCACCTTGTTGTTAGCCATCTGATCAGGATCCCTTGTGAGAATTCCCAAATACTGTCATTCTGAGAACCAGATATAGGAAGGCAAACGTCTGATAGTAAGAATAGACAACAGAAAAGAATAGTTAAAAATTGTTTGAAAACTGTAAGTACAACAAATACTGTGAATAATTTAAAGTCCCATAATTAAAAGGTGAGCAGTCTCCAATTCACCAAAATAAATAAAAATCTAGTAATATGGTATTTACTTGATATGTATATGCCTAATATAGTATTGCTAAAACTAGATATCTAATACAACGAGAAGACAATTTCAAAACTGCATGATCTTAGCCTGGATTTCCCCCAAAGCAGATACTGAGACAAAGGCTAGTGTGTAGAAACTTCATCTGGGAAGTGATTCCTGGAAATAGGAGTTGGGAGCAGGGCAAATAAAACACACGGAAAGAGAAAAAGAAAGAAGACTAATATGAAGATGAATCATTACTGATCTGGTCAGCACTATAGGAGAGTGATGCTTGATCCTGCCAGGACTCCTAAGGAGTCTTCTAGAATACATCTCAGAACTATTCTCCCAGGAGGTGAGTAGAGGAAGAATTTATTCACCAGCTATTGACCCCATTGGGCAAGCATAACCCCATGGGAACTAACTCATTCACACTCAGACCTTTCCTGGCTTTGTCAGTTAACACAATACTGCTCCCTATAGATTGAAATTGCTGTCTCAGAAGCAGCTGAAGTAAGAAGAGGTGCTGAGAGGGTTTGAAGTACCTCACAAGAGGCACCTAATACAGTCCATCCTCAGCATCACCCAGATTTGCTCATGCAAAGCTAAGTTCATCTCCTTCAAGGAGGTGGCTAGCTGCTATTCTGCAAGTGAAACAAGCTACATCCTCACAGTCACAGCTGTCCCAGGCCTTAATTAGTATCCATTACCTCCCTCCTCCAACACCTTCTACAGATTGCCCTCACTCCCAGCCCATACTTGAGCCAGTCTAGGCTGCTTTCCTCGTGACCTGCCCCAGGATGGCATCCCTAAGCGTGTCTAAGTTGCTCCTTGGCATGGTTGCTTCAGTTGTCAGCTCACCGTTCTCACCACGCATGGAAGATGAGTCCCTTGAGCTTCTGACATATTCAGCCCTCCCTCCATTGTGTGACAGCAACCCTAGCTCCTCTTGGGAGTCAGGGTCCATTACCTGAACCAGTTCAGCAACTCCTTCTTTGCTTGTTGGTTCAATGATAGAGGAACCCAAAATGGCCAGGTGAAAATACAGTTTGAAGTTCAGTGCAAATCTTACTGTGTCTCCTAGTATAAGCTCCCTTCTTGGGTACTAGGCCTTTGATCCTGCAGATCCTACTGATGAAGGCCCAAAACTCTCATTCTGAAGTTCTACTTTCCAGGATCTCTTCTATAATCGACCCTCTTAGCCTGGGTTCCCTCAAAGGCAGAACCCAAAACAAAGTGCAGGCAGGTTATTTAGGAAGTGATTCCAGGAAGAAAGGATGAGGGACAGGAGGAAAACACAGGCAAAAAAGAGGAAGGAGAGAAAGCCAATACAAGGTTGCATCATTGATTTGGCCACATCTGTGGTAGATAGGTGTTTAAGAAATGTATCTTGAAACTGTCCACCCAGCTGTCAAAGACAAAAGCATTTCATTATGTAGTCAATTTTTTTCTTTGGTATAAAGCTAAGTCACTACTCATTGCCAAAATTCCCTTTCTTTAAAACCCTACCTTCCCAACATGCAGTGCAGGCTAATTTTATTTTATTCTCCAGGTCAGAGAGATTTTCCTGTATCAGATGTCATTTTCTATTTTCCTTGCTCTGAACTTCTAAGTTATTCTGCCTTGAAGCTCCAGTATTAGATTTCTCTCAAGTTGCAGGACTTCAACATTCCTCCTCTCTGTTTAATGTAACTTTCAGTGGTTCACATGATGTCCCTGATTCTAAAGGGGCTTTGCTCACCGCTCCCCTAGTCCCCCCTGACCCACCCTCCATGCATTATGGATGGATGTCATGCTTCACCATCCCCTTCCACACATTAGTCAACCAGAACATACTGTGATGATAAAAATTTTTGCCAAAAATTCCTGGCTATGATCACATTGAGCTATGAAGGAACACATTTTATTTTTAGACAGATTCAAAAAAGCAGTAACTCCAACAAGTGAGTTCTAACTTCTTCCCAGAGAAGAAGCATTTCTGGCTGAAGGGAGTCCTGGAGGGAGTCAGAAGGTGTGGGTTTGAGAATGGTCCTGACACTAACCCAATGAGGGACCTTTAGGAAACTGCAGCACTAAAGGGGTAATATCATTTTCCCATCTGTAAAATGGGCATGATAGTCATAGCTGTGTCTCTTGAGTTGCTGTGAGGATCAAATGCAAAAACAACTAACATTTTCATATCTTGTTATTATTTCATGTTAATGTGATTGCTATTACATTACCATTAGCTTAGTGTAAACTGGTAAAAATACTTACCTATTGGTCTTTCTCAACACACATTTATTGAGAACTACTATTTGCCAGGTCTGGATGTAAATTTCAGTGCCTATAAATAAAGGCATTTGACAAAACCTAATCAAACTCCACCCCTCCTGTATTAGTCAGCTTGGGCTGCCATAACAAAATACCATAGACTGGGTGCAGAGATTAATTTTCTCAAAGTACTAGAGTCTGGAAGTCCCAGATCGAGGTGTGGGAAGATTCAGTTTCTGGTGACAATCTCTTCCTTGCTTGCAGATGTCTGCCTTCTTGCTTTGTTCCCACATAACCTTTCCTCTGTGTATGGAGACAGAGAGAGAGAGGGTGGGAAGGAGAGGGGGAGGAGAGAGAGAGAGAGAGAGAGAGAGATGGTGTCTCTTCCTCTTCTTATGAGGACATGAGTCCTATTAGATCAGAGCCCCACTATATGACCTCATTTAACCTTTTAGTTGCCCAAAGGCTCCATCTCCAAATACATTCACACTGGGAGTTAGGCCATCAACATATGAGTTTTAGGTGTCAAAATTCAGTTCATAACATCTCCTGAGGTTTCAGTATTGTATAAACAAGTTAGAAAAAAGACACCCCCCATTTTTTCTTCAGATTCATGTATTGAAAAGAACCCTCCAATCTGTTCTTTAAAGAGAGAACCACATCACAGTCCAAATCTAGGTCCACTCCAAACCCCTTAGCCAGGGAAGACATTTGGCCGTTGATTCTCTTGGGTTTCCCATGCCAGGTCCACTGCATTCTTCACTTCTGAGGTCGAATTGCAGAGCTGCATTATACATGTCTCAGTCTTAGTTCTTTCTGTAGCTTTATTTGTCTAAGTTTCTGAATCTGCCTATCATGTTCCTAGCTCTTCGTTTTCCTCACCTGTCTCCCCACTGCCACCTCCCCTCCACTCTTCTCTCCTCTCTTCTATCTCTTTCCAGGGTGCCAGTATACTACAAAAAAAATTGAAAAATACAACAAAAATAGTGTGTTTATTTGAACTTTCTATATTAACAATTGGACCCAATGTTTTACATATGGAGGTACTTCACCTGAAAAAGTGTCTGGAGGTTGAAGAAAAATATATTGCTCATGATGTTAGAAAAAGTAACTAATATACCATGTAAAAATAAGCTTATTCTAAGTCCTCTGGCTTTTGGGTATCCTGTATGTGTCTCTGCCTTCACCTTCCCTTCCCCTTCTTCCCTTTCCTGCTCTTCTCTGTCTCTGTATATCTTCCCTAAGTCCATCTCTCTCTCTGCTCCCTCTAATCTCTCACTGGCTCTCTCATCATCTCTATCTTCTCATTTCTTCATCACGATGTCTGTCCTCCCCTCCCCATACCTCTCCCTCTTTCTCTCTCTTTCTCCATCTTTCTCGCCCCTTCCCTCCACAGACACCCTCCATTAGCAGCTCTATCTGGCTTTATCATTTCAGCACAGCCTTTTTGGCACCAGAATCTTTCCAATTTCCTGCTGGAATAATAACGAAGCTTAAAGAATATGTCAAAAGTTTCCTGTGAACAGAGTAGATGCTAAATGAGCTCTCTCGCTGATAGGGTTCAAGAAATTGGGTTTTTTCACCATGATTCTCAATAGAGTGGTATGTGTCTAAGCTGCCCACAGGGCCCAGTTCCCAACCAGATGAGAGACACATTTATTGAAGGCAGACTGGGTCCTGGAAAAGGTTCTTAACCAAAAGTCAAGAGCTTGATATGAAAAGCACAGCTCTGGCATCCACGGACTGTCTGATCCTTGAAAAGTCCCTCAACTCTAAAACAAAGGAGCTGGAGTGATAGTTTTTAGGAGCCTTCTGGCTTTAACTTTATGACTTTACGACTCATAAAGTACTATACTTCAAATATATGTACTCTGTGTGTGTGAAAAATATAGATATCATTGCATATGTATATAAAACACACATACAAATATGTGTGTGTGTATGTATTGATATATGAAACACACACATGCATATACACACATATTCTTTGGAGGAAACACTCTGGAAAGCCATTCTGGAACTTCTTCCCTACAAGCTACAATGGGTCCTAGGTGGGAGGAAAGCTTCATTCCCCTAAAACACTAAGAGTAAAGAAAAAATCTGGAAAACAGATCACAATGAAAGCAAGATTAGGACATAGAATTCTTGGAGGTGGTATGTTTTGGTTTTGTGTTACAAAAAATATAGGTATTGTATTATAAGACTAAATAGATCACATATTTGAATTCTGATTCATAAATGCTTTAAAGTTGGTGTTTATTAAAATGCTAATTTTCCATTGGTTTTGAAAAGTAAATTAAAATTAACAAATTACGTTAATGGATAGTGATTGCAGAGAGAAATATGTTCTATAAACTATTTTTCTCTTTGATGAAAATACACCTATGTATGATCAGCCACATTGGGTGTATGAAAGCTGAGTTCATAGGGCCCCAAGGAAGTAATGACATCATTAATTAACTAATTAATACATAGCTACTATATACATAAGTTTTTAGGAAATTAGATATGGCTCTTGCCCTTCTAGAGATGTACAATAAACACAGTATTGTGATGCACTATGAAGGAAAAGAAATGAGATAATACAGCAGCACATATAGGTGATTGGTGGGGTGGGGAAGATATGGGTTAGAAAGTGTGACAATCCGGTCGGGGTGAGATGTGCTCCTAGACACCTTCCTTACTTTGCCATCCCAAGGGCGACAGGAAGCCTTGCTTTGTTTAGGTCCTGCTGGCCAGTCAGTGCAGGTAACTGATATTAAGCTACCCTATTAATCATACCTGAGCCACCTGCGCCTTTACAGAGGGGGCGAGATTCATTTACATTCTCCCAACGACCTCAGGAGGTACTAAGTATTACCGTCCTCATTTTACATGGTGGCCGGGGGTGGGGTGTGAGGGTACAACATTACACACTGATTCTAATGTGCAAAGAAATATAGCTCGTTTTCTCCTTAACTCTCATGAGTTTAACTATGAATGAGTTTCCATCTCCTGGACGGTTGAGGGGTCGGGGGCCCTATATTCTAATCCAGTCTGCTGCACGTACATCCTGATGCAATAAGTCAGCAGTCCTTTGTGGTTAGTTTAGCTTTCTTTGGGTGAAACTGGCTCAGTCACTCATATTTGGCCCTCTTCTGCTTCTGTCTAGGGTGTACCTGGGGAGAGGATTGAAGACAGCAGAGTGGCGATGAGGGCTGTATCCCTGGGGACCCTCAGACCATCTCCAGCCTCTTCTGTGGAGGGGCCATTGGGAGCTGCTCACTGGACTGGCCACCGCTATTGCTTCTGGAAACTGCCATGCGCCTGGGCATTGCCCTGTCCTCTGCCACCAGAGGAGGCACCTAGGCAGCTCAGGGTCTCTATTTCTCTCTCCTAGCCCCACCCTACCTCCTCCCCATCACCCCGGCCAACTTCTGAAGGTCCTGGCGTGCTTGCTAATAACTCACCCTTGTCTCTGACACCTCAGGTTCTGCCAGCGCCTCACCTCCAGTCCACGGCACCGTCTCCATCCTGCCCATGGCTCTCCTCACTCGCTGCAGCAGATCCTACAGAAAGCTCGCTGACTCTCAGCTCAAGCACGTTCCAAGCCCAGGGTCAGCTGGGAAATTTGGGTCACCTGATCATAACACACAGGAAAGACAGTTGGTTTGGAAAAGCCTAATTTTGGTTATCTCTCTCTCTATTCTGTACCGACGAGTTTGCCTTTGCATCTCCTTTCATAGTCCTAAATATAAGGCCAAGAGCAGTGCCTCTTTCTGCTATACCACTCACGTAACACCTACGGCTCTCCCTACACTGGACTGAGACGCTGAGAGAGGTAGGGCACAATCTGCCTGCCTCTCCTATTTCTCTCTTTCCTAGAATCTTTCCAGGTGGAAGGCATAGACCTCAGGGCTCCCATTACCTGCACATGTGTTCTTCTACATCAAGGCAGCCAGCCTCAGGGCCTGGTTGCCACAGGTGGAAGTAGTAGCCTTCCTACAACTACAGAAGAAACTATGACTTAAGAGGCTCAGGATTTGTTCTTCATAGGACAAAGGAACTTTAAAAATTTTCTCTGTAGTCACCAACCCAACATGTTCTTCCTTACTATAGATCCCCTTTTTCATTCAGGGTCAGAGTGTGCCCCAGATCCAGTGGTTGCTAGGGCTGGTCATGTGACTGAGTCCTCCCCAATGAGCTACAAGTGGAAGGCGCTGGAAAGAGAACAGGCTTGAGTGGTGTTTGTTTTGGGTTTCTGTCCTTTTTTTTTCCCCTTCTTCCTGCCAGGAATGCAGGCATGAGGCCTAGCAGTGCAGTAGCCAGCCTGCAAACACTAAAGATGGTGACAGAGAAAGGTAGCAGGAGCCTGGATCCATATCAGGCATGGTTCCGCTAGAGAAGCAGAACTAGTTTGGGGGGGTGGAGGTGGGGACCATGACAGAGGGAGAGTTGCATTGCAAAGGACTGATGTATGTAATCAATCATGAGGGCTGTCTAGTCTAGGCAAGTCTGAAACCTGTAAGGCAGCTTATCAGGAAGGGCAGGCTGGAACTCTGGGGCACAGGAGGATGCTGAGACCCACAGGTGAAATTCGTTTTTCTTCAGGGGAGCCTCAGTTCTGCTCTGAAGGTCTTTCAATGGATTGAATCAGGGCTACCCAGATTATCTAGGATAATCTTCCTTACCTAAAGAAAACTGATTATAGGCTTTAATCGCATCTATAAAATACCTTCCCAGCACTAGATTAGTGTTTGCATGGATAACTGGTGACTATAGTCTATAGTAGTCTAGCCAAGTTGACACATAGAACCAACCATCACAGGGTCCCAAACAGCATTGTGTTGCCACCACACTAGCTCTGGACTACCTGCCTCTGGATATGTTGTTAGGTGAAAAAAATAAAAACAAAACCACAAAACATGAAACAAAACCCTATGGATGAAGTCTTGGTAGCCAGGTTTCTGTGACACACAACCAAATGCAAATCCTAACTGCTGTATTCTTCCTCCACAAAACTCACCTTTACGCTTTTAGCTTGCTATGGACTCAAACAAATATCTAATGTTTAAGTCATAACTGAGCAATAGCTCTGTTGTTTTATGAAGATACGAGGCTTCTCCCCAAAGCTCTGAAATTCATTGTTTCAAAGAGTGAGAAGGCCTGCAAGCAACAAGATTTATATTATATGAAAGTACAGCTAAAAATAAGTAGCCCTGACAAAAAAGTAGCCCTGTTATAATACATATGTGGAAAATAAGTAATTTGATCAAGGTTGGAACTCAGAACTACCTGGGGCTAAAACCTATCCCCTTTCTATTCTGCCATGATCAGAGCGAAACTGTGTTTGGCTGTCTATGGGAAAGAGAATCACTGACAAAGCTGCAAGGTGAATTTCTTTAGAACTCCATACTCATAAGAATGATCATCATAAAATTACTGCCAGTAATATTTAGCTCAATCAGATTTATTCTATATTAATTTGCTCTCACCATCACTATTAAAATTGAAATTTCAGCCTTCATATCTTATTCAGAATGACAGATGTAGGCTAATCTATGGTTGTATGGGAAAAAAAGAAAGAAAGAAAATTAAGCTGTCAAAAACCACAGATATGCACTTGGAGGAAGCAGGATGGGGCAGGGGTGAGAAGGTCAGCCAGCATTTTGGTGTCTGTACTTGTTTTTGACCAGTGAGCATATCAAGATGGGACTATTAATTTGTACGTGTCGACTTGATTTTGAAAATATTGGTGCTGATCTGCGAAGAGAGCACATACCTTCCTTCCCTTCCCTTCCCTCCAAAGACCCCTGATAGTAAAGAATCCTTATATTTTCATAGAGTTTTAAGGGATCTTCTCTCTCTTTGCTGATTCAGTTCCACAAACAACTTTCAGAGGTAGGCAGGGTAGAGATTTTGAGTACCATTTTCTACATGAGGAAACAGCTTCAGAGACAAAATGACTCACTAGAGTTCGCATGGCAAGCAAACCACAACACCCTCCATGATCCCTGGGAAAGAAAGAGAGGAAAAAACAGCCTCTTAAAGTATTTAGAAAAATCTTTTGAAAATTGAATAGAACTTGAGCCAGAACGTCTTGCTGTGACAAGAGACCAGGGAATGTGGAAGAGCATGGTCCTCTGCTCCCCTTTTAACTGGAGGACTAAGGTTTGCAACATCTGCCGAGACCAATGCATTTCCCACTACCTCAAATGTTAATTTCTTAAGAGGTCATTGAGAGACAGTTTCAGGGAGGCTAGGCATGTCTGCCTGGTTCTTAACTTTTAAATGCCATTAAATTCATGTCTGAATTGTTGCAAGGCCATGTGTATTTTCAGACCCTATTACTTCTTGGGCCATGTTAGGGGTGTGGCAACTTAGTCACTAATGAGGTCCCCTGTGGTTGACCATGAATAGTGGGAAGAAGAAGAAAAATTCACCCTTTTCCATAGGCTAAAATTAAACTAGACCTAACCTGAAGATATGCAAAAGCATCTTATTTTTATTTCCCTCTGATCATGTCCTAGACAGTAGATAATAATTATCAGCATTTGCGTGGCACTTTATGACTTATAGAGCCACAATTTCAGTCAATACACTTCTCACGTAACAGGAAGCCTGACCTTGTGAGTGGGATCAGGGAAGAGTTCTCTGAAGCCATAACTTTTGAGATTGACTCTAAAGCAAAAATCCATTTCCTTTCTATTCTACCAAGATAGCAAAAGTCTCCACTTGGCTGCCTATGGGAGAAGAATCAACAGCACTTTGAAGTGGATTTGTTTGGAACCCATATTCATAAGAATAATTACTATAAAAACTGCCAGTAATAATTACCTAAATTAGATTTACTCACTATTAATTTGCTCTCCCATCTCTATTGAAATTGCAATCTCAGCCCACATATCTTCTTCATAATGACAAATGTAGGCTAATCTATGGCTATTTGAAAAACAAACTAAAGTAAAAGCTGAAATAAATAAACAAAAATACCAAAAAAGTGTGTTTTGGGGGAGGAAGACTGGGGTGATAGAGTGTTCAGGATGACAAAGGGAGATACCATAGAGAGGTTAGCCCAATTTTGAGGCTATAGTAGGTATAGTAGGTGCTTTTAGAATATATGTATATATGAATATATGTATGTATAAATAAACAAGTATGAATACATGTGTGTATAAATAAATATATGTATGTATATATATGAGTATATGTATGTATGTATTGATAGACACATCAATTCATTTTGGATTCAATTGAATACATATATTCAATTGTATTCATATAATGTGAATTCAATATCTATATATTGATTTGAATTGATTTATGGCACACTCATCAATTTCATTCTATCTACTTTTCTCATACCCCTTTGTTCCTAACACCTACCACAGTGCTTGGGGCCATTGTACTTCATAAATATTTGTTATAGAAATTAAAATACTTCTCCCTCATTTTCTGCTTCACATGGTCTACCTCTATAGCCTCCTCCATAATGAACACCGATGTCAGCACATAGTAAGTAGCTTGATAAGAACTTGATCAGCTGAACTGGATTGACCCCTTCAAACTTTGTTTTCTGAGTACAAAGGGTCTCACTGTCAACACCACTTAGATAACCCAGGAGCTCACCTTCCCATTGCTGAGAAGGGGAAGGTAACACGAAGCAGAAAATTCTCCACTCTGACAAGTCTGTGGGAGGGTCTGGTTTCATGGTTGGAGACCTAGCCATCAGTTAGAGAAAGAGAAACAGTTGCTATTGGAAACCTTGAGGCCCTGTAGCTGTCAGAGGGAGTGAAAGGCTGGAAGCTAATCAGGCATAATGAGCTTACAGTACCATAGATCATGTCAGCTAGCATTCTTATTAATTTCCTGCCCAACGGCCATACACAGAGGACCGATTCATCCATCAGTCCTTCCCCAGCCTGGGACACTAATGCACTTGTCAAATCAGGAATGCAGTGATGAAAATTCAGGAGTGGCAGAAATATCATCCATCATCCTGCTATACCTCACCTTTGGAGAGCATCTTACCCACACTTCCTTCTGAATGGGAAGGACCAGACACTGAGAATGTGAAACTGTCAAGGACCAGAAAGAACGTCTAGCCCAAGATGGCAATAAGATTCATCAGTTATAGAAAAGGTTGGACTAGATCAGGGATGGCACAAATATGGCACATGTGCTGCCACTTCCCCTTTTCTGTGTCCTTGGAAGCATTGCAGATCAATTACTCCATTCCATCCTGGGAACAACGGCAAAATCCTTCTTACTATAGCATACTTTGAACCTACTACCACTACAAAGGCAGATCATAGGGGATGAATACTTCCTTACTGGTAATGAACAAACAAAGGAAAAGTTTAATGTGCCCCATCTGGCTCCCTTTTTCTTTTAACATCTTTGTTGGAGTATAATTGCTTTACAATATTGTGTTAGTTTCTGCTGTATAACAAATTGAATCAGCTATATGTATACATATATCCCCATATCTTCTCCCTCTTGCATCTCCCTCCCAACCTCCCTATCCCACCCACCCCTCTAGGTAGTCACAAAGCACCGAGCTGATCTCCCTGTGCCATGTGGCTGCTTCCCACTAGCTATCTATTTTACGTTTGGTAGTGTACATATGTCCATGCCACTCTCTCACTTCGTCCCAGCGTACCCTTCCCCCTCCTCGTTGTCCTCAAGTCCTCGCTCTATGTCTGCGTCTTTATTCCTCTCCTGCCCCTAGGTTCATCAGAACATGTTCTGGCCTGGGGAGTCTCCCTTTCCATCTATAACAGTTTTCTTCTTCTCAAATCTAAGGGAAATCCATTGGGTTAGGGTGAAGCAGGAATGAGTGTCTCACATAGTGGATAAGCCCAAGTATGAGGATTTGAGGTATGGCTTATCTGAGAGGGGGAACCTTTGGGGGCCAAAGTATACCTTCACAGTTTGAGAGCTGAAAGTTTAACTGGGGGATCATTACTATGCAAAGAAATAAGATGCCATGAAGAACATTCAGGGGCAGTTCAGGGGGAACCAATCAGTGTGTGGCTTGTGAATGGAAAATAAATACCCCAGGGTCCCTTTTTATTGTATTTGGACAAAACAGAGATCTGAGGGGCACAATATGTTACTTGGAGGCCACAAGGTGATATACGAGTGGAGTTCTGAAACGTAAGGAGGGATTTGCCAATAAAGAGGCAGCAGAGACCAGGAAGGTTCATCTCAGACAAATGGAACACCAAGTAAAGTTTCAGAAGCTCCAGAGAGTTTCAAAGTGATTTCAAGTAGGTTATATCATTTGGAGCCCAAGATGTCTTTGGGTCACAGGTGTTATGATGTCTATTTCAGAGTGAAGGAAATGAAGCCTCAATAAGGTTAATAACTTACCCAGAGTCACACATCTAGCTGCACAGATTGGAAACTAAACCAGGTTAGTTAGTCACTTGATCAAGAACCCAGGCCCTTTCCATTAGATTTACCACCGCCAGTGGCAGGGTTGATAAACCTCTTTATTTTATCTTTGAGCATAGAGGTTCTTAATGAATGAAGAACCAATAGGAAAAACAGCACCATATCAAACTAATGGTAAAGAAATAGTAAGGATATGAGATCAGAGTTGGCAGGCAGCTCCTGCAATGGGGGAAAAACGTTTATGTTAAGTTCCTACGTGTCAACAATTTAATCCACATTGATTTGGCCTTGCTATTGCAAGACCCACAGTAGCATGCTATGAACGTTAATAGATGATTTCCTTTTTGCTAGTTGGAGCTGGTGTTCAAAAAAGATTGAGGCAGATTGGTAGAAACTTAAGCACTGTTTTTCTTTCTTCCATTCATTCATGCTTTTAACAAGGATGAACTGAGTTTCCCCCTTCACCAGTCACTGCACTAAACATTGAGGATATAGAGATGAATCAGACAGTTTCCTAATACTGAAGAGCTCAAAATCTAATGGGAAAATAGAAACCAACAAGTAGCCAACAAGAAACATGTATAAGGAGAGGAAAGTACACAATCCAGAGGCACACAAAGGAGTGAGCTGCTCACTCAGCCTGAGTGGACTGGACCAGGCTTCTGAAAGAAGTGGTTTTTGAAACAAATTTGGAAAATGACTAGAGGTGGCCAATGGTACAATATGAATAGCCAAACAAATAAATATAGTAAAGATTATAACTCACTGAATAAAAAAGGCATACATACATAAGTCTGTATGGATCTAAGCGAATGGTGGAGAAGGGAAAGATCTTTCTTACAGTAGAAAGCCAAATAATAAAAGTAGACAAAAATATTGGATTTAAAAGAACACCATTTGGCAACCATAACAATAATCGATTCAGGCAAGAATTATCAATGAGTGCTAAAACTAGTGGGTGAAAGTTTGAGGAGTAGCAAGATATTGGCATAGTTTCAAAGTATCTCTCCAAAATTCTTAATTACAAAGAGGAAAATAGGAACTTTACAGTAGAGAAAACTGGCAGACACCACGTGCTTCCTGACATAAGGCACTGAGACGACCATAACATCATTCTGTGATATTTTTGCCAAAAATGCATAATCTGAATCTAATCCTGAGGGAACATCAGATAACCAAATTGAGGAATATTCCACAAAATAACTTACCTGTGCATTTCAAAAATGTCAATGCCAGGAAAGACATAGAGAGACTGAGTGAAATTGCTCCAGATTAACTAAGACTGAAGAGGCATGACAATTGAATGTAATGCATAAGCCATGATTTTCTTTTGTTATAAAGGCATTATTGGGAAATTGGTAAATTTTTAATAAGGTCCATAAATTAGATAATAGTATTCTCTCAATGCTAATTTCCTGATTTTGCTAATTATACTGTGGTTATGGAAGAGAATATCTTTGTTTTTAGGAAAAACACACTGAAGCATTTAGGGATAAAGAAATATGTCTGCAACTTATTCTCAAATATTTCAGAAAACACAGAGATGAAAAGAGAAAATAATTTTTAAAAGTGTAATAAGATATTAACATTTGGGTGATCTCGGGTAAATGGCATAAAGGATGTTATGGACTGAATGTTTGTGTTTCTTCCAAAATTCATATACTGAAATCCTACCCTCTAATGTGATGGTGTTAGGAAGTAGGGGTCTTTGGGAGGTAATTAGGATTAATAGATAGGATCAAGAGGGTAGAACCCTCATGAATGGGATTAGTGCCCTTATAAAAATCATGAGACAGCCCACTTGTTTTCCCTCTCCTTCAGCCATGTGAGGACACAGGGAGAAGTGGGCAGTCTGCAACCCAGAAGAGGGCCCTCACTAGAACCCAGCCATGCTGGCACTTTGCTCTTGGACTTACCAGTCTCCTGAGATGTGAGAAACGTATTCATGCTGTTTATAAGTCCCCCCAATCTATGGCACTTCATTATAACAGCCCAAAGTAAGGCAAAGGGATTCTTTGCACTATTCTTGCAACTTCTCTCTAAATCTGAAATTATGTTAAAATAAAAAGTTAAAAGAAAAAAATAAAAACTTAATATAGTATGATTAAAGCCAGGTAAAGTTTGTAAGTGTGAATTGTCTAAGACTGCAAGAGAACTTGGGGAAAAGATGGCAGACAACTTGATGAAGTAATGGACTTATAAATGATTTATCCTTATTTGTATTACTTTATACAGCTGTTTGTATAATAAATTAAAAGGGCATCATGGTAGAGGGAAACAATGACCAGAGTTTCACTAGATAGAGAAAGCAGAGAAAGATATTAGAGAAAATCATTTAGCGCGTGTAATACTAATTTTAAAAAATCTGGCATTACACAGCATTTACTATGCTTTACACACTGTTCTAAGTACTTAATTCATATTAGCACACTGACCATCACAAGCACCCAGTGTGATAGGTATTACTATAACCACTCCCATTTCATAGATGAGAAGACCAGAGCACAGAGAAATTAAGGAACTTCCTCAAGTCACATGGTTAACAAGTGGCAGAACGAGGATTTGAACCCAGGCAGTCTGGATGTAGAAGTCTGTGCCCATAGTCATTATTCTATTATTAACTTTTAGGCTTGCAAAATGTATTATGGGAGGGAAGGGCCAGATTCTCCTCAGCCACTTCCTGTCCCACTTTTTACAATGAACTGATTATAAAATTTGCAGAGAGATCCAAACTGCTGGACAATATACTCCATGAGGACAAAGAAGGTTCAAGCATTTGTGTAGCCCAGTATCTAACAAAATAACAATGCCCATGGTTGGAACCATGAGGTAGACTGATTATGACAGCAGAAGGGAGGCAACATTTTCTGAGCCCTCACTGTGTCCCACACACGCTCTGAGTACTCTGCATGCTTTAAGTCATGAGCTCTCTCTCTCAATAACTAGGAGGTAGATATACTATTACCCACACATGACAGATGAGAAGTGCCCAGCATGTAGCAGAGCTGGGTCTTGAACTCTGTAATCTCATCCTAGGGCTTGGACACCTACCTACGAGGCTAGCATATAAGGAGTATGACATGGAGAGACATGAGAGCTGGCCTTCTGCTAATTATTGGGTGACCTCTCTTCTATGTCCTATTTGCCCAGGGATAATTGAGGTGTTGAACTATATGATCTTTGGGTTCTCTCCAACACTTTGCCTCTATGCCTCTTTCAGAGATGTCCACTATCACATTAATATGAAAAGTTCTGGCTAAAGCAGGTCTGTCTTGAACACCTTGCAAGAGAGAACAGTTACTGAATGACCAAAGGAACCACCACAGAAGATGGCAGCTAAACGGACCCTGGTGCTTGTTATAATCAAGACCATAGAACCACAGATGCTTAGAGCTACAGGGATCATGCAATCAGTTGTCTCAAAACAGGAATATTTGAGAGTGAAAGGGAACACTTAATAATTATGTAAGGACAAGTAGAGAAATTGGGACCATTCAGGACAAACCGAAACATCGTCACCACACTAAAAGCTAAAGGGCACCTGACACACTCAGGGAGCCAACTCCACATGTGCTGTAAGCTATTTGAAGTGCAGCAGATATAACAGTTCATTTGACCTTCACAATCACTCTGTAAGGTAGTATTTTTCATTCCTCTTTACAAGTAAGGAAACTGAAGTTCAGAGAGGTCAAAGAATATACTATCTGCTTCCAAGGAGCAGGCTCTTTCCAGTGGGTCAGACTGGGACGGCCTCTAGGGTACATTAGGCCAGTGATACAGAACTGGGCACACTGAATAGAAACAAGAGATGAAGTAGCAACAAGCATCTAAGTTATATATAAGAGTTTTAAAAGCCTAATAGAATGAGAGAAGATATTTGCAAACAATGCAACCGACAAGGGATTAATTTCCAAAACATACAAACAGCTCATAGAGCTCAATATCAAAGAAACAAACAAACAGCCCAGTCAGAAAATGGGCAGAAAATCTAAATAGACATTTCTCTAAAGAAGACATACAGGGTCTCCCCTGGCAGTCCAGTGGTTAAGATTCTGCGCTTCCACTGCAGGGGGCATGGGTTCGATCCCTGGTCAGGGAATTAAGATCCCACATGCCGTGCATGCAGTGTGGCAAAAAAAAAAAAAAAAAAAATGAAGAAGACATACAGCTGACCAGTAGGCACATGAAAAGATGCTCAACATCACTAATTATTAGAGAAATGCAAGTCAAAACCACAATGAGGTAACACCTCACACTGGTCAGAATGGCCATCATCAAAAAGTCTACAAATAATAAATGGTGTGGTGAAACGGGAACCCACCTACACTGTTGGTAGGAATGTAAACTGGTGCCGCCACTATGGAAAACAGTTTGGAGGTTCCTTAAAAAACTAAAATAAAGTTATCATACAATTCAACAATCCCACTCCTGGGCATATATCTGGAGAAAACTCTAATTAGAAAAGATACATGCATCCCAATTTTCATAGCAGCACTATTTACAATAGCCGAGACATGGAAACAAATGTCTAAGTGTCCATTGACAGATGAATGAATAAAGGTGTGGTATATATATATATACAATGAAATATTACCCAGCCATAAAAAAATGAAATAATACTATTTGCAGCAACATATATGGACCTAGAGATTATCATACTAGGTGAAGTAAGTCAGACAGAGAAAGACAAATATCGTGATATCACTTATATGTGGAATCTTAAAAAAATGATAGAAATGAACTTATACTCAAAACAGAAGTAGACTCACAGACCCCAAAAACAAATATGTGGTTACCAAAGGGGAAAGGGGGTAGGGGAGGGATAAATTACCAGTTTGGAATTAAAATATACACACTACTATATATAAAATAAATAACCAAGGACCTATTGTATAGCACAGGGAACTATACTCAATATCTTGTGATAACTTATAATGGAAAAGAATCTGAAAAATAGTGTGTGTATATATATATATATATATATATATATATATATATATATATATATATGTATATGTATAACTGAATCACTTTGATGTGTACCTGAAACTTTGTAAATCAACTATATTTCAATTCAAAAAATTAAATTAAAGCCTAACAGAAAATATATTCTTAAGTGGAAAGAAACTATCCTATTGTGATCATTGCTACTGAAATTAGCACATTGCTTTGATTTTGGCCAGAATGCTTTCAGTTTAATGTGATCACACTACTTTGTTCATTCTTGTTAGAGGCTCTAGATGGAAGATGTATGTATACATTTTCTGTGGTTATTAAAAATGGGAAAGCCACTTGATCATGATTTAATTTACTGAATCAGTGGGGACAGGCTAGATTACACTATGACAACAAACGACTTCAAAATCTCAGTGCTTTAGAGCAACAAAGATGTGCCTCTGCTTCTACTGCATGTCTGCTGAGCCAGCTAAGGCTCTGCATCACTGCCTTCACTCTAGGACCCAGGCTGACCAGGCAGCCCCCATCTAGAACATTGCCTTCTTCCTGTGGACAGCTATAGAACGCTTGAGGACCTTGCACTGGAGACAAAATGTTTAGCTTTCTGCTCACAGTTTGTGGACCAGAACATGGATGGTGGCCTAGCAATAGCCATGAGGGGACTTGGCAGACCCAGGCACCATGTGTCTGAAAGAGGTGGGCACTTGAATAGTTGGTGAAGAGTACGAATGACTACCAAGCTTAAGGAAGTTTTGTAGACTCCAATCCCAACAGCAAATATCTACTAAACACTGGTTTTGTGCCAGGCACTGAAGATAAGACATGGCCCTTAGTTTTTTATATCAGGGTGTTTGAGATCAATTATTATACCAAATGATGTCTTTGGTGACAGAAAGTTTTAAAAACTCAGCTCTAGACCAGCTTCTTTTGCAGAGGGAAATACTAAAGCCCAGAGATGTGCCCAAGATGACCCAGCTGGAAGACTGGTTTCCAAACCCCAGCACTCCATTAAAGCAAGTGGGAGAAAGAAGGTTTACAAACATCTCTATGTTTAGAAGCCTCTCTTGAAAGTTGCATAAGTGGGCTAGGGTTTTCTGTTTATTCAGAATTGCCAAGGAATGTAGACAAAGCAGCCACTTTGAGGGGTATAACAGTGGCCAGGAAGGCCAGGAAACATAAATAGGGCCATGGAAGCTGGGATCAGCTGCTATGACCTGGCACCAGGCCACACGCCAGGCTCTTGACAGAGTCACCTGTGCTAATACTTAGCCGTGTGGGATGGATGATTCCCCAATCTGCAGGAGTAGAGACTTCTCATGAAACAGCCTCAGTTATGTGGTTAAAAAAATAAGGTGTTCATTCAAAGTGTCTGAAAACAAGACTGACACATACCAACTTATATGATGCTTTCTTTGCCCCCAGGAAACATCTGTGGAGGAGAGCAATGGACTGGACATCTCCCCAGGGGCAGCATGGGGTGGGCAAAAGAGCTTTGGGCTTCATCAGGTTTGCCTTGAATCTCAGTTCTCTCACTTACTTGTGCAATTTCCATTACCATTCTCTATTTCAGATCTCTCATCTGTTAAATAGGAATTATAGTACCTAGAATTGTGGGCTTCCAAGACAAATTATGTGGGAGGAATTGTGCAATGCACCTGACACTTGCCAAGTATTAGTTCTGGTACTCAGTGAGCCCAAAAGGAACGTTAGTTTCCATTACCCTTCACTTCAGTAGCTCAACCGAACTTGTGGTCATAATTTTCTGGACCAAAAATTTGATTTGTTTATGTACCCAATATTGTATTATGCTAGGCTGTGGTAACAAAGAGACAAAATTTCAGTGGCTTAACACAATCAAAATGTATTTCTTGCTCACTTAACAGTCCTGAGTGTGTGTTGGCAGGGTCACTCTCCTCCATACTGGTAGAGGCTTGAAATATTTACTTTGTGGCTTCCAAGGTTACCCTAGGTGTCAACATCTCAGTAGGCTGGAAGAGAGAATGGGCATGGAGAAGCAAATGTGGGAAGTTGATGTGGGTCAGGGCTGCAGGCGGAGCCATCACTGTGCTCACAGCCCCTGGGAGAGAACTCTGACATGTGGTCACACCTAGTGAGATTAGGAAACCTCATCTAGCCGTATGCTAAAAGGGAGAAAGGATTTTTGCGGACAGTTTTCTATCCTGACTATCAATTAAGAGCAAACTGTGTTCCCCTTATAGCTTTTACCTCCAACCAGGCACATAGAGAAAGATGAGATAGACTTGCCCTGGGAGAATCTAGAGGCGCAAAGGTAGATTTGATCTGAGCCTTGAATTTTAAAAGAAAGTACTAAACTATGGTTCTAATTATGCTGTTAAACAACATTTATTTAACTTTTACTAGACATCACATGCTGGGGATACAAAGACAGAAAAAGAGATAAGTGATGTGAGCTGGAAGGATCAGAAAATAATGATAGGTTAGCTAGAAAAGTATGCAGAAATCCAACTATTTTATTAAATCATGGTTAACAACAAATGAAACCAGACTTGTCTAACAAATTTTCCATCAGCAAACACTGTTATATGTAAAAATATCACCTATGTTGTTCTTTCACACCTCAGCATTTAGTAGAACTGCCTAAAAGATTGTACATTGGATGTTAAATCTAAGTTAATTTTTTTCTTACTCTTGAAAGGAGCACTTTGTAGTGAAAGCAGTTATTAACAAGCTTTGCTTTCAACAAGCTAAAATTTTTAAATATATTTCTCTAGACTGTTGTCCGCCACATTCTATTGTCCTAATTATATTGTTTTCTGCCTTGTATTTATGTCTGAGACAGTAACTTTTTGAAAAAAAGTCAAAGACCCTACAGTTGAAAGAAAGAAAGAAAGACAGAAAGGAAGAAAGGAAGGAAGGAAGGAAGGGAGGGAGGGAGGGAGGGAGGGAGGGAGGGAGGAAGGAAGGAAGGAAGGAAGGAAGGAAGGAAGGAAGGAAGGAAGAGAGAGAGAGAAAGAAAGAAAGAAAGAAAGAAAGAAAGAAAGAAAGAAAGAAAGAAAGAAAGAAAGAAAGAAAGAAAGAAAGAAAAAGAAAGAAAGGGAAAGTTGAGCTGGACTGGGAGCAAGAATGAAGAAAAGGAAATACTTTGTCTTAAGATAACTCTATGGGGCTTCCCTGGTGGCACAGTGGTTGAGAGTCCACCTGCCGATGCAGGGGACACGGGTTCGTGCCCTGGTCCAGGAAGATCACACATGCCGCGGAGCGGCTGGGCCCGTGAGCCATGGTCGCTGAGCCTGCGCGTCCGGAGCCTGTGCTCCGCAACGGGAGAGGCCACAACAGTGAGAGGCCCACATACCGCAAAGAAGAAGAAAAAAAAAAAGACAACTCTATGAAGTAGGTTTATCATCACCCATTTCATAGGAGAATAATCTAATGATGATGATTATAGTGATAGCAGACTCTTACTTAGTGTTAACTATACACCGAGCGCAGTTCTAAGTGGTATATGTGTGGATATATTTATATAAATGTATATATAATAAATAAGTGATAAAAATAAATATATCTCTTCGTATATGTATATATATACTTATCACCTATTTAATGTACATATATACATATTAAATGTATATATTTAATATATTTTATTGTTACCTTTATTCATTATTAATACATCTTATTTAATCCTTGCAACAAGCAATGGGAGAGGTGCTATTGTTACCTCCATCCTAAGTATGGGGAATCTGAGACTGAGCGAGCTCAGTAACATGTTCAAAGTCACAGAGCCCACTGGCAGTTGGGATTTGAAACCAGACACTCTGGTCCATGATCTAATCATCATGCATAGTGCCTCAAAGAGATCAAAATAGTTAAGTACATTCCCGAGGTTCCACTGTGAGACAGTAGCAGATACAGGACTGAATTCTGGTGTGTCTGGCTATGAAGCACCATTTTCTTTTCTGCTCCACACTGTCTGTCAGTAGGATCAAGAGATGAAGTGAAGCTGGGAAAGGATATTTTCAGTGAGGGGTCAACACAAGCAATCACCAAAAGAAGGCAGAAAACATCCTGAGAACAAACACCCTTGCATTTTCTGACCACCACTGCCTAAATGCTAGTAGCTAATTTTGCAACTCAGGGGAAATTCTTCCTTCTTACACAGGTCACAACACCTGGTCCAAGATATATACATACCACCAACGTGTTTGTTCATGTGGAGAGAGGCTCTTCTCAAGTCGGGGCCTGAGTTGTCATGGCAACAAGGAAAGCCTTGAGAAACACCAAGAGGCCAAGAAAGGGGTGACTAGTTGTGAAAGCAAGCAGCCCAGAGCAATCCTGGTACCGCCGTGGACCCCAAGAACATCTGAGCCAGAAGTGGTCCTACATCACACCTATACATGAAGGAACGGAGCTTCAGGAAAGTGCCAGGAACTGTGCTAAATGCTTTAACTAGGTTATATCATTAATTTCTTAAAAAAAAAAAAAGAGTCCCCAAGAGTAAGATATGATCCTCATTTTCAGGTGAGGAAACTGAGGTCCAGATATAGGATGCAACTTGCTTAAGGTGGAACTATGATTCAGGCCTAGAACTAATTCCAGGGCCTTGGTTCTTAGCTGCAAAGCCATATTCCCTAAGGACTGCAACTTACGCAACAAGCACACAGCTATCCAAATGACAGATCCAGAACAAGTCCTGTCCCCTCTGTCCTCCAAGGACCTTTGATTTCCCCAGCTATCAAATAGCAAGATGATCACCCACCTAGAGATCAGCTATGTATTTCATCAGCACCTCTTAACATTCTGCCCTCCATTGCCCTGGGATGGACCTTTTTCAAGCTTCCCTTCCACAGCTCAACAAATAAGCAAACAAAAATAAAAAGCTTTGCTTTTCATGAAAAGGCAGTGTAAACATCTGGCAGGTTTCCTGGGTCTCGGCTTCCTCTGGCTGGATCTAAGTGCACAACGTAAGCGTATTTGGGTTTCAACAGAAGAGGTCTTGCTAGACATTACTCACCCTGCTGCAAAAGTAAACCAGCCCAAAAACTTAGTGAAGGAAATATAAGTGCTCTTGTTTGTTGACCAAAAACTAAACAAACCATTTGAGGTTTGGGGTTCAAAAATCTTTCAAAAATGCAATTTCCACATATTCAGTTGGGATATGGGTGAGTATATGTGGGTGTTTGCTTAAATCTTGTTTGGAAGAAGATAGAGAAGAAATATAAATACGTGCAAATAACTTAAATCAATCCAAGGAGAAAACCATTCTTTTTTCAGTGTTATGAAATGGGCCAAACTGGATCTCAAATATGGACCAGCTTTGACAAAACCATCCAGTTGGTTAAGCTTTCTCGACCATCTGGGTAACTTGGCGAATCACTTAGGCTCTCTGGAATTTAATTCCTCATCTGTAAAATGAGGATAATATTAGCATAGTGTCAAATTGGCTGTGATAAGGATGGATTTAGAAAATGACATGAAAGCCTTATAAACTGTAGAGTCTGGTGCCTAGGTGAGAGGTTGTGTGTACTCCTGTCTCCTCTGGCAGGCACAGGTCCCTTTGTGGCACCCTCTCCTCCATGGCCCACCACCCAAGCTGGCCTCATACTTATCCTTGACTACTCAAGGGCCCCAGGAAGACCTCTTCTCCATAGACCTCCCCTCCCCCTACAAATGCCAGAAATGTTGGTTGTGGATGGGAGGAAAAAGAAAACTGAGATCTCTAGATTCAAGAAAGTATAAATTAATTAGCCACTCATAGTCACAGTACTAACTAGGTTTTCCTCCCCCCAAGAGGGAGAGGAAGGCCTTTCTAAGTAGCAGAGCAGAACATTCATCTTTCTGGAGGGCATGGAAAGAGGAAATGTGTAGCAGACAGGTGTAAATGGATAGCACAGGTAGCATGGACAAGGGGGAGGAGTAGTGTAAGCAAGACTGAGAGAGACTTGATCAGCACTGGGTTTTCTAATAGCAGCCACCTGAACCCATGCCTCAAGAAGCATTACCTAATAAATACTTAAATACATGAATGAATGAGTAACTTTAAATGAAACAATATAAGAAAAGTTCTGCTCTAGTAAACTGATCCAGAATGTTCTAATCCAAAAATAAGGGAGGAGTTTATTTTAGTTTCAGCTAGCCTATCAGTTTTATGTTTTATGGCTTTATTTGATTTTATTTTGATTTGCATATGAGGGAGGGACATCATAGTCCTTTCAGTGCTTCAGATATCTAGTGACCCTGATCCTGATCCAGGAGGCACTGGGATACTAAGTGTCAACAAGAGCTCCTAAGAGAACATCAAATCAGACCCCTACAGTCCTACTGCCTGATATGCCAACAGCAGAGTGGCACTGATTGTAAGAAATGGCATGCTTTAGCGGGAACATGGGGCAAACAGCAGTGGGGACCCTGTAGAAGGGACCAATATTCAAGTCATGAGGACAGGCAGGGCTAGCGGATGAAGCACATTTCTGGGGAACACTAAGAACCAAAAGGAACAGGACAGACGTTGATCTTAGGAGCCCAGGTTGGAGAAGGTAGCAGTTCCAGAAAGAACAGAATCAGCCAGAAGGTTGGCAAAAACACAGAAGGAAAGATATGCTGGATGCAGTACTGGCAAAAACAGAAACAACAGTGTCAAGTTTGGCTGGGATTGTGGGTGGTATTTCCCCATCCCTCCATTAGGCCCTGAGTGGATGGAGAAACCCTGATTATCCATATCTCAGAGTCCTCTAATCAGGGAAACTGAAGCACTGTCCTGGTGTATGGGGGTCTTTTGTCATTAAACTTGAGGGGAGGAGGGAGTGGCAGTTACACAGAAAGGACCTAGAATAGGAAAGATCAGATAAATACACACCAGTTAAAAAAACAGTGGCAGAGAATAAAAGAGTAGGAGACAAGGCCAAATAGATAGATGTTGGAATGGATAGGAGAAAGAGGCCAAAGGTAAGGACAAAATAAGAGGTTTCACGATCCTTTTTCAAGGACACATGCTATTTAGTGTGGGTTAGACTAGTTTTAATGCCCAGGTCAGTGTGAATACCAAGCAAATATTGTGATAAAAGCAAGTCCAGACCACCCAAGCGTGGCCTGCCACCTGATATCATTGCTGAAATTCTCTAAGAGGCAACCACATGTGGATCTGACATCTGAGATGGGGAATGGAGATGGGAGTAGATGATAGATGATAAAAAAAAAAAAAAGTGTTGTTTTAACAGGTAGAGCAAGAATTCCTCCAAGGGAGAATCTTTCTTTGTTTATTAAAAAATTTTAAAGCAGCTTGAAATGAAAGTACCATTCTAGGGAATGCATAAGCAGAAGCTAAGGCATGAAAAGAGAGAAATAATGTACACTGCATCCAAAATTAATAGGAGTTTGGGGGTCTAAGAAAGAGAGAAAATTAGTAAAAAGGAGGGGAAATGGAGAGAAATTAGTTAGTGAAATGGCATGAGACTAGGCCGCTGTACAGAATGAAGAGAACAGTGGAAACTCCCCAATGCCAAGGTTGCCAAAAAACATTCAAGAACAATGAGACCTTGTGTCAGTTAGATATTGCTGCATAACAAGTGATTCCAAAACACAAAACAACAAGTAATTATTAACCCACATCTGTGAGTTAGCTGAAAGTCTAGGCTGAGTGTGGCTCCAGGCCATGTGTTTGTTTCAGGCAATAGCAGAATTACAATAACAGAATTACAAGGGCCAGATCCCTTCTCACAAGTATATTTCAAGCCTCTGCTCATGTTACCTCTGATAACATTCTGTTGGCTGAAGCAAGTCACATGACCAAGCCTATTATCAATGGAGTAGAGAGGTAAACTCCTCTGATGGAGGTAGTAGTAGGAAGTAGATATTTTCTAAACAATGATCTAATCTACCAAAAGCCTCACGCTTAATTTGAAATTGTTTTCACTGCTGCAGTATTAATTCCTTCTTAGAACCCTCTGCTAATCTTCAATAAATGTCCCACAAATTCGAATTGTTTGAGCTGATTTTGTACAGAAATCAAGGCAAAGGAGCAATATGATGTAGAACAGAGAATGTAGATGGAAATAGTGAGGTGATTCATAAGAGAAAAAAGTGTCAAAGATGGTCACAATCACCTAAGCCTCCTGAAAGTTAGAGGCATCTTGAGAAAGGCAGGGAAGTAAGGATTGGAACCAATCTTCTTTACATCTCGAGAGTTCAACTGTCAACTATGTTACCTAAGAGGTTACTAATGGCATCAGTGAATGAGGCTAGATGGCAATTCATTGCTGGCAGGAAGCTACGGCTGGACAGGAAAAACTATAGAAGCCTTGGGGCTCATTCTGAAGAGCTGGGGGGAAAGCACCAACTTGGTCAAGACAGGAAAAAGAGAGGGACCCAAAGTTTCTGGAGTACAGGGTAAGGTGTTTTTCTTCAGAATAAGATTAAAAGACCAAGTCTTTGGAAATGAAATATACAGTCATTGCAGAACTATTAAGTAGGCTAACTTGAAGCTTAATTAGGGCACTTCAAATCACCCCTGAAATGGACAACATCGAGTATTGACCTTCACAAAGATAGAGAAGGCTTGAATGACCATGTTGAAAACTTGCTCAATATCAGGAACTGGATACACTACTTTATTATCTGATTTAATTCTCACAAGACCTCTTCTCCCCAAAGGTAGGAATGATTATTCCCACTTCATGGACAAGGAAATAGGATCAGAGTGGCTGGCTTTTTTCTAATGGAAAGGCCAGGTTAAACATGCAAGATGGTAGTGAAGCCACTCAGCTGTAGCCAGAAGAGGAACATGGGAGAAGAGGAGTCCATGGATTGCCACATACAGGACCTTTGTTGGGTGGATTTATGAGGATTCTCTTCATGCTATTAGAGTTTGAAAGGAAAGAAAAAGCCTAGATGAGCTTTTATGATTATGAGTCATGTGACATTCTACATCCTCAAAGCCTTTACAGTTGCAAAGCAGATAAAGTCTGATCCTTTGGCCTGAATGAAGAAAACATATCTCAAGTTATGCATTAAACTCACCCTCCATCCATCTTGACAGATTCCTCATCTACTCTATCCCCACAGCCAGAAAAGGAAAAAAGAGCTGGGGCAGGGGATAGCTCTAACATTTAATAAATGCTCTTTTGTGCCATCTATGTATAAGTCCATCGATTTTAAAATGCCAAATGATAAAGATTATATGAGCACCTCTATAGCATGATGTTACTATGGGCTGGTAAATTTAGGAAGAAAGGTAAAGTCACATAAAAATTATTTTGTTGGCTTTTAACACACTTACCTATGCTTAGGATCCCTAGATAACCATCTTCCATAAGTTAAATGAACATTTGTTGACACCAAAAAAAAAAAAAAAATCAAATAAACCCTCAAAATGGTCCTAACTACTTGATTATCCAGTCTTTGTTTGCCTTCAATACGGCCTGTAATTAATGCAATTAATGAGGACATATAGAAATATTTTTAAAAAGACAACTTTCTCAATATTATGAAATAGCATCTTTCTGTCCATACAGCTGGAGCTCAAGCTTCATGGCCCTTCTCATAAGTTTGTTTCCAAATTGCCTGGAGAAAGCCAGTAATTGAACATTTTTAGAGAAGGTGAGTTGTGCAATTTGCTTTTACATTCACTACACACTGTCCATTTGCCTTTTGGAAGTCTTCAGATATGCATCCAAATTTCTGTGGCAAATCTTTCCTGGTCTCAGTTTTCAGAGCACCTTGAAATAAGTTCAGTAGTCCATAACACTGAGGCTTCATAGGTGCCAAAAACTGTCTGCAGCTAAAACAAACAAATAAATGAGCAAAAACAATTTATGGGATTTTTCTTAAGAAGAATTGCTCCCAAAAAGCAGAACATACATTCCTCCTTTACCATGATTCTCCTTAATGTGTTCTCTCTCCTGCTTTCCTTAGAGAACTCATTTGATGTCGTTTATCAAGATAACAGGAAAAGCTCAGAAGGGAGATCATATTCAAACTTGTTGAAGATGAAATGCATTTCTCCAACAAGACTTCCATTTTTTATCCTCGATTCCTTCTCATTGCTCAAGTGCCAATAGCATTGGTAGCTGACTGCTTGTGTGTTTCAGAGTCTAACAGAAACTGTTTTTATGGCAGTAGTTTGGTTTTATCCTGATCTGTTACTTGCCAAGAGCTATTCATGGAGACTTATCAAGCTTAACTTCAAGAAAAATGCCTGCCTAGTAAACAAATATTATTAAGGATGTTATCAAGGCAAAGATCTAAGAATTCTTTACTCCACTTTACCATTCACTTGGTAATGCTCATATTAATGAAGAAATAAAATTATAGGTATTCAATGCTTTCCTCCCTTGGACAAGTACTTTGCTTTATAAATGTCAAATATCTCAATGGATAAATACCATGTCCACTTGTAAATGTATGTTTTTAGCCCCACTTTTTAGAGGCTTCTTGGACTTTGCTAACTCAGGAATATAATGCCAGCCTTCCTCTCCTCTACTAAGTATCTAAGTTCTCCTCTCTCCTTCCTCTATACCACTAGACCCTGTACTACCAGACAGCACAAGGAGGAGAGCTTAGGTTGAACTTGTATGTAACTGAAAGTCTGTGAGTTTGATATATTAAAGAACTGGGGTGAGAGTTTTTGGCTAGTGATTAGTGAAGAGCCCCCTCCTTCCTTTCTGCATTGCAGTGTTTGATACAAAAGCATCATGTTAATTGTGAGTCTGTATCAGAATTTCTACTACACCAACCTTCTACCAGGCAGAAATCAGATGCCGCTAGTTTCCTTCCTCCATCCCTCCCATTTGCTCTTCATTCATTCATTTAGTTTGGAAAACCTAGCACAGATTCACCAAATGGGACAAAATATGTGAAAGCAAAGACATAGAAGAGTCTCGACCAAACCATGTTTAATTTAACCACCCCCAAATCACCTTCACAGCAGACCACAATATGAGAAATTTGATTTGTTTATTTGTCTTTGTTTTCCTATCAAGAAGACTATGTGATTGATCAGGTTTCACTAAGAAAGTCTATCTTCTTAGAGTCTAAATTCCCTGGTGTCCTAAATTGTCCTTTGCTTTATCTCTCAATTTTATTTTTAAAAGGAAACACTTCTACAAGTCCACAGGGCTTTGACACTGCAATGGATTAGAGGGTGAAGGAACCCATAGGCTGAGACCATGTTTTTCAAACAGGATGGAGGATGGTGATGGGGTTGGGTAATGGAAGCTATTTATTTACCACCAGCTGCCTCCAGCTGTGACATCCTGCTAGGTTACAGAATAAAGTACAGTAAATAAACACCCTGAGGAGACACGCTGAAGTACAGCACACATGGAAATCCATCTACTCACAAATCCTGGAAAAATATGTACTCAGTGATTGAGCCTGTCCAAAATAAACCATCCCAAGCCAACGATTTGGAATGATTTCCATGTTGCTACCCGAGATCATTCTCAGGTCACTCTGACCAGTGACTCTGTCCTTCACCTCTCCTTACAGGGCTGACTCCTATTCATCCTTCAAGACTCAGCAAAGGCATCACCTCCTTGAGGACGTCCTCCCACCAAGTTGCTTCCTCAGAACTTCCACAGACCCCAGGGTTCTCCCATTACATCCATCACGTTATACTGAAGTGATGTACATGGTCTCTGTATCTCCCACTAGACTGTAGGAATCATTGGAGTCTTGGACCACATTCTAATCATCTTCATATCCCTAGGACTTAGTACAATAGCTGTTTGTAGCTGTTCAGAAAATGTTTAGCTGAGTGCGTTCTCCTTGGAAGCTTCATAATTTGTTAGTCCTTAATTAAAAAAAAAAAAAAAGGAAAAATGCTGGAAGGGATCCTAAGCATTAGCTGGAGTCCATGGACCAAAGACACAAAATACCACTAACTTTATCCTGCCCATTCCTTCTTCTTAGCACAGTGATTGTACCCAGTTTCTGCCTTCTCCATTCTTCCTTTTATCTCCCCTCCACCTGGGTCCCCTGAAGAAAATGTAAATAACTTGGCAGTCCATAGTCACCCACCTCTTTATTTTACAAATGAGTAAACTGAGTCTCAGGACAGCCTAACTCCCATTTCCACCTTTAGTTCTCCTTCTCTCTGCCCATTTAATTCTTTTTATTTTTTTTTTATTTTTAAGTTTTATTTATTTATTTATTTATTTATTTTATTTTTTTTGCGGTACACGGGCCTCTCACTGTTGTGGCCCCTCCCGTTGCGGAGCACAGGCTCCGGACACGCAGGCTCAGCGGCCATGGCTCATGGGTCCAGCCGCTCCGTGGCATGTGGGACCTTCCCTGACCAGGGCACGAACCCGTGTCCCCTGCATCGGCAGGTGGACTCTCAGCCACTGCGCCACCAGGGAAGCCCTGCCTATTTAATTCTTACCTCTGTGAGAGCTCACACTTAATCCTCCCTCCATGGAGAACTCACCCCACCCTTCACTCCATCCCACACACAATGAGGAATGTGGATCTAGATCTTGATATTCTAAGATGTTGTGTTGGCCCACCCTCTTAATGGATAAAGCTCTCAGAGAGGTTCAAATGTAGAGTGAATATAATTCTGACACTTTCTGGATTATATCTCTTCTCTTGTGGCTTGTAAATCAGGTAAAAAGAGAACTGCCCCTCCCACCCCACTCTGACGTGACTGAAGTAAACTTATAGGGAATACATACTTTCCAGTAATAATAAAAGATTAGCAATAATGTCACCTTTGTTAAACACCTACTAAGCACTCTGCATTTTGCTGGATGCTTTGCATCCATGGTCTCATTTCATTACCATAAAAACTCTACAAGGCAGATACTATCCCTATTTTATAGATGAGAAATCTGAGGCTCAAAGGGGTTAAATAGCATGCCCCAAATTCAAAACTGGCTTACTGGTTCCAAAGCACACATTTCCTCTATCACTCAATAGTGAAGACATTTAAGTGAAGAGAAAGCCTGTTTTGATGCAGCATCTAATTTCTGTAACCCTTTCTTGAAGCTATCTTGTTTCCTCCTCTGCCCCTCTAAAAATGTGTCTAGGAAAAGCTGGTTACTGAAAAGGTAAAGTGCCCCAAACCACAGAAACCACAGAGCTGAAGCCAGGGATCAAAAAACAGGAGCTTGGGGCTTCCCTGGTGGCGCAGTGGTTGAGAGTCCGCCTGCCGATGCAGGGGACGTGGGTTCGTGCCCCGGTCCGGGAGGATCCCGCATGCCGCGGAGTGGCTGGGCCCGTGAGCCATGGCCGCTGAGCCTGCGCGTCCGGAGCCTCTGCTCCACAACGGGAGAGGCCACAACGGTGAGAGGCCCGCGTACAGCATAAAAAGAAAAAAAAAAAAAAAAAAAAAAACAGGAGCTTGTTCAAGAAATAGAACCCAGTAAGATGGGAAGAAATTGCAAGGACAGTCACTCCAGCTCATTCTACAAACCCAGAGAGCATGGTTCCCTCCTAGTTGTAAAGCTTTGAATGGGCTTCTTCCCAGCACTTCATCTCTTGCCCAACAGCACCTGAAAAGCACCACTAAACACCTGCCATAGTGCTCTCATCGGACCTTGAAGGATTGCCCTGTGGGCTCTGCAATTGTTATTGAAACTGTGGAAATTCTGAAACTTCCTGGAAATTGCAGGTTCAGCCATAATGAAGTGATCACTTTAGCCAAACCAAATTAATTTCCCAAATAGTATTCCCACTAACCCCAAACAGTATTCCTGCTAACCCGAAACTCTCCAGACTTTAAAGTAGAGAATAATAAAGGCCCTACAAGGCCACTTTGTTCTTTCCCAAACATTTTCTTTTCCTGAAGTCCAAATTCATGGTCAATTTTTATTCTTTGATTTTACTTTTTCAAAGACATAGTTTAGAATCAAATTGCTGGTTGATTCTGAAGCCAGAAGTCAGAGTTCAACAATGATTCAGCAAACAGAGTTATTCCAAGAACTTGATGCAAAGAGTATTGTGCCAGGTGACTTCTTAAACATTTGTCCTCATAACAGCCTTATTGGGTACAATTATATCTCCACATTGTGAGTGACAGATCAAGTACACTGCCCAATGTCACTGAAGGGAATGAGCAGAATTCGAACCCAGGTTTTGTTTTTTTGTTATTTTGGGTGGAGTGTTTTTTTGTTTGTTTTTATTTTTTGTTTTTACTCATTTTACTATTTCATAGCACTCTCCCCACATAAGGAAGCAGAGCTACAAAACAATGGGTAGTTGCAGGAAGTAGCAAGAGGCACATCATGGACATTGAGACATGAGACAGCTGAGGATGTGTGATTCAGCACACTTTAAATAAGAAATTTCTGGTAAGTAACAGAAGAGGGGTCTGGACAGGAAGTCAGGGCCAGATCATTGAAAGCCATATTAAGGCACTTGGGCACTAGGCAATGCGGTAGGTTTGAATAGCTTTAAGTAATTAATTCATCATTCTTTCAACAAATATTTTATGTAGTACCAACTATGTGGTAAGCTCTGGGGACAAAACTGTAAACAGAACAGATGTTTCCTGTCCTCACTGGATATACAGTCCAACAGAGACGATGGGTCATTTCCACATAGAGTGGAAAGTACTCTGATAGGGGAAGAATAGGGTGTTAGAGAAGTACTAGAAGATGAATGAAGAGAAGGCTTCCCAGGGGAAATGATGCCTAAGTCAAGACTCGATGGAGGGGAAGTCTGGGGAAGGAGGTCGTCAAGGAGATTGTTAGAGTCAGTGGAAAGAGCATGAGTAAGGCTAGAGGTGAGAGAAAGGACACACATTAGAATAACTGAAAGATGGTAGAGTGGCTGGTGAGCAAGGCCAGAGATGAGGCTGGAAGGGGCAAGAATAAGAAGCCAGGAAATATTATGAGTAACTCTTTTTTTAGAATTATCACATCTGCATGTGGTGACAGCTGGACACATAAAGCCATTCAAAATAGATTCAAGACTCTCTGTCTTCAAAAACACCATGACGGTATGGTTCCAAAAATTGATGGGACCTCAGTAAGCAAATTTTGTCACCTCTTCCAACCAGTATGCTTTCAGCTTCAAGCAACCGAAATGCAAACAGGCTTAAATAATAAGGAAATGCAATATTTACATAAAAGTCTAAGGAGAGGGAGAGCATAGTACAATCAGAGGCTCAGTGATATAATTGGGAATTTTTTTTTTTATGTCTCCAGTCAGCCATCCCCAACATTGGCCTCATTCTAAACCTGGTCCCCCTCCCCTTGAAATTATAAAATGGATGCCAATAGTGATTGGGGCTCTATCCGTATTTGTTATCATCTATCAGGAGAGAGAGGGAAAATCCTTTTCCTCAAGTGGAACCTAAGTCCCTTCCTTTGTCTGATTATACCCACAAATCACTCCTGGATCACTGGTTATGGGGGAATGTCATGTGTTTATTGGTTTAGGTTAATCAAGATCTACCTTTGAAACTGGGAATGGTGTCAACTTTCCCTGTATCTCGTGGCAGTGGAGAATACTGATACATGAAAAAAAAAAAAAAATGATTGTGTTAGAAATGAAGAAGTTGAAGAATGGGAGCAGAGTCTATTATACTCCACTTACAAATTCGGTACCTTTGTTTTTGAACAAGTGAACACGGCCCTGATACCTTGTGTGCTCTGCTGGTGCAGAGAGGCCTCGGGTCAATCCCCCACCAATTATGCGTTCAACAGCAACAACAGCAAAATGGTAACTCTTAGCCCCTAACCTGGTAACTTTAATTATATGGAAGTGATTGTGTGCCTAAAAACCCACACACTGGACATAAGCAATTCTAGATAAAATACAAGTTTTTTAAACTCGTCTTCATATTCACATATAGTTTTAAAAAGGATACTACCTAGGCCAAGACCTTTTTCTTTTTTCCTTCATAGAATAATGTTGAGGATCAATTTCTCTAGCTTAACATCACCAGCCTTGGCAGCAGCCCCTATTTGGAGTATAAATGATGTCATCCGGTTGGCCTTTTCCCATCACAAACAGTAAATCTCTGAATCTGGAGAGATCTTTTATTTGGTTACACATATTGTACAGCATCAAGGGGTTAGAACCCATGTGCTGGAGATTATTAAAATCATCTGGAGGAGAATGGCTTATTATTGGAAAGCTCAGAACTTACAACCCTTTCATGCCTGGTATCTCCATCAACTCTTCTTTTGCTTCTGCCTTTTCAAAGCAACAATTACAGCCTGTGGGCTCATGATCCTTTGCAGACTAAAGTTTTGCTGGAGCATTATGTTTCTTCTCTAGAAAAAGATACCCCTAACATAAAGATAGAGAAAGGAAGACAGGATTCTAAGTCAGAAAACCAACCTCAGCTTGGCAACATGGCAAATATATAGCTTTGGGCAAGCAACAAACTCTCTTAGCTTAAGTTCCTCAGCTGTAAAATAGAGATGATGATAACCAGCTTCATAGCACTCTTTGAGAGGAACAGTAAATAATTACTGAATACTTGATTATCACTTTATAATTTGCTAAAATCTTTCAAATACTTAGCATTAGACTTATCCGGTACAGGGAAGACACTCCATAGATGTTTGTTGAATGACTTGTAACTAGGTGGTAATGTGGTTCGATGGATTCTGAGTCATCAAGTCATTTCACATCTCTGAACTTAGTTTTATCCAGTTATATTGTGCATTCAATTTTAACCTTCCTTTTAGAGTTGTTGTCTAAAAGAATAAACAAAATAACATACATGAAGCATTCACACTGTGTCTGACACACCAGTGTGCTTGAGAAATAGAGGTTCCCTTTTCTCCAATCCCTTCCTCTCTCATGTTCCTCATTCCACAGAACTGGTAATAACACTAACATCTTACTTATTAAAGGGCAGAGCTGTGGAGCAGAAAGTATAGCAAGGCCAGTCTTTGGTCTTGGCTTCCCAACTTCCCAGCTGTGTGAACTTTTGCAATCTCCTCAGGGTCTCTGTTCTCCCACCTGAAAATGAAGGAGCTGGCTGAAGTTCTTATGTTCTAACTCTGTAGTTCTCAAACTTTTAAAATTTATGGATCAAACAAACAAAAAATCAATCACAAATCAGAAGCCTAACATAGAATGGTCAAGTTTTTGATTTGATAAATAGATCCTTTTCAGAGAATTGCCACTTACCATTACAATCATTTCAAATAAAAGGGTAGAGGACATCAGAAAAGAAGGAAGAGCAGAATTTCAGGATACAAGGCATTTCTTTAAATGGAATGAATTAACTTTATAAAAAATTACTGAGTTATCTCATTGTCCTCATTTTTCTGTCATTTTTCCACAGACTGGTGAAAATTTGTCAGAAACAGCAAGAACCTTTAGGGTAGCATTGGGGAACCACTGGTCTGTATCACCTGGAAGGTTTCTTCTAGCATGAATATCCTGTGATTCTCTCATGATTCCACCATGGTGAGAAGCTATTGTGCTAAAACAATAGTTTATTTGGGTAAAATTAATCCAGAGAAGAAATAAATCCAATAACCTATTTTGTGGAGCTGAATCATTCTGAGTCTAAATAGAGAGTTTAATTTAGTCAAAACATTATAAGATATTATATGTGTATCCACAAATGAAAATGCCCCACAGGTCCTCAAGACACTTCCATGTCCCTAAGGCTAATCCTTCTGACTCAGGCTTCCTTCTCCACTGACTGCAAAATAATGATGAGCACACTTGCACCCACCTATATTAAAACAGGGGAGAGATGTGAGCAGACCAAAGATACCTAAAGTATTCCAACCTCAGGCACCACATGTCCACCCTGAGGTCAGCTTTTCTAACACCTTTCATTCTCTTATCTCAGGCCAAAAAAGATCTCTGAGCTCTACCATGATGCTCTCAAATCCCCTGCACCGATAGTACAGTATTTTACGACTGAGAGTCTAAATAGAGACTGGCTCATTCATAGTCAGCACTCAGTAGGTTATCTGGTTTTGACTGAATTAGAAATAGACAAGCAGAAGAGAGGGAGGAGAAACTTATTCAGACGGTTCTGTGGTTGAGGCTATGCTTCACCTCCCACAAGGAGAGTAAATCAAAACAAACACACAAACGGAACTGACTCTACTGCTACTTAGAACAATAGTAGGTTTTTATAACTTTGATTCTAAGTCATCAAGGAAAGTTGAAACTTTAGTCTATAACCTTTTGATGTCGGTTACAGACTTTAGCCAAATTAGTTGAAATAGATGCTCAGAGAGGCACACCTCAGCTCTCAGGTAGGTGGATGCTAATTCTCCTATGATCCCAGATAAATGAAGTAGTAACAGCAAATAGGAACAAACAACCATGACTGGCTGTTGTATTATACCTTGCCTCTTATGAAGTGCTCTTTACAGCCATTTTCTCATTTACTATTCAGATCAACCTTGTGAAGGAGAAATGGTAATTATTAATATCCACTCATTTCTCCACATGAGGAAACTGATAAACTCAGTGTGGTTAAATAGCCTGCCTGAGACAGTAGAGTTAGTAAGTGGCAGGCTATGCAAACCCAGGGCTCCTGACTCTAAGCCCAGTGCTTTTCCCACCCTCTGCTCCCCTCTCATCCTTATAGCTATAACATTAAGAGTCGAAAGGAACTTCCTTCTGGTTCTCAAGCCCATGATAAATGCCACTTGCCCTGGGGAGGAAAATAAAGTCCATGCTCTTTGCTGGCCTATGTGCTAAGTCATTGGCGCCCAGAAATAACCTCCTGGAGACTACAGGCCTTGTATTTACCGCAAAGCAGTGGGTAAATAACTAGTTGGTGTTTTAGTGTTTTGTGGTCACTTAATCTGTTGTGTTCCTTCCCAAGACTCTGAAGGTTTCCTTTTTCAGTTAATTTTTATTTACGTTTGTGAGGTCTGTGTTGTTTGGGGTTTGGTTCATTGGATGTTTTTCTTGGAATGTGTTGCCATTGGCTTCAAGATGTTCCTGCTCTGCTATTTCATGGAATTTTCCCCAAGTGTGGATTGCTATGTATTTCTTCAGGGCAGTGAGCCAAGGCAGTGCTGGTATGTAATCTGTTTCTCTGGCCAGAGGACTTCTTGTCACCCATCCACATGGTGCTTGATTGTATTTCTCCACTGATAATTCCCCTCCCCTCTGTCAATATGCAGCGACCTTGGAGTCCAGCCATCTTGTGTGTTGTGCGTTATTGGCTCTGGATAAGACGAGCCCAGTTGCTTCTGATAGAGATTGTGTCAACTGATTCTCTTAGTTTGTCCTATCAGCCCAGAGTTGGAGAAAGACATACGTGCCAAATGTTATGAAGAGAGTAGAGAAGGCTCATAGGGTTAATACTATAGTCAAAGCCAGTGCGTGATTGAAAAGGTCCAGCCCTCCGCACAGCTCTGTGCCCCAGGAGGAGACAGATCCAGGAATGCCAGGTGCATTGCAAGCACTACACGCTCCAATGACCCTCAGCAAGTCTTTCTTCCTTTGTCTTTGACAAGCCCATAAATGATGTGCCAGAGAAAAATACGAATTTGTTCCATATCAGAAAGTTTTGTCCTTTAGATATTTTCTTGTGGATAGAAAAAAAAAATGTAGTGTTTGGTCATTAAAATGGTATGTTTTCCTCAAGGCTTTCAGCATAATTAAGACAAAAAGCACACATTGAGACAGAAAGTTGTCATGGATAAATCCTTTCTTCGGCTGTTTTATTTATTGTACTTCACTTCATTGTTTTGTTTATGTGCTCTGCACCCCTACTCTTTCCACAAAGAATTTCGGAGAGCTTACAAAAAATATGTCAATACAAAATAAAATATCGCTAAATCATTAGAAGAAGCAGAGTGAATGGATAATATTAAAGAAATGCGTGAGATTAGTGTTTAGAATTTTATAACGAATACCCTTGTAAAATTGTTAAAAGCAATTAACAAAAATGACTCCCAAAGCCTACCGTTTATCATCTAAATTGTGTGGTGGCTCTCTAATCTGTCGCCCGAATTGGATGCATTTAAGAATCTGCACCCAATTTAATCTTAACTGGGAGGTCCAGGAGGCCTACTTCAGTCTCCATGCCGACTTCTCATGCTCTGACACACCTCTAAAGGCCAATAGTTTTCTTATTTACAAGGAGATAAAAGGAGAACTACTATTCGTTAGGTATCTAATACATACTAGGCATTGTTGTAGTAACTTGACATTTACTAATTCATCACATTCTCTCAACCATTCTGTGAGATAGGAATTATCTCTTTTGGACAGGTGACATAACCAAAGCTGAGTAACTTGCCCAAGTTCACCCAACTATCAGGGATAAAAGCAAAATAAATACAGGAATGTTTGACCTCATAGCGAATGTTCTCATTTCATCAAGCGGTCCACCTGAAAGGTAAAAAATTGTGGAATGTGCTTCCCCCAGTTGGCAAGTATTAAAATATTAAACAAAAATGGTTAATTCAAAGATTGCCCTCAAACTGTAGGTTGACAAGAAAATAGCTACAAGTTAAAAGAGGATTACAATGTCTGGTGGTTAAGGTCAGCAGGAAGGAATATCTATGGTTATATATGGGCACTGGCACTACCATGCAAATATTCTCCAACCAACCCAGAGAGAACATACCTCAAGCTCTTCCAAATTAGAGGCCATAACAAAACAGAAAGAGTAAGAAGCTATGATCCTGATACAGAAGGAGCAGCCCCACTAATCAGGGAGAGAATGGCTACTGGTATTTGTTGGGTTGGCAAAGTCACTTTTAAGAACAAAAAAGATAGGAAAAATAACACTGCCATTTGTAATAATAGCAGCCACTTACTGGTGCCTGTTATGAGCCAAGCACACTCTATGTTTTATTGCTAATCTTCATAATGGGTGTCTCTGTATGCTGTTGATTCTTGTCCCCTTTTTTCAAATGAAGAAACAGAGGCTCAGAGAAGTTTTGTAGATGGCTGCGGCAAGACCACCAATAAGGGGCAGAGCTACGTTCTCAGACATAAGCCTGTCTAACTCTGAAACCCACACACCCTCTACTGTGATTTGCTTCTGCTCTTGTACCAGTCAGGTCAACCTAAAAGATGAAGGCAAGCTGAATAACACTGATGCTTCAGATCAGATTCTGAAGGAACAGCCGCATGTGTTGCTGAGTCTTCTAGGCATCAGAGATGTCTACAGTAGCAGTAAACGTTGATGGCCTCTTGGTGGGCATGATGGGGTGGGCCATGCCCTCCAGCCCACTGCCAGGGAAAGGAAAGAGCCTTGAAGGGAGAGAGCTCTGAACTTTGAGGTTCTTATAAAGGGAGGGACAGGTGTTTCCCACTTTCTTAATTTAGTGGCCCTTTCTTAGGCTTGGTGCACAAATAATTTTACCAAGCTATCTATAATGTAAAGAAAAATCTATATAATTAAGTCTCCTTTTCTATTGGTCTGCTTGGACTGCCATAACAAAATACCATGGGATTGGATGGCTTAAATAATGGATATGTATTTTCTCACAGTTTTGGAGACTGAGAAACCCAAAATCAAGGTGCTGGCAAATTTGGTTCCTGGTGAGAGCTGTCTTCTGGCTTGTAGATGGCCTCCTCTCACTGTGTCCTCGCACGGCCTTTCCATGGTGCCTGGGTGGAGAGACAGTGAGCTCTCTGATGTGTCTTCCTGTAAGGACACCAATCCTTTTGAATCAAGACCCCAACCTTATGACTTCATTTAACCTTAATCTTTTCCTTAGAGGTCCCATCTCCAAATATAGCCACACTGGGGGTTAGGACGACAAAATATGACCTTGGGGGGATACAAGCATTCATTCCATAACATCCTTCTACTCTAGACCATCAGTGAGCCTATTCCCTTCTCCAAAGGCAATCACTGTTACCAGCGTCGGAGTATTCTGCCAAAAACCTTCTAGGTATAACATGTGCTTATTCAAAAGAAGGGACACTATGTGCTGTGTTTAATCTTTTTTCTGCCTCCTATAAGTAGAAGATGAAGACTGTCTCATGTCTACACATATTCCTTTCTGCTTTGTTCTTTCTCATGATTGCATAGTATCCCATTAAATTACCATAATTAATTTAATCAATATCATACTTACACATACTAAGTTTATGTTCAGTATTTGGCCATTACAAACAATGCTTTAGTGAACATCCTTGTTCAAATATGTCTGTAAATGTGTTAATAGAGTTAAATATCTAGAAGAGGAATATATAGATCAAAGTGTATATGCTATTCAAAGTGGACAAATATTGCCAAATGGCCCTCCAAAAAGATTGCTGCAAATGACAGTTTAACATTAAAGTATAATTAACTCTTTCCAGAACTGCACTTTCCCATCATCCCCCAAACAAGCAATTCCCTCTGAGCCCACACACCCACTTGCTCTCATTTTCTACATGTTTACTTGGATGTAGTCACCAATTACATACTAAGCAGATGTCATCTGGACAAGAAGGCCTGGTCATTGTCAAAGAAAAGTGCGAACTGCCTTTAAATTACACTTGATGTCTAGTCCACAGTTGAGAAAAGCTCAACTTAGCTCTGTCAATTAGCAATGTCTCCCAAAATGTGGTGTATGGACCCTGGGAATGCTCAAGATTCTTTCAGGGAGTCTGTGAAATAAAAACTATTTTCATAATAATAGAAAGAAGTAATTGCTTTTTTCACGGTGCTGACATGGTGTTAACTGATGGTACAAAAGTCAAAGTAAGTAAAACTGCTCAGGCTTTAGTAGGAGTCAAGACAGTGGCATTAAACTGTATTAGTAGTTGTATTCTTTAATACCACACACTCACAGTTTAAAAGCAAGAATAAAAATAAATGCCAGTTTCACTTAAAAGTCTTCTTGACGAAGCAGTAAAAATTATTATTACTTGTAAGAGGGACTGACAGACAAACTCTGATTATTCAGACTTGGGAATATATCAGACTTTCTCAAAAATGTGTGAAAAGAACCTACCACTTCAAAGAAAAAAACTCATGGCATTTGTGGCCAATGATTAAATGCAAGCTTTCAAGCAAAAATTTAAATTTTGGAAAACTTGTGTTTGCCATCACGAGCTTGACAACATCCTAATACTCACAGATTTTCTGATGAGCTTGTGGTGATAGTAAGAAATGTGATTTTTTTTTTATTTTGTATAATGAAGTGAGTCAACATTTTGAATATCTATATAACTCAGAAAACTGATATTTTCCATATGACCAGTACATGATGTTACAAAATTATTCATGGACAAAACAATCCATTCAAAAAATAGACTAGTAGATTTCAATGTCGTAAAATGTGAAAAGCTCATTGACATGGTTTCAAATTTCATATTGCAACTATACTTTAAGAAATTAACACTTGTTAAGTTTTGGTGTAGTATCAAATAAAACTATCCATGATTATCCGAGAAGGTTATTAAAATCAATCCTGCATCCAACTACATATATGGATTTTCTTCATAACCTCAACACAACAAAATATTGCACAGATTCTGACTGCAGAGCAGTTATGAGAATCCAGCTATCTTTATTAAGTGAGACATTAAAGAGAGTTGCAAAAATATAAAACAATGCCACACTTTTTTCTAATTATTTTTATTTTGGAAAATATATTTATTTCCCATTAAAAATGTAATGAATTTATTATTGTTAATTAAAAATAAATTAATATTCTTTATAATTGTACAGTTTTAGTTTCTAATATTCATAGATATATCCCACATAAATAAAAGTGGTTTGCATTCCTCAACGATTTTCAAGAGTGTAGTGGGTTCTTGTGACCAAAACGTTTGAGGACCACTAGTCTGGGATCACTTAGCCAACACTGAGAGAGCGGAGGTAAGATTTTTCCAAATGAATTAATTAGCTACAAATACTGAAAGAATAAATAGAATATTTTTTTTAATGAATGAATGAGGAAAGGGGAAAAAGGGATGAAGTATTTGAATAACTATGTGAGGGAGTCATAGAGAGTATTGTCTGAAATTGACCTAAGAGAGTATTGTCTGAAATTGTGTGGAGGTAGAAACCCAAAATATGAAAATAAAAGAACTGGATGATCACATAAGGTAGAGAGGCAGAAGATGATTTATTCAGCATCTACCAAGTGACAGGCACTTGAACACTTATCCACATCTTCCCACAATGGCTTGAGGATCCAGGTATCATCATTCCCTTTTTCCACAAGAGTCACTGAGATTCAGAGAAGTTATATGACAAAGATGACTTGTAACATAGCCGGGATATTGTCACAGATATGTCTGATTCCATGTTGTTACTATCTGTTTCACTACACTATGCTACTTCCCAACTGGTCCCCCAATCCCTTCATACCTCTTATTTTACAGAAGAGGTGAAACTCAGAGTTAGGTGGTACATCACACTGAATGCTGGAGCTTCAGAGATGAATCACAGATACTTCCAGTGCTGGAAGATTTCACAGTCTTGTGGGGCACACCAATGGAAACAGAACACCAATGCAGTGTAAATGATCAAGGTTTTGACAGCAAAAAGCACAAGGTGGTATGGGAATCTAGAAGAGGAATTTAACCCAGACTGGGCCTGATAACACAGCACCTACATCAAATCTTAAAGAACTTAATAGAATTAACTAGTAGAGGAAGGAGACAAGGTAGAAGAAATAAAATGTGTGTTAGAGTGTGACTTCTTGGAGAAATGAAAATATTTCAGTATGACCAAAGGAGACTGGCCCCATGCAAGTTTGGCAACAGCCATTCACACCCTTCACTCCATACTTGGTCATTCTGAAATACCTTCAGTTCAGGTTTAAATATTTTAAATAACCCATGGATCCATCCTCACTACCTTCTTGGACCTCTAAAGGTCTAGGGATCCCAGGCTGGCTAGGGATCAGTGGGTCAGATGCTGTAGTTTTCTGGGTTTGCACAAGAGAGATATCACCCCATATATTGCTACAGGTTGATTCACCCATTGCCTAGCCCACAGTTGGTGCCATATAAATGTTTAATGAAGGAGTGAATAGTACTCCTCAATTCTGCTTTTTTCTTTCTTCTAATATTTTTATTTTAGCTTTGCTGCAGAAGAATCAGCCACTTCACCCTATTCACGCTCAAACTTCCTTCCCTAAGGGAAGATTTCTCTTTTCATTTGTCTTGGGATCCTCAGTTCTCAGACCTGGGGAGTACAGAAGCCACCTGCAATTTTTTTCCACTCCAGGGGGTATTGGTCTTTGGTTTTTGGCCCATATTGTTCAGATCTCTATCTGATTACACCAACAATTCCATGAGGACACGACAGGGAACTTGACTTTTTCATCTCTGAATTTCCACCTTAGAACAAAAAATTTATTTAATAAGGCAAAAATAAAGAAAAGAAGTAAAATTTGTAGTCCTAATGAGGCCCTCTTGTTCTTTCTCTGCTATAACTGCTACCCAGATGTTCCACTAAAACTGCAGAGACAACTTTTCTTTCCCACATGGACAAGTTTGTCAAGATTCCTGTGTTTATATTTCCAAACCCACTCTGATTCAGAGGAAAAAAATAAGAAGGAGTCCATAGGAAAAAATTAAAAGGACTCCATAGACAAACCCCAAGCACAAGAAGTCGGGTGTGAGAAAGATGCTGAGTATGTGAGTCAGTTTCCAGACACAAACGGATGTTGGATATTGCATTCCTCTCACCGAACTCTTCCTCATGTCATTTCTTCCCCACTCCAGCTAGGATACATCCTTAGCTACATCAGCTGATAGAAACCGGGCACAGAAACCTATGGAAAAGAAGAGACAGGATGAATCTTGAGCCAGGTCTTTCCAAAAGGTCGGTGACTGTGAGGGAACTTCCAGCTGCCACTAAAATGATAAAGTTACAGCCACTTCCTCCAGTGTCTGGTTAAGTCTTCTCTAAAATCTTGTTCGATCAATCATCTCCTCTTTGAGATATAACCTTTCCCTCCTTCCTGCAGCATAGAACCCTGATCAAATCTCTTTCATCCAAAAGAAATAACATTTTTAAAAAAATACTAGGGCCAACAACGAAACAAAGTGAAATTAAAACCTGATCCTGAAACTTCCTTTATCTTTTATTTAACTTCTTGCCTTTCTTTCTCACCCAATTTTCTTAAAAAAGTGGTCTACACTCTCTGGCTCCATTTCCTCATTTAAATCCACTGATTTCTGGCTCTTCTTCCTCTCTCCCTCCTAGTCACCAATTCCACTGTGCACATTCCTGCCTTTATCTACTGCAACATCTTGGCAGCAGGTGACTCTCTTGGCTATTCCTTTCTTTCCATTCCCCTACTTTGACTTTGACAGCACTCTTCCCTATTTATTTATTTTTTTCTGTCTCTCTCTGGCCACTCTTTCTCAGAATTTCTTATTTCTTCCTTTGCTCCCCCCCTTAAATATTTGTGTTTCCTATATTTCATTCATTTCATTCTTGGTTAATTTACTCCTTTCTCATTCCGCATTTAAGAAATATTTTTGAGTACTTTCTATGTACCATGCATTATTGTACATAGCTGGGGATTAGCAAATAAATCCACTGCTGTAATGTGCTACATAGCTTTGCTTCCAATTAGTGAAAACACTTTATAACAAGGGAGGTATGACAGTGAGTTCAACAGAATTCACTAGTCTTATCATGTACTCCATTACTCACATACAGTTGGCTTGGTGGAATGATGGGATGGCCTAATAAAGGCTCACTTTTGGCACCAGCTGGGAGGCAACATCCTATGGAGAAACTTTTGCTTGCCAAATCATTATCTTGGGTTCAATGGGTTTGGAGTTACTACTGTCCCAAAGGAGAAATCTTTTCACCAGAGAATAAGTTCTATTACTGTTGAATGAGATGCAGAGACTACTGCTCCCCCATATTTTCTGGGCTTCTCATGCTGCTGAGCCAATAGGCAAAGAAAGGTGCCATTATACCAGCAAGGATGTTTGATTCCAATTACCAGAAGGAAATTGAGATGCCACCACACAATAATGCTAAAGACGACTGTGTCTATAACCTAGGGGATTCATTAGGGCACTTCTTGTTCTCCAACAGTCCTGTTCAATGGAAAACCGGGGAAACCTAAAATAGGATTTTCACAGTTACCATATGATCCTGCAATCCCAGTCCTGGGCATATATCCAGAGAAAACTCTAATTTGAAATTATTACATACACCCCAATTTCATAGCAGCACAATTTACAGTAACCAAGACATGGAAGCAACCTAAATGTTCATCAACAGATTGATGGATAAAGAAGATATGATTGTGTGTGTGTGTGTGTATGTGTGTGTGTGTGTGTGTGTGTGTACACAAAATGGAACATTACTCAACCATAAAAAAAGAATGAAATTTTCATTTGCAGTAAAATGGATAGACCTAGAGATTATGATACTAAGAGAAGTAAGTTAGACAGAGAAAGACAAATATCATGTGATATCACTTATATGTGGAATCTAAAAAAATAATACAAATGAACTTATTTACAAAACAGAAATAGATTCACAGACATAGAAAACAAACTTATGGTTACCAAAGGGAAAGGGAGTGGGGGAAGAATAAATTAGGAATTTGGGATTAACAGATACACACTACCATATGTAAAATAGATAAACAGCAAGGACCTACTATAGCACAGGGAACTATATTCAATACCTTGTAATAACCTATAATGGAAAAGAATCTGAAAAAGAATACATATATATGTATATGTATAACTGAATCACTTTGCTGTACATCTGAAACTAACACAATATCGTAAATTAACTATACTTCAATTTTAAAAATGGTTAAAAAGGAAAAAACAAAAACAGGATTTTCAAGGCCTTAGATCTCATAAAAATAAAGGTTTGGTTTCCTTCAATAGGTAAAGAATGACATATGGGGACTTCCCTGGTGGTCCAGTGGTTAAGAATCCACCTTCCAATGCAGGGGATGTGGGTTCGATCCCTGGTCGGGGAACTAAGATCCCACGTGCCATGGAGCAACTAAGCCTGCATGCCGCAGCTACTGAGCCCACATGTTCTGAAGCCCGTGTACCACAACTAGAGAGCCCACATGCCACAACTAAGACCTGACATAACCAAATAAATATTTTAAAAAGAATGTCATCTGGCTGAGGGACTGGCAGTGAGTAATGGAAATACAAGTGGCAGTAAAAGAAGGCAACTATAATTAGCTACATAGGCTTCATGATCAGTTATATGGAAGCTGAGGTTATACCTGCATGTTTTATTTAATTAATATTTTTCTTATTCACTCCTCATTTCCACCCACCTTTCATTAAGAACCTGGTAGTTGTTAGGCTCTTTTAGGTTTCAGATGGGAATATAACTGAATTGAAATCCCCATGTGATGTTATGTTATGTGATAGGATTTTTGTATCGTCTCTGTTGAAGACAGCAATCTTTTACCTGGACAAAGACAAGAGGGGAAGGTGAAGGACAAAGGTAGTGAACAGTGCCAATTCTCTTCCAATGGACCTTTATAATCACTCTCCACCTTTCTCCAACCTGCTCTGTGCTACTGGACCTTGGCCTTTATGAGCCCATCAACAGGCTCCCATGATCAACAGCTTCCTTGGGTTCAGCTAAAGGGACGCAAGAGATCAAAAGATAGAAAGAAAGTGAGATTGGGTGTTTACCCTAGACTCTTTCCATGAGAGATCACCTCAGGCTGGCTGTGTCCCTAATTTGAAGGTCCTATCAGGTGCCCTTTCCTAAGATGATCCTCTCTGGAGTCTAGTAACCACCTCCCCTCCTTCACCTTCCTAGCATAAGCCTAGAATCACTTCCTGTTGTTACTAGCCTCAGGGTACTTCACCATTTCTTGCTTCCCTAATCCATGACTATACCATGTGAATAATCCTTTTTTAAAACTATCCTCAAATCATCCGGTTTGAGAATATCATCTGTTTCTAGCTGGGATGTTGACCGATACAGATGGTGCCCCTCACATTGTGGAAGAATGGTTTTGATTGCCTGAGAGTCTTAAAGTGACTGCTGTTACAGATTTACACTCCTGTGGAGGTCCCAGATTTCTGGATGGAATGGCTCTTGGGGAGACTTAAGAAACAGTCTTCTTTTTTTTAGACGGAGCTGTTAATAGGACTTCCCACCACTACCTCCCCGCAAAGCCAAGAGCTATGCCAGGCTATACTAAATGGAGGTTTGGATTTATTTAAATTTGCTCTGACAGTGAATTCCATAGCTGTGGGCCTTGGACTAGGATGGCTGTCACGTAGCTGAGGCCTGACAGTTAGCGGCTGTTCTTGGCTGGCTCAAAAGGGTGTATATGAACAACTGGCCACAAGGTCAGGCTGCAGTGTAGCAAAAAGAGGAGGGTGTGCTCTTCTCTCAAACCACTGAGTACATTGCCAATAAAATAATTCTCGATATATTAACAAAGAGAATTGAATCATTGGTGAACTAAACCATAAGGGAGAAATAGGTCTTAACTTGAAAGAGAAACATGTCAAGAGTCAAACTCATTTATTCCAGCCCCTCCACACACCTTTTGACCACTCCATCCTGATAATGACCCAGTGCACTCTATTGTTTGTAAGAAATTCAGGGGTGTTCTTTGCCTCTTCATCTACTCATGTCAAGTTCTGAGTGAGCCTGACATATTGGAACAATCTGGACAGACTGTATCCACACAATTTGGACAGACTGTATCTAATCCATACTTTAGAGAGCTGTGACTTTGGACAGCATATGTTCCATTCCTTTGTTTCAATTTCTTCATCTGTAAAGTGGCAATAAAGATATCCAATAACCCTTGATTAGAGACAACATGAGAACAATTAATATGTTGAATAAACGTGATTTGTAGAAGAATTAAAATACAACTCTGTTTTCCAAGATTCTTTTAAAATATTTTAAGTGGAAATAATCTCTCATTCTCCTAGATTAAAATAAACCAAACAAACACATGTACAGATCCCACGATTTTTCCCTTATTGCTTCTCTCAGTCTTAGGTACTAGACTAAGGAACACCACATGGTTCCTTAGAGACATCAGATGAAGGGAAGACACAAAAATAATTAGGCCTGAGGAAAAAAGAAAAATATCATATTTGAAAATTATATAACTATATACAGGATTAAAAGAGTCTATGTACCAATTATTAGAATAATAAAATAATTTTTAAATGTGACTCCTTATAAGATCAATATAGAGAAATTAATTTATTTTCTATAAACCTCCAGAAAATATAAAGAACTCCTATAAAACAATAAGAAAAATCTAAATATACAGAAAATATAATTTAAATAAAGACTTGAAATAAGGGAGAAATATACTATACTCATGAAAAGAGAGACTGTTGTAAATATATTAATTCTCTCCAATTGATCTATAGATATAATACAGTTCCAACTAAAAGTTCATTAGGATCTAGGGAAACTGACTTCCTGATTCTAAAATGTATATGGAATCACAAAGGTCAAATAATAGCCAATTCAATTTCAAAGTGGGAGGATCTCTTCTACCAGATATCAAGACGTATTATAAAGGTTTTTTAAATTTAAACAGTATGGTATAGGTTCAGGCACAGACAAGTCAACTATAGAATTAGAATAGAGATTCCTGAAACAGATCTCCACATATATAAAAACCATTATCTGTTAGAGAGGCATCACAATTATTTGAGAAAGACGGATTTATTCATTAAAGTGTGCTAGGACAGGGGTCCCCAACCCCCAGGCCACAGACTGGTACTGGTCCATGGCCTGTTAGGAACCATGCCGCACAGCAGGAGATGAGCGGTGGCCGAGCCAGCAAAGCTTCATCTGCCGCTCCCCATCGCTCGCATTACCGCCTGAACCATACCCCCACCGCATCCCTGGAAAAACTGTCTTCCACAAAACTGGTCCCTGGTGCCAAAAAGGTCCAGGACCGCTGTGCTAGGATGTCCAAATAGACTAAAGTGAAATTGGATCCTTCTTACATACCATACACAAAAATCAGTCCCAAATGGATTATAGATATATTTGACAGGCAAAACTTTAAATTTTATAGCAGATTATGTATGAGATTATCTTTATGACAAAGGGGTAAAACTTATTTCTTAAATAAGACATCAAAAAATGCTAACATAAAAGAAAAAAGTGATACATCCAACTATATTGAAATTAAAGATGTCTATTCTTCAATATACCATAGAGAAAGGGAAAAAAAGCCACAAACTGGGAGAACATATTTGTAATACTTTTAAGTGATAAAGGATTAATGTACAGAATATGAAAAGAACTGCTTAATGAGAAAAGTCAAATAACACAAAAGAAAATCGAGCAAGAGATATGAATTGGCGTTTCACAAAAAAGCCATACACATATGGCAAATAAACATTTAAGAAGATGCTCAGCTTTTTGGAAGTCTGGGAAATGCAAATTGTGATATGATTTTTACTCAACACACTAACAAAATATCTTTAGGTCTGACAAGTGTTGGTGAGGATATGAAGGGAAGGGAATGTAAATAGGTACAAAAATTAGTTGGCAGTTTTTATAAAATTAAATACCCACATAACCTATGGTCCAGAGGAAGTTCCATTCCTCGAGATTCCTCCCTAGAAAAATCATACAAGTGGGTACCAGGAGACAAGCATAAGAATAATCATAGCTAGCAACACTGCTTATAATAGAAAAATAAATAAATGAACTAAAACTGAAAATAACACAATCTTAATCTACAGGAAAATGACATTTAAATTGTGGCATAGTTATACACTTAAATATTATACAATGAAAGTTAATTCACTATAGATATAGACTACTATACAGATGAATCTTAGACATTATGTTATAAAATTATTAAAAATTTCAAAATATTAAACTCACTATTGTAACAAAAATAATGTTGAAACAAATTATTTGGAGAATAAATATATATGTGAGAAAGCTATGGGGAAAAAACGGAATGAAAAATACAATAATTAGGAGAGAGGTTACCTCGGAAAAGGAGGCCTAACAATGGGTAAGAGCAGCTAGTGTATTAATACTGTTCTACTTTTCTTTTTAATTGAACTTTATTGGAGTATAATTGCTTCACAGTACTGTGTTAGTTTCTGTTGTACACCAAAGTGAATCAGCCATAGGCATACACATGTCCCCATATCCCCTCCCTCTTGAGTCTCCCTCCCGTCCTCCCCATCCCACCCCTCTAGGTCGTCACAAAGCACCGAGATGATCTCCCTGTGCTATGCTGCTGCTTCCCACTAGCTAACTACTTTACATTCTGTAGTGTATATGTTGATGCTACTCTCTCACTTCATCCCAGCTTACCCTTCCCACTCCCTGTGTCCTCAAGTCCATTCTCTACACCCGCATCTCTATTCCTGTTCTGCCCCTAGGTTCATCAGAACTTTTTTTTTTTTTTAATTCCATGTATATGTGTTAGCATAGAGTACTTGTTTTTCTCTTTCTGACTCACTTCACTCTGTATGACAGACTCTAGGTCCATCTACCTCACTACAAATAACTCAATTTCATTTCTTCTTATGGCTGAGTAATAGTCCATTGTATATATGTGTAATGTATTGCACAATGAACATTGCAGTACATGAATCCTTTTGAATTATGGCTTTCTCAGGGTATATGTCCGGGAGTGGGATTGCTGAGTCATATGGTAGTTCTACTTTTAGATTTTTAAGGAACCTCCATATTGTTTTCCATAGTGGTTGTATCAATTTACATTCCCACCAACAGTGTAAGAGGGTTCCCTTTTCACCACACCCTTTCCAGTATTTATTGTTTGCAGATTTTTTGATGATGGCCATTCTGACTGGCGTGAGGTGATACTTCATTGTAGTTTTGATTTGAATTTCTCTAATGATTAGTGATGTTGAGCATCTTTCCATATGCCTCTTGGCCATCTGTATGTCTTCCTTGGTGAAATGTCTATTTAGGTCTTCCACTCATTTTTTAATTGGATTGTTTGTTTTTTTGATATTGAGCTCCATGAGCTGTTTGTATATTTTGGAGATTAATCCTTTGTAATACTGTTCTACTTCTTAAATTCGGTTATAAGTTCCTAGGTATTCATTTTATTATGTTGCATCATAACTGTCTTACACATATTCTTTGTGTCTCACAGATTCCTAAGGCTTTTTAAATTTTTTTCAATCTTTTTTCTCTTTCCTCTGTTCCTTCCATTCTGCTATTGAGACTATACCATGAATCATTTACTTTGGTTATTGAGTATTTCAGTTTTAACATTTCAATATGATTCTTTATTATCATTTCTATTTGTCTGTTAAAAGCTTCCATCTTTCCATTTATTTCTAAAGTATTCACTTTTACCTCATGGAGAATAGTTCTAAGAGTTGCTTGAAAGTCTATGCCTGCTAATTCCAACATCAGGGTTATGTCATGGTTAATATCTATTGATTGTCTTTTTCCTTAAGAGTGGGCAAGAGTTTTCAGGCCCTTTGTATGTAAGGTGATTTTGGATTATATCCTGGACATTTTGAATATTTTGTTGTGAGACTCTTGGTCTTGTTAACATCCTCTAATGAATGTTGATTTGTTGTTGCTGTTGTTTTAGCAGGTAATCAATCCAGTTAGGTTCAGACCACAAGTTCTATCTCACCTTCTGTGAGTGGTGGTTCCAATATCAGTTCAGTTTTCAAAGCCTTTGTTTTGTTTCATTAGGTCTGTTACATGCATCTCAGGGTGAAATGTGCATTTCAGGGGTGGGTTAGGGACTTGTGTCAGTTCATACACAGATGTAGGGGATCCCCTTTGCCAGAGATCTTCTCTCCACGATTCCCCTCACACACTTTGGTTCCCATGAGAACCAGAGGACTTCTTTTCTGAGTCCTCTAGCTAGAAATTCAAGATAACTTTTAGAACGGAATCCCTTGTGCTGTTGAGAAATTCCACAGAAATGTGCCTACACTTGTGACAAAGTATTTCGAGAAAAGAGAGGGGGAAAAGATAGGAATTTCCATTATATTCTTTGGGCCAGAGGGATCCTTTTCCCAGTTCCTTTGACCAGAAAAGAAAGGTTTACTTTTCATCACATAGATGCCCTCACCATGACCATCACTTCTTCCCAAATGGGGCTGGCCTCAGGGAGGCCAGGGAAGAACCAAGCAAAAAAAAAGAAACAAGAAACCCCAGGAATCTCCCCCTACATTTGTCAGCTCATGGAGGTCACCTATTCCCAGTCTTCTGGTTAAGCGGGGAACTTTTTTACAGAAATTTTGTTGTATGTATCCTCTCTGCAATCTGGGACTCTCTGCACCCTTAGGTCAATGCAGGGAGCGACAAAAGGAAAAAAAACCTGAAACTCACCCCCATTATGAGTCATTATTCAAGAATGGACTTCCATCCCAATCTGCCTAACTGTTGCTTCAGAGTTGTTATGTTTTGTATATATTTTTCCGGAAGTTTTTACTTGTAGTCAGTGGGGGAGAGAGGCTGGAGTGAACTTACTCTATCTTGGCTAATGCCAAAGTCCATATATTCCTTTTTATGTATCAAATATTACATAATACAATTAAAGATAACAAAAAAGTTCCATGCCCAAAGGATCTCATAATCTACTGTAGGGAGACAGACTTTTAAACACACTCTTTTAGGGAGTTTGGCTCTGACAAGGAGAAAAGAAATAGAATCAGGGCTTCCCTGGTAGTGCAGTGGTTAAGAATCTGCCTTCCAATGCAGGGGACATGGGTTCAAACCCTGGTCTGGGAAGATCCCACATGTCGCAAAGCAACTAAGCCCGTGTGCCACAACTACTGAGACTGCGCTCTAGAGCCCGCGGGCCACAACTACTGAAGCCCGCACACCTAGAGCCCACACTCCGCAAAAAGAGAAGCCACCACAATGAGAAGCCTGCGCACCGCAACGAAGAGTAGCCCCCACTCGCTGCAACTAGAAAGCACGCACGTGGCAACGAAAACCCGACACAGCCAAAAATTAATTAATTAATTAATTTAAAAAATAGAATCAGAGGTAAAAGGAGACAGAGGGAAGATCAAATGAGTTTGTACTTTGTTAGTAAGGGTTAGCTAAGTGGGTTCAGAACTTCTCCTAACCAACACTTAGCACATTTAAATTATTACATATTTACTTGGAATAACTTATTTCTGTCCTACCGCCTGGATAAGAAGCCGCATGAAAGCAGGTCCACATCTGTGTGGTTCACCCTTGTGCTATTTCACACAGTAGGTGGTCAAGGTGTTTGTTGACAGGTTCCATAGTATTTGGCACTTAGTTGCCAGAGCAGGTGCTGTCAGGGCTCTGCCCATATCCTCTTGCCCTTTACTTCAGCGCACAACAACCCAATCCCCAGTTGCCAGCTCCTGAATATCTCTGCCTAAATAAGGTCTTTCTCAAGCTTATGAAGCATGTTTTATCTCCCTGAATGGCAGGTAGTGCTAGAAAATGAACATCTGCTAGAAGAAGACCTGAACCAATGACTGGCAGCTTTGGTTTATAAATATCCCAGCTCCTTCTCCCTTGGATGGGTTAACTCTGTGCCCTGTGTCCTGTACTGGCTCTCAGACTTTCCCCAGCAGGATTTAGTTCCAGTTGCCCACAGTGGCAGCTGGTTTGATAATGCACAATGTATTGGTTGCCTTCCCTTCTCTGAATCACTTTCCCATTCTCTTTTGGTGTTTCCTTATCCTCTTAAAATAAACAACTGTAACCTAAATCCTTGTTTCAGGAAGTGCTGCTGGGAAAACCCAAACTAAAACAGTTGCATACGCTACATACACGGGCATGGGTCTTTTATTAAGAAATTTCCTCATAATGTTAGAGTGGGCAGAGCACTGGACTTCAAGTCAGAATGTCCTAGTTCATCCACTTACCAGCTAGGTAGCCTTGAACAAGTCACTTGATTACTCTGAGGCTCATTGGGAATGTGGAGTTCATAAAATCTTCCTCGTAATGTTCTTGTGAGTATTAAATAAAATAAAATAATATATGTGAAAGAACTTATCATGGAGACCACTGTATAGTGAGTACTTAGTGCATCAATGTGTGACAGTTGACTAGAAGGATAAAGAATTCTTTCTTGTGCTGTGAACCATCATATCTGTTTTACTTGTTTTCCTTATGGAGAGTGGGGTTGTATTAACATGTCCAGTCAACATCAGGAATTGCTAATGGTGGGGAAATGTTGAAGACTTTGTATTGTTTCATCTTGAAGAGCATGCTTCTAATTAGCAAGAGCCTGTTTTCTTTCAACATAAATGGGCAATAGCTCAGCAGATGGTCCTGCTGTTCCTGAGTCCCAGTGTGCCCCAGAGGAAATGTACAACAAACACTTCAGAGAGAACGCTCATTGTCTTTTAATTTATATGGATTTCTCTTTTATTTGAGAATTGTTCCATGAAGTTTTCATGGCTTCATAGACTTTTAGGTCATAAAGAGACACTGGTGATCAGGAGTAGTCAGACCCTGTTGTTTTACTGTTGGGGAATCAGAGACTCCAATAGCCTCCCTTCTCCAATAGCATTTTAAGAACCAGGACAACTGTCTTCAAATACTTAAAGGATTATTGAATGAGAGAGCAGACGTCTTATTAAAGTGACGTCTTATTAAAGTGACGTCTTATTAAAGTGACTTCACAAGTTAAGGGTGGTGGGAGCATTTTGAGTGTCACTTAAGAGGGAAGATTCTATCAAGTAGAGCTGTTTAACAACCAAAGGGATGACTGAAGTAATAAGCTTGCCATCCCTGGAGGTATGTAAAAGGATACTGCCCTATATTGGGTGTTATACAAGGGATTCTTGCTCACAGGAGGGAGACTTAATTGGGCACTCAAGTTCCTTCTAATTTTATGATTCTACAGTTGGGGGTTTCCAAAAGCAACCACCATGCACAGTACAGAGCATATAGTATATGCTCAATGAAAACATAATGATGGAACATAGACTCTCAAACATAATGATTGATTACTTAAGGTTGCCCTAGAGATACTTAATTCTATCTTCTACAAGTACCTTCTTTCTTCATATTGACACTCCATTCAGGGCCAGTCAGATCCCTGTTGCCAAGCAAGCTGGAAGCTCAGCCATTTGACACAGGTGTGGGATCCAGGAGGCCAGACCTGCCTATGGGAATGAACATGGCTGTAGCAGTCACAGAAGTGCACCACTCAGACCTCCCTTCAAGAAAGAACCTGCCATTCAGCTGCAAAAAAACAGTGAGCTGACAGCCTCCAGCTGTTAGCATCTTTAGAATCCACTTCCGCTTTCAAACTGAGGCCCCATGATTCCCAGGGAGCTCTCAGTAAGCATGAGCATGGCAAAGGTACTAGGGCCTGGCCATTTCAGCCTGAATTTGGACTCCTTTCATGTTCTTTTCTCTGGAGCGACTGTTGGATCCGTGACTTTTCAGAGCTGCATCGTGACCTCAGGCTATTTCAACTCAGTCTTGCTTCTTTCCTCCTTTCCTTTCCCAGGTGTCAGATCTACATCACAACCTGAGGCTTTCCCTGCCCAATCCTGCTTCTCTTTCTAGTACCTTCCATAGACATTACCCTTAATAAAGCTCTTATACTCCTAACTCAGTCTCAACCTCTGCTTCTAGGAAAACCCTGCAACTATGGAGCCCACAGTAAAAGGAAACAAAAGTCCACATCCCACAGAAGGAGAATCTGGATTATCAATGTATCTGAGGAGACCGAGAAAACAAGAAAGAGACCTGAAAAATAGGATGTGCAACAAAGACTAGAGGGCAGCAGGGAGGCTTTAAGAGGCAGAGCTTAGACAGATCCCTTGAGGGAAATGTACTAGAGGGAGGGAGTGTTTCCACTGGATCTTCCAACCACCCTGCCAATGTTCTTCAGCCAGAAGCCATCTAATAGTCTTGTGTCTTTATGGCAGCCAGGGAAAGGAAGAGAAACCGCCATGCTCGAGCCATTGACATGATTCCACAGCACAATATGGCGACATCGGCAATGAATTTACAGATGTGGAAGTGACAGTTTTTAGGGGGCAGATGATAAAGACAGCTAATATTTACTTGCATGCTCAGTATGTGTCAGACACTGTCACTGTTGCATGGTTTTTGAGGATTAGGAATCTGGGAGCAACTTGCTGGATTGCTTTGGATGGGGGTCTTTTGTAAGGTTACAGACAGGCTGACAGTCAGGGTTGCAGTCATTTCAAAACTCCCGGGGCTGGAGGGTCCACATCCAAGATCACTCCTGTGGTTTTTGGTGGGCCTCAGTTCCTTACCATGCAGGCCCCTCCATAGGGAGGCTTGACACAGCAGCTGCCTTCCCCTGAAGTGAGTGATCTGAGACAGAGTGATGACTCAAGGTGGAAGCCACCGTCTTTAATGGTCTAATCTCAGATGCATGATGCCTTCATTTATACCATATCCTATTGTCACACAGACCAACCCTTGTACAGTGTGGGAGAGCACTATATAAGAGTGACTACCAGGAGACAAGGATCACTGGGACCACCTTAGAGGCTGGTTCCCACCACCTCCAGAGGAACAATATGAAGCAAGTATTTTACCAGTGAGGAAACCAAGGCACAGAGATGCTACTGGACAAGGTATGAACTGAGAGCCTATGTTCCAAACCCTTACAGGAAGCTGTCTCCCCAAGTGGAGGAATGGAAATCAAAGAAGAAAGAAGACAAATGTGTTTAAACTTCTTGGTGGTTAAGAAAAGAATGTCTTAGGCGGTCATAATTTGTACAGAAGTATAGACCTTAACAGAGCAGTTCCTCATTATCAAGGGTAACCTTTACATCAAAAGTATAAGTAAGGAATTACTTTCCCATTTTCCAGATGACAAAAGAAAATTCAGAAAGACTTAGTGCTTTGCCCATAAAGTGCAATGAATACAGAGTGGAGTTCAGTTCAGGTCTTCATTTCCAAGTCCAGAGCTCTTGCCTATGCCTTAGCTGCTCTCTCCACTAAACCAAAGGACCAACTGGTGTTCCCAGTTCTCTGGAATAGTAAATAAGGTAACTGAAGTGGGGAAGAGTATCTAGAAACCTAATTGCTTAGGTGTGAGGTAGCGAAGTCCTGCACCAAAGGAAAAGAATTTGCCGGGGTTTTTCCAATGTTTCTTATAGTATAATATATTTATTGAGAAGTACACATATGTATACAGCTTGTTGAATTTTATAAACCAAACAAACTAAATGAAGAGTCAGACATTATCATTCACCCCAGAATCCCCTCTGTTCCACTTTTCTGTCACTATCCTCGACACGATAACCACCATGCGAACTTACAGAATCATAGATTCATTTGCCTGCTTTTGTAATTTATATGAATCTAATCTTATACTTTTTGCACTTAGCTTCTTTCACTTGAATTTGTATTCATGAGATTCATCCATATTGTCGTGTAGTATACTTGTAGTTTTCTGTTTCTGTTGTATAGTATTCCACTGTGTGAATATATAATTTATTTATCTACTCTACCGGGTGTTGGTAAACTACATCCAAATTTGCCCCACCTCCTATTTCTGTACGGCCTGCAAGTGAAGATGATTTATACATTTTTGAATGCTTAAAAAAATCAAAAGAATAATGTCTCCTGGCATGTGAGAATTATATGAAATTTAAATTTGTGTTCATAAATAACATTTTATTGGAACACATCACATGCATTCTTTTTTGCATTATCTGTGGCTGCTTTCACATTACAATGGCAGTTAAGTAGTTGCAGCAGAGACCACTGCAGCACTCTGTTGCTTTGCACTGCTGTTGGGTCACTACAAAGAGAAGTGATGCAATAATAAGTTGATTTTGCTTCTTTGCCTGAAGAGTCTAAATATTTACTCTCTTTACTGAAAATTTTTGCTGAGTGCCATACTATACTATTGGTGGACATCTGAATAGTTTCCAGTTGGGTGCTATTATGAATAGTTCTACTTTGAACATTCTGGTTCATGTTCTTGGTAAACATATGTATTTATTTTGGGTGCATACCTAGGAGTGGAATTGCTGAGTACTGGGCTGTGTTCAGCTTAGTAGGTATTACTGCAGGTTTGTACTAATTTTATACTTTAAAATATATATGTATGAGCCGTGTATGAGAACCCCAGTTGCTCCATAGTCTCACCAATAATTGGTATATTCTATCTATTTCATTTAACCATCTGATGAAGAGGTAGTGGTAACATGAGAATAGTCTTGAAATGATAATTACAACATTTATTTTAAGGTTATGCCAAATGCTGTGCTAATAATTTCACCTACATTATCACATTATAGACAAGTCCATTTTACTGATGTGGGAATAGTGTTCAGCAAGGCTAAGAAACTTTAAGGTCACACAGATATTAAATAGAAAAACCAGCAATCAAACTCAGATCCAGTTGACTTCATAGCCTGTATCCCTTCTACTGCATGGAGTCATATCCCCGCCTGACAATTTAATAAGACTTTCACTTGTGGAGAGTATCAGCAATAGGATTGTCTTTAACTAGCATTCAAACATTTGTTAGGAAAAGGGATGAAGTGGAGCTATAAAAAGTAGGTATGGGGAAAGTATGGGCAAATACACCCTCATTTCTGCTGCCATCTGCTACAGTGGTTAACTGTATGCTTTCTGCTTCCCTCCAGCCCTTTGGCTGGTTATGTTTATTACATGTTCTGACAGTTGAGCCTGTGGTGAAAAAGGATAACAGATTTGTATTCTCAAGATCATCTCCAGATGCTGGCCAGAAGCACCTCTGGATTCATGAAATATTTGTCTTTAGTATTTCTTGAAGATGGATGATTGGAAGAAAAAAATGTTTGAGGACCATTTCAGTATAAATCATGGAGAATTCCTTTCTTTGGCAATCTGGAATGCATTTCTCTATTTCTTTTAGAAGAATAATGCATGTATTAATAACTTTGCTGGAATGGGGTCTGGGCCAAGATGAGATGATCACGGAAATCATTATTGATGGTTTCTTGTAGCCAAACAATCTGTTCCCCCAAACCTGGAGTTTGTCATCTGTAGGTGAAGGACTGCTGAAAGGCCACATCTGAGTCACTTGCATGAATCCCCTCCTCTCTATCCCAACTGCCATTCCTCTACCCAGGTTTTGGCTGGGGTTTTTTTGGTCTGAATCACAAAACATTTATATCAGGTTTATTAACTTTCTCTCCTGCTTCAACACAAACAAGCATTCAAACTGATACTGTAGTTGTCCTGCTAATATGATTATGCCATTGCCTTGATCAAATACTTCTGGAACTCATTATTGCCTATAGCAGTGCTCTCCAATTTCTTTTTATTGATATATAATTGACTCTCCAATCTTTCTTTTGATTCTGTACTACTACACATGAAAATTGCATTTATTTATGAATATATTTCATTTATGGATGAGATATTTATTTATAAATTTATATATTTCATATGTAAATTTTGGAAAAAAATATTTTTTAAAGGATGAGATAATATATACCAAGGGTTAGCAAAGATTTTCTAAAAAGCACCAGATGGTTAATATTTTAGGCTTTACAGGCTGTAAGGTCTCTGCTACAACTACTCAGTTCTGCCATGGTAGCACAAAAATAGCCATATGTAACAAACAACCCAATCAAAAAATGAGCAGAAGAACTAAATAGACATTTCTCCAAAGAAGACATACAGATGGCCAACAGGCACATGAAAAGATGTTCAACATCACTAATTATTATAGAAATGCAAATCAAATCTACAATGAGATACCACCTCACATGGGTCAGAATGACCATCATTAAAATGTCTATAAATAACAAATGCTGGAGAGGGTGTGGAGAAAAGGGAACCCTCCTACACTGTTGGTGGGAATGTAGGTTGGTGCAGCCACTATGGAAAACAGTATGGATATTCTTTAGAAAGTTACAAGTAGAGTTGCCATATGACCCAGAAATCCCATTTGTGGGCATATATCCAGACAAAACTAGAATTCAGAAAGATACATGTACCCTTATGTTCATAGCAGCACTATTCACAATAGCCAAGACATGGAAACAACCTAAATGTCCATCAAACAATGAATGGATAAAGAAGATGTGGCACATATATACAATGGAATACTACTCAGCCATAAAAAGAATGAAATAATGCCATTTGCAGAAACAGGGATGGAAGGAGAGATTATCATACTAAGTGCAGTAAGTCAGAAGAAGAAAGACAAACACCATATGATATCACTTACATGTGGAATCTAAAATATAACACAAATGAACTTATCTATGAAACAAAAACAGACTCACAAATATAGAGACCAGAATCTGGTTGCCAAGGGGGAGGCAGGGTAGGAGAGGGATGGATTGGGAGTTTGGGGTAAGCAGATGCAAACTATTATATATAGGATGGATAACAATAAGGTCCAACTGTATAGCACAAGGAACTATATTCAACATCTGGTGATAAACCATAATGGAAAAGAATATTTTAAGAAATGTATATATATATATATATATATATATATATATATATATATATATATATATATATGTATAACCAAATAGCTTTGCCGTACAGCAGAAATTAATATAGCAAATACCAGAGACTGGGTGGTTTAAACAAAAGAAATTTATTTTTGCATATTACTGGATGATAGAAGTCTGACGTATAGGCGTTTACAAGGTTGATTTCTTCCAAAACCTCTCTCTTAGATAGCTGTCTTCTCCCTGTGTCTTCACAAGGTCTTCCCTCTTGCCTATGTCCTAATCTCTTGTTACAAGGATACCAGGCATACTGGATTAGGGCCAGCCTATACGGTCTCATTGTACTTTAATAACCTCTTTAAAAGCCCTTTCTCCAAATACAGTCACATCCTAAGGTACTGGGGTTAGGATTTTAACATATGAATTTTAAAAGGACACAGTATAGCCCAGAACTCTGTGTGATCTGCAGCAATCTCTTCATCAGAGCACTATGAAAAATAGTCTCTTTATTAGCTCCAGATGTAGCTTCTCTTGATCCAGAGACCTCTGTACTAAAAAGGCAAATTATCTGTTCTCCACACACCCGATATACAACAGAATGGAAGAGCCACAATAAATAATCCCATTTAGAAAGGGAAACTATAGGAAACACACAGCAGACACTGTCCCATAGTAAATCTGAAATCCTACTGGGCAGAAATCTTGAAGGTCCCTACTTAGGAGTAGGGAATGGGCCTAAATCATGTCCTGAGTCCACACTTGCAAAGTAGGTCCCTTGTACTTTTTCTCCATTGTCCTTGGCTCTGATGTCTGGATATTATTCCTTTTCTATTATTCTTTTGGCCACATATGAAGTAAGTATTGGGCAATATGTTCTGGGGTTGTGGAGGCTAAGCTGTTTTATCAGTCCACTGTCTGCCCATAGAATTTAGTGGTCTCAGGGATTATTTTAAAGCTTGAACAGTCAGAATTACTTTTAATATAGTCAAATTTTTGTTGTCCTTTTTGCATTTTAAGGGTTTTGTTTTTGTTTCATTTTGTTTTTGGCAGTGCAACTATTCCAAAATCTTTCTTAATCTCCTGTTTCTTTGATGGCAATCAACTTTATGTGCAAACAATCAACAAGCATCACACTTTTGGAAACTTTATTTTGCATGCAAGAAGGAGTTGAATTTTATGGGTCAGAGACAGGACTGTCATGAGATGACTTGTACTCCCCACCACCAAATTCACATATTGAAATCCTAAATGCCTTACATAAGAGATTAAAAAATAGGCAAAGGATCTAAATAGACATTTTTCCAAAGAAGACATACAGTTGGCCAACAGACACATGGAAAGGTACTCAATGTCACTATTCCTCAAGGAAAAGCCAAAACCAAGATGAGTTATCACCTCACAACTGTCAGAATGGCTATTATCAAAAAGACCACAAATAGAAAGTGTTGACAAAGATGTGGAGAAAAGGGAACCCTCATGCCCTGTTGGTAAGCATGTAAATTGTGCAGCCACTAAGGAAAACCATATGGAGATTCCTCAAAAAAGTAAAAATAGAACTACCGTATGATCAGCGATTCCACTCCTGGGTATTTATCTGAAGAAAACAAAAACACTAACTAGAAAAGATATTGTACCCCTATATTCATTACAGCATTATTTACAATAGCCAAGGTATGGAAGCAACCCAAGTACCCATAAATAGATGAATGGGTAAAGAAGATGTGGTATATATACAATACAATATTACTCAGTCATAAAAAAGAATGAGATCTTGCCATTTGCATTAACATGGATGGACCTAGAGGGCATTATGCTAAATGAAATAAATCAGACAGAGAAAGACAAATACTCTATGACTTCACTTATATGTGGAATCTAAAAAACCAAATGAATAAACATAATAAAACAGAACAGAGTTATAGATACAGGGAACAAACAGGTGGTTGCCAGAAGCAAGGGGACTGGGAGGAGAAAATAATTAGATGAGGGAGATTAAGAGGTACAAACTTCCGGGCTTCCCTGGTGGTGCAGTGGTTGAGAGTCCGCCTGCCGATGCAGGGGACACAGGTTTGTGCCCTGGTCTGGGAAGATCCCACATGCCACGGAGCGGCTGGGCCCATGAGCCATGGCCGCTGAGCCTGTGTGTCCGGAGCCTGTGCTCCACAACGGGAGAGGCCACAACAGTGAGAGACCCGTGTACCGGAAAAAAAAAAAAAAAAATTGAGGTACAGACTTCCAGTAGCAAAATACATGAGTCATGGGTATGAAATGTACATTGTATGGAATATAGTCAATAACTATGTAATATCTTTGTATGGTGACATATCATAACTAGATATATTGTGGTGATAATTTTGAAATGTATAGAAATACCAAATCACTAATGTTGTATAACAGGAACTAACACAGTGTTGTAAGTCAATTATACTTCAAAAACAAACAAACAAACTCCTGGAAGAAGAATATCATATTTGTGGTTATCAGATGTAGGGGGTTAGGGGAGGAGGAATAGGATGAAGGTAGTCAAAAGGTACAAACTTCCAGTTATAGGATAAATAAGTACTAGGGATGTAATGAACAACATGAAAAATATAATTAAACACTGCTGTATGTTATATATGAAAGCTGTTGAAAGTAAATCCTAAGAGTTCTTATCACACAAACAAAATGTTTTCTCTATTTCTTTAATTTTATAACTATATGAGGTAATAGATGTTCACTAAACTTATTGTGATAGTCATTTCATGATGTATGTAAGTCAAATCATTATGCTGTACACCTTAAACTTATACAGTACAGTATGCCAATTATATCTCTAAATCTGGAAGAAAAATAAATAAATTAAATAAATAAATAAATAGGAGGAAAAAGATTAAGACATAGAAGGCTGTCCAAGTGAAGACAATGAAAGAAGATGGCCATCTAAAAGCCAAGGAGAGAAGGACCTCAGAAGAAATAACTTTGCCAACATCTTGATCTTGAACTTCTAGTCTACTGTGAGAAAAAACAATTTCTGTTTTTTGGTGGGGTTTTTTTGTTTTTTGGTTTTTTTTGGCAGTACACAGGCCTCTCACTGTTGTGGCCTCTCCCGTTGCGGAGCACAGGCTCCGGACGCGCAGGCTCAGCGACCATGGCTCACGGGCCCAGCCACTCCGCGGCATGTGGGATCTTCCTGGACCAGGGTACGAACCCGTGTCCCCTGCATCGGCAGGCAGACTCTCAACCACTGCGCCACCAGGGAAGCCCTAATTTCTGTTTTTTAAGTCAACTAGTCTGTGGTACTTTGAAACAGCAGCCCTAGCAAACTAACACACCCAATAAAATATCAGTAAAAGATCTTAATAAACATTTCACAGGGAAAAATATAAGAATGGCCAGCATATGCATAAAAAGATAACATCATTATTAGTCAATATGAAAATGTAATTTAAAAACACAATGAGATACCACTATTTGCTAATTAGAATGGCTAAAATGTTAAAGACTGACAATGCCAAGTGTTGATGAGGAGATGGGGCAAGTAGAACTCTAACTTGTTGATAGAAAAGTAAAATGGTAAATCTACTTTGGAAAAATATTTAGCAGTTTCTTAAAATGTCTAACACCTTCCATAATTCCCAGCCATTACACTCCTAAATATTTTACTCAAGTAATTAAAAATGATTGGATTATTAATACACACAACAATATGGGTGAATCTCAAAATCAATATGCTGAATGAATGAAGCTAGTCATAACATAATGAATAACATATGATTCCATTTATATAAAATTCAAATCAATTCATGGGGGAAAAATAATATCAATGGCTGCTTAGGGTTGAAGAGGTAGAGAAAGGGATGAATGGCAAAAAAAAAAAAGAGCAACCTTTTGGGGATGATGTAAATGTTCTGTATCTTGATAGTTGTGAGGGCTTCATAGGTATATACAATTTTCAGCATTTGTTAGATTATACAGTTTAAATAGATACAGTTTGATGTATGTAAATTATTCCTGAATAAAGTTAATAAGAAAAACATTGAAATTCTACATAAGATTTGCTAACTCAAGGTCATGAAGCTATACTCCTATATTTTTGTCTAAGAGTTTTATAGTTTTTAGCTTTTACATTCAGGTCTATGACCCATTTTGAGTTAATTTTTGTGTATAGCGTGAAGAAAGTGTCCAACTTCATACTTTTGCATATGAATATCTAGTTGTCCCAGTACCATTTGATGAAGAGACTCTTCCTTCCTCATTGAATGTTTTTGGGAAAGAACATTTTTAACACTCTTGTTAAAAATCAGTTGACCAAAAATACAAGAATTCATTTATGCACCCTCAGTTCTATTCCATTGATCTATCTATCTATCCTTATGCTAATACCACATTCTACATTTTCTTGCCTAATTGCCCTGGTCAGACTGCTAATACCATACAAATAGATGTAGCAAGAGTGAACATCCTTGTCTTGTTCTTGATTTTAGAGGCAAAGCATTCAGTCTTTCATCACCGATTATGATGTTACATGTAGGTTTTTGTAGATGTCCTTTATGAATTCAAATGTTTCTTTCACTTCTAGTTTCCTTTGAGTTTTTATTGTAAATGCGTGTTGAATTTTGTTAAGCGTGGTTTTTTTGCATTTATTAGAATTATCATATTTTTAAAATCTTATATTAAGTTAGTATGGTGAGTTGTACTGATTAATTTTCAAATGTTCAACTTTGCATTCCTAAAATAAATCCCATTTGGTCAGGATGCATTGTCTTCTTTATTATATCACTAGATTTAATTTTCTAAAATTTTCTTAAGTAGTTTTGTGTCTATGATCATAAGAAATAATGTAGTTTCCTTTCTTTACAGTGTCAGCCTGGTTTTGTCAATGACGATGATGGACTTAACAGCATGAGTTAGGAAATGTTTCCTCTTCTACTTTGTGAGAGTATTTGTGTCAAATTGTTATTACTTTGTCCCATAAATGTTTGGAAGGATTTACTAGTAATTCAGTCTGAACCTGGAGTTCTCTTTGTGTGAAAGTTTTAACAAACAATTTAATTTCTTTAATGTGTAGAGTTATATTCAAGTTATCTGTTTCTTCATGAGTGAGATTTGATATTTTGTGCGTTTTGATAAAACAGTCCATTTCTTCTAAGTTTTCAAATTTGTTGGTATCCAGCTGTTAGTTGTATTCTCTCAGTATCCATTCAATGTGTATGAGATTTGCAGTAATGTTTTTTCTTTTATTCTTTTTTTTTAACATCTTTAGTGGAGTATAATTGCTTTACAATGTTGTGTTAGTTTCTGCTGTATAAAAAAGTGAATCAGTTATATGTATACATATATCCCCATATCCCCTCCCTCTTGTGCCTCCCTCCTACCCTCCCTATCCCACCACTGTAGGTGGTCACAAAGCACCGAGCTGATATCCCTGTGCTATGCAGCTTCTTCCCAGTAGCTATCTATTTTACATTTGCTAGTGTATATATGTCCATGTCACTCTCTCTCACTTCGTCCCAGCTTATCTTACCCCTCCCTGTGTCCTCAAGTCCATTCTCTACATCTGTGTCTTTATTCCTGTCCTGTCCCTAACACATAACACACATGTATATGTGTTAGCATACAGTATTTGATTTTCTCTTTCTGACTTACTTCACTCTGTATGACAGACTCTAGGTCCATCTACCTCATAACAAATAACTCAATTTCATTTCTTTTTATGGCTGAGTAATATTCCATTGTATATATGTGCCACATCTTCTTTATCCATTCATCTGTCAATGGACACTTAGGTTGTTTCCAGTCCTGACTATTGTAAATAGTGCTGCAGTGAACATTGTGGTATATGTGTCTTTTTGAATTGTGGTTTTCTCAGGGTATATGCCCAGTAGTGGGATTGCTGGGTCGTATGGTAGTTCTATCTTTATTCTTATATTGCTGATCAGTTTTCATTCATTACTTAGCTTAGGTACAAGTTGATCAATTTTATCCATCTTTTCAAAGAACCAGCTTTTGGTTTCATTGACTTTCTCCAGCATTTGACCTTTCTCAAATTTCACAGGTTTCTCTTCTTTTTCTTTTTTATATTCTTCCTTCTACTTTGCATTTCTTTTTGCTGCTTCTTGAGGTAAAACTTGAGGTTACTAAAGAAGGCTTTTCTTCTTCTCTAATATAAACATTTAAAGCTAAAAATTTTCCTCTAAGCACTGCTTTAACTGTATTTCATAGTTTGATACATTGTATTTTGATTATTATTCAATGCAAAATAACTTTCATTTTCCTTTGTGATTTCTTCTTTGACCTATGGAAATTTGGGAGTGTTTTACTTATTATAAATATATAGGTTTTCACAGATATTTTACAGTTACTGATTTCCAATTTAATTTTCTCAAGGTCAGAGAACATATCCTGTATAATTACAATTCTTTTAAAGTTATTGAGACTTGCCTTATGACTCATCCTGTAGTCTGTCTTTTCTTTTTTTTTTTTTTGAACTTTATTTCTGTAGTCTGTCTTTTTTAACATACCATGTGCACTTAACAAGAATGTGTGTTCTGAAGTTGTGCCATTTATATATACATAGTACTTATGTATATATAAATTTTAATGCAATTATTTATACTTATATAATTATCCATAAATTTATATATTTATATATAACATATTAAACACATATATAAAATTAGATTAAGGTGACTGATCATGTCTTTTAATAACTTTTTTGGTCTAGTTATTTTATCCATTGTTGAACAAAGGGTGTTAAAATTACCTAATATTATTGTGGACCTATTTTTCTTTAATTCTATTATTGTTTCATGTATTTTAAAGCTCTATTATTCAGTACATACATATTTATGATTATTATATGTCCCTAATGAATTGGTACTTTTATCACTATAAAATTATTTCTTTATCTTTGGTAATACTCTATCTTGAAGTATACTTTATCGAATAGTAATGTAGCCAGTCTAGTCTTAACAGTTACTGTTTGCACGTCATATCATTTTTATCAATTTCGAGAAAACTGAACTTTTAAAATTTCAAGTTTTTCTAGGCAGCATGCAACTGGGTCCTGCTTTTTAACCTACTCTTAAAAACTACCTTTCTATTGGAGTATTTAGTTTATTAGCATTTAGTGTAATTGTTGATACATATGAATTTATTATTCTGTTTGTCCCCTCTCTGTGATTTGTTCTACTATATCCCCTTTCTTGCCTTTCTTTAAATTATTTACATATTTTTAACTTCCATTTTAATTCATTTATTGGCTATTTAGCCATAGATCTTTACTTCATTTTTAAGTGGGTTTTCTAAGGATTACACTCTATATCATTAGCCTTTTACTCTACCTAGACTTGATATTGTACTACTTCATATATAATATAAAAATCTTGCAACCATTTAAGTCCCTTTATGTTGTAGCTGCCACATTATCTTCATACATTATAAACCTCTCAAGACAACATTATAATTTTTGCTTTACATGTTGATATGTATTCTAAGGCTATTAAGAGAAAAAATAGACTTTTATATCCACCTATATATTTACCAATGCTACCCATTCCTTCCTAAGGATCTGAGTTCCATCTGGTTCCATTTCCCTTCACCATGAACAATTTTCACTACCATGTCTGGTAGCACAGTTCAGATGGCAACACATTCCCTTGTTTTTTATTTATCTGAAAGATGTCTTTATTTTGCCTTCAGTCTTGAAAAACATTTTCATTGGCTATAGACTTCTGACCAGTTTTTTTTGTTTGTTTTCTTTTTTTCTTCCATCTCTTTAAGGTATTTTTTCATGGGTTTCATGAAAGTCTTCCTTTGATTGTCATGAAAAGTCCACAGTTATTAAAATCTTTGTTCCCCTTTCTGTAGCGTGTTAATTTTTCTCTGGCTATTTTCAAGATTTTCTGTTTACCTTTGGTTTTCAGCAATCTGACTATACTGCGCCCAAGTATCATTATTATCAAATTTATACTATTTGGAATTTACTGAATTTCTTGAATTGGTTTATTTCCTTCACACACTATGAGGAGTTTTCAGCCATTATTTCTTTAAATACTTCTTCTGTCCCATTCCCTCTGTCCTTTCCTTTTGTGACTCCAATTACTCACATGTTCGACCTTTTGAAATTCTGCACTGTTCTTGGAGGCTGTATTAATTAAAATTTTTTTTCTCTTTCATCAGGTTGGATAATTTCTAGTGATCTATCTTCAAAATCACTTTTTCCCCTGTCATCTCCATTCTGCCAATAAGTTTATCCAGTAAATTTTAAATTTCAGATACTGTATTTTTTCACATTAAAAATTTCCTCTTTTTTAACATTTTATATTTCTCTGTTGAGAATTCCTATCTTTATATTCATTCAAGCATATTTAACTTTATCTCACTCAGCTATTATACATTCTTTAAAGTCCTTATCTTATAACTTGAGTATCTGGAATATCTCAGAGTTTGGCATTTATTGATTTTTTTCTTCCCTTCCAAAAAGGTTTATATTCTTCTGACTCTTGATTCTTCTGACTCAAATATGTTGAGTAATTTTGGGCTGTATCCTGGGCATTGTAAGTTTTTTATTTTTGCAGATTTTAATTTTGTTAAATTCCTCTAAAGAGCTGGTGTTTTGTTTTGGTTTGGTTTGGCAGGCATTTAACTCGGTTATCCTAAACTTATACATTGTCATACCTGTGATGGGTGGAGGTTCATATCTCATATTAGATATTTAAGCCTTTGCTGGAAGCTGCTTTCCATTGCCCCACACATACATGGTTCAGGGGTCATCTAAAAACTTGAGGTTGAGTTTAAACATTGAATTAGGGGTTCCCTATTCTTTGACTCTCTCCTTTTCAGGGTTTTGCCCTAACTCTCTGGTGGCTCTGGTGGCTCCAGGGCTCCTTCACCCAGCCCATTTGGCCAAAACCATGGCAGGGCTTTCTATCAGAATTTTAGTCAAATGGCATCATCTCCACCATGATTGTGAGTGCCTTCAAAGCGAAGACACACAAAAAAGGAACTCATTGTATTTAGTTTCCTTTTCTCAAGTTTTAATTCCCCTCTAAAATCTGCTGCTTTTGTTCAGTCACCAAAGCCTTTAGTTCATGTCATATATATTTTTTAAAGTTCTATTATTTGAAGCAGTTTACTACTTCATACTGGAGGTGAAATTTTAATTCTGTTTTTCAAATTTAACAATTTTCATATATTTCATGTGTAAGTTTATAACTTTAAACTTTTATGAAGTCATTAACTGAGAACAATAAGGATGTTTGCCTAAACATACAAAGTCTGAAATTACATTTTATGATTCCCAAATTGCCATCTTACTTCATCCTCAGCATCCAATTTAATTTCCTATTTTGTTTTGGTTGCACAGTATTGAGAAATCCTGTTTTATATGGGTATATAGTTGCAAAACATAGGGTTTTTTTTTAAAAACAATTTATCTTAGGATATCAATCAATAAAATGGAAGCTTTCTTTGAGGTCTGCATAAAGAGCAGTTAAATTGGCAACATGATCCTCTAATCCAAGATTTTATAAACATTCAAGGAAAAGCAGACATCTGCTGTCAAATATATTTGAAGAAATTTGGCTGATGTATTGTACTAGAGAAACATTACATATTGACATTTCTGAGGAGAAATCTTTCAAATTTAACTTTACTCCAATGTTTCTCAAAATTATTTACCACAGAACACTTACTTCCAACATACCCACTAACAAATTGCATAATCAGTATTCCAATTTTTGGAAAATAGAACTATATGTAATCCCAAATAAAGAAAAAGGAACTAACATCTACAAGTACCTACTATATAGTAGCATTGTATTGGATGCACATAATCTTATTTAATTCTTATGACACCTAAATATGTAAGATTTTATTTTAATATACATATGAGAAAACTGATGCACAAGACAGGGAGGGCTTTTTTTTCCAGTTTCATTGAGCTATAATTGACATATAATATTGTATTAGTTTAAGGTGTACAACATAATTATTTGATCAATGTATGTATTGTAAACAATTATGACAATAAGTTTAATTAACATCCATCACCTCACATAGTTACAACTATTTTTCTTATGATGAAAACTTTTAAGATCCACTCTCTTAGCAACACCCAAATATACAATATAGCATGGTGACTACAGTCACCATGATGTACATTATTACATCCCCAGGACTTATTTATTTTATACTTGGAAGTTTGCATCTTTTGACCACCTTCACCCATTTCCTCAACCCCCTGCCTCTGGCAACCACCAATCTGTCACTGTTTCTATGAGTTCAGATTTTTAGATTGTACATATAAGTGAAATCATACAGTATTTTTCTTTCTCTGTCTGACTTTTTTCACTTAGTATTATGCCCTCAGTGTCCAACAATGTTGTCACAAATGGCAGGATTTCCATTTTATGGCTGAATAATATTCCATTGTATATGTATACCACATCTTTTTTTTTAACATTTTTATTGGAATATAATTGCTATACAATGGTGTGTTATTTTCTGCTGTATAACAAAGTGAATCAGCTATATGTATACATATATCCCTATATCCCTTCCCTCTTGCATCTTCCTCCCACTTTCCCTATCCCATCCCTTTAGGTGGACACAAAGCACAGAGCTGATCTCCTTGTGCCATGCGGCTGCTTCCCACTAGCTATCTATTTTACATTTAGTAGTGTATATATGTCAATGCCACTCTCTCACTTCATCCCAGCTTACCCTTCCCCCTCCCCGCGTCCTCAAGTCCATTCTCTATGTCTGCATCTGTATTTCTGTCCTGCCGCTAGGTTCTTCAGAATGTTTTTTTTTTGTTTGTTTGATTCCATATATATGTGTTAGCACACAGTATTTGTTTTTCTCTTTCTGACTTACTTCACTGTGTATGACAGACTCTAGGTCCATCCACCTCACTACAAATAACTCAGTTTCGTTTCTTTTTATGGATGACTAATATTCCATTGTATATATGTGCCACATCTTCTTTATCCATTCATCTGTCGATGGACACTTAGGTTGCTTCCATGTCCTGGTTATTGTAAATAGAGCTGCAATGAACATTGCGGTACATGACTCTTGCGGGCCTCTCACTGTTGTGGCCTCTCCCATTGCAGAGCACAGGCTCCGGATGCGCAGGCTCAGCAGCCATGGCTCACGGGCCCAGCCGCTCCACGGCATGTGGGATCTTCCTGGACGAGGACACGAACCCATGTCCCCTGCATCAGCAGGCGGACTCTCAACCACTGCGCCACCAGAGAAGCCCTATGACTCTTTTTGAATTATGGTTTTCTCAGGGTATGTGCCCAGTAGTGAGATTGCTGGGTCGTATGATAGTTCTATTTTTAGTTTTTTAAGGAACCTCCATACTGTTCTCCATAGTGGCTGTATCAATCTACATTCCCACCAACGGTGCAAGTGGGTTCCTTTTTCTCCACACCCTCTCCAGCATTTATTGTTTGTAGATATTTTTAATGATGGCCGTTCTGACTGTTGTGAGGTGATACTTCATTGTAGTTTTCATTTGCATTTCTCTAATGGTTAGTGATATTGAGCATCCTTTCATATGTTTGTTGGCAGTCTGTATATCATCTTTGGAGAAATGTCTATTTAGGTCTTCTGGCCAGTTTTGGATTTGGTTGTTTGTTTTTTTGATATTGAGCTGCATGAGCTGCTTGTAAATTTTGGAGATTAATCCTTTGTCAGTTGCTTCATTTGTAAATATTCTCCCATTCTGAGGGTTGTCTTTTGGTCTTGTTTATGGTTTCCTTTGCTCTGCAAAAGCTTTGAAGTTTCATTAGGTCCCATTTGTTTACTTTTGTGTTTATTTCCATTTCTCTAGGAGGTGGGTCAAAAAGGATCTTGCTGTGATTTATATCATAGAGTGTTCTGCCTATGTTTTCCTCTAAAAGTTTTATAGTGTCTGGTCTTACATTTTGGTCTTTAATCCATTTTGAGTTTATTTTTGTGTATGGTGTTAGGGAGTGATCTAATTTCATTCTTTTACATGTACCTGTCCAGTTTTCCCAGCACTACTTATTGAAGAGACTGTCTTTTCCCCATTATATATTCTTGCCTCCTTTATCAGAGATAAGGTGACCATATGTGTGTACCACATCTTCTTTACCCATTGATGGGCACTCAAGTTGTTTCCATGTCTTGGCTATTGTAAATAATCCTGCAATAAACATATCTTTTCAACATCCTGTGTGATTTTTAAACTATAAACCCATGGTGGTTAGCCAAATCCTGTTGCTTCAATCCTACCCAAGTGCCAAAGTGGACTCAGTGCAAATGGAGATAAGAAGGGGTCAGGAGTCAAAGAATTAGCAGACAAGTAGCCAGTATTGATATGGGTAATACCCAAGGTAGTGACCAGGAAAATGATGCTGAGCAACAGAAATAAAAGAGTTCGGAAAATTAAGAGGGAAATACAGCTGCAATATGATTACTTGGTGAGTTCAGGAATAAGATAGACTTAGGAAGGACAAAAGTGAGAAGGAAAGCAATCCAAAACTAAGGCCATTTTACAAGGGGATTAGAATCTTGTATGAGCATAACTATTTTAAAGGATTGTTTAAGAAAATATGCAGCTTAATAAAAGAGAGAATAAGTTTTCAAATGAGCACTAAGGAAAGAAATGCTAAAGAATGTCGTTAAGAGGGAGTGTCATTATAGGTTAGAGTAGTTATGGAGGCAAGATATGAATCCAGTCTTGAAGTCAGGGAGGATTCAAATAGCCAGAGAGAGGATGAAAAAATATTTATATAGTACTAGTTATATAATCATCAAGAATTTTACCCTTACCTGTCAGATGGCACATATGTATCCTTCCCAGTATAAAATTTCCAGGAAATAATTTGTATATTTCAAATTTTATTGAGGATCTACTATGTGAAAATTCTCCAAAAATGTAACTGATATTTCTGTACTTTAAAGCATAATGATTAATTTTACTTTCATAATTTAAGTAGTTTTAACAAACTCTTTATCATCTTTCAGTTCCTTAAGATCTGTATTTATAAAGCAGACTTTGCAGGGTGGAGAAGAAATTAGACAATTGATATAACCCAGTGTATAACTTCCTGGCTTTAGAGTAACTTTCCACTCTAAAATTATCTTTGCAAGACAAGTGACAATTTGTCTCACTGTAATTTTTTTAAGTGGAAACTTTATTTTTCCAAAGTATTTCAACTTTTAGTGAAATGTTTTCCCAGCCTGGACTTCTATAAGACCACATTCTATTTTCAATCATCAACTTTGTGCTAGGAATTCAATCATCAACTTTGTGGAAGCCCTTGAAGGTATATATATGGTCCTATATATGTTTATTTCTCTTTAAAGATCATTTTCATTATGAAGGTGATTAAATTCAGAAAAATAGAGGAAATGTCACATAGTCTTAGTATGCAGTGTAACTTCTGTTAAGAGTTCACTATACTTTCAAAAAAAAAAAAAAGGGTTCACTGTACTTTCTTCCAGTCTGTTTCTATAGTATATTTTTTTACATATTTGTGATCAAATATCACATATAAGACATAGTATGCAGATTTTAAAATATTATGTTTACATATTCTGATTATAATACTATTATAGACTAATTCTAGTGAATTTGGAATTTCTGAGGAGTAAAAAAGAAAACAAATGATGTGAAATCCATTTACCCAAAGACAAAATATATATACTGGCATATTCCTTTAGGACTTTTCCTTTTTTTTTAAAACCTAGTTAAATCTGTATTGTGTTATAGAGGTTTTTAAGTATAGTTAACACTGAGACACTTTATATAGAGAACCTGGATGTGGGATTATTTTAAAAGGGTTGGTGAATAATGATATCTGTAACTAGAGGGTATAACAGCACTGTTTGCCTGAGACTGTGCTAACCACTTCATATCAGTATCACTTGTATTTACCCATGTATTCAAAAAATGTGGGCTAACTTCTAATTTTGGGGAATGCAATAATGAGAAAAGAACCAATCTGAGAAGGACTTTGATTTGGTCTCATGGAGCTTAGAGATTAGTGGGAAAATGAAATGATCATGCTAACAGCTAAGTAATTACAAGTTGGTTGAGGACTCTGAAAGAAAGGCTTGCTGTTTTTGAGAGTATCTATAGCAGATAAACCTTCCCAATATTAGGGATGTATAGGAGGTCCCCTGAGGAATAAACATTTACTAAGGTCTGTATGTGAGAGGCAGTTAATTCGGCAAAGGAGGAGAAAGTATGATTGAAGGAAAAACATGAGTGATGTGAAATCAGGCTGTAGACTTAAGGAAAATCTAGACAGGCAGGGGCTTATAAGCTCTGCAAGAATTTTTGTCTTTATCATAAAAGCAATGGAAATTCACTAGATGGCTTGCAAACATGGAGGTAATATGTTCAGATCTACATGTTTAAAGATAACATTGCCTACAATGTTGTGATGAGACTGAAAAGGCCAGAGTAGATAGGGATAGTTTGCACTAGAGTGCTGGCAACAGGGATGATAAGTACACAGGCTCAGGAGAAAATCAAGGGTGCTTTTGACAGTTGCTGGGCTCTGTTATGGTTGGACACTGGAGGGTGAGGGGGTGGCAGGCAGGTGAAGAAGGAGGCAAGTGGAATCCAAAACAGAAGTGAAGGAATCAGCCTTCAGTAGAAGATAGAATACATGTTCCAATTTTCCTTTGAGGAATTTTTCCCTTTTTCATATTCAGCTCCAGGTTTGGGCTCTGATTAGTTGAGGCCAATCAGCATCTCCCAGCTCAGACCACAGCAGATGAAGGTGTGACTCAATCAGAAACAAGGAGACACAGGCAGACAGTCACAGGTGCTTTGGGGAAAAAGAAGCTTCTCTGTGAGTCCTCCCATTCCCTGCATGGGGTAGCTTGAGAGTAGGAGGCTGGGAACTGCCAAGGCAGTTCATAACAGTGGGGAGGAGCTAAAGATGTCAGAGGCACTGTGTAAATCTGAGGGTGGAGGTGTAACCTAGGAAGGCAGAGACAGGGGAGAATCGAAGAAAATAAAGACACCAGAATTCTGATGACATCCTTTGAGCCTTCACATTACATATTTCTTGAAGCCAGCCTTACTTCTGGACTTTTCAGTTACATTAATCAATAATTTCCTTTTTGTTTAAGTCAGTTTGAGTTGGATTCCTTATAGTTTTCCTATGTCAGTAAAAGCAGTTAACTGCTTTAACAAAATACCATAGACTGGTTGGCTTAAACAATAGAAAATTATTTCTTTCTGTTCTGAAGGCTGGGAAGTCTAAGATCAAGGTGCTGGCCAATTCAGTTCCTGGTGAGAGCCCTCTTCCTGATTTGCAGATAGATAGCCATCTAACATGGAGGGTGAAGGGGTGAAGGGCTCTCATATGCCTTTTCTTATTAAGACACTAATCCCATCATGAGAGCTCCACCATCATGACCTAATTACCTCCCAAAGACTCCATCCCCCAAAACCATCACATTAGGGATTAAGATTTCAACATATGGATTTAGGGAGGGACACAAACATTCAATCCATAGCACCCTACAAAGGTCTGATAGAGATACAATTCTCCCCTATCAATTGATTTATTCTAGGAGCTTCAGTTCCTCTGATGCAGATGAAGAGAAAGGAAATAGAAGGTTAATCCAGGGTTGAAATTTGTCCAAGTGGCTATGATACAAGAGAAAGGAAGAAGGTATTTAGGGTATTGGCAACAGAATCATGGAGCTGATAGACCATTCAGTCTAAACTTGATAAGGAGCAAAGTAAAAAAAAAAAAAAAATACAGAGGGATGATATATTGGAATAATGAAGAATCAATTCACTGGAGCCTCCAAAGAGATTAAAGAATGATTGTGCTAATAGGAATTTAACAAACACACTGGAAGGGCACAAGATTGTAGAGAGAAAGCAGTATGCCCGAACTAGTTATTTTGGAGGTGGAGATATTTTGAATGGTGACAAGGTACAGAATAGGACTGACAGAGTAGACGGTTGAAATGGAGTGAGGAAGGAAATGGAGCAATTGAGATGTCAAAGCACTGGTGCTATCACCCTTGAAATGGTGAGATCTCCTGGGATGAGGGAAGGGCTTGGGATGGGGAAGACTCTGATTCAGGCTGTGAATGTTCAGTTAATGAGTGGGAGAGACTGAGAGATCAGGAGATGCTAGCTGTGAGGGAAGGGTGGTATAGAAAATGAGCACAGGCCCCATGGGCACCAGATTCTTAGAGGATACTGGAAGAAATAGAAATCTGGGAGCAGAAATAAGATACAAGGTATTCAACTATCCCACTCCAATCTCAAATTTCATGGGAGAGAATAAAGAGCTCCTGCTAGAGGACTCTGTTTGAGAGGATGGTCTGGGAAGTAAAGTGCAACAGGGGAAAGCCAAGTCTGAGTTCAGGGAAGGAGTGAACTGACCTCTCTGAGAACAGACTGGGAGGAGGACTTGGTGGATTCTTGTGCGGCGACTCCACAGACAGGAAGGAGGAACTTGGAAGGTTTCGGCGAATTAGTGCGCTGGGTCAGGGATGAAGGCTTTAATCTAACCTATGGTGATGCTGGTATAATTGAAGACAATAGAGCAGGGGGAACAGCATATACTTTGGGTGCTGTTTAAAACAGAGATGAGAACCATAGTGGGGAGATGTACTTGGTTGAGTGGACACTGGACCTCATGCAAATGGCATGACCAACTTGAGTCAAAGTCGTGGGAACCCAAATAGCTTGTGTCTGAACTCCTTGGCCTGCTTAGCTGCTGTGTTAAAGGAAACAAACTGTTCCCACAGGAGGTCTGGGAATGGGCTGGGGATCAGAGACCAGGACCTACACACAGTGGAGCTGCTGTGGCCACATTAGGCACCACCAGTACCAGCACAGAAGGAGTACTCAGGAGATGCCTGGTCTTTGATGATGTTATCTTTGATCCATAATCCCTCATCTGCAATTGTGAAACTCAAAAGGCTTTGAAAAACTGAAGGGGTTGTTTTGTTTGCAAGTCTGTGGCAGACTCATTTGGCAGCAAAACCCACCCTAAATTTATGTGAGGCAATTTGTTTTATTTATATATCCCACTTAGAGTAACAATTCGAACATTTTGTTTCAGGGAAAAAAAAGAAGTATGTGTCTCATCACGGGGTGTTCCCTAGACCCTGCTGATGGTATTTTATGATACTGCAAATTCAAAACAAATTTTTGAATTATAAAACACACCTGGACCTAAAGTTTCCAGGTAAAAGATTATAGATGTGTATTACAATTGTTAGCTTCACAATTAATGTTCCTAACCCCCAGTGAGGGCAGTGCTATTACTATTCTTCCCATATTGCAAATGAGGATTATCACAATGCTATATTATTCTTTCCATAGTGGCAAAATCAAAATATGGACACATGTCTGTGTGCTTCTAAAAGTTAAGCAGAATTCCTATTGGTATCGGTCAATGAGAAAGTAGGTTGACCTTGATGACTTTCTCCGACCTCCTAGGTGCTGATGGAATTACCTTCTTACCACCATTATCTAAAGAGCAAATTGATAATTCATGGCTCCCAGGGCAGGGGTAGTATAAAGAAGGCTGAAATGGGACCTCTTCTTACCCCCCACCCTCTGACTGGCAGCAGAGACATAGAGAGAACTTACCCCCCACCCTCTGACTGGCAGCAGATACATAGAGAGAACTTACCCCCACCCTCTGACTGGCAGCAGATACATAGAGAGAACTCAAGAAGTTAGGGCTCCCTGGATGCACTAATACTGGTGCTCATCATCTCCAATTCTTCCAGGAGGATGCTCTGTACCACCATCAGCAATAATCCCTCTCCCCCTCCCCAACAACAATTCCAGGAGCTGTGGTTTCAATAACAAATAGAAGAGACCTATTCTTAGGATTCGACATTGATTTGTTTCCAAATTTCTGGCCAAAAGTTAACTGTCAATCTGATGTTTCAGTATTGTGAGTTCTATCTAGCCTTTTTCTGTGTCTCATTTTGTAGTGAAATAGTAAGAAAAGTTCTACTAGTATTTAACCAGACAGTATTCTAAAATGATAATCTTGTCCTATACTTTTTGATACCATCCTTTTCCCAAGGGTTTTAGCACCGTTCCTGGGATAGTGTATCTTGAATTAGTGCTACTTGATTACTTAATTAATTAGGAGCAGACTCCTCTGAAAGAGAAATTTTTAATCTTCCCTAATCCTTGTTTGCTATCTTTCTTAGCCTTTACATTCATGGGTTCTAAGTAAAAGTAATACAAGAAGGCAAACAAAACAAACAAAAAACCAGAAAGCTTACCTAGAGGGCTTTCATCATTGAAATAAAGTATCTACTTTGTGACTTCAGTATGGGGTAATGGGGGAAGCACAGGGAGTGTTGACAGATGTAAATTGAGATGGGAGTACTAAGGCAGAGGGCTTGAGAGGGTTGACCCCAAAGCCCACCCAACAGTTTAATCCCTTCTAATCACTAGCCCTGTGACCTTGGTCAGGTCAGTTGAACTCTATACTTTGGCTTCCTCACCAATAACATGGGAGTAATAATAATATACCTATTTCTTTGTGTTTAGTATTAAACTGAGATCATATGCATAAAGTTGTTGGCTCGCAATACACCCAAACTTAGCCACACATTATCTTGAGTATAATTTCCTAGTAGTATCATTCAATCTCACCTAGGGTGCCATTTATGTCTCCAACTTATGCAATTTTTTAAACTCTAGGTTAAAAATAAACAATGACAACACAATAATTGTAAAGACAAAGGCACAAAATTTGAGTTAATCCAATTCCATCCTGTAACCCAATTCCATCATATGATTCCATCTATTGACCACTTAGAGTTTACATTTGCATTTAAAATTTAAAACAGTGAAGCAGAAAGGTGTAATGTTTTTGTTTACACTATGATATTCATTTTTAGTTTTTACTAGCAAGATAATGTATACGCAAGTGAATTTTTTAAATTATCATATTCTGCCTGTCTTCTTTCATCATTATGTGTTTTGTTCCATATCTATTACTAAAAATAATTTTGACATTTTGTGGTAAGGGGGTATGAAGTGATCTGTTTCAGGTGTCAAATATGCTAGGCTTGCCACTCTTTGTAACTTCTAAAGTGATTTTGTAACGTTGTTATGACTCACCAAACCCATATCAGTTTCTGGTTCCCTTTGAATCTTGACTCTACCAAGTCAGGAGTGTGGCTCTGAGCAAGTGACTTTCTCCTTCCAGTCACAGTTTCTCACTTGGAAAATAGGGGTAGGAACAGCTGTGTCAAAAAACTGTCTCCAGGATTGAGTGGAATAACACAGCACAGTAGCTGCCAATGTGCTGCTACCAAGTGCTTCTCTTGTCCATTCTATCTGTATAAGAATGGATTACTCTGGCCTATCTCTAAAGCTCTTCCTGGCTAGGACTGAATATGATCCTATGATCATAATACGTAGACATTCAGGGTTGGATATCATATCAAAACTAGGCACTTCCTCCCCCTGGGAAACTCCTCAGTCCTGAAGGTTCAGATGTATTCAGCAGATCCTTCACTCTTGTTCCTGTTCCACAGGAAAATACCCTATGTATATTCAAGGTTAGATACCATATCTGCTCAACCAAAGATGCTACTGGTACATATTAATTATGTGGCACACATAAAACAGATAGAGTTGCTTGACAATTAAAAATATGGTATTTGCAAAGTATGGTCAGGAATTTGGGAAGGGGGGAGGGGAGCAGGTCTGCATGAAATGAGGCATCTGTTATGTTGTCAAGTTGATAATTCTAGATTCCCTACTTTTCATATCAACTTCTCTATTTTAGAAGCCTCCAGAACATTCCACACAACTTCAGATCTACCTTGCTAGTCCTTAAATTTAGCAAGCTTTGTCTTTCAAAATTAGAGAAAAAAAAATTGTTTTAATGTATTTGCCTTTTTAAAGCTGAGTAAATTTCCCTCTGTTTTCTTTGAGTTTTTAATGAAAGGTCATTGTTCTTTTTTTCCAACTCTGAGATGACTGTGGCTCCATGAAAGGAAGGATAATTTATTATAATTAGTATTTGAATTACAACTTCTGCACCATTACTTCCATATTAGTGACAAAATGCCTTCACTGACATTTCATTTCATCTTCATGCACATTGGCACACACAGTACACTGTTATTAAGATGCTGGTATTACTCCCATTACATTTGACGCTCAGAGCCTCTGAGGGTTGAAGCACCAGGACCAGGTAATGCAGGCTCTTGGGTCTATGCTTGATTTCATACAATCCCCTGTGCTTCTCCTCAGGGATCTAGTTTGCAGGTCAGGTACCCCCACAAGGCTGTAGGCAAAGGGAGGATATAGTCAGTATCCTATACTTTATTTCTCCAGAGTTAGTATACATAGCAACTTCTCAAAAAATATCTGCCAAAGAATGGAAGGTCTACTTGTACAAATTTTAGGATTTGTAAAATTCTTTTAGACTTTTAGAATTTTTACAAATCACATTTCTTTTGATCAACATATCTGCTCTTCCTTCACTACCGCTATACAATCCTCTCAGTAGAGATGAAGAAATGGAAGTGAAGGGAAGTACGGTATTACCTCCAAATCCTACTGCTAGTAGGAGGAAATGAAAGGACTCAAACACAGATCTTCTGGAGCTCATTTCTGAGTTCTTTCCAATAAGCCATATTGAACTGTTGGAGTATAGCTGTACCTTAGAGATTAACAAGTAGTCCAGTTACACTGCAGACAGGAGACCAGAAATTCACCTTACTCAGGTGAGGAGACACAGGGGTCCTGAGAATGATGAGAGAACTACAGGATCCCAGAAGAAGGACAAGGAGACCACAGAGAACTTGGGCTTAGCAACCAAAACTAAACAGTCAGGACGATGGACTCTACTGCAGTGTTGAATGATATGCTCCAAAGAACAAGAGTAAACAAGTTGCACCTTCATGACCATCATTCCAGAGGTAACTTCAGACCAACCACTAAACCACAGGGACCAGTGAGGGGTCCTCTCATAGCTACATGGAATCTCATAGCTACCCCTTTACCCTGAGTGCCATCTGAAAGAGGAGGAGGGCAGAGGGAATTCTGGAAGAGAAATATTTATGAGAAAGAGATGAAGTCACTTCAAAGAGCTGAAACTGAGCTAACTTTCGCCATTCAGTTCCTCTCCCACTCCTCACTGCTAAGCAGAAGGGTGAGGTTCATGAGTAAAATCAGAGTCATTGTAGGAAATAAAGAAGCTGCATTTTCTTATCATGGCTGAGTCAAAATATAGACTTCAGTCTTCCTGCTCACTTAAAGACAATATTTCCTAAAGCTAATTGAGAATTTATGTGTTAATCCCTACAAATGGAAAGGGCAAAAAGCGAACATAATTTCTGTAGAAGAACTGAAGATTTCTCTATTACAAATCATTGCATATTCACTCAAAGAATATTTTTAACTGCCTACTACAAGTTAGGCCTTGGGATTGAATAGTGAACAAAACAGAAAAGGTAGTTAATTCACTATACAAAGTGAATCTCAGGAGTTTGGGAACTGGTCCAAGGTCAAATAATTAATAAACTGTAGAGTCAGGATTTAAATTCAGGTGTGTCTGATTCTAAAGCCCATCCTCTTCTATCTCATCATACTAGTTGAGTATGAACTAGAAAAATATGGAATTTTATGCTTACAGCTCTTTTTTAAAAAATTAAACAATAGAAATTTATTTCCAAGATCATGGTCCTTGCAGATTTAGTGTCTGGTTAACAGGTGACCATCTTGTCACTGTGTCCTCATGTGGTGGGAGGGGCAAGGGTCTCTAGGTTTCTGGGGTCTCATTATTTTTTTTCCTTTTTATTCTTATTGAGTCATAATTTACAGTGTTCTGTTAGTACAGAAAAGTGATTCAGCTAAATATATATATATACTTTTTTAGATTCTTTTCCATTATAGGTTATTACAAGATATTGAGTATAGTTCACTGTGCTATACAGTAGGTCCTTGTTGTTTACCTAATTTATATGTAGTACTATGTATATGATAACCACAAACTCCTAATTTATCACTGCTCCTCCTCCCCCACTACTCCCTTTGGTAACCATAACTTTGTTCTCTATGTCTGTGAGTCTATTGGTGTTTTGTAAATAAGTTCTTTTGTATCATATTTTTAGATTCCACAAATAAGTGATATCATATGAGATTTGTCTTTGTTTGATTTACTTCACTTAATATGATAATCTCTAGGTGCATTAAAAAGAATGAAATAGATATCATGAACAATTTATGTTTACATTTTTAAACCAAATATACTTATGTTGAGAATGATGTGTGTGTTTATGTACAGATGTATTATAAAGATGTAGAGTACAAAGACCTTCAAGATGGTGGAGGAATGAGACATGGAGATAACCTTCCCCCCTCAAATACATCAGAAATACATCTACATGTGGAACAACTCCTACAGAACACCTACTGAACACTGGAAGAAGACCTCAGACTTACCAAAAGGCAAGAAACTCCCTTCATACCTGAGTAGGGCAAAAGAATAAAGAAAAAAACAGAGACAAAAGAATAGGGAAGGAACCTGCTCTTCTGGAAGGGAGCCGTGAAGGACGAAAAGCTTCCACACACTAGGAAGTCCCTTCACTGGCAGAGACAGGGGTGGCGGTTGTGGGGGAAGCTTTGGAGCCACGAAGGAGAGTGCAGCAACAGGGGTGCAAAGGGCAAAGCGGAGAGATTCCCGCACAAAGGATCACTGCCAACCAGCCCTCACCAGCCTGAGAGGCTTGTCTGCTCACCTGCCAAGATGGGTGGGGGCTGGGAGCTGAGGCTGGGGCTTTGGAGGTCAGATCCCAGGGAAAGGACTAGGGTTGGTTGGTGAACACAGCATGAAGAGGGCTAGTGCACCACAGCTAGCCGGGAGGAAGTCCAGGAAAAAGTCTGGATCTGCCTAAGAGGCAAGAGACAATTGTTTCGGGGTGCACGAGGAGAGGGGAGTCAGAGCTCCAGAGACGGGCATGAGCTATGTCTATCAGCATGGACACCAGAGACGCGCATGAAATGCTGAGGCTGCTGCTGCAGCCAACAAGGAGTCTGTGTGCAAGCACAGGTCACTATCCACACATCCCCTCCCGGGAGCCTGTGCCTCCTGCCACTGCCAGGGTCCCATGATCCAGGGACAACTTCCCTGGGAGAACACAAGGCGTGCAGAGGTGGGGCCAAATCCAAAACTGAACCCCAGGAGCTGTGTGAAAAAAGAAGAGAAAGGGAAATCTCTCCCAGCAGCCTCAGGAACAATGGATTAATTCTCCACAATAAACTTATGCACCCTACATTTCTGGAATACTTGAATAGACAACGAACCACCCCAAAACTGAGGTGGTAGACTTTGGGAGCAATGATATACATATTTTTCTTCTTTTTCTCTTTTGGTGAGTGTGTATCTGTATGCTTCTTTGTGTGATTTTGTCTGTATAGCTTTGCTTTAACAATCTGTCTGAGGGTTCTGTCTGTCCGTTTTGTTTTGGGTTTTTTTAGTATAATTTGTAACACTTGTTATCATTGGTGTATTTGTTTTTCAGTTTGGTTACTCTCTTCTTTCTTTTTTTAATTTTTAATATTTTTTATTTAATAACTTTATTTTATTTGATTTATTTTTCTTTCTTTCTTTCTTTCTTTATCCCTTTTCTTCTGAGCCATGTGGCTGGCAGGGTCTTCATGCTCCAGCCAAGTGTCAGGCCTGTGCCTCTGAGGTAGGAGAGCTGAGTTCAGGACATTGATCCCCCAGAGACCTCTCAGCTCCATGTAATATTAAACAGCAAAAGCTCTCCCAGAGATCTCCATCTCAATGCTAAGACTCAGCTCCACTCAACAATCAGCAAGCTACAGTGCTGGACACCCTATGCCAAACAATTAGCAAGACAGGAACACAACCCCACCTATTAGCAGAGAGGCTGCCTGAAATCATAATAAGGCCACAGACACCGCAAAACACACCACCAGATGTGGTCCTGCCCACCAGAAAGACAAGACCCAGCCTCATCCTCCAGAACACAAGCACCAGTCCCCTCAACCAGGAAGCCTACACAACCCACTGAACCAACCTTAGCCACTGGGGGCAGACACCAAAAACAATGGGAGCTATGAACCTGCAGCCTGCAAAAAGGAGACCCCAAACACAGGAAGTTAAACAAAATGAGAAGACAGAGAAATACACAGCAGATGAAGGAGCAATGTAAAAACCCACCAGATCAAACAAATGAAAGGGAAATAGGCAGTCTACCTGAAAAATAATTCATAGTAATGATAGTAAAGATGATCCAAAATCTCAGAAATAGAATGGAGAAAATACAAGAAATGTTTAACAAGGAACTAGAAGAACTAAAGACCAAACAAACAATGATGAACAACACAATAAATGAAATTAAAAATTCTCTACAAGGATCAATAACAGAATAATGGAGGCAGAAGAATGGATAAGTGACCTGGAAGATAAAATAGTAGAAATAAGTACTGCAGAGCAGAAAAAAGAATGAAAAGAATGGAGGAAAGTTTCAGAGACATTTGGGACAACAATAAATGCACCAACATTCAAATTATAGGGGTCCCAGAAGAAGAAGAGAAAAAGAAAGGGACTGAGAAAATATTTGAAGAGAGTATAGTTGAAAACTTCACTAATATGGGAAAGGAAATAGTCAATCAAGTCCAGTAAGTGCAGAGAGTCCCATACAGGATTAAACCAAGGAGAAACATGCCAAGACACATGTTAATCAAACTATTAAAACTTAACTACAAAAAAAAAATATTGAAAGCAGCAACAGAAAAGCAACAAATACATACAAGGGAATCCCCATAAGGTTAACAGCAGGTCTTTCAGCAGAAACTCTGCAAGCGAGAAGGGAGTGGCAGGACATATTTAAAGTGATGAAAGGGAAAAACCTACAACCAAGATTACTCTACATAGCAAGGATCTCATTCAGATTCCATGGAGAAATTAAAACCTTTACAGACAAGCAAAAGCTAAGAGAATTCAGCACCACCAAACCAGCTCTACAACAAATGCCAAAGGAACTTCTCTGGCAGGAAACACAAGAGAAGGAAAAGACCTACAATAACAAACCCAAAACAATGAAGAAAATGGTAATAGGGACATACATATTGACAATTACCTTAAATGTAAATGGATTAAGTGCTCAAACCAAAAGACATAGACTGGCTGAATGGATACAAAACAAGACCTGTATATATGCTGTCTACGAGAGACCCACTTCAGACCTAAGGACACGTACAGACTGAAAGTGAGGGGATGGGAATAGATATCCCATGCAAATGGAAATCAAAAGAAAGCTGGAGTAGCAATTCTCATATCAGACAATATAGACTTTAAAATAAAGACTATTACAAGAGACAAAGAAGGACACTACACAGTGATCAAGGGATAAATCCAAGAAGAGGATATAACAATGGTAAATATTTATGTACCCAACATAGGAGCACCTCAATACATAAGGTAAATGCTAACAGCCATAAAAGGGGAAATCGACAGTAACATATTCATAGTAGGAGACTTTAACACCCCACTTTCACCAACGGACAGATCATCCAAAATGAAAATAAATAAAGAAACATAAGCTTTAAATGATACATTAAACAAGATGGACTTAATTGATATTTATAGGGCATTCCCTCCAAAAACAACAGAATACACTTTCTTCTCAAGTGCTCATGGGACATTCTCCAGGATAGATCCTACCTTGGGTCACAAATCAAGCCTTGGTAAATTTAAGAAAATTGAAATCATATCAAGTATCTTTTCTGACCACAATACTATGAGACTAGATATCAATTACAGGAAAAGATCTGTAAAAAATACAAATACATGGAGGCTAAGCAATACACTACTAAATAACAAAAGAGATCACTGAATAAATCAAAGAGAAAATCAAAAAATACATAGACACAAATGACAATGAAAACACAATGTATGGTATGCAGCAAAAGCAGTTCTAAGAGGGAAGCTTATGGCAATACAATCCTACTTCAAGAAACAAGAAACATCTCAAATAAACAACCTAACCTTAAACTGAAAGCAGTTACAGAAAGAAGAGCAGAAAAAACCCAAAGTTAGCTGAAGGAAAGAAATCATAAAAATCAGATCAGAAATAAATTAAAAAGAAATGAAGGAAATGATAGCAAAGATCAATAAATCTAAAAGCTTGTTCTGTGAGAAGATGAAATTGATAAACCATTAGCTAGAGTCATCAAGAAAAAAAAGGGAGAAGACTCATATCAACAGAATTGGAAATGAAACAGGAGAAGAAACAACTGACACTGCAGAAATACAAAGGATCATGAGAGATTACTACAAGGAAATATATGCCAATAAAATGGACAACCTGTAAGAAATGGACACATTCTTAGAAAAGCACAAACTTCCAAGACTGAACCAGGGATAAATAGAAGATATAAACAGACAAATCACAAGCACTGAAATTGAGATTGTGACTAAAAATCTTCCAACAAACAAAAGCTTAGGACCAGATGGCTTCACAAGTGAATTCTATCAAACATTTAGAGAAGAGCTAACACCTACACTTCTCAAACCCTTCCAAAATACAGGAGAGGGAGGAACACTCCCCAACTCATTCTGTAAGGTCACCATCACCCTGATACCAAAACCAGACAAAGATGTCACAAACAAAGAAAACTATAGGCCAATATCTCTGATAAACATAGATGCAAAAATTCTCAACAAAATACTAGCAAACAGAATCCAGCAGCACATTAAAAGGATCATACACCATGATCAAGTGGGGTTTATCCCAGGAATGCAATGATTCTTCAATACACGCAAATCAATCAATGTGATACACCATATTAACATATTGAAGGATAAAATCCATATGATAATCGCAATAGATGTAGAAAAAGATTTTGACAAAATTCAACACCCATTTATGATAAAAACTCTCCAGAAAGTAGGCACAGAGAGAACCTACCTCAACATAATAAAGCCCATATATGACAAACCCACAGCCAACATAGTTCTCAATGGTGAAAAACTGAAACCATTTCCACTAAGATCAGGAGCAGGACAAGGTTGCCCACTCTCACCACTATTATTCAACATAGTTTTGGAAATTTTAGTCACAGAAATCAGAGAAGAAAAAGAAATAAAAGGAATCCAAATCAGAAGAGAAGAAGTAAAGCTGTCACTGTTTGCTGATGACATGATATTTTACATAGAGAATCCTAAAGATGGTACCAGAAAACTACTAGAGCTAATCAATGAATTTGGTAAAGTAGCAGGATACAAAATGAATGCACAGAAATCTCTTGCATTCCTATACACCAATGATGAAAAATCTTAAAGAGAGATTAAGGAAACACTTCCATTTACCATTGCAACAAAAAGAATAAAATACCTGGGAATAAACCTACCTAAGGAGACAAAAGACCTGTATGCAGAAAACTATGACACCGATGAAAGAAATTAAAGATGCCAAACAGATGGAGAGATATACCATGTTCTTGGATTGGAAGAATCAACATTGTGAAAATGACTATATTACCCAAAGCAATCGACAGATTCAGGGCAATCCCTATCAAATTACCAGTGGCATTTTTCACAGAACTAGAACAAAATATTTCACAATTTGTATTGAAACACAAAAGACCCCTAATAGCCAAAGCAATCTTGAGACAGAAAAACGGAGCTGAAGGAATCAGGCTCCCTGGCTTCAGACTATACTACAAATCTACAGTAATCAAGACAGTATGGTACTGCCACAAAAACAGAAATATAGATCAATGGAACAGGATAGAAAGCCCAGAGATAAACCCATGCACATATGTTCACCTTATTTTTGGAGGCAAGAATATACAATGGAGAAAGGACAGCCTCTTCAATAAGTGGTGCTGGGAAAACTGTACAGCTACATGTAAAAGACTGAAATTAGAACACTCCCTAACACCATACAAAAAAATAAACTCAAAATGGATTATACAGCTAAATGTAAGGCCAGATACTATAAAACTTTTAGAGGAAAACATAGGCAGAACAGTGTATGACATAAATCACAGCAAGATATTTTTGACCCACCTCCTAGAGAAATGGAAATAAAAACAAAAATAAACAAATGGGACCTAATGAAACTTAAAAGCTTTTGCATGGCAAAGGAAACCATAAACAAGAAGAAACCCTCAGAATGGGATAAAATATTTGCAGATGAAGCAACTGACAAAGGATTAATCTGCAAAATTTACAAGCAACTCATGCAGCTCAATATCAAAAAACAAAAAAACCCAATCCTAAAATGGGCAAAAGACCTAAATAGACATTTCTCCAAAGATGATATACAGATTGCCAACAAACACATGAAAGGATGCTCAACATGACTAATCATTAGAGAAATGCAAATCAAAACTACAATGAGGTATCACCTCACACCAGTCAGAGTGGACATCATCAAAAAATCTACCAACAATAAATGCTGGAGAGGGTGTGGAGAAATGGGAACCCTCTTGCACTGTTGGTGGGAATGTAGATTGATACAGCCACTATGGAGAACAGTATGGAGGTTCCTAAAAATAACGAAAAATAGAACTACCATATGACCTAGCAATCCCACTATTGGGCATATACCCTGAAAAAAACCATAATTCAAAAAGAGACATGTACCACAATGCTCATTTCATCAATATTTACAATAGCCAGGACATGGCATCAACCTAAGTGTCCATCAACAGATGAATGGATAAAGAAGATGCGGCACATATATACAATGGAATATTACTCAGCCATAAAAAGAAACTAAATTGAGTTATTTGTAGTGAGGTGGATAGACCTAGAGTTTGTCATACAGAGTGAAGTAAGTCAGAAAGAGAAAAACAAATACCATATGCTAACACATATACATGGAATCTAAAATAAAATGGTTATGAAGAACCTAGGGGCAGGACAGGAATAATGATGCAGACATAGAGAATGGACTTGAGGGCACGGGGAGGGGGAAGGGTAAACGGGTACGAAGTGAGACAGTGTCATGGACTAATATATACTACCAAATGTGAAATGGCTAGCTAGTGGGAAGCAGCCGCATAGCACAGGGAGATCAGCTCAGTGCTTTGTGACCATCGAGAGGGGTGGGATAGGGAGTGTGGGAGGGAGACGCAAGAGGGAGGAGATATGGGGATATATGTATATGTAAAGCTGATTCACTTTGTTAAGCTAACACAGGATTTTAAAACAATTATACTCCAATAAAGATGTTTTAAAAATTTAAAATAAAAGAACAAAATGCCATTTGCAGCAACATAGATGGACCTAAAGATTATCTTTTTTATTTTTTTTGAAGACATGGTATACAATTTGTACTACTTAATGAATCTCTAATCTACCTTAACCTCCCTTAAAGAAGTTGGGGGTCCTAAGTCTGTGCATTTGTGTCACCTAGCTAGTGATGATACTTGCGCTGTTTTAAGAAAACCAAATTGAGCCATAGGAATGAAATACTACAGTCAATGTTTCTCAAGTGTGGTCCCTGGACCAACTGTATCAGCTTCACCTGAGGACTTGCTAGAAAGGCAAATTCTCAGGCCATACTTCAGACCCACTGAATCAGGAACTCTGGGCATGGGGCCCAGAACTATGTATTTTAATGAGCTCTCCAGATAATTAGATGCACAGAACAGTTTGAGAACCACTATTTTAAAGGCAGCAGGAAGTGCTAGTTAGTCAGTTGTCCTGAGTTAGCGCTTATGAAGAGACCTATTTGTCATCATGGGTAATTCAACCAACTAATTCCACAGATAAGAAAATGACATCCAGAGAAAGAAAGTGACATATGCAAGGTCATGGAGCAAAATAGTGACAGAAATAAAGTAGAATCCAGTTTGGTCCTTCCAAATACCACAGTGGTTTGGCTGAAGCAGTACTTTCTGATGAACAGAACGTGAAAAGGCAGGGTGGGGACTGGAAGGAAGTTAATAACTTTTATAGGCCAAGATGTGGGATCTGGTTTAGGAACCAGCACACAACCGGGGTTGAGATGGAATCTGACACCCAATTTGAGACTAGAATAGGCCAGCATGAAGCACAGGAGGCAAAGGAGAAATCTGAACTGGAGGTGGAAGGGTATCTCTCCCCGTTACCCTGTCTGGGCCACCTCCAGCTCCCGCAGATCCCGCCTCTGTTTTGCCATTTGGATGAATTACCTAGCTCAGCGTCTGCTTCCTGGACCCTCCTCCACCCACAGCCCCTGGATCTGATCTCCATCCATCTTCACCCAGGCTGAGAGCCCCAGGGAGCTCTGGAAAGGCTCCAGTCCACAGTAGGAATGAGAAGCAGAGCTTCCAGCAGACCTGCTGTTGGTGAGTAGAGTCAGGGAACAGGATCACCTAATCCTTGTGAAATTACCAGGTGTGACTGAGCAGGTAAAGAATATTTTGTTTAGGGAGAAAAAAAAAAGAACAAAACAACACAATATCCCTCCATGACTCTAAATCCACCAACTTTTCCTAAGAAGTTATTGCTGTGTTGTTTTTTGTCAAACCAATCCCATCTAGAATATTCATTCAGTGGATATGTAACACTGAAGTGTCTGAATTGGTGAAAATAACTGGATTTTTTTCACCTTTAATCCAGATGCTAGTGATTTCATCCCAGGTGGAATTTCCATCACTTAACCAGTCTGGTAAGATACTTAATATCATCAATCCTCAGTTGTTTCATGTGTCAAATTAAAATAATAATTGAGATAATTCCTGCTTTATCCATCTCATAGGATGAGGTCAAGTGAGATAATGGTTGTTAAAGTGCTTTGCAATCTGTAAAATATCACACAGATGTGAACTCTATGTTATCATCATCACTTCAAATTTCCTTGACCAACTTCTATAACCCCGATTTACTAATGTATTTTATGGCTACCTCCTGGAGCTTATCATTAAAAGGAAATGTCCCACCCCTGACATCTTAAACTCTAATATACAAATCTCTGATTCTAATTTCCTATCAGTCCAGTTTTCCCTTCCTTATGCCTACCACACATATTTTGTGACCTCATCACAACCCTCTAGTTCTTTGACCCTTTTTTTTCACTGTCAGCTTCTTCCTACCTTCACTTCCTTCCCTGTCCACTAGAACTACATGTTTATCACTGCAATCATTTTGTTGCAAACGCTCTCACTCCCCCAATCTCTTGTTCTTCCACCATACTTGCACTCAAATGCTGTCTTATATCAATGTGACCACCTGCCTTCTCCCCATCTCATCCCCTGGTTATTGAGCACTGTTGGAAGAAATGACACAATTGGATGGACTGGAGCCATTCCAAATTTATGGTCTCCAAATTTATTGGGCGTTATTGCCAGAGCAAACATTTCACATCTTACTCTGGTCAAACTACCTTCCTAATTGCTGCTCCCTTCTCTTAGTAATAAACTGGTTGACTTTTCAGAGAGAATCGAGATTATCAGATAAGCACTTGAAAACTCTCCTTCCAAAACCACAAACTTAAACATCTACATCTAAGTCCAACTTTACCTCCAGGGATCCTATAACAGACCAATGAACATTCTTCTCCTATCCAAGGCAAATTCCTCCATTTCTTTTTCCTGTTGACCTTCACCCAACTCCCCTAGAGATTTCCTCTTTCCTGGATACCAAATCTCTAAAAGGTTGAAAGAAAGCTACTCTCTTCTAGCACCTCTGCTCATTTCACTTATCCTTCACAATCAAATTCTCCTGAAGAATAATCTACAATCACTGCATCTCTCCAATTCTCCATTCAGTCTTCAATCCATGACAATCAGCTCCCCGTCATTGCTCTGCTGAATCTATCTTGGTTGAAGTTACCAGTCACATTCTAATTGCAAATTGCCTAATTGCTAGTGACTCTTGGTGCATCACATTGCATCATCTCACTGATACTCTGGCCTCTTCTTCTTCTAACCCTCTATTTCATTGTCCCCTGAGATATGACTCCTTAGTGAATCCCCTGACCCACTCTGACATTTCCTTCTTGTTTATATCTATATATATATTTCCTTTATATATATATATATATATATATATATATATATATATATATATATACACACACACACACACACACACCAGATTCTTCATATATATATATACACACACACACCAGATTCTTCATACCTTAGATATATCTATCTATATCTATATCTATATCTATCTATATTAGATTCTTCATATCTGCCACTCCCTGAAATGCTGGGTTTCCCAAGCCTAATTTGACTTTTTAAAAAAGATATTACTACTTCCTTGGTGATCTCATCTGCTCCAGGGGTTTTGTGCTGATGATTCTTTCATTGATAATGATTTCCAATTAGGAAACTTCAACCTCAAGTGTGCAGTCAACTGATTACTGGACATTTCCACTTAATCAATGTGTCCAAAAAGGAATTTAATATGTTCACCCCAAATCTGGCTTTCCTCCTGTACTCCTTACCTTGGAAAGCAATATCACTACACCTAAATTCTGAAGGTAATTTTGGCCCTTTGCTGTTCCTCACTGTGACATCACTTAGCCCTCATGGCTACATCTCTTCTTCCCATCTTCTCTGCCTCTACCTGAGTTTAGGCATGCATTCTCTCTCCCATGGATTGCTGCTATCATTTCCTAATTGCTTTTCCTTCTTCCAGTATTAGACCATTCTGATACAGTCATTATATCAAAGCAATCTTTCTAAAACAAATGTCTATCAGTATTCCTGCCATTTTTTTAAGTACTCACTATGTGTCAGGAATCATGCCATTCTTTACATTCATTGTCTTATTTGAGTCTCACAACAACCCTATAAAGGAAATAATGATATTCACATTTTCAGGAAAAAAATGCCATGAAACTACTAAATGGGCAAATCAGCAATTAAAGCAAAGCATTGTGCTCTATGTCCATCTACTAATATGTTTCATCATGGCCCAGACGATAAGTCCAGACTCCTTAACAGGCCACCTCCCTGGAAACCTGCTCATATCCTAGCTTCTCATAGCCTCTACATGAAATCTTTACCCCTCCTTCCCCCTCCCTCCCCTCTTGTCTCTTCACACCTGAAGAACTGCCTGTTGTTTCTTCTGCACCCTCACTAAACTATGTAGAGACTTCTATCAGAGCACCAGCCCAATTTCATCATATTTGTTAATTCCTTCCCATAAGACTGTACGTGAGCTTCTTTTTTTTTTTGTACGTGAGCTTCTTGAGATCATCTTTGTCTCCAGGACCTATTATCATCTTTGGTATATAGTACATGGGTTGGCAAACTATAGCCCATGGGCCAAATCTGGCTTGCCAAGTGTTTTTTGTAAATAAAATTTTATTGGAACAATGCCACTTCTAGTCATGTACATACTATCTATGGCTGCTTTCATACTACAACGTCATAGGTGAGTAGTTACAACCAAGACTTTATGGTCTGCAATCCTAAAGTATTTACTATCTGGCCCTTCATAGAAAATGATTATCAGTCTCTGACATAGTAGATGCATAATTAATGTTGGAGAAGTAAAAGAATGCATGCAACATTGGCTGAATGAATCTATGAATTATTGAATCATTATTGAGTATAGTATCTTTGGGCAATGGGAAGTAAGAAATAAGAAAATTTAGATTTAAGCAAGAATTTTCTAGCAATTAGTAACGATCTCGTTTTAACCACAGTCCCCTGAGAGGAACAGAAGTGATATCCCCCTCCCCTTTTTTTATAATAAAGTAGAGACTCATGGAAGTAAAGCCATGAGCCTGTGGTCACCTGACCAGCTCAGGCTGGAGCCAGGATTAGAACTCTATCATTTATGGGAAACCAGAAGACATGGAAGCCCATTGGGTCCTTAGAGATCAGTCTCCTGGAGAACAGAGCAAGGTAGGAAAGAATGAGAGTACATCCAGAGGGGCAAGGAAAAATATCCGACATTAATAATAATGACTCTACCTATCTTCTCAGAGTTGTTGTGAATGAGCATTGTTGTTTATAAAGTACTTAGAAAACATAAAGCATTGAGCATTTCAGGATGACAAAGGACTTTTCTTATCTTGCTCCTTTTACCATTCCATCAACCTATAAGATCAGAATTCTTCAATTAAAAAACCCACAAATTCAGAAAGCTTAACTTTCACCCAACTGAGTGGTGTTCAAACTCTGATCTCTCCAGCTCTAAAACCTTGCTCTCTTTCCTATTCCAGGCCACTTCTCTTCACATATGAACATATGCGTTGTAGCTTGAAGGAAGAGCTTATTCCCAGAGAATAAGCCTTTAGGCCTTGCTGTATATGCTCCATGCAGGCAAGTTCGACCATGCACTTTTGACAAGTTTTGATTATTATATTTATCCCTGCAGACTTCCCAGGAACAAACACTGAATTTGTTTTTCAAATACTCCTGGTGGCTAGAGCTAGCCAGTCTATTTGGATAGAGGGTGTGGAGGCTTCCCTAACCACATCACACCCACCTAGATAACGAGACCAGATGTTACGTGACCTTCCAACATTTGCCAAAGAACAGAGTAGCAGGGAGATCCAGAGAGGGTGGGTATGTCTAGTTAATAGGGCAGAGCAGACTAAACAAGCCTACACTTTCTGACCTCTTCCTTCCTTTGGGTTCTAAACGAAAGATCTTTCTACCCAAGAACAAAACCAGTCATTTGTTCATTCATTTAACATGCACTGAGCACTGACTCCAGGACAGGTCTGGTGCTGGGCACAAGAGATGAAGAGATAAACAAAACACAATTCTTCCCTGCAAGGAGCCTCCAGTCTGGTGGGTGAAACAAACATGTAAATAGACAATAAAGATACAAGGTGGCTAGTACTCTAAGAACTTGGAGCAAAGCTCTAAGAAAAAGCAAGCTCCTCTCTCTGGAATGTGGAGAAGTCAGGAAGGAGGTAACATTGGAGCTGCGTTTTAAAAATAAGTAGGTTTTCTCAGGGTTTATGCCCAGTAAACCTACTTATTCTTTAAAACCCAGCGCCAATGTTACCTCCTTCATGAGAGTGAAGTAAGTCAGAAAGAGAAAAACAAATACCATATGCTAACACAAATATATGGAATCTTAAAAAAAAAAAGGTACTTATGAACTAGTTGCAGGGCAGGAATAAAGAGATAGACATAGAAAATGGACTTGAGGACATGGGGTGGGAGGGTGCGAAGTGAAAGTAGCATGGACATATATACACTACCAAATGTAAAATAGTTGGCTGGCGGGAAGCAGCAGCATAGCACAGGGAGATCGACTCAGTGCTTTGCGATGACCTGGAGGGGTGGGATAGGGAGGACGGTAGGGAGGCTCAAGAGGGAGGGGGTGTGGGGACGTGCGTGTGCATATGGCTGATTCGCTTTGTTGTGCAACAGAAACTAACACAGTATTGTGAAGTAATTCTACTCCACTAAAGATCTATTAAAAAATTAAAAAGAATAAGTGGGAATTTACCAGAAAAGGATAATAATTATAATAATAATCCTAGTAATTTACTGCCTACAGTTTATGAACCAAAAGCTAGGCGAGGAACTTCATAGCCTTTGTCACTAATTCTCACTCTGATTACATTTTAGGAGCAATGAAACTATTGCTTAGAGAAGGAATATAGCACGTCCAAATTCACAAAGGCAGTAAGAGGCAGAGCTAGGTCTGGGCCCAGGTGTTCCTCACTTTAAAAACCGTATTATTTTTGGTACTTCCATTTCCATTGAGAGTAAGAGAGGCAGAATGATATCTTCAGAGAAAAGTGAGCTGTTTCCAGTACAGCCGCTAGAGGAAAGTTGTGAGAGCTGAGGCTGAGAGATGACGTGGAGCTCAGATTTTGAAAGGCCTCTTATGTGTCACCCATTTAGATTTTTGCCTTGTGATTACTGGGAAGAAGCCAAAATCAGATTTCTAATTTAAAAATGTCATTGTTGGAGAAGTGAAGAGAAAAAAAATTGGAAGCAGATGGAAGGCAAGGAGACCCACCAAAAAGTTGTTGCCTCCATCCAGGTCAGAGACATTTGAGACCTGAATGAAGAATGTATTTAATGAGGATAGAATCTGCAAAATCAATGTGAACAGGAGCCACATTCTGCAATGGGTTCCCCAATAAAATGGGACTGTGCTTTGAGATCATTTGTGTTTTGTAGATGGAAAGTTGAGGCCCAGAGAGGGGATGAGGAAGGACATGGAGGGTGTTATCCCCAGAGCCCAAGCCCATCTCTGGACCTTTGTGGTCCGATGCCCTTTTTCCCTTCTGACAGCCCTTCATGGGTGCTATAAGCCAGGGTTCCCTCCACCGCCACATCAATGGACATTCCCTCCTATGAGTTGCAGCTGTTTCTCTCTCCCCCCAAGTCATCCTGGAGTATCTCCCAGCACATGGACAACATCCAGCCATCTCATAAGGCTGGCAGGAGGAAGCCCATAACAATGAACAAATGTTCAGGGAAACCCCCCAGTGATTCCCCAAACGAGCTGAGGCAAAGCAAACCCTCCTCGAGCTCATGCTTCACTGAGCAAGCAGATTGTCTGAGCAGGATCAGGTGAGGAGGAAAAGCAGGATGGTGGAGCCTGAAATTCCCGTGACAGGCTTTGAGGCAGAGGCCCAAGTGCAGTCAGGATTAGGAATAGAATTTACATTCCTCTGTGTGCCAGCAGCGGTGAGGGGGATGAAGGAACACTGTGCAGAGACGGTCTCTTGCTGGAGACTGTGGCTTGTTCAAGACTCGGCTTTGTGTTAGACAATGACCACACCAACTCCAACATCCTGTACAGACTTCTGTGGCCACCTGCCCAGCATCCAGGAGGCTCTTTTGGCTAGCTTGCCTTTCCTTCCAGCCAACCCATGAACCCTGACCCTCAGCAGACGGAGGGCTGATCACATCCTATTTAACCCCTCTCCTCTGAAGAGGGGAACCAGAAACAGGAGGGCACAGCCTGTGGCCAATGATTTGTGCCCTCCCTCAACTAGAGAAGATCCCAAGAACATGTTCTTCTCACAGGATGGAGGGTAAGTCCACACTGGGTGGCCAAGTGAGTGTGTCTGGTCAAGAATAGAGGAGAAACTATAAGGCTGCAACTAAAAGGGGTCAGGCAACTTTGGAGACAGACAACAGGGAGGTCTGGAGGACTTTCACACAAGGGTTATAACCATCTGCAGTGGCTTTATGTGTCTTCTCAGTGCCAGCTTATTTGGGTGAGGTTGTTTCTTCTCAAGAGGCCAAGAAAAGGAACAAGACTCCCTTTTTGGTGTTCTCCATCATGGCTCACCACCAAGAACCTTCCATGAGAGCCAGCAGAAAATGTTGTAGCCAGCTCCACCTCCCTGCTTGGTCATTTCCTTTTCCTGCCTGGCATCCTCTCCAACCACTCCCCTAACTCCTGCCCACAGTTAACTTTCCAGCCCATTTCACACCTTCTCTCCCACAAAGCTTTCTGCGTTCGTTCGGTTTCCCCAGAAAACAAGAGCCCAACTCAGAGACCTGAATGCTGGTACTTTATTTGAGATCCAGCCCAGCAAGCAGAAGTGAGGAGTGTGGTGAACTGAAAGGAGGAAGCAAAACCAACATAAGGTGCACTGTGAAGGTTGCCTTTGCCAGGACCTCCTGAGAAGCGTACAGCATGCCTCCCAGAATTATCCCCCGGTCGGATGGAAGACTGGAGTGCTTGTACACCAGCTTCTCCCCTGTCTCTTCCCCTCCTGCTCCCAGACCCCATCCCTGGATGAGGGATGCCCCAGAGCATTACCTTGGTTTATTTAAGTTCCCTTAGAAGTAGACCTTTAGACAAGGATTTGAGTGAAAGTCATGTGAGAGGTAAGGCAAGAAAGCAAGAGAGAAGGAAACTGTCACTGAGAGGAAAGGAAGCCAGTGAAGGTGTGTCAGCAAAATAAGCGCCACTGTGGGCGCCTGGAGCTCAGTCCTATTGGGGAATTCTGGGAGCCAGTGTGGAACTACGTCTCAGAATTATCCCTGCAGAGAGGACGGGATGCTGAAGAGTCTCTCTCCACCACTTCCATCAGTCCTGCCTGGAGGTTTGAAGCCTGCCCCTGGGGTGGAGGTGAGAATTTAATTCCCTGGCACTTCCAGCATTCCCAGCATACAGACCAAGTGGGGTCTGGCTGTCAGAGCAAGCCCACAGGCAAAGACTTATAGCTACTGGCTGTTGGAATTCAGGTCCGTATACAAGCCAGGGGACAGTGGTGTGGTACTGCCCTCAGGCTATGCTTGCCAGCTGGCAGAAAAAGCTCCCAAAGTCTAGAAGGCCCTGAGGTAAGAAGCTGAAAGACAAGAACGCTGCCAGAGGGAGGTGAGTCTGATCTGTCCATCACAACTACGGTTGAAGTGGGAGGTAGGTTGAGGTTGGAGCGGGGCCAAGGGCAAATGGAGCACTAATGTTGTGTCTAACAGCGGCGCTTACTACGCCCAGCCACTCAGAGTTCTACTTTCCTTGTTTGAACACCTATTAAGTAACCATTCCACAGGCGTAGGCTGCCCTATACAAATGTGTAAGTTGAACACTTGAAAGTAGCTTGCAAACTACTGGGGGGTCAGGCTCTGCAACTTAGTCTTTTCATCTCCTTTAGTACTTAGCACCAATCTTTGTACCTAATTATGACTTTGCCTACTTTTGCCAGAAAAATTGAAGGCTTCGTGTATGAGCTCCCCACCTTCCCTATCTATAAAGTTATCTTCTTGTATATATACTAGGCCTTACATCTGTTATTTCTGTCTTGGAAATTACAAGAATGAGATTTCTCCTTTCCCTGATTAAGGCAAACTCATCTGCCCAGTTTCGAGGCTGCTGACTTTGCCTCTATTCTGGAATCCTCACTCCTTCAGTGCCATCCCTTCTCTCAATTGTCTGTGTAGCAGATATTTGGGCTAGGTGGGCATCCTGAAATTTGGGCCATCCTACTCCACTTATCCCCTAAGAAGTCCTTGGGATAAACGGCAGGATCCGGAATGACCCATCAGTTCTGGCTCACACAGGGCATCCCATCTGGCTTGGCAAAGGACCCCTCTCTGCATGATCAATTGTGTAACGTTAGCCTGGGAAAAAGGACACCTGTCTTCTTCTCTTCAGCCCTGACAGGGTAAGGACAAACAAGAGGTCTTGCAGGACTGGACTGAAGCGTGGAAATGCCAAAGGCATGCCCAACACATGTACCATCCTCAGCTTCTCCTTCTCATTCCAAGGTCTGCTATTTCCTAAGACTCAGCTTAGCCTTCAGAAAATGAATTGCTCCTTGTCAAAATCATTTAGATTCTTCTGCCTCCTCAAATCCCTTTGGGAACAAACTTGGGAGCCAGTGAATAACCCTACATAACTTTACAAAATTAATTCATGCATGGTGAATAACTGCTTGACCCTCTCCATCTCTACACCCAATCTAAGTCTTCTTCCCTTGTTGCCACTGGTGTCCATGTAAATGAGTCTGAAATATATCCTTAAATACTGGTATATACTTGTAAAATATGTAGTGTTGGTTTAGAGGCATATATGTTTTTAATTTTATAGAAAACATATGGTATTATAAATCTCATTCTGCTTCTTTTGTCACTCAACAATAGGATTTTGGGGGGATGGGAGAACTTGGCTTTTGTTTTGTTTAACCTCTTTTTCTTTTGAAACATATCACACATACAAAAGAGTGCATGAACTTTGAGGGCCTACTATGTGGCCTTCCATGATATCAATTCTCTCTCCCCACTGAAAGAATCTCAAAGCAAAACTTTATGTTAATCACTTTCTTTTTGCCGTTGTTTCATCTCTGCACAATATCCTGTTTATTTGCCTGGTTTTGCCCTTTATGTAAATGAATCATACAGAATGTTTTCCTCTATGACTTGCTCTTTTGGCTCAACATTATTTTTTTTTTTGAGATTTATCCATGTGGTTGGTGTAGCTGTAATTTATTCATTTTTATTGTTGTAGAATATAATGCTGTATAACCATATTATAATTTGCTTATCTATCTACCATAGGTAATCATTCAGATTTGTTGGTGGTGGTGGCATTTGAACCATGCTTCCGTGAGCCATTAGGCAGGAATTTATCTATGGAACATATCTAAGATTGGAATTGCTGAATCATAGGGTACACACTTCTGTTTGAAGCAGTGCCAAACTGTTTTCCAAAGTAATAATAACTTACACTCTCTCCCACAGGTATGATATTTCCCTTTGTCCCAATCCTGGGAAACACTTACATTGTCAAACTTCTTATCGTTGTCAATCTTGTGGCCGTAAAAATATATGAAAATATATTGATTTTAGTTTTAATGTGTATTCCTTAATTGCCAATGAGCCTAAGCATCTTTTTATAACTTCATGGGACATTCATGTTTTCTCTTCTGTATACTTTCTATTTGTATTTTTGTCCATTTTCCTCTTAAAATGTTCGTCTTTTTCTTATGAATTTATAAGCATTTTAAAATATATACATTCTGGATCATAATCCTTTGTTATGAATATGAATTTAAATATCTTCTTCCAGTTTAGGGCTTTAATTTCAGCTCTGGCTTTGGTATGGCTTGATAAATAGAAGTATCTAATTTTATTTTATTTTTTATTTTCATTGCCTTTTAATGTTTGATTGTTTTTATATCTTTATTGGAGTATAAATGCTTTACAATGTTGTGTTAATTTCTGTTGTACAACAAAGTGAATCAGCTATAAGTATGTATACATCCCCATACCCCTCCCTCTTGAGCTTCCCTCCCATCCAACCTATCCCACCCTTATAGGTTGTCACAAAGCAAAGAGCTGATCTCCCTGTGCTATGCAGCAGCTTCGCACTAGCTATCCATTTTACATTTGGTAGTGTATATATATCAATCCTACTTTCTCACTTCATCCCAGCTTCTCCTTCTGCCCCTGTGTCCTCAAGTCCGTTCTCTACATCTGCATCTTTATTCCTGCCCTGCCACTAGGGTCGTCAGTACCGTTTTTTTTGTTTCTATGTATGTGCGTTAGTAAATGGTATTTTTCTCTTTCTGACTTACTTCACACTGTATGACAGACTCTAGGTCCATCCACCTCATTACAAATAACTCAGTTTTCTTCCTTTGTATGGCTGAGTAATATTCCATTGTATATATGTGCCACATCCTTTTTATCCATTCATCTGTTGATTGACATTTAGGTTGCTTCCATGTTCTGGCTATTGTAAATATTGCTGCAGTGAACATTGTGGTAAATGTATCTTTTTGAATTATGGCTTTCTCAGGTAGATGCCCAGTAGTGGGATTGCTGGGTCATATGGTACTTCAATTTTTTGTTTTTTAGGGAACCTCCATACTGTTTTCCATAAGGGCTGTATCAATTTACATTCCCACCAACAGTGCAAGGGCATTCCCTTTTCTCCACACCCCCTCCAGCATTTATTGTTTGTAGATTTTTTGATGATGGCCATTCTGAACAGTGTGAGGTCGTACCTCACTGTAATTTTGATTTGCATTTCTCTAATGATTAGTCATGTTGAGCATCTTTTCATGTGTTTGTTGGCAATCTGTATATCTTCTCTGGAGAAATGTCTATTTAGATCTTCTGCCCATTTTTGGATTGAGTTGTTTGTTTTTTTGATATTGAGCTGCATGAGCTTATATATTTTGTACATTAATCCTTTGTCAGTTGCTTCATTAGCAAATATTTTGTCCCATTCTGAGGGTTGTCTTTTTCTCTCATTTATGGCTTCCTTTGCTGTGCAAAAGCTTTTAAGTTTCATTAGGTCCCATTTGTTTATTTTATTTCCATTACTCTATGAGGTGGGTCAAAAAAGATCTTGCTCTGATTTATGTCATAGAGTGTTCTGCCTATGTTTACCTCTAAGAGTTTTATAGTGTCTGGCCTTACATTTTAATCCATTTTGAGTTTATTTTTGGGTATAGTGTTAGGGAGTGTTCTAATTTAATTCTTTTACATGTAGCTGTCCAGTTTTCCAAGCACCACTTATTGAAGATGCTGTCTTTTCTCCATTGTATATTCTTGCCCCCTTTGTCAAAGATAAGGTGACCATATGTGCGTGGGTTTATCTCTGGGCTTTGTATCCTGTTCTATTGATCTATATTTCTGTTTTTCTGCCAGTGCCATACCATCTTGATTATTGTAGCTTTGTAGTATAGTCTGAAATCAGGGAGCCTGATTACTCCAGCTCCATTTTTCTTTCTTAAGATTGCTTTGGTTATTCAGGGTCTTTTGTGTTTCCATACAAATTGTAAAATTTTTTGTTCTACTTCTGTGAAAAATGCCACTGGTAATTTGATAGGGATTGCATTGAATCTGTAGATTGCTTTGGGGAGTACAGTCATTTTCACAATGTTGATTCTTCCAATCCAAGAACATGGTATATCTCTCCATCTGTTTGTATCATCTTTGATTTCTTTCATCAGTGTCTTATAGTTTTCTGTGTACAGGTCTTTTAGGTAGGTTTATTCCTAGTCATTTTATTTTACTTTATTTTATTTTATTTTATTTATTTACTTTTGCTGTACGTGGGCCTCTCACTGTTGTGGCCTCTCCCGTTGCAGAGCACAGGCTCTGGACATGCTCTGGACGTGCAGGCTCAGAGGCCGTGGCTCACGGGCCTAGCTGCTCCACGGCATGTGGCATCTTCCTGGACCGGGGCATGAACCCGTGTCCCCTGCATTGGCAGGTGGACTCTCAACCACTGCGCCACCAGGGAAGTCCATATTCCCAGTTATTTTATTCTTTTTGTTGTCCTGCTACTTTACCAAATTGATTGATTAGTTATAGTAGTTTTCTGGTAGCATCTTTAGGATCCTTTATATATAGTATCATGTCATCTGCAAACAGTGACAGTTTTACTTCTTCTTTTCCAATTTGGATTCCTTTTATTTCTTTTTCTTCTCTGATAGCCATGGCTAAGAATTCCAAAACTGTGTTGAATAATAGTGGTGAGAGTGGGCACCTTTGTCTTGCTCCTGATCTTACAGAGAATGCTTTTGTTTTCACCATTGAGCATGATGTTGGCTGTGGGTTTGTCATATATAGCTTTTATTATGTTGAGAATGTCTAATTTTAATGAGATAGAATTTATCAATTGCATGTGTGCTGTGTCTTATATAAAAATAATCTTTTCTTTGTAATTATTAAGTATTGTTTTATGTAATCAAATTTTAAAGTGGTACACCATCATGGTTTACCCATGTCATTTACTTTCTCTGAAACTTGATTTAAAAAATACTAGTGTCTTGGGAGTTTTATGAGGGTTATGTGTGACAAATGTGTATGAAAGATCTTAGCAAAGCATTTCACACATAACTGGGACTCAATATGTATAAGTTCATTCAGTAGAGTGTAGACCTAGTTCTATATTTCACAGCTGTTAGATTTTTGCAAGTAATTTCATTTTTAAACAAGTGAATATTTATTGTGTAGTAGTTATACACTGGACATTTTGTTAAATGTTTTATTGTTCACAAAAACTCTGTTAACTAAACAATATTATCATCACCGTTGTACACATGAGGTAATTGAGGCTCAGAGAATAAGGGATTTGTCTTGGGCACAACCACTAAATGGCAGAGGCATTATTATATTTCCTATCTGATTTTCTACCTAGACTGAAATACTCTATGGGAGGATTTGTGTTCAGAGAATGGCAAGAGCCCTGTAGTGTTGGAAAATAACTTATATATAAGTGTGTATTTGGGGATGTGGCAGAGGAGACAAGATAAATGCAGTCTACATACCCTATTGCTTTTCACTTTGCAAAACAAATGTTATGATTTGCCCCAGTCTGCATCTCCCATTTCCTTAGACCTGACTCAGTCTCTTGAACCCACCCATTCTCCTAAATGACTGATTTGAGCCTACAGTCCTTCTGATTTGCATTGTAAAGACAGTGCCCATAATTTAACCAACCACATTGCTCCTCTCTGAGGAATTCCACATCAAGTGGAAAATTGCTCCAGTCATAATGTAACTGGACTCCAGTGATTATCTTCCTGTCATAATCTTGAATCACCCAGGACACACGTGTCAACATGGTGTAAAGCTCTGTTTGTTTGCCTCCCAGACAGATGTTGAAACAGGATCTCCAACCACCAGTCAAACTGCCCAGACAACCAAGCAACTCAGTAACCACTTGCTAAAGCTAACACTCTTTTGGCATTCAGTTCCCATGAGATGAATTATAGCACAGGGTACACTGGGTTCCTTCAAGTCACTGAATGCTAGATCTGGGAGGACCTTACCAGTCATCTAGATGTGCTCATATTATAGTGGGAAGGGAAAAAGATTCAAAGAATGAATGCATGGGAGTAAATCCCTTTATGTTAAATGTATATCCTTAGTTGAAGGACATTATATGACTGGCCCTTATCTATAAAATGAAGATTGAAGATTAAAAAAACAATAGCCATATTTCCTGCATCATAGGGTTGGTGTGAGAATTAAATCAAATAATACATGTGCTTCTCAGAAATAGAGAACAGATTTGTTATTTCCAAGGGGGAGGGAAGGATTTGGAGTTTTGGATTAGCAGATGCAAAGTAGTACATATAGGATGGATAAACAATAAGGTCCTACAGTTAGCACAGAGAACTATATGCAATATCCTATGATAAACCATAGTTGAAAAGAATATGAAAAAGAATATATAAGTACAACTGAATAACTTTGCTGTACAGTGGAAATTAACACAACATTGTAAATCAACTATACTTCAATAAAATTTAAATATGTGTGTGTGTGTGTGTGTGTGTGTGTGTGCTTCTGTGATCATCTGCTTTAATCTAAGTATAGACTTGTGTACGTTAGAGAAGAAAAGCAAATACAAACATTTGTTGGGCTCATTAAGGATTTTTCAAAGTTAATCTTTAAGTAAATTATCCTGTAAAATGTATAAAAAAATATTAGAGATTTGGAATTTTTTTCTTTGTACCCAGATGAACACTGTAAAGCAAGTACTAAAAGTATACAGCAGACTCTGCAAAGAAAATGTGGGTTATTCTCATTTTTAACTTCTGTCAATACAGAATATAAATACCATTTTTCTTCCCTATCCATGCCTATGGACGACACTACTATTTAATAACATTTCTCTTTCAAATGAGCATATACATGGTTTTAGAATCTTCCTCAATGCAGCATTCCGGGAAGTCAGCAAAAATCAACCATTTCTTTATTTTATTTTTTTTTAAACATCTTTATTGGAGTATAATTGTTTTACATTGTTGTGTTAGTTTCTGATGTATAACAAAGTGAATCAGCTATACATATACATATATCCCCAAGGCCCCTCCCTCTTGCATCTCCCACACTCCTTATCCCACCCCTCTAGTGGTCACAAAGCACCAAGTTGTTCTCCCTGTGCTCTGCGGCTGCTTCCCACTAGCTATCTATTTCACATTTAGTAGTGTATATATGTCAATGCCACTCTCTCACTTCATCCCAGCTTACCCATCCCCCTCCCAGTGTCCTCAAGCCCATTCTCTATGTCTGTGTCTTTATTCCTGTTGTGCACCTAGGTTCTTCAGAACCATTTTATTTTTTTCAGATTCCATATATGTGTCAGCATATGGTATTTGTTTTTCTCTTTCTGACTTACTTTACTCTGTATGACAGACTCTAGGTCCATCCATTTCACAACAAATAACTCAATTTCGTTTCTTTTTATGGCTGAGTAATATTCCACTGTATGTATCTGCCACATCTTCCTTATCCATTCATCTGTTGATGGACACTTAGGTTGCTTCCATGTCCTGGCTATTGTAAATACAGGTGCAGTGAACATTGTGGTACCTGACTCTTTTTGAATTATGGTTTTCTCAGGATATATGTGCAGTAGTGGGATTGCTGGGTTGTATTGTAGTTCTACTTTTAGTTTTTTTTTCTTTTTTTTGGGGGGGGTGGTATGTGGGCATCTCACTGTTGTGGCCTCTCCCATTGTGGAACACAGGCTCCAGATGCACAGGCTCAGCGGCCATGGCTCATGGGCCCAGCCGCTCCAAGGCATGTGGGATCTTCCCAGACCAGGGTACGAACCCGCGTCCCCCGCATCGGCAGGTGGACTCTCAACCACTGCGCCACCAGGGAAGCCCCTACTTTTAGTTTTTTAAGGAATCTCTGTACTGTTCTCCATAGTGGCTGTATCAATTTACATTCCCACCAACAGTGCAAGAGGGTTCCCTTTTTTGCACACCCTCTCCAGTATTTATCGTTTGTAGATTTTTTGATGATGGCCATTCTGACCAGTGTGAGGTGGTACCTCACTGTGGTTTTGAATTGCATTTCTCTAATGATTAGTGATGTTGAGCATCCTTTCATGTGTTTGTTGGCAATCTGTATATCATCTTTGGAGAAATGTCTATTTAGGTCTTCTGCCCATTTTTGGATTGGATTATTTGTTTTTTTGATATTGAGCTGCATGAGCTGCTTGTATATTTTGTACATTAATCCTTTGTCAGTTGCTTCATTTGCAAATATTTTGTCCCATTCTGAGGGTTGTCTTTTTGTCTTCTTTATGGTTTCCTTTGCTGTGCAAAACTTTTAAGTTTCATTAGGTCTCATTTGTTTATTTTTGGTTTTATTTCCATTTCCCTAGGAGGTGGGTCAAAAAGGATCTTGCTGTGATTTATGTCATAGAGTGTTCTGCCTATGTTTTCCTCTAAGAATTTTATAGTGTCCGGCCTTACACTTAAGTCTTTAATCCATTTTGAGTTTATTTTTGTGTATGGTATTAGGGAGTGTTCTAATTTCATTCTTTTACATGTAGCTATCCAGTTTTCCCAGCACCACTTATTGAAAAGGCTGTCTTTTCTCCATCTTATACTCTTGCCTCCTTTATCAAAGATAAGTTGACCATATGTGTGTGGGTTTATGTCATGGGCTTTCTATCCTGTTCCATTGATCTGTATTTCTGTTTTTGTGCCAGTACCATCCTGTCTTGATTACTGTAACTTTGTAGTATAGTCTAAAGCCAGGGAACCTGGTTAGTCCACCTCCATTTTTCTTTTTCAAGATTGCTTTGCCTATTCAAGGTCTTTTGTGTTTCCATACAAATTGTGAAATTTTTCGTTCTAGTTCTGTGGAAAATGCCATTGGTAGTTTGATAGGAATTGCAGTGAATCTGTTGATTGCTTTGGGGAGTATAGTCATTTTCACAATGTTGATTCTTCCAATCCAAGAACATGGTATATCTCTCCATCTGTTTGTATCATCTTTGATATCTATTATCAGTGTCTTGTAGTTTTCTGCATACAGGTCTTTTGTAAACTTAGGTAGATTTATTCCTAGGTGTTTCATTCTTTGTGTAGCAATGGTAATTGGGCGTGTTTCCTTAATTTCTCTTTCAGATTTTTCATCATGAGTGTATAGGAATGAAAGAGATTTCTGTGCATTAATTTTGTATCCTACTACTTTACCAAATTCATTGATTAGCTATAGTAGTTTTCTGGTAGCATTTTTAGGATTCTTTATATATAGTATCATGTCATCTGCAAACAGTGACAGTTTTACTTCTTCTTTTCCAATTTGGATTCCTTTTATTTCTTTTTCTTCTCTGATTTCTGTGGCTAAAACTTCCAAAACTGTGTTGTATAATAGTGGTGAGAATGGGCAACATTGTCTTGTTCCTGATCTTAGTGGAAATAGTTTCTGTTTTTCACTATTGAGAACGATTTTGGCTGTGGTTTGTCATATATGGCCTTTCTTATGTTGAGGTACGTTCCCTCGATTCCTACTTTCTGGAGAGTTTTTACCAAATATGGGTTTAGAATTTTATCTAAGGCTTTTTCTGCATCTATTGAGATGATCATATGGTTTTTATCCTTTAGTTGTTAATATGGTGTATCACATTGATTGATTTGTGTATATTGAAGAATTCTTGCATTCCTAGGATAAACCCCACTTGATCACGGTGTATAATCTGTTTAATGTGCCGTTGGATTCTGTTTGCTAGTGTTTTGTGGAGGATTTTTGCATCTATGTTCATCAGTGTTATTGTCCTGTAGTTTTCCTTTTCTGTGACATCATTGTCTGGTTTTTTGTATCAGGGTGATGGTGGCCTCGTAGAATGAGTTTGGGAGTGTTCTTCCCTCTGCAATATTTTGGAAGAGTATGAGAGGGATAGGTGTTTACTCTTCTCTAAATGTTTGATAGAATTCACCTGTGAAGCCAACTGGTCCTGGGCTTTTGTTTGTTGGAAGATTTTTAATCACAGTCTCAATTCCAGTGCTTGTGACTGGCCTATTTATATTTTCTATATCTTCCTGGTTCAGCCTCGGAAGGTTGTGCTTTTCTATGAATGTGTCCACTTCTTCCAGGTTGTCTATTTTATTGGCATATAGTTGCTTGTAGTTAATGTCTCATGGTCCTTTGTATTTCTACAGTGCCAGTTGTTTCTTCTGCTTTTCCATTTCTAATTCTGTTGATTTGAGTCTTTTCCCTTTTTTTCTTGATGACTCTGGCTAATGGTTTGTGAATTTTGTTTATCTTCTGAAAGAACGAGCTTTTACTTTTATTGATCTTTGCTATCATTTCCTTCATTTCTTTTTCATTTATTTCTGATCTGATCTTTATGATTTCTTTCCTTCAGTTAACTCTGGGAGTTTTTTTGTTCTTCTTTCTCTAATTGCTTTAGGTGTAAGGTTAGGTTGTTTATTTAAGATTTTTCCTGTTTCTTGAGGTAAGATTGTATTGCTGTAAACTTCCCTCTTAGAACTGCTTTTGCTGCATACCATACGTTTTGGGTTACCATGTTTTCATTGTCATTTGTTTCTAGGTATTTTTTGATTTCCTCTTTGATTTTTTCAGTGATCTCTTGGTTATTTAATAACGTATTGTTTAACCTCTATGTGTTCATATTTTTTACACTTTTTTCCTGTAATTCATATCTAGTCCCATAGCATTGTGGTCAGAAAAGATACTTGATACGATTTCAATTTTCTTAAATTTACCAAGGCTTGATTTGTGACCGAAGGTAGGATCTATCCTGGAGAATGTTCCATGAGCACTTGAGAAGAAAGTGTATTCTGTTGTTTTTGGAGGGAATGTCCTATAAATATCAATTAAGTCCATCTTGTTTAATGTGTCATTTAAAGCTTGTGATTCCTTATTTATTTTCATTTTGGATGATCTGTCCATTGGTGAAAGTGGGGTGTTAATGTCCCCTATTGTGATTGTGTTACTGTCGATTTCCCCTTTTATGGCTGTTAGCAGTTGCCTTATGTACTGAGGTGCTCCTATGTTCGGTGCATAAGTATTTACAATTGTTATATCTTCTTGGATTGATCATTATGTAGTGTCCTTCTTTGTCTCTTGTAATAGTCTTTATTTTAAAGTCTATTTTGTCTGATATGTGATTTGATACTCCAGCTTTCTTTTGATTTCCATTTGCATGGAATATCTTTTCCCATGCTCTCACTTTCAGCCTGTATGTGTCCCTACATCTGAAATGGGACTGTTTTAGACAGCATATATATGGGTCTTGTTTTTGTATGCATTCAGCCAATGTATGTCTTTTGGTTGGGGCATTTAATCCACTTACATTTAAGGTAATTATCGATATGTATGTTCCTATTACCATTTTTCTTAGTTGTTTTGTCCTTGTTATTGTAGGTCTTTTCCTTCTCTTGTGTTTGCTATCTAGAGGAGTTCCTTTAGCATTTGTTGTAGAGCTGGTTTGGTGGTGCTGAATTCTCTTAGCTTTTGCTTGTATGTATAGGTTTTAATTTTTCTGCGAATGTGAATGAGATCCTTGCTGGCTAGAGTAATCTTGGCTGTAGGTTTTTTCTTTTCATCACTTAATTTTTTTATTTATTTATTTTTAAAATTTTATTTATTTATTTATTTGTTTTTGGCTGTGTTGGGTCTTTGTTTCTGTGCGTGGGTTTTCTCTAGTTGTCACGAGCGGGGGCCACTCTTCATCGTGGTGTGCGGGCCTCTCACTGTCACGGCCCTTCTTGTCATGGAGCACAGCTTCCAGATGTGCAGACTCAGTAGTTGTGGCTCACGGGCCTAGTTGCTCCGTGGCATGTGGGATATTCCCAGACCAGGGCTCAAACATGTGTCCCCTCCATTTGCAGGCAGATTCTCAACCACTGCGCCACCGGTGAAGCCCTCATCACTTTAAATATGTCTTGCCATTCCCTTCTGGTTTGCAGAGTTTCTGCTGAAAGATCAGCTGTTAACTTTATAGGGGTTCCCTTGTATGTTATTTGTTGCTTTTCCCTTGCTGCTTTTAATATGTTTTCTTTGTATTTAATTTTTGATAGTTTTATTAATATGTGTTTTGGAATGTTTCTCCTTGGATTTATCCTGTATGGGACTCTCTGCGCTTCCTGGACTTGATTAACTATCTCCTTTCCCATATTAGGGAAGTTTTCAACTATAATCTCTTCAAATATTTTCTTAGTCCCTTTCTTTTTCACTTCTTCTTCTGGGACCTCTATAATTCGAATGTTGTTGTGTTTAATGTCCCAGAAGTCTCTGAGACTGTCCTCAATTCTTTTCATTCTTTTTTCTTTATTCTGCTCTGCAGTAGTTACTTCCACTATTTTATCTTCCAGGTCACTTATCCATTCTTCTGCCTCCATTATTCTGCTATTGATTCCTTCTAGAGAATTTTTATTTTCATTTATTGTGTTGCTCATCATTGTTTGTTTGCTCATTAATTCTTCTAGTTCCTTGTTAAACATTTCTTGTATTTTCTCCATTCTATTTCCAAGATTTTGGATCATCTTTACTATCATTACTCTGAATTCTTTTTCAGGTAGACTGCCTAGCTCCTCTTCATTTGTTTGGTCTGGTGGGTTTTTACCTTCCCTTAATCTGCTGCATATTTCTCAGTCTTATCATTTTGCTTAACTTACTATGTTAGGGATCTCCTTTTCGCGGGCTGCAGGTTTGTAGTTCCTGTTGTTTTTGGTGCCTGCCTCTAGTGGGTAAGGTTGGTTCAGTGGGTTTTGTAGGCTTCCTGGTTGAGGGGACTGGTGCCTGTGTTCTGGTGAATGAGGCTGGGTCTTGTCTTTCTGGTGGGCAGGACTGTGTCTGGTGGTGTGTTTGGGGGTGTCTGTGACCTTATTATGATTTTAGGCAGCCTCTCTGCTAATGAGTGGGATTGTGTTCCTGTCTTGCTAGTTGTTTGGCATGGGGTGTCCAGCACTGGAGCTTGCTGGTCGCTGAGTTGACCTGGGTTTTAGCGATGAGATGGAGATCTCTGGGAGAGCTATCGCTGATTGATATTACATGGGACCAGGAGGTCTCTGGTGGTCCAGTGTTTGACCTTGGCTCTCCCACCTCAGAGGCTCAGGCCTGATACTCAGCCAGTGCACCAAGATCCATGTGGCAGGTGGAGTAATGGTCCCCCAAAGACACAGACATCCGAATCCCTGGAACCACCTGGCTGGTGCCTGGCGATGGGAACCCGGAACTGCTGGAGGGGCAGGGCAGTGGCCTGAGGTGTACAGAGTTACCTAGTCTCCTCAGAGTCATGGCTGGGCCATATGCACCGCCTGCACCACCCCGTGCACCAGGGACTCTGCCTGAGCTTGACAGGCATCTGCACCCTAGATCCATACCTGAGGCCCTGGATTTATGTCCGTGACCCCCCAATCAACCATTTCTTAATATTAGGTTTTTGATATTCTTGAGAAACAATGAGCTCAAACTGATACTCTGATAAATTCCTGTAATAAGTTTTTCTCAGTTATCCTTTGCTACTTAACTTACAACCCCAAAACAATGGCAACTAATTTTATAGGTTGGCTTGAGGATTCCTCAGATAGATTTGCCCAGGCTCTCTCATGCAGCTGCAATCAGCCAGAGATCTAGCTGTGCTGGAAGGTCCAAGATAGCCTCACTTACAAAACTCAAAGCTGGTGGAGGCTATGGGTTGTGGTGTCTCAGTTCTCTTCCATGTGGCCTCTCATCCTCTAGGAGATTGGACTAATTTTCCCTAGGTGACATCTCAGGGCAGTATTCTCAAGGGCAAATGCAGAAGTAGCAATGTCTTATAAGGCTTAGCTTCAGAAGTCACATAACTTCACTTCTGCCATATTCTATTAGTAAAAGCAAGTCACTAAGTTATCCAGATTCAAGAATATTTATCTATCTATATCTATATCTATGTCTATATCTATCTATCTATCTATCTATCTATCTATCTATTCCACCTCTTGATGGGAGTTGCAGCAAAGCCACGTTGCAAAAAGGGGCACAAATTTTGGGATGGGGCCATTAAACAATCTATTAGAGTGTGCCCTCTTGCCATAAATTATTCATATTCCTCCTACATGTAAAATGTGGTCACCTCCAAACTAAGACCTCCAAAAGTCCCATCCCAATTATTTTAGTTATCTATTGCTTCATAACAAATTAGCCACAAACTTAGCTGGCTAAAACAACAATGAGCATTTTTTACCTCACACAATTTTTTGGTGGAAAATTCAGGAGGTTAGTTGGATACTGTGTCTCAGTGTCTCTCTTGTGGGTTCAGTCAAAATGTCAGTCAGTCATAGTCCCATTTGAAGGCTTGAATGAGACTGGAGGATTCACTTTTAAGATAGTTTACTCACAAACCTGTGGATAAGAGTCTTCCAGTCCTCACTACACAGACCTCCCCATAAGACTGCTTAAGTGTTCTCACAACATGGGAGTCCGTTTTCTCCAGAGTGAATGACATAAGAGAGGTCATTTGCAACCTTGCCATGGGAGAAAAACATAGTTATTTCTATAATATCTCATTCATTACCCAGGCCAGTCCCATTCAGTATAGGAGGAAACTATAAAAGGTCATCAGAGGTCATTTTGGAGGCTGGCTACCACATCAATTATGGTATCAAGCTTAAAGTCCAGAATTTCATGACCTGCCTCAGCCTACATGTGACTGAGTCTCCTTAAGTGTGGTTTTCAGGTACAGGAACTCTTGAACAGCAGCATCTCCAGAGATTTGTGAACTAAAAAGACAATATATCTTCCCAGACACATTCAACATACAGTACAGAAATAGGGAAAAATTATGTATAGTAGAAAATCTCAATAATAATGGGATAATGAGATAGCAGTAGACACATAGAAGTCACTGATCAATAGCAGTTCTGAAATCCAGATGTCACATGTGGTCAGGCTCCCTACCCTGGAGGTGGGAATTGTTACTTGATTAGGACAGATTTTTCTCCCAGGGAATGGTGTCACTGTTCTCCTCAGCTCTTCACTCTACTTTCTGAGCTCTTAGTCTAGCATTCTAAAAGGATTTTCTTTATTTGTGCTTATATTTGAGTAGCTTTCTCCAGGAGCTCGTACTTCTTGTTTCTTACAAGCCTCTTTTCATTTGAACTATCTCCATCTCTCTCAATTCAAATCACCAAAGTTTAAGTTATGAACATGATTAGAAATATAATTTTCTTAAAATCTTTGTGGGTTTCCCATCAATCTTCTCAGCATTCACTCCAAGCTCCTAAAAGCCAAATCCATAATTCTTTTTGAGGTATACCTCTTTATACTTTAGAAAATTCAGCTTCTTTGGGACAATGCCATTGAGATTATTAGAAACCCCTTTTTCTAGTGAAGAGGAATAACTGGGGACCTTAAATCTTATGAGATCATAACAAAAGGTATTACAGCCATACCCTTGATCTGATATTTTCCCTGAAGTTGTGTTTTACTTTGGTAATCTTTTGCAAGCTGCAGACACAGAAAATATAAAGCAGTTTTGTTTTCCAACCCAGCAAGTCCTTGTTCTTTTATATTTTCTTTAAATTATGCTTGCAAACTCTGCAGTTCACTCATTAGCTCATCTCTCTTCTCATATGTTATAATATGAAGTTTAAGACACCATTTGGTATTTTTATCTTCTGCCTTAATATCTCCTTAGCCAGATCCAATAAATTTACTAAGTACATTTCTATCTTCCAAGTTACTACAGTTCTGCCACCATATACCAAGGATTGCCCTTTCTTCCTTTGTCTTCAGTAACCATTTCCTTTCTGCTCCTCTAGTCTCTCTTCTCTGTTCTCTTTCCAGCCTCCACCCACCACCTAGTTCCAAAGCCAGTGCCACATCATTGAGGTTTTGTTATGGTAGCATTACACTTCTAGTTACCAATTTGTTTCAGTTTCCTATTGCTGCATAACAAATCATTCAAGGTTTCGTGGATGAAAATGGCAGTGATTTATGATTTCTCACAATTTTGTTTTGGCTGTCTGGTTCCTCTGATGGTGTTTGAATGGCTCAGTTTTTTTTGGGTGTTTTTTGTTTTCACATTTTTGATTGTCACAGCTGTGTGGGAGTTACTTGCATCTTGTGGTTAGACGCCCTGGATGTTGGTAAACATGCTACAATGCACAGGACAGCCCCCACAGCAACAAATTATCTAGCCCAACATATCTATAGTGCTGAAGTTATAAACTCTGTAAATCAGTATTTTTAAATGCATCATCTCCTTTAATCTTTACAATACCCCAATTAGGTCAGTAAGATCTTCATTATTTACGAAAGAGGAAAGTGAAGCTCAGAGGAGTTAAGTAACATGAACAAGATCACACAATTAGTAAAGGGCAGAGTTAGGGCTTAAATACACGGATGTCTGAGTTCTTAACCACTATACTATAGGATGTGCATTGTACCTGGATTGTTGATTTTCAAAAAAGATCAGATTTTCTAAATATTAAAACCACACAAGCCAGTAGCACAAACTCTCCACCAATTATTTCTTCTTTGGCTTTTTCCTTTCTAACTTAGTGGCTCCTCCTAGAAACAGAGCCCAAGGCAAGGATTACATGCTAATGCTTTATTTAGGAGGTACAATACTACAGCTGCAAAAATGAGCAAAAAGGGAAGTGAGGCAGAGAAGGATAGGAAATAATGCAAGGTGATACATTCCAGCAAAGCATCTATATGAGGCAGCTTATGAGATGTCTCCAAATGGGTTATTCAGGGGAGAAAAACACTCCTTGATTCAGTCTATTGGAGGGAGGAAACGAGAGTAAATTTATTTGCCAAATCCCTCATATCTCCTGAGTTCCATTGCTCTAAGTTTGCCTTCCAGGGATTTAACTCCACACGCCTGGGTTGCATTACTCAGCCCCTGTAGCAGCTGCTCAGGAAGCCACTCTCATGCCTGCAGCTTGGTCTTCATCTGAGTCCAGAAGTGCTATGAGACATAAATGCTTTCAGGCATGTTGTTGGTCAGCCTCAGGTAGTTTAACTCTGTAGGTCAGCACAGAGAGAGCTGAAGCAGCTGTGACGGAGCAGGTAATCAGAAGTTCAAGAAAAAGATCTAACCAAGAGAATCTGAGGTTGGACGTAAGATGCATCTAATATACTCTTCAACATGCTCTTCTGTCACTGGAAGGAACTCTTTCCAGCTGGGATGACCCAACATAACATCTAGGATTCATTAAGCTGGAGGAGGCAGACAACACAAAGGGAACTACCTAAAATACTAAGGAAAGATGGAAAGTAGTGAAATGACTGCTAGTACTAAAATGACAGCAGTAACTATAGGTCTCTCAACCACATATCACCACATCCAAATATCCAGAGAAAGAAATAAACTGTCTCTCCATTTGGGTCTCTCTTATAAACAAAGAAACTTTTCCTAAAGGGCCCTTCAGTAAACACTCCCTGAATTTCTCATTGCCCAAGTTGGGCGATGCATCCATTCCTTAACAATGCCCATTACAGGAGCCTAATCAACATTGATTCGTTGATACCTGGGTCCCTGGACCAATCACTGTCAAGATGGAGGGATCATCACAATTGTTTAAGCCAACCAGGGGCCAGGTCCAGCCCTGGGATAATCCTCAAACTGCGTGACTACTGCAAAATGGAAGTGGACTAAAAAGGCAAATGATGTTAAAGAGAAAACCCCAGTGTCTAAAAGAGACAGTCTTCAAGAGTTCCTAAAAAAACAAAGACCAAGCTGCCATCTGCATTTCTTACTAGACAGTTGTCATGAGGTCTCGATTCACTTCAGATGAAGTGTGTTGCAGACACACTGTCCAGGTCTCCTTGGCTCTTACTATTCCTTCCACTGAGACCATCTCTCCCCCTGCCTCTGATGGCCCATCTTATCCTCAAGCTAATTTCCAAAGTCTGTGCTGATGTTTCAGAGCCAGAAAACATAGGCTACAGGAAATGAAGGCTTTGGAGTTAGTAGCGATCTTAGAAATCTAGATCAGCCTTTTTTCCCACTGCATGGGATCCCAGAGGCTCTGTAAAGTGCTCTCCAATGTGGCTTTAGAGGGCTGAGGGAAGAGCTAAACAGCTGGGGCTCTGGACATTCTGCACTCACCCAACCATAGTATTGATTTGATTTGGTTTACTTGACTCAAACAATCAAATCAAATTTGAATTGATTTATTTTACATATTTACATTGTTTGTTTCAAGATTAATTTTCCTTTGTGGAAAGGATTTCTTATAAAAGTGAGAAAACTGAAGCTTAGTGAGGGGTCTGAGGTATGTCTGGGATGTCATGGAGTTGATCTGACTCTCCTCCTCAGGACGACTGTGTGATATTCGGAAAGATCTGTCCCGTGCTTCCTGAGTCCTTTTCCAGAATCGATGGCCCCAGCTCTTGCCAATCTCACTCACAGAAAGACATTCTGAGTCATCTCACCAATTCACGGCTCAACGCCTTGTTAAAAATCACACTTAGAGTGTAGTGCCAAGAAATGGACATGAGGATTCAGATGCATCTGAGCAGGAGAGAGAAGAGCAGGACTACCTCATCCCCATCAGAATGCTGAACTCCTAATAATGCAGCCAGGGATCACATTAGTTAGTTGGCAGGCACAAAACACCATTGCCTGATACTATCCATTAAAACTCTTAGGGCTTTTTTTCAAAAGCTGCTGCGAAGACTTTCCTCCCCATCCTGTTCTCATCTGCTTGTTTATTTAGACCCAGTTACAGAGCTTAATATTTATTTCATGTATTTTAAGCGGCCAACAATTCTGAGTGGCCAACCCTGTATATTTCTGGGTACTCCATGTGTGGACTGAGAATTCTAGGGCAGGAATAGCAAACTCAACCACCTATAGGGACAAGGAAGGTAGGGAGGGAGGTAAGGTAAATAAGTGAAAGCGGGCAGGTCTAATTCAAACCTGCGAGTGGGGAAACTTGGTGAGCTGAAGAATTCAGCCTCATCTGAAGGGACAGATTGTAACAGCTTTGACTCACCATCACTATGCAAAAATCAAGCCCAGTATTGCTCAGTCTTATGATTCTTCAAGAGAAGCCAGAAATGTGGACGTTTACTGGAAGTATCCACGTTGGCCACTAATTCACAAAGATCTAATACACTCTATAGGCCAAACAAAACACAACTGCAGCCTGGGTTCAGCCCATAAACTGCAAGTTTGCAACCTTTGCCCTGTGAGGATGAGGGAGTTGGGCAGCTCTGATTCTTGAGACAAAAATATAAAATGATTTGTATTATCTTGGATTTAATAGCATAACATTTATTTTTTAACTTTCCCTGTTAATCATAGGCTTGAGCATTTTAAAGCTGGAAAGAATCTCAGGGATTATATGGTGTAATTCTCTTGTTTTACAAAAGAAGAATCCGATTCAGAGAGAAGTGACTTGGATTTTAACTAAAAATACAGTTGACCCTTGAACAACACAGATTTGAACTGTGCAGTTCCACTTATACACAGGTTTTTTTTTTTTTCCTCAAATAAATATATACCTGTATTTTCATTTTATAGATCTTTAACTGTGGGGGAATGTTTGCATTCGATTAGAGATCACAATACATGGAATCAAAAGAAGTACAGTTTGAGTCCTGATTCTACCCAAACTGTTTCAGATTCTTGCCCTTAGGTGAGTCATTTATCAGTCCCTTTGTTTTTGAGGCAGAGATAGCAGTATGTGGATCTTCTACTGTGTGGGAGTCGGAGTCAGTGCCCCTAACCCCCGTGTTGTTCAAGGGTCAACTATATTTAAATGAAATAAATAACAAATCAGATTCTCAGAAATAGAAGAAGTTGTATTGGTCCCCCAATCCAGGGATTTTCAACCTTGACACTACTGACATTTTGAATTGGTTAAGTGTTTGCCATGGGGTGGGGTGCACAGTCCTGTGCATTGTATGACTTTCAGCAGCATCCCTGGCCCCTGCCCACTAGATGCCAGTCATGTGAGGCAAAATAGAGGTAAAAATGTGTCCAGATGTTGTCAGATGTCCCTGGGGGACAAAATCAACACTGCTTTTGAAAACAACTGTCATTCTCTAACCCCTATTTTACAGATGAGGAAACTAACACTCAGAAAATTCAAGAGTGTTGTCAAGGATACATGGGGAGTTATTGGCATGGCTGGTACCAAGACTCAGTTCCCAGTAGAGTGTTCTCTCCACCAAAGACTGCAAATCTAAACCACAGTTTTATTAGTAAAAGATCTGCCTAAAACTGCATATTTTAAAATAGGAAGCAACATGGAATAATGGTGAGGAGCATAGCTTCTAAGACTAACAGATCTAGACTTCATTCTCAGCTCTTCTACTTAATAAATTTGTGACATTGACCAAAATAACCTTTGTTTGTTTCCTCATTTGAAAAATGGATTGCTCTAAAATATAAGGTTTATTTGGAAAAACAGGTGATAAAATTGATATAGTGCTTGCCACAAAATAGGAAATCAGTAAATGGAAATTATTATTACCATCATCATCATCATCATCATTAGTAGTATTATTAACTGGACCTGGGGTCGACAAACTATAGCCCCAAACCAAATCTGTCCTGCCTGTTTTTGTATAGCCTGTGAGATAAGAATGATTTTTACATATTTTAATGGTTTAAAAAATTTAAAAAAACAATATTATTTTGTGATACATGAAAATTGTGTGGAATCAAATGGCATTGTCCATAAATAAAGTTTTATTGGAACACAGCCCTGCTTATTCATTTACCTAGTCTATGGCTACTTTCTTGCTATAATCAGTAGTTGCAAGATAGATCATATGGCTGGCAAAGCCTAAGATATTTACTGGCCCTTTACAGAAAAAGTTTGCTTAATTAGACCTTTGATCTCCAGGAAGAAAACAGGCAGCCATAATTGGCACAGAGCCCTCTAGTGTACAGGAGGAAATATAGCAAAATAATTCATTGTTCCTTTTTGATACCCTCTTGTAGTTCTAGCCCCTCTAACCATTGTATTTAACTCTGCTCACTTGAGACATTTCTCAGCATCTGTGTGCACCTAGTATTTTCAGAAATAGTTATCCGGAGGACTATGAAAAAACCTTTACTTTTTATAGATGTCCTTTCTTGAATAAACCTCATTAGAGACTTGGTACTTGAAGGTGTTTTTCAAAATCTGGAATATTTATCAAAAGGAAAGGAAATGGTTTTCTCAGTGTTAAGCCAACCACATATTTTAAGTGTTGCATGATTTGTACAGGACAATAAAGAGGGATATCCGGTTAAAAGGAAAAAATAGATAAGAACTATCTGCCAAGACTAAAATTTAAGAGATGCTGTCGTGTCACATTTTTTTTTTTTTTTGTACCTTGAGCATCTTAGTTATGATTTAACTTGACTACAGGCCAAGAGTTTAAAAGTGAAGGTACCTGTTTACAGCCCTAGCCTTGCCACTAACTAGATTTGTGGTTTCCAAAATTCTGTTTCAACTCAATACAATACATATATTGATTGTCTAATGTGTGCCAGATGCTGTGCTGGGCATCGGAAGTGCAAAGATAAATCAGACATGGTCTTTCTCCTAAAAGATTTCACTGAAGGTCTGTTTAAGTCATTGAACTCCTTTGAGGGTCAGTTTTCTCATCTGTAAGAGTAGGGCATTGCATTAAATATTTCATCCAGTAGAGAAGTTTTTATTGATTTCCTTTGTCTTGACATACCCTCTGGCAGATTACAAGGAATGAAAATAGAACTGTGTCACTATAATCATTCAGTTATAAACCATGCTAGTTACTGCTCTGGGAAGTAGTTCATAGGTAATTATAATACAATAATAATAAACACAAAATAGACGTATGAAGCACATGAAACAAAGCCATTAATTTTTCCTGAATGAGGAAAGACAGACTTCACAGAACAAGTAACATTAGGATAAGTCTTAAATGATGAGTTCATTGATGACATGGTATGTTGGGAGCTCCCATCTCTGAGAAGGGATAAAGCCAGACCAAAAAATATTTAGGAGCTGGGGAAGAGGATGGTGGTCAGCAGAGTCAGCCCCTTTCCCATTAGAACTGGCAATTCAAAACGGGGTCCAAGATTCAATCTAGTCCAGGACCAGGGAGAATCCGATACAAAGAAATGAGGCAAGGCATGTCATTTGGGCTTCTAGACATTTACTGTTCTTGGTGCTACACATAAACTAAAAAGATTCATTCTAAAGGAGATAACGGAAGTCAGGTACAAGCTTCCCCAGAGGAAAGGGCCAATGAGTACCAGGATGGAGTCAGGCCAACAGCCAACTTCTCAGCTTTTAGTATTTCACTCTGGACCAGTAGGACAGAAATAAGCGCCCAGGATCAGAAATAAGAGGCAGCAACCCCAAGCTCATGGGTGACTGGAATAAGGGATGTACATGTAAAGCTACAGATTATTCCCAAATCTCATGTACATGTGACAAGGGAGCTTTATATGACTTGTCAATCCTGGGGGATCATGATCTTGCTAGCATGGGCACCATGGCAGGAAACTCAGACATCAAAGGGGAAGGCAACATTGGTCACGAAGACAGAGAAGTATGAGAGGGCTTTGTGGGTGGAAGCACAAAGATGCACTTATAACTCTCAAATAATTCCACCTCTCTCTTTCTTGCCCTCCAAGTTGCCATCTGCAGATGTATCTGCAATGCCAATGAGAGACCCCATTATGACTCTCCATTTGATGAGCCCTGAGTAATTTGGCAACAGATGTAGGATTAACACACGTTGTTTAATGGTGCTCTGATTAAACTTAATGAAATTTCAAATTTCCAATCCCATTGCACAAGGCACAGAATAGAGCCAGACCTGCCTTCCTCAGGAAGGATCCCTCAACATTCAGACCACTGAGGACTCCAGAAATTTTGGTTGCCTCTGCCTGACTTGACAACTGCATCTTCTCCCCGTTTCCCATTACGACATCACTCTACATATTCCTCCACTTCCAAGGGTCTGCTGTAAAGGTCTGTAACACTGCAGCCAGTTCAGAGTACACCTGGCCATGGCTAGTCATTGACCCTCTGCCCTCACCCCACTACTTCTCATGGGACCCAGGTTTCACTAAGTTCCCCAGTGTGCTGTGCCAAAGCCTTCCTCTCTACTCTCCCCCACACCCAGCCCCCAATCCACTCCTAGGCCACAGTGCACTTGGGGGAAATTCAATCCATATGTTTCCTTTTCTTCCTACAGAACACATCCAGCCATTGTTTAAAGAGGGAGGCAACAGCCAAGAAGAGCCATGTGAGACCTCTCTTGGCTTTCCAATCCTTTATTAGGGAGCAGGGAAAGAAGGACTTTGCCAAGAGCAAGCCTGAAACATTTTGTTGGGTTTGGTTCAAAACCTGCAAGTCATGTTTCCACACAAACATGTCCCTAGGACTGAGTATGTAAGGCACTATTCAAGGGGTTTCTGGGATATGAAAGTCACCACCACCACTGACCCAGCTCTAGGATGTGTGTGAAGGGAATCAGTTTGCAGGAGATCGTTTTACATTATTACCTTCCAAAGCTGACATATGCCATCTCTGAGAGTATAAACTCTTCCTAATTATAAGCACACACTACTTCAGAATCAATGCTTTTAGAGTTGAGTGGAACCTGAGATACCTATCAGGTGTCTCAATCATCTCATTTTAAAATAAGAGAAAATGTAGGCTGAGAGAGGGCAAGGGACTGGTCCAAGGTCAAATTGCTGATCAGTTTTCAAAAAAGCCAGAACTTCTGGTTCCAAGTTCAGGGCTTTGGACTCAGTGCCTCATGCCCTGACCTTGCACAGATGCTAAGTCCAATATAGACAAGATATATTTTCATGCTTTAACCTTCCTGGCTTATTCCAGACCAATTATTTTTTTAAAGCTTTCTTTATTTGCATTGTCTACTTTTCTTATTTTTTTTCGGGGGGGGTGTCATTCTTTGAACCCACAAGTTAGGGCCTTCAAGGTTTCAGGAGAAACTCCTTTTCCAAGCTTCCCAACAGATCTCTATGTGGGATCTCCTTAAATAATATTGAAGACAGGGAGTTCACTGCTCTCTGTGGTGGCCCATTCCATCTTTGGGAAGCTCTAGTTCCTGGAAAGCTCTTTCTTTCATTAAGCAAAAGTTTGTTTCTCTATCCTTTTCTCCACAAGCCTGTTGCTCCCGGGATCTCCCAGAGCTGCTTCCAGGAGAAGCCAAATAGGGATGCTCCACAGTTCCTATGGAGCGAGCACTGCCCTCTGCCAGTATAAGAGCATATATTATCTGTTATCTGTTATCTGTTATCACAGTTATCACAGTCACTCTGGGGCTTCTCCCCTTGCCCATAATCCCATCAGGGAGGGGCTTTTTTTAAATTAAGATATAACTGGCATATAACATTGTGTTGGTTTCAGGTGTACGGACATAATGATTCAATACATATACATATCGTGAAATGATCACATAATAAGCTTAGTTAACATCCATCACCCCAGATAGTTACATTTTTTTCTTGTGATGAGAACTTTTAAGGTCTACTCTTTTAGCAAATTTCAAATATAAAATACAGTATTATTAACTATAGTCACCATGCTGTACATTACATCCCCAGGAGTTATTTATTTTGTAACTGCAAGTTTGTATCTTTTGACTACCTTCACACATTTTGCCCACCACCCATTCCCCACCTCTGGTAACCACCAATCTGTTCTCTGTATCTATGAACTCAGTTTTGGTTGTTGTTTTTTTTGTTGGTGGTTGTTTTTTTTTTTCCCCTTAGATTCCATATATAAGTGAGATCAAATGGTATTTGTCTTTCTCTGTTTGATTTATTTCACCTAGCATAATGTTCTCAAGGCCTATCCATGTGGCTGTGAATGGCAGAATTTTTTTCTTTTTTATGGCTGTATAATATTCTATTTTATAAATGTACCACATTTTATTTATCCATTCATATGGATGGACATTTAGATTGTTTCTATGTCTTAGCTATTGTGAATAATGCTGTAATGGGTGCAGGCAGTTTTTCTAGTTAGTTTTTTCATTTCCTACATATAAATTACCCAGCAGTAGAATGGCCGGATCATACGGTAGTTCTATTTTTAATTTTCCTGATTATATTTTTTTAATACACACTGTGACAGGTGAAGACCCAAGATTCTGTTAGCTAAAATTCAACTAGGAAATCTTAAGTGTAATATATCATGCTGGGATCTGAGAAAACACTAACAAGAATTTTAGTAAAAATTTAATTTATGAAATCACTATAATAATCATTAAATAAAATTGTAAAAATCAAGGTCCTTGTGTGTGTTTTAAAATTTTATTTAATACACAGGTATTTGGCACCTTTTTATACACCAAGTGCTCTTCTAGAGTGCTAGGGATCTTCCAAAAGCCAACAAGAGTCATTGGCTCCTCCCTTTGTGGAGGCCCTTCCTGGTGACCCCTTTCAGCCTTAAACCTCCAAGGCTCTAAAAAGGATTTCAGACCACAAGGGAAACCTCTGCTGAAAGAGGCAGATAATAAGGATAAGACAATGGGGCAGTTGTATGCAGGAGAGTGGAGGCAAGGATGGAGGTTTAGAAAGTAGGTAGGAGATAGAAATAAGTGGAAAAGGTAGAGGCTGCATTCCTCTACCCTGAAGATAATACTGGTTGTGGAGCATGATATCATAGAAAGGTCATGGATTTCAGAGTCAAGCAATGAAGATCCAAATCCCAAATTCCACACCACTAGTTAGAGAAGTTGTTTAACCTTCAGCCATCAACCATTCTAAACCCCCATCTCCTCACCTATAGAATGAGGATAACCACACATACTTCTAAGGATAAAACCAGAGCACAACAATGGGAAAATGTCTGAAATACTTTAATCAAAATCCATAAAATTCCCATATAAGATGAAGTCTAGAAAGCAGACCATTGCTCTGACCTTCACTAGCCTGTTGTGACACCTGATAGTCCTTTTCTGCTCACAAGGGAGTCCTGGAGATTGGAACCTCAAAATAATCAAATCCCATGGGCTCAAGCTCCAGTTCAACTGTTATGAAAGGATATATCCCTTCCCCTCTCAACCAGTGAGCCTAGTTTCATTCTTCCTACACACACCTTGCTTCGGGCAAAGTGAAACAAATCCAGATATCAAGATGCTCCTGGGGTAGGATGGGGGGACACCAATCTCCCAGTGTGCTCATCTATTTGCACAGCTGCAGTCAATTAGGTGAAACCGTAATTGTTTTATACTTTTGCTCAACGTTTAATCCTGGAGAAAGAAGAACAGATTGTTGGTTTTCCTTTTTCATCTTTCAGTTTTTTTGTTTTGTTTTTATTTCTTGTCATAATATTTAGATAGTATTTGTGTAAGGGAAGGCAATCATAATAAAATGGATAATCAAACAGAGTGCTCTAAGGCACATTTACAAAAGCCTTTGCCTCAGAAATGCTTTGTTTACTCAGATAGTGGGCAGTGGAGGGCAAGGGAAAGTCTGTTTCTATGGACAGGGAAGTGATTCATGCCAATCAGCTAGACAGTCTCTCTTACAAAATACTCCATATGTAAGATGTAGCATAATAAATCACTTCAACAAGCAAACAGGAGTTACCATATGCCTTCTAGGTGCTAAACCCATGCTAAGGACTGGAGGTGCCAAAATGAATAAGAGATGAGGCTCAGGGCCAGGATTAGGGTGAGGCAAGTGAGACACTTGCCTCAGGAGTAAAATTTAAGGGGATGCCTCCAAAACTCAATTTTATCAAGATAAAATTATAAAAATTATTTTATAAAGCAATATTTTTAAAAATAAAAACTGATGCAACAGAAACCCATGGTGCACAAAATATCAAAGTTTTGGTATGATTTTACTTTTAATTATTAGTTTACAAATGTATTTAAACTGCAAAAAACTTTAAGAAAGTCACAATTGGAGTAAAACACAAGAATGTTTACCTTACAAATCATGAAAGCAACCTTAGCACTGAGTCTAGAAAACAAAAGATGGAGAAAATAGCAAGAAAAAATACATAGGAAGAAAAAGCCATATGAAACAAAACAATTATGAGAATAATCATACATGTTTTAAACCTCCCCTTTAAAGAATGAGACTGATATTAACTTCTAAAATAAAATCCCTTGATTTGAAGTTTGGGGATAAGATTGAGAGTAAAAATATATTCATTTCCTTTGACCCCCAAAATCATACTTCAGGGAACCTATCATAAGTAAAACTAAAATATGGAAAAAGCATCATTTATAACCAAAAAATTTAAAAGAACTCTCAACAGAATATTATTCAGTCATTAAAAATTGTGGTTATGAAGACCAAGCAATGTTAAAAAATGACTGGACAACTTAATGAAGTGACAAAACTAGGAAACATAATTGCATGCATGCCACAGTAACAACTACATTAAAAATGCATAGAAAGCAAAAACTAAAGATAAACACACTAAAATTATAATAGTGATTTTATTTTGGTGGTAGAAATTTGATTGTATTTCCTTTCCTTCCTCCTTCCTCTTTCCTTCCTTCCTTCCTCCTTCCTCTTTCCTTCCTTCCTTCCTTCCTCTTTCCTTCTTTCCCTTATTCTCCTTCCTTCCTGTTTTTAAGATTGTATATTATATTTTGTACTGTATATTATATTGCATCATTCAGGGTTCAGCAGAAAACAGGTGGCATACTCAAAGAGATCATTGAAAAGTATTTAATTACAGGACTACTCTCAGGTGTGAGCAGGGTTAAGGAGAAGCAACAAAATACCTGGTGTCTAGCAACAACTAGAAGTTGTTACTATTCCTAAGTCAGAAGAACGAGAAGGGAGCAGCTTCTGGAACCAGGAGAAAACTGGAGTTGCAGGAGAAAGCTGTCCCATAGGAAGAACAGCCTCTATAAAACTGTAGAGTGAATGGGAATAAACATTTGCATCTCTCTTCTCCCTCCTTCCAGTCTCCTGCTAGTGGCTTCCATTGGCTGAACTTGGCTGAATGATAGAGAACAGGGGCACCTAGATGATGCAGTCGGTTGAGGTCAGCCTCTTGGGGTATGGAGCAGGTAAGGAGAAGGGTGAAAAGTGGATCTGGAGGGACAAAGAGGACATACTCCACAAAATCATTGTATCATTTTATTTCTAAAATGGAAAAATGTATAAATTAAGAAATTGATTGCATTTGAAACTCACTTTGTCACCCATCAAATGCAGATAAAAATAATCCCTACCTGATACAGTTATTGGGTAATCTCGAAAGTCAGCAATGTCTGTTAACTTGTATTGTCAATATTGTAATAATCATTACTATATATATTTATGGTGATGATGGTGGTGGAGCTTGTGGTGATAGTGGTGGCCATGGTGGTGGTGATAATGTTAGTGGTGATGGTGATGATAGTGTACACAATGGTTATGGTTGTCATGATGGAAATTGGGGTGGTAATGGTGATGCTGATGACGGTGGCAGCATACATGAGGGTGAGGTTGGTGGTGATACCAATGTCAGTGGTGGTGGCAGTGGCTTTATCATTAGTACATTATCCTGTTACATGCAATATGAGTTTCATATGTTATCAAATGTCATCCTTAAAGCCATACCTTCTATGAGATCAGGGACAATTAGATGGTAAAATATGGATCCTTCAGGGCCCATCTCTATGATATTTCTTTAATCCATAGAAAAATATAATTCAATCTAGGGTACATTCACTAAGAAACTACTGTGTGGGGTCTTCAGAAAGGAATGAAAGTTTCTACCTTCATAGCCTATACAACCTGAGAGCGAGAACAGGAGGCAAATATACATTACTGCAGACCAGCATCCTCAGCTGTGAGCACTTTCTTTCCAGTGCCTAATCAAGCGCCTAGGACATTAATAACCTTGAAAAATATTTAAGGAGTGAATGAAAACTCTACTAATTTTTCTGGAAGTCCAGCTTGATCGTGCAGACAGGATGATATTGAGTACTTAACTATTCTAACCCCTTCGTTTTAACTCAGTTAATCTTCTCAACAGTCTTATGAAATACATACTAACATTATTCTCTTTGTACAGATATGGCAGTTAGAGCACAGCTTAGCAAGTGAGTAACTTGGGGTTCAAACCCAGAAACTCCAGTGTTGGAGCACGGACTCTAGCCCTAATGTCCTCAGAGAAAGCTTTGTGGTGGAGGAGGAAGAATTAGATTTAAGTGTAGAGGATTCGGTAATGGCAGGAAAATCCTAGGGAAGGTCATTCAAGGAAAAGGGAAGAGCATTCAGCAAAGGCCCAGAGGAAATCACAGAAGTAGTCTGAAGGATATTCTCAGAGATAAACTTCAGGAAGATAATCTGGAACTCAAGTTACTGGTGGATTGCATGGACTCATGATTGGAACGAAGAAATAAAGAGAAAACAAGTTGGAAGAGATTATCCCGGATTCTTTAGGACCAACGAAGGATGTGGGGGTTTGTTTATTGGTTTTGTTTTATATTCAGAGGGAGCTCTCTCCTGGGTTACTTGCAAAAGTGAGCAAACTGGTGGGGATGCGGAGGATGCATCTTTGTAAATTTGATGCTCGCTTTGCCATCAGCCTAACTAACATGCCAGCATCTGGGGCAAGAAGCAGGAATGAGCTTGATGACAGTACTGTCTTACACATGGGAGGCAGTGTTCAGTGTGGGAATGGGCGGAGGGGCTGCGACAGGGAGCAAGGAAGATCCAAGAGGGGAACAACATCTTAAGCCCAGGAAGGAATTGGGTAGGAAACCAGTGCCTGGCTAGGTTTCACAAGGGAGCATGGCCGGGATCCAGCACAGGGCAACCTGGGGAAATTCCTCTCCAGCTTCCTGTTTCCCAGCTATTTCTATTGGCTCAGCCCACCTGCTCCAACTCTGCCCTCTCCTCCAGCACCTAGAGACATAGCAGCACCTCTGATTGTTTCTGCTACATTAAGACTGGCTGGAAAATGTGAAAATGTACCCTACCTCAGGACAGGAAGATGGATGAGTTACAGGGGAATTATTTTAAAATCTCCTCAAAGTAAAAACTATAACGTCAGGGTGGTCAGGAACACAAAAGAGAGAAATATATATGTATATACAGGCAGGGAAACGCATGAGAAGAAACCACTGTGTGTGTGTTTTCATTTGGCTAGGTTTCGTTCAATAATAATGTTGTCTGGGAAATATTCAGTGTGAGAATTTCTCTGTTGGCAACAAGTTGGCTGTGTTTGGGCTCCCTGCTCTGAACACCAGGGCACTTCAGATCAAGTACAGGAGGTTACGTGTGGTCACCTGCAGTAGGCCTTGCTACCAGCCTGGGCCAAGCATGTGGCTTGAATTCCTCTCCACTTTCCCTCGCTGTTCCATTCATCTTCTTCAACAGGCAGCCCGGGGACCTTACTCTACCTCAGCCGAGTCACTTCACATCTTGTTTGCCTCAGTTTCCTCATTATGAAATGGGGCTAAAATGGCTTGCTGAACAGCCCTCGCAGAAGTGAAGAGATCCGTCTTCACTGGAGGTTTGGGGGCAGGTGAGTGCAGGGATGGACCGCTTACAGGTGAATGGGCAGGAGAGGGACATTTTCGGATGGGTGATTCTCATAAATGGGGCAACTGGCACCTTCCAAATGCTATTTGGTGAGGGGAAGTTGGCGCTCAAATGAAACTGACAGCCAATGGATATTTAACAAAAGATATTTAGGTTACCTTTACCACGGAGAAACACTCTAAACAAAAATAAGGGACCCGTTCAATAGTATTGGTGTGATAATCATACATGAAGAATTTATTTTTTATAATTCAATCATTTAATTTGTATAACTATTTGGTAACTTCCCACTGTACACTCATGCACTAACTTAGTACTGATGTGTAATAGTGAAAAAACAACAAACGGATACACTCTTCCCCAACAAATCTTGCATTCCAGCGGTGGAGACAGACATAAGCAAATACATACACTCATGCATGCATACAAGTTTTGACTGATGCTATAAAGAAAAAGAACAGAATTCTCTAAAGAGGACCCCAGGAGCTTAGTAAAGCTCACTCTGTGAAAGCAACATTTGAGCTAAGAGCTGAAGAGTAAGCAAGAGATGGCTTGGTGAAGAGTGACAGAAAGAACCTTCTAGGCAGAGGGAACAGCATGAGGTAGAAAAGCACTTGGCAAAGAAGAGGCCAAACTATTTTAGAGAGCAGGAAGATGGGGCTGGAGAGGTGGGGAGAAGCCAGATCACACAGGATACCAAACGCGCTGTTAAGATCTTTGCGTTTTAGTTTAGCTGCAATGGAAATTTACTGGACCACCTTGAGCAAGGGAACCGCATGAGCCATGAGAGTGGAAGCAATAAGACCCATTAGGAGGCTGTCAGCACAGTCTGAAGAGACGAGTGAGGTTGATGAGAACTAAAGTGAGGGCAGTGCAGATGAGAGGAGTTTGGAGAGGAGTTTATTTGGGGTTAAAATGCAGAGGGTTTGATGACTTATTGATGTGGAATGAAAGGGTAGAGAAGGGGGCAAGAAAAGCTCCTAGAGTTCCAGGTTGAGCAACTGGGTGGGTAGAAGTGCCATTTATGTGATGGGGAAAATGATGGGGAAGCTGCTTTGAGGAGCTCATCGTCCAACATGCAGAAAGGACTTTAATTGCTTGAGTACCATGCTTGAGGTATATACAAAGTCTTACAGAAGCAGAAAGGAAGGAGCCTATGAATCTGGCTGGACTTAGAGGAAAAGGAATCACAGAAGGGGTGTCATTGGGGTTGGCTCCTGAAAGATGGGGTGTGTTTAACAGATTGAAAAGGGAAGACAGATCTTCTAGAAATAGGAACAGCATTTTAAAAATATACATAATAATGCCAGTCCTGCAAAGCATTTGAGAGGATTAAGTAAGATAATTTACATGGAAATACCTAAAACTTTGGTATTTGTGCTTTGGAATTTGTTGATGGTGTTTACACCATTGTCACCAGCCCATCCAACAGCCAGTGTTGTACATGTACATCTATCTGATTCTTCATCAATCAATAGGAGAATAAAACTGACTGGCTTCCCTGCCTCTTCCTAATACACCTGTGATACGTATATGGAATGAACCCCTGTAGGGCTAGTTACTGAAGGCTGCAAAAAAGGGGATTACCGCTGACCCTTGAACAATATGTTTTTGAACTGCATGGGCCACTTATAGAGGTTTTTTTCGATGGTGAAAACTACAGTACTACACGATGAGATCCCCAGCTGGCTGAATCTCTGGATACGGAACCACAGATATGGAGGAACCGTGGATACAGAGGGCCGACTATAAGTTATACATGGAGGGTCAGTGCCCCAACTGCACAGAGGGTCAGTGCCCCAAGTCGTTCAGGAATCAACTGTAATGTATAAGCCTAGCTGTTTTTAGGCTTGGCCTTTTCAATTATATTCCTTTACATTTTAAGGTACAGTTTATTTTGAAAACCCCATTCTCTCCATGTGTCTACATAACCCCTTAGCAGCCAGCGCAGGACCTAACATAAAAAGGTGCTCAACAAAAGTTAACTAAACAATATGAATTGGTAGGGCATTTATGGGGTGCCTCCTATTTTTCAGAGACTATATTAGTCTGAGGGCACAGAGATAGTTAAAGCAAAGGTCCTGTCCTCAAGAAAGTCACAGACATAAATCTAGAGGAATAAAAACATATGCACACATACTCACACACAGCATGATAAATGTGTCCAAATAAATATATATAGTGTCTCTCCCACCCCCCGCCACCAAATTCAGAAGTTAACAGAATACAGCCAAACCAAAATATTTTTCAATCCATAAGCATTTGCAGGCTTGAAATTGCCAAAGCAGAAACTGGAGGGTACAAAATCAGACTAAAGCACAGTCAGTGGAATTCCTTGAAGTTACCCATAAATATTCACCAAGCTTCCCTCAGTCCTACACCTAGTCATAAATCCCCCTGCTTCTTTTCAAGAACTTTTACATTTGATCAACGACGGAGGGTGATGTTTAAACCAGGCCATTTGGAATGTTTGATTTTCATACATAGTTTTAAGATTTTAATTTCCACTCTGCAAGCCGGCTTGGATTTTCCCTACCCTGAAACAAATCAGGATTTCCGAGACATGAAAGCAGGCTCCAAGCACAGAAGGGCTTTCTGAATATTCAGCCTGGTTGCATTGCTCAGTCAGGTGATATGTACAAACAACTTAACATCTCACCTCATCTCGTTCCTGGAGGGGGATAGCCTAAAAACCTGGCAGCTAATGTGGTGAGAGAAAAATACCCAGCACTCAAGATCAATCAGTCAAAAAGAGGCAAGAGTCATTCATCAAAGGATAGAGGGATAAACTCAAAGATGTTGTGAAACATTTACCCAACCAATCTGAAACTAATTGGTCCCTCTACTTAATCTCTTTCTCCCCTCCTTGTCAAGCCAGTGGCCACAGAGCTGTACAGGGCCAGCTAGCTCTTAGCAGTAGAATGGATGATGTACACAGGATATTGCAAATATATCACAGAATCAGAGCGTGTTAGAGCTGAAAGGGTCTTTGGAGTTCATTTAGCCTGGTTTGAAGAGTTAGTTCTAGGGGAGCAAGAAGAGCCCTGGACTTGGTCAGACTGGGACAGGGTTCTAGCTTCCACTCTTGTTATTTTCAAGCTATGAGCTCTTAGGGAAGTCATTTCAACCCGTCTGAAAATTATATTCCTCATCTGTCAAAAGGGAAAAATATTTTACTCATAGGGATTCCGTGAGAGTATGATAATATAAGTAAATGCACCTTGGAAGTACCACTGACCATATAAATAGGTGAGAAATAATTATTATTATTATTTACTTTTATTATTACAAAGAATCCAACAAATGCTACCTGAATCCAATCAGTAGTAGTCGAGCAGTCTTAACTAAACCTTCACCTGACCTGATAGAATCAATAGTTTCCATTCATCTTGTAAAAGATGGAGTCACACCATAGCACAGAGGATGTCCGATGCTAGTGGATTGGTCCTTAGCATATCAGGAACCTATCTCCCCCCAGTTCAGTGATATGCTGATCAAAAGTCAATGATATTTGTTCCCATACTCTTTATTCTAATTGTATTTCTGAAAGCCATTATAAAAATTAATTAAATATCATGAAAACAAAAAAATATATGTTTTTATACAGATATTTGTTGTTTATATAAAAATACAGATGATTGCTATATAACACTGTTTAAAGACAATGCGGTAAAAGACACTATCGTCAAATTAGTAGCAAGCAAAACCATTGTAAAAATCTAGAAGAAAATTATAAAAATCTAGAAGGCCTACACATTCAAGTTTATTCACAAAAATGTCCTTTATATCCTGCTTCACTTTAAAGAAACTGAAAATATTAGCGCTTATGAGCACACCCATTCAAGAGAGTCGACTGTGACTCTAAGCAGTGGACCCACAGCCCTACTTTGAAAGACTGTCATGTGAATTTTGCATTAATATTATTCCCCTCCTAACTAAATCTAATAACTAACCAACTCCCTGTCCTAACTGACTTGTAGGTAATTATTTGTTGTCATTTATATACCTGCCTATCTGCTGATCTATAGGAGCTCTGAATATAAATCATGTTTAATGTGAGTTCCTTGCCATTGAGGAATCTACAATCTGATTAAACACTAGTAAAATGTGAAAGACTTATAGTTCAATCATGGACATCCAATTTAACTCACAATTATCCTCCAAGGACAATGGTACCAAAGAAAAGAGAGCTAGATTTTTCAAAATAGTTGGAGCATTATTGTTTCTATCTGACACTACCATAAACGGCCTGGCTTTGTCTGTGATCCTGTCAAATGTTTCAGGGATAATGTTTCCTTATTATCAATTCACCTTTAGTGCTTGGAACACAGTAGGTTCTCAACTGGTATGAGCAATTGTCATGAAAGGTGTGAAGAAAGAGAAACATACACAGGACTCTGAGATGGGATTAATTAAGAGGGGGAAATCCAGGAGGCAGAAAGAGATTGAGCAAAGGCCTAGGAGAGGGATGTATCCTGGATCCATTTGTTCTTGTAAACGTCTCTTGAGAACCTTCTTAGACATCATGGCCTTTCTACTTGTATGCCAGAACTGACCTGGCTTGTCCAGCCCAAACAATGGGATTTTAAAATTTGAAGTAGTTGCCATCATTTACAAATCAGTAGATTACATGTACAGATTAGCAGTTTTTCCTAAAATATCAGAAGGTCCAGCGACACCAGCATTCCCACATGGAAGCAATGGGCAGGCACTTTCCTGTATAGTGACATTTTCCTATAGATAAGACATGACCACATATGTCATGGTCACCATGGCTCCCTGGTTGGTTTCACTCATTAATGTTCCTGTATGCCCCTTTGGCAGTTCTGGTTTTGATGCCTGACTATGTGCCCAGCACTGTGGTGATGCTGGGTCCCTACCCTGGAGGGGCTGCAGAATAACAGGAAGTGATCCAGGTGGCAGGTGATGTGAACCTCAACAAAGAAATGGCTATAGGAAAGGAAACAAATATATGTATCCCAGACATATTTCAAAGCCTGAAATCATGGAAATCAGTGAAATATCATGTCTAGGGAAAGGAGAGGCAGAGTTTAAAGTAATTTCAGGGATTGTAGCCCAAAACACCAAGAGAAAGGTGACTAAGATGGGATAATTGGGGAAGAAATCGGAAGAGGAAGGAGAGAGGAAAGGGGGAAGGAGTCATGAAGGGAGGGAGAGAGGGAAGAAGAAAGTATTTAAGTGGCTACTCAACCAAGCATTTTCACATCAGCTGGTTTTAAGGGAAATATTATGATAAATTTTGGACATACTGAGTTTTGGAGCTAGCACAACTTCCAGGGATGGTTTCTGATGGGCAATAGCTAAGAAAACAGGAAATTCATCTCTTCAACAATTTTTAATAATAAAAGCAATAATGATAAAAACATCTAATCTACATTGAACATGTATTCCATGCCAGTTACTACGCCAAACACTTCCTAGGTATGAGCAGTCTTTTGCAATCTTCCCAACAATCGTGAGAGCTAGCAATAATAAAAAAACGGATAAATAATAATTGCTAATAGTGAGTTCAGAGTCACCATGCCAGATGCTGTTCTAAAAGTTAATACATATATTAACTTATTTGATTTTGAGAACATCCTTGTGAGATAGGTATTTTGTCTACATTTTACGGATGAGAAAGCTGACATCAAGTGGAATTAGGTAAATTTCCCAAGGTTACACAACTAGTGAGTAATGACGTTGGACTTCCCACCCAAGCCTGTCTGAATCGTAGTTTAAGCACTGAGCCATTATGGTCTAACACTCTGTGCCAGGAAATATTTTTGGCACTAATGACTCAAATAATAAAAGAAGATAGGCAGGCTCTACCCTCAAGGAACTCACAGTCTAAAGGGAGAGGCAGATGAGCACAAACACTGCAGGCTAATACTCAAGACAATCTTAGAGATGCCTACGTACCAGGTGCTCTGAAAGCAAGAGGTAGGGGAGCTGAACCTGCCCAGTGGAAGGAGGGCAGACAAGTAAGCCTTCACAAAATTGCAGCACAAGAAGCTGATTCTGGAAAGATGGAGACAAATTTGACAGGCAGGGAAGAGAGAAAAAAAGTGGAAAAAGGCCTGGAAGTATGGAAGTTTAAACCTTCTTTGGGGAATATCAAAACATTTCGGATGGCTGAGAATTTGTAAACGTGGAAAAGATCAAGGAATATGAAATGTCAGGGCATGCGGAGCTAGACTGAAAGCCTTCAGTGTCATGATAAGCAATGAAGGGATGTAGAAAGCTAATATTTCTTGTAAGCACTGTTATGCACAAGGTGTGCACTTTTGTCCTGTAGGTAACGGGGAGAAATTGAAAGAGTAACCTGCTCAGATCTGTAACAGAAAAAATGTCCCTCGCAGGCAACCAGGTAGACACTGGATTGTAAAATGGCTAGACATTTAGACAGGGTGTATTTAAGAGACTGCAGCAATAGCCTGGGTGAAAAAGGATGAATCCAGAGGGTAGAGAAAAAAGGGTAAACTAAAGAGAAATTTCAGAATTCTTTTGCAAGGGGAATGTATCCTCTGGCTTTCAATTAATCATTTAAATCATAATATGGTGGGATAACTTCCACAAATTCAATTCATTCTGCCTATGCTGAATTAACTTGTTGTACTCAACCACAAGGAAAGTTGCTATTTTTGTCTCTTTATATTTATAACCATGATCAAGCTCTTTCCACAAAGGATTTGAGGTGCCTGGAAGATCACTAAATGAAATGCAGTCTTTGACAAGTGGATCCTTACTGAAAGAGCTGATTTGGAAGCAGAAGTCAGCCTCTCCTGTCACATGAGACAAGTTCAATTTGAAGATATCAAGAAACATCCTCTACATCAGCTCGAGACTCCAAGTTACCGTCCCTTCCTTTGTCTGGAGAAACAAATGGTGAGAAAGTGTCCAGTTTGCTCTACTGCTAAATTGAGTGTTTCACTAGGAAAAAGAGGAAACATTGAAAGCTGTGATGAGTTTCAAACATCATTTGCACACCCTTTCCTGGAGACACTTAAAATTATATAAGAAGACGTGTAAATAAATCAAAACTTTAAACAAGACAATACCTTAATCCTAAAACAGATGAATTCTTAGGAATGTGAAGCATATATATATCATATTTGCGCACAGAGTATTTTTGACCTCTTAATCTCACTTAATTCTTTTCAAAACAACCTGCAAAAGAGTCTGGGAAAGAATTATTATCTCCATTTCACAGATGAAAAAAGCTAAAGGTCAGAGCTTGAAAATGGCTTCCTCAGATTTGCACAACTTTTGTTGTTAGTGACAGAATTACGTTGAACATCAATTTTACTAATACTCATTTTAAGGAAAATGGAGTAGGATAAAAATACTAGGAACTAATGTTTAGAGTGGTCACTATGTGTCAGACACTATGCTATGTACGCTATATGCATTATCATATTTAATTCTCAAAGCACACCATGATAGAGGCAGTATCACTGTTTCCATTTTACAGAGGAGGAAACTAAGGCCAGAGAAAATGATTAAATCAAGGTCACACAGGTAATTATTGGTGGACCAAACCCAGACATCCTGTGTCAAATCTAGCTCTTAACCAAAAAAACATCTATTTAAATCTCGTCTCTGCAATTAACTGTCTAGCCCTGGCCAAATTATTGCATTGTTGGACCCTCTGTTAAACAAAATTATGTGTTTGTATCTGTGTGTGTGTATGCATTTGTGTATGTGTGGCCTGGTTCCACATCATAGTCTTTGTAGGTCACCAGTAAACATTATTTCCCCCTGTTTCAACCATAATACATTGTCACTAGACATTTTTATGACAGAAATAACCGTATTAGTTAATCTAACACAAAACGGCAGCATTTGTATTGATAGTGGAAAAAAAAAAGAACTATACCTTAAACTCGTCTTACAGTCATATTTGACTGCTAATCTCAAAGCTTTCTCTCTCTTTTCTTAGGGTAGAATTAAAATTTCCTTTTGAGTAGGAAACAAAAACTACACTTGTTCATAAAATTAATTGTCTTGCCAACAAAAGCCCATTTGTTATGGAATTTCCAAATGACTTAGGCACATTAAATCTGAATTACTTAGTAATACTATAGTTTAAAGAAGTAAAATCTTGTTAATCAAAGATGGGTCCCAGAAAATTCTCCTCCAAACACTGCAGGCTTTAGAACCTCGAAATGGAGGCACTTGAATTTGAAACTATGCCATGTTTGAAAGTCAGAGCTCAAGTCTCATGGATTCCAACCCTTTCAGGTAAAAGTGTCCCTTTTTAAACATAAAAGAATTTGTGGATCTACTCCATACCATAATGAGAAAAGTAGTGATATTAGTTTATGTTAATTATAAAAACTATGGTTATAAAAGTAGCTCTGTATTCACTCGTGCATAATTTGTAATTTATTAATCCTAACAGTATAATACACTCCTGTAAAAAAAATAATACTTTGAGATGGTAGACATTTTTTTAGCATACAGATTCTTGTGCTCATGAGTCCCTTTCAAAAAAATCTATAGCCTCTCACAATGATCCACAGAGTGGAAACCACTGTTCTAAAATATTAGGATTAGAAGGACGTTTAATGTTATATAAACTATCTCAGTACCTAATAAATGGATCCCAAGTACAATATTTTGAATGCTAGGCATGTGTTATCTGTTTGAACTCACTCAAAGACCTGGGAGGGAGGAAGCTGGAGTAGGGGAGGTGTGGCCAAAAAGACAGGGGTGTGCTAAGTACCTCACAGAGTAGTTGATCTATGCTGCTGTGGAGATATTAGGAAACTCTTTAGAGTTGATCTATGCTGCTTAAACGTCTCATGTCCCCTGTATCAGTCAGGGTCTCCTCAGGAAAATCAAAACCATACTAGTGATTTCAAATAGTGGGTGGTGGGTAGAGGGTGGGAGTAACACAAGCACCTCATTGCAAAAGCATTTGAAGGCAAAGGAAGTTGGGGCGGGAGTGGGGGGCAGTGATAATAATGACAGAGATTAGTTTCTACCACCTACAGAGCTGGAGGCACAGAAGGAAGGAGGTGATATTAGCAGAGCCTAGGAGCACTCACTGCAGACTGAGCAGCTGCTGAGCAAGCCAGCAGCCACTGCTCCTGCTGCTACAGCTGCCGCTACCTGACCACCTGATGCCCATACCCCTGAAGCCCCTCACCTCTGGCAGTCACTGGCAATCACCCACCAGATCTACTTCTGCTAGATCTATTAAAGGCCGCTGCAGGACATAGACACCCATTTCTCCCAGAGAGAACACCAGAAGCAGAAACAGAAGAACAATGACCTTCCTCCATACCTTCCTCCTTTCTCCATTTCTACCCCTGCTTTATAGTCTAATTCCTCCCACTGGTTAAATAGACAGGGAAGCCATCCATCAAGGGAGTTGGTCAAGTGTAACTTGCAGAAGTCTGCCCTGCTGTGGTACAAACCTGGGCATGGCAAATGTGGAAGTGAGCTGACAGCAAAAGGCAAATCATCAGCTTAATTCAACCCTTCAGCCACCCAGATCCACTCTCACCCTTTTAGTCATATTCAACTTCCATCAATAGCAGAATCATGATTCTACCTAATATGATGAACCTCTTTCTAATACAAATACCCTCTCATCTTTTTCAAAAAACAGACAAGTTAAAGCCTTGTCAACTACCATATCCATGAGTCAATTCCATGGAAATTCAGTAACTTAAAACTAAATAGAAAGGCAACTACCACCAATACTCCTCATATAAAATATTATAAAATATTAAAAGTAAGGGAAAGACAAAAAAAGAGAAAGAATTGGTATATACACACACAAACACACACATACACACAAACACATATCAAATGCAAGAAAAAACATAGATAAAGCTGCTTCAATCTTTGTTTCTATAATGGGTCATTTATTCCATGTTTGATATTTATCTCCATTCCTTTGCTCATGACAAGCACTCCAATGGAGAGACTCAAAGCTCACCTATTGTTATTTCCCATCACGGTCAGCCTTCCTAAATCTTGGCATAGCACCTTCTAGAACTAGCCCTGAAAAATGAGAGGAAATGGTAAACAGTATCCTCAATTTAGATAACTGTGACTTTGACATTCAATAAATATATGGCTTTATAAACTATGTATCCTTGGTTCCTCTGTATCTACTATTCTGCATTCATGGATTCAGTCAACAATAGATCATGTAGTACCGCAGTATTTACTATTGAAAACAATTTGTTTATAAGTGGACCTGAACAGTTCAAGCCTGTGTTATTCAGAGGTCAACTGTATTTTCACTTCTCCTTCTCCCTTATTTTGTGATACTCATATTTTACCTCTGCATACATTAAAACTTCACAATACACTTTTACGTTTTTTATTTTAAATAATCAGTGTTCTCTTAAAGATAATTTTTTAAATGGGAAAAAAAATATTTTCACTTGCCCAGCATTTCCAATGCTGTTCTTTCATCTTGTAGATTTCTGTTTCTATCTGGTGTCATCTGCCTTCAGACTGAAGAACTTCCTCTAACATTTTTCATCATGCAGGCCTGAAAGTAACATATTCTGTCATGTGAAAATCAATGAATTTGCTAAAGTTGCAGAATACAAAATTAATACAAAGAAATCTCTTGCATTCCTATACACTAACACTGAAAGATCAGAAAGAGAAATTAAGGAAACAATCCCATTTACCATTGCAACAAAAAGAATAAAATACCTAAGAATAAACTTACCTAAGGAGGCAAAAGACCTGTACACAGAAAACTATAAAACGCTGATGAAAGAAATCAAAAATGACAGAAACAGATGGAGACATATACCATGTTCTTGGATTGGAAGAATCAATATCGTGAAAATGACTATACCACCCAAATAAATCTACAGATTCAATGTAATCCCTATCAAATTACCAGTGGAATTTTTCAAATAATTAGAACAAAAATTTTACAGTTTGTATGGAAATACAAATGACCCCAAAGAGCCAAAGCAATCCTGAGAAAGAAAAATGGAGCTGGAGGAATCAGGCTCCCCGACTTCAGACTATACTACAAAGCTACAGTAATCAAGACAGTATGGTACTGGCACAAAAAGAGAAATATAGATCAATGGTACAGGATAGAAAGCCCAGAGATAAACCCACGTACATATGGTCAACTAATCTATGACAAAGGAGGCAAGGATATACAATGTAGAAAAGACAGTCTCTTCAATAAGTGGTGTTGGAAAAACTGGACAGCTAGATGTAAAAGAATGAAATTAGAACAGCCCCTAACACCACACACAAAAATAAACTCAAAATGGATTAAAGACCTAAATGTAAGACTGGACACTATAAAACTCTTAAAGGAAAACATAGGAAAAACACTCTTTGACATAAATCACAGCCAGATTTTTTGACCCACCGCCTAGAGTAATGAAAATAAAAACAAAAATACACAAATGGAAAAAATAAACAAATGGGACCTAATGAAACTTAAAAGCTTTTGCACAGCAAAGGAAACCATAAACAAGACAAAAAGACAACCCTCAGAATGGGAGAAACTATTTGCAAACAAAGCAATTGACAAAGGATTAATCTCCAAAATATACAAGCAGCTCATGCAGTTCAATACCAAAAACAAACAAACAAACAAAATGCCCATCAAAAAATGGGTGGGGGCTTCCCTGGTGGTGCAGTGGTTGAGAGTCCGCCTGCTGATGCAGGGGACACAGGTTTGTGCCCCGGTCCGGGAGGATCCCACATGCTGTGGAGCGGCTGGGCCCGTGAGCCATGGCCGCTGAGCCTGCGCGTCCAGAGCCTGTGCTCTGCAACGGGAGAGGCCACAACAGTGAGAGGCCCACGTACCACAAAAAAAAAAAAAAAAAAATGGGTGGAAGACGTAAATAGACATTTCTCCAAAGAAGACATGCAGATGGCCAAGAGGCACATGAAAAGATGCTCAACATCACTAATCATTAGAGAAATGCAAATCAAAACTACAATGAAGTATCATCTCACACCAGTCAGAATGGCCATCATCAAAAAATCCACAAACAATAAATGCTGGAGAGGGTGTGGTAAAATGCGAACCCTCCTGCACAGTTGGTGGGAATGTAAATTGATATAGCCACTATGGAGAACAGTATGGAGATTCCTTAAAAAACTAAAAATAGAACTACCATATGACCCAGCAATCCCACTACTGGGCATATACCCTGAGAAAACCATAATTCAAAAAGAGTAATGTACCCCAGTGTTCACTGAAGCTCTATTTACAATAGTCAGGACATGAAAACAATCTAAATGTCCATCAACAGAGGAATAGATAAAGATGTGGTACATTTATACAATGGAATATTACTTAGCCATAAAAAGGAATGAAACTGGGTCATTTGTAAAGATGTGGATGGACCTAGAGTCTGTCATATAGAGTGAAGTAAGTCAGAAAGAGAAAAACAAATATCATATATTAACACATATATGTGGAATCTAAAAAAAATGGTACGGATGAACCTATTTCCAGGGCAGGAATAGAGATGCAAACATAGAGAATGGATATGTAGACACAGGACTGGAAGGAGAGGGTGGGATAAATTTGGAGACTAGGATTGACATATATACACTACCATGGGTAAATAGATAGCTAGTGGAACCTTCTGTGTAGCACAGGGAGCTCAGCTCAGTGCTCTGTGATGACCTAGATGGGTGGCATGGGGGGAGGTCCAAGAGGGAGGAGATATATATATACATATAACTGATTCACTTTGTTGTTCAGCAGAAACTAACACAACATTGTAAAGCAACTATAGCCCAATTAAAAAAAAATAAAGTTAAAAAAAAAGAATGGGGGCTTCCCTGTTGGCATAGTGGTTAAGAATCTGCCTGCCAACACAGGGGACATGGGTTCAAACCCTGGTCCAGGAAGATCCCACATGCCGTGGATCAACTAAGCCCCTGTGCCACAACTACTGAGCCTGCACTCTACAGCCCGTGAGCCTCAACTACTGAAGCCCATGCGCCTAAAGCCTGTGCTCCGTAACAAAGAGAAGCCACTGCAATACGTCCATGCTCGGCAACAAAGAGTAGCTCCCACTTGCCACAACTAGAGAAAGCCTGCACACAGCAACAAAGACCCAAGGCAGCCATAAATAAATAAATAAATAAATGTATTTATTTTGCTTTTCAATTTTGCAAGTTGTTTACTCTCTCCATTAGAGCCCATAACATTTTAATCATAATTATTTTTAAATTTCCAATCTGATCATTTGAAAATCTCTGCCATAACTGAATCTGGTTCTGGTGTTTGCTTCGTCTCTTCTTACTATGTTTTTTTGCCTTTTAATGTCTCTTCTAATTTTTTGTTGATAACCAGACATGATGGATCAAGTAAACAGAAATGAAATAAGTAGGCCTTTAGTGTGAGGTTTGATGTATATCTAGCTAGGAGTTAGACTGTGTTTAATATTTGCTATACCTGTAGATATCAAAGGCTAAAATTTCCTCTGATGTCTGTTCCTGTCTCCCTTGTTTTGGATTTCCTCAGAGACTCCTTAAATAGGGTCTGAGGCTTGCAATTCTTTTAGCTGTAATCCTCTTTTATTACACAGTAGCCCAATTAACATGGTGGTAAGTGGTACAGGCTCCAGCAGCAGGCTTCTGCTCCTGGGCTGCTTCTCCCAGTAAGCTGGATCATTTGTATTCACCTATCTCTCCAAATTTTCAGGGCGGCAGCTTACCTTGTGACCTCAATTCTCTCATCAGTCTAAGACAAGTTGTTGATTTTCAGTTTGTTCAGCTTTTTTCTTATAAAATGGGAGTAATGACTTCCAAGGTCTTTACATATCAGACCAGATACCGGAAGTCTCATTTCCTTCCATTTATGAAGGATATTTTTTTCCTGGATATAGAAATTTAGTTTGACAATTTCTTTTCTTTTAGCATATTAAAGAAATTATTCCATTGTCTTCTGTTTTGCATTGTTCCTGACAAGAATTTGGTAGTCATTCTATTTGTATATAATGTGTCTTTTCCTCTGGCTGCTTTTATTTTCTCTTTATTGCCAGTTTTCAGCAATTTGACTAGCATGTGCCTTGGTGGTTTTTCCATTCATGTGTGTTTACCCTGTTGAAATCATTGGAAAATTTTTGACATTTATTTCTTTAAATAATTTTTTCCACCACTACTTACCATACTGTCAGGGTCCCTAATTACATGAATATTAAATTACTTTATGCTTTCTCAATGTCACTGAATCTCTGTTTATTTTACTTCTTATGGCTTTTTTCTCTATGTGCTCTCACTTGGATAGTTTCAAGCTTGCTAATCTCTTATTCTGTTATTAAGCCCATCCATTAGATATTTTATTTACAATATTTCACCTTCCATCTCTCAAATGTCCACTTAATTCTCTTTATATCTTTTATTCCTTGACTTGCATATTTCTATTATTCTTTAAACCCTTGAAAATATGTATAATAGTTTTAGAGTTTTTGTCTGCTAATTCCATCATTTCTGTAACTTCTGGGCTTATTTCTACAGATTGACTTTTCTTCCAGTTATGGGTGACATTTTTTGTTACTTTGCATGTCTATTAAAATTTTATTGGATGCTGGACACTATAAGCCTTACATTACTAAATATTTGGCTCTTATCGTCTCCCTTTAAAGAGTGTGAAAGTTTGTGTTGTCAGACATTTAATTTGTTTGTGAATCAGCTTGACGCTTTCAAACTTTATTTTTAAACTTTGTTAGGGCAAGTGCAGAGTACTCAGCTACTATGGCATAAACCTTCTTGGGTGTCTACAGAATGGCCTAGATATTCAATAAGGTCTCTGCACTCTGGCATTTAGAACTCCCAGCCCTTTGAGGGCTCTACAAATTGTTTGCCTTACCTCCTTGGAACATATTTTCTGCCAGATACTTGTTCTTTGCTTGATCTCAGAGAGTCTCACTCTGCACATGCACAGGATAGGATTCAGCCAGACTCAAAAGGACCCCTGTACATTTTACTGGATCTCTTTCTGGGCTTACTTCCCTCCTCTATGGTACTCAGCCCTGCAATTCAAGTCGCTTAGCCTTCCCTCAAACATCTATCTGTTTCCTCAACTCAGTGAACCTCTTTAGCTTTGCTTGGGTTCCCCTCCCTGTCCCACATTTCAGAGAATGCCTCCAGCCTGAAAGCTGAAATGATTGTGGGGTTAACCTCATTTGTTTATATTCTCTCATGAAGCACAATTCCATGTTTTCCAATGTCTGAAAACAGAAGAATCACGTATATTGTTCAGTTTCTCTAGTTGCTTATGACCAGTGAACTAGTCTATTATACTAATTATAAATACCTTTAGCATTTCATTCTAGCAAAAAGTATCTAGGTAGTTCCACATGTTCTTTTATGCATTAATGTAACAAACAGCTATTAAATACCTAACAAGTTCCTGGCGCTGTTCCCTAGGAAAAAGCAGAATGGTAACCTGGGAAAAAGTCTAACGTCTGGAGTCAAGAGATCTGGGTTTCAGTCTAGGTTCACTATTTGCTCACTTTGTGACAAGTTATTTAAACCTCTCTGAGTCTCATTTCCTTACTCTTAGAGCAGGATAATGTTATGCCTACTTTGCAGGATTACTGGTACGGCTACATATATTGTATGTAGAACAACTGGCCAATTCCTGGCACATAGCCTGAACCTGATTATTGCAATTATTATTTTTATCATATATGCTATGGAAAGGATTGAAGGTACAATAAATCAGCAGACTGGGGTGAAAGAAATGCCTCCACTGGAGGCTAATAATAACACTATGCCTGAAAGTAAAGGCATAAACTGGGAGACATCCAAGAGAAAGAAAGAACAATGAAAATTGAGAGCTTAAAGAAATAAACTTTCCCTCTCTGGTTAAGTAAGGGAGAGTCTCAGAGTATGCAACCTGAGAATTTCAGAATAAGTAATACAGGCACGCTCAGGCACTGAAAGGCAGACCAGGAGCTACTGATAAAGAAACTGGATTCCTTAAAGACAGAAGATGGAGCACCAGAAATGATCGGATCTCTGTATCAGGAAAGTATCTCTAGCATAGATGAAGATTGATGGGAAAATGCCCTCAGTGTCACTCTCCATAAATTGGGTGGAGAGCCACAGGTAATCTGAGATTTCATGACACGTGGATAGAAGATTTTGCCAATTTTATGGGCCAAACACGAAAATAATAGTGTTTCCAGTTCATCAAACTTAGTAGCAAAATCCTTTGATTTGAGTATGTGTTCTATTTTTCAGAACTAGTTAGGAGAGCTGCAAGAAAAGATTGAGGGTGAAAGAGTGGTAAATGTTACATCATAAATAATCCATGCTACTAGTTAACTGGAGATTGAAATGAAAGAATGAATGATGTGGGTGTTAAGCTCTACATCAGGCCATTTCCCAACTTACACCAAAATTTACTTTTTGTGCTTTCCACTTCAACATTATTTTTCAAAGTAACCTTAGCAAAAATGTGTTCAAATAAATTAACATTGTTTTAACTTCCTTGTGTTTGGATTTCTCTCCTCTAATAGGATGTAAAGGCCTTGAATTGAATCAATGATGACTTATTTTTCTTTATATCATACCAGCATCAAATGCTGATATGTTAGCCTATAATAGATTCTCAGTAAGTATTTCAAGTATTAAAGTTTGAATGAATTAATGAAGGGAAAGAAAATCAAAATTTCTGACATAATTAGCAAGAAAAAATTATGAAAGAGTGATTTTTTCAAATGGAGCAGACCGTTGAGCAATCAGAACTCTGATGCTTATTAAAGTTGGGGCACATTTTTGTACAAAGCTTTTAGACAAATCATCTCCCTCTCCCTTCCCTCACCCAAATTAGCCATAGAAAATACAAACAGTCATGGTTACTTTGAGAAGAACTCTCAGAGGCACTAACAGCAGGAAATAAACTAGGACAATCTGTGGGACGAGAACTTGATGAAATTTGGGACATTTTATATAACATTCTCATTTTGGTTGGTTTTGACTTTATTAAATTAAAAATTTTAAAACACAAGGCAATACCAATGAATACATTCAGGTATAAATAAGCCATGTTAAATGATATTCTATAAGGGAATCTGTTTATGTGATTTTGTCCTCCAACTTTATTAAAACAATCAATAGGGTTTATTTATCAGTGACATTCCTGGGATTACTCCCTGAAGTGGATTTCTTTGAGAGTGACCAAATTACATTATTGAATAGAACTATATGTTGTTTTCTATGTGGTTAATTTAAGAATAATTATTGATACATATGACATATTACAAACAAAAGTAATAATTGAATTGGTTTAAAAACTACCTGAATTAGAGTCAAAGAGTCCATCATCCAACCTGTTCTGAATTCCTTTATATGCATTGCCCAAGTTCTACGGCACTTTATTACACCAAGGTGTCACTTTTGGTATCAAGGCCTTTACTACTATTTAAGCAGACTTCTAATTTCTGCGATCATCTACAATTGCTCAAAGTTTAACTACCCAATTGGTATCAATTGTACTTTAGGAGATAAAATGCCATACAGAGACATCCTCTAAAATGTCTAACACTGGTTACTTACCCTAGGGAGAGTATCCTTCTTTATTTCCTGGTCCTGCAATATCATCTCCTTCTGGTCTATGTGCCCTATTCTCTCTGTAGTCAATATTTATTTTTATCTGAAGCCAGTAGCCTCTCTGTGATACCTATGCTCTAATAGTGTGAGAAATGCTTTAAAATTATCTTCATGTGAATAGTAACCTCTTGACCAGCTCCTAAGCCTTAAAAATTTGCATTTTCCCAAGTAGACAAAAATAAATGAGGGTTCCTTTTTAGGTTCGATTTATATTTAGTAAATGTACAATACTAAATGCATAATAGGGTGAGTTTTGACAAATGTGTGCACCTGTATAACTGACATTTCTATCAAAATATAGAACATTTCCATTGCCCAGCAAGAAGACCCCACATGCCCTTTCACCAGGCAATCTCCCATGTCAGCGAGAGCCATTCTAAAATTTATTTTCTTTAATAAAGTAGCTTTTGCCTATTTTAGAACCCATATAAATTGAATTATACATAATGTACTATTTTTTTACCCACATTTTTTGGCTTAGCATAGTCTTTGAGACACTTAACCATGAAATTCATTCATTGCTGAGACTCCATTTACCTGTCTAGACAAAAGGGTTGTTTCCAATTTGGAGCTGCTATGGATATTCTTGTACGAGTATTTTTGCAGATGTTTGCTTTCATTGATCATGGAAATATACCTAAGAATGGACTTACAGGGTCTTTTACCCTCTTCAAGCCTAGGTCTATTATCAAATGAAAGGTAGAAGCTTTTAGTTTTTACCATCAGTAATCACTTTTTCAATCTGTAGAACATAATACAGTTTACCAAGCATTTTCATCTGTATATTCTCTTTTTACCCTTGGATGAAGCTTAGCAGGTGGAGAAGTGCTTACAGATAGAGACTTGTTCAAGACATTGACATTGCCAATAACAAAGCAGAATTGAGTCCAAGTCCTAACACATCACAAGTACCAACCTTATCTATAATTCCCTTTCCTATATGCTATAAAGCCTTTCCTGGCAATGTTGGTTTGTTTGCTTTTTTTAAGGGTGAAAGAGTGGAAAATGCATGGGTGCTGATGGCTTACATAAACTGTCCTTCAGCCAAAATACAAGACTACAGCAAGGCACATTGGCTCTGCATTAGCCAAATTTCTCTGAAAGCAGGGATTTCTCGAACATGTGAAAACCACTTTTCTTGTATACGTAATTCTGTTTCCTCAGCCTGCGCTAAACTATTGATCAGTAGACCTAAGGTTGACACCTGTACTTTAAGGACTATGTCATTTTAGGGAAATTATATCACTTGAGTTTCGACAGAGTTTCATTTGCCCCATCTCTGAAACTGGTTCCCAGAATCTGTGATTTCAGAGATTATATGTGCTCGGACTGTGGTGTGAAAGCTACCATACTATTCTCACTATCAGTCTGTCATTTTATGACAAAATAAAGGATAATCCTTTAAAATGAATATATTCAGCTGATGAGATGGATGTAAATGCCATCATGACCAAGCCTATGCTGAGAACTGGTCTTTAGGAATCCCATATCTCTATAATCCTTTTAACTTCTGAAGTTATCAACCTCTCTGAAGGCAATATGAGAGTGTTTGTTTAAAAAAAACATGGTCCCTTGGTGGTAGACAGCAGTTCATACTGTTTCTGATTTTCTGGGGGAGTTTAATTAAGCAGTTTGCCACTGGGAGCTTGACACCAGAGAGGAGGCCCAACCCAAAGAAATCTGGTGATTAAAGACAATGTTTGGGGCTTCCCTGGTGGTGCAGTGGTTGAGAATCTGCCTGCCAGTGCAGGGGACACGGGTTCGAGCCCTGGTCTGGGAAGATCCCACATGCCGTGGAGCAACTAGCCCCGTGAGCCACAATTACTGAGGCTGCGCGTCTGGAGCCTGTGCTCCACAACAAGAGAGGCCGCGATAGTGAGAGGCCCGCGCACCGTGATGAGGAGTGGCCCCCACTTGCCGCAACTGGAGAAAGCCCGTGCACATAAAAGAAGACCCAACACAGCAAAAATAAATAAATAAATATTTTAAAAATTAAAAAAAAAAAAAGACAATGTTTGATTGCCAGGTTATTTTGCTTGGGAGCTATCCACATCCAGCAGAGCACCTGAGGTTTGAAGAGCCCCACAAACAACACATTGCTCCCAGAGCACTGTGAGCCCAGCAAGGCAAACTTGATCGGTAGAAGGTAATGGCCCTTGCACTTGATGGTTGAAGTAGGAAACAGGCCTTTCATTCACAACAATCAGTTATGATAGCAGAAAACCTAAAAAGACCCCTCTGACAGGGGAAGAGTGACAACTAGCAGTTTTCAAGCCTTATTTGACAGCAAAACAATTTAACTTCACCCTTTAAATTTGCTCTTCTCCCAATTTACTTTTTTAAAATGTAGGGTGTGAACTGTTACAGTAATAAGTAAAGCTTTATGCTATCCTTCATGGTTTGTGAACAATGTTTTATATGACTTTTCATTTAATCCTCATTACAATCCGTGGGAACGTATATTCTTTTTTCATGGAGACACTGAGGCACAGACTAAGGAAATGATTTTCATAAAACAACATAGCCAGAGACCAGTGGCATCAAACGATTTGCCTGGACTATAATCACACTGAGTTACATGTCTATGGGTAGACACCAAATCTGCATTCACAGCACCAATCCCAGTGCCCAGTATGTGAAAGGCACTCAATAACTATTTTTTGAGTGAGTGAATGAATGGATGAATAATTATACTAAGGAACTAGAGTGTAAGATTTATCTTGCATTTTAGCCATCTTTGGCTAGATGTCGTGGACTTCCTAAGAGCCTCGAGAATAGCAAACATGGAGATTTAGCTGGACAAGATCAACTTCCTGTTTTTACTTATTCAATACATATGTGCTGAACAACTACCACATGAAAGGCAGGGTGTTAAATATTATGAAAATTTTACTAGAATATGTATGGTTCTTGTTCGTCTATGTCTGGAAAATACTGTTAGTGAGTAGAAAAATCATAATTTTCCTACACCCTTTCCACCTCTTCCTCCCACATCATATACTGCCTGCTTCCCACATCAATAAGGCTAAAAAAGGCAAGCATAAGCCTATAGAGACAAAATTAATGTTAAGATTTCCTGTTACTCATCCCAGATTTCCATAATAGTCAAATAAACAGGGAAATAATAGAAAGGTATATTACTTTTTTCCATCATGACCATGTTTCTGGTAAATTATATGTCTTATAAATCAAACGCTTTGCTCTACTGACAGTAAAATTGGAGAATTTCATTTTCATTTATAGTCATCTTTAGTTATGAATAGTTCCTAACACAAAAACTTAAATTAATAGTTCTCAATCCTGAACACACTCACCAAGGGAGTCTTAAAAACATACAATGCGGGCTTCCCTGGTGGTGCAGTGGTTGAGAGTCCGCCTGACGATGCAGGGGACACGGGTTCGTGCCCCGGTCCAGGAAGATCCCCCATGCCGCGGAGCGGCTGGGCCCATGAGCCATGGCTGCTGAGCCAGTGCGTCCGGAGCCTGTGCTCCGCAATGCCAGAGGCCACAACAGTGAGAGGCCCGCGTACTGCAAAAAAAAAAAACATACAATGCAATTTCCTGACTTCACCCAAGATCCACTAAAACTGAATATCTTAGTTTCATTTTCAAATTGCTTTTCCAAAGAAGAGAAAGTTAGGAGCAAGTATGTAGTTTTACTATATGGGAAGCAAAGAAATGAGGAGGTAGCTGGAGGGGGATGTGGAGTAAAGGGAGGATTATTTTGGAAGATGAAACATCGAACACCATGTTTATATCCTGATAGTAAGATCCAGGTTGGGGGTGGGGGGAGATGTATTAGTGATTCAGGAGAAAGTGTAATCCTAGAGGCAAGTCACTGAGTAGGTAAAAGGGGATGGATCCAGTGCACAAGGAGAAGGGCTCACCTTTGAAAAAATCATGAATGTACATCTATATTAAAGGAAGAAAAGTATGGCTGGTTGGGAGATGCTATGGTGAAAATTTGCAAAAGTTCTACTTTCTCAATGAAACTAGAAGCAAGGTCATGAAGAAAAGAGTGGGGGAATAGGATAGAGGTATGTTGGAGGTTTGAAAAGAGAAAAATTACATGAAATTCTTACCTAGGAAGGCATGGTCAAGATGGAAGTGTAGGAAGACCCTGAGCTCACTTCCTCCAACAAGCACACAAAAATTACAACTACTTACAGAGCAACTGTCTATGAGAATGACCTGAAGACTAACAGAAAATACTTTTCACAACTCCAGATATAAAGAAGGAATTACAATGAGATAGGTAAGAGGGGCAGAGACATGGTATAGTCAAGATCAATATCCTGGGTAGGTGACCAACAAATGGCAGGATAATCACAATTACAAAGGTTCTCCCCAAGGAGCAAGGAGTCTGAGCTCCACATTGATTTCCCCAGCCTTGGGAGGCGGGGGTTTCAATAAGAAGATGAGCCCCTTGAAAGCCAGTCAGGCTTGCATACAGGAGAGCCAGAGGGCTGTAGGAAACAGAGAATCCACTCTTAAAGGGTGTGCACAAAAGCTCACATACTCTGAGTCCCAGAACAGATGTGCTAATTTGAAAGGAACCTGGGTCAGTCCATTTGCTGATCTTGGAGAGCCTCCCAGAGAGGCAGGAGGCAAGTGGGACTTCCCCTGGGAACACAGACACTTGAGGCAGCCATTTTGGTTAGCCCATTCTACCACAAGGACACAGGTACTGACAATGGCCACTTTGGAGCCCTCCCTCTAGCTCATAAATGCCAAGGGCTTACCTGCTCACCAGTGGGTCACACCAGTCCTGGAACCCCATGGACTGAGCAGCCAGCTACACAGGAATCAAAACCCACCCACCAGTGGCCCAGCAGCCACCACACAAGACAGAACAAGGCAGCCCATCAGGCTGGGGGCCAGTCCTGCCACAGTAGTCAGCCCTGCCACAAAAGAAGGGCCCACACAGCCCACATAGAGGGCATCTCTGGAGGACATAACTCTGGGGACTCAAGAGGAGTGGGATACTGGACCCCATTGTATGTCTCCTACATAAGGCCACTTCTCTAAGATCAGGAAATGTAACCAACTTACTTAATATCGAGAAATAAACACAGAGATTTAGGCAAAATGAGGAGACAGAGAAATATGTTCCAAATGAAGGAACAAGACAAAACCCAAGAAGAAGAAATAAGCAAAGTAGAGATAAGCCAAAAAAGAATTCCAGGTAATAATCATAAAGATGCTCAATGAACTTGGACAAATGGATGAACTCTTTCTAACAAAGGATAACCAAAGAGAACTGAAGAATACTATAACTGAAGTAAAAAATACACTAGGAGGAGTCAACAGTAGGTTGGATGATATAGAGGAACAGAACAGCAAACTGAAAGACAGAGTAGGAGAAATTATTCAAGTGAACAGAAAAAAGAATATCTAAAACTAAGGATAATTTAAGAGACCTCTGGGACAACATTGAGCATATTAACATTCACATTTATAGGAGTCCCAAAAGGAGAAGAGAGAGAAAAAGGGGCAGAGAATTTATTTGAAGAAATAATAGCTGAAAACTTCCCCAACCAGGGAAAGGAAACAGACATCCAGGTCTAGGAAGCACAGAGAATCTCAGACAAGATGAACTCGAAGAGGTCCACACCAAGACACATTATAATTAAAATGACAAAAATTAATAATAAAAAGAGAATCTTAAAAGCAACAAGAGAAAAGCAACTACTTATATACAAGGGAACACCCATAAAATCATTAACTGACTTTTCAGCAGAAACTTTTCAGGCCAGAAGAGAGTGGCTTGATACATTCAAAGTAATAAAAGGAATAAAACATACACCTAAGAATATGGGGCAAAGCTATCATTCAGATTTGAAGGATATAAAGGGTTTACAGACAAGCAAAAGGTAAAAGAATTCAGCACCAGTAAACAGGATTTACAAGGAATGTTAAAGAGACTTCTCTAAGCAGTAAAGAAGACCACAACTAGAAATACGAAAATTATGAAAAGAAATTTTCATCAGTAAAGGCAAACATAAAGATAATAGATCAACCACTTATAAAATTACTAGGAAGTTTAAAATACAAAAGTAGTAAAATAATCTATATAGACACAATAAGTAGTTAAGGGATACACAAAAAAGAGATGTAAAATATGAGGTAAAAAACATTAACATAGGGGAGGGGGGAGTAAAAACACAAGGTTGTTAGAATGCATTTGAACTTAAGAGATCAGCAACCTAAAATTATCATATATATGTTATATATGAACCTAAAATAATGTTATATATGAACTTTAGGTAACCACAAACCCCAATATATAATAGGTATGTACACAAAATAAGAAAGGAATCTAAACATAATGCTAAAGATAGTCATCAAATCACGAGAAGAGAGAAAAAGAAGAAGAAATGAAGAGAACTACAAAAATAACCAGAGCAGAATCAACAAAATGGCAATGAGTACATACATATTTCAATAACTACTTTAAATGTTAATGGGATAAATGCACCAATCAAAAGTGAAAAAAAAAAGACATAGAGTGGCTAAATGGATATAAGAACAAGACCCATACATATGCTGCCTATAAGAGACTTACTTCAGAAATGATAACACACACAGACTGAAAGTAAGGGGATGGAAAAAGTTATTCCATACAAATGAAAATGAACAGAAAGCCAGGGTAGCAGTACTTGTATCACACAAAACAGACTTGCAAACAATGACTTTAGCTAAAGACAAAAAGGATATTTCATAATGATAAAGAGATCAATCCAACAAGAAGATATAACAATTGTAAATATATATGTACCCAATATAGAAGGGCTTAAATACATAAAGCAAGTGAACAGAAATAAAGGGAGAAATTAACAGTAACACAATAATAGTAGGAGACTTTAACACTCCATTTACATCAATGGACAGATCGTCAAGACAGAATATCAATAAGGAACCACTGGCCTTAAATGACACATGAGACCAGATGAACATAATAGATGTATATAGAACATTCCATCCAAAAGCAACAGAATACACATTCTTTTCAAGTTCACATGGAACATTCTCCAGGATAGATCACATACTAGGTCACAAAATAAGTCTCAATTAAATTTAAGATTGAAATCATATCAAGCATTTTTTCAACCACAATTGTATGAGACTAGAAATCAACTACAAGGAAAAAACCTACAAAAAACACAAACATATGGAGGCTAGACAATATGCTACTAAACTACCAATGAGTCACTGAAGAAATCAAAAAATACCTGGAAACAAATGCAAATGGAAATACAATGATCCAAAATCTTTGGGCCAAGCTAACAAGTTTTAAAAAGGAAATTACAGTTTATATAAAAGTGTAAAAGTCTAATCTCAGGGAACAAGAAAAATCTCAAATAAAACCTAATCTTACACCTAAAGGAACTAGTAAAAGGAATGAACAAAACCCAAAATTAGTAGAAGGAAAAAAGGAATAAAGATCAGAGTGGAAATAAATGAAATAGAGACTAATAAAACAATAGAACAGATCAATGAAACTAAAAGCTGCTTCTTTGAAAAGAGAAATAAATTTGATAAACCTTTCACCATACTCATCAAGAAAAAAAGAAAGGGGTCCAAATAAATAAAAACAGAAATGAAAGACAAGTCACAACGGATATCACAGAAATATGAAGGATCATATGAGATTGCTACGAAAAATGACACACTGATAAAATAGACAACCTAGAAGAAATGGATAAATTCCTAGAAATGTACAATCTCCCAGGACTAAATTAGAAAGAAATAGAAAATATGAATAGACAAATTACCAGTAAGGAAATTGAATCAGCAATTTAAAAACTCCCAACAAACAGAAGTCCAGGACCATTTGCTTCCCAGGTGAATTCTATCAAACATTTAAAGAAATGTTAACATCTATCCTTCTCAAACTATTCCAAAAAATTGAAGAGGAAGAAACACTTCCAAACTCATTCTACCAGGCCGGCATCACCCTGATACCAAAACCAAAGACACCACACACACACAAAAAGAAAATAATAGGCAAATATCACTGATGAAAATAGATGCAAAAATTCTCAACAAAATATTAGCAAACAATTCAACAATACATTAAAAGGATCATACACCATGATTAAGTGGGATTTATTCCAAGGATGCAAGGGTGGTTCAATATCCTTGAAACATCAATCAATCAATGTGATATACCACATTAACAAATTGAAAAATAAAAATTATTTGATAATTGAAAGAGAGGCGGAAAAGTCATTTGACAAAATTCAACATCAATTTATGAGAAAAATTCTCAACAGAGTGTGCATAGAGGGAACATACCTCAACATAATAAAGGCCATATATGACAAACACACAGCTAACAGCATACTGAGTGGTGAAAAGCTGAAAAATTTTCCTCTAAGATCAGGAATGAGACAACTATGCCCACTTTCACCACTTTTGTTCAACATAGTATTGAAAAGTACTAGGCATAACAATCAGAGAAGAAAAAGAAATAAATGGAATCCAAATTTGAAAGGAAGAAGTAAAGATGTCACTATTTTCAGATGACATGATACTATATATAAAAAACCTTGAAGATGAAAAACAATTGGAACTAATAAATGAATTCAGTAAAGCTACAGGATAAAAAATTAATATACAGATACCAGTTTCACTTCTATACACTAACAACAAACTATCAGAAAGATAAATCAGAAAACCAATCCCATTTGCAGTTGCATCAGAAGAATAAAATACCTAGGGATAAATCTAACTAAGGAGTTAAAAGACCTGTATTCTAAAAGCTACAAGAAACTGATGAAAGAAATTGAAGACAACATAAACAAATGGAAATGTATATGATGCTCACAGAGTGGAAGAATTAATTGTGTTAAAATTACCATACTACCCAAGGCAATCTATAGATTCAAAATACTAATGGCATTTTTCACAGAAATAGAACAAATAATTCTAACATTTGTATGGAACCACAAAAGGCATGAAATAGTCAAAATCTTGAGAAAGAAGAACAAAGCTGGAGACATCATGCTCCCTGATTTCAAAGTACACTACAAAGCTATAGCAATCAAAACAGTATGGTACTGGTACAAAAACAGACACACAGATCAGTGGGACAGAATAGAGATCCCAGAAATGAAGTCACACTTAGTTGTCAATTAATCTGCATCAAAGGATGCAAGACAATGTGATTGGGGAAAGACAGCATCTTCAATAAATGGTATTAGAAAAATTACATGCAAAAGAATCAAACTGGACTACTTTCTCACATCATATATCAAAATAAATTCAAAATGGGTTAAAACCTTAAGTGTAAGACCTGAAATCATAAAACTTCTAGAGGAAGACATAGGCAGTAAACTACTTGACATCAGTCTTAACTTTTTTTGAATAGTCTCCTCAGGCAAGGGAAACAAAAGCATAAATGATCAAATGGGATTACATCAAACTAAAAAGCTTTTGCCAGGAAGGAAACTATGAACAAAATGAAATGGTTGCCTACTTACTGAATGGGTGAAGATATCTGCAAACAATATATCTGATAAGGGGTTAATATCCAAAATAAACAAAGAACTCATACAACTCAACATCAAAAAAAATAAGCAACCCAATTTTAAAAGGACAGAGGACCTGAATAGACATTTTCCCAAAGAAGACATATAGATGGCCAACAGGCACATGAAAAGATGTTCAACGTTATTAATCATCAGGGAAGTGCAAATAAAAACCACAATGAGTTATCACCTCACACTGTCAGAATGGCTCTTATCAAAAAGACAAAAACAAGTGTTGGCAAGGATGTGGAGAAAAGGGAACCTCTGTGCACTGTTGGTTGGAATGTGAATTGGGGCAGCAACTAAGAAAACTGTATGGAGGCTCCTCAAAAAATTAAAACTAGAACTGCCATAAAATCCAGCAATTGCAATTTTGGGTGTTTATCCTAAGAAAACAAAAACACTAATTCAAAAAGATATATGAACCCATATGTCCTTTGCAGCATTATTTACAATAACTAAGATATGGCGGAACCTAAGTGTTCATCAAAAGATGACTAGATAAAGAAGATTATCTGTATATAGGAAGATCATATTATATAGGAATAATATATAATATAGTATAATAATAATATATTGGAATACTGCTCAGCCACAAGACTAGAATGAAATATTGCCATTTGTGACAACATGGATGGACCTAGAGGATATTATGCTATGTGAAATAAGTCAAACAGAGAAAGAAAAATACCATAAGATTTTACTTATATGTGGAATCTAAAAAATAAAACAAATGAATAAACATAATGTAACAAAACAGGAACATACTCAGAGACACAGAGAACAAACTGCCATAGGGCAGGCAACTGGGAGAATGACTGAAATAGGTAAGGGAGATTGAGGTCCAAATTTCTATCTATTAGGTAAATAAGTCATGGGGATGTAATGTATAGCAGAGGGAATATAATCAATAATATTGTAATAACTTTGTATGGTGACAGATGATAACCTGTCAGACTTAAAGTGGTGTTTATTTTGTAATGTATAAAAATACCTAATCACTATATTGCACGCCTGAAACCAATATAATATTGTAAGTTAATTATACTTCAATAAGAAAAGAAAGAAAGAAAGTGGAGAAATTGTTACCTAAGAAAGTAAGATAGTGATTGAAATAGTAAATTATGAGGCATGCAAACACCACAGCAACAAAACTGACAAAGACCTACCCTTATGGCACTTACATTCCTATGACAGAAAAAACAAGCAAACAAACAAACAATCCACCTAATGTCAGATAAATGCTATGAAGAAAATTAAATAAGGGCAAGGGCTTAATGGGGTCAGGATACCCCCAATAGGGTTGTCAAGGAAGACTTCTTGATTCTATGACACTTGGAGAAGATCCGAATAAACCGAGGGAGTAAGACTGGTTGAGCAGAGAGTGATTATTCTAATAAAAGAGAAACTCAGTGCCAAGTCCATAAAGGAACATGCTTGATGTATTCAGGAACAAGTAGATGAATGTGGCTGAAATGGAGTGAGCAAGGGGAAGAGTGAGGGGATGTAAAGGCAGGGAAGAGGCCAAGAGACAGACTGAGATGGGTCTCATAGAGCATGGTAAGGATTTTGAGTTTATTCTACATATTTAGGGAAGCTGCTGGAAGGGTTTAATCAAGAAATTAATGATCTGTCTTCTTTTGAAAGAATCCCTCTGCTGCTCTACTGGGAATAGACTTCAATGGCAAGTGTGGAATCAGGAAGACCAATTATGAGATTGTTTCAATAGTTCAGGGGAGAGATGATGGTGGCTTGGGAGTAATAGCAGTGGAGTGGTAGGAAGTAGTGAGGTTCTTGAATATAGAACCTAATAAGATTTGTTGATGGACAGATACAAAGTGTGAAAGAGAGAGTCAAAGGGAGGGTCAAAGATCACTTCAAGTATTTTGGCCTGAGCAATGGAGCAGATTACAATGCCATTCACTGACACAGAGAACTTTAGGGGAAGAGGGAATCATGAGTTGTTTCAGCATTTTTCATATAATATTACCATTATTAATATATGTGACTATCACTCCATTAGATGATCAGCCATCAGGGCAAGACCACGAATTCCCCTAACATATGATAGTGAGATAGTGTGATATAAGAAATGTATGTTTAATCTTTGTCCAGGCACAAGAGCTTCTGTGACCCTTGGAATTTCTTGAGTGATAAAGGTAAGAGGAGAATCTTTTGTTATTCATGATTAACCCCTTTCAGCCCCTCCTGGATTTATGCTAATGAGGTAACTGGTTGCTAGGGGCTCCTAGATGGCTTCAGGATATGGGCTAGCTGCCAGAAAGACCAAGGCATGACTACAGGGTTGAAGTTTTCAGCTCTACTCCCCAGCCTCTGGGGAGGAGAGAGAGGCTGAAGACCAAGTTAATCACCAATGGCCAATCACACCTATGTGATGAAACCTCCATAAAAATCCCTAAATTGTAGGTTCAGAGAGCTTCCAGGTTGGTAAACACATTGAGGTGCTGAGAGGGTGATGTGCCTCAAGAGAACAAGGAAGATCCCCAACCCCGTATTTTGCTCTAGGCATCTTCCCTTTGGCTGTTCCTGAGTTGCATCTTTTATAATCCTAGTAATAGCAAGTAAAGCACTTTCCTGAGTTCTGTGAGCCTTTCTAGCAAACTATCAAATCTAAGAAGGAGGGATCTGTGAGAACCCACAACTTTGTAACCAAATAAGACAGAAATGTGAGTAACCTGGTGGCCCAATACTTGGCACGGGTATCTGAAGTGGATACTAACGCTGGGTAGTTAGTGTCAGAAGTGAATTGCATTGTAGGACACCCAGTTGGTGTCTGAAGAGTTGGAGAAGTGTTTGGTGTGACAACAACCCATACACATTTGGTATCAAAAATGTTGTGAGTAAAAACGTAGCAAAGGTAGATAGTCCTTAAAATTCATTGAACAATCTTTATAATATAGTCTGTTAAAAGATTAACTATTTGCCTAGAATTTTATTATTGATATCTTCTAAGTCATGGGACCAAAATGTAACTTTATATCCCATAGGAGAGGTAATTTAAAAACAAAACCAAAAGCTTCTTTTTAAAGGACTTACAAAATAGACAAACTTTTGGCAAGGTTTATTTAAAAAGAGAGAGAATGCATTAAAAAAATTATTAGGAATAAAAGTCAAAGTATCTATTGATAAAGATTCTCAAAATCATAACAGAGCCATACCAATCATTTTAAAACTTAAATATTGGACAACTTCTTAGATAAATATAACAAACAAAACTGAGAAAAATGAATGAAGTTTCTTTAAAGTAATTTAATAGATTAAAAAACTAATTATAATAAAATAGATAAACAAACAAGCTGAATCTATTTGATAGATAATGTCTATAGAGCTTTAAAGAAACAAATAAGCTATATCTCATAAACTATTCCAGAGAATAATAAAAAATTGAAAAGACCCCAACTCATTTTTGAAAATACAAACCCTGAAAAAATTCTACATAAAATAGTAACTTTCATTCTAAGTAATCTATACATTCAGAGTCATAAACTTCACTATTATCAAAATCCAAACAAGAATTTTCAGACAACTTAACAAGCTGATCATAAAATTCATGCAGAAGAATAGATGGCCAAAGTAACTAAGACAAAATGGAAGAAGGAAAATAATGAAGTGGGATTCAGTTAGCTGCATATAAAGACTGGATAGCATCCTGCTGAACTGTGGCAGGAAAAGATTTCTTAAGACAAAAAAAAAACTACAAACCATTAATGAGAAGATTAAGAAAATTCACTGCATTTAGATTAAAACCTTTCATATGACAAAAGATACCATAAAATGAAAAATCAAGCTAAGGACTCAAAAAATATATTCACAACACATATAACTAACCAATGATTATTATTCAGAATATATGAATAGATCTTACAAATTTATATAAAGACAATCCAACAGAAAAATAGGCAAAGAATATAAACTTTTGGTTCATAGGGAGCAGGGAAGCTGAAAGACAGGCTTATAATAGACATTCAAATATTATTTACTAGAATTCAGATTAACAAAATTAATAAATGAATTAAAATCCTTAATAAATGAATTTAAAATACAAATTAAAACAATGAGATATTAATTTAGAGTATTAAAATTTGCAAAAATTAATAAATCTGGTAACACTTATGTTGGCAAGGATTTGGGGAAGAGAGATACCTAAACCTTATTGATAGAATCATTCATTAATACCATCACTTTGGAGAGTTATTTGACAATACATGGTAAAAAGACTCATGTACTCTATAACCGAGAAATTCCACTTCTGGATTTCTAACCTAAAAAACAAAAACAACAGCAACAATAAAACTATCTTATACATGTCCAAAGAGACTTGTACAAAGATGTTTATTGCAGAAATTTTTGGAATTGTCAAAAAGTGGAATCCCAACTCTTTCTTAGTGGTGACAGTAGGGAGATGGATACAAATGGAGGAGCATTTGTGTAACATAAAATAATAACAGTGATCATACCTATATGTTATGGGCTGAATTGCATCCCCCTCAGATTCATATGTTGAAGCTCTAACAGCCAGTACCTCAGAATGTGATTGTATTTGGACATAGGGCCTTTAAAGAGGTGGGTAATTTAGAATAAGCCTGTTAGGTTGGGCCTTAATGTAATCTGACTGGTGTCCCTACAGGAAGAAGAAAGTTGGACACACGAAGAGACACCAGGGATACCTGTGCACAGAGAAAAGACCATGTGAGGACACAGAGAAGACAGCCTCCTGCCTAAGAAGAAACCAAACCTGCAGGCATCTTGATCTTGGGCTTCCAGCTTCCATAATTGTGGGGAAGTAAACTTCCACTGTTTAAACCACACAGTCTGTAGGATTTTGTTATGGCAGCTGTAGCAAACTTATTATACCATTCTATTCTATACGCTAACTGCATGACCTCCTTAATCTTTATCACAATTCAGTGATATTGATGTTATTATTCCCATATGACATATGAGAAATGAAGACTATATAAATTGAAGATTATGTAAACTGCCCAACTTCATATGCTTAGTTAAGAGTAGACTCAGATTTTAAACCCAGAAAATCTGATAAGAGTTGAGTTCCTAACATGATATTAAATCACTTAAAATGAATGAACTAGATCAAAAAGTCCTCAGAGATAAATGCCAAAAATATAATGCTGAATGTAAAAAGCACTTAGCAAAAGGATACTTCCAATATATTAATTATGATCATTTTTAAAACACACAAAATAGACGTTACACCTTCGAAAAAAAAGGAAGGAAGAGAGTTGGAGTTAACTATGTTTCTTTCTTTCCTTTTTTTTTTTTTTTTTAAGAGAAGGCTGAAACAAATATGTCAGAATGTTAATATGTGTTTAATCTTTGTCAGAGATAATAGGTATCTGCTAGGTGATTTTCTCTGAATAAAGTGTTTCAGAATTTTTAAAATATTTTCTTTTTAAAAGGTATAATATATTGCTTTAAACATCTTTCTCTGTGATTAAGTCAGGCAGTAAACCCTTTGTCATAAAACAGCAGTTCATTCTTTCATATAAACAGTGAAGAAAACGTTTCTTGTGTGTTTGTTTGTTTTACAATTGGAATATTAAAAGGGCAATTTTCTTTAACATATGTTGGTTGTCTTGCAAAACAGTCTGGATCCCTTTACAAGTCAGGTTGCTGAGTTGATCATACAGTGAAAGACCAAAGGAAGTGATAAGAAACAGATGTGACATTTAAAAAGCTTTCACAGTAAAAAGCAGAAAAGAGACAAAGATGGAGCCAGCCGGGGCATGGTTGAAGGGCATAGTGTACTTCCACAGGCATCCCCCTGCCCTTACTAGAGAGAAAGCTCATCGCCACCCACCATCCCAATTACATAGAGAAGATCATTTTCCTCCAAATACACAAGAAAGAACACTGATTCAGGAGCTGGTTGCTCTGAGACACAATTAAGAATCAGACCAGAATCAGTGGTTGGAATCTCATGTTGTCTATTTAGAAGGAAAAAAGCATTAATGTAGGATTTATACGCTGGAAAGCTCTCCAGAAGCTGAAAGACAGTGGTAAAAGAAATAAAGCATCTTAAGAAACCAGGGGGAGTTATGAAATTAACTGGGTAGACTAATTTTGGGGACCCTGGTAAAAATCCCTATAGATCAATTTGCTCTTTTCCAAAGGAAGAACTATTACTGTGTTTTGGGGAGACAGTTTTCCACATGTCTCTCCCATTTCTGCACATCTTTTGAGCAGAGGCACTGACATCTTTTGTTCTGAACTACCTTATCAAGGATATTTATACAGTAAACAACCTGAGAAAATAGAGTATCTCCCTCAGGAGCGAGAGGTTTGTTGGCTGTCCAATATGAAGCTGATTCACTTTGATATACAGCAGAAACTAACACAACATTGTAAAGCAATTATACTCCAAGATGTTAAAAAAAAGAAAAAAAAGATAAAGGTTTCCTGAACTCAGGATTTCTCAGCTGTGAAGCAAACCCACTCTGTACAGCACCCATGATGTGGGTCATGCCACATCACCCCCAAGGGATTTGGAAGTAAAGGGGAGCCAATGAAAACAAAAAGATCATGCTGCTTGCTGTATTGTGAGTAATAAGTCCTTCGTCCAGTCCACAATCCAGGAGTATTGTGACTTTTGTTAGCATCCATGAAGCTGTGGCAGAGTAACCTGTATTAGCTTGCAAGCTGAATAAAGTCTTAGACCCTGTACAATCCTTAACAAGTGTTACTTCTAAGGTTAATGGTTAAATATACCAAATTCAAATTCAACAAATATGTAGTGATCACTTACAATGTGCCAGTCACTGTGATAAGTGAGCACTGGACGTCTATTATCTTATTTAACCCTCCATTGGCTCTAGGAGGAAATGAGGCATAGCCAGGTTATATAATCTACTGAAAATCATACAGTTCATGAGTAACAGCTTCAGGCTTCTAGCCCAGCCAGTCTAACTAGAGCATCCACTCTTATGACTTTCTATCCATGCAGCAACACTTTGCTGTCCCTGTTAACGATAAGGAAACTGAGATTCCGAACGGTTAGTGCTTGTTCAAAGTCACAGAATTCACTCATGTGAAGTTAGGATATCAACTCCATTATAAAACCAAAAGGCAATATTGATTATTAAGCAGAGAAGTCACCTCCAAACATTTTGCATTAAAATCATGATTCTTGCTATAAGCTTCCAATATTGTCTATTTATTTTGTAATTATTTTATTAAAAGCAAAAGAAGCACATTGTTGCAGATAAGATCAACTAAAAGATGCCAAAATTAGTGGACAAAAGTTTGAGGAGAAAAGGGGTCTATGTAATTTCAAATTATTTTCCCCAAGAAACTTATCAACTGCAAAGGGAAAAATAGTAACTTTACGGTAGAGAAACCTAGTAGATACCAAGTTATCCCAGTGATGAAGGTGGATTACCAGCAATAAGACAATGAACATCATAAACTCCTTGATATGATACACTGAGAAGGACACATTTTTTTGGTATTCTTGCCAAAATAATGTATGTCTTCTTCCAATCATGAGAAAATATCAGACATACCCAGATTGAGGGACATTCTACAAAATAGCTAACCAGTAATCCTCAAAAGTGTCAGGGTCATGAAAGCCAAGTAAAAACTATAGAACTGTTATAAACTAGAAGAGACAAAGGAGAAATAACAAGGAGACACAACGTGAGATCATGAATAGGACTTTGGAACAAACAGGGAAAAACACGTGTGTTAAAACTGGTAAAATTAGAAAAAGATCTGTAGTTTAGTTAACAATGTTAATTTCTTGTACTTGATAATTGTACTGTGGTTATTTAAGATGTTAACATTAGGGAGAGCAGGGTGAGGAATATAAGGAGATTCTTTGTATCTTTTTCATCTTCTCTAAAAGTCTAAGGTTAGTACAAAACAAAATGTTTTTAAAAACTTAATTATGTCACTTACATAAAACAATGTTTTATGAAATGTATGGTTAGGAGTGGTTAAGAGTATGTTCCCCTTATTCAAACCCCAGGTCTTCTACTTATTAACTGTATCATTTTGGACAAGTTATACTAATCATTCTATGCTCTAATTTTCTCTTCTCAAAAGTGAGTGGCATTATATGGGGAAAGAATCTTAAAAAGAATGGATCTATGTATATGTATAGCTGATTCACTTTTGCCGTACACCTGAAACTAACACAAGATTGTAAATCAACTATATTCCAATAAATTTTTTTAAAGTGAGTGTCATAATAATTCTTACTGTATAAGATTATTGTTGTGAAGATTAAATAAGGAATCCTTGATATATGCCAAAAACAGAGGTCATTCCAGAAGAAACACTCAAGAAATACTGTCTTTGTTGTTCACATGCAGTGGTTCACCTATGCCACGCACCCTTGGGTTTCACCTGTTGAAGACGGCATAATCAGAGGCTGTACTCGGCTCTTGGAAGTGAGAAGAAGGAGGGTACAAGCAGCAAAGGCGGCCTCTCCAGGGCATCCTCTGAACCAGGATGGTCAGCTAAAATGCCAACAAGCCCATGCCTGCGACACCCGTGAGTAAAGTCAATCTGGGTGGGAACGTGGTGAACTGTAGAACCTGTGCCCCATCCAAAGAGATAGCTGCACTCCTGCTGTCACCATGACAGACCCTGGCTAAATATTGCCGACTCTTCTAATTTTCAAGGAAAGCAAGATTCTTGGCTTTTTATAGGAAAAACCCCAACTTCTAAATGTTGACAAATAATTTAAAAATGTAAAACTCTCTGAGGCCAATACTACAAAGGCCTAGTCAAACTTGTTATCAATGAGCCAGGTGCTACAGGAGTCTCCCACTTGAATGGCCAAATTCTTGGCAGGTACAACCAATGGACTGGCAAGAGAGCAGGGCTTTGAGGTCAAAATACCTTGGTACACATTTGCTTCTGCCATGAAGTAGTATAACCTACGCACACATGTTTATACACACACACACACACACACACACACACACATGCACACACAGACATCACCTAGTCATATAAACTTGAGAAATTCAATTAAACACAATTTTTTGAATTTCAAGTCTCAGAACCTTTCACGTGCTCAGGTCTGTTGTGAATCCAGATTAGAAGTTTCGTTATGCCTTTTCTTTTCCAATTTCATCTGCTACTGGCATTTTTCTGAGGAGTTATTCATGGGACAAGCATTGTGTGAAAACACTTGGGGGACACAGGACTAGATGGTCTCTGATGCTCTTCCCTAACTGGCCGTGACTTTCCACCATGCTGAGCTCAGCATCAGGACCACTTTCCCTCTTTTTTCCCACAGGCCTTGGTGTGTGGTGGACTCTTGCTCAGTGCTCACAGAATTAATTGTCTTTGCAGAGGAATGTGGGGCTCACAACGCAGCCTGTACTTCAGCTTAGAAACAGAAAAGAAAGCCAGATGCCACACTAGACTGAACAAGCTTGCTGGTTCTGCCAGTTGTCTTTGATTGTTTACAAAGGAAAAGCCAAACAAAGAAGGAGGTGGGATTTATTTCAGTAAACAGCATCTTTCAAAGAGAAAGAACTCAATCTCCTCCAAGAGAGGAGGCCTCACTTCTGTTACAATCAGAAAACATTTGCAAACAACCACTTGGTTAAAGAAAACAACATGGGCAAACAAAGGAACTGTGGGTTTCCTCTGGGCATTTGGGGGGTGGGTGTGTTCTGAAAGGAGGGCAGGGAGAGATGCATTTACGTACATCCCTATGTCTCAGGATCAGAGAGTAAAAAGTTTATACACACAGTGCATTTAAGCACTAAGGGATTTTACACCCTATCTTGCCATCACCCCTCAATTGGCACATGAGGGAAAGTAGTCCCAGAGAAGTTGAGTGGCTTTCCTAAGAAATAGATTCCAGCCCTGTTCCCATCCTCTCCTACTCCCTTCGTCCTGATGTTCTCTCCCCAAAATGCTGCCCCTTAAAGCACAGGAGCATTTTAAGAAATGGTTTACAAAGCCACAACTCTAAATAAATAATACCAGCAATAGCAAAACAAACAAATATGGAAAATGGCAAAAGAGTTGGGTGTTGGTCAAGGTGAGGAATTACACTCCAAAACAACAGAGTGGCATACCCAAATCCAAAGGAAATCTAACCACGTTGCTGGGAGATATCATAAGCTACTCCAATAATAACACCCCTGCCTAACAACTAACATTTACTGGGTGCTCCCTGTGTGCCCAGCACCATCCTGAATGCTTTGTTCTCCATTTCATTCAATACTAACAGTTACTCTCTCTGCAGGAAAGGCAGCACCATCACCATTTTAACACATGGAAGAACTGAGGGTTAAGAGGTCTAAATAAGTAATGCCCAAGGTTATAACTGAGAAGTAAACATGTTAGGATTTGGACCCAGATCTGTCTGGTTCCAAAGCCCTGAGATGGTCTCCTACATCAAAAGGAATGACAGCATTGACAGATGAATGGATAAAGAAGATGTGGCACATATATACAATGGAATATTACTCGGCCATAAAAAGGAACGAAATTGGGTCAATTGTAGAGACATGGATGGACCTAGAGACTGTCATACAGAGTGAAGTAAGTCAGAAAGAGGAAAACAAATATCGTATATTAACACATATATGTGGAACCTAGAAAAATGGTACAGATGAACCTGTCTGCAGGGCAGAAATAGAGACACAGCTGTAGAGAACAAACATATGGACACCAAGCAGGGAAAGTGGTGGTGAGGGGTGGTGGTGTTGGGAGATTGGGATTGACATATATATACTAATATGTATAAAATAGATAACTAATAAGAACCTGCTGTATAAAAAATAACTAAAATTAGATTTTAAGAAAAGGAATGACGGAAAGCCACTTGTATATTATAATGTAGAAGTCAATTTTTGTACATCTAAAGAAAATGCTCATTCCTCATCTACGGTGTCCAGCACAAGTTAGTCACTGGTCCATGCTGAGGATGAACTAGTGAATCAGACCCTGCCTGGGCACTCAAGGTGGGATATGGGGAGGGTGAGGAAGACAAGATAAGAAGGATGATCTGAGTCATAGGAGAGCATTGTGGGGGCCATTATAGTCAATTAATCAGGGGGTCCCGGAAGGAAACTTAGAATTGATGGCATTTGAGGTGGTCTGTGAAAGAGGAAAAGGGTCCTCAAAGGGAAGGCAGAAAGAAAATACCATTCTAGACACAACCAAAAGATTGGAGAGCAAAGGGGGTGTGTTGGGGAAAAGCATCTACTGGATCATGGCTGGGGCATGAGTGTGTCAAGAGGTACAGGGAGATGAATTCAAAAAGCCTGGGTATCTTGAACTTCAGCCTAAGCAGTTTGAGCTTCATGTTGTAGGCAGTGAGGGTGGGATGGAATAGGTTCAGTTCATGTGACCATAAAATGACCCAAATGCAACAGGAATTAGCCTGTGGGGAACACAGGTTAATGGCGGACGATCTTTTCTAGTCAGATGTTGGATTTGCAGCTCTGCTACCCACTAGCTATGTGACCTTCCATAAGCTCCTCACCTCTCTGAGCCTCAACTTCCTCATTTGTAAACTAGGAATAGTGAGAATATCTAGCTCACAAGATTGCTGTGAGGGTTAAAGAAAGATCCACTCAAAGGGCTTCTGAAAGTGCCTTACACATGTGAGCTATTATTCACATGGCGGGTCCTGATTTACATAATGTTTGGTTTGTCAGTGGTTTGGGATAATCAATGCCAACATCTTTTTTTTTTCAAAACTTGCCCCCTGGCTATTATACACAGAGATCCTGCGATGTAGTAGAAAGGACCACTAGTTTTAGAGATAGGCAGGCTCAGTTTCTGATTCTGACTCCCCAAGTTGCTGGCGGAGCATAAATTGGATGACTTTAGGCCAATTATGACCCCTCTCTGAGATCTGGGTTCTCTTTCAGCACAATGAGTAGCACAGAGCTGATTATCAACAGATATTGGTGCCCTTCTCTTCCTTTTTAAGCCTGGTATTGCCTATGATTCTAGTATGTCACTTAACTTCTCTGGGCCTCAGTTTTCTCCTTAGGAAAATGGGAATAATAATCTGCACGGGGTGCTTTATGGGATTATTCTGAAGATCAAATAGCAGATGGGATAACATGGACCAATGCTTTGTAAACTGAATCTCTTTGCAAACAGGTAGGATCATCATTATAAATTCAGCCAATATTCAAATAGTTTCACTGACATTTTGAAACCATGAGGCAAAATGGAGTCCATATTTGGAGTGGCCACATGAGCTCCAGGGAAGAATAAAAATGAAACTTTCATCTCCTGGCCCAATAATAGAGAAAAACGGTTTACCTTTATGAGCCTCTGAAAACAGGGCTAAATGCTCTAAAAGGAGGCCAGTGAAATCTACACCGTTCTGTTTCCTGCCACCCATCAATTTCACTTCTTTCTCCTCCTCTCCCAAATAATAGCCACGCCCACCCTTCTAATCATGGTGAAGTCTTACATCTGTGAAGATCATAAAATGCACAACACACATTGGAAGAAATCACCCTAAGACACACAGAGACACACATAAAACATGCACAGATACATATGCACAGGGCACATCAGCACACCCCTTCATAACAGTGTCTTTAAGAAAGAAATAACCAGTTTGGAAGAGTTGATTTGATGGAGTCACTGAGCAACACTGGTGACATGGCCATGCATTTCTTGAATCGTTTCCACATGCTCTGGGCACCAAGACACACAGGCTTAGGCTAGAACCAGCCTTGAATGGACATTAAGAACCTAAATGCCCTTTAACTAAACAAATATCAAAGCATTGGTTCCAAGGGTCTACAAGAGTTACTGACCAGAGGGGACTTCCCTTGGGTTTCTTTTTCTGTTATTGGGAAATGGAACTATCACTCACCAGATCATCCATGCATCTGATTTGGAAATATTATATTTTAGTTTTTACTTTTGCTCCTTTGGGAAAAAAATATGAAAGAGAAAAGACTGGGCTATGGTGGTAAAAATAAAACCCACTGGACTCGAAGTGAAACTACCAGAATTTAAGTACTTATTGTTTTCCATATAAGCTATGCCATGCTGTGTGAGTCACTGCTCACCTGAAATATGGGGTAATGATGCTTACCTCCCAGGATTGTTGGGAAGCTCAATAGAAGTATTCCAGAAATAAAAGAGCCTTTTATATTTTTAGTGTTGAATAAACATGAGTTGTTATCATTCTAAAGGGCAATGAATTAGTCAGGGGACATAGGACCTGAATTCTGCATCTGCCGCTAAGTAGATGGGTTGACCTTCATGAATGATTTACCTCTTGGAGATTCATTTTCCTCACATCATTCAAGAAATATTCACAAAACCTCTCTTATGAGGCAGGTACTGTGAATCATTCTGTAAAGTGTTAGTCAAACATAGTGGATAAACACTATGTTATTGACTTAGTTACTACAGTACTTGTTAATTATGTGAATTATACAACTTTATCCTTTCAGTGTGGTATCTTCCCCTACGATCTATATTTCTAGGTTATCTAATCTGAATTTTTAATCTTCTATTCTAATTTATATTTCCCAGTTTCTGAATATTAAATAACTTAAATTTCTACTTGACTATTTTAGTACAGCAATATTGAGTAAACTGCTGCTAATACGTTATAGGATGAAATGTGATCATGATATATAAAAACACAGATAAGAGTGGAGGAAAATCCTCCAGGATTAAAATTCACTAGATTTGCCTGCATTCATTCCAAGTCATTCTCTGGTTACCCAACCTCAAACCTATCCTAATGTGAGGGTTAAAATAGAGATACTTGCTTTTATAAGATTAAATAATGCCAAAAAAACAGGGAAGATACATGCTAGGAAGGTTGCTTTAATTCATACATATTATAAAGAACAATATCAGCAGTTTTTCTGATAATTAGTTTTGAAGGAAGAAAAAGCATTGAAATCAAAGAGTGCCCTTTGAACACTGTGGAATGGGTGGTAACTCCCACTGGGAAAGGGCTTGGGGGGAGAAGGGGAAAGAGGGCGGCTTGACTGGCCAAAGGCACTACTTTTATGGAACACCTACTATGCTAAGTGTCTTACAGCTGCTGACAAATTAAATCCTCACATGCCTGTAAGGGAGACAACACCATCCCTCTTCACAATTGCCCAAGTCCACATGGCTATGGAATTCAGATTTTTCTGACCAAATTTGCACCATCTTTCCACTCCACGGTGCTGATTCCCTTTGTAACTTTGTTGAGTATTAACACATCCCTGGCAACAGCCCCTTCTGCTGTCCTAGGATGCTCCTGAAATGCAGATGAGTTTAATGGGGACACAGTACACCCAACCCACATTCTCTTTCCTTCCCGTCTGACTCCTGGTCCATACCTATTTCACACCAGCCACATACAGGACAGAGCAGACTTAGTAAAGAAACAGCCTGAGTCTCTCTATGCTCCATCCAGGTGAGGAGGAGAAAGCTTCTAGTTGTTCTTAGGAGGAACTGTCTTTCATTTTAGATGCTTGTATTATGTGGGACAACTCAGGCTGATATAATAGAAGGAGAACACAATTGGGTCATAAAGATATTAGTTGAAACCCAGACTCTATAGCAGCACTTTCTATAATGATGGAAATATTCTACATCTGTGCTGTCTAATATGGTAGCCACTAGCCACGTGCAGCAATAGAGCTAGTGCAGTTGAGCAACTCAGTTTTTAATTTTATTTAGAATTAACTCATTTAAATTTAGATGACCACACGTAGCTAGTGGCTGCTGAGTTGACAGCACAGCTCTCTTGCTGCCTAACTGTGTGACCTTGAACAAGTCACTTCATTTCTCTGAGCCTGAGATCACTCATCTGTTCATGATCCTGCCACCTCGCAACTTCATTGGACTGACAAGGTGAGAAAAGAACCATGTGAGCGCCTAGCACAAAACCTTGCACTTAACAAGTACTCAAGAGACTTTAGTTGAATCTGAAAATATGAATCTCATAGCAGTCCAAGAGAAATGCATGTTAAAAGTCTAAGCCTGGATTTTTCTCCAGAATTGATTCCTTATGATTGCTTTATTCATCCAAACGTCATTCGCCTGCCAAGAATGACCTCTAAGAAAATAAGGGCTGAAGACAGCCACACTAGTTATAGGACTGTGGGTATCATCCCTACTTCTGACTGCCCTGCTTCCCCCTGGAGTTCTAACATGTCATTTTCTCCAGGTGGTGTTGATGGGAGGAGCTAAAAGCAGGGGGAAGTGCTATGCATCTAATGTAGCCACACATCATAGAGAGTTTTTGCCAAAAACTTCTCTCCTCCTCCACTTTTTAAACGCATTGCTTTCAGGAAAATTTGCGCATCTGGTTCTGATTCATTTGCACTTAACTCATCAGAGGGCGATGTTGTAATACCAGACTGACTGTGAAAAGTTACAATTCACATATCCCGCAGCCACTTTCCTTAGAAACAGGAGAATGGGTTTGGCCAGTAGATGGGACAGAGGGCACGAGGTGGCAGTTCCAGCTCTGCTACAAACTCTCTGTATATGAGTACATCCTTCATTTCTGGGGTCTGGGCATCCCCTCCTGGGAAATGAGGGTTTCAACTGAGTGGCAGCTCAATGATGCACTGATAGTTCTCTAGTGTGGAAAAGCCGTGTAGTTTTACAAAGAGCACTGTTTTCACTAAGAACTTACACAAAATTGGACAGTTTGATGAAAGAAGTCTAGAATATATTTTGTAATGACCCCCCCAAAAAAAAGAAATATGGTCATCGGAAATTTAGAAAAATCAAACAATCTGAGATTGGCCTTGCTCTTTAACTGATAAAATCACTAGATTACTAAACAAGGTCTGATATTTGAATAGCTCTACATTGAATAAAGTCTTCTGGGATGATCTGATGGATGAAAGATAGCAATAAGGACTGGATGGTAGTATGGTTTAAATGGCAAATCCTGGAATTAAATGTAGGTTAGCTTGAAACCAGAAACCTGCTCCCTTTGCACTAAACTATGCTCTTAGACATCTGCTGAACACAGCATATTCAGGACTTGCTAGGCCTGCCTGGTGGACTGAATACCTCATCGGTTCCTTTATTTCTTTATTTTTTTATTCATTAATTCATTTAATCATTTCTTCATCCGTTACATATTCTCTCAACACTTCCTAAGTGCCAGACCATGAGCTTAGTGCTAAGATAACACAGATGAACAAATAAGATGAGGCTTACAGTCTAGTGAAGAAGATGAAATTTCAGTGGAAATTTCTCACCAACAATCAACACCCAGTCTGACTTTCCTGATTATTTTTCTCTCTTCTCTCTCTCTCTTTAAAGTCATTTGTAGTGCCTTTTCCTCCTCCCAACTTACCCAGTATTACGATAATGACTTCAAACACCAAGCATTGCTATTCAGGGCACTGTGAAAATGTGTTTTTCTCATCAGTCCTGATGAAATAGTTTCCACTGTCTGTTTCCCTTGCAGATAGCAATCAAAGTCCAGGCACAACAATAAAAGAAAAGTCTAAACTCTTGTCTGATACAGAATCTAAAAGTTGTCCTTGGAAAGGGACACCCAAGGAAATTTAATCACAAATGCTCTTCACTTGGCCCAACCCATTGCTGTTAAATACAGAATATTTGGAATTATTTGTTTCTGGGAGCTGATATTCCTGTTCTTCCCCCTTAGCCTTCCCAGAAGGCCAAAATAAGAGGCCTTTGAGGAATGTTATTCCCTTAAGACCTCTGCTGGGATCTCCAGGGTCTCATACTAGGCTGTAAATCTCACTGTCATCTTTTTACTACCTCCTCTGGCTATAGACCCCTTTATACTGCACCATTCTCTGAGCATTTCAGTTTCTCAAATTGGTTGATTTTACATCACCAAGGTCAATGCCTATCACTTACTATCCACACCAGGCCCTATAACTTACTAGTTACATGACCTTGGACAACTATTCACCTCCTGGTCTCAGTGATAAAACAGGAGTATGCACCTGTGTCTCACAGGATAATTTTGAGGTTAAATCATGTAATATAGCAACACTACAAGGCAATTGATCCTGAACTGGTTGGAGGATTATAGAGTCTCCTCCTCCCTGTCAATCTCTCTTTTCTCTGAATTTTGTAACACTGGTAGCATGCAAACGTAGAACTCACAGCCAGAATGGACTTGGAGATATTCGTCTGAATATTCCACTTCAAATGCTTAGTACACACACATACACACAACACAGACAACACAAACATACACCATACTACACATACAAACCACAAACACACACACACATCCTAAGCTGGGCATTTGGACATTTGCCATTTCAAATTCCAAGGATGGCGTGTCTTCACTGCCCTTGTCTTCTCTTGTGATTTGGCCTTTGTAACTAGGAAAACAGCCCTGGTTCTCAGTCCAAAGATGTTATGAGGAAATGCTGTGGGAAACATAAGGAAAAGGGATGTGCTGTTTTTCTAAAGCCTTTTGTTCTTTGGTGATTTTAGACCTTATTTCCATGCCCACTGGTGATGGTCATTAATAAGTAACTAAAAAGTAATGTATGTACAGAACATTCACCCTCTATCAGGCACCATGCTGGTGTATTACTTACAGGATGCATTTAACCCTTACAACACCCCTATACAGCTACAGCTATGAAGCAATCTGGTTGCAGAGGGAGCTGCCATCCCCAATATTCTCTACTGCCAGGGTTCTACCCAGGAGTCAGACTCCCCACTACAATTTTGATCACTAGCAATTAGAAGAGCAATTGTATATCAAGCTGGGAGTGACCAATGATTAACCAGCCAAAGGGCACCAGGTGTCAGTCTTACTGACATAAATGATCCATAAAAAGTAACAAGTGGGCATCCATGAATGAGGAGGTATGAAGGTCTTTGCCATTTCATCATCCTGCTAATGCTTGGTATCTCTCAGAAGCTCACAGTCATTCCAGAGCCCTTGTGATGCCTGGCACTCTTGCCTCCAGACTATAGTCAGTAAATATATATTTTTTTCCTCAAAATGCAAAGCAATTTCTGTAAAGACCAAGCCAGATGTTCTTTGCTAACCTATCACTGGCCATTGGGTTGACAGAAAGTTGTGGGCTTTTGCTGGAAAAGGGCAGCGCTAACAATCCACCCATGTTATCATATACGACTAGGGTAGGACATGGCCATCCCAGCCCCAGTGATTTACAGAGGCATTGAGTTCCAATAAGCCAAGCAAATGGAATTCCAGTGATATCATTTAGGGAGAAGGCTGTCTTTTTTGGTACAACTTAGCCATGTAGATAATATCAAAAACTACTCTTACCCCTTTAAATAACATATACGGAGCACATGTATCCATATCATATATGGAACTTCTGAAGTTCCAAGACAGTGTAAGACTGGCTCCTGTCAGGGTTAACATTTCCTATTACTTGTTCCATCTCAATGCTGGGTCAGATACCCTATGATCAACTTCCTCCCTTCCATTCACGTGGTTTCCAAACTGCTTTCTTGTTCATTGGTCATTCACAATGACCTTGAAGGGTTATCATTTGTATTTCTCAGATGTGGAAACTATGCATCAGGTGGGATAAGTAACTTACCAAACAGCCCACAGCCCACAGTGGCAGAGATAGAATGATGCAATTGTTTAGTGTTCTCACCACTGCTTCCAGCCAGCCCAGATTTCTATCTGCAAGTTGGTACCAACAAACATTCTGGGGGATGACCTAGGCTATCTGATCTGGGTGAGTGGAAGAAGCAAGGGGGTCCCCCTTAGACATCGCTAGACTCCATTTCTTTCCACATGCTGATCACAACTAGTCTTTGACTCCAATTCATCTTTAAGTCTCAGCTCAATGCTACTTTCTCAAGGTGGCCTGTCCTGACACCACTATCTAACTTAGGGTTTCCACTGTTATATGTTCCCACAGCATCTTGTTCTTCCTATTTAGTGATATTCTTCGTACTCATAATAGCTTTTTCAATTGCTATTTTCTTTATTAAGCTATAAGTTAATAAGCTTATTAACTGAAACAGGGGCCATATTTAGCTAGCATAATTCCTAATACCTATTAGGCACTCAATACATGTATAGAATGAAAGAACAAAATATTTCCTCTCATGGAGAAGTCTGGACAGGGCCAGAGAGTGTCAACCCATCAGTCAGAAGGAGACTTACCAGAAGTAGCCAGAGAGAAGTACGAAAACATGGCCAAGACCTCAGCAGCTGGTCAAATGATGTAAACCATTTGTTGTCAGGTCTAAACTGGGGCTAGGAGCCAGGAATAGGACCACAGCGGAGGGGAGAAGACCCAGAGCCTTTGTTTCCAACAGGGTAGTTACTCAAATGCCCCTCTAGGAACCAGAGGACCAGCATCCCAACAATACGACCAGGAAAATAAAGTTTACAGCTCTCTTCAGGGCTGTTTAGTTAAAACAGATGGCTCTGTACCGCAACAGATGCTTTCCTTCCTCTTATATGGCCAACCATTTCAAATAGTAGGTGATGGGGAGCTACAGATAGATGCACTGGTAGAATATCATGGCAAAAGGTGTGTTTAAGGAAGATTATTGTTAGGATAGAGAAAAGCCACACAAGAATCAGGAAGACCAGGGACTTCCCTGGCAGTCCAGTGGTTAAGACCTGTGCTTCCACTGCAGGGGGCACGGGCTTGATTTCTGGCCAGGAAATTAAGATCCTGCACACCATGCAGCATGGCCAAAAAAATAGAAGTGCATTATTAAAAAAAAAAAAAAAATCAGGAAGACCAGCTAAGATGCTAACAGACAAGAAAGAAGCAATGAGAAAATGAATTCAACAGGGACAATTGGAACAGAATGAAAAGAGTTGAAGTATATTTCAAAGGTACATTCTGTCGAGCTGGGTAATTGATAGGGTATGTAATAGGATCCCCTTTGGATTTGCTTTCTGTTTACTAAGTACTTTTATATCCTTTACCTCATTTAAGCCTCATAAGTCTGTGTGTTGGATAGATAAGGAAACAGGCTTGAGAACTGACCTGCCCACATTACACAGCTCAGAGAAGTTGGCCTGGGGCTGGAGTCCAGTCTCCTGACCACCATCTCTGAGCCTCCAGACAGCATCAGGCCATTGTGTATCCCAGAGTTTGGGTTACAGAAATGAGCTCACCTCACTCCTCAAGGATTAAGCAGTCTTTGATCTAGTTTGTGCATTCATGTTTATGTAAATGCACATTTATAGGCCTGCATTTCCCAGAAGAGAGGTGGGAGGATTCCCATCAGCTCTGGGAGTGTGATAACAGCCTCAGCAGCTGCTGCACCAAAGACCCCAGTGCCTCACGACAGGCTCCACTCCCTGTGAGTCAGGCCTGTTCTTCGTCTTTACTGTTTTTCCTGATTACTAAAGAAATTCCAGGGTCATTGTAAAATATCCAAAGAAGAAATTTTAAAAAGATAAAATACTATATACTCTGCTACAACTTACTTTTTTATTTGATAACGTAATACAAAACACTCACTGACATTTATGGATCCTCTGTTAGTTGCCAGGAACTGGATGAGTCACTTTAAATGAGCATCTCATTTAATCCTCGAAACAGTCTCCAACAAGTGCTATTATTACCGCTCTTCTACAGATGAGGAAACCAAGGCTCCCATGGAGTCATGTACCCAAGTTCACAGAGATGGTGAATGGCAGAGACAGCATTCTGGGCAGGTCCTATGATCCAGAGTGCACACACCTAACTGCTGCTGTGTATCCAGGATATCTTTCCAAGTCAGACATATTCAATCATATCTGTTTCTTGAAGAAAAGGTTGTTGTCTTCTTCTAGTCCCCAGAATGTTTCTTGGGTTTAGTTAACTAGAGTAAAGGGGCCAATCCATAATTCATTTTCTTTTCTTTTCTTTTTTTTTTTTTTAGGTTTTAAAAATACATTTCTTTTTTTTTTAATTGAAGTATAGTTGATTTACCATGTTGTGTTTCTTTCTGTGTACAGCAATTGATTCAGTTATACATACATATGTATCTATTTTTTCAGATTATTTTCCCTTATAGATTATTACAAAATATTGAGTATAGTTCCCTGTGCTATAGTAGGTCCTTGTTGGTTATCTATTTTATATATAGTAGTTTTTTTTAAAAAAAAGAAGCAGTCACATTCTTCAGCTAAACTTAAATAGGTTTTCTCGTATCTACTTGCTGAGTCAGAAATCCTCATAGTTATGTCCCCTTACCAGTGATAAACAAATTACGTGGCTAAAACAAGAAGCTCAAATCTTGGGTTAGGTCCTGGCTACACTATTAGTTTACTGAGTAATCAGGAGCAATACCCTCTCTGTCTGCATCTCAGTTTCCTCAACCTTATGAGGAGAAGTTTGGGTGGTCTCTGAGGACCCTTCCAGTTCTGACCCATCACATGTTGTCTCTTGTGACTTTCTGGAATGTGGATGGGCTTATTTTATAAGATCCTTTATTTAAAACAAAATTTAAACATTCATAGTAACATTCAGAATAGTAGAATGGCCAGGGAAAGGAGATAATTGGTGTATTGGTTTTCGAAGGTTATTGTAACAAATAAGTACAAACAGTGGCCAGAAATAATAGAAATTTATTGTCTTAGTTCTGGAGACTTTGAAATCAGGGTTTTGACAGGGTTTTATTAGCTCCAGACTCACTAGAGGAGAATCCACTCCTTGCTCTTTTCAGCTTCTGCCTCTTGGCTTACACTACATCCTTTCAATCTGTTTCCAGTCTCTGTGGTCATGTTGCCTTCTCCTCTTCTTCTGTGTCAAATCTCCCTTTGCCTCTCTCTCATAACGTTTGTGTTTGTATCTAGGGCCCACCCAGATAACCCAAGATATCCCCATCTCTAGATCCTTAACTTAATCACATTTGTAACAACCCTTTTCCAAAGAAGGTCACATTTACAGGTTCCAGGGATTAGGAGCTGATATCTTGGGAAGCTGCTGTTCGGTCTATTACACAGAAGCACTGAAAACCCCATTTCAACTGCTCCATGATGACACTCAAGGTGATCTCTCAAAGACATCATCATGAACAACAAAGGCCAAGCAGACATAAATACAAACATGCTGTGGGTATTTGATAGGGGAGAGGAAGGAAAGCAGAAGGAAAAGGTCAAGAGAGGTTGATTGCAATGGAATTGTTGTGTAATGGAGAAAGTGCTTGCTACCTGAAACAACACACAAGTGCATCACACTGACTGGCTGAAGGGTTCCACCTCTACAAACCAGGGCAAGACTACCACGGAGCCCTAGATTGCCCAACCAATGAGTAGTTTTATGACACTAACCGTTTGTTGTAAAATCAAACAACTTCTTGGTGCCAGAATTCTTCTCCTCTGACCCATTCAATTCCCTACAATACATTTAATTATTTTCTTTAAGGAAAAAACAAACCACACTTTTCATTCCCAATAATACTACACATATGCTCCTTAAACTGGCATAGGATTTACCAGCTCATCTTTTCTCTGGAGAGTTCACTAACTTCAGGAAATGTTCTTAAAAATAAATGCCCAAGCAATATTTTAGTAAACCTAAAGAAGTCTAAATTCTTGGAAATTTGGATTCAAGACGGGATTCTACCAGGTACAAAGTGGGTGCCTTTGGGTAAGTTATGCCGTACTCAACCATTCAACCACTGAAAAGTTGACCCCTCCCAGCCACCTGCTCTCTCCCTTGGTTTAGAATAATCTTGAAAAATGTCTTATATCCACTTCTAAACTCTGAGTTCCCTGATGACAGGGAAAATGTCTTGAAGAAAATAATGGCTGATTTACTGAGCCTCACGTTCCATCCAGCACTCAGTAATGTCTCTATGAATCATGAAAATGATTCCCGTTTTAAAATGAGGAAATGTAATGCTTAGAGAGGTTAGTTGACTATTCGAGATGGTACAACTAAAGAAAGAGGAAGTCAGGATTCACACCCTAAGTCTAAACTTCATACTCTTTCCCCCAGATCACGCTTCCTCCCTTATCTCTAGCACCTAGTGCAGTACCCAGAACATGGGACACTCTGGAGGAAATAGTTGATGGGTATGAATGAATTAAAAAGTGGAAAATGGAAGCAAGGACTTGTTTACACTATTCATGAGCTATGCTGCCTCTGCAATGTTGGAAATCACAGGTGTATGTGTGAGAGAGGGCAAGCAGAGGCAGACAGAGAGAGCAGTGATATACAAAATAAAGCCTTACAAATTACAACTTTCTACACTGTCTAAAGCAATTTTCACAGGATTGCTGCATTTGATTCTCACAAAATACCTGGGAGGTACGAAATGTCAGGAAGTGGATTCTCACTTCTAGTAACAGAAATGCAATCTGAGGTGTTACCTAACTACAATTCCTAAGTGGTAGGGACAGGATTCAAAGCCAGGTCATAGGACTTCTTGTCCAGTACTTTTCCCACTGGGCAGCACTGCTCCCTCTCGCCATGGACTCTCCTCTCTGGCCACAAATCCCTTACCTATAGCTTACTCGCAGGATCTGGGGCCAGCAGCCTCCTGCTGCCATAAGTAAACACACAAACACACACACACACACACACACACGCAGATTTCCTTTTGCTATATTTACAATGCCCTAGGGGTGAAGAAACAAGGATGGGAAGCCTGGGGAAGGTATAGAGAATCTGTAGAGGGTACAGGAACCAGACTAATGATATTGTCATCACAGCTTTCCCAGAAGTTCTTGAGATTTTTTTCTAATAGCTATTATAAATATACTGTAATGTGTATATATTTCTAGGTGTGACTCATGGCCATGACTTAAGAAAAGTCACAGATCATCCAATACAGTCATTGTGTCCTTAAAAAGCTTCAAAGTCAGACCTAGGTGAACATCCAGCTCACCCACCCTCTTGCTGTGGGACAGTGAACCAATTTCTCTCATTTTATCTGTAAAAAAGAACTACAGAGTGATTTTATGTATAAAAGTGATCATCAGTATAACATGCCTAACAGTATTCAAGCAAATAATTATTATTCAACTTATTCAGTTAACCATTAAATTCTTATATAAAATGGTTATATTTACATATCAATTCTTTGAAAATGTAACAACTCCACTTCATTAGTCCAATAACTCTGGTAGGTCACAAGTTATAAGTTAATTAGATGTAGCTTGTAAGTTCCTCTAGACTATAACCTCCATGAGGATGGGAATGGTTTTTTATTTAACATTCTATTCTCAATGTAATATACAGTGTCTGGTACATATTAAGCAGTCAGTCAATGAGTGGTAGAGAAGGTTGAAAATAAACAACGCATTGGACTGAGTAAAAATATCAATATAGGCAACTACAACTTTTACTCATATGTATGTAAAAGGGGTTTCAAAAGAAGCTCCTTGAATGTATATTCTAATTGAAATTCATCTTTTGCTTCAGTTGTAGAAGACTTTAAAATAATGTTGCTTTTGCTTAACACCAAGAAATCAAACTTATGATTTTGTGTAACAAATTTATAATTCCTAAATTATCATGTACTATATCAGATATGTGGTGGGCATTTGTAGTTTTGCTTACTTATTTTCTTTTCCCTTATCATCTGGAGAGGTCAGCCCAATTTTCTTTTGGGAACCTCCTTACTCCAGTCTTAGTCCATTCAGAGAGGGCCAATCCCCACTTCTGGATCCAAGGGTGAGAGTATGACTCATCAACCAATGAGAATACAACAGCACCCTGTACACTGTGACTGGCCCAGATAAGAGCATTAATGGGCAATCCTTGAATTTGAGTTAGATTATTGGAACAGCATCTCTGTCTTCCAACTGATATTGTCAAACTGGTAAAATATATGCCTGAGGACCTGAAAATGTTATCTTGTTGCCAAAAGAATTTGCTTGAGAATGAAGCTAGCCAGAGGAAAGCAGGTCAAGATAAGGAATGAGGCAAGTTGCTAAAGATAATCTGGGTCCAGCCATGTCAGGTAAGCGAGCTAATTAATTTCCCTCTTTGTTTCTTTAAGTCAGTTTCAATGTGTTTCTTTCTTAAACAACCAAAAAAGTAATTCTGATACACATTATCAAATCAAAATCAACAATGGTTTAAGAAAAATTGATAGGGAAAATAATATAAAATTGGGACAAGTCTATCCATTAATTAATTTTGCTGTGTAAGATAAGAGCACAATCATTTGCTTTTCAAGAGCAACTAACATTCAACCATATGATCATCTCAATAGATGCAGAAAAAACAGTTGACTAAATTCGATATCCATTTATAATAAAAAATTCTCAATAGAGTGGGTATAGAGGGAACATACCTCAATATAATAAAGGCCATATATGACTAAGCTACAGCCAACATCATACTCAATGGTGAAAAGTTAAAAGCTTTTCCTCTAAGATCAGGAACAAGACAAGGATGCCCACTCTTACCACTTCTATTCAACATGGTATTGAATGCCCAAGCCTTAGCGATAAGGCAAGAAAAAGAAATAAAAGGCATCCAAATTAGAAAGAAAGTAGTAAAACTGTCACTATTTGAAGATTGCATATTATATATAGAAAACCCTAAAGACTCCATCAAAAAACTATTAGAACTAATAAATGAATTCAGTGAAGTTATAGGAAACAAAATTAATATAAGAAATATATTACATTTCTATACACTAATAATGAACTATCAGAAAGAAATTAAGAAAGCAATCCCATTTACAATTGCATCAAAAAGAATAAAATACCTAGGAAGAAATCTAACCAAGGAGGTGAAAGACCTGTACTCTGAAAAGTATAACATTGATGAAATAAATTGAGGACAACATAAATAAATGGAAAGACGTACTGTGCTCATGGATTGGAAGAATTAGTGTTGTTAAAATGTCCTTACTATCCAAAACAATACAGATTCAGTGTAATCTCTATCAAAATACCCATGGCATTTTTCACAGAAATAGAACAAAGAAACTTAAAATTTGTATGGAACCACAAAAAAACCCTGAATAGCCAAAGCAATCTTGAATAAGAAGAACAAAGCTGAGGGTATCACACTCCTTGATTTAGAACTATACTACAAAGCTATGGTGATCAAAATGTAGGAGATTAGCACAGACTCACAAATGAATGAAACAGAACAGAGAACTCAGAAATAAACCCACACTTATACAGCCAACTAATCTATGACAATGGAGGCAAGAATATACAATAGAGAAAAAAAACATTTTCAATAAATGATGTAGGGAAAACTGGACAGATACTTGCAAAAGAATGAAGCTCAACCAGTTTCTTATGCCATATACAAAAGAAACTCGAAATGAATTATAGATTTAAATGTAAGATCTGAAACCATAAAACTTCTAGAAGAAAACATAGGCAATACACTCTTTGACACCAGTTTTAGCAATACTTTTTCGATACCTCTCCTCAGGCAAGGGCAACAAAAACAAAAATAAACAAATGGGACTACATCAAACTAAAAAGCTTTTACATACCAAAGGAAACCATCAACAAAATAAAAAGGCAACCTACTGAATAAGAGAAGATATTTTCTAATAATAAGTCTAACAAGGGGTTAATATCCAAAATATATAAAGAACTCATATAACTCAATATCAGTAAAAAGCAAACAACCCAATTAAAAAGTGAGTAGAAGACCTGAATAGAATTTTCTCTTAAAAAAAGATATACAGATGGCCAATAGGAACAGGAAAGAAATGCTAAACATCACTAATCATCATGGAAATTCAACTCAAAACCACAATGAGATATCACCTCACAGCTGTCAGAATGGCTATTATCCAAAAGACAAGAAATAACAAGTGTTGGCAAGGATGTGGAAAAAGGGAACACTTGTGTACTGTTGGTGAGAATGTAAATTTGTACAACCACTATGGAAAACAGTATTAAGACTCCTCAAAAAGATAAAAATGAACTATAATATAATCCAACAATTTCACTTCTGAGTATTTATTCAAAGAAAATTAAAACACTATTTTGAAAAAATGTATGCACCTCAGTGTTCATTGTAGCATTATTTATAATAGCCAAGATGTGGAAGCAACCTAAATATCCATTGATAGATGAAAGGATAAAGAAGATACACACACACACACACACACACACACACACACACACAGAATGGAATATTACTCAGCCATAAAAAGAATGAAATCTTGCCATTTGCAACAACAATGATAGACCTAGAGGGTAACATGCTAAGTGAAATAAGTCAGACAAAGAAAGACAAATATCATATGATTTCACTTATACATGAAATGTAAAAAACAAAACAAACAAATACAAAACAGAAACAGACTCATAGACATAGAGAACAAATTGGTGGTTGCCAGAGCGGAGGGGAATGAGGATCAGTGAAATAGTGGAAGGGGATTAAGAAGTACAAATTTCTGGTTAAAAAGTAAATAAATTACAGGGATGTATGTACAACATAGGGAATATAGTTAATAGTATTGTAATAATTTTGTATGGTGACAGATGGTAATTAGACTTATTGTGGTGATCATTTCATAATGTATATAAATATCAAAACACCATGTTGTACTTGAAAATAATATAAGATTGTAAGTCAATTATACTTTGATTAAAAAAAAAAGAACATCTAACATTGATTGCATTAATTGAGGACAGTCAATATTTATGAACACTGGGCAAGGTTCTCACACAAACATGCACAGGGCTAGCAATGACTTTGAGGGTAGACACAATGAAAAAATGCCAATGCATGAGGATGGATGGGTTTTCCTTCAAAGGGCCATTAAGTTGGCTCTCTCTTATTTCTGGCATGAAGCATGCAAGTGTCTCTGAATGCCTTTATTAAAAAGTGAATTAAAGGTCAGAAGTGAATTTCCCTTAGTCCTTAATTTCCTGTGTGTATGCCAAGGGCAGGAAGGGGAGGGGGTGTTGGGGGAAGGGCACAATTTGTTAAACACCAGATGAGGATCCGTGGCTGGGAGAGCTGTACCACAGGACTTGGCCAGCTGGGCCTGGAGGCTGAAGTTGTGGAAAATGGTTCCACATTCCTGTGGTGGAATGTTTCATATTGTCAAGGATGATAGTTGAAGGAGTGATTAAAAAGGGGGAAAAAATCAGGGCTTGTCATTTAAGCATATGAGGTGTAACAGTGAGAAACAGCTGCTCAGCTTTCACTACATGTAGGCAATTGAGGACATAGAAAAATTCCAATATCACTTTCCACTTTTTGGTTTGATTCTATTATTATATGTCTTTGAAACAGTCCCCTGACACTGAGCTTTCTTCTAAGTGCTAGGTTATCACAAGGAGTCAAGCTGATTTGGGATTGAACAAAGGCTCTGCCATTGGCTTTCTGAATACTACACAGTAAATCACCAATTCTCTGGGCCTCACTTTAAAGTCAGAATACCAAACTCTCCCTCTAGGATGGTGTGAGAACTGTGTGATGATGCACACAAAAGTACCTTAATAAAGCCTGTGCATGTAGGAATACAACAAATAGTTTTCCTTCCCTCCCTTCTCTGGTTCACATCATTCAGCAAACATATTAAGGCACAAGATGGTGGAATGGAGCAGACTCATGATTGGAGTCAGACAGCTGGAATTTGTATCTTACATCTGCTATTTACCAGCCATGAGACTTTGACTTTTTCTTTTTTAAGGTTCAGGGTTTTTTTAATCTTTAAAATGAGCATAATCACTATTGTCTCTTCTACTTCACAACATTGTTAAAAGGATAAAAGGAATCAATAAATTTTAAAATACTTTGTAAAAGGACATGTGTCAGATATATGTGTGTGTGCATACATATATACACACACGGATGTATAGTTATATATCTATCAAATTTTACATGATATAAAAGACATACTAAAAAATTCACAAACGTTAAAAATATATCGAGCTTCATGATGTTGGATTTGGCAATGGGTTCTCAGATATGATACCAAAAGCATGAGTGACAAAAGAAACAATAAATAAATTGGACATTATCAAAATTAAAACCATTTGTATATCAAAGGATATTATCAAGAAAGTGAATAGACAAACCACAGAATGGGAGAAAATATTTGCAAATCATGTATCTGATAAGAGTCTAGTATCAAGAATTTTTGAAAACTTCCATGACTTAACGACAAAGAGACAAAAAAAATTTTTTAAGGGTGCCAAAGATTTGAATGGATACTTCATCAAAGAAGACATACAAATGGACAACAAACACATGAAAAGATACTCAACACCATTAGCCACTAGAAAAATGCAAATTAAAACCACAAGGAAGTATCACTTTACACCCACTAGGATGGCTATAAAAAAAAAAAGAAAACAATAACAGTGGAAGATAACAAGTGTTGGAAAAAATGTGGAGAAATTGGAACCCTTGTATATTGTTGTTGGGAATGTAAAATGGTTAAGTGGAAAATGATGTAGCATTCCCTCAAAGAGTTAAACAGAAAATTACCATTTGACCCCTCTTATCATCTATACCCAAAGGAATTAAAAACAGGTATACAAGCAAGTACAGGTACACGTATGCTCATAGCAGTATTACCCACAATAGCCAAAAGATGGAAACCGTTCAAATGTCCATCTATGGATGAAAGGATAAACAAATTGTAGTACATACCTGCAAATGGAATATTATTCAGGTATAAAAAGGAAAGAATTACTGATACATACTACAATATGAATGAACCTTGAAAACACAATGCTACATGAAAACATCCAGGCACAGAACATCACATATTGTATTATTCCATTCATGTGAAATATCCAGAATAAATACACTTATATAGAGAGAATGAAGCTTGGTGGTTGCCAGGGGCTGGGGGGTGGGGAGGAGGAATGGGGAGAAACTACTTAAGGGGTAAGAGATTTTACTTAGAGGGATGGAGTGTTTTGGAAATATATGGAAGTGGCCTTTGCTCAACATCGTGAATATACTAAATATCACTGAATTGTTCACTTTAAAATGGTTAATTCTAGGGACTTCTCTGGCAGTCCAGCGGTTAAGACTCCACGCTTCCACTGCAGGGGGCATGGGCTCAATCCCTGGTGGGGTTGGGCCTGGTGGGGGAACTAAGATCTCGCAAGCCACAGGGCATGGCCAAAAACTAAATAATAATAATGAAAGCTTCTGTTTATAAAAACAGTTAATTCTATTGTGTGCATTTCATCTGAATAAATTATTTTTCAATAGATTGATAGCTTCAATAATGTTCAAAGAAGGTCCTTCAAAGGACTGTTCTACATCTAAATATTTTGAGTTTTCTTAAAGAAAATAAAGTAGTCATCACATAAATGTTTTTAACAAACAAATAAGTACATCAATAAATCAATTAATATTATCTTGGAAAAACAGTCTATTGTTAGGAACACAGAGAAGACTCCAAATAAATTTTCAAGCAACATAACAGGATCATTGCCAATGATATCACTGTTTTGTGTCAAACCATTGCCAAGTGAAACTGAAAAAAATTAAAACTATCTATAAATTTGCCAAGATAGCATGTAATACTATGACATAATGGCAAGTTTTTCCAAAGTATGTTGCTTGTTTATTTTATTTTTTGGTAATTCCTCTCCTGTCTCTACTGAAGAATGTTCTTTCTTCAAATTAAAACTAGTTAAAAACTATTTAAAGAACACTAAGTGACAGCATTTATCTCAGCTCTGAAGCTCAGTCAGCTGAAAAAAATAAAGTTGAAAAAAGTACAATTAATTTTGTTATTGCTAAATCACAATGAAGACCATTCTAAGTTTGTTTATAATTTTGAAGTGTGCTCATATTGACAGGATATTTTCTTTTCTATTATGTGTTTTAAAACTTTAAAATTTATTTATGTGAAAATATTTTTCTGTTGAAAAGACTGCTATTTGATCATTAATAAAATTTGGTCTATGTGTGTTTATATATCACTCAGGATCTAACCTGTTCAACAAAAACTACTCCAAGGGTCTAAAATAGAAGGAATTTAATATAAGGAAATGGTTGTACAGGAGATAAAAACGTGAGAAGCTACACGGATAACCAGGGGTCACTCCAGAAGTTAGCCATGGCAGGAAGTTGCTACCACCCCATAAATAGGAAGGACAAAGCAAGGTGCCCAAAAGCCAAGGTCACCTGGCTGAAGCTGGAATCATTGTGAGCTGGGGGTCATGAAAGAGATAAAGCCTCAGCTTGAGATAGAAGACATGCAGAAAGAAGCGAAAACACCCTGGCTCTTCCTTTCTCCCCACCCTCCAATCTTGCACCAGTACATCCCACTAGGGAAACCCAGCCAGAAGTTAGCTGGTTGGAATAGGAGCCTAGGAAGCAAAGATTTCAGGGCCAGCCCCGCTGTGACATAAGGACAAGCAGGGAAGAATGAGGAATGGATCTGAGAGCAAGAAGGTCAAGGACCAACACAGAGGGCAAAACTAAGGAGCATGTGACAGGGACAATATCACATGAACTAGAGATAGCCAATCGCAGACATTCAGTCTCTGGCCTCAAGGATCTCACCATCTTCTTCAGGAAACAGGCTCTCTGATCATCAACTTATTAGTATATATTATAGTTCACTCCTGGACATAATAAATAGAGCACAGATAATAAACAAAGCACCGTATTCCACAGATAATGAAACAGCGCGTTACACAGCAGTTTCACACACATAATTTCCATGCTTGAGATATTAAAGCTTGAAGAGTTGCCATGAACCTGAACCCGCCATGACCCTTGATTCCTTTCTCTTCATCAAATCCCCTCATTCATACCATCACGAAGTCCTATCTGTTTTTCTCTTTATTTCTCAAATCCATCCACTTCTTTCTACCCAACATCCGTTACCCTGAGGTAAATTAGTCTCTCACCTGGATTACTATCATTAGCTACAAATAATTTCCCTGTGTCCACCCTGTCCCTCTTCAGTTTGTTTCTCACACAATAGCAGTGACCTTTTAAAAAATACAAATATGACAGTTCTACTTCTTTACTCAAATGCCTTCAAATTGTTCTTGAGTTACAGACCAAAACCCTTAATGTAAACTGACTTGATAGTTTGGCCTCTCCCCAACTTCTTATCCCCATCTCATGCCCCTTCCCCCAAGCTCTAGTTATACTAATCTGATATATCAGTTTTTACAAAGTACAAGTTCCCTCTAACCCCAAGGGTTTCGCATATGCTGGTCCTTCTGCCTAGAGTATAATCTCCATCTGCCCCAGGCCTCACTCCATAATCCCAACTGTTATGAGATAATAAATAGCTTTTAATTTCTGCAAAGAATGATTAATTAATTAATTAATTCAATAAATATTCATAACTGCCTCTCACACATAAATTCTCTGCATACGTGGTAATTCATCTCCCTGCCTCTAAAATCTATCCCATCCAGTCTTTCCTATAGAAACTAAATGCCTTATTAATAATAACAATGACAGCAATAATAAAGGCCAAAGAAGAAATGCTACTATTTATTTAGAATTCTAAAGCCTTTTTGTTAGCCTGGGCCATGGAAGAATTGAGTCATTGGATGATCCGTATATTCAAGTTGGCAACAGACATATTCCTGGTGATGTGGCTTTTGAAATCCTGCACATGGAAACAAGAAAACCTGAAACCCTCTGGCCCATGGTATTATTATAAGGCCTCGCCCTAATAATGAGCAGTGTTTTTCCTATTTTCTCACTAAGAGATTTCAGGAGTCCTACTTACTTGGGGCCCTAGCTGGCCTACCAGCTGTATCAGTAACACTAGAATTCTGCAAGAATTACCCCTACAACAAAGGGAATTCCACTCAGGCAGAGCCTCCTGACCTCTAGGGCTTTTGCGTAGAAGTATGAATGCTCACACTCCCTGTTCTAGCTCTTTGAGAGGAGGAAGTGTGGGCTGGTGTTCTCCAGGCTACCCTCCACCCCCAGGGCTGCCCCTCTTCTGCTGGTTGTGGATGGGGGAGGGGTCCCTTCCACCCCCAAGTAAGAGAATAGACTATAAAAGAACCAGAAAGCCTCTTTGTGCCTATTCACATAATGGAAAGCGACCTGGCTTTGTAATCAAACAGACCAGGGCTCATATTCAAAGTCTGCCACTTGCTAGCTGTGTTATCTTCTACAGCTGCACTGTCCCATACGGTAGCAACTGGCTACAGGGGGCTACTTAAACGTAAATTAATTAAGATGATGTAAAACTAAATATTTAGTTTCTTAGTTGCACTAGCTACCTGTCAAATGACCAGTAGTCTAGTGGCTACCATACTCGAAAGCACAGATGGAATATTTTCATTAACAGAAAATTCTATTGAAAACTAGCTAACAACTGTTAACATTTATTCAATGCAGTGTGATGTGCTTTGTTTACATTATGTCATTTAATCCTTACAAAAGTCCTAGGACATGACATTTTAATATACATTTGACTGGTGAAGTAACTGAGGCCCAGATTTCAGAACCAAAATTCAAACCCATATCATTCTGAATTCAAAGTGCATGCTCTCAGCTATTATATCCTACAACCTCTCAGTGATGAAAGAAGAATGTTATCCCTTGCCTACTCTAGTAGATTCTTGTAGTGATAAAATGAGATCATACATGTGAACACCCCTCGTAAACTCTATGCATGCAAAGTGGCCATTAATATTTTGTACTTATTATTGTTAAGTACTCCAATTCTCAAGCCAGAGTGCCTAGGTTGGAACACAGGCAAGTTGCAAATTACCTATCCAGTCAATGCCCAATCTCGAACTCAGAATACCAGTAGAATAATAATACTAGGCATGCCTCACAGACTTACTGTAAGGATTATATAATGTATTTAAAGTGCTTTGAATAGTTTCTGGCATATTTTTAGCCATTAATGTCACTATTATTACTATTACATGGTGAAGAAGTAGGAATGAAAATTGTTTAGAACTGAAAGATATCCTCAATAAAAGTGAAGAGTCTAGTTTCTCCAATTTTTTTTCTAAGCCAAAGTAAGTGAAAGGGTTTTCCTTGATCTTACTTATCATTTAATCGGGACTCTCCTAGGGACCATTCATCTGGAACACTTCAGTATTTGGGGCACAAAATTCTAATCAGTTCCCAGTCCAAGGTCTCATCTACAGCCACCAGATGTATCAGCCAATGAAACACCTGGTACAGCTCAGTGTGTCAGGTGGAGGCATTGCAGAGAGAGAAGTCCTTGGTTTTCATGGCTCAGAGAATGGAACCTGAAGGCTGCAACTGGGCCAACATCCCCCTAGGCAATCACAAAGCAAGTTTTAGAAGTTTCTGGACAATTTGCAGCAGACAGGTGGACAAAATTTCACACTCTCTAGTCTTGTGGAAGCCCCAAAGCTACTTTGTTAATAGTAAGTAAAAGAATGAGAATTAAAATTAGAGTCCATTTTTTCATTCACTCTAATCATGTTTATTACAAACACACACACTTAGTATAATGCATCTCAAGTAGATGTTCTTTCTTTTTTCCTTTTTTTGAACAAGTAAAGAAGACAACTCCCCAATAAAATACTGAGAACCTGGCATAAGAGTTGACCAGCCCTCCTTCTCCAAGCAATTCACAGAAAATAAGTCATAGGGATTCCTAGAACCTTAAGCCACTGAGAATCAGCCTCGCAAGTAGGAGGGACTTGACATGAGAATGGGGCTATAGGAAGTGCTGGATGAAAAAGTTCTATTCCTGATGTAACACATTGAATATGATTGGGAATTGTTAAATGAGAATGACAAGGGTAAGAATGTTTATAAAGGAACTCCAAGATTTCATTTAGCATTTGAGAGGATGGTGGTGTTAATTGCTGAGAGACATTTTAAAAGGAAGAATGTGGGGAAAAGGGGAAAAATCAGCTTACAGTAAACACCTTTATGTGCCAAGCACTGAAGTAGGCACTTCACATATATCCTTTCATTTAATCTTCACTGAAACCTGTAAGGTAGATGTTATTATCATCCTCATCTGACATATAAGGAAACTGAGGTTCAGAAAGCTAAGTAACTAATGTAAGATATTACTTTCTTAAATATTAAGACGTGGGCTTCCCTGGTGGCGCAGTGGATGAGAGTCCGCCTGCCGATGCAGGGGACAAGGGTTCGTGCCCAGGTCCGGGAAGATCCCACATGCCGCGGAGCGGCTGGGCCCGTGAGCCATGGCCGCTGAGCCTGCGCGTCCGGAGCCTGTGCTCTGCAACGGGAGAGGCCACAGCAGTGAGAGGCCCGCGTACGGCAAAAAAAAAAAAAAAAAAAAAAAAAAAATATTAAGACGCTATTCAAACTTGCTGCCTGAAAACTCATGATCTTGCTAATACATCCTTATGGATTACCAGGGATATTATCACAGAGAAACCTCATTATACCCTGTTATGTAGCTATTATTAGCCCCATTTTACAAATGGGGAGATTGAGGTTCAGAGGGAGGAAATGATGTGTCAATAGAACTAAATGGAGAGAGTCCAGGCTCTGGAGGCAGGTAAGTCCTAGATTCAAATTTCAGTTTTGTTATGTATCAAGTAAGTGACTTGGGTTTTTAATTCTCTTCTGTAATGTAGGAATCACATGCTTTATGAGGTTGCTGTGAGGATCTAAAAAGGCAAGACATGAAAAGTACCTGCATGGCATGAATTCTCAATACACAGTAGCTGGTAGTTTTGTCATTATTATACGACTTATATTTCCTTTATGAAATTAAATGAAACAATGTAAATGGTATAGCACACTACCTACTACATAGTAAGTATTCAATAAATGATAGCTATTATCTTATCGTTAGGTATCAAAAATGGCCTTGGCTGTCTCTGACTCAAAAAGCCACAAGAGAAGCCCTGTCCAGTCTTGCCAGCAGGATTTCCTCCATAATAAAACTCTCTGAGTTCACTCAGGTGCAATCTGATCCTTCCTCCCCTTGACTCTGGTAACCACTGGTATTCTACCTTTCCTGACCTCCTCCTCCCCCCAGGCTCAGGACAGAATAATATCCCTGTCCTTCCTCTGAAGGATGTAAGGCGGCTTAAATAATTAACACTTGTGAGGTGCTTTGAAATGAGAGCACAGAACACCATAAATCCCAAGAATTAATTCATAAAATCAATGGTGGGCTTGACAATTATATATGTCATATTTGTTCAGCTGTGAGAATGGGGTAGAACGTCAAAGTTTGGAGTGTGGTCCAAATCTCTCAAGACTAAGGATTTCCTGCAACTCCGTATTGTCTGTGTTCTCTAAGGCTAAGATTGTAAAGTTCCAATCTCTTAAACACGGCATTAAGAATAGTTGCATTTTATTATGACTGTTTTTTTTTTTTTAAAAAAAAAAAAAAAAAGCTCTCCACTTGTCAGGTCTAACCTGCCTTGCAGTCTGGGTTTAGGAAGGCAAACGGTGGAATGGAAAGCACACAAGACTTGGAATTACCAGAACTTTCTTAGAGCTCTGGTTCTGTCACTCTCTGGGAACATTTTAGTTCATTATTTAACCTATCGTAGTCTTCATCTCCTCCTTAGAAAAAGAAAAAGGCTAATAATAGTTCTAGTCATTCAGGTTGTTATAATGAACTAATGAGATGGTGCTTATACATTTCATTCACCGGAAGTTTACTGAGTATCGTATTCTGTGCCGCACTTATATTAGGTAATAGCAATCAAAAAAAAATTCCTTGGTCTCATAGAAAACAGACTTGTGGTTACCAAGGGGAAGGATGGACTGGGAGTTTGGAGTTAGTAGTATATTCACAATATCCTGGGATAAACCGTAAAAGACAGGAATATTAAAAAGACCCTGTGCTCTAGAGCCCGCAAGCCATAACTACTGAGCCTGCGTGCCACAACTACTGAAGCCCATGCACCTAGAGCCCATGCTCCACAACAAGACAAGCCACTGCATGAGAAGCCCACGCACCGCCACAAAGAGGAGCCGCCCCCACTCACCACAACTAGAGAAAGCACGCGGGCAGCAACAGAGACCCAATGCGGCCAAAACTAGATAAATAAATAAATTTATTTTAAAGAAAAGAATGTATATATGTGTATAACTGAGTCACTTTGCTGTATAGCAAAAATTAATACAACATTGTAAATCAACTGTACTTCAATAAAAATAAAAATTTTTTAAATTCCTTGGTCTTAATAATGCAAAAGGACAAATAAACTGATGATTGCAATAGGGTGGGCTAAGGCCTTGTCACTCCAAGTGTGGTCCATGGACCAGCAGCAGCGTTGTCATCTGGGAGATTTTTGAAAATGCAGAATCTTGGTCCCCCCCAGACCTATTAAATCAGAATCCACATTTTCACGAGGTCCTGGGGTATTCCTATGCACGTTAAAGATTGAGATGCACTGGGCTCAGGGCAATGCTAAGGTAAGTACAGGGTGCTATGGAGAATGTAAACTAGATAAAATATAATGCTGCTGTTATCTAGGTGGGTGGGGGAGGTGGGCAGTGAAGAGAGGCTGGTGGAACTTGTGCATTCAATCCAAAGAGAGGGATATATGTAAAAGCACAGAGGTATGAACCAGCGTGGCAGCTTCAAAACACTACAAGCAACTCAATATTTCAGCATTGGGATTAGGATTTTATCAATAAAGTGCTATTGATCGTTAGTGGTCCTTAACATTCAAACATAACCCCTAAGATCCTTTCCAAGATGTTTATTTCAGAATGCACTACATGCATATCAACCTGCCTCTGAACTTCAGCTTTAACTACAAGTGTTTCTGTTGTATAAACTGCAAATGCACTTCCTGGCAAGAAATCTCCAATAGGAAATAGAGGGTCAGGTTAAAATCTATCATCTGTGGCCCCTCAAACGTGTTTGATGTTGTTGAGAGAGAGAGATTGGGAAGAGGGTAGGAGAAAGGAGGAAGAGAAAGAAGAAAGGAAAAGAGGGGAAAAGAGAGAAAGAAGAAAAGAAAAGGCACAGTTCTTTTTGGATTAGCTTTTCCTGGATCTTCATGTCTGAGTCTGTGTTCTTCATGGTCCCTTTCATCATTTGGATCTTTTCATTCTCTTGGTCCTTTATTGAATTCAACTTTGTTACCTTTTGTACTTAGTTTTAGGGATGCTTTGCATTTGTTCAATATATTTAAACTTGTCCAAACACCTTACATCTGGCTCACAAGGCCTTCATGATCGGTCATTTGCCTGCCTTTCATTCAATTCCTGTTCCCAATCGCAAACAAAACCATTTTCCCTTCCCAGAGAATACTCAGCTCTGTCCCATTCAGTCCTTTTGAAATACTCTTTCCTCTGCCTGAGCCCCTTTATGCTCAGGAAAATCCTCATTCTTTAGTAGAGACAGTTGCCATGGCTACCACCTACTTAGGACCTATTACATGTACTCAACAATTTTTATTCACTCTTTTCTAATTACTGGGGATGCAACTGTATTATCTGCAGCTAATTCCTTGTCTCAGGCTCTGTTTTTCTAGGGAACCCAAACAATAGCCCCCAAAATTTGCCAAACACCTTCACATTGATGATCTCATTTTAACCTCAAACTATCCAAGATTGTATGTATCAGTTACATTCGACTTTAATTTTAAGCGTTGATCATTATTAACTGGATTCAAATATTCATTTATTCAATAAATATTCCCTGAGCAACTACTATATTCTAGGCACTGTTCAGTACAATTTATTACTCTACTCTCTGACACTTCTGTAAATTCTGCGATTTAATCCTTGCATTTTATGTTCTCAGGCTCTTAGATTTAGTTGGTCTTTGTAGTCACCTCATCCAGCCTTTGACCCCACACAGAGAGGCCCACCCAGAGCACCCTTGACTATGGTCAGTCTCTGCCTGAACACTTGTAATGAAGGAGGAATACTTCCTCCCTCCTTTATTATATTCAGCTAAAATCTACCTACAGTGTCTACAACCCACCAATCTGGTTCTGCTCTGTGTTCCTTCACAGAATGTCAGGGGTTGTTTTTATGTCATTTTTACAGAATCATAGCATAGAATTATTAAATGAAACTCAAGGATCATCTTCTACAATTTCCTCATTTCAGATGGGAGTATTGAAGCAACTTGTCAACAACAAACCGCACATTAGTGAAATGTCTGCAAGTAAAACCTCCTCAGTTCTAGGCAGTGCTCTTGCCATGACAGTGCATGGTCTCTCATTCATTCTGAGTGATTTACTCGACATGGCAGCCACTTGTGCACGTTTCATGTGTGTGTTCTTCCTGTTGTTTCCACTAACAACTCTTAGCTTTGACAAGACTTGTTAAATAAACACAGATTCGTGGCTTCAGTATGCCTTATTAAACACTCAGTTGATTCTAATCAAAGTTATTAAATTATTTTTCTAGTTTCTATCAGAACCATGATTATGGAAGACCAACTTATTCATTTAACAAATGTGTATCAATGTATGTTGTGTGTCAGGCATTGCTATGTGATGAGAGTCACAAAATTGAAACAGTCATGGCATCTGCTGTAGAGAAGCTCACAGCAATCAAGTTGGGAAGATACAAACACTAACCTAGAGGTCAGGAGTATGGACTCCAGTGTCAAAGGACCTGCAAGAGACCTAGCTCTCCCACTTACTAATTATATAATACTGGACAAGTTATTTAATGTCAGTATATTTTTATGTCATCACTAGTAAAATAAGGTTATGTAATATAGCATTAACCTCAGTGTACTCTAATGATGATTAATGGCTCAATAAATTGTAACTATCTTTATATGGTACATAATTACCGATTAAGAAGTGATAGCTGGGACTTCCCTGGTGGTGCAGTGGTTAAGAATCTGCCTGCCAACACAGGGGACACGGGTTCGATCCCTGGTCTGGGAAGATCCCACATGCCGTGGAGCAACTAAGCCTGTGTGCCACAAATACTGAGCCCGTACTCAAGAGCCCATGAGCCACAACTACTGAAGCCCGCACGCCTACAGCCCGTACTCCACAACAAGAGAAGCCACCACAATGAGAAGCCCGTGCACTGCAACAAAGAGTAGCCCCTGCTTGCCGCAACTGGAGAAGGTCCACAAGCAGCAATGAAGACCCAACACAGTCAAAAATTTTTTAAAAAGTGATAGTCATTATTATAGTTATTATCATTAATGAAAATTATGTTAATTTAGCAAATGTTTATCATGTTTCCCCTGAGAGGCAAACTTGTATATATGGTTGACATGGATGGGGCCATCCAGACTGCCTTCACGGAAGGACTTTCTGACCAGCTGTGGAGTGTGTGATGAATAGCCTCCAGCTACCAGCAACCTCAGGGTCTACATTAGTTGGAAGAAGCTGTTTTGCCCATAGTCACACCTTCCCCAAGGCAGCCCATATCTGGAGACAAGGCAAGGCAGGGATATAGAGGTCCAGCCATCCGAGTCCAAGTCAGGTCAATTTTAATAAGCAATACATTCCAGCATTCTTCACCAGCTCTGCCCAAGTTGACTTCTCCCTCTGCCCCATCCTACTTCCTTACAGGGACTGATCTTTAGTAAACATGCCACATCCTGAACTCTATCTCCCTGTCTGCCTCCAGAGAACCCAACCTGCAACAGTACAGTGCCCAAGAATATGGACTCTAAGCCACACTGCCTAGGTCTGAATTCCGACCTCTGCTCTCTGGGCTCCTTCAAATGAATCACTCAGTGGAATGTTTTCTTGGTTTCTTCATCTACAAAATGGAAATTAGAGTAGTGCCTACCTCATAGAGGTGTTGTAAAGAACAAATGAGTTCATCTCTGTTAAGTGCTTAGAAGGGTGCCTGGCACTTTTAAGCATTCGGGAAATGTTGGTTGTTATTCCTTCCAACATTAACATATACTGTACCACAACCTGGACACACAGAGGAAGATCAAGCGTGTTGGCTCTTGCCCATGAGGAATTCTATTAAGAATTATGGAAGGCGTGTCTACACGAGAAAGACATTCTGTGGCTGTAGAATGAATTATGTTATGTGAGAATCCATAATTGGGACACAAAATCCTTCTGAGGCTGGAAAAAATATGGGGAAAGTTAATCAGGGACTACTTCATAAAGGAGGGGACAGTCATGGGACTGCACAAAGAATGAGGGGGATCTTGAAATGGGGTTCAGGTCATGCCATGATATCCAGCCTACCTCAATTCTGCCTTAAACAATGGTAGACGTGAACAATAACGTGCCCTGCTGTCCTGCCAGAACATAAAGAACTTTCACTTCTGTTCCTTTTCTGTTAGCTTCTTCACTTCCACGGCAAGACAGTACTCTAAACCCCCAACAATTACCTGAACCCCAAGGTCAGATAAAGTCCTACCACCAAGTTTGCCCAGCTAAAAGCAAAACCAGAAAATGCTACTGCAATTGGATTTCTGAGGGTTTTGCTCAGGAAATGCAAGAGTTATTTTACCTGAACGAATCATGAGGCTATGTCCACCCTGAGTGCTGTGCTCAGGAATTTCTCCCATTCACAAGCTTTACCAGTTAGGGACAGCCAAAAACAAACATAGACAGTATTAGTCTCTTTGAGCTGTTTTTTCTCATAAATTTTATTTACAACACAAATAAAAAGACAAGGTTTGTTACTTGCACTTATAACACATTCAAGGACAGAGTGGGGTGATTTTTACTTTTGATTACCATCTGCTTGACTTATATAGTTTAATAAAACCAGTAATGTGTATATATTCCCCCAATATTCATGGGAGGTCATGGGAACTATAAATTACACTTACACTAACTTGCTTAGGATTGACACCATTACATAAAAACAACTGACATAGTCAACTTTTTTTTTCCTGAGCCTCTGTTTAAAGAACTAAGTGAGAAAGAAAAGTATGAGGAAGGAAAAAAATGTTTTCATTTTACCCCCATGACAATTTTGATGAAACAGAGAAAGTATTATTCCCATTTTACATGTAAGAAGTAAGGAGGCTCACAAACAAAAGAGTAGGACAGATAAGCAATGACCCAAGAAATCGCGACCAAAATGAAACAAACAAACAAACAAAAAAACCCAGAAGCTAGGTTTAAATTTGTGAATTGGAAAATTTATTAATAAAAAAAGGTTTCTGTATAAATTAAATAAATAAATAAAACAAGTGCCCTGCTATGACAACCATGTTGTATGGGAAGAATTCAAGCTTTGGAGCCCAAAAGACCCAAGTTCAAACTGTAGGTCCGCCATCTATTGTTTGTGTGACCTTAGGCTTGTGTTGAACTTCTCTGAGCCTCATTCACTTCAACTGTAAAGTGGTAGGCAGAGAAACACCTGTCTCTTAGACTTGTGAGAATTAAATGAGGTGTTCAATAATTATTAGTCCTCCTTCTTCACTTCTCACCATATTCCCTGCACCTCTCACTCGACCTGCAAGTGAAGGGTTTCTAGGCTCACAAGGTCAAATCCTGATCTCCAACCCCTGTTGACTGGATCACTACAGAGAATAATAGCTCAGAGTCGGGTCCCCAGTGCAACCAGCCCAGAGTCCTAATTCTGCCTTCCTGACCCCTCTGATACCACACAGAAATCCTAACCTACTTCATTACAAACAGCTTCCTTTACAAAGAGAGTGTAACCCAGTCTGGGTCAAAACCTGGAATTCCTAGAATCTTGGCAGTGGAAGGACCTTCTTAAACACCCAGCACAGAACTTTTCCAAAATGAGTTTTACGGATCACTTGTTCCACAGGGTATGAACTAGTGCAATCCCAGGTATAGTATGTCTCCATCGAGGTGTCCCAATGCCCATTTTCATATCAAATGAGCTGAAATGGCTTGCAGTAAACTTATGTTGTTAACTTCATTTTCTCCACCATTTTCAAGCTCTGACTACCATTCCCTTTTTGCAGAAGACCTAATAACATTTTGTAGGATTGGCGCTCCACAAAACACAGCTTCAAAGATGTGGCCTCTGTATCTGTATTAACTCAGATACAGAGATGGCTTCTAATCCACAGAAACTCTTGCTAAAACCTTAAGTTCTAGAACCCAGGAGGTGAGAAGGCATTGACTGTTATCTAGTCCAATGGGTGTGAGGTTCAGAGATGGCAACTGACTTTCCCAAAGTCAGCCAGTAAGCTGGGAGCAAATGTGAGACCTGAACCCAGTTCCCTGGGCCTCACACCAATATTCTCTCTGTAACCACAGGGCTTTTCTGTTTTCAGCCTGGGCCACAAATTGAAGTAAGACGGTTTGCCTAGTGCATCCATTCATTGACTGATTGATTCATTCATTTGCAAATCCACCTGTGTGCAAAAAAATACACTAAGTGCTAAAGACATAAAAGCTCTGGTCTCTCCCAGGAGCTTACACTCTAGTGTGATTTAAGATATATAAACACACAAACAGAACACAATCTGATTCTGCTCTCAGGGAGGTATGTACAACAAAGTAGGAGAAAAGAGAGGTAAGAGACAGAAGGAAAAGCAGGCATCTACCATGTGACTAAGGTCTGGGGAGGAGGATTGTAGAGGACATCCCAGACACAGGACAAGGCTTGTGCACAGGCATGGAGGCCTGGGACAGTGTAGGGAGCTTGGAGACTTGCTAATATGCCTCACTTGGTAACCGAGCACAGAGCGGGAGGCTTATGGTGTTCCCAAAGCTTGGGACCTGTCACTTTCCATCCTACTCTTGTTTATTTATTAATTCATTCAGTCATTTGACAAATATTGATTAGCATTTACATTGGGTTCTGGGTATGTGGGATACATCAACGGGTCCTTTCTACCCACCTTGCCTCCAAGGCTCTACTCATCCCCTCTCTCTCTCTCTCTCTCATGCATGCACACACACACACATCCTCATGTACACACACACTCAGTAATTTCTTCCTCTTGGCTTAATGAGCACAGTAGAGGACAGTAATTGTCCTGAGTGTAAGACAGACTCCAGCAATCAAAACTCCCCCCTGGCCTGATAAAACTCTCCTCTGGCTTTTAAAACTACCTGCCCTCCTGGCTCTGGGCAGTTCTCACATTTATAAGTGTCCACTGCTCTTCCCTGGGACCTTCCCACAGTAATAGCTGTCCTTCAGAAAGTTGTGCTTTGCTCCACAAATGGGAGAGAGTTTAGTCTCTATCCACCGTGCCCACTGGATACTGCAGTATCCCGGCTCTTTTCATAATTACAGAAGCACTTCTTGTAACTCAGGCCCAGCTCTTCGTACATTACCTGTCTGTGAGATTGAAAGAAATGCCATCTATTTTGAGACATTAGATGTCTTTTCTTGTGAGAATTTCCTTTGAGGAGACACAGTATGAAGTGCCAGCAAAGCACTGAGCTTGGTAATCAAAGAGAACTGACTTTCATTTTTGAATGATTTTACCTTTCTGAGACTCTGTTTATTGCATCAGTGAAATGGAGATAGTAGGGCCTTCCCAATAGGGTTATTACTAGCATTAAATAAGATAGCATGGGTAAAGACCCTGAAATACAATAGGTGTGTAGTGACTATTCTAGCCCTTCTTTGGCTTCAACCGTGCAGTGTGTGCTTCTTGAAAAATTGTGAGGTCTCAAGTCTCCAAAGGCAACCAAAGGAAGAATTCACCAAAAGAGAGTGTAATAATTGGCTTCTTTGTCTACTTCCTTGAACTAGTAACTCATTAATGTTCCTGCAAGCTAAATGTTACACTTCCTTGTGCATCAGATTACAAATGCTATGTATCTATGGGAAATTCCACATTTAATTCATAACTTATTAATGAAAACAGAATGTTTCTTCCTGGTTATCCATTTGAAAATTGCATTTCTTACAAATAGCCATGTGTCCCTAAGCTGGTAACCTATGTTCTTTGACTCTTAGTTTTCCCAACATAATAATTATATATGTCATAGAAATATCATGAAGAATGAATGAGATAAATGTACATACAGAACAATTTTTTTCAATACTATTTCCGTGGTCATTAAAAATGAAAGAAAATTAAAACTCTCCCTGCCTACCATCAGTTAGTGTTCAGGAAAATAAAAAACAAAAGAAAAGAAAAAAAAAACAAAAAAAAGTTAGCTGTAAAATAAAGAAACATTCATTATGAATTTTATTACTCCAACTACTGTAAACTGTGTAGGAATCTGAGTTGCAAAGCTACCCATTAAACTGTCTGCTCTTTCCTGTTTAAACAAGGCCCCTCTTGGGTCGTGGCTGCCTGAGCCTTCATGGGTCTGCATCCAGGAAGGAAGACGTTTCTACGGTAACAACTGAGGCCTTCTCTGGAGGTTTGCTGGGAGAGGCCAGGGTCTGGTGCAAGTGACAAACCCCAGTTCCCTTGATAATGTACAGAGAGGTAGCTGCCATGATGTCCAAACGTGAGCAGAATGAGAGCATTCAGGCATGAAATCTCTTTCAATTGCTCATTTGTTTCCTGCGATGGAGAATTCACTTAGTGCTGCCCTTGAGAAATGGCCAATCTAGGCTCAGTGATGTATAACTAATAAATGCTCCAGGAGGAAAGATATTTTTGTGATTTGGGAAAAGAGGTTGTTGATATCCCGTTGTCATTTGGGTCAAGGTTTTAGAAGGCTTAAAACTGTAAGAGATCATAAAGAATAGCCCAACAGTCTTATTTTATAAATTGGGAAATAGATCATGAGAAGGGAGTGGGGGAAGATGGGTTAAAGTCATAGAGTGAGAAGGATGGTATCAAAAAATATCCTAGGGCTTCCCTGGTGGCGCAGTGGTTGAGAGTCCGCCTGCCGACGCAGGGGACATGGGTTCGTGCCCCGGTCCGGGAAGATCCCACATGCCGCGGAGCAGCTGGGCCCGTGAGCCATGGCCACTGAGCCTGCGCATCTGGAGCCTGTGCTCTGCAACCGGAGAGGCCACAACAGTGAGAGGCCCGCGTACCGCCAAAAAAAAAAAAAAAAAAAATATATATATATATATATATATATATATATATATATATATATATATATATATCTTATGCTCCTGTTGAATAAGGCTTGCGTTGTACAATGGTGACTGTCACAATAGAGTGTGGTAAGTACTCAGAGGGAAAGTTGGACAAGAAGCAGTGAGAATATGAAAGGGGGATACCTGAAGCTACCAGTTACAAAGAGATAGAGCTTGAGCTGAGACTTGAAGAATGAGTAAAAGTTGCTGTCATTTATGCAGCATTTATGTACGACAATGTGCTAAACACTTTCTATGCATCATCTCATTTAATCTTCACAAGAGCCCTCTTATGTGGGTACCATTACTAGCCACTGTTTTTAAGATGAAGAAACAGGCCTAGAGAGGTTAGTCACTTTCCCACACAGCTAGTAGATGGCAGACTTAGGATTCAAACCCAGGTCAATCTAATTCCTACACCCAGCTCTTTATTGACTATTGGTATACTGCCTTCTATAAATAAGTGCAAAAGTCTAGCACATAGGTAAGTTGAGGATAGTGTTCTGGTCAGGAAAAAAAAGCCAGCCCAGGCAAAGGCCCAGAGGAACATCACATGCTCCATCTGGTACCTATCAGTGCTTAGTGGCACTACCAATCTCCCACAGCCTTGTCTAGGGATAAGTAAGCCTCACTGTTTATTCTGACTCCTTAACAACCTGGCTCTGGCCATACTGAGACAATCTGACGCTTACCCAATAATAAAAATCCACACACATTTGGTGGCCTGGATAAAGCCCCTGCATCCTCCGTGGAAGTCAGAATACTAAAATCCACTGTGAACCACTTTCTCTCTTACAACTCGCTTTTACAGCCCGTGGGTTTCTGGAGGCTCTCAACATTTGGGTCTCCCTTCATTCTGGACACTCACAGTAGAATTAATTTCCATCTCAGCTTCTTTTCACAGGGACATGTTGACCCTTAGTGCTTAGAGCCAAAGTGGTGCCAGTTCAGTAAAAAAGCCTTTCATGGAAAATCCATGGTGGAGCTTGATGGAAAAAGTGCCTGCCCATGAGGAGGCTACACCAGTCCATGCCAAACAGAGTGAAAAATAAAGAAAGTTATCCAGATGTCAAGGCCAAAGTAGCCACGTTGCAGTAGAAGTTATCCAGGTTATAAGAGCCAACATTAAGTGCTTGCTCTGCAGGCCTTCTTTATATACAGATTCTTATCCTCTTCACAATCCTTCTTTGCCATAGTACAGATGAAGAAAGTTAGTCTCAGAAAGGTTCAGTTGCCTGCCAATGATATAGAGTATTCCTACCCAGGACTCTTTGATCCCCAAACCTCCACTTTTTCACATCACCCCAAAATCATCAATCTAGTGGCTGGTTGGAATTATCATAATTTTTGCCACTATTTTGTTCTGGGTTCCACAGATGCCCATTGGTTAGCACATATGCTGATGCTTTGGCAAGCAAGTACCTTCTGTCTCCCAGGTGCTATACTAGGTCCAGATAATTTAGAGATTGCTTCATTCTATAGGTTAGTTCGTCACTGAACACGTTCAAGGGTCAGTTACGAGCAAGGTGCTGATGCTAAAAGGGTGAGCAAAAGGCAGAAGCAGACCTGCATGAAAACACCCTCACACTGTAGTGGGTGCCATGAAGAAGTGGTACAAGGAGCCATGAGTGGGCAAAATGGGTGGGGGAGAGGACTTGGTGCTGTCATTAAAGTCAGAGTCATCCCCGAAGAAGCCCCTGGGCAAGACAGGGTAACAGTACAGGTGGGGGAGATAAACTGGGGAACTGATGAAAACCAGGAAGAAGAGGGATGAGTAAAGCAGGCAACTATAGGAGAGCGATTCAGTGTTATGTTCGGGTAAACCACCATGCCTGGAAACAGAGAGGAAGGGGAGCTTAACTGCCCGAGGGCGGGGGTGGCTGTAGAGCACCTTCAGGAGGTAGTGATATCTAAGCTGAGAACTGAGGATGCACAAGAATCCAACAGAGGAGGAACTGTTTGGAGGAAACAGAACACACACAGATCCAGAGACAAGAGAGTGTGTGACGTGTTTGGGGAACTGCAAGTGCTTGTAGATGTTGTGGGGACTAAGAGAACAAAGGCAGGCCCAGGATGAGGGTAGGGATGCTAAAGGGAGCGACACTGGTGCTAAATAATAACAGTACTGAAGAACAGTATTCTGTTGGCAAACTCACAGTCAGAGCAGGAGATGTGTCCTCATGTGGATATTATCAAGGCAGATGCCAGCATCATGAGAGGGGAGAGAGGTGGGAAAGAGAAAAGGAGTTAGAAAAGGAACTAATATTTATTGAGCACCTACTAGGTGCCAGATACTGTCAGGTAGCGCTCCATTCTATGGATGAGGAAACTGAGGCACCAGAAGGTGAAACAATCTGGCTGAGGGCACATTCATGTTTCATTCTTCCTCACTGACTTCTGGGACTGTCTTGTGCCTCTATTTCCAAGGGCTTTCTCGTCCCACCAGAATACTACCCAAGTGGGTGATTAAGATTGTCATTAGTCAGGACTCTTATCTGTAAATTCAACTAGCTTAGGTAAATGATACATAGCAGATATGCCTGAATTAAGGAAATAATTAGGAAATGTTTAGCACTAGGGCATAAGAGGGGCAGGAATTCACCTGGGTCTCAGGAACAATTGAACTCACTAGGGCCCTCTGTCTCTCCTGTGTCACTCTCTACCCATAAGATTTATTCTCTCTTACTACCAACCATGTCCTTCTGCCATGTAGTAGGAGCTTGGTTACCCATAGTTCTGGGGCTTTCCACTACAGAGAGACATGCTGTCTGTTTTAGTTTTTAAGTTCAAGGAAAGATCTCTGATTGGCCCAGTGAGGGTGGTGTCCACCCATGAATCAATCAGCTACAACTAGGAACACAAACATGGCTACCAAGGGTTCATCCCTGTGGATTGGGGATCATTCTTCAAAACCCTTGGTGAGTCAAGAAGCCACTCCAAAGATTATCTAAGAAATTTATAAGAATATTTTTCATTCATGGGATATTTAAGACATAGCAGGCTCTGAACTGAGAAAGCACATTGTTCTTTGTTAACATTATTTGATTCTCCCAACAACCATGAGGAGTAGGGATCTCTAATTTATATATAAGGGAACGGAGGCTCAGAGGGGCCTATCAATTTTTTCAAGGTCCCACACTCGTAAGGGGCAGGAGTAGGATTTGAATCCTGGACTGACTCCAAAGCCATGCCCTTACCTCTCATGCTTAACTACCCCTACTTCGGCTTCCTTGGGAATTGAAGCAAGGGTGGTTATAATCCAGGAGTCCTAGGATCCACCTCTGCCACTGTGTGACCTTGGACAAGACCCCCTAAGCTCTCCATGCCCCAATTTTATTGTGTGCAAAATGAAAATAATAATTCCTGCTCGCCTACTTTTATAGTCATCAGATTAGTGAGACTGAGTGAAAGTGCTTAGAAAAGAACTCCATGCTAACAAAGGTGAGGCTCTATCATCAATTTATGTCTCCTAATTCCAATATGCCATGATTTTGAAACTTCCTATAAAGCAAAACCTGTTCTTTGAAATAAGAGTATGTTTGTGAAGAGCCAATAGACAGATCTGAATGTTTTAGGCTATGTTTTTTTTTTTTTTTAATAACTCCAGATTGACAGAATTTAACAGAGGAAACAGAAATAGAGTTAATTTATCCTGGACCCAAATGTTAGGCTCCTCTTGGTTTTTTTCAAAACAGACATTAGCATTGTTCCTCTGGATTCCTTCTGTGCTGATACCACCTGGTTTCTGCTTATTTTTTCATTTCACTCACTTCGGTGACATTGAATTATAATTGGTTTCTGCTGAACTTTCTCATGCTGTGATGTACTGATTAACAAAGAAAATGAAATCTTTCTTTCATTTGGTCAACAAGTTCTGCCTCACTACAATACCTCAGATGGCAGTCCTTTAAGGAACTAAGGTTCTGTGGAATAATTTCTATGCTTAGGAAACAACCACAAGGTTCTGATGAAAGCCTTTGTCAGCTGACATTCTGTTTATGGCCCATCAGCTACAAATTTGCTCAAACTAGGAACTGTGTGGCATAACCCTCCCACGCCTAAACCCATGCATGGAATCAGGAACTAGGCTGGGTGATGGACTTCCCCAGAACACCTCCATTCTCTGTCCCCTTCCACTCTGTGTCACAGCCTCAGCCCAGGCCTTCACGCTGCCACCCTGAGACTATTTAAATAGCCTCCTAACCAGTAATTCATCTCTACACTGGTGCCAGGGTGATCTTCGAAAAACATAGATTCTGACCAGGTCAGCCCTGCTGGTCACCTTTCTGTGGCTGCCTATTTGCCAGGTCAACTCTGCTGGTCACCTTTCTGTGGCTCCCTATTTGCTAGACAATAAAGGCCAAATTACTTACTGGTGTCCCCCTTCACTTGACCTCTGCACATCCTTGTAGCATCATCACATTGCCACCCTGGCCTACCACACCATCAGGATCCATCTTACTCTATCATCATGACAATGATACTTACTAACATTGCTATCTTTTACTGCATATCTGAGTCTGTAGAACACTTTTTCACAAATTCTCAGAAACATCCTATGAGATATTTTATACCTTTATTATACACAGATTCAGAAAGTTAAGGAAACTGCCCAGGATCACACAGCTGATCTCACAGGTGACAGAGTCGAGACCCAAACCCATGTCCGTCTGACTCCCAAACTCTTTCTACTCTGTCACATGGACATTAGGATATACTGGCAGTTCTCTGAATGAGCCATGCCCTCTATACCCTACCATCATCTTTGCGGTACGCGGGCCTCTCACTGTTGTGGCCTCTCCCACTGTGGAGCACAGGCTCAGCGGCCATGGCTCACGGGCCCAGCCGCTCCACAGCATGTGGGATCCTCCTGGACCGGGGCACGAACCTGTGTCCCCTGCATCGGCAGGTGGACTCTCAACCGCTGCGCCACCAGGGAAGCCCACCTACCATCGTCTTTGCAATTGCTCTTCCCTCTGCCTTTAATACATCTTCCCTTTCTCTGACTGGCTGGCTGACTGCTACTCATACCCTAAGATTTGTCTCAAATATCACCTTGGGGTGAAACTCTGAGCAATTGCAGATGGAGAGATAAAGAAAGAAATAGAATCAGACTGGAAACCAGGAAACTGGATGAGTCTCCACAGCTCTGTCAGCTAAGCCTTTATATGTCTATAAAATAGGGATAATAACCCTACCTACCACCTGGAGTTTCAGGGAGGATCAAATGGGACTTTATATTTGGAACCACTTTGCAAACTATTAAGCCCCATATAAATGTAAGTTATTATTAATTGTTACATTAATTAAATAATTAAATCTCAGCTATAATAATGATTCTTAAAAATGACTATTAATGGATATTAATCAAAACGCAGGCTGATGGTAATTACACTAATTAAAACTCTCAGTAATAATGATAATTAGCCCTGATACCGAGAAGTGGTCCATGGGACATGGACTAGCATGAAACTGGGGTGTAAATAACACAGTGAGAGTTAGCAAAAGGACCTGGAAGCAGGTTGATGAACAAGACAAGCAGATGAGCCATGCTCTTCCTGGCTGAGAGTGCTGCTGTGCTGAGGAAAAAGGGACTGATAAACACCCAAACCACCTATTGTTATATGAGCATTTGGCTTGCAGTGGTCCATGTAGTTGTCTGTGTATGTACATCTCTGTGTGGTAACACCGTCATATTAAGCTTCACTGCATTGAACTACACATGGGTCCATGACCATGCCATTCCCTAACACCACTTACTCATCACATCACTATGTCTCCTGACAAACCCAAGATCCTTCATGGCCTGGTTCATGGAATTCTCTTCAATGAAGCCTTCCTGGATTTTTCCTGGAAGACTAGGATGTCTTTCTGACCTCCTTCACCTTCTGCAAGCCTCCCCTTAGAACTTACAGTCCCAGGTCCATCACTTACAAGCTGTGTTTCTTCAAGATGTTACATAAAACCTCTTTTATGCTTCAGTTGCCTCATTTACTAAATGAAGATAACAGCAGTATAGACCAGATAGGATTGTTTTGAGAATTAAATAAGACATGGAAGTCTTTTAGAATAGGATTAGACCTATAGTACTCCATTACTGTTTGTTATTATTACCATTACTATTTTTGTAATTATTTGTCTCTATATCCATCTCTCTGCCTGACTGTGCACCCCTTCTTTTTGTGTCCCTATTTCCTAGACGTACTACATAATAGCTGCCCCTTTCATTGTTGATATTACAATGGAAATGGATGGAGGATCTTAAGGGAACTGTGGACAAGACTAAAGGCAGTGGGGTAGAAAATTCATTGACCATGAAATCAGATTTGGTTTAAATCTTGGCTCTGCTACTTGTTTAGACATTGGTTTTGTGCAAGTCACTTCCCCTTCTAGGACTCAGTTTTTTCATCTAGAAAATAGAACCAATAATCTCTGGCCTATTTCTTCACAAGCTCCATCATGAGGTTGGAATAAGGACACAGATGTGAAACTGCTTTGTAAGCTGAAAGGCACTAATCAAATATAAGATACTTTTACTGTTATTAGAACCATCTGGAAGTTGTTTGGACTTACAAATTGATAGAATCAGTCAACACCTACTTGACTTACACAGAAAGCAGTTGTTATGCTTGGGTATTTTTTAAGCCCTTAACCCCATGGATATTCCAAGTCTTCTCTCCAAATTCACGCCCAATTTGAGAATGTTCAAGTTTATTTTCCCAAAGACTGAGTAAAAATAGGAATTTAAAATATAGCTAAGGCTGAAACTTCACTAAAGATTACAGTTTCTACTTCCCTTAGGGGAGTTTCTAGAGCCCTGGTTCATAGCTGAGTTATTAAATGCAGCTTAATTCATAGGGTTTCTCAAGGTATCAGGAAGCTCAACCTCAGAGGTTACTTTAGGATAATAGGGAGTTTAGATTAAGATGGTCAGTAAATTGCAAAAAAAAAAAGAAAGAAAGAACCATATAGATGGTAAGAACACTGGACCAGGAGTCAGAAATCCTAAATTCTGACTAGCTCTACAGCCTTCTAGTTTGAACATCTTCCCTACCTGGGCCTGACTTTTCTCAGTAAAATGTGGATAATCTCCACCCATTTCATTAACCTTTGCCATATAGCAAATCACCCCAAAACTTAGTGACGTAAAAGAGCAAGAGTTTGTTTCTGACAATTCTGTGGGCTAGTTAGGAAGTTCTGCTCATCTTTCTGGGCCCACTCATAGAGCAGCGTCCAGCTGGTGAGTCAACTAGGACTTGGGCCCAATGGACACAGCTAGGACTCTGAGCCTCTTTTTCTGTATAGGGTCTTTCACACTTAAGGTGCTAGCCTGGGCCTCCTCACATGGCAATGCTGTTCTAGGAGAGAGAATGTGGAATTGTATGGCTTCTTAAGGCATAGCCTCACACAGTGTCTTTCCCTCTGTATCCTATTGGTCAAAGCAAATTACATGGCCAGCCCAGCCTCAGGGGTTGGGGAAACAGACTAGACCCTTCGACGGGAGAAAGGCAAAGTCAAATTACAAAAAGGGACATTGTCACAGGGAGGCATGATTCATGGGGATTCGTGGCATGGGGGATGCGGGAGAGCTTTTTGTATCAATCTAACACACATCTATCCTGCCTCCACGGCTATTTAAAAACATCTAAGCTAATATAATTAGAGACACTTTGTAAAGAATAAAGTCTTACGTCATACAGATGGAAGAGCACTCAATTTTTGTCCTAATATTTGTATTCATATTATTTAACTTATTTCAAGAAGATTTGGATTGTTTTCAGATTTTGATTCCCTGTTAGTTAAGAAAAGTTTATGAGAATATAAAGAGAAGAGTCCCAGACAGGTTATAGAATTAGAATATCATCATTCTGCAGTCCATCATGAATTAGTGGATGCAGACCTCAAGCATCAATGACTGCTAACATCACAAAAAATAAGACAACTAGATCATATGTGTCTGTTGAGGAGGAGCACATCACCTATGAAGCGGTCTTGCTAAAATAAAAAAATTGAAACTTAATCTGATCAAGCTTTTAGTTACAACTACCAATTTTCAGGAAATATAGAAGACAAAGGAACATGTAAAACCATACCACAGAAGTACAATCAGCAAATCCAGACTAAGAAACCACTACAGGAAAATGACCTGGTTTTTTCAATACCTAAATTACAAAGGAAAAGAAGAGGTGGGGAAGAAGCATGTGCATTGAAAGAGACCAATAACAAACTGTGGAACTTATTTGGATCCTGATTCAAATAAACTACTTTAAAAATTATGACATTTTTGTCATATTGAAAATTTGTAAACTGACAGGATACTGAAATTAAGAAATTAAAGCTAATTTTAGGTGTGAATTGAACATATTATATTTATGTATTTTTTTAAAAAACTCCTTAGCTCTTAGGGTACATATTCAAATACCTGTGAATTGATATTATAGCTGAGATTTATTTAAACAGAGTGGGAATAAGTGGATGGGGATAGTACAGATGAAGCAAGAACATCCATGAGTTGATAACTGTCCAACCTAGGTGATGAGTACGTGGGCATTCATTATTCAGTCCTGGCTACTTTAGCATATGCTTGAAATTCTCCATAACACATTTTTATAAAGAGTTGGACAATAAGTCAGATAGTCCTGAGTTCAAGTAGCAGCCCCATGTCTCCTCTCCTTAGCCATATGTTCTAGGGAAATTCATTTCACTTCTCTGAGCTTTCATTTCCTTACAAACAATGTAGGGATAATCTCCTCCCATTATTTTCCAATGATGCTCTGAGGGCCAGATGAGTCCATAAAGGTAAAAGCATCTTATAAACCATGAAAGCCTACACACATTCTCTGAACTGTTTTTGCTACTAATTATTGCCCTGAAAATAATTTAGATATTTTGGGCCTTGCCTTCTCTTTAGTAACAGTGTCTCTTCATCCTTGGTCTGCTCTCATGAGAAATTAAGCACAGTGGGCTCAGAAAGCTCATTGGGCAGTGGTTATGAGCTTGACAAAGGGTCTGAATATTATTTTTTAAATCTTATCTTTTGTCTTTATCTTAAATCCAAGTGGGAAGAATTTCTGCTTCTGGACAAGATGGAGCAACAGGGACTGTATTTACCCTCCCGCTGGATACAACCAAGAAACACACTATATAAATATGTTATTTACATATAGTTTCATATATGTATGAAAGAATGCTTTCCAAGGAACTGAGTATCAGGCCAAAAAGGATAATGGTCACTGAGATATAGGAAACAAACAAGTTGAGTCTCACAATTGCCTCAGTTTCCTACCTCAATTGAGAGATTCCTAACCAAAAAAAAAAAGGGGGGGGGGAATAAAAGATATCCAGATTGGATAGGAAGAAGTGAAATTGACTTTAGTCACAGATGACATGATCATCTATATAGAAAATCTAACAGAATCTACAAAAAAAAAAGCTATTAGAACTGAGTGAAACTAGTAAGTCTGAAGGGTACAAGATCAATCGTACAATGATCAATTATATATCTATATACTATCAATAAAATATCAGAAATTTAAAATTTTAAAAATATATCATTGTCAATAGCATAAAAACATGAAATATTTAGGTATGAATCTGAAAAAGCTGTGTAATATCTATACACTGAAAATGGTAAAACATTGCTGAGAGATGTTAAAGAAAACCTGAATAAACAAAGAGATTACTGTAATCATATGTTGGATGACTCAGTATTAAGATGTTAATTCTCCCCAAATTGATGGACAGATTCAATGCTATCCCAATCAAAATTCCAGTAGAATTTTTTAAGTAAATTGATAAACTGATTCAAAAATTCATATGACACAAGAGGGAGGGGATATGGGGATATATGTATACATATAGCTGATTCACTTAGTTATACAGCAGAAACTAACACAAAATTGTAAAGCAATTATACTCCAATAAAGATGTTTAAACAAACAATTCACATGAAAACACAAAGGATCTAGATAAACCAAAACAACTTTTAAAAAGAAGAAAGTTGGACAACTTCCTCTAGCTGATTTCAAGACTTATTATACATTACATTAATCAAAGCAGTGGTAGTGGCATAAAGATAGACAAATAGACCAATGGTATAGAATGGAGTCCAAAGATACAAGGAGATGAATATATCTATCTATCTATACATACATATATGATTGTTCATACAAGTGCAAAGGCTATTCTGTCAAGAAGACTAGTCTTTTCAACAAATTGTGCAAACAAACAACAACCTTTGTTGTTGGCCATATCTGAAAAAACAGATCCTCTTTAGTTCCTTTTATTTAAGACCCAAATCCAGAACTTGCTTTTTTGTTTTGTTTTGTTCTGTTTTAGCATTTGCCACCACCAGCCCTCCTCCAGCCCCTTAGGGCTCTTTTTCTGCCTTTTGAGACTTGAGGAACTACTGTTCAGACCCTGAAAAGTTCCTCTTGCCTCCAACAGCCTGCTCCACCATTGTTACGTAACCACTCAGCAACCACAGGTGAGATACTGCATCTCTTTAGGTCTCAGTGTATAATGAAGCTTTTGGGGAGCCAATCTACAAAACCTGTTTTAGCTCTCAGCCCCTCTTATTCTCTGCTTTCCAAGAAGAATGATTCAGCGATCAAACAGCCTGAACAAGATTTTTTTTCCCATTTAATACCAGATTGTACCTGAGAACAGGAGTGAAAAATGTTATTGCCCAGATCAATAATTCAACAAGCTACATTAGAATGAAGCCACATTGGACTTAAACAAATTCTGGGGTGTCTATTAAATAGCCAGTCATAGTTCCATTTGGCTCATGCCTTCACCCATTCATTAAACTAATACTTACTAACCACTTATTATGCCCCAGGTGCTCTGCTGGGTATTAAGATTCAGGGCTCACATTCTGTCAGGAAAGCCCAATGAAATTCCTCCCGCTGCAGTGCCAGCGCACACATGTCCCTTCTTCCTGGGGCAGCCTTCCCCTCCTCTCTTCGCCTGGCCAACTTCTACTCTTCATTCAAAGAACCCAGATGTGACTTCCTCAGGGAAAACTTGCCTACCACAAACTGAATGACGTTCCCCCATTATTTATTGCCTTGTGTCCCTCTATTCTTTTCCTTCCCAGCCCTTAACGAAATCTAGGACCATTTTATTTCTCATTACAGTCTCAGCACACTTGGCACAGTTCCAGAAAGGAGCAGATGCTTAATCAACATTTGTAAGCTAACTGAATGAACAAATGAGCAGATAAAGGGCACATAAATGGATGGAGAGAAGCGGGGTGGAAAGGTCTCCTAGAAGAATCGTTAGGCCTTCAGGGTGGTAAGGATTTAGGTAGGTGAAAGGTGAAGAAAACGGGCAAGCAGAAGCCTCTTCTCCATTCCATGATCTCTTATCTGGGAAACAGTCTCCCAACTTGTCTCAAAATTTCTGGTCTCTTTAGTTTTTCAGGCTAAGAGTTATTATGTTACAAAGTCAGTTACATCACTTAATGTCTCTAAAATGCAGTGGGCTCCCTACTGAAAAATAGCCAAATTCTTCAGCAGGTACCACCCCCTCCCCGAAGTGATCTGGCTTTCAGCCATCTGTCTGTACTTATTTCCCAGTAAATCTGCCCATTTACTTTTTGACGCAGTCATGCATCGAAGAGGCCATTCCCCACTGACCAGACACAGGTCCTGCCCTTTCTTATTTCCTTGCTCTGCCCTGTCCTCCATTCTCCCTCTGCTGAAGTTCTCATCTGATTCAATTGTAACTCAAATGCCATCTTCTCTATGGAAACTTCCGTGGTAAGGTACCCTCCTCCTCTGAAGGAATCTCTCCTCCCTTCCTGCAGCCACTCCACATGCTTATACTTCCTTTTTGTGCACATAAGTCATTCTTCTTCACGCCACAGTTTCTATCGACATATCTTTCAGTAGCTGGTGAATTCCTCTAGGTCAGAAGCAGCTCTGAAACTGTTCCCGACAGAAGGTAAGCACTCGATAGATGTTTGCTGGACTAAATGTCCTGATATATCCACCCAGGAGATCCCTTTATATTGTTCCTCACTTCCTGTGGTGGGTCACTAGGAGAGCATTAAGATACTGTCCTCTTGAAAACCAGACTACAGCCTTCCCCCCAAATCTGATGATTGACTTATTCATCAGATGTTTATTGAATACCTATCATATTTTAGACACTTTTCTAGGCACTGGGGATACAAAACAATAGAAAATAAAATATTTCTGCCCTCACAGCATTTATATTTAAGTGAGCAGGAGACTCAGTATAATATGAAGTGCATCAGGTGGTGAAAAATATTGATACTATGGAGAAATATAAAGTGCAAAGGGGGATACAGAATACATTGCCTCCTGGAGGTAAGGGGATATTTTAAGGAGTGTTCTGATACAGACTCTAATAAAAGGTGACTTTGGAGCAAGACTCAAAGGAAATAAAAGAGTAGGCAGATATGAGTGTAAGGCACTCCAGGCAGCGGGAATATCTAGTACCAAGGCCCCAAGGTGGCAGCAATGCCAATAATCCAAGTTAAAGGACATGACCATCTGCCCCAGGGTGTCATGTCTGAGGATCAAGTCTGAGGCCAGTGTGGGTAGAAGAGCGTAAGTGAAGGGGCAGAGTGGTAGCAGACATGGCGGGACATGGGGTGTGAAAGTGTGTAGAGCCTGAAAGGTCATAGTAAGGACTTAGACCTTCCCTGTCTGTGACATAGGAAGCTGTTGGAAGGTTCTGAACAGCAAAATGAGATCAACTGACATGTATTTTAAAAACGTAAAATAGTCATGGTGTTGGGGAGACACAGTAGGGGAGTAAGAACAGAAGCAGACAGAGACCGATTTGTGCAATAATCTAGTCGAGGAATGATGGAGGCTCAGGACAGAGTGCTGGCTGATGTGGGCTAAGAGGTGGACAAAGTCTGAATTTATTTTGAAAGCACTTGCTGACATATGAACTGTGGGTATAAGAAAAAGAGAGGACACAGGAAAGGTGGTAAGTTTTTTAGTCTGAGCAACTAGATGGAAGGGTTTGTTGTGGAGAAAGCTGTGTCCCCAGCTTTATTGAGATATAACTGACATATAACAGTATGTAAGTTTAAGGTGTACAACATGATGATTTGATACCCATTATCTACTGAGAAATGATTACCACAATAGGGTTACTTAACACCTCCATCATCTCACATAATTACCCGTTTTTGTGTCTGGCAAAAACATTTAAGATCTACAGTCTTAGCAACTTTCAAGTATATAATACAGTACTGTTAACTATAGTCGCCATGACATACTTTGGATCCCCAGAACTTATTCATCTTATAACTGGAACTTTGTATCCTTTGACCAACATCTTCCCATTCCACACACCACCCCCTGCAACCACTTAGCATAATTCCCTCAAGGTCCATCCATACTGTCACAAGTGGCAGGATTTCCTTCTTTCTCATGGCTGACTAATATTCCACTATGTATATAGCACAGCTTCTTCATCCATTCATCTGTAGGTGGACATTTGGGTTGTTTCTATATCTTGAATAATGTTCCAGCCAACACGGACGTACAGATATCTCTTCAAGATCCATTTCATTTCCTTTGGATTTATATCCAGAAGTATTGCTGGATCACACGTTAGTTCCAGTCTTAATTTTTTGAGGAAATTCCATACTGTTTTCTGTAGCATCTATACCAATTTTCATTGCCACCAACAATGTACAAATGTTCCCTTTTCTCAGCATCCTTGCCAACACTTGTTGTTATCTGTTTTTTTGATAGTAGCCATCCTAATGAGTGTGAGGTGATATCTCACTGTGGAAGACTATGAGAAAAATAGATCTTGTGGGAGAACAAGGGGGATTCGGGAGTTCTGTTGTGGGAAACTGAAGTCTGAGATATTTTTATCATCCAGGTGAGATGTCAAGTTGGCAATTAGAAAGAAAAGTCTGGAGTTCACTGAAGGAGCCAGAGCTAGAAACATAAATTTGGGATGTGTCAACCTCATGATAACATTTCAACCCACAATGACCTAATCAAAGTTGGGGTTAGTAAAGACAGATAAGAAAAGAGGGCCTGAGGCTGAACCTGATATTAAGGAGGTCAAGAATTTATGAGGAACCAACACAAAGAAAGAGCAGCCAGCAAGCTAGGAGAAAAACCAAGGGGGTGTGGTGTATAACCAAGTGATGAAGGGATCAATTACGCCAATTGTTGGGCCAAATAAAATGTGGACAATTGACTATCAGTTTTAACAATGTAGAAATCAGTGATCTGGACAAGGTTTTGTGAATAATGGTGTGTAAGCTTGATTGAGGGGAAGGTTCTAAAGCAAATGGGAGGAGTGGAACTGGTGACAGAATATAGACAGGGTTGCCATGTGCCTTTGTTTGCCTGTGGCAGTCCCAGTCTGCACGTGCAGACCAGTGGTACATCCAGTTAAAAGTGTTCCAGTCTGGATAATAAATTATATAACAATCCTAAGTATAGTGGCTATTAACACACTGTACCCATTCATCCATATAACAGTGCATTTTCCCCTTTCTAACTTTCTAACTTTCCTGATGTAAATAAGAGTCACATCTCCCAATCCAGAGAGCAAAGGCCTGGAGAACTCTCCCTAAGGTAATCATTCTCAAGATGATCCTTGTGTCCACACAAAGGGGACCAGGGCACTACCCTCAACAATGTTAATTCCATTGATCTGAGATGCAGCCAGGAGGTTCTAATGTGTAACCAGGGGTGGGGACCACTGCCCTGGTTAATGAAGAAGCAAGCAGGTGAGTCTGATGGAGATTATTATATAACCCCCCCTCTTCAGCCATCTCTTCAGAATCTTCCTCCCTGCCCATCCCCTGGTCAATGCTCTGGTTCATGTGGTCATTTTCTCTACCTTGGACTACTGACGTTGCTCTCCAGATAGTTTCTCTGACTCTGGACTCACCTCATCCAGTCCATTTTCTCTCATATTACCAACTTATTCCTCTCTGTTCTTCCTTTGAAAACTTCTGATGTCACTTTATTGAATTAAAGTTTAAATTTAAAGTTTAAATTTCTTAAAATGTCATTCAGAGTCATGTGAGTACTCAAGAGTTGTATCGCACATGAGAAATGAATGAATGGGCTCAGACCTCTGTGGTCAACAGAGACATAAACAATGAAGGAGTGACAGGACCTACAACATGGGCTTGGATGGGTGGCTTTTAAAATCCCCTCATAAATTTAAGAATGTTACCAGGGGGAAAATGAGGGGGGGATAAGTTGGGAGATTGGGATTGACATATATACACTACTATATATAAAACTGGTAACTAATAAGGACTTACTATACAGCACAGGGAACTCTACACAATACTCTGTAATGACCTATATGGGAAAAGAATCTAAAAAAGAGTGGATACATCTATATGTATAACTGATTCACTTTGCTGTACACCTGAAACTAACACAACATTGTAAATCAACAATACTCCAATACAATTTTTTTTTTTGCGTTACGCGGGCCTCTCACTGTTGTGGCCTCTCCCATTGTGGAGCACAGGCTCCGGACGCGCAGGCTCAGCGGCCATGGCTCACGAGCCCAGCCACTCCTGGCATGTGGGATCTTCCCGGACCGGGGCACGAACCCGTGTCCCCTGCATCGTTAGGCGGACCCTAAACCACTGCGCCACCAGGGAGGCCCTCCAATATAATTTTTTAAAAAGAGTGTATGAATCTATGATGGTAAGGAATTTCCCATTTGACATATCCTTGTGCACATTTTCCTCATGCAAACCTCACCTGGACATGAGTTGGAATACAGTGAAGAGAGGAAAAGTGGGGAGTGAGATTCCTCACCTCTCACTTGTGCTCACTTCATCTTTACCCCAGGCCCATGGGGGAAATTACATTCATTCCTCAAATAAGCCATGTTCTCTCACCTCCAGGGTTTAGCATATATTGTGTCCTCCTCCTGGATTACACTTCATCTCCCTTCTTCAATTTCTACTCATCCCTGAGATCTCAGCTACATGAAAAATTCCTCTGACAAGCTTTTCCCAACACCTGTCACCCTCTACTTCACCAACCCCACTAAGGCCGGATTGAGGGCGTTTCCTGCAGCATCCTGTACCACCCTGTACTTCCCTCACCATGGCCCCTCTCTCACTGTATTGTTTTGTTTGTTTGTTTTTTGAATTTTATTTTATTTATTTTTTATACAGCACGTTCTTATTAGTTATCTATTTTATACATACTAGTATATATATGTCAATCCCAATTGCCCAATTCATCACACCACCACCCCCATCCCCCTGCCACTTTCCCCCCTTGGTGTCCATACATCTCTCACTGCATTGTAATTGCCACTTTACGTGTCTATCTTTCCAACTAGACTGCCAAGACCATATCTATCTGTTTCAAGGCTCAATAATTCTTTGTTGACTTAACACTATTATGAATTCAATCTAAAGTGCTGGTAGAAATACCTAAAATGAGCGCTAACAATTCACAGGTGCAGAACTCTCCTTTGAAATCTGACAGCCCCAAGGAGGTCCCACCTAACCCTGTCCTTGCTTTGCCCCACACCCACTGGTGGACATGTGCTTCACATTGGCCCCGGTGCCCGTGACTTATGATTCATGCTGAAAGCACATTGGAAGCCCTCATCTTTATAGCTCTTTTCTGAGAAAATTACCCAATCTGGCAGTCCTTCTGGCCCCAAGGCCATTTGACAGATCCCAATGAACAAGGCCAGATGGGAGTGGGGGAAGAACTCCACCATCAAATTGTCCAATGCCTGAAAAATGTTGGCTTTGGAATGATGCAGGTCCTCTCTTGTGCATTGCCTAGAATCAGAGGAAGGTGTTCTCCGCTGGGCCAAGGCAGTGAGGTCTCTGTGTTCCTGGCTGAGGCCCCCAAGCCAGTTCTGTCTCTGCAGCAGAGCTCCCTGCCGGGTGGGGGTGTCACAGCTGTGGAATCGAGAAGTTGTGTAAGAGGAGAAAAAAAAGTTTTCCAAATCAGCAAAAGAACAAGTCTTGGAGAGAAAGAGCTCGGGGAGAGTGGGAGTCCAAAGCAAGGCCAAGAATCATGAAATAAAGTCCACGTGGCAAGAACTAAGGATCTTAGCAACTGCAAGATCTAGAGGAAAGTAAATGAGCAGAAAGTTAGAGGGAAGAATAAGCTTGGTCAGGAACACATAAGGAATTCCAATGCTTTCTTACAGCCTGACGTTTAGTTGCAAAACATTCTACAGAGTCAATTTGTATATTAACTAACTCACCAAGCATTTATGGATACTTTGTACCTAACGTAACTCCTTTGATCTGCACAACTACCCTAGCTTCTATTATTATTGCCATTGTAGGAATGAGGAAATTGAATTTCAATGAGGTTCATAAGTGATTAAGATAAGCTTAATGCCCAGGACCTGTCTGATCCATAGGTCCCGGTTCTGGATTGAAGCCCACCCAAACCACCTCAGGGCTGGGCAACGCTGAGCAAAGTCATTCTCTCTTTTCTTGTCTATAAAATGAGGATGCTATACCCACTGAGATAATCTACCAGAAAGGATTTCCTCGACTGTAAAGCATTATGCAAATGTGAGTTACATATACTTGCTTATTTGCTTGCTTGTTTCTTTATACTCTATTTCGTTTCACAATGAGGCTTTGCATGAGACCACACGCAGTGAAATAACGCTGTACAGTCATCTGAATACCCGTGCCGAAGAGATTGAATTCTCTGCTTGACAAGTCTTCACAGAGGAAGACTCTGCATGCGCCGATCTCACATTCATAAAATCATTCACTCAACAAGCCCTTATGAAGCCCCTGCACTGGATCAAACTGAGTGCAGTATGTAAACGTGAGTAAAGCACAGTCCCTACCCCCAGAATCTCAGTCTAGAATAGATGGTAGAGTAATAAAGAGGCCACTTTAAGAATGTGTTCAGCACAACAGGAAAGTGAAAGAAAGACAGCAAGTTGCAAGTTTGGGGAATGTGACAGAGGTACTTAACCCAGGAAAGTGCCCCCAGAGGCAGGAACTTCTGAGCTGTTTCCTGAAAAATGGACTGGAGTCTCCCAGGTGAAGCTTGGGGGTGAACGACAAGAAGGATATTCACACCCAGGGATGGGAGGGTGCATGAGTTGGCAGTGTAGTGGGGCTGCAAATAATTGGCCTGGCTGAAGCTTCAAGTTGCAGGGGAGAGTGGGATGTGTACGAAGAAGCTCCCAGAGCTAAAATAACTTCCTTGGCTCTGCTCGTGTGCCCTCATTGCAGGGCACAGTGAGACATCAGGGAGGCTTCTGGAGCCTTGAAGAGCCTTCTGCCTCGCTCAGATCCATCGGCTCCCCTCGCTGCTCCAATACATAAACCAGGCCTCAGCAACCTCCTGCCTAAACCACATCTCTCTTCCCTCATAAGCAAAGATGAGCTGCTCAAAGCTTGAACAGGTCCTGTCTTTTTCCTTTTGCTGAGTGTGTAATAGTTCAGGCCTTGGGTTCTGGAGTCAGACTGGCCCATCTTCCAAGGCTGTCATGGCTGCTTCCTTGCTATGTGACTTTGGGCAAATAATTTATCTTCTCAAGTCTCAGTTTCCTCATCTGTAAAAGGGGTCAATAATAGCACCTGCCACATAGGGTTTGTGTGAGAATTAAATGAGATAATACAAATAAAGAACAAAGAACAAGCCTCACCCATAGCAATTATTCAGTAAGTGTTACTTATTATCATTATTATGATAATTACCTGCAGCATCAACTTCTACAATCCAGCCACTTTATTTTTAATTGCAATTCTTTCCATGACTGGGGAACTGTGCATCAAGAGTGAGAATGAGAGAAAATATACATAAGAATCATTGATTAATATGGGGGGAAAGAACAGAGAAACCCAGACCATAAAGTCTCACGTGGCTATGTTGGATTAGCTTCAAGTTTCACGTCCAGTTTCCTGGCAGCCAAAGCAAAAAGGAGAACCAACTTGTAATTACTTCCCCAGGACAGTTCCAAAAGAATTTCTTCCACCAGTTTCACACAGGAGGCAAGACATGATGTAGTGAACATATTCACAGTGGGGTCTGGATTGGTCTGTCAGAGCTGCCATAAGAGAATATCATAGACGGGGTGGCTTAAACAACAGAAATTTATTTGAAATTTATTTTCTCACAGCTCTGGAAGCTAGAAGTCAAAGATCAAGGTGTTGGCAGGGTTGTTTTTTGAAGCCTCTCTCCTTGGCTTTTAACTGGCTTTCTTCTACCTTGTCTTCACATTGGGGGAGACAAAATTCACCCCATAACAGCATCCCTGAAGCAGAGCAGGGAGGAAATAGCACAGCTTGATTCCACAAGGTGTCCTGACCATGCAGTCCTCAGACCTTCTGATTCCCAGCTGATTCCAGAAGAGAACCCAGAGCATCCAGAGGGGTGGATGGACTGTTTACATTCCGAAGATATGGGGGGAAGATCACACCCCTCACGCAGTGCTAGGAGGTAAAAGTGGGATAAGCAAAATAGAGACCCTATTCCCACTGTGAGCGGGGAGTGAGTTCAGCCTTGGGTGTTGGGTAAAGAACCTTTAAAAAGGTAATATTATTTTTAGGCATGCAGCTCCAGCAGTGGTGTATGGCTAAGACAACAGGGAAAGCAGTTAAGAATGGTTTGTAATTACCTAGGTCAAGGCTACCGATCTAAACTGGGCCATGGCAATGGAGACAGATGCCAGGAGATGGGTCTGCCTCATGCAACCTACTTCATGGTTACAGTTCAGAAAATGTCTCCACTGGGTTGAGAAGTGGGAATAAGTGAGGATGATGAATGGGGCAGTGGCTTGGAGGAGAGGATTCAAGTTTTCAGTCAGTTAGGATCTGGGTTAAAGCCTCTGGCGTAAGAGCCAGTCTGCTCTGCTACTGTTTTTCTGTGGACCCTGCCTTCCGGGAAAAGGAGAAGAGTGGCCTTTACCAAGCATCTCTGCGCCAGACACAGAGTTAGTCACTGTTCTTACATTTTATCATGCAATTCCCAAATGGACCTACCAGTTAGATGTTATTATCCTTATTTAGGGATAAGGAAACTGAGGATCAGAGGGGTAAAGTGAGTCATCTAAGGACACATGGTAAATAACAGAGCCAGAATTCAAACCAGAGTCTGATGACTTCCATGACTGTGACCTTAACCAATAAACAGTCAGTGCCCCACACACCTTACTGAGATTTCAGAGGTTAACAACCTTCAGCCTGTTTTACGTCAATCAGTAACAACTGACACAATGTTGCTTTTGCCTTCTTGATCACTAAAACCTCCTGAAACCATTTCTCTGAATGGAGGTACCAGAGTCTTTAGCCTGACTGCATTTTCATGGACAGAAATGAGACAGAAAAGCTCACAAAGCCGTTAAGCAACATCAGGGCCTCACAGCCTCCCAAATACCTTTTCTTGGGCCTTTAATTGTCCTTTTAAAAAGAAACCCAAACAATGAAGAATCATCTGGTAATCATCCTACTGGCATGATGGGCAACTCCACAATGGCCCAGAGTCAAATCCCGGAAGAGAAAACAGAGGTCCAGACCACTGAATCCTGGTCCTTTCACAGAATTCTCATTCCCAGAGGAAAATATCCATCATTTTTAGCATTCCAGAGACCAGCTGCCCTCCCATTTCATGAGGTCCACTGCACCCCTTGACTGTCCTTCATGGGAAATAAGGAGATGGAGGCGGACCTGGAACAGACAGCTTCCTTCATTCAACACAAGTGCGCTGAGCCCCTGTCCTGCTAGCACAGTGGTGGGAGGAGCAAGGACCTAAGCATTAGGCTCAACCTGGGTTTGATTCCCACCCCTGCCATTGGGTGGCCTTGGGTGAGTCATTTTAAACTCTCTGAATTTCAGGCCATCATTAAAAGATTAAAATAACAATGCTGGTGGGACAGGGCCTGCAACTAGCCAGGTCCCTTGAAGTAAAGCAAACTAGTGGGCCAGCACGCAGGGGCAGAAAGAGTTACAATTAAAGAGTCGGGTTCAAGTCTCAGCTTCACTACCTGCAAGCTCTGGGACCTTGAGATCTCACTTAATTCCTCTGACCCTCCATTTCCCCCCTATTAAATGGGTTAACAATACCCATCTTACAGGCCTGTTATGGGAATGTGAAACACTTTTGCAAGGCATCTGAAATACAGCAAGTCCTCAAAAAGTAGTGATTTTTATTGTTTACCAGATGCTATGCTAGGCACTGGGGATGCAAAGATGAAAAACAGTGATGCTCCCTACCATGAGAGCTCACATCTCTGTGTATCTATTTCCTTGTCCATAATATAGGGTAACACTCTCTTCCCTGACTTACTCATAGGGCTAAAGACAAAATTAGTAATGCAACTGTAATTATAATACCTAACACTTATTGAGTGATTACCATATGGCCAGGCATGTTATTAAGTGTATTAGATGCCTTTTTTCATTTGCTCTCTGTGGTATGAAGAATGTCCCCCAGAGATGTCCATGCCCTGATCCCTAGAACCTGTGAATATTACCTTACATGGCAAAAGGGGCTTTGCAGATGCGATTAAGTTAAGAATTTTGAGATGGGGAGATTATTCTGGATTATCGGGATAGGCTCAATCTAATCACATAAGACCTTAAAAGCAGAGAGTTTTTCCAGCTGGAGGCAGGAGAAATGAGGCATAAGGAGAGGTCTTGAAGTATAAGGACTTGACATGTTGATGTTTTGAAAATAGAGGAAGAGGGCAGTGACACAAGGAGTGCAAGTGGCCCCTAGAAGCTGAGAACGACTTCTGGCCAACAGTCAGAAAGGAAATGGCAACCTCAGTCCTACTACCACAAGGAACTAAATTCTGTCAGCAACTTGAAAGAGCTTGGAAATAGATTCCTCTCCCATGTCCTCCAGGAAGGAAGACAGCGCTACTGACCCCTTGATTTCAGCCATGTGAAGCCCAGAGCAGAGAACCAACTGAGCCAGGAGGTTCACCTTTGAAATAATAAATAGGGACGATTTTTAAGGTATGAAATCTTCAGCAATAGAAAATCCTCAACACAGCCCTGTGAAGAAAGAGTCATTTTAACTCCCATTTTGCTGATGAGTAACTGAGGCAAAGATAGTTAAACACATCCAAGGTTACACAAGTAGTAAGTGGCAGAGCTACTTGATCCAGTCTGATTCAAGAGCCTTTATTCATGAAAGCAGTCCCTGGGGCATAGTAGGTACTCAATAAATATCTGTGAAATCAGTGGATGGAGGGACAGATAGATGAGTGGAAAGAAATATTGAGTGTGAAGATGCTGAGGACATAGAAAGAATTGTCACTTGTGTTACATTAAGCAGATCCAAATCTGCCATTTCAAGAATAGCCAGAGACCGTCAAAAGGTACAAACTTCCAGTTAGAAGGTAAATAAGTACTAGGGATGCAATGTACAACGTGATAAATAGAATTAACACTGCTGTATGTTATATACGAAAATTGTTAAGAGAGTAAATCCTAAGAGCTTGCATCACAAGAAAATTAATTATTTTTATTTCTTTAATTTTGTACCTGTATGAGATGACAGATGTTCACTAAATTTATTGTGATAGTCACTTCATGATGTATGTAAATCAAATCATTATGCTGTACACCTTAAACTTATACAGTGCTCTATGACAATTATATCTCAATAAAACTGGAAGAAAAAAAATTTTTTTAATATCCTTAGAAATAAAAGGCAATTTGGCAATTTGAGGAAAGAGCACTGGACTAGGAAGCTTGTATTTTGTTCCTGGTTTTCCAATTTATATTCTGTGTGACTTAGACCAATCTCTGCACGGCTCTGAACCTCAGTTTTCTTGTCTGTAAAGTGGAAATGCTAAACCCAGTACAAGCTTACCATCATGGGTGCCATGGGGCTCACATGGGATGCGGAGACATAAAAGTGGTTGGTAAACTACGCTCCACAATCCATTCAAACATTTGGTCATTAACATTTACTGAGTGCTTACCCTGTAGCAGGCAGTGTGAGAGGGGCTGGGGGTGCAGCAGTGAGAGAGACTGAGCCTGTCCTAAAGGTCCCCCCGCCTTGCCATGGCAACACGTGCAGGAACATTTTATTGTAAAACCAGATGAGATGTGCTCAAGGTCAAGTTAGACCAAGAGAATAGTGTGATCAACCCCACACGGTGTATGTATGTTGGGTGAGTGGGTGGGTAAGGGTACAGGAAGGCTTCCCAGTAAAGGTTACATTTGAGCCACTTTCTGAATAATTACGAGTTGGCCAAGTGTTTGTGGGAAGAGAGGACCTTTCAGCCAAAGGAACAGCCTTTCAAAGGCATCTGTGTCTTGTGTAGAAGGCCTCCGTGTGGTCACTAAGGATGGTCACCAGTATCTCCTCTTCCTCTCCTTTCAAGCACACGTTAGGACAGCACTGCCCTGCCTCTTGGAAGTTAGGTGGGGTCTGGGACTGGTGTTGGCCTATGAAATGTGAACAGAAGTGACTGCTGTCGTTTCTGTAAGCCACAGATGCAATTTAAAACTTTCTAGTAGTCATATTAGCCACACACACAAAAAAAGCAAAGGGTAAAGACAAATAGATAAAATTAATTTTAATAATACATTAAATATTTTAACCTAATATATACAAAATGTTATCATTCACTGTGTCATCTAACAAAATGTATTGAGATATTTTATATTATTTTTCATACTACATGTTTGCTTTGTGCTACGTGTGAATTTTACACTTACAGAACATCTCAGTTTGGGCTAGGCTGTTTTCAAATGCTCGGTAGCCACATGTGCTGATAGCTGCTATATTGGACAGCGCTAGGGTGACTGGCAGAGCCTCCATGACCCTCGGCTGGCGAGTGAGAGACAAAGGGCAAGGGCCCAGCGAACACTCAATGAACATGTAGCGTAATCAAGACACGAGCCCTTGCTTCTGAGATTTCTTTTGTTATTGCGACATAACTTAAGCTAACCAGCACAAGCCTTATGTTGTTAGAGTATAAAGCAAAACCAAAGGAGACTGGAAAGTGAGACAGGAGTCAGTTAACGAAAGGCCTTTTATGAGGTACTTAGACATTTGAATTTTCCTGGCACCATTCAGATTTACAGGAGGCAGGGAAAGTAAATAGGGGGCTGGTGCAACATCCAAGCAATAAGGCCTGCTACTGGGACAGATGAAAGCTCATATAGAAAGGCACACACGCCATCCCCCATCTACCAACAAACGGTGCAGCTTGTTCGACTCCGTGTAAAAGGGGAGCTTCTTGGCCCAGCCAGTAAGGGAACCATCAGCCTGACCTGTTACATTCTGCTGTGGCTTCAGTTTCATCTTGTAGCTGTTGGCTGTGAGGAATGATTCCACATATCCATCGTGGTTGAAGGCTTTGCCCTGATGAAAAGGATTATGGATCTGTTTCAAGGTCATTTTCACATGTCAAGGTCATTTTTTCTTATTTTTCTTCTAGCCCAGGGCAGACCTCAAAACCTCCAGCTTTTCAAAGCACTCCAGCTGGGGAGGAGATTTTTTCCCCCTGTACTTTTTTCCCTACAAATGACATGTCATGAAGAAGAGATAAAGAGAAAAACAACAGTGATTGTTTGGATAATTCTGTACCATCCACAGAAAGGGAACCAGGGACTGGGCTGAATAAAGAAGGCCATGCAAATAGATTGGTGTTGATTAGAAGTCAACACATCAAAATCCATTCCATAGATCTGAATTATTGTATTTTGAGAATTCCAGTTGTTTATCTTTTTAAGCAGGGGTCAAGGGACACACTTTGATCCTGCATTACCACAAAGAACTCTTTAGGAAACATTTTGGTGAAATGAGAGTCATAACCATGAGACAGATTTGTTTAAAAACCACTTTAAGCCATTTCACTGAGATTTTTGTACAGAAGGATGTCTGTCACAGTGATTTTCATAGTATTTAATCAGCCTTAGCTGTCAGAGTAATGTGGATGCAAAGCCCTTATACAGGCACATAGGCATCAGGGATTATTTGTTAACTGCTGTGTAATGAAGCAGAACTCAGACTAAGTCTGAATTCTCCCACTTACTGGCTGTTTGACCTCAGGCAAATCCAATAACTTTCTAAGCCTTGGTTTTCCCATCTGTAAATTGAGGGCAATGATCCCTACCACCCAGGGTGGTTGTGAGGATTGAGTGGAAAAACCGGCATGTCAACTGATGTTCCATAAATCTCAGTTTTTTTAAATGAGTAAAGAAGTACATGGACTTGGGGCCAATAGACTTAGGATAAAGATCCAGCTCTGGTACTCCATAATTGTATGGCCTTGGACAACTCACGCACATCATTTGTCTACATATTCTATAAAATGGGATGTCAAATACATCATGAGATTAAACCGCACGATGTATTTGACATTCAGTTTTGTCTTCATCCCCAAGAAAGCAGTCTGAGGCAAGGATTAAAGTGATGGTACTTCCAGTTGGAGGTGAAAGCCAAGGGAGGTCAAGGTGAAGAAGAAAAGCAGAAGTGAATGAAAGAAATATGTAAGCTAATGTGATTTGTACGTTGCTATGATACCGCTCTTCAGGGTGAGCTGCAAAGAGATGCTCATCCTGCAAAGGCACGTTCATTCCTTCAGCCACTATCAATTTCCAGAGGCTTTTCAAACAGACACTGCAACTCAGCACTCCCCAGAAGGGAGGAAAGAGAGAAATGTATCTGCCTTGCTTCTCCTGGTCTCCCTTTCCCACTGATGAAGGTTTACCCCATGGGGAGCTAATTCCCCACATCTCTGAGTCGTATCATGTGGCCCCTCAATAGCTGATCAGGAAACAGTTCATCTCTCCCAGTGGAAAGCTGTGGACCACCTCCGTGTGGTCCAGCTGAACCTGTGGGCCATGCGGACCAGACAGGCCCGGGCCTTGCAGTCCTTGACAACTCAGGGATCTCCATCACCACGGTGGCACCAGAACACTCCAGCCCCTTCATGCTGTGCTCTACCCTTGGGCAGGGGAGGAGGTGGCATCAGTGGCACAGAGCAGGAGGGAGATTCCAATTTTTAAAAGATACTTTGAAAGCTTAAATGTGACCTGTCTGTTTCAGAAATGAGGAATTGGAGCCCCAGAGAGGGAAATGGTCTTCTCTAAGTTGCATAGGTGCCATTGTCAAAGTCCCTCCGAACTGGGCTCCTCAATCTAGCTGGCAATTTTGTTTGAAAGGAGATTCTGACCCAGTAGGTCTGAGCTGAGACAGAGATGGGGATCTGTGGATTACATTTTGTATAGCAAGCCTTTAAACGGCCAGAGCCACCTTGGAAATCTACACTAAGTGCCATGTAAATGAGACTTCAGCATGTGTCCTCTTTCATCCACCATCTTAGTCCAGAATGGTTCCCTTTGCCCATCACTTGCACCTGACTCTCTCCTGCTATTTAACTTTTACTGACTTTGCCTATTATTTTCTCACCATTGCCCATGCTGTCTTTGCCCTAATATGATTCTTAATGTTCCGCTCTTCCTTCCTTCCTGGTTAAGATTTTGGCTACCCTCACTATCACTTAAGCTATGCCATGTAAAGTTGTGCTGAGAACACACTCTCCCTCTACAACTTGGGCCCAGAATTCTCCAGCCGCAAAGCATTCCTTGTGGTCAGTGCCTCTGATGGGTTCCACCCAGCTTCTTTTTTTTTTTTTTTTTTGCGGTACGTGGGCCTCTCACTGTTGTGGCCTCTCCTGTTGCGGAGCACAGGCTCCGGACGCGCAGGCTCAGCGGCCATGGCTCACGGGCCTAGCCGCTCTGCGGCATGTGGGATCTTCCCTGCGGCATGTGGGATTTCCCAGACCAGGGCACGAACCCGTGTCCCCTGCATCGGCAGGCGGACTCTCAACCACTGCGCCACCAAGGAAGCCCTCCACCCAGCTTCTTTTATGTGAAGATCAAACTGATGAGGGGCTTCCTTGGAGGCGCAGTGGTTGGGAGTCCGCCTGCCGATGCAGGGGACGCAGGTTCGTGCCCCAGTCCGCGATTCCCACATGCCGCGGAGCGCCTGGGCCCGTGAGCCATGGCCGCTGGGCCTGCGCGTCCGGAGCCTGTGCTCCGAAACGGGAGAGGCCCGCGAACCGCAAAAAAAAAAAAAAAAAAAAAAAGACTGATGAGAACTCAAGTCTTCCAGGCACTTTCCATTGTACCACCCAGCCTTAATTCTAAGGTTTAATAAGGCCGAAGGGGATTTGTAGGGCACAAGAATATTTTTGTGCTGAAATGTGTACTTGTTCTCAAAAAAAAAAAAAAAAACACAAAACTTACAGTCAAGCTGGAATACTCTAGTTTCCTAAAAATCACAACAGAAATAGATTTTCTTTCCTGTTTACATATGAATCAGATTGTGCTTCAGAGTTACTGGCTTGCTGAATGAATGACCAGAAGCAGATCTGAAAGTGTTTATGAAACGCCTACTATCTTCAATAGTGAGCAGAGAGCACAGAATGGTCTAGAGTTAGTCAGTGAAACAGAAACTGAGTTACTGAAGGAGAAAGAAGCGGTGGGTAGGGACTGGAGAACCGTGGGGATTAGATTTCCCAAGCTCTTCGTTTACTCTGACCTAGGGCAGTTGGCTTCAGAGAGGCAGGGTTTCTCATGGCTACGAGTAGGGACTCTGCAGCCCAACTGCATCAATTCAAAGTCCAGCTCTGCCATTCACCATTTGTGTGAACTTGAGGAACTTATTAAATGTCTTGGTTCCTTGGCTTCGCCAATTGTAACATGGGAATAATAATAGTACCCATCTCATAGAGTTGGCATAAGGATTAAATGAGTTAATCATTTAAACATAAGCCATTTAAAATTTTCCCACCACATAATAAGCACCCAACAAATGGTAGCTAGCATGCTGCCAACTGAAACTTCACTGCTTCAACTCTCGCTCAAGAGATTATATTGGAATGCAAGTAAGTGAGAGTTGAAAGAGAAAACAAGTCTTAATAAATTTGAGAAGATTGAAATCATATCAAACGTTTTCTCCAACCACAAAGGAATATATTCTAGATATAGCAAAGAAGTATTTATGCTAATTTTATCAAGAACCAAGATTTTTAGTGTATGAGAAAAGAGAAACAAGTGTAAATCCAATTAAGTTAAATTTTATATTACTATATTTGGATTGTCCATGATTAGCTTGAATATAATTTTTTTAAATAGGTATTTTCTAGCTCTGCCCACTAAAAAGGTCTAGAAGCAATCACAGCCTCATGGCAGTGAGCATCCCTAGCACGTGAATTGTGGCTTATAAAGACCATTCCCTTCCACAAGAAACAGGGACTCCTCTGAAAAGTGGATGATGATTAAGATCTGGGGCAAAGAATTTCCAGAGACTCGTACCAGAATGTAGGGAAGCTATCAAACAGTACTGAGGATGTGATAAAAGGACTCATGGCAAGTGTCTTGAAATACGCTGCATATAAAAACACATATGTTCAAAAGGATACCCAATAGAAAAATAAATAAATAAGCTCAGCACTCACAGTGTTCACCATCAGTGGTAACTAGGTACCAACTCAACTTAACAGCAGTCGTTAAAGGGACAGAACCATTTGTCTTGCCTTTCCTCAATGGAAAATATTTCGGAGTAAACAGATACTCATAGTTTATCAGCATAATGTGTCCTTAGAGAAGAATTCCAGCCAAGACATGGGAAAGGATGACAGAATTAGAAAAAGTGCCCATTTTCAACCCCTAACAAAATAATTGATTCAAGCAAAGGTTGTCTGTAGATGACACCATTAGATGAAAGTTTAAAGGAAAATTTAGAATGGAGATATCAGACTGCCGCCATCTGAAACCCTTGATCAAATTAGCATCATTAAAATGGTACAATCAGACTTTCTGCACCTTCTAATGTGATGCAGTGTGAAGTACATAGCACCAGCAATGAAATGCTCTTGGAAAAAATCTTGAACTCGACTCTCAGCAAAGACTTTAGAACTAGCTTCTAGTTTACTGTAAATAGAAAAAGTAGGTAAATCAGTTAAATGACACCACAATGAAACAAATAGACACATTCAGAGTGTGGGATTTTCTACTAAGACCTGATTTCTTCCATAGGAAAAATGGCGTAAAAGAGGAGGGATCAGGGAAAGGGCCTAGGAAAGAAGGGCTGTTCTAGACTACAAAAGACTTAAGAAACACAACTGAATGCAGCATGTGTGGAGTTTATTTAGATCTCGATGTGAACACTGTTACATCACATTCTTGAGATAATTGGAGAAATCTGAATACTACACCGAGGGCTTATAGTGAATTGCTTTAGGTATGATGATAACCCTATGGTTAGCTCAGAAAATGTCCATATCCCTATAAGACATATCCTGGACTATTCACAAGTGAAATGATACGAGATCTTGGATTTGAACAAACAAACAATTGGGTGGAGTTGGGGTGGGGGGCAGGTGATGAAGCAAGAGAGGCAAAGTCACTTATATATATATATATATATATATATATATATATATAATTTGATATATATATATATACATACATACACACACACACACACACATACATACCACACATGCATACTGGTTATATGGAGTTTATTATACTCTTGAACTGTATTATGCTATACTATATTATTATTGTACTATTATTGAACCATTATTATTATTATACCATTATTATTATTATATTCCCACCATTTTTGTGTATATATGAATGTGTTTATAATACCAATATTTTAAAATAACATGGGAAGATCCAGAATCAGACTTAATACACATTTTGTTAAGAAATATTTGCAACCTTTGATTTTTTTCACTAATAGCAAAATTTCCCTGTTCCATCACCCACCACCAAGCCAAGACATCCCGTTGTGTCACCACTCATGCTGCGTGTGCTCCATCCTTGAACTAATCAGTCTGAATGAAATGGGGGTGCTCATCTGTCACCCACCAGACTGTGGCTTGGGAGCAGGAATGGTGTCTTATTCAACTTTGAATCCCAGCACTGGTATACAGCCAGTGCTCACAGTATATTCACATAATAGGTGAATGGGAATGGGAATCAACCAGAGACGATTTAAAATGCTGATCCCTTGACATTAACTCTAGAACTTCTGAAGCAGAAAGTCTGTGTGGGGTCTGAGGAATCTTCATTTTTAGTAAGTTTCCCAGTGATTCCTATGCACAGTGTTTGAAGCCCACACCCTGAGAAACACTTTTTTCTCTATTAAACAGTCACGTGGGACAGTTTCACAGGGGGGCTTGGGAATAAGCAGAGTCAATAAACAAATGGATGGCATGTATGCAGTTATACTCATCAGTTTCAGAGGCTCTGATTTCTGAGGTTAAATAATGGGAAGGGGTGATTAGCAAATGCAGAGGGAGCAGAGGAGCTTCTAATGCAGCATTTGATTTCAATTTTATTTTTATTTAAATGGAAACTTCTGCGGGAGTCAAAAGCAAAGCTTCTCGATTACAGACAGAGCAGCCATGGATAAATATAAATCTTAGCTTTCCAGACAGCTTTGTGAAATGGATAAGGAGCACACGGCACTAACTAGTGTGATTATATAAGGCATGTGCTTGTAATAAGACTTAAACGAATATGGGCTTCCTCAGAGTTGAATTTATAAAATTTCTCATTCTCTCCCATCAGCCCCATAGGCATCTGTTTGAATCTGCCAGCTCACTGGTTGGAGTAATATTGTTTCTACACAATTCCCATTCCATGCCAATATATTGTTAGTGGTGGGTAGTTTCCTCTTGAGCCTAGAATTGCCCACCCCTGGAGTTCAACTAGAGGACAGAGGGATGATCATTGAATGATTATGTGATCTAAAAGATCCTACATTGGGTCTTGGAGAGAAGGCCCAAGATTCCTGCCAATTCCCTTCCTCAGTTGCCCCCTTATTCCTCCCGGTCTCCAAGCTTGGCAAATGCTCTGCCTTTGCCTAAAATGTTCCTCCCCCACATCTCTGCTTCACTAGGTCCATCGAACCCCAGCCCAAGGATTAGCTCTTCCGGGAAGATTCCTCTGACTCCACGCTGATGTCAAAGCTCTTCTCTGTTCTAAGTAATCTGAGTTTACCTCCATCACTATATAATCTTTTTAATATTTATTTTATTTAGTTTTATTTATTTATTTTGGCTGCTCTGGGTCTTAGTTGCTGCGTGTGCGTGTTTGAGGGATCTTTAGTTGTGACATGCAAGATCTAGTTCCCTGACCAGGCTTCGAACCCAGGCCCCCTGCATTGGGAGCGCAGAGTCTTAACCACTGGACCACCAGGGAAGTCCCCATTATAATATAATTGACGATTAAATTTTGTTAGCCCTGCCTCGACTGTGAGAACCATATCCATTCAGTGCCATATCCCAGGTATCTTGCACAAACCTGGCAGACCGTAGATACTCAACAAAGGCAGTAAAACTGAATGAATAATGAATGCCTAACCAACACATCTAAGTTACTCAACCAATCCAGTTCAAGTATGCCCCTGAATTGAAATAGTAGAAACATTTTGAGGAATTTCTAAAATATTGGAGAATTAGAGAAATGCCACAGATAGGAGATGGATACTAGTGTTAGTTTTTCAAAAAGCAGCTAAAGGTGAATTTAAGACCATGAGCAGATTAACTTGTAACTGATTACTAGTAAAATGTAGGAGCATTTTAAAAGCAAAGAAGTGATGATTGGGATTTACATAGTCTTTCAAATCATAAATCCTCCCAAACTCTCTCTCCCACTCGAGCATTTGACAAATCTTGTATAATGTCCATGTGAAAAGAGAAAAACATTAGCAGGAAGACAATGTCATTGAGACAAATTTGTGGTTGGTAAAATTTATGTATTAATGAATGTATGAAGATTAGTCTGGAGGGAAAATACTGTCATCACTTCTTTGCCTTTGCCGTTTAACAACTGTATAAATTACTTGATAAAGATTCATAAGATAAGCCCATTAAATACATTCATCCATTCAATAAGCAACTGTTGAGCCCTTGCTTTGTGCTTTCCCTTGAGAAGCTCATTGCATAGTAAATAGCTAATTATACTATAATGTAACAGATGCTATCACAGATAATGAAGCAGAATCTCAGGAGGCTGACCTAGAAATCACAGTTGTTAATAAGAGCCCCAGGTAATACTTGTAATCAGACAAGATCTGGGAAACGATTGTAGATGACACAATCAAGTTTAAAGTATATCTATCCAACAATGAATACATAAAATCAAGGGAAAAAATGAGAGCAAAACTTTAAAATACCTCCACTGGCAAGAACAATGGGTTGAAACCTAAAAGGAGAAATGTAATGATTAGTAATGTTAAAATATGCAAAAACTGGGCTTTACCTATTATACAACAAAATAATGCATGTGATCTGGTTTGCTAGATCTGTTAAAGGCAGGTAAATCCACATATCTCCAACTTACTATCTTTACTACAGTAGTAGATAAAAGAGTATGACCATAGCAATATGATTTCTTGAGCCTCAGTGTCCTCATCTATCTAATGGGCATAATAATAGGACTGGCCAAGAAGGCTTGTGTAGAGTCTCCAGGTATAGTTGTGCAGGAGAAAATTACATGAGATTATCTGCTTATCAAATATTTATTGACTACCATATTCCAATGTTAGGCTCTGGTTATGTCTAAAGCACTTTGCACCATGCTTAGCACACAGTATATGTACCAAAATAAAATGGTAGCTATTATTACTATTAAGCCCATTTGTAATGATCCTGGTTATCCATCCTGCATCTAGAAACAGAAACTGCACCTGCTTTTTTATGCTCCACAATAGGTGGGTCTGTGCTGAGCTACTGTAGTTAGCACATTGTAAACCTCTTCAGAGCTCTTTCCTTATCAAGTGCCATTGAGAGTTCCAGCCAGAGGCAGACTCTCAGTATGGTGTCCGCTGCTAGACTTCTTAGGACAATCAAGTGTTTTCAAAATCAAGTCACAATTAATCCCTGACTAGACCGGCTTTCATAGAAATTCCTCACCTCTGAACTTCTAAGCATTGTTAGTCTGTAACATGTAATGTAGCACTTAATTTTACCATCTCGGAGTAGAAAGAACACTTAAGATTAGCTTAAAAGGTGTTAGTTAAGAGACTGGGCTTCTTGGAGTCAAACAGTCCTATGTTCAAACCCCTAATTGTCTGACCTTGGGAATGTTATTTTGTTTCTTCATAAGTTCAACACAGTACTGTGAAGACTAAATGAGATTATTATGTACCTTGCAGTGTAACAGGGAAGAAGAGATCTGACTCCATATTGGATCTGTTTCTTTTACCTTTGTATTCTTTTGCTTTTGCTTGGAGTTAAGAATGTAGCCTATAGCCTGAAATATACAGGATAGCCCATTCTCAAGGCTCTGCCCTTTAAGGGTTTAACAATTTCCATTCACATAGAAATAAAAAGTTGCAGAACAGAGAATAACATTGGTCTTCTTGGAGGTTTACAGGAACATCATGACCTGATCTATGTGGACAACTGTAAGAACAAAGGATTCCAACACCAAGAAGTTTGCAACAGTCAACCACACTCCCTCTCCTTTTAGTATAAAAGAAGCCTGAATTCTGACTTGGGTAAGATGGTTCTCTAGGACATTAGTTCACCATCTTCTCAGACTCCTGGCTTTCCGAATAAAGTCATTATTCCTTGCCCTAACACCTCGGTCTCCCGATTTACCGGCCTGTCGTGCAGTGAGGAGAATGAGTTTGGACATGGTAACAGCAGGAACTCACTAAATGGTAGTGGTCAAGAGTAGTAACTGCTCACTGTTTCACAGCTGGTTGTTAGAAAGTCCTCAACGAATTGAACCAGAAATTTCCTTCCTCTAGCTTTGTTCTTTCCAGTGGTCTAAAGTCTGCCCTCTGAAGGTACACAGAGTCACATATCTTTACTTCCTCTCTCTAGGAAAGTGCTTCAGATAGTTGCAGACACCAGCAATGTCTCCCTAGGGTGACCAACCATCCTGGTTTGCCCAGGACTAAGGGGTTTCCTGGGACATAGGACTTTCAGTGCTAAAATTGGGAAAATTCCAGGTAAACCAAGATGGTTGGTCACCCTATCTCCCTCTCTGTTCTCCTCCAGGCTGAACAACCCCATGATCTTTTATCATTGCTCTTGTGACCCATGTGTAGTCCCCTCATCATCCTCTTTCCCTCCTTATAGCCATTAGTTTTTTGTCAATGCCCCTCTTAGTGTATAGCACAGAAACATTTATGCTGCAGGATAGAGGTGGAAGATTTTCTCCTGTGATATATGACATTGGTTCTTCTTTTCTTTTCCCCATCTCAGGTGCAAAGATCATGGGTCACTGTGTACAAGGCCCCCTTGTTTCTTTATTCCTCATTGTCTGCATTCCTGACTTTTAGTTCTCCCTCCTGATTAGGCACTCAGTCTAATGTGAGAAAGATTAGATGAGGGTTTATGTCAGTGTCAATCATGTAGTTGTTTTTTACGCATGTATATTTCAATTTGCATAAATGGTATTATGCTATAAACTACATAACTAAAGGCTATTATTAAGATCTGTCCACATCACTATGTGGACAATCATTTCCTTGACTATAATTTCTGCATAGTATTCCTGAGTGTACATCCAGCTCATTTTCTAAATCCACCCCCTCAATGACGGTAAAGAGGTGACCTCCTTCTCCCAGCTGCTACATATAATATTGTGATGAGCATCCTCATTCACGTCCCATTTATGAGAAATTCTCTTGGATCAGTTTTAGTTGCCAGAATCTCCTTGAGCTAGCTTAGCAAAAAACAAAACAAAACACACACACACACACACACACACACACATATATATATATATATATATATATATATATATATATAATAGAGAGAATTCTTTTTTTTTTTTTTTCTGTGAATTCTTAGTTTTAAATGGTTGGAAGAAAGCAGGATTTAGGCCAAGCTTCCAGGAATGACACCTGGAACTACACCCACGAGGGTGTAGTTCAGCAGAACTGACCCACCAGGGAGCAATGGGCCAGAGGACCTAGAAACCAACACCACCTCTTTGAAAGCAGGGAGGCCCATTTCCCAGCTTCTTGATACTCACCATGTTAGGACCAGATATCGGGCCCTCTACTACATCTTCTGAAAAATAAATTTCAGCTACCTAAAAGTCTTTGTGACCACATGTACCAACAAAAATAACAGACACATCAGAAACAAGACCTCTGCCTCACGATAATCACTTCCACCTTCCAAATACCACATACACACATTGCTTGGAGGAAGCTAGGTCATTAATGGAACCTGAACAATAAGGGCATCTGGAAAATATAGATTTTACCTTTCCATCGCCTAGGGTGCAGGAAATCACGTTCTAAGTGAGGTAGAAGGAAGTTGGCTGAACCAATCTATCTACAGAATTTGCCACAAACAAAGAGTGGGACTGACAGATCACAGGCATATACAAGCTTAATGTGCTCAAGTAGTGCCAGATCATTCTACAGAGTGACTGCATAAGTCTACACTCCCACCAGCAGTGCATGAGGGATCCCAATGCACTCTTCCCTGACAACACTTGGCATTACGCAGCTAAAAAATGTTTGCCAACCTAGTTATGATGCCAAAGTAAAAAGCACATATTTAGTGTTCCAGTACCCCATTGGAGTCAATTGAACTTGATTTCTAACAATTTTTTCTGGTGTTTCTGACATGAGCTGCTACCTTACTCATTTTTCTCAAGCCAGTAGTTCCATTTTATGTGTAATCTTAAATTCTGGACTTGACATTTATCTTTTTAAGATTTCTTGTAAATAGTATTAGCCTAGTGCCCTGGTCTATCAAGATTATTTTAAAATCTTTCTAACTGTTATCTATTTTTTAAGTGCCCCGTTCAACTCGGAGAGAGTAGAGGGAAAGGGTGTTAATTTTCTATTTTACACATGAGAAGCTCAGAGAAGCTAAGTAACTTGATCAAAGCCACCCAGTGATACATGGAAGAGGCATGCTTTGAACCAGGCATGTTTGCAACCAAAGCCGTTCACATGCAGGGTCATATGCTTTGCAAAATCATACAGGGGAATCTGAGGACTAACCCAGACTCCCTTTGGTTTAACCATTTAAAACATTATTTTACAATAGGCCCTTTTATGGCCTTTGTAAATAAAGTCTAATGAAAAGAACCAAAAGTAACTTAATGGAAAATTTTCAAGATCTTAAAAGATATTATTGCAAAAAATGAGTTTCTCATTAAAAATGGTTCAAGATGGGAAAAGTGTATTTTTCTGTGACCTCCACACTTTTGCACCTGCTGTTCACTGGAAATCTCCTTTCTCCATCTGGACAATTCTTGCTCATCCTCCAACACCCAATTCAAGGTGATCTCTTCTGTTTTGTCTGCTCTGATCTCTTCAGAGAGAGAGATTCAAATCTAGGCACTTTGATTCCAGAACCCACGCTCTTGACCTTTATATGCAAAAACTAATGTGGAGAGAAACATAAAAACAAACATATAATATGATGTGATTCATCTTACAAAAGACATAACACAAAGGCACAAAGGTCACAGAGAGGAAGAAGCTGCTGATTTACCTGAGAGAATCATGGGAGCATTTCAAAGGATGTGATTGTTGAACTGACCCTTGAAGAAGAAGCAGGATTTGCCAGGTAGACAAGGTAGATAGAGAATTTCAGACAGAACAGTAACAGCAAAGGCAGGGAGGAATGAAAGAGCATCTTTCTCCTAAAAGCATAATGATACACTCTTCCCCCAAATATCAGTCAAAGGCTGTTTTATAAATAACTCTGGATCTTAGAGATCATCTTTATAGTAAATTTTTACTTTACATTTTTAAAATGTATTTTAAAACTAGCTTGTTATCACTAATCAGTCAATGGTACAGCTAGGATTGCTGGTGTTTCCCCAAATTCTCTGATGACAAGACTTGTCTGGGGTTCTTGTTAAATACACAGCCTCCTGGGTCCCTGGAACTCCTCATTCAATGGGTCTGGGATGAAGTCAGAAACTTGTAATGTCTAACAAGTACCCCCAGGAAATTCCCATCAACAGAGAAGTTTGATGAACACTAGGCTAGCCTGGGCCCTGATGACTAGCACTCCTCTGACGACACTTTGCAGAGGAGGAAAACTCCAGTGCAGCAGTCAGCCTCCTGGTCAGTTAATAATTAAATCGTGTGAACCACTGCACTGGATAACTCGAAGATATGTTTCATTAAAGAAGGTGACCATGAGCAGTGTGCTCGGTGTCTCTTGCTTCAACAGTGTTTGGGCAGAACTGACCCAGGGACACCCCTTCCTCTAGCCTCTGACAACCTGCCAACCATTTTTCCAGCAAAAACTTTCAGAACCAACCAGTCAGCTATCCTCCGCCTCTGGGACCAGCCAACACCATTTTTTGAGCTTAGCTCCTTATTGCTGATCAACCATGAGCTCCTGGATTTTTCAGTATTATTCTACCCAGGTGGAGCCCGCCATCCACCGCCTGGTAAACCTGTATCTGCAGGCCTCCTACACCTACCTCTCTCTCTGGGCTTCTATTTCCACCACGATGATGTGGCTCTGGAGGGCGTGGGTGACTTTTTCCATGAATTGGCTGAGGAGAAGCACAAGGGCACCGAACATCTCTTGAAGATGCAAAACGAGCGCTACGGCCATGCCCTCTTCCAGGACCTGCAGAAGCCATCTCAATATGAGTGGGGTAAAGCCCAGGATGCTGTGGAAGCCACCCTGTTCATGGAGAAGAACCTGAACCAGGCGCTTTTCACTCTGCATGCCCTGGGTTCTGCCCACACAGACCCCCAGCTCTCAGACTTCCTGGAGAGCCGCTTCCTGTATGAGCAGGTGAAACTCATCAAGAAGATGGTGACCACCTGACCAACGTCTGCAGGCTGGCTGGTCCCCAGGTGGGGCTGGGCAAGTATTTCCTCAAAAGGCCCACCCTCAAGCATGACTAGGAGCCTCTGGAGCCCAGCGGCCTTTGAGAAGCCCCTCTGGTGTCAGTGCTTCTGCCTGAAGCCTCTCTCTGCAGTCACTGAACAGCTTTTTAACTGTCCTGGAGTCCTCTCCCAAGCCTTGGACCAAATGGAAACAATAAAGCTTTTTGCAGCAAAAAATACTAACAATAATAGTAATGTGAATTTGGAAGCCTTGTACCACATTGCCCTTTATAAACTCAGTGTCTGACACTTTTCCTGCACTGTCTCATTCAATCCCCTCAACACTCCTGCCAGGTAGATATTCTTTTACATTGTACAGATTTGGAAACTGAAACTCAAGAGGTTTGGGAAATTGTAGGTCATGAAGCTTATAGTAAGTAGCCAAGTTGAAATTTAAAGCCAAATTCATCTGAATCCAGAGACCATGTTCTTCCCATTATCCCAGATTCTGCAAGGGTCTAGGGCAGATTCTATCTTCACAAAGTCAATCTATACAAATGTCTAGCCACAGTTGAAGTCTGCATGCCTTTCCTCAGGACCTCTCCATTTTAGGTTGACCTTTCACTGACCTTTCCTCCCCCACCCCACCTGCTTCACCCCAAGAAGCCATCCTGTTTTCTCCTTACCACTCCATTGCAATTTTACACCCAGATTATTTGTGTCTTTAACAAGCAAGGCCACACCAATGTCTGGCTTTAAAAGAAGCATGAGTCTTCATTCCCGAGGTAATGAGACCTTTTTTTCCAAGTTCCTTCCTTCAAAGTTCATGAACTTAATAAAAAATAAGACCAGCTCTATTACAGCCCAGACCTCTGCTGCAGGAAGCCAGGGCTGACTGAGTAAAGGCAGTGCCTGAATGAAAAAGAAAATGTATTCATAGATCAGCACTGTCTTTGCCTTCCACCGACCAAATCCATAGACACACTGGGAGGCACCACAGCCCACATCTGAGCTTCCTGGTTACACACTACAGTTGACATTCACGTCACAAGGGCAAAGTGGACCTTGATATAGAGACGTTTACAGTCTTTGTTTATAGTCTTTTCTCCCCCTTGGAAGTAGAGCTTTGGAGAAGCCTGACACTTGACTCTTCAAAGTTGTTAGAGACGTGCATCCATCCAATCCCCACACAGAATAGTGTGAAAAACCCAGGGGATGCATGGAAGGAGTCACTCCAGGCTGTTTCTCATTGGCCTCTTGTTCCTCAGTGCCAGTGGCCATTGCCACATGCTTCTGCAGCTGCCCAGTAATGGTCCCACGGTGGCCCTTGCCATCACTTCATCCCTCCAAATGGCTCCTCTTCTGAGAATCTGAAAGGTCACTAGTATTCCCCCCCACCCCCCGCCTAGTATTCCCCCACTAGTATTCCCAACTCCTAGCAGCTCACTTGTATACCTACTGCTCTAAGGCCTCCCTGGACCCTCCAGGAGCTTGGTTCACCTGCCCATCAGTCCCCTGTTAGCATTCACACATCTGTTCAGAAGACATGTTCTGAGTGCCAATCATGCTCCCAGCAGGAGGGATTCACCTTGAATAAGACCCATCCTTGCTTTCCCACCAGCCTCACCTCCTTCCCTGCCCAAACTCTCCTCTCACCATCCTATGGATGCTTCATTCTGCGCCACTTAATCACTCATCTTCTCTGCTTTGGCTGCCAAGCTGCTGGAGAAGTTTGCCTAACGAGGCTGAATTGCACCAGAAAAGAATTAGCCAACTCTGCCTTGGCTTCAGTTTCTACATCGCAAGGCTGCAATGAGAAATAGAGGAGGGAAAGAATTTAAAACCCTAGTATACCATGTAACACAAGTAGGTGTTCAATAGATACTCCATCCAATTGCTGTGTGCTCTGAGCCACAGCCCCTCATCAGGACAATGGAGATAGCAAAACAACAAAATCTTTAGGCCATAGAGAGGATTCAAAAACAAACATGTCAACAGCCATTATTCCCTTGTGCCTTCCCCTAAATGAACATGGTCTGCCTGGGCTTTGGATCCCACACCATTGCCTGAGTTCTAGGTTTCTGATCAGCAGCTTCACCCTATTGCTATTGAATCAGAGGAGCTCCGCTGATGACAGGTTTAAGACCTGCTAGGCTCCTAGAGCCTGTGCCATTGCCTCCTAATTATCAGCTAAGACCATCAAAAAGATTGCAGAAAGATACAGGAAACAAATCTCAGGAGGCCCTGTAGCCCGGGAGGTTTGGTGCAAGGAAATATAACATCTCAGTGCCTGGAGCTCAGCGCTCCCAGGCCCTCGGCCCCCATCCCAGATGTGGTGGGCAGCGATGTTGAGGAGTAGGTTGTATTTCCTGTGAATTAAGCCATCGGATGGGAGAACAATGTCAACATTGATGGGGAAAGGTCACTGAAATTCCAAGGACACTTGAGGCCTTTCACTGGGTTGAGACAGAGAAGCCTAATGTTAATCCTACGTAATATGAGACAACCCACTTTCTAATGACAACCCACTTTCTAATGGGCCTACTGGAACCTCAATTGGCCATTCACCGTGATTCAGTGCATCCTCAAGGAAGTGGTTTGGAAGGGAGGGAAATCTCTCTCTTTTTTATAATCTGTGGTCCAAAACTCTCCCAGAATATTAGCACGGGCTATTCTGATTCTTGGTGGAAAAGGTGTTTGCTCCATTCAAGACTTACTTAGTTGGAAGGCGAGGGGTCCCAACCTCCACAAATAGTGAAATCAATATTCTTTCATTTATTAAACACACATTAATGGGGCACAGAATGTAATTAACACACAGGCTATTTCTGTTGCCCTCCTTAGGGTGGTTTTTGGCCCATGACCTTGGCTCTAAGGCCCATGTCTTTGCCCTCGTACTTTAGAGTTCATTCCTTTATCTGACAAATACTTAATGTGTGCTTCCCTTCTTCCAGACACCATAGTGAGGGATAAAATGGCCAACAAGACAGAGCCATTCTCTCCCCTTACACAGTTTATTGACTAACTGGAAAGTCAAACCATGACTTTATTCATTACAATTAAGTGGAACAAGTGTAATGCCAGGGGAAGTGCAGGGTCCTCTGAGAACATAGAGCAGGCCCTCTGTAAGAGGAGAAAGGAAGGGGAATTTAAGAGGATCTTTGGAGAAGCTGACATTTCAGCTGGGCCTGGACAGAAGGCTAAGAGTTAGCCCAGGGAAGGGGGAGCAGGAAATAAGGGGAACAAAGGAAAGCCACTGTCCCTGGGCTGGAGGGAGTAGGGAGTGGAAGGGGTGAGGCGTGGCTGATGCAGAGCAAGCAGTTGCAGGGGAGGGCTGCCTGTCCCACTCACTCCAGCTTTCCAGCTGCATGACGTCTCCAGACCTGCTTCAGCTCCAAGCTTTGCAACCTGCTTAGCTTGGGGATGGGAAGTTCCAACCTCCAAACACAGTGAAATCAATATTCTTTCATTTATTAAACACACATTAATGGGGCACCGAAGGTAATGAACACACAGGCTATTTCTGCTGCCGTCATTAGGGTGGTTTCTAGCCTGTAACCTTGGCTCTGAGGCCTATCTTCAGTGACAGCACAGCCCCCAGAGTCCCAGGAGAGCTCCAGCTTCCCAGGGGCCACTTGTCAGGGAGGGGAATCCAGACCACCTCCACTCATGTCTCCAGGGTCAGATTCCCATAATTAGAAGAAATAGTCAGAGTGGGGAGGCGCAGGTGGTCCACCGAGTGGGACCCATGGTGCAGTGTTTCTGACATGGCGAGCTGTTTCCTCGCTCCTTTTCTTTGTCTTCGCTGGCAAGGAAATGATCTTCAGGAGAGTCGGGCACTGGAAGTGAACTCTTTGTCTCCTTAAATGAGTTCTCATCTCCTGGCTTGGATTAAACTCTGTCCCAGAAATGAGAGTTTCTGCAGATAAAACTTTAAGGAAACACGAAGACCAAGAGCAGAGTTGAAGGATAGGCGTGTGACCAACATTTTTATTTTCAACAATGAGAAAAAAGTAGACACAGGAAATGTCAATGGTGGCCTTGACACCGAGACCCAGCCAGGATGAAGACAGGTGATCAAGGAGGAGGCCCCAGGACATCAGAGAAGGAAGCAGTGGTGACCAGGAGAGCAAGCTCACTCAGCTGGCTGCCTTTTTGTGGACAGATACGAGTTGGCAGTTTAGCGCAAGTCCATAGTTTCTCTGGGATTCAACAAAACACGTGCCAAACACTTCCTTGGCAATCCCTTAAGATACATTCAACAAATGTACGCTAAATGTGGTGTGTCTGCAGGGCGTATGAGAACATGGAACAGAGTCACCTACCCCAGCCTGTGGCAGGTCTGAAAGGCACCCTGAGAGAGGGCCACCTGAGCAAATAAAGCACACATCTGACACACGGTAGGGTATAGGGTAGAAGCAGAAGCAGGTAGTACAGCATGGTACAAACAATACAGCCAGACTGCCTGGGGTCAAAGAGGACTCTGCCATTTACTAGCTGTGCAATCCTGGGCAACTTCCCCTAACCTCACTGTGCCTCAATTTCCTCATCTGTAAAATGAGAATAATAATAGTACTTCGCTCATAAATTTGATGTGAAAAATTTGAAAGCATCAATATATGCAAAGTGCTGAGAATGGCACCTGGTAAGTGCTACATAAATGTTAGCTATGATTAAGGAGATGTGTGGTTAAGTTTTTTTTTAAATTAATAGTCTTTATTTTAAAGCAGGTTTAGGTTTATAGAAAAGCTGAGCAGAAAGTACACAGAATTCCCATATACCCCTCCCTTCCACACACAATTTCCCCTACTGTTGGCATCTTGCATTAGTATGGTACATTTGTTACAATTGATGAGCTGATACTGACACGTTATTATTAACTAAAATCCACAGTTTACACTAGGGTTCACTCTGTGTTGTACATTCTATGGGTTTTGACAAATGTATGTCAGGTATCAGCCATTACAGAATCACACAGAATACTTCCACTGCCCCAAAAAATCTGTGTTCTATCTCTTCCCTTCCCCCAATCCCAACTCCCTATTCCCTGGCAACCACTGATTTTTTTTTATTATCTCCATAATTTTACCTCTTCTAGAATGTCATATTATTGGAACCATACAATACATAGCCTTTTCAAATTGGCTTCTTTCACTTAGCAAAATGCATTTAAATTTTCTCCATGTCTTTTCCCTGATTAAGTTTTTATAAATGGTGGGTATATTCATACGAAGTTGAATGACAATACTCAAAGGAAGCTGAATAAAGAGTCTTTACCTTGTCATTCTATAGAAAGTTCTGCTAATATTTGCCTTTGGAACTATGCTATTTCATCCTCCAGTGAAGTCCGACCACTAAGGGATTTTGTTCCTAGTTAAGTAACTCCTTTAAAATACAAACATTCCTGGGAGGTCACATTTTAAATATTTCAGGTCTAGAACCATAGCATTGTTCAGCTTGAAGGAGCTTCAGTATCAAATGCTCCCAAACCCGTATTTTTTTTTTAAATCTTTATTGGAGTATAATTGCTTTACAATGCTGTGTTAGTTTCTGCTTTATAACAAAGTGAATCAGCTATACATATACATATATCCCCATATCTCCTCCCTCTTGCGTCTCCTCCCACCCTCCCTATCCCACCCATCTACGTGGTCACAAACACCCAGCTGATCTCCCTGTGCTATGCCACTGCTTCCCACTAGCTATCTATTTTACATTTGGTAGTGTTTATATGTCCATGCCACTTTCTCACTTTGTCCCAGCTTACCTTCCCCCTCCCCGTGTCCTCAAGTCCATTCTCTACATCTGTGTCTTTATTCCTGTCCTGCCCCTAGGTTCTTCATAACTATTTTTTTTCTTAGATTCCATACGTATGTGTTAGCATAAGGTATTTGTTTTTCTTTCTGACTTACTTCACTCTGTATGACAGATTATAGTTCCATCCACCTCACTACAAATAACTCAATTTTGTTTCTCTTTATGGCTGAGTAATATTCTATTGTATATACGTGCCACATCTTCTTTATCCATTCATCTGTTGATAGACACTTAGGTTGCTTCCATGTCCTGGCTATTGTAAATAGAGCTGCAGTGAACATTGTGGTACATGACTCTTTTTGAATTATGGTTTTCTCAGGGTATAGGCCCAGTAGTGGGATTGCTAGGTCATATAGTAGTTCTATTTGTAGTTTTCTAAGGAACCTCCATACTGTTCTCTATAGTGCCCGTATCAATTTACATTCCCACCAGCAGTGCAAGAGGGTTCCCTTTTCTCCACACCCTCTCCAGCACTTATTCTTCGTAGATTTTTGGATGATGACCATTCTGACTGCTGACATGTGATACCTCATTGTAGTTTTGATTTGCATTTCTCTAATGATTAGTGATGTTGAGCATTCTTTCATGTGTTTGTTGGCTATCTGTGTATTTTCTTTGGAGAAATGTCTGTTTAGGTCTTCTGCCCATTTTTGGATTGGGTTGTTTGTTTTTTCTTGATATTGAGCTGCATGTAAATTTTGAGATTAATCCTTTGTCAGTTGTTTCATTTGCAAATATTTTCTCCCATTCTGAGGGTTATCTTTTCATCTTGTTTATGGTTTCCTTTACTGTGCAAAAGCTTTTAAGTTTCATTAGGTCTCATTTGTTTATTTTTGTTTTTATTTCCATTACTCTAGGAGGTGGGTCAAAAATGACCTTGCTGTGATTTATGTCATAGAATGTTCTGCCTATGTTTTCCTCTAAGAGTTTGATAGTGTCTGGCCTTACATTTAGGTCTTTAATCCATTTTGAGTTTATTTTTGTGTATAGTGTTAGAGAGTGTTCTAATTTTATTCTTTTACATGTAGCTGTCCAGTTTTCCAAGCACCACTTATAGAAGAGGCTGTCTTTTCTCCATTGTATATTCTTGCCTCCTTGATCAAAACTAAGGTGACCATATGTGTGTGGCTTTATCTCTGGGCTTTGTAGCCTGTTCCATTGATCTATATTTCTGTTTTTGTGCCAGTACCATATTGTCTTGATTACTGTAGCTTTGTAGTATAGTCTGAAGTCAGGGTGCCTGATTCCTCCAGCTCCATTTTTCTTTCTCAAGATTGCTTTGGCTATTCAGGGTCTTTTGTGTTTCCATACAAATCGTGAAATTGTTTGTTCTAGTTCTGTGAAAAGTGCCATTGGTAGTTTGATAGGGATTGCATTGAATCTGTGGATTGTTTTGGGTAGTATAGTCATTTTCACAATGCTTATGCTTCCAATCCAAGAACATGGTATATCTCTCCATCTGCCAAACCCGTATTTTAGAGATGGGAATCAGACAGAGAGGTGACTTAGTGAAGAGTACGCAGTCAAAGACAAGCAACACGTCATTCATCTAGGAAGTCACCTGTCACTTGAATGCAGGTTTGGAGAAGGAGGGCCAGTAACCACACAGCGTGAACTGAGAAATTAAAATACAAGTTTCAACAAAAAATCTTTTGGGGACGAGGTGAAGATGGCGGAAGAGTAAGACTTGGAGATCACCTTCCTCCCCACAGATACACCAGAAATACATCTACATGTGGCACAACTCCTACAGAACACCTACTGAACGCTGGCAGAAGACCTCAGACCTCCCCAAAGGCAAGAAACTCCCCCACGTACCTGGGGAGGGCAAAAGATAAAATAAACAAAGACAAAAGGATAGGGACGGGACTTGCACCAGTGGGAGGGAACTGTGAAGGAGGAAAGGTTTCCACACACTAGCGAGCCCCTTCACGGGCGGAGACTGCTGGTGGCAGAGGGGGAAAGCTTCAGAGCCGCGGAGGAGAGCACAGCAACAGGGGTGCAGAAGGCAAAGTGGAGAGATTCCCGCACAGAGGATCAGGGCTGACCAGCACTCACCAGCCCGTGAGGCTTGTCTGCTCACCCGCCGGGGCGGGCGGGACTGGGAGCTGAGGCTCTGGCATCGGAGCTTAGATCCCAGGGAGAGGACTGGGGTTGGCGGCGTGAACACAGTCTGCAGGAAGCTAGTGCACCACGGCTAGCCGGGAGGGAGTCCGGGGAAAAGTCTGGACCTGCCAAAGAGGCAAGAGACGTTTTCTTCCCTCTTTGTTTCCTGGTGCTTGAGGAGAGGGGATTAAGAGCGCTGCTTGAAGGAGCTCCAGAGACGGGCGCAAGCTGTGGCTAAAAGCGTGGACCCCAGAGACAGGCATAAGATGCTAAGGCTGCTGCTGCTGCCACCAAGAAGCCTCTGTGCGAGCACAGGTCACTATCCACACCCCGCTTCCGGGGAGCCTGTGCAGCCCGCCACTGCCAGGATCCCGGGATCCAGGGACAACTTCCCCGGGAGAACGCACAGCACGCCTCAGGCTGGTGCAACGTCACGCTGGCCTCTGCCACTGCAGGCTCGCCCCTCACTCCGTACCCCTCCCTCACCCGGGCCTGAGTGAGCCAGAGTCCCTGAATCACCGGCTCCTTTAACCCTGTCCTGTCTGAGTGAAGAACAAACACCCTCCAGCGACCTACACTGAGGCAGGGCCAAATCCAAAGCTGAGCCCCGGGAGCTGTGAGAACAAAGAAGAGAAAGGGAAATTTCAGCAACCTCAGAAGCAGCGGATTAAAGCTCCACAATCAACTTGATGTATCCTGCATCTGTGGAATACATGAATAGAAAATGAATCATCCCAAATTGAGGAGCCGTGTGGATGAGAGGCTCTTGGTGCTGCAGCCAGGAGTCAGTGCTGTGCCTCTGAGGTGGGAGAGCCAACTTCAGGACACTGGTCCACAAGAGACCTCCCAGCTCCACATTATATCAAATGGCAAAAATCTCCCAGAGATCTCCATCCCAACACCAGCACCCAGCTTCACTCAATGACCAGCAAGCTACAGTGCTAGACACCCTATGCCAAACAACCAGAAAGACAGGAACACAACACCACTCATTAGCAGAGAGGCTGCCTAAAATCATAAGTCCACAGACACCCCAAAACACACCACCAGAAGTGGACCTGCCCACCAGAAAGACAAGATCCAGCCTCATCCACCAGAACATAGGCACTAGTCCCCTCCACCAGGAAGCCTACACAACCCACTGAACCAACATTAGCCACTGGGGACAGACACCAAAAACAATGGGAAATACAAACCTGCAACCTGCAAAAAGGAGACCCCAAACACAGTAAGATAAGCAAAATGAGAAGACAGAAAAACACACAGCAGATGAAGGAGCAAGATAAAAACCCACCAGACCTAACAAATGAAGAGGAAATAGGCAGTCTATCTGAAAAAGAATTCAGAATAATGATAGTAAAGATGATCCAAAATCTTGGAAATAGAATAGACAAAATGCAAGAAATATTTAACAAGGACCGAGAAGAACTAAAGATGAAACAAGCAATGATGAACAACACAATAAATGAAATTAAAAATACTCTAGATGGGATCAATAGCAGAATAACTGAGGCAGAAGAACAGATAAGTGACCTGGAAGATAAAATAGGGGAAATAACTACTGCAGAGCAGAATAAAGAAAAAAGAATGAAAAGAACTAAGGACAATCTCAGAGACCACTGGGACCACATTAAATGCACCAACATTCAAATTATAGGGGTTCCAGAAAAAGAAGAGAAAAAGAAAGGGACTGAGAAAATATTTGAAGAGATTATAGTTGAAAACTTCCCTAATATGGGAAAGGAAATAGTTAATCAAGTCCAGGAAGCACAGAGAGTCCCGTACAGGATAAATCCAAGGAGAAATATGCCAAGACACATATTAATCAAACTATCAAAAATTAAATACAAAGAAAACATATGAAAAGCAGCAAGGGAAAAACAACAAATAACACACAAGGGAATCCCCATAAGGTTAACAGCTGATCTTTCAGCAGAAACTCTGCAAGCCAGATGGGACTGGCAGGACATATTTAAAGTGATGAAGGAAAAAAACCTGCAACCAAGATTACTCTAGCCAGCATAGGTTCTCATTCACGTTTGACAGAGAAATTAAAACCTTTACAGACAAGCAAAAGCTGAGAGAGTTCAGCACCACCAAACCAGCTTTACAACAAATGCTAAAGGAACTTCTCTAGAAAAGAAACACAAGAGAAGGAAAAGACCTACAATAACAATCCCAAAACAATTTAGAAAATGGGAATAGGAACATACATATCGATAATTACCTTAAATGTAAATGGACTAAATGCTCCCACCAAAAGACACAGATTGGCTGAATGAATACAAAAACAAGACCCATATATATGCTGTCTACGAGAGACCCACTTCAGACCTAGAGACACATACAGACTGAAAGTAAGGGGATGGAAAAAGATATTCCATGCAAATGGAAACCAAAAGAAAGCTGGAGTAGTAATTCTCATATCAGACAAAATAGACTTTAAAATAAAGACTATTAGAAGAGACAAAGAAGGACACTACATAATGATCAAGGGATCGATCCAAGAAGAAGATATAACAATTGTAAATATTTATGCACCCGACATAGGAGCATCTCAATACATAAGGCAAATACAAACAGCCATAAAAGGGGAAATCGACAGTAACACATTCATAGTAGGGGACTTTAACACCCCACTTTCGCCCGTGGACAGATCATCCAAAATGAAAATAAATAAGGAAACACAAGCTTTAAATGATACATTAAACAAGATGGACTTAATTGATATTTATAGGACACTGCATCCAAAAACAACAGAATACACATTTTTCTCAAGTGCTCATGGAACATTCTCCAGGATAGATCATATCTTGGGTCACAAATCAAGCCTTGGTAAATTTAAGAAAATTGAAATTGTATCAAGTATCTTTTCTGGCCACAGTGCCATGAGACTAGATATCAATTACAGGAAAAGATCTGTAAAAAATACAAACACATGGAGGCTAAACAATACACTACTTAATAACGAAGTGATCACTGAAGAAATCAAAGAGGAAATAAAAAAATACCTAGAAACAAATGACAATGGAGACACGACGACCCAAAACCTATGGGATGCAGCAAAAGCAGTTCTAAGGGGGAAGTTTATAGCAATACAATCCTACCTTAAGATAGAGGAAACATCTCGAATAAACAACCTAAACTTGCACCTAGAGCAATTAGAGAAAGAAGAACAAAAAAAAACCCAAAGTTAGCAGAAGGAAAGAAATCAGAAAAATCTGATCAGAAATAAATGAAAAAGAAATGAAGGAAATGATAGCAAAGATCAATAAAACTAAAAGCTGGTTCTTTGAGAAGATAAACAAAATTGATAAACCATTAGCCAGACTAATCAAGAAAAAAAGGGAGAAGGCTCAAATCAATAGAATTAGAAATGAAAAAGGAGAAGTGACAACTGACACTGCAGAAATACAAAAGATCATGAGAGATTACTACAAGCAACTCCATGCCAATAAAATGGACAACCTGGAAGAAATGGACAAATTCTTAGAAATGCACAACCTGTCAAGATTGATCCAGGAAGAAATAGAAAATATGAACAGACCAATCACAAGCACTGAAATTGAAACTGTGATTAAAAATCTTCCAACAAACAAAAGCCCAAGATCAGATGGCTTCACAGGCGAATTCTACCAAACATTTAGAAAAGAGCTAACACCTACCCTTCTCAAACTCTTCCAAAACAGACCAGAGGGAGGAACACTCCCAAACTCATTCTACGAGGCCACCATCACCCTGATACCAAAACCAGACAAGGATGCCACAAAGAAAGAAAACTACAGGCCAATATCACTGATGAACATAGATGCAAAAATCCTCAAAAAAATACTAGCAAAGAGAATCCAAGAGCACATTAAAAGGATCATACACTATGCTCAAGTGGGTTTATCCCAGGAATGCAAGGATACTTCAATATATGCAAATCAATCAACGTGATACACCATATTAACAAATTGAAGGAGAAAAACCATATGATCATCTCAATAGATGCAGAGAAAGCTTTCAACAAAATTCAACACCCATTTATGATTAAAAACCCTGCAGAAAGTAGGCATAGAGGGAACTTTCCTCAACGTAATAAAGGCCATATATGACAAACCCACAGCCAACATCATCCTCAATGGTGAAAAACTGAAAGCATTTCCACTAAGGTCAGGAACAAGACAAGGTTGCCCACTCTCACCACTCTTATTCAACATAGTTTTGGAAGTTTTAGCCACAGCAGTCAGAGAAGGAAAGGAAATAAAAGGAATCCAAATTGGAAAAGAAGAAGTAAAGCTGTCACTGTTTGCAGATGACATGATACTATACATAGAGAATCCTAAAGATGCTACCAGAAAACTACTAGAGCTAATCAATGAATTTGGTAAAGTAGCAGGATACAAAATTAATGCACAGAAATCTCTGGCATTCCTATATACTAATGATGAAAAATCTGAAAGTGAAATCAAGAAAACACTCCCATTTACCATTGCAACAAAAAGAATAAAATATCTAGGAATAAACCTACCTAAGGAGACAAGAGACCTCTATGCAGAAAACTATAAGACACTGATGAAAGTAATTAAAGAGGATACAAACAGATGGAGAGATATACCATGTTCTTGGAATGGAAGAATCAACATTGTGAAAATCATTCTACTACCTAAAGCATTTTACAGATTCAATGCAATCCCTATCAAACTACCACTGGCATTTTTCACAGAACTGGAACAAAAAACTTCACAATTTGTATGGAAACAGAAAAGACCCTGAATAGCAAAAGCAATCATGAGAACGAAAAAAGGAGTTGGAGGAATCAGGCTCCCTGACTTCAGACTATATTACAAAGCAACAGTAATCAAGACAGTATGGTACTGGCACAAAAACAGAAATATAGATCAATGGAACAGGATAGAAAGCCCAGAGATAAACCTACGCACATATGGTCACCTTATCTTTGATAAAGGAGGCAGAAATGTACAGTGGAGAAAGGACAGCCTCTTCAATAAATGGTGCTGGGAAAACTGGACAGGTACATGTAAAAGTATGAGATTAGATCACTCCCTAACACCATACACAAAAATAAGCTCAAAATGGATTAAAGACCTAAATGTAAGGCCAGAAACTATCAAACTCTTAGAGGAAAACATAGGCAGAACACTCTATTATATAAATCACAGCAAGATCCTTTTTGACCCACCTCCTAGAGAAATGGAAATAAAAACAAAAATAAACAAATGGGACCTTACGAAACTTAAAAGCTTTTGCACAGCAAAGGGAACCATAAAGAAAACCAAAAGGCAACCCTCAGAATGGGAGAAAATATTTGCAAATGAAGCAACTGACAAAGGATTAATCTCCAAAATTTACAAGCAGCTCATGCAGCTCAATAACAAAAAAACAAACAACCCAATCCAAAAATGGGCAGAAAACCTAAATAGACATTTCTCCAAAGAAGAGATACAGACTGCTAACAAACACATGAAAGAATGCTCAACATCATTAATCATTAGAGAAATGCAAATCAAAACTACAATGAGGTATCATCTCACAGCAATCAGATTGGCCATGATCAAAAAATCTACAAACAATAAATGCTGGAGTGGTTGTGGAGAAAAGGGGACACTCTTGCACTGCTGGTGGGAATGTGAATTGGTACAGCCACTATGGAGAACAGTATGGAGGTTCCTTAAAAAACTACAAATAGAACTACCATATGACCCAGCAATCCCACTACTGGGCATATACCCTGAGAAAACCATAATTCAAAAAGAGTCATGTACCAAAATGTTCATTGCAGCTCTATTTACAATAGCCCGGAGATGGAAACAACCTAAGTGTCCATCACTGGATGAATGGATAAAGAAGATATGGCACATATATACAATGGAATATTACTCAGCCATAAAAAGAAATGAAATTGAGTTACTTATAGTGAAGTGGATGGACCTAGAGTCTGTCATACGGAGTAAAGTAAGTCAGAAAGAGAAAGACAAATATCGTATGCTAACACATATATATGGAATTTAAGAAAAAATTAATGTCATGAAGAACCTAGGGGTAAGACAGGAATAAAGACACAGACCTATTAGAGAATGGACTTGAGGATATGGGGAGGGAGAAGGGTAAGCTGTGACAAAGCGAGAGAGAGGCATGGACATATATACACTACCAAATGTAAAATAGATAGCTAGTGAGAAGCAGCGGCATAGCACAGGGAGATCAGCTCGGTGCTTTGTGACCGCCTGGAGGGGTGGGATAGGGAGGGTGGGAGGGAGGGAGACATATGGGAACATAGGTATATGTATAACTGATTCACTTTGTTATAAAGCAGAAACTAACACACCATTGTAAAGCAATTATACTCCAATAAAGATGTAAAATAAAATTTTAAAAAAAGCTTTGGCTTTATCTTCTTGACACAAGGGAGACATAGAAAGATTGTGAGCAGTGCACCATACACAAAAATAAACTCAAAATTGCTTAAGGACTTAAATAGAAGATACAACACCACAAAACTTCCAGAAGAGAACATAGGCAAAACATTCTCTGACATAAATCGTACCAATGTCTTCTTAGGTCAGTCTCCCAAGGCAATAGAATTAAAAGCAAACATAAACAAATGGGACCTAATCAAACTTAGAAGCTTTTGCACAGCAAAGGAAACCATAAGCAAAACAAAAAGACTGGGAGAAAATATTTGCAAATGATATGACCGACAAAGGACTAATTTCTGAAATATACAAACAGCCCATACAACTCAATAACAAAAAAACAAACAACCCAATCAGAAAATGGGCAGAAGACCTAAACAGACCTCTCTCCAAAGAAGACATACAGATAGCCAATAGGTATATGAAGAGATCCTGAACATTGGTAATTGTTAGAGAAATGCAAATTAACACTCCAATGAGATACTGCCTCACACCAGTCAGAATGGCCATCATTAGAAAGTCTACAGATAACAACTGCCACAGAGGGTGTGGAGAAAAGGAAACCCTCCTACACTGTTGGTGGGAGCGTAAATTAGTGCAGCCACTGTGGAGAACAGTTTGGAGGTTCCTCAAAACACTAAAAATAGAGTCTCCATATGATGCAGCAATCCCACTCATGGGTATATATCCAGACGAAACTATAATTCAAAAAGATACATGCACTCTTATATTCGTAGTAGCATTATTCACAACAGCCAAGACATGGAAACCACCTAAATGTCCATCAACAGATGAATGGATAAAGATGTGGTATATATATACACAATGGAATACTACTCAGTCATAAAAAAGAATGAAATAATGCCATTTGCAGCAACATGGATGGACGTAGAGATTATCACACTAAGTGAAGTCAGACAGAGAAAGAAAAATACCACATGATAACATTTATATGTAGAATCTAAAATATGACACAAATCAACTTATTTACAAAACAGAAACAGACTCACAGACACTGACAAAAAAAAGAGATCTTTTGAATGTCATCCATGAACATGTACATGTACAATCGTTTAATTATTTCATGTATAACCTTTATCAGTAATAACAACATTAAAGTTAGGGCTATTTATTTACCAACATATACTTATTGAATGCCTACAAAATGTAAGACAATAAGCTAGGTGTAAAGATATGCAGGTGAAAATAATACAGGCTTGCAGAAAGTAGGAATGAATGACTGCCTGGGGCAATCCAGGAAGGCTTCCCCGAAGAGGTGGCGTTTGATCAGGCCCTGAAGGATGAACAGATATAGGTGGGAAAAGAAGGACACTAGAGTGAACCTGGGAAGAGGAAAGTGTGGGATGTTTATTCAGGAGTAGTGAGCAGTTTGACTGGCCAAGAAGAGAACACACGGGGGAGTCACAGAAGTGAGGCTGCACATTCCCCATTACAGTGTCACGGTGACCTTAGGCTGCAGAGGGACTGGCCTGGGCAGAGCCCTCAGAAAGCTAACTCCTCCATGTCACCACCGTTCCCAAGGCCCAGGTTGCTCCACCAGGGTCAAGTGTCCAGCCACCCACTGAACACTTGCCAAAAGGCAGTCTACAGCAGGTTCTTAGAGAACTCAAGGACTCCCTGCTTCCTCCCTGTGTCCTTGGCGGCCGTGTCCTCATTGTGCTCTCTAAGGAACAAGTTTCCTCTGGAAGGGCAGACAATAGAATTCTTTTGAGAGAGATTTCTCAGGCATGAGTTGTCCCAAGGCAACCTTAATTCAGCCTGGCGGGGTGGGGGTGGGGGGTTGGAGGGTGGGCTTTCCTTCCTGGAAGTCCAGCTTATTAGCGAATTGCCTCCCCACCCTCATCCCACCCCTTCTGGCAGCCCTGCACTTCCAGCCCCCATTCCTCTGCTAACGCAGCAGCCTCCCACCAGCCCTTGCAGTCAGGATGGGCTTAAGCGACTTTCTCCATTAAATTCCAGACTCCTTATTTGATGCAACCGTGTTTCCACCAGCCTCCCCAAGCTTGTCAGAGAAAGGAAGGCTCTGGGTCTGCAAGACACCCCACTCAAATAAATGCCCAGTTGACAAGCAAGCGTCGCCATGTCAAAGAGGAATCAGGAGTGTGGTTGGCAAGGACGGGGTCTTGGGAAAGTGAGGGCTGTTTGGGACTGATCTCTCACAGTCCTTTCAACACTTACCTCCCTCCTGACTGTTTCCCCATCTCTGTAGATGAAGGCACGCATGCGCGCACACACAGCACTGGTCCTCTTATTCCCTGTACTCACCCCATTGTCACTCCCCACTGCCAAGCTTTCCTGACCCCTCATGTCCCCACTAATTCTGATACCGTCATGCACCTCAACACCACGGGACACAGTGGGATGGAGTGGCAAGAACAGGGGCTTTCAAATCCTACAGACAGAGGCTATATTGCAACACTAGTACCTATGTATTGTTTGTACGGTGTATATACCTCCCTCAGCCTCAGTTTCTGCACCAGCAACCTGGAGATAAAGAAAATGAAAGGGGGCTTCCCTGGTGGCGCAGTGGTTGAGAGTCCACCTACCGATGCAGGGGACACGGGTTCGTGCCCCGGTCCGGGAAGATCCCACGTGCCGCGGAGCGGCTGGGCCCGTGAGCCATGGCCGCTGAGCCTGCGCGTCCGGAGCCTGTGCTCCGCAACGGGAGAGGCCACGACAGTGAGAGGCCCGCATACTGAAAAAAAAAAAAAAAAAAAAAAAGAAAGAAAATGAAAGGACTAAAGTATATAAAGTGTGTAAATAACCAAGAACAGTAGCTCACACAGAGTGTAATTCCAGGTGATTTCCTTTCCTCTGCCTCCCTTAACAAATTAAACTCAATTGCATTCAAAGAAGCACAGTACCGGAATGTCCCTTCAAGGGCACAGAGAAACAGTATGATGGGGAGGACAAAGGTTCAGAGACAGATCCTATCTCATAAAATACATATTTTTATTGCAAAGAACAGAAATCCCAACTCAAATTGGCTTCAGGGGGGGAAAAAAAGAGTTAATTGCTTTGGCGAAACTGATCAATACTCCCAAGATCTATTCTCCCATCCTTCTCTTTAGTAATAGAACTCCCTGTGTCCCGTGCCGGAAAGGTTGTGACCGTCTGTCCCACACACACTCCAGAGGCTGACCGTGCAGTGGAATGTAAATGAAGGAGATGAGTACAGTCCTCAGGTCACTTTCTTAAAAATGAAGCTGATCACTCTACGTATCTTCTGCTCTTCCTCTGGGTTAAGAAATGGGTCACCTGAAGCAATCACTTGGGACCTAGAAATGGAAGCCACATGTTGAGAATGGCAGAGCTACTCCGGCAGCCCTAGACCACTTACCTCTGGGCTGTTATGTGAGAGAGAAATAAACTTCTATATTGTTTAAATCCTTTTGCTGGAGAGTATATAAATAGCAGCCTAGCCTCCAACTTACTAACACAATTAATCTCAGGTGAGACTTGATTCAGCAGTTTCCAACAATGTCACCAAGAACCTGGTTTCTTTCATTGTCTCTGTTCTGCTTCCAATGGTGTCTGTCTTATTCTCAGACTCTGCCTGACCCCCTCCCATAATTGATCCCTAGACCCCCAGCCCTAAAACAGCTCCAGGGACTTCCCTGATACTAACAAAAATTTCTGCAGCCAGTACTGACCTCAAATCCTCACACAACACACTGTAGAGAAGAGGAATATTTTCTACTGTTAGTATCATGAATTGGCAAGAGGGACACTAAAGGACAGACAGATAAGTTAATAAACTTAAAAGGACGACACTCACTCATTTTCTCCTTTGCACATCTTGCTTAACTGTTTAGCTAGAGCCATTAGCTTAGGATTTACACCAAGTACTGTGGATTTTAGAATCCAGCTCTAATATTCAGACCATGCTCCCTCAGAGCTCTCTTGGGTTTCTACTGTGGGAGACAAATACCTGTTTCCCACAAAGTCCAAGATACACGAAGGAGGAAACTAATTCCCCAAAATGAAATTAAGTCCTGTGAGGAAGTGGAAATCAATGCTGGGAAGCTAAACAATGGTAAATGTCCACTCCATCACCTATATACTTATATCATTCAAACTCATAATTCCAGCCCAAACCTCTCTCCTTTGACTCAGACAGGGATAGGACCAGAGTGACGCAAGCAAGAAGCCCAGGAAATTTTTAATTTTCTGAAAAATCTAAGGAAACACTCATTCTCAAGTACTGACCCTGCACTAGTCGGACCCTGAGAGTGAATGCATCCTTAAATTTTGCTTCCTAACTCTAGTCCTGACCCCTGACCTTCAAGCCTGTGTACTGGCCATTTATCTACCAGGATATTTCTTAGGCTGCTTAAGTTCAAGCATGGTTAAGATAGATCCTGTCACCTACCACTTCCCAACCTTGTCCTTCAACGCTCCCTATGACACTACCACCTACCACCTATCTAGGTGCTCAAGAAACATTCTTGGGAATCATCTTTGGTGTCACCCTGTCTTCACCTCCCTCTAGACAATTACCAAGTCCTAACTATTCAACTTTGTTTAGTCAGCCCTCCACAACCACAGATGCAAAACCCCCACATACAGAGGACCTACTGCACTCATTGTACTATGCCATTTTATGTAAGGGACTGGAGCATCTGCAGATTTTGATATTCAGGGAGCTCCTGGAACCAAGCCGTCACAGATACTGAGGGTTGACTGTACATATCTCCAAAATCCATCCCCTTTGCCAACCCTGCCATGCCTGTGGCACGAAACCAAGTTACTCTCATCTTTCCTCTTGAAATTTGCAACAGCCCCATACCTGGTCTTCCCACTTCCAGTCTTGCTTTCCTCCAATCACTTTTTCCTATCATAAACAGAATGGTCTTTCCTAATTTTACTTAAAAAGTAGTCCCCCACAATTTGACCCCACTGACTTCTCCAGGCTTGGTTATTACAACTACAGCCATATTGTCTTCTCTTGGTTCCTCAATCCCTCCATGCTTCTCGAACTTTCTTTGCATGTTCTTCCTCCTCCCACCCACCTCCCCCATAACTTCTCTATTCTTAGAGTATTAGCTTAGACTTCATTTCCTCCCAAAGGCCTTCCTGACCCATAAACTAGGGGAACCCCTTCTCTATGCTCCCATAACACCTAGTTCTACTTTTAAGACACTCATTAGATTTTTGAAAAACACTTGTTTACTGTCTGCCTTTCCTAACTGGCTATATGATCCTTGAGTTGCTTACCATAAGTTGGATGAATGTTTGAGGTAAGAACCAACTCTACAAATCCCAAAATTACTACCCAGGCAATGCATTATTTATTCAGCTATCATGTACTAAGCCTCCAGAGGGTGCCAGGACTTTGCTAGGCATCGAAGCTGCAGAGATTAAAGAGACATACTCCATACCCTGAGGGCACTCAGAGTTTGGTATACCAGTGAAGAGCCCAAGCTTCAGAGTCAGGGGCCTTGGTTCTCTCATTTGTAAAATGTGACTATAGGCTATAACAGATGTCTCTAGTACTTTCATCATGTTCTGTTGATCTACCCCTAATTTCAGTTGCAACTGTAATGGGTATTTCCATGCAAGCTCAGAATCATCTTGTACTGTCAGCTTCCTACCTCAAGCAAGTATTTCCCATCTTTCAGCATCCTCCCCCAGAGCTTTCTCTAATATTGCCTTAATTTACTTACCTGTGTAGGTAAACTCAGCCCAGAGTGTAGGAGCACCTATGACCCCCCGGATTCTAGGACTGCTCCCAATCCACAAGGCATGGTGGCTGGTGGGTAAATGTCCCAACCTCCCACTTTTCTAGGAGACAGAATTGAACCCCCAATGCCTACAAGCATGACCTCAAAACACACACTCGGGCTTCCCTGGTGGCGTAGTGGTTGAGAGTCCACCTGCCGATGCAGGGGACATGGGTTCGTGCCCCGGTCCAGGAAGATCCCACATGCCGCGGAGCGGCTGGGCCCATGAGCCATGGCCGCTGAGCCTGTGCTTCCAGAGCCTGTGCTCTGCAACAGGAGAGGCCACAACAGAGAGAGGCCTGCGTATTGCAAAAAAAAAACAAAAAGAACACACACACACTCATTTTGCCTTTTCCTCCTTCCCTGTCTCCCTCTCCCTGTTCCCTCACTCTTTCTTCTTGGGATACCTGTACCAGTCCCCAGATCCTCGTATCAGGCTTCACTTTGAGTGGAACCCAAATTAGAGTACCAAATTCACAAGGTTATTCCAAAGACTAACTGTGGCAACATGAGTGAAATTTTTAACACAGTTCCTAGCACACTGTCAGTGCTTAACAAATTGTAATTTAGCTATTCTATTCCTCGTGGGGGAGATGGACAGGTATAATCCAATAAGATAAATGCTATAATAGAAGTATAAACTGGTTGAAAGGGCAGAATGAGAACAAACAAAGGAGCCCTTAAGTTTGAAGGAATCAAGGACATTTCACAGAGGAAGTTTCTCTTAAACTGAGCTTTCTTAAAGGCCCACAAATCAAAAGAGAAAATTCCCAACAAGGGACATAGCAGAAAGGAAAACGTGGCATATGACAGAACATGTCATGTCATAACATGACAGGCATGTTATGGGATGCATAAGCAGTTCCATATCATAGGAGGGTTAAGACAAGGTTTATGAGGGGTAGAAACTGAGGGCACAGAGTGTGGCAGAGGCTCAAGGAATCCCCACCAAGGAGAGAGGCAATGTCTGAGGCTCCTACAGAGAAAAGCTGCCCGGGCTCTCGGGCAGATAGCCGCTCAGAGAGGGACACATAAGGTTCACCATCCATCTACACATGTGCTTTCCCCGCTCCTGTTTATTTACACTCTGCGTGGCTGGAGAGAATCAAGGCATAATTCATGACCCACCCCCTTCAGCACCCTGCAGAGAGGGGGAAGCAGGGAACATCCCTGTCAAGTGCCAGATGTTTGGCAGGGCCCTAAGGACTGCTGATAGCTTTGGAGGTGAAACAGGAAACTCTTCTGGGGCAGGAAGACTGGAAGTGCAGAAGTTTGCTGAATGAAAGACAAGTGGCTTCAGAAAAGTAGGGGCTGATGAGATGAAGTCGAGTCAGACACATCTGGGTTCCAGTCTCAGCGTGGCTCCTTCCTGACTATGTGGCCCCTGACAAATCACTTCCTCAACCTGAGCCTCAATTTCTTCAGCTCATGTCCCTTTTAGAGCCCTAAGGTTCAAGGATGCTATTGAGGCAGTATATGAACTTCACTTTGAAGGTTAAAAAGGATTTTGTTACCCCAAAGCTCCTTTTTACTTTGAATGAGTAGACCACCAAATGAGATGTCTTTGACCCAAAAGGAGTTTTAAAAAATCCAAAAAAGGCTCAGATGCCTGCTCACCTGTCTTTAGAGTAAACAATGACTTTTAAATAAAGGACATACAGAACAATAGATTAATGGGGAGTTGGGGGAGGAGTTGGAGGGGAAAGAATCCTACTGGGTATTAAGAAATGCTGGTTGGATAACTTTCACTTTCACCTGGTTACTTTAGTTCCAAACTGGTAGCTAAGAACTCATAAATTTTTGCTGAAGTTTTTTCCACTCTCCTGTCCCACTCTGCATCCTACTCCAGCCATGCTAAATGAACCACTCTTCAGTCTCCTAAAATGCCCTCATCTTCTATTTCTTTGTCTTTGTTCATGTTGTTCATTCATTTAACAAACATTTACTAGGTCCCATTTGTTAATTTTTGTTTTTATTTACATTTCTCTAGGAGGTGGGTCAAAAAGGATCTTACTGTGATTTATGCCATAGAGTGTTCTGCCTATGTTTTCCTCCAAGAGTTTGATAGTGTCTGGCCTTACATTTAGGTCTTTAATCCACTTTGAGTTTATTTTTGTGTATGGTGTTAGGAAGTGTTCTAATTTCATTCTTTTACATGTAGCTGTCCAGTTTTCCCAGTACCACTTATTGAAGAGACTGTCTTTTCTCCATTGTATATTCTTGCCTCCTTTATCAAAGATAAGGTGACCATATGTGTGTGGGTTTATCTCTGGGCTTTCTATCCTGTTCCATTGATCTATATTTCTGTTTTTGTTCCAGTACCATACTGTATTGATTACTATAGCTTTGTAGTATAGCCTGAAGTCAGGGAACCTGACCCCTCCAGCTCTGTTTTTCTTTCTCAAGATTGCCTTGGCTATTCTGGGTCTTTTGTGTTCCCATACAAATTGTAAAATTTTTTGTTCTAGTTCTGTGAAAAGTGCCATTGGTAGTTTGATAGGGATTGCATGGAATCTGTAGATTGCTTTGGGTAGTGTAGTCATTTTCACAACATTGATTCTTCCAATCCAAGAAGGAATGGATAAAGAAGATGTGGCACATATATACAATGGAACATTACTCAGCCATAAAAAGAAATGAAATTGAGCTATTTGTAGTGAGGTGAATGGACATAGAGTCTGTCATACAGAGTGAAGTAAGTCAGAAAGAGAAAAACAAACACCATATACTAACCCATATATATGGAATCTAAAAAAAAAAAAAAAAGGTTCTGATGAACCTAGGGGCAGGACAGGAATAAAGATGCAGATATAAAGAACAGACTTGAGGACATGGGGTGGGAGAAGGGTAAGCTGGGACGAAGTGAGAGAGTAGCATTAACATACATACACTACCAAATGTAAAATAGATAGCTAGTGGGAAGCAGCTGCATAGCAGAAGGTCAGCTCAGTGCTTTGTGACCACCTAGAGGGGTGGGATAGGGAGGGTGGGAGGGAGGTGCAAGAGGGAGAGGATATGGGATATGGGGATATATGTATACATATAACTGATTCATTTTGTTTTACAGCAGAAACTAACAGAACATTGTAAAACAATTATACTCCAATAAAGACATTAAAAAGAAAAACATTTACTGAACAGGAGCCTCTCAGGCCTGGGTTCTGAACAGTGAAAAAAGGAAAGACGTGGTCCCTGCCTTTGTAGGCATGTAGTCTAAGATTAACTAGATTAGCTAGGTAGACATTAACTAAAAAGTGGTACACAAAATGGAAATGTCAGAGGTTGTACATGCTACAGTGGGGCAGAATATTGTTTATGAGAGTCATAGTAGAAGAAATTGATTTAGTTATGGAGGTCAGGGAAGGCTCTTGGACTTAGTAATGCCTTTATGTCCTTCCTTTTAAGGACAAAGTCCCATTCAGCTTTACAAGGCAGCTCAGATATCTCTGTGAAGTCATCTGCATCTTGGCCAAGCAAGACATTCTTTCCTTTGGGATCTGCAGTTTTTTTGTTATGGGACACTAAAGGAGCTTTGGGGGCACTGTGTTAGTATCTTGAGCTATGTTCTAGTCTGTCTCCACATAAACTGTGAGCGCCTTGATAGCACAAGGACTTCATTACCCACTTCTGCAGCCCTGACGCTGCTCCAGATACAAACGAGAGGAAACTGGAGTTAGTTGAAATGTAAATTGGCTGCAAATTCAAGATATTTTTGTAAGTGAGTAACTTATTTTACAATTAGCAATCTAAATAATGTTCTGATTCATACAAGTTTTTCTTAATAAAACAAATTCTTTTCTAATAAGCTTTCCTGGATGTATTATATAATTAAAATAAGCCATGTATGAAAACTCTAGACCTGCCATTCAAGTAACGGATCATAAAATTCCTTCACTGGATTTTAAAGACATTCATCTGTAATTTCTCCATAAGCCCAAAGTCTGGCTGTCAAAGTGACTGAAGTAGTGAGGTTTCTTATTTCATATGTGAATTTTTATGATGTGGTCTACCTATGTGGGCAGGATCACTTAGGAAAAGGCAGGTGGGTTTTGGGGCTTTGAAACAGAAATAAAAAGAACTTGTTGAAAGTCCATTTCTCAGAAGTAAATACGTCTGTCGCCTTTCCTCCTCACATGGTAGAGTTGTTACAAAACAGGGCCAGAATTATTTGGTTTCCTATCACTGGGTAGGAAAGTGCCTTGTACTTTGCCCATTCAATTACCTCAACCTGGAAAGTCTTTGCTCCTATCAAAATCTTAGGCACCCTTCAACCCCCATCTCAAACATATCCTTGTTTATTTTACCAATGGTTGAATGGCTGGAATTTACCCAAGGTCATAAAACACATTAGTGGCAAACTAAGAGAGCACGCCTCTAGCCATCCTGGCCTATATTCCTTTCTCCCCACCAGGGTTGTCCAAAGGGCATGGGGTCCCAGGTATTTGGGAAACGTTATCTAACTCCCTCTTCCCCCTTCTAGAGAAGTTTTAATTCCCTATTAACACCAAAAATGCTATAAAAAGTCCTGTAGCTTAGATGCAATTTAGAAACCATTATTTTTTTATTTAATGCAGCATTTTCCAACTCATTTGAGCCCTTTACTCCATCCATTAACTTCCCCTAGAATTATTTTTCCAGAAAACAATTTGGCAAACACTACTGTCTGTCATGATTTCTCTCACTCACTTTCTCCCTATCTTTTTAGATGGGGGAGCCAAAGACAGTTATTATATAGGTGAGATGCTAAGATATTTGGATAATCACCTCTCTTCATGGCCATGAGAGAACTCTATTTTACATTTAAATAAGAATCAAATCCAAAATCAAAAGGGAAAGGAATGAAACGGCAAGTTATGAAGGAAGAGACAAATTGTCATTAAGATATGGAAAGGTGCTATGTCTCACTGAGTATCAATATTCATAGCAATACAAAGTGGAAAAGATAAAGGGAACTGAATCTCTGCACCTCCCCCTCCCTTCTCTTTTTCTAGAGCAAAACAAATACCTCTTACTTTCTGAGGAGGAGAAGATTGCCTATTCTTTTCTTGCTTAAGTTCCTCATAACACCTTTATTCCCAAGTAGTTTATCAAGATAGTTTCATAAGAAAGACAGTTATCTCCCTGAGAGGAATTCTGGTGATGGACATTAAGATTTTTTTGTTTTAATTTACTTCATTACACACATATACAGAGGCAGTATTGCACAGTAGTAAGGAACATAGTGGGCTATATATCCTGTCTTGTTGCTGTATATCTTGTCTAGCTGTGTGGCCTTGGCAAGTTATTTAAACTTGGTGTCCTCGTATGCAGAATGAAGATTATAATACTACTGAACTCATAGGGTGTTTATAAGGATTAAATGACTTAATACATGTAAAACGCTTAGAACATTGCTTGGCACAAGATAAGGTCTCAATGAATATTAGCTATACATTTTTATTAAACAAGTTTTTACTGCATTTACTCTGACCCCTTCTCTTCCTATGGGACTTTATCCCTTTGGGTCAACTCCTTTAAATGCAGTCAACACTTATAAGGCATTAGCAAGAAGATGTACCATTGTGAGCATTGTAGATCATTATTGCAAAAACACCTTCTGGCCAATGATATATGACTACATATAGTGATAGGACTATATGAAAGTAATGGACCAGCAGGATAGCATAACAGTTGGGAGTCAGGGAGCCTGGGTTCAAATCCCAACTCGGAAACATACTTGCCAATTGACCCTAGAGAAGTTGCTTGACCTTATCCCTCAGCTGGTTTCCTCATTTGATTAATGTGAGTTAAAATAAAGCCTACCTTACAGAGCTGAGAGGATGAAGAGACATGATGTAGAAGGAAAACATGCCTAGTACACATTACATGCTCAATAAATTAGATGGAGGTAGTAGTGAACAGTCAGCATAACATGTGTGTTTAAATGAGGGTCCCATTCAATGTTTTTCACTCTAGAGGCTATGTATATATCTCAGTGTTACTACCAACATCCAAATCCTATTTAGATATGATCTTTGGAACACCTGAGAATATCTGTCATCCACAAACTCATCAACAGCAATAACTATGGGTAAGATTTTTACATCTTCATTTTGTTCATATATTTTTATGTCCCTGAGATCATTCTGTATAAATATTTCATACCCTACGTTTCTACTTAACATGATGTTAAAGGTATGTTCCCATGCTTTTAAATTTTTTAGACACTTTAGCAATCACATGTTATTCTATTGTAAAGATCTGCCATAATTTATTTAACAACCCTCTTTTTACTTATCATTTAGTTTGTTTTCAATTCTTGATTATTATAAATAATACAGCAAAACTTTGGATTCTTTCCTTCGGCTAAATCCCTAGACATAGAATTACTGGGCCAAAAATATACAAACCCATGATTCATATTGGCATATTTTTATCCAGATCCTTCACATATTTGAAGACAATAATCACACTCCCTAGTCTTTTCTCCAAACTAAACACTCTCAGGTCCTTCTATCACTCTTCATCTAATTCAATTCCCAGTGCTACCACCATTCTTGTCCCTTTTCTCTGGGATCAAAGCATACACTTCTAAGCTAGCATTCAAAGTTCATCCTCTCTGACCCACTTTATCTTCGCCTCCTCATCTGCTGCATCTCACCTCACTTTCCAGGCACCTTCCCCTCCAATCAACCATGGTTCCCTTTGTACACCCTGCTCTTTCATTCGGCCACTCATTTGTTTATTCTATTTTTTCAGTCCAGATGTCTTTCACACTCTTGACACCTGGGAAACTCAAGCTCCTCTTTCAAGACAGGGCTCAAATCCTACCTCTTCTCTGAAGCCTTCTTGGTTCCCTTTTCCCTGCCCTGGACAGAGCTAACTGTTCTGTCCCTTCTACTGTTGTGCTACCTAGTACAGTAGCAGTCAGAGTCCCACGACAAAACTGATGACTCACTCAATTTTGGGTAATTCAAGGAGAAATTAATGAAGGAATTATTTAGGAAGGTGTGGGCAGGTTGTGGAGAAACTATAAAGACTAACACATACCCAAGGGCCAACAGGCTTTTAACATCCATACACCTGAAGGAGTGAGGACACAGAGAGATTACCGGATCTTGATAGGAAAGGGTCACGTGGAGAGAAACTGTGACTTCCATCAAGGGACAAATCAGCCCAAGGTAACCCCAAAGAGAGGGAGCCAGGAGAATAAGTCCGCTTGACTTCACTCTACTCTCTCCTTTCCACATCTTGCCTGGGCTTGCATTAGCAGAACCCAGCTAGAACCAGAGGGCTAGGAAACCACTGATATGGTCTATATAGGTCAGCGCCTTGGGGCACAGAGTATGGAGGAGAAGGATGCAGAGTAGATATGAGAGGCAAAGGGAAGAACCCCATCTTACCATATGAAAGTTCATTATCCTTTATTACAGCTCACTGTCAGCAGGTATGCTTCATTCCCTGGACTGAATACATATTATCTAACTCAGTTCCAAACCAATTCTACCCTATGAAATGGCCATCGTGCTCTCCTACTCAGCACTCCTCAGTGTCCCACCGTGCCCCCGCCCCATTGTCTGCAGAGCCAACTATAAATGCATAAGCATGACTAATATTCCTGGTGACAGGGCTCTGGCCTTTCTCACTTCCTCAGGACCACCTCTCACTTTCCTCCTACTTCACAATCCACCACGTGAACATGTCACTCCCCAAACACAGCATTCTTTCTAAAGAGGTTATCCTCTTGCCTTGAACACACTTCCCCAGCTGGAAACCTCCTCCTCATTCTTTAACACAAACTCTGTGTTAAACACTGTGTAAGTAAGGGCTACTTACACAGTGAATTTCCCTGCCTCTCTCAAAAACTCTCGACCTCCTTCTCCAAAAACTCCTTTAACAGCTTATATTTTATAGTACTTTATATTATAGATGTTTATCACCTTAAACTACCACCTCCCTTAAGGCAGTAAGACACAGTCTTACTTCATCTATTTCCTTAGAACCTAACAGAATCTCTGGCACACTGTAGACACTCAATATTAAATGAAAGAATGAATCATAGAATCAAATAAAGATATTTGCAGTTAATTTAGATTTCTCATTTGGTGGGTAGGTGTTTGGTTTTTTTAATGTATACTTGTTCTTTATGCACTTCTAGGGTGGGTGTGTGACAGAGGGCAGAAGCTTACGTCCTGAGCATCTCTCAACATCAGCCGGCACTGGCTTCCAGTTGCCCTCAGTAGAACCTCTGCATGAAGGTAGGCATCCTTGGGAGGGCAAGTAGGAGACAATCCATATAAGGCCTACCCATTGTACATCCACTTGACATATGGACCCTGTTAACAGGTAACTTGCCAACAAGCCCTTAGAAGTTCTTGTGTCTGCTTCCTAAATCCATTTTGGAGCAGAAATCCATTTTATTAGCTGAAGACAGAATAGACCAATTCCAAATATTTGGAAAAGCTTAATCTTGCAAATTAGCTAGCTGTCCTCTGGCCACATGGTGGCCACTTGTGTGGGAGGAAAGCAGACCCATCTCAGGACAGACCTTTCTCTGTTTCTTGAGAAAACACAATAAAACACCCTTCTCCTTTCATCCACATCTGGCGGTTGCAAAAACAGTGACCCGTGGAATTCACATTTTCATACTTGACTATGATAGGCCAGCGTGCAGGGGTTATTCTTGTTGTGTTTATGAAAGAGTGAAGCCTGTCAGGATAAGAAGGCTTCTGATGGAGTGCTTATTGAGAAAACATGCAGAGATTTCTGTTTCCCCAAATTAGAGAAGGAGCTTATGATAAGAATCCTTTTCATTGGTTTCTCCTCCTCAACTGCTTTCCCACTGTCCTGCAGTATAATTACAAGCCCTGAAGTCTAGACTTTTGAAGGAAGTCCGAGATAAAATTCCCCAAAGTGGAGTAGCTCAGGGGGTCCTAACTCTCAAAATTGCACAAAGCTTCAAAGAAATCATATTGTACCCATAATAGGGTCGCCACACTAAATGAAATGAAAAGGGATTTTTGTTGTTTCCATTTTGGCTGGCGTTTTATCAGTCTGTCCTGTTCATGTTACAAACTGTGTGCTGTTGGTCTGATCACCTTCCTTGGGTAAGTGGGAATGGCCTTGCAAGAAGAGGAAGGCACATTCCGCAAGTACCAGAATGGAGGCAGGTAAATCAGACCATGGAAGGTGGCCATCAATCTAAATAGAGCTCAGCAAAGAAATTACGAGGACGAAGAAGACAGAGACCAGAGGTCAGTGGCGGTTCAATGTTCGAGTGGGCATGGGATGCTTAGGGCAATTTCTGAGCTAACTAGCAGGCAGTTTGATCACTTTTATCTGCTGTCATGTTTACAGGCCTGAATGTGCTGAGAGCATTGAGGGGACAATCAAAGTGGACATTGATGAGAAACTATATTCAGCAGTACTTTTTGGCCTAGTTAATATAAAACTGGGGACATTAGTTCACAGAATCATTGACTAGTTCATTCAACAAGCATTTCATCAAACTCTTACTCCATGACAGGAACTGTCCTGGGCCCTGAATTTACAAAGGTATGGAAAACATTCTCTGTGCGCTTGAAAGGCTTGTGGACGAGAAGAATTCCCAGTCTCCCTGATCTCCAGACTGACACCCAGTTACCTACTCCTCCCTAAAGCGGGAGGTTTGTAAACCACAAATCAGGCCAGATTAAACCTTGCAATGGCTCCTTCTTAGGAAGAGAAAGTAAGTCTTAGCACCTTGTCATGGCAATTGGCCCCTTCTCAGCAGCCTCTCCAGCCTGATCGCCACACCCCATCCCAACCCACACCAAAGTCTCTGCCTCCAGGCCTTTGCTCGGGACTCCCCTGTGCCCACACTGGCCCTTCTCCTTCTGTGCCTAGCCAGCTCCTTCTTGCCCTTCAGTTCCTCACTTAGACATCAGGATCTCTAAGAAACCATCTCCTACCCGAATGCCAGATCTGCAATCCTCTTCATATTCTGCCACCAAAGCCCCCGTGTGCCTCTGCCCCTGTAAGCGCCACTGCTCTGCTCTAACTGCCTGCTAGGCTTGCGTGACTCACTAGATCGCAAATTTCTTGAGAATGTGCTCTTATCCTCTTCCGCTTTGTTTCCCCACATGCAGTATAAGGAAGAACACTTCAAACCTCAAAATCATTATTAGCCACCTACTACATTTCACACCTTTCATAAATATCTCAGGTAACGTTTACAAAAATCATAAGAGGATCACATTATGATCTCACCTTACAGATGTGAAACTGTGACTCAGAAAGGTTAAGACAGCTGCCTGAGATCACACAGCCCTGAAGTGGTGGGTGACATCACAGAGTACTCTCTTTCTCTACCCAGCAGTGACCTGCAGGGACCTTCTTATTGCATCTGCTATTTGCACTTAGTTAGAACAGTATATCCAACCCTTGTGGGGAGGAATCAGGGTAACACTTCTTAAAGAAATAAAAGCATTTTTTCTCTCTTCAAAGCGATAATCAAGGCCACTGTTATGTTTTATTCCTAAAGACATAAAGATGTAGCTTTCTCTACCTAAAGCTTTGCTGCTAAGAATTTGGGATCTAGTCAAAGGAACCACTAATCTCTCTAATGGGCTTTGAACATGATAATGGGAGAAAACATGCAGAATGAAGGCTTTTGTGTGTGAAGTTTCCTGAGAATGTGGGAACCAATCCCCAGGAAGGAGACGGGGGAAGGGACCCTGAATGAGGCTCTGGATCCCAGCTTCCTGATACTACTCCTGAGGGTAACGGAGAATGAGTGGAACACTGCTAGCCCACAGAACGAAGTCCAGTCCCCAGGCCAGGAATGCCTTGCCAGGCAGGCTCGGTAGAGCAGTGGTCTGCAAACTTTTTCCTCCTGTACCCTTAAAACAATTTTATAAAAGTTCTGTACCCCCTCACACATTTTAAGTTGACATCTGAAATTTTTCATCAAAACTTTAAACAACATGCTATAAATATTGACATTTTAAAATAAAACTCTTACATTATGCTTTTTGCATGTACCCAGTTTAGTCTAAATACCATAGTGACTTCAAACCCACCACAATCCATCTAAAAATGTATAAACATGCTTTCCTTTAACAGTTGGAAATTTTACATTACTCTTTGTTTCTTTATGAAAAATTCAAACTCCTGTTTCCTTCTATTTCACTTCACCCACAGAATTTTATCCCAATGTATTAGATTCTTATGCTAGAATCTAGTCTTTTATCAACCATCCAGTACTTCTGTCAAGTGTGTGTGTGTAATTTTTTTAGTTGATTTAGTTTCCTGAAACCATAAGGCAACAGGTGTTTAAATGGGGGTTGAGAATGGAGATTATGAAAAGGGAGTTAGGAAAGTGGGGAGAATCTTTGCCAGTACGGATGCCCTTGGGAAGATCAATGCTGGGAAAGAACACACATGGAAATTGCAGTGCTAGATATTGATTCCTCTAGAACTATCTATGCCTGCACATCTCTTGAGAAGTCTGTAGGTACCTCCAAGGGCGTATAAACCTCAGATTGAAGACCACCAGCCTGAGGTCTGAGTTAAGGCCATGCCTTCCTGAGCCTGGACATTTGACCACCAGCTGTCGAGACAGTCACGGAGAGAATGTGATCTATGCCCACTTGTGCCTCAAGTTCAAATTCCAAATCACTTGGCGACCCTGAGAGGCTATTCAGAGAGTTCTGCAACATCTCAAAACACTCATTAGCCCTCAGGGAACCAGTGGGTACCCAACCTGTGAGAGCACCCCTGCCTGGGCCTCAGGGCTGGACTGGGGCACATGAGCTCACTGTGATCTGGGAAGGAGAGGTCATGGTCACCACCATAATTTCCACAAGCCCTCATCTCCAGACCCTGTTCTCCATCTGCCAACCCCCCAGCTACTCAAAGTCATTTCCTCTCCACGCAGTCCATGCTATTCAACATATCGGATGCATTCATCCCTTTGACTGACAATTTTGCTTAAGTATCACCCCCTTCTGACACTTTTCTGGCAAAGATGATTACCACAGCCTCTGCATATTAGGTAGAGATTATTATTAACTTAGCACATGGCACTATATGTGTGTGAATGACTGCGTCTTGTCTTCTTTGGAGGCATGAATTACATCTAACCTCCAGTGTCCTACTTAGTCAATGATTGGCGAATGATTACAGTCACCAAAGGACATTCAAAGGAGGTGTTTTCAGATTCACAGACTTAGAGAATGAACTTATGGTTACCAGGGGTGAAGGGTGTGGGGGAGGGATAGATTGGGACTGACATATACACACTACTATATTTAAAATAGATAACCAACAAGGATCTACTGTATAGCACAGGCAACTCTGCTCAATACTCTGTAATGACCTAAATGGGAAAAGAATTTGAAAAAGAATAGATACATGTATATGAATAACTGAATCACTTTGCTGTACACCTGAAACTAACACAACATTGTTAATCAACTATACTCCCATATAAACTAAAATAAAATAAAAAAGAACATGAAAAGACAACACGCACACATACAAACACACACACACACACACACAAGGAGGTGCTTTCTAGAAGGAAGTTTTATGGGCCGATTTTATATATATGAGATTTAGGTACTTTTAGCACCTTTAGTAGTTAAAGCTACTTCCTTTGGCCTCTAAAGCAAAAGTGCCAGGAAGAATGACTTGGCCCACACACTTTGGGAGTTGGAGCACGCAGAAGAGCCTGTGCTCACTTTGTGTTTGCATTCTATTCACTTGTGCTCACAGCACTGAAAAAGACCTTATCATTTCAGGTAAATACAGGTCATCCCATCCAGCAGAGGGTAAATTCATTAAGGGCTGCATGACCACTTCACGAGGATGTAAAATGGAACATCCAGCCAGGATCGTATTAGCTTCTAGAGAAATGTGTCATCTAATATTTCATACAAACCACTGTGCTGGGAAAAATGGAATTTATTTTGACCCTTCAGATGTTGACTTTTGATTCATCAGATATTCTGACCCTACTTATCCCAAGGATGTACATTACTTATAGAAGAGGACACTTAAATCATTACTAATTAAAGTAAAACTGTGCTTAATTTCTCTATTTTAACTTTTATGTTCTTCAAAATGAAATCTTCATTTCAATCATACATAGATTTGATTCACTGATTCATTTCACTGTCTTTACCTTATTTTATTAATTGTAGCTTCTGTCATTGCATATTTTACTTTCTGGTTATTATTTCAATCAAATCTTATTTCTCACATCAAAGAATACAGATCCAATTTTGACAAGAAACTTTGATTCTTTCATCACTTTTTTTTCTTTCTGGGTTTGATAACAGAGATCAGCATATGCAGTTGAGTTATTGTCGATTTTATTTTGTGGTGATTGCTTCATCTAAGTTCAATGTGCCCCAGGAAAGATTTTGCAGTTTCAGATGAAACCAACACATAGTGATGCTTTGGTCAGGCTTAATCCAAATTAACAATAAGATAGAAATTTTTAATCAGGTCTTTGTTTGTCACAGCAGGAAGGATTAGGATGGCGGGAGGATGTCAAGACACCCTGTTTCCTGGAACAGGCTAGTGTGTAGAGGACCCGGGATACAGGGTATCCAAATGAGGCTGAAACAAAACAGTGTGGAGATGAGCTTGAAAGGTGAGAATGGGGACAGTTTGTCAATGGCCTTGAACACAACTAAGATGCAGTTATATCATAAGTGCTGTTGAGGAAAGCCCCCCTGCCCACCTCTTCCCATGCTTCCACTTGTCTGCTCCCCAGTTTCCTGGATCCTGGGCAGAATCATTAGCAAGGCACACATGTGCAGGCCCTGAAGATACAGCTCCCAACGCAAGAGCAACATGCTCCATGACTAACCTGAGACCTGACCTCAGATGAATGATTCTGCCCAGGCCTCCCTCAGGCGAAACTGACCACGGTTAGGAAGGGGCAGTGAGCAGCTGGGCTCATTCCAGGTGTTTCTGGGTCCCACGTTGAAATACAGTTATAACATCCTAAAGTTCTCACTCTTCTTCCTAGCATATCGTAGAACCTTGAGCAAGTCGCTTAAACTTTCTTAGGGTCCATTTTCTCATGTGTAAAATAAGAGTTAAGAGTTAGTGAGACTTCATAAAAATAACCGATATCACAAGTGTTCTCTGTGAGTCAGGCACTCTCCTCAGTGCTTTACAGAAATAGGGCTTCCCTGGTGGCGCAGTGCTTGAGAGTCCGCCTGCCGATGCAGGGGAAGCGGGTTTGTGCCCAGGTCCGGGAAGATCCCACATGCCGCGGAGCGGCTGGACCCATGAGCCGTGGCTGCTGAGCCTGCGCGTCCGGAGCCTGTGCTCCGCAACGGGAGAGGCCACAACAGTGAGAGGCCCGCGTACCGCAAAAAAAAAAAAAAAAAAATGGACTCACCCCTCCTAACAACCCAACCAGGTAGCTGCTATTATTGCTCTCCTTACAGAGGATGAAACAGAAACCTAGAAAGGTTGATGCCTTGTTTAAGATTTCATAGTTAGTTCTGGGTGGACTTGGGATTACAAACAGGGGCTCTACCTTTTAGGTAAACACACACCCACACACACAAACAGGCACGTGCACACCACCTCATTAAATAACATATAAGTGTCTGATGTATTTAAAACAGTGCCTAGAACAAGTGGGTTCCTTAGCTGGGAAATCTGCAAAAGGACCTTACTACAGGGCTAAGTGTACAGGTGACATGATTTCATTTATACTTTAGAAATATTAGGCTGTAATGTCTCTCCTCTCCCAAAGTTAGGCCTGCATCACCCTCCCGAGGGTGTGGAAAGTTAGAATAAAAAATAGTAAATTCAGACCACAGAATACAGAACAGGAAGGGCCTTTAATGTTAGCTGTCCCAGCCCACGCTTACTCAGTTGTGGAAAATGAGCTGCAGGGGAAGGACCCAAAGCACGTTGCAGCAAGGTTGTGACCCGGGGCTCTCATTTAAGTTCTAGCCCAGCGTTCTTCCCCCTCCCCACCCTTTACCCACCCTGGGCTGCCTCCCCAGCACTTGGGGAAAGAGTTAAAAGCATAACCCAACCAGAACAATCATGTTCACATGTGAAAGAGCCCACAGACACACATCTCCACCGTCCAACCTCCTCCTGCCCTCTCCGATTTCTCTGGAAATAACAGTGTCTCCTTGTCCTTTGCAATTCCCAGCAGAGTTATCTTTGGCCTTTCCCTGGGAGCAGAGGTACATGGGGACACCTACTTCTGACCATCAGAATAAGAAAAACATTTGAAGTGGGCTGGAGGCAGGGGGGTTGCTAGGCTTCAGTTCTTCCTTTGATGTTTTTAACCTCTGGTTTAACCCACTGCAAACTCATCTACAGCCTCCTCTCCGCCAACACTTCCCTTCCCTATAGCCATCGCTAGAAGTGCCCGGGCTTTGGAGACGGTCAACTTCGATTTGGATCATAACTCTGCCAATGAATAGGGTAGCTGTTGAGCAAGTCTCTAACTAAGTTACTTAATTTACTTGAGCTTCAGTTTCCAAATCTATAATTATATCTTCCTCAAAGAGCTGAAGCAAAGATTTAATGGAATAGCATATATAAAGGGCACTGTTCGTAAAATCTCTATAAACGATGCCCCTCCCTTTTTTACGATAATCCCAGCAGCATGTCTCCTAGATCAAAGTAGAGAAATAGAAGAACGAAAATGCTATCTCATATTTTTACAGCACTTGAAGCTAACATGTTATTTTTGCTTGACATTGTTGCTTTAGATTTAATTTACTGATAAATTAATGAAATTTCATTCCTTGAGTATTCACTAAAATTTAAGAACATTGACCTCATTGTGTTGCTGTAAGAATGAGTGCATTCAAATATTTAGAAAAGAGTCTTTACTTTGATTTATATTGTTACTATTATCGTATGCCAGATGCTTTGGTAGGTGCTAAGGACACAGATGAATAAGACACAGATTCTGCCCTCAAGAAGCACAGAGGCATCTTGTTGACCTTATTTAACAGTGAATGAAAAGAGGCTCAGAAAATTCATTGACTTGCCAATGTCACAATGTATGTGACAGGGACAGGGCTCCACCCCAAACCCAAATCTTCTCCCTCCAATTCCCATGTTCTTTATACCATGTTATCAGATAATGCTGTTTTATTCAACTGTCCTCCAGCATGATCATATCTTCAATCTTGACCGTTACTATTATACTAACTTTTTCTATGACTCCCACCCCCAGATGCTGCTTGGTTTTCAAGTACAGAGGATAAGGAGGAAGAGGGTGTTAAAAATTATATGTATATAAATTTATATATAGAGAGACAGACAGACAGAGACAGAGAGACAGAGACACAGAGAAACAGAGACAGAGAGAGACAGGGACAGAGAGAAAACCTGTCATTTACCAGGCACCAAACTAGAGATGCTTTTACTAGACGTTCATGCCTCACTTAACTGTGAGTATAATTGCCCTCATTATTATGCCCAAAACTAAGGCTTACAAAAAAAGTATACATTTCCTAGCCAACTGGTGGATCTGGGATTCAGTCCATCCTTCTGAGTCATGGCTCCTAATCTTTTTTTTTTTTGGCTGTGTTGGGTCTTTGTTGCTGCGCGCAGGCTTTCTCTAGTTGCAGTGAGCAGGGCCTACTCTTTGTTGTGGTGTGCAGGCTTCTCATTGTGGTGGCTTCTCTTGTTGGGAGCACAGGCTCTAGGTGTGCGGGCTTCAGTAGTTGTGGCTCACGGGCTCTAGAGCACAGGCTCAGTAGTTGTGGCACACAGGCTCAGTAGTTGTGGCTCACAGTCTCTAGAGCACAGGCTCAGTAGTTGCGGCACACGGGCTTAGTTGTTCACGGCATGTGGGATATTCCCGGACCAGGGCTCGAACCCGTGTCTCCTGCACTGGCAAGCGGATTCTTAACTACTGCACCACCAGGGAAGCCCCCATGGCTCATAACCTTAATCCTTGCATAAACTATATTCAAAAAATATCAGGGCAGTATTGGAGTTATCTTTCTTTCTGGTTCAGTAGGCCTGATGTCCAGAGTTTCATTGGGATTTTAGATTTGTGCATTCAACACTTTGTCCATAATTATTGAGCAGTTTCTATGTGTCGGACACTGTGCTTGGGAATCAGAGATATGTACGATGCTGTCCTGACCCTGAGACAGCCATACAAAGACAAATAACGGTAGAAGATGAGAATATATAAGTCCATTCAAAATGAGTCCCAAAGCTGAGTTGGTTAGAATGGTGTCATACTCACTCACTTGTGACCCAGAGAAAAGATTATTTGGGGAATGACATAATAGGCATTCAATAAGTGCTCATTGAATGGATGAAAGGGCTGGGATGAAACCTGGAAGACCAAGTGGAAAGGCCAGCATCTGGAGGGTAGTCTCTGCCCTGCTAATCATACATGTAACTTTTCCTCTATGCATCTCAGTCCACAGCACGTATTGTGTGCTTGTCACAAGGTTTGCAACCATAAACCTGACTGCATCAAAAAACTCAGCACAAAGTAGGAATCCAAACAAGCTAACATAAAGAGTACATTCCAATGAAATATGCAAATTGAACCACTGCTCATGTGGGACACATGAGCTGCAATTTATGTGTCTCTCACTGCCCTTCTAACCTGCTTGATGGGGGTAGTCCTTCCTATACTCCTGGATGAAAGTTGAGGTAGGCCCCCTAACTTCCTTATTTACTCTTAGGTAATCAAAAGTTTGGTAGTCATTTAAAATACTTAAATAGAGTCTCAGTTCAGTAGAGTCAATATAATAAACAAAACCTCCAAGCTCATTTAGGATGAGTACTTCTTTCTCCTCCACCTCTGGCCTATTGTAGTCCAGGGGAGGGTTATAGACAGTGTCTTCTTCCTTTAATATCCAAGTTCTTCCTCCCACTACTGGTTGACTCTGGTCTGTGAGAACATCCTGGAATTGGACTGGTAGAGGGACAAAGAGAGAAGAGAAAATGGTAATGGGCAGAGTGGGAGAGCTTTTACTTCACATGTATCGTCATAAACTAGCACTGGCTACTCTGGTCCTGGCACCTGATTAAAGAGGATTAATTCAAAAATGTACATGCGTCCCAATGTTCATAGCAGCATTATTTACAATAGCCAAGATATGGAAACAACCTAAGTGTCCATCAATGGATGAAGAATATGTGGGGTGTGTGTGTGTGTGTGTGTGTATATATAAAACCCAGTATTACTCAACCATGAAGAAGAATGAAATATTATGATTTGCAACAACATGGATGGATTTGGAGGGTATTTTGCTAAGTGAAGTAAGTCAGACAAAAAAAGACAAATACTGTATGATATCACTTATATGTGGAATCTAAAAAATACAACAAACTAATGAATGTAACAAAAAGAAACTGACTCACAGATATAATAGAGCACAAACTAGTAGTCACCAGTGGGGAGAGGGAAGGTGGGAGGGGAAATACAGGGGTAGGGGATTAAGAGGTACAAACTGTTAGGTATAAGATAAGCTACAGGATATATTATACAACATGGAGAATATAGCCAATATTTTATAATAATTATAAACGGAGTATAAACTTTAAAAATTGCGAATCACCATGCTGTACACCTGTAACTTATATAATATTGTACATCAACTATACTTCAATTTAAAAAAAATAAAAAGATGATTAAGGGTGGAAGAGGGGACAGGATTTGTGGCCTTTGCAAATTCCTCACTGAAAGCATTTAATGACGCTACCAGGGAGTGGGTGATGGGTCTCCCTTAAGCTAGCTGTCCCCTTCCCATGCCCAGTCCCCTTTTTCCCAGCAGTCTGGTTCACATAGCTCTCTATTTAGTTATCCCTTCCCAGTAGGTTTCTTGGGTAGAATTTCAGTGCCTCTAGGCCTGCTTTCTCCCACATGGTCCATGTCTGGTCTTCAGGAAATATACAAATCTTTGACCTGACAGACTCTGGGAGGCAGGCTAATCCAGTGCTTCGGCCTCTCCCTCCTTCCAGCCATCGGCAGCTCACCAGGCTGCTTCTGCTGCCAGCTCTCTTGGGCAGAAGGCAGAGCCAGCCCACTGAGTCACCCCAACTTCAGAGGACCCTTACCAGACTCTCCAAGTGGCCCTGTGGAGGCACTCACTCTTGTTTTGAAGGAAGGGGGATGTGCCCTTACCCCATCCCTTCCCTGGGGATGTGGGATTCAAAACACAGCTCATGTCAAAGACAGTTTCCTCTCAAATCCTCTTTTAAGCTTCAATTTCTTGATTTATCTCCAATATTTTATGTCCTCAATGTGGATGTAGAATCCAAGAGCCACAGACTCAATTTGGGGCTCTCTCCTTTGTAAATTCCACACCAGGTGAATGCAGCTTTTAAGGTACCTTGGCACCATGGCCAATTTCCCCTGAATAGCCTACCATACACACATTAAGTATGTCCCAATTTTCACATTAGCCTGTACAATGTAGAACTCATTCCCAAATTAGCCCTTAGGTGGAACCTTTCCTCTGAAAAGGATTATTTCCAGCTCTAGTCCCACATCTCTCAGGCTGTATTCCTCAACGGCCTCAGCAGATGGTGACGTCTCTTGCTGTCAGAGCCACAATGTGGCACAAAGTCTACCTTGCATGTCCAAGGCCCTCTGTAATTGATCTGTGATGGATGTATCTGAAGATACCATGAACTGCAGCTGTATCACATTACCTATTCCCACTGTATCCATTGCCAATCCTCCTAAAAGAGCCTTCAGCACCCATTCAAGCATGGCATCATGGATACAACATACCCTGCACCATAGCTATTGCCCTTAAAGCATTTCTCTGCTATAAATAAACGAGGGAATTAATCTTTCTTGAACCCCTATATATCAAGTACCAATCCTTATTTTCACTTATTTTCCAAAATAACCCTAAGGAATATTTATTACTTTACCACTTTTCCAGATAAGAAAACTGAGTTTCAATCAGATTAAGTAACATGCCTGAAGACACACAGCGTATAAACGGTACAGTTAGACTTAAATACCTTTGATTCCAAAACCCATAGCCGTAATGGAAGGTAAAGTCCATTTTGAGACAGGAGACCTGGGGTTTATCCCAGCTCTGCCATTAGTTTGACTGTGACCTTGGATAATTTCCTTCTCCTGTCTGAGTCTGAGCTTCATCATCTGTAGATGAAGGAACTGGATACAGTGACCACTCACGCCCTTCCAATTGCAGAGTTCTGAGCTACTGAAAGGTGCTTATGTTAGTCACGTCAGCCTGCCCAGATGTTTTAATTCAGAATTTCCCATGTGGTAATCAGTCTCATCTTGTTATTTCCTGCCTGCACTTCTAACCTCCCTCATTTGGGATCACATGTGTCGCTTTTTTGTATTGCTCGTGTTTACCGAGGGCCCGATCTAGAGTCATCTGCAAATTTCATCAAAGGGCGTTTATCCACCCACCACCTACCCAGGGAGACTTCGTGGGCCATACCAACAGCAGAGCTCACGTTCTGATCGCCCTCTTCCTTCTTACGTATTTCTGTAAATATCTGCCCTCAAAGTGGGTTAGCATTATCCTGAACACCTGTGGTTTGGGGGTCAGCCGGACATGGGTATGAACCTTGGGCAAGTTATTTAACCTTTACTTAAACTTTTTGAACTTCAGTTTCTTCATCTGGGAAACAGCAATCATTACGCCACCACCAAAGTGTTATTTGGAGTATTAGAATTAGGTGTGGCATATGGCGCATTCCAGTGCAGGACTAGGAATCAGTCACTCCCCTCCCCCTTTCTAAAGGCTTTGGGAATGGCCATCAGGCAAACAGAGCTTTCCAAAGAGATTTCTATCTGAATAGCATCGTGGAAAGTTTTCCTAGCAATGACATATAATATCGCCCATACACTTCTTAACACCCTTAGGTATATAATGTGTACTTTTGGCCTGCAAATAAAGAAGGAAAACAAAATCTCAGGTCTCTCTGATGAGTGACCTTGCAGGGGTTATTTAATCTTGCTAAGCCTCTTTTTATTAAGTCTCTCTAAGTCTCTATACTTTTGCATTGTTCTGAGGCTTAAATGGAGTAATGCAAGTATGTCAGGCCATGATAGGTACTTGATACATCAGATGGGTCTGCATTTGAATCCCCTCTCCCTTTTACTAACTTAGAGATCTCTTTAAGGTCTAACTTCCACATCTGTCAAATGGGGATAATAATTCTTATATTCAATGTGGTTGTTAAGGTCTATGCATTATTGCATCATTGGACATGCCTAACACAGAGAAGGTTCTTGGTATGTGGTAAAACCTACTCCCTTCCTTTTCCTGAATGTTTCTGAGTTGTGCTGTCATGATTAAGAGCAGGTAAGGAGCCTGATTTATTTTTTAAAAGTAAAAAGACCTAAGGGCAAAACAGGTGAAACCTATTCCTTCCTTTGAAGGGTCCCTAAGAGTTAAACTTGAGATGTAGTTGAGACATCAAGATGGTTCTCCATAAATAAAAACTTTACTAGGCAATCACATTTGGTTCATATCAAAATCACTCAGATCCAAAGATGCATTCCAAGCAGTTGACATCCATTTCAGTTAGATGCTAATCCAATTTTTTAAAATTAATCCAAACTTGAAAAGAAGCTGATCTCATGTATCTTACCAGAACATCCTGCTCTCACTTGATTTCCTGGGAGGGAAAAGGGTAGCCTGGCTGTCCAAAACAGAGCTAAAGACACATCTTTTCCCCATTTCAGCTGGAATCTGCAGTTTCAGAAAGGATTTAAAGAGCTCAGTTGAATCTCATAAATTACTCCTTTCACAGCCTTTTTGCCTCTCTCTTGAGATTTACCAAAAAACAAAAGAGCTCATGTCCTTCCCTGCAATCATTGGATCCTGGAACCCCAGCACTGGAAGGGCCCTCGAAAATCTTGCCTCTTCCATCTCCATCAGCCCCTCACATGCGACAGTCACCAAATCCCACCAGTTCTATCCTCTTGCCATTTCCCAAACCTGTCTCTTTAACTTTAGCCCAGCTTCTATTCCCCCAGTCAAGTCCTCATCACTTCTCACCTAGACTATCGCAATCATGCCTCAAATCATCAGGACTCTGCCAGTCCATCCTCCATATCGCAGTCAAAATCTTTATAATATGTCAATAGGTGCATACTACTGCCGTGTGCTTAAAATCTTCCAGGGGCTCGGTACAAAATGCTTAGTTTGGTCACTGACAGCACATTCTGGCCACTGTCTATCTTTTCAGATTCCTTTCTCTGCCACTGCCCTCTTTATACTCTGTAACCAGCCATAAGTGACTTTGGACTTCTCTTTTGTTTCTGGAAAGCTTTGATACCACCTGAACATCTACTATGTGTGTATCACTGGGAACCTAGGGATGAATGTGTATCCTACACTCAAAGACCCTACAGCCTGAAGGCATAAACAATACATAGAGGCAAATAATAATACAATGTGACACGGTAGAAGGAAGCACAATATACTCTTCTTGGAGTCCCAGAGAGAGGCTCTGAACAATCTGGGGTGTGGAGAGGAAAGGGTGAGGGAGAAAAATGATTCTAAAAGATGGCACAACATACTTACTTTAAATTTGAACTGTGTTTAGACTTTTAGAATTGCAGTTTTATGGTACAAGATGACAGTGAGCATCCCTCCTAGATAAGACCTCACTGAACAGATAACAAAGATGTACAGGATAGAATACATATTTTTGTTGGTTGGGATTTTTTTTAAAGAGAGAGTGCTATCTACACACAAATCTCTGATTAGTAGAAAGCAAATGGGATCACTGAAGCATAAGCTAGAGTATAAGAGGTCAGTACAAAACCTAGAGAGAAGACTGCAGTGAGTGTGTGACCTGATGTAACCTGATGGAGCAGGTTTGGGGAGGCAGAGAGGGCTATGGGATGGCCATCATGAGGGAATCACGACTAGCCTGGGGAGGCCCATAGTCTGAGTGGAGGCTGGAGATGGAGTCAGAGAAGAGTTCAAGGTAAACCCACATTTCCCCCTTGACCAGAAGAAAAGGAGGAAAAATGCTTCCATTCAGGAGGAGAAAAATGTGCTTCAGTGAACTCATTTTCACTGTAGAAATTATAGAGGTTCAAGCAAACTGGTCTTTATGCACAATAAAGACAAGCCTGCCATTCATCAAGACCTGCTCATCCACACAGAGCTCTCCCTCTACCCTCCCGTGTGGAGAAAGAGGCCTTTGGGGTAAAGGGACCTGTTGGATTACTGAGGGAAACTATGCCAGCTACCTATGCTGCCAGACAAGGGACTAACAAATAAAAGTAAAGCAATTCAGTCAACATTTGAGGAAAACTGATGAGACAGAGAAAGCTCAAGATTAAAAAATGCAAACAGCAACACTAAAAGGAATAGCAAGAAATAGAAGAGGATTTTCAAAATAAACTCAGTCAGGAAACTCAGAGAAATTTGAAAAGTTATTGTTACTATGAGAGATAGGCAGCCAAGTTTCCTGGAAATGTGAACTATTTTGTCCACATTTTAAAAATGCTGTGGATTGGTCATGGTTAAAGTCCATATTAGTAAAATGTGAACTATTTTGTCCACATTTTAAAAATGCTGTGGATTGGTCATGGTTAAAGTCCATATTAGTAATCTGGAAGATGAAGTCAAGGAAAACTCATGAAACATGTAGCAAAACTGGGGAGAAGAAAAATAGGAGAAAATTAAAAGTTAAACTAAAGGGAGAATACATCCAGAAGGCTCAACATTCTTCTAATGGGGAATTCAGACATGGAGAGAATGTTGCAGATATTAGTGAAAGCTAATGTTGCAGATATTAATGTTGCAGATATTAGTGAAGAGGGGGAGGGTGCAGATATTGAAGAAAGCACAGAGAAAAAAATTTCTTGTCTTTAAATAGAGATTCAAGTTTTCAAGTTGAAAGGATCATTTCAGTGTAAATCTTGTGGATATAAACAAAGCAAACAAACAAACAAAACAAAAATCCACTCCCAGTCATTATCTGGTGAAGTTTCAAGGAGAAAAATACTAAAAGATGCCAAGGCATGTGGCAGTAAATATGCCTTAAAAAAACAAAGAATCAGAAGGTATTCAGATCTTGTGTCAATAATCACTGACTCCAGATGATGTGGAAGAATGTCTCCAAAGTTATGAAGACATGTATTTTTGAAACTATAACTCTATAAGCAGTGTGAAGCTAACTTAAGAAATTTCAGGATTTGGGAAGACACTAAAAGTTTATGTGATAAGCAAAAGAATGACCTCCTCCCAAAGGTGTCCACATCCTAATTCCAGAAACCTATGAATATGTTACCTTACATGACAAAAGAGACTTGAAAATGTAACCAAATTAAACAGCTTGATCAATGTTATAAACTATATTAACAAATTGAAGGAGAAAAACCATATGATCATCTCAATAGATGCAGAAAAAGCTTTCAACAAAATTCAACACCATTTATGATAAAAACCCTCCAGAAAGTAGGCATAGAGGGCAGTTAGCTCAACATAATAAAGGCCATGTATGACAAACCCACAGCCAACATTGTTCTCAATGGTGAAAAACTGAAACCATTTCCTCTAAGATCAGGAACATGACAAGGTTGTCCACTTTCACCACTATTATTCAACATAGTTTTGGAATTTTTAGCCACAGCAATCAGAGAAGAAAAAGAAATAAAAGAAATCCAAATCAGAAAAGAAGAAGTAAAGCTGTCACTGTTTGCAGATAACATGATACTATACATAAAGAATCCTAAAGATGCAACCAGAAAACTACTAGAGCTATTCAATGAACTTGGTAAAGTAGCAGGATACTAAATTAATGCACAGAAATCTCTGGCATTCCTATACACTAATGATGAAAAATCTGAAAGAGAAATTAACAAAACACTCCCATTTACCATGGCAACAAAAAGAATAAAATACCTAGGAATAAACTAACCTAAGGAGACAAAAGACCTGTATGCAGAAAACTATAAGATACTGATGAAAGAAATTAAAGATGATACAAACAGATGGAGAGATATACCATGTTCTTGGATTGGAAGAATCAACACTGTGAAAATGACTCTAACACCCTAAGCAATCTACAGATTCAATGCAATCTGTATCAAATTACCAATGCCATTTTTCACAGAACTGGAACAAAATATTTCACAATTTGTATGGAAACAGAAAAGACCCCGAATAGCCAAAGCAATCTTGAGAAAGAAAAATGGAGCTGCAGGAATCAGGCTTCCTGACTTCAGACTATACTACAAAGCTACAGTAATCAAGACAGCATGGTACTGGTGCAGAAACAGAAAGATAGATCAATGGAACAGGATAGAAAGTCCAGAGATAAACCCACACACATATGGTCACCTGATTTTTTATAAAGGAGGCAAGAATATACAATGAAGAAAAGACAGTCTCTTCAATAAGTGGTGCTGTGAAAACTGGACAGCTATATGTAAAAGAATGAAATTAGAACACTCCCTAACACCATACACAAAAATAAACTCAAAATGGATTAAAAACCTAAATGTAAGGCCAGACACTATAAAACTCTTAGGGGAAGACATAGGCAGAACACTCTATGGCATAAATCACAGTAAGATCCTTTTTGACCCACCTCCTAGAGTAATGGAAATAAAAACAAAAATAAACAAATGGGACCTAATGAAACTTAAAAGCTTTTGCACAGCAAAGGAAACCATAAACAAGACCAAAAGACAACCCTCAGAATGGGAGAAAATATTTGCAAATGAAGCAACTGACAAAGGATTAATCTCCAAAATTTAAAAGCAGCTCATGCAGCTCAATAACAAAAAAACAAACAACCCATCCAAAAATGGGCAGAAGACCGAAATAGACATTTCTTCATAGTAGATATACAGAAGTCAACAAAAACATGAAAGGATGCTCAACATCACTAATCAGTAGAGAAATGCAAATCAAAACTACAATGAGGTATCACCTCACACGAGTCAGAATGGCCATCATCAAAATATCTACAAACAATAAATGCTGGAGAGGGTGTGGAGAAAATGGAACCCTCTTGCACTGTTTGTGGGAATGTAAATTGATACAGGCACTATGGAGAACAGTATAGAGGTTCCTTAGAAAACTAAAAGTAGAACTACCATATGACCCAGCAATCCCACTACTGGGCATATACCCTGAGAAAACAATAATTCAAAAAGAGTCATGTACCATAATGTTCACGGCACCTCTATTTACAATAGCAGAGGCAACTTAAGTGTCCATCGACAGATGAATGGATAAAGAAGATGTGGCACATATATATAGTGGAATATTACTCAACCATAAAAAGAAATGAAATTGAGCTACTTGTAATGAGGTGGATGGACCTAGAGGCTGTCACAGAGTGAAGTAAGTCAGAAAGAGAAAAACAAATACTATATGCTAACACATACATATGGAATCTAAAAAAAAAAAAATGGTTCTGAAGAACCTAGGGGCAGGACAGGAATAAAGACACAGACGTAGAGAATGGACTTGAGGACACGGGGAGGGGGAAGGGTAAGCTGGGACGAAGTGAGAGAGTGGCATGGACATATATACACTACCAAATGTAAAATAGATAGCTAGTGGGAAGCAGCTGCATAGCACAGGGAGATCACTGGGTGTTTGTGACCATGTAGAGGGGTGGGATAGGGAGGGTGGGAGGGAAACACAAGAGGGAGGAGATATGGGGATATATGTATATGTATAGCTGATTCACTTTGTTATAAAGCAGAAACTAACACAGCATTGTAAAGCAATTATACTCCAATAAAGATGTTTAAAAAATGAAATAAAATAATAAAGAGCTTGACATGGATCGTTAAAAGTGGAAAACCTTTTCCTTCGTGGTCAGTGGGAGATGTGACCACAGAAGAATGGTCAGAGAGATGTCACAGTGCTGACTTTGAAGAGGGAGGAACAGAGCCATGAGCCAAAGAATGCAAGTGACTCCTAGAAGCTGGAAACGGCAAAGAAACAGATTTCCCTGAGTATCTACAGAAAGGAATCCAGCCCTGCTGATATTTTGATTTTACCCTCGTGATACCCATGTGGCACATCTAGCCTACAGGACCGTTAAAGTAACACATCTGTACTATTTTATGTCACTAAGTTTGTGGTGATATGTTACAGTAGCAGCAGGAAACTTTATGTTACCTCTCACTTTTCTCTTCTGAAAAGTACTTGAGGGTGTACTATAGCAAAATGGAAAAGGAAGCGAAGAAAGAGAAATATACGTGATGGAAGAAACAATGGAACTACTTCAGAAGTAAAATGTAAACAGACCAGATTTACAGCTATGCAAGAAATCCAGGAAGTATTCTATGAAAATTAGAGTAGGAAGCCAGAAGGTTTTGTGGGAAAAAATCTTAAAGGAGAAAACGGCTTCCATTGCAAAATTATAAGACGAAGAAGCCCAATGATCTTAAATATATGATGAAAACTTTTGTATATTCTATGAATTTTTAAAAAAGAGGTTAATTAAGAGCTTTGTGAAAAATCAGAAGTTGTATATGTAAGTTATGATCCAAACACACATGACTTTAAGCAATTGACAGAGAATTAGAAAAGATCATTCACTAACCCTTGATAGCAGGAACATTTCTCTTCAGGCACTAATGGCTTAGAATTACCATTATTTTCTCCATGAGTTCAATAATACTTCTAGTTTCTGTAGTTTACCCATTTACAATATATATTTGAAATGCTATTTTGTTGGTCAAGCATTTTTAGAATCAACCTATAAACAAAGCAAGTAAGGTCTAGTTATAATTATAGTACAAAATCTAATATGAAAATAATGCTAGCCATCAGGAGTCAGGTCAAACAGTGTCATCATTTCACATGGTAGGAAGTCAGTAGAGGCTGTCTAAATGGCTGACAAAATAGAAGTTTAAGTACAATATATTTTAGCTTAAAGATAATCAATTGTTCATTTCACAGATATTCATTGAATGACTCTTTATGGTAGGCACCTTTCTAGGTATTAGGAATGTAACAATGGACAAAATAGATAAAGCTCTTTTCATTACAGAGTTTACATTCTAATGAGACAAGATGGATCATAAGCAAATAAATGAGTGACACATCTAGTAAGTCAGATGGTGATCAATGCTACAAAGCAGAAGCCAGCAAACTTTTTCCATAAGGAGCCAGATAGTAAATATTTTAGGTTTTGCAGACCCTAAGGTCTTAACTCTACTGTTATATCAGGAAAGCAGCCATGAACAATACATAAACACATCATGTGGCTTTGTTCTAATAAAACTTTATTTCCAAAGCAAGCAGAGAGCCAGATTTGAACCATGACCTATAGGACATAATTTGTACACCCTTGCTATAAAGAAAAATTGAGCAGGGACAAGGCTTAGGGAGAAACATAGAGAGAAGGGTGGCCATTTTGAATAAGGAGATGAGAGAAGGCTTCAGAAGAAACTGTTATTTGGGAAACAACCTACAGGAGGGGAAGAGAATGAGCCTTACAAATATCTGGGAGAAAAGTGTTCTAGGCAGAGAGAACAGCAAGTATAAAGCCTGAGGTGGGAGCATGCATGAGGCTGGAGCAAGAAGAGGGAGGAGGAAGGTAGTAAGAGACCAGCCCAAGAGGCAAGAGAGGATGCATACGCAGGTTGTGGAGATCATGAAGTGTTGTAATAAAAGTGTGGTCCATGAACCAACAGCATCAAATCACCTAGGATCATAGTCTGCACTTTAGCAAGACCCCAGATGGATAATATGCGCATTATGGTTTGAAAAGCACTGGTGAGGATCCTCCTTGGCCATCACAAGGACTTTGGCTTCTATTCAGAATGAGAGAGAAAGCCATTGGCTGATTTTGAGCAGAGGAGTAACTTGATCTGATATTCGTTAAAAAAAAAAACTTCTTGGCTGAAACTAACAAAATATTGTAAAGCAACCATACTTCAAAAAAAAAAAAACAACTTCTTGCCTACTATTTTGTAATTAGACTACAGGAGCACAAGGGAGAAAGCAGGGAGACAAGTTAGAATACTTTAATAATTCAAGTGAGAGATGGCAATGATTTGGACAAGGGAAGGTAATGAGAAGTGGTCAGGGTCTGGATATATATTTTGAGGTAAAGTCAAAAGGATTTTCTCTCACTTTGGTTGTGAGGCATGAGGGGGACAAAAAGGAATGGAGTATGGTTACAAGATTTGGGGTCCAAACAACTACAAAGATGAAGTTGGCCTTTACTGAGTAAGGAAGACTGGGGTGGGGGGGAGGGGGTCAGAATGGGGCGGGGCCAAAGACCATGAATTTAGTTTGGGATATTTTAAATTTGAGGTGTTTGTTAGACATCCAAGTGGAGAGATCAAGTAGACACTTGAGAATGAGTCTAGAGTTCAGTAAAGAGAACCACCTACTTGAAGAACTGAAAATAACTTGAAGAACTAAAAATAACTTAAAGAAATAAAAATAGTAACATGAGAGATGGAAAGCGTGAAGGGATTTTGGAAGTGGAGCAAGGATGTTAAATCTTTCATTGCAAGGAATCAAAAAGTACTGTTTAAATTTGAAAGATTAAATAATATCATATAAGTATATAAATTAGAGTTATAAAAGTAACCTACCTAAGATTAAAAATAGTAAAAAAGAAATTGTTTATACTAAGTGAAATAAGCCAGTCACAAAAGGACAAAGATTGTATGATTCCACTTACATGAGGAACCTCAAAGTAGCAGAGTAGTCAAATTCATAGAGGTAGAAAGAAGAGTGTCTGTTAGGGGCTGAGAGGAGGGGGGATGGGGAGTTACTGTTTAGTGGGTACAGAGTTTCACTTTGGGAAGATGAAAAAAGTTGTAAAGATAGAAGGTGGAAGGGGTTAATCTACAAAATATATAAACAGTTCATACAACTCAATATCCAAAAAAAAATGGCAGAAGACCTGACTAGATATTTTTCCAAAGAAGGTATACAGATGGCCAACAGGCAAATGTAAAAAAATGCTCAACATTGCTAATCATCAGAGAAATGCAAATCAAAACCACAATGAGATATTACCTCACACCTGTCCAAATGTCTATCATCAAAAAGTCTACAAATAACAACGTTTGGTGAAGATGTGGAGAAAAGGGGACGCTAGTACACTATTGGTGGGACTGTAAATTGGTACAGTCACTATGGAAAACAGTATGGAGCTTCCTCAAAAATCTAAAAATAGAACTACCATATGATCCAGAAATTCCACTCCTGGGAATATAGCCACAGAAAATGAAAACACTAATTCGAAAAGATACATGCACCTCAATGCTCATAGTAGCATTATTTATGATAGCCAAGATATGGAATCAACATAAGTGCCCATCAACAGATGAATGGTTAAAGAAGATGTGTTGTGTCTGTGGATATATATATATATACACACACAATAGAGTACTATTCAGCCATAAAAAAAGGATGAAATTCTGCCATTTGCAACAGTATGGACAGACCTAGAGAATATCAAGTGAAATAAATCAAACAGAGAAAAACAAATACTCTGTTATCACTTACATGTGTAATCTAAAAAATAAAACAAATGAACATATATAACAAACCAGAAACAGACTCACAGATATAGAGAACAAACTAGTGGTTACCAGCGGGGAGAGGGAATGGGGGAGGGGCAAAATAGGGGTATGGGGTTAAAAGACACAAACTATTATATATAAAACAAATAAGCAACAAGGATATATTGTACAGCACAGGGAAGTTGGATATAGCCATTATTTTGTAATAACTTTAAATGGAGTATAATCTATAAAAATATTGAATCAGTATGTTGTACACTTGAAACCAATATAATATTGTAAATCAACTATATTTCAATTAAAAAAGGAGATAGAACGTGATGATGGCTGCACAACAAAGTGAATTGCTTAATGCCACTGAACTATACACTTAAAAAATGGTTAAAACTAGTTAATTTTATGTTAGGCATATTTTACCACAATATTTTTTTTTAATTTTTATAAACTCACATAGTAATCACAGACAAAAAAAGAAATAAATCGTTACCTCATGGGACAGGAAATGAGAAGAGAGGGAGGACGGGAGATTTTTGCTTTGTATTTTTCTGTACCGTTTGGATTCTTTAACCATATGCACACATTATTTTCATATTTAAAAATAAAATATTTTAAAAGAATGAGTATGCAAAGGGAATATTTCAGTCCATGTTTCTGCTTGACTTGCATTCAATTTCTCAAACACTATTTTATAGAAGCTGATTTCCAAGAAGCCTTCAAAGCCCCTTTTTATTATTATTTTTACTAGAAGCCATTCCCTTGGAATCAGACACTCGTGTTTTTCCAATGGAACTTGCATTCAAAGCCTGGGAGAGTGAGTGCTTTTGGAAGCCTACTCAGCACAGCCCTCTGCCTTTGAACTGCTATGTTTTCCAGAGCTCCTCACATAACCCTCTTCCAGTTACCTTCCAATCCAACAGATCCATCAGGCAGCCAGTATTTATTGAGTTGCCCGTGGAGGTGACCAGAGCCTGCTGGAGTATGCCCATTAAAGAAAACCTCCCACTAGCAAAGCAGACCTCAGGAAAATCCCTGATTACAGCTGCTCATCGCCCAGGCTCCAACCAACAGGTTATACGATGCCAACATGTAGGCCTCAAATAAGGCCATCTCATCTTACAGGATTTACCAGAAATTGTAGATTCCAGTCAGAGAATTCTAGCATGTCAGAGTTGGAAGAGACCTCAGAAGTCACATTATAAAGCCATTCCATTTTATAGAGAAAGAAATAAGGCCTAAAGACGCACAACCACAGACAATGAGTTGGAAGCACAGCCCAGACCCAAAAGTAGGTGTAGATATCAGGAAACATGCCACTCTCTAGATAAGTCTAAAAGGAGCTCCCAGAATGGTGGGGCCTGTCCTGTGGGGGAAGGTTGAGGAACAGGTAGTGATAAGGAGAATAGGAAGGGAGGAAGCAAGGAAGGAATACGCATAGTTGCAGTTACCTTGGCACGGAGAGTAATAGCATGAGGAGTAAGCCAGAGTTTTTGATGTTCTGTGAAACCATTCAATAGATGGATTGTTTCTCTGTTGACTCTTTTTTTTCATTGTGTGTACCACACCTTGCTCTATGTGCTATGGATGTTGACTTGAATCAAATGTGGCCCTGCCCTCAAGAGTCTGTCCAGTAAGCCAGATGGTTGCCACGGCTGATAATAGAGACAATACAGTGTGATGAGCAGGGGAGATAGCAGTATTTCCTAAATTGTTCTAATTATAGGAATTACCCACTCTAGATTTATTGAGTTGGAGTGATCTGGGGAAGGGCCTAGTAATCTGCTTTTTTACCGAGAGTCCACTCCTAACCCCATCCCCGAGTGATTCTTACGATCAGTGACACTGGCTTTGGATTCATCCGGAGCTGGATTCTAACACTCACTCAGGCCAATGATATGATCTGCCTGACAAAATTATTTATCTAGACATTCACCTTTCACCTGTTCCCAAGTCCCCTGACACTGTGCCTTTGCCACCTGTCAAGGTACAGACCACTTTGCATTGTTGTACAGGTTGTGGACTGCACAAAGACACCAGTCAAGAGATGGAACATTTGCTGAGATTCCACCCCATACTAATCCTCTGCCCAGAGGAAGGGGCTCCATTTTTTTCATCCAAACACTCTAAGCTTTGCATCCTGTGTCTTCCCAAAGGAAGAGACTTTTGTGATTCATCTGCCCAGAGGGGGCACTTTTTTCTAATTTGAGCAAAGGTACCATATAGACCAGCAGGATCCTGAAAAGGGTAGTGGTACTTGTCTCCACTCCCGGATTTCCCTACCCCGGATGACTTCTTCCTCTCTTCAGTGCCTGTACAAGTCTAATGGAACAGCCAATCCACTCAGTCCTGCAATAAAGGATGCATCATTCCAAATACTGTCTGGCCCATGCCTGAAAAGAGAGGCAGTGTAGCTTGGGTGAACAATATGAGATTTGGAGTCCTCACCCTTTACTGTGTGACTTGAACAAATCACGTATTGTCTATAAAATGTAGATTAAAACCTTTTCTTCTTATGCAACACTTTCTTGTAAGGGTTGAACAGGATAATGCATGTAAAAGTCCTTAGCACAGAGCCTCGGACATAGTGAGTTTTGTTTCCTATGTGCTATGCCATTTGACTTAAGCTTCACCATAACACGTTTGGATAGCTGTTAGTATTATTATCTCCATTCCACAGAGGGAAAAATGAGTGTTGTAGGTGAGATGGAGGGAAGTGGTACAGAGCTGATATCAAAATCTGACTCTAATTGTCTAATCCACTTTCCCCCTACTTTTGCCTCTAGATCCAGACATCAACTTTTCTCAGGCTTCCAGGTTCCAGGAGAGGAAAGGCTAAGCATTCACCCTCAATTTATAAATGCACCTAAATGAAGTCTACCAACACCGGTAGAATGGCAAATAATTTTCTGATTTTGAGTGCCAACTGACAGCAGTTAGTGATTACTGTCCAGAGGACTGCGTTCTGAAGGAATGTAAGAACAAGTCACGGTTCATAGAGTATCGTAATTGATGAATGGCCTCAACTACAGGGACAGGATCCAGGAATGATGGCAGGCCCTACAGAGTGTATCTCCCCCCCTTTCAGATATCAAAGTCTGCCCCAAATCAAGCACACTTGATAAAAAGGGAGGTCCAGGGGTACTAAATAAAGCTCTTGAAGACCATGAGCACCTTTTAAGACCTTTTGCCAGATGCAGCCAGAAACAGCCAATGAATACAGAATGGAGGAAAGGTCTGGAGAGAAAGCATGGAGCTACCTGATGCGTTTTACATAAGGAGCGAAAGCTCAGTTCTGCCTATTCCCAAAGACTCTAGGCTTCATCTTCCTGAACACCCAGGTAGGTGGAGAGAGGTTACTACGGAATTCTGAAACCTCTTCATGAAGCCCAGGAAGAGCTTAGTGTGACCTTGGGTAACTAATGTAGGCTCTCCCAACCTTGGGCATTTCAACCTTGAGTGTGAAATGTGGATAATAATCTCTAACTCGTTGTGGTTTTGCAAGTATTAAACTAGGTAAGTTTATCTAAAGAAACTACAGAGAACCCTATCCAAAGTAGGTGTTTGAAAATGTTTGTTGCCCACTGCTTCCTCTTCTCCGTCAAAAGGAACATTGTGACTTGTTTGTAAGTCAAGGTTGCTGAGGTATAATTTATTTATCTTTTTCACACACACACACACACACACACACACTGTATTTTATTTTTACAAGAGATAAATAAACAGACACCAAACATTGTAAATGGATGACCACAACAAAAGCAACAATGATTGCAATTGAGGTGTAACTTACATACGGTAAAATTCATTCATTTGAGGTGAAGAGTTCTATGAGCTTTGACAAATACATGCTGCCAGGTAACTATTACCACAATAAGCTATTGTGGATGGAACTCCAAAACGTTCCATCGTGCCCCTTTCCAGGCAATCCCTTGCCCTCACCTGTAGTCCCCCAGCAAACACTGATCCTATTTCTGACCCTATAGTGTTGATGTTTATTGTGACCTCTTCTAATAGCAAAAATCAAAAAAGCATATCATTCTCTCGAGTTTTTCTTTCACATCCTACTAAAAAATAGCCCAGCTCTGACAGCTCAGCTTTCTTCCAGGAAAATTCTTCATTAAACAAATGAATTCCATGTGCATATTAAAAAGACATTCTGCTTAGTATTCCTTCTATTTATAGCCGGAGTTCAACCAGCAGGGGCCCAGCAGGCCTGTCAGGGTCCTCTCCAGCACACACTCCCCCCTCCCTGCTCCAGCCCAGCTGCAGACCTGGCTCCAGGCCAGGTGGCACAACTGAGTCAGAGTTCCAAAAGGGGCCCGGGGAAGCCCTTCCCCATGAGTTGTGCTCCTCGGCTTTAGGTGACTAAACTTCAGGACACCCTGGAATTCCCATGGGGAATATATGGCCATATAGTCATTAACAACAGCAGGTAGAAGAAGGGAATTGGACTAGAAACAAGGGTAGAAGGAGGGATGGGTAAGGCTAAGTGGTCTCCAAAGTCCTCCCCTACAGAGAAGTCCCATGACCCAAGTGACCAGAAGCCACCCCCCACCCCACCCTCACGACCATGGACCAGATAGTGCACCAGGCCTAGGATTTCAAGGAGTAGCAGAAAAATGATAAGACCTGGTTTCTGCTCACAAAGAGCTTAGTATCTCAGAGAGACAAAACATGCAGAGAAGGATGGGGTTGAGTGGAGGAGAAATAGCACAGGCTATAGAGCTAAAGGGAATGAGATTTTTAGCCCAATTTTGTCATTTGCTTGTTATGTGACCTAGTTCTGTTACTTCACCTCTCTGAGCTTCAGTGTTGCCATCTGTAAACTGGAAATTGCATCCATCCTCAGAGGGGTGTTATGTGCAAGGAATGAGGTAATGGATATAGAGCATCTACAGGCTCAAGAAAGAGTAGTTTCCTTCCAACTCTCTTGTATTACTCAAGGTTCTCCAGTAAAACAGAACCAATATGAGATAGATGACAGATAGATAGATAGATAGATGATAAAGGGATTGATTGTAAGGAATTGGCTCAGGCAATTATGGAGGCTAGAAGTCCCAAGACTTGCAGTTGGTAAGCTGGAGACCCAGAAGAGACCCTGGTGTGGTTCCAGTCCACGTCTAAAGGCCTGAGAACCAGAAGAGCTGATTGCATAGGTCCAGACAAAAAGCCAGCAGGCTTAAGATCCAAGAAGAACTGATTTTTCAGTTTGTGTCTGAAGACAGGCAACGACTGAGGCTTCAGCTCAGTAGTCAGGCAGGAGGAGTTCCCTCTTACTCAGCTTTTTTGCTCAATTGACTGGATGAGGTCCACCCATGTTAGGGAGGGCAATCTTCTTCACTCAGTCTAGCAATTCAAAAATATAAACCTCACCCCAGAAAACCCTAACAGACACATCCAGAATAATGTTTGACCAAATGTCAGGGCACCCCATGGCCCAGTCAACCCCTGAGACCCTACCCCATCCTACAGGACAGCTCTGGGTTGAAGTCTCATTCACTCCCCATCAGTCTCATCTACATTCCAAGATGTGACCTCTCACTCTCCACCTTGCATTATAGTCCCTGGCTCAATTCTATTGGTCTACAGGCTTCTTAAGAACATTGATCATGACTGATGCTGTGCCTGGCACATGGTAGATGTACAGGAAATATTGGTTGAATGACTATACTATCTCATCCAACCATTTCATGCAACAGATAAAGCAACTAAGGCTCAAGACTTATTTGTTCACTCATATAACATTTGTTGAGCCTCTTCTATGTTCTGTGACAGTAAATAAAGGTATATAGAGGGGTAAGCAAGACATCACATATGCCCCTAAAGCTCAGGCTAATACAACGGAGGAAAACGAAAAAAATGGAGCTCTCACTATGTGTAAGAATCTTTATGTACATGACTTTACCTTATATTCCCAGTGTCCATTTATTCATTCATTTTTCTAGAAATATTTATTGAACACTAACAGTTCTAGGCATTGTCCGAGGTTCCAGAGACACAAAGGAGGTCCCAGTCTAGTTGGAGACACAAACAAAGAGAGAGGTTAAATGAAACAAGGCAATCATGAAAATGACAGTATTTGCAAAATGCAGAGGAATCAAAAGAGAATGAATATACCATCTGCCTGGGGACGTCAGGGAAGGCTTAATAGTATTTGAGCTGAGAGCTGAAGGAAGAGGACTCTTCTGCAATCAGACACGTACGGAATATTGAATATGCAAGACACTGCATCTTAGGTCATGAGAACAGCCTGTACAAATGTTTGGCAACATGAGAGAACATACATAAATAAAAGCTTTCGTTTCATGATTGAGCCTCCTACAGTTTAATTTTGCCCAAAACATTATATTAAAACACATGACCACAAACCATTGCATACCACAGTCTAGCTCTGATTCTTTATTCTAGCTGGTGAAATGTAACCCTCTGTGTGGCTGAAATCCAACCGCTTCCAACATTCACTGCTCAGAAAATCATTTCAGGTTGGGCTCTAACTTCTGGGTCAGAGAGTGCCCTTGGTCAGGGAAGACTCTTCTACCACCACTATGTATATCTTTGTGGCCCTTTTGGTATTTGCCTCAACCAATTGTTATTACTTCCTTTGGATTAAATCCTGCTTTCAAGGATCATAGGCATGGAAAACTGTCAGAGAGCTGCTTTGGAAGCTTTGCACTGCCCTTCACTTGTTCTGATACCACAATTAGAACAGCCTTATTGAGCCTGTTTTCTCAATTAATAATTGTTCATCTTTATCAAGGGCTTATTATATGCCAGCTACTGTTCTGGGCACTGATAGTCTATTGTCAAGCACATGTTATCTCATCTAATCCTCACTACAATCAGTGGATGAGGATATAGGTGTTAGGATTCCCATTTTAAAGCTGTGGAAACTGAGGCCCAAGAGTAATGAACTGATTTGTCCAGAGTCATACAGATAGGATCAGAATGTGGTCCAGAGCTCAGCAAGCTCATCTACTCATCTCTACCAACCCCCTTTCCAGAATTAAAGGTGAATATAATTCAACTGTGCTTAAGAAAAAGAGAGAGATGTGTAAATATTAATTAGGCTATCAAGCCTGACTACGGGGTTCCTAAACTTAAAGCAATTGTTCAATTTCCCCTTCACCAACCACAAGATACTCCCTTGCCCTTGCATGGAATTCAGCATCCTTTACAATCTAGCTCTGCCTACCCCTTCAGCCTTAACAGCATTCATCTCCTCAACCCCACACCAAATACTGCACATTATAACTTTTAACCCCCAAACTACCTTCTATAGGTAATATGTGTGCAGTTTCTCAGTTTCCTAATCTGTAATATGAGAAGTTTGACAATAGACAATAAGGGTTCTTTATGCCTAAAGAAACTATGAAGATTCCTACTTCTGGCCAAGATGGAATAATAGGGACCAGATTTACTCTCCCACCCGAAACAATTAAAAACAAACAAAAAAATCAATGGTTCTCAAGACATTGGATGTTTAGGTAATGAAGGACCATGATCCCTGAGGGCCAGGAACAAGTGAGGTGAGTCTTATAATCGCCCCTTTACATTCTTAAGTGAGTTTCTAGGTCACAGCACAGGATGGAGAACCCACGTGGAGGTCAGTGGACTTCTTGATTTGCAGAGACAAAACTAAGAGTCTGGGGAGACCAAGATGACAGTATACTAGAAAGAGAGATATGATGATATAATTAGTAGACAAGGACATTAAAACATTATTATAATGGTATTCCATACGTTCAAGAAGCTAGAGGATCGAACATGTTAAGTAGAGATGTGAAAGAAGTAAGAAAGACCCAAACTGAATTATATAATATCTGAGATAAAAATTGAATTGGATGGGATTAATGGCAGATTTGACATTGCAGAAAATAGTGAGCATGAAGGCTGTCTACAGAAAGGGAAAAAGACTGGAAAAAGCAATGAAGAGATACGTGATCTTAGGGAGGACCTTACTTAGAAAATGTGAAGACAAACCACACACTGGGAGAAGTTATTTTCTAATCATATATTTGATAAAGGACTGGTATCCAGAACGTATAAAGAATTCTCAAAACTCAGCAATAAGAAAAAAAAACACAGAAAGAGGAAAACAAATACCATATGCTAATGCACATATATGGAATCTAAAAAAATGGTACTGATGAACATAGTGGCCGGGCAGGAATAAAGACACAAACGTAGAGAATGGACTTGAGGACGCGGGGCGAGGAAGGGGAAACTGGGACGAAGTGAGAGAGTAGCATTGATATATATACACTACCAAATGTAAAATGGAAGCTGCTGCATAGCACAGGGAGATCAGCTCGATGCTTTGTGACGACCTAGAGGGATGGGCTAGGGAGGGTGGAAGGGAGGCTCAAGAGGGAGGAGATATGGGGATATATGTATACGTATAGCTGATTCACTTTGTCGTACAGCAGAAACTAACACAACACTATAAAGCAATTATACTCCAATAAAGATATTAAAAAAAAACTCAATTAAAAAAATAGACAAAAGATTTGAACAGACATTCTACCAAAAAAGATATATGGATGGCAAATAAGCACATGAAAAGATGTTCAACATCACTGGTTATTAGAGAAATGCAAATTAAAACCACAATAAAATACATTACTCACCTATTGGAATGTCTAAAATTCTAAAAGACCGGTATACCAAGTGTCGGTGAGGACACAGAGCAAGTGGAACTCTCATACATTCCCAGTGGAAATGTAAATGTTGCAACCATATTGGAAAACAGTTTGGCAGCTTTTTGAAAAGTTAAACACACATCTATCATGTGACTCAACCATTTTACTTCTAAGAGTTTAATAAGACTAATGTTTTTGGCGGCTTTCTCTCTAATAGTCAAACCTGGAAATAAACCAAATGTTCATCAACAGGTGAAGGGATAAATTATGGTACCTATTTACAATGGACTTGGCAATAAAAAGGAATAGTTGTGCATGCAGGGAATAACATGGTAAGCCTCAAAATAATGACGCTGAGTAAAAGAAGGGAAATTTTTAAAGAATACTTTATGATTCTGTTTATATAGTTTATATACTATATGATTCTGCTTATATATACTACTATATATATACTACTCTGTGGTAACAAAAAGCAGATCCATGATTGCCTGGAGAGGGGGCTGGGGAGGGTGGCAGGTAAGGGCAGGAAGAAAGGATTCTGAAGGGCAGGAGGAAATACATGGGGGTGATGGGGGGTGATGGATGTATTAACTATTTTGATTAGGTTGATGGTTTCATAGGTAGGTACATACACTTACCAAATTGTACACTTGAAATATGTGCAGCTTCTTGTATGTGAAGAAGAAGTAGGAGGAAGAAAAAGAGAAGAAACGTGGCTATGATGCTAAAAGTAGCTCCCCTACATCACCCCAGAGGCAAAGGCTAACTTCTTCAAGGCATCCAATCCCAAGCTAAAATAGGAACAATGATATAAAGTAAGTACCTAACAAGAAAGTTGTGGAGATTATTCATTTAGCAAACACTTTTTGACTGCTTATTTGATCCTCATCAGATTCTATATTGAGTGCTTTGCATTCTCTAGTTCATCTATTCCCCACATCAGCCCTCTGAGGTAAGCACTATTAATATTCCCATTTTACAGAAGGGGAAGCCCAGGAGGGTTAAATAACTCACCCGGCATAGAGCAGGTATTCTATAAATATGAGTTGAGACAACTCTTTGTGGTGTTGTGTCAGTGGAGGCCACCTTGCCTGGTGATTGAGAGCACAAATTCTGTAGTCACAGCAAACGATTCAAACCCACATGCCAGCTAAGGGGAGTTGGGCTTAGGATTTCATCTCTCTGTGCTCGGTTTCCTCATCTGCAAAACAGGAATAGTAAAGCCTGATGTGAAGACTAATTTGAGGAATGTGCATAAGGAATATGGAATAATGGTTGATGTGTAATCAAATCTCAGATATAAGAGTTATCATGTTAGTTGGGTCTTGGCTTATGCAATGTTTGTTGACTGACTGATGATGGAAACAAAGCATGTGACAGCTTTAATATACTCCACCTGAGAACTCCCCGGATGGCAGTCGTGTTCTCACTCACCATGCCACTGGGACCAAGAGAGAGACCTATTTTCAAAACAAAACCCACCATTTGCATCCTAACAAATTCAGGTCTCATCACTGATGCTTCTCCAGCCCTGTCTGGCCATCTCATAACCCCCTCAAAGACTTGTGCGGGAGCGTTGACCTGAGTGCATTTGTCTCTTCCTGGACGAAGCCCCACAAGCCAGTGACCTCCCACCTTCCACTTCATTTCCTCTTAAATATCCTCACCTTATCTTGGGGTTCTTGAGCCTCCAGGAAAAATGGTTCAGTGCCATTTATGGTACGTTGTCCTCTTTGGAGTAGATACCATTGTTTAATGGTTTACATAATGGCTAAGAGCCCTGGCTTGTAGGCCACTTGGCCGACTTTGAGTACCAGCCTTGTGACTTTGAACAAGTTACTTAAGTCTCTGGGCCTCAACTTACTCATGTGCTAAATGGTAATAATAATAGTATCTACGTCAGAGGGTAATTTTGAGGAGTAAAAGAAAAAAAAGTTACATGAATTATTTAACCCAGTTCTTTGGTAATAAGGAAGCTCACAACAATTGCTGGCCATGTGTTTGGTTTTGTTCTCACTGTTGTGTTTTTCAGCCTACAGAACCCTTTCACATTTGCCGTGTCCTTGGACACAGCTTGGTGAAGGAGCAGGCTGTGTCCTGTTGGAGAGTTGAAGACTGGGCTCTGAGAAGTAACTGGCTCTGTGACTGGGCTTTGCTCAGCTCACAGCTGGCAGACCAGGGCCTTCATCCTGAATCTCAATGCCACAGTGGAGAGTACTGCTACTGTTTTGATGTCATGCTAACACTCAGTTCTACTATTCATCCCATAAAGTAAAGAGGTGTTGCTGTCGAGACTTCAGTTCATTCCAACATATACGTATTAAAGTCAACTAGGTGTGCAAAAAACCAGAAGCTCTTGAACAGAATACATTTATAGCCAAAGACTCTCTTTTTTGGGAGGCATTGTCAGAGTGGTTAAAGACCCAGCCTTTGGAATGAGGCCTGGCTTCAAATCTGCACTCTGCCACTAACCAGCCACGTGGCCCTGGGCAATTCCTTGATCTCTATAAGGTTCAGTTTCCTCGTGTATAACATGGGGTTAGAAAGCATATCTACCTACGTCTTCTAAGGCTTAGAGTATCATTCAGGCTCTTAGACATTCTAAATAAATGTTCATTTTTATTAACAACTTTTTACCCTCCAATTCGTACCTACTGCCCTTGAGGTAAAGACCAAACTCTTTAATGTGACCACAGAACCTGAGCCTGGCTCTGTACCCATCTAGCCTAAAACTCTACTTTGCTTACTACCCAGCAGCCACATTAGTGAGATGGCTGTATAATTTCTCATCCAAACAGAGGTGCTTTGGAGAGGGCAAGAAGGCTCTATTAAGGAGTACCCTGAGACTTAAAAGGGACTGTCCCCAGCAAACAGGGGCATATGGTCACCCTACACATTGGTCTTCTCTCCTCTCCATTCTTGGTTTGTGCCAAACTCCTTTGCAACTTTATGCATGCTGATTTACTTCGCCAAAATGCCCTTCCGCACCCTCTTCACTCAACCACCCATTATTCATCCTTCAGGGCTCACCTCAAGTGACACCTTCAGCCACAGGCCCTCACAGCACCCTAAATTCCTTTCTCCTAACACTTCCCTCAATGTTTCATTCAAAAATAATCTCTATTAATTTTGATTTATGCCTATCTCTCCCACTAGACCATAGGCATAGGCCATGACTGTCTAATTTATCACTATATCTCTTTTCTAGCAGTTAGTGAATGAATGAAAGAATGGATAAATGAAATTATTGTCACATTCGTCCTGCACAATCTATGTAAGATGAAAAAGTATGATCACCCCCAATTTGTAGATGGAGAAATGGAAACAGAGAAGTTAAGCAACTTGCCCAAAGGTATACAGTGAGCAAATCATGCAGGACATGGGACTCTGACCCTTAGCTCAGTGCCTTTTCTGCTACGCCACATTGTCTCTTAACACTCTATCTCCATGCCTTCTGGACCGAAGGACTCAACCTCTACAGCAAGTAGCTAAGAAATGCAAGAGAAATCTCTCTGAACATAGAAAAGCCCTCTTTACTTCCTGTTTTAGTGGGGAGATTTAGGAAAGGAAGCTTACTTCAAATCAGTATAAGAAATAAACATTTTCACCAGGTTGAACATAGCCTATTCCAGTGGTTATTTGGATAAAAACCCCAGGGCAACGTCCCAGCCGACCTCATCTCTCTGTGGGCAGCAGAGTGCCACCAGGTTCAGGCCACACTCGGGAGCCTCAGCTCGGGAGCAGCACACCAGGAAATAGTTCAGAATCCCAGGGCTCCAAAGCAGCCTTGATGGCTGTAACCTGAGAGGCCTCTTGAACTTGGAGGAGAGGTCAGTGGACCCAAACATTCCGTTGTCCACTGAGAGACACCCAGCGCAATTCGAGATGCCTCCAAAAGAATATTATTCTCTTACAGCGGAGAGATTTATATTTTTTCGAAGTGCTTCCATAAACAGCTTTGTCTTCCTTTTATCCTACCAACAGCTAAGAAAAGAAGTGGGAACAGGCAATGTCGCAAAAATGGGTAAGATCATGGGATTTGGAGCCAGACAGGCTTGGACCCCATTTCTAACTCTTTCTGTCTATGGGACTCAAATAAGTCACCGAGTGCCTCTGAGTCTCAGTTTACTCACCTATAAAATGAGATACAGTAGTAGTATTACATACAGGGACACTACAGCGTCAATTCAGTGATATAGGCAACATGCCTGACACATATGTTCAATAGTAACTCAATACTCATAGTCCTTCAGTCTAAATTTCTGGGTTCCATTACATTGAGTGGGATTTCTTTACAGGGAGGCCCACCAGCAAACATCCCCCCATTAGTTAATCTCCATAGTTAAACAGCTGGCTGAGTAAATATTTGTGGGATGCATCCATAAACCAGTGAATCTCTGTCTCATGATGGAACCAAGAAGCCTTTTCCTACTCTCCTGGTTCAAAGCATAAGTGCTTCTAGAATAACAGACTGTCAGGCATGGATGGATCACAAACTGGTGGATTTGCCAATGCCCTCGGAGCAATCAAGCCTAAGGAACAATCTTTTAGGTCACATTGATGGGGGGTGAAGGGGAGCCTGGCTGGGTCCTGATGAATCCCACGCTCAGCCTGACAGGGTGAATGGCAGCTTCATCAAATGGGTTCTTGGTGGAGGCCCTCGGGGAGTTCTCACTTACCAGCCTCTCCAGACCTGTCTGTCTGTCCACGGCAGACCCTGCCTCTGACTGGGGAGGCCTGAGTCAGGCAGCCAGGTGGCCTGATGATTGGAGTCAGCTCTCTGGGCTGTCAGCTGGGGAGAGGGGGATATTGAATTCATCAGTCATGCTGACAGGGGACGAGGGGTGGGGGAAGGGCTCCCAGGGGAAAACCCAGCGTAGGACAAAGCTGTGAAGAACAACTGGTCTGGCCTTGAGCAGGGTGAACCCCTTAAGCCAGATTAATGACCCACAGTTTCCCATTTTTGCTTCATTGCACTAAATGATGGATTGTAAACATTAGCCCTTTGTCCTCACTCAAATCGTCTAAGAAAAGCAGTGACAATTTCCTAAATTTCTTCCGTAGTATTTTGATGTATTCTTGATGTCATACAACAGTTTGCTTTTCAATAATTGGACATTTTGTTACTTCTGGGAAGGGGAAAAGGTATTGGAATTTATTGAACACTTACTATGTGCCACGTCCATCGGTCATTTTAATCCTCGGAGAAGTGGGCGTGAATATTTCCCAAGTTATAGGTAAGGATACAGGGAAAGACAGGTGACTGACTTGCCGGGTCACCTCAAGTCAGTGACAAAACCAGAATTTCTACTCAAAACTAGAATTTCTACTCAATGACAAAACCAGAATTTCTACTTCAACTCTAAAGTGTATCCATCCATGCCTCATACACTTGAACTCTGCTCCAGGAATCAGTAACTGGAGTTGGTTTGGCCCATTATTTACCTGTTGGTAATATGTATATATTTTTCACTGGTTAATTTTTGAAGTCAATTATTTCTCTCCATGCATTTCACCTGGCGTCCTGTTAAATTACCAGGCTAAATCTTCAGAACAATTGTCTTTGGTCCTGTCATGAGGAGAGCTAGTCCAGGTGGAAGCTGTGAGAGTCCTTCCTAGGATCTGCTCCAGGTCTTGTCCACTCCAGGACCCACCAAGATGTGCCTTTTCCTGGATTCTCAGAGCCAGAACAGACCTTGAGGTTCTTCTTTTTCAAATTGCTGGGGCTTTCCTAATTAGCAGATAGTAGAGGGGGAAAGAGAGTTTTATAGTTGGGGCAGGGAGCTGGGCCGAGGGCCCCTCTGGTTACGATGCTCTGGGATTCTGTGAACTGAAGGTTCTCTTCTGGTTTAGAGTCCATATCCACACTTCTGCTCTCCCAGCCTGGCTTCCAGGTCCAAGGATTATATTGCCAGTTTTAGTGCTTTCAGATTAATGATATGGAATCGTAGTTTGGAAAGGACCTTCTGGCTGTCAAGCCCAATCTTCCATTCAGTACTTGAATCTCACCTACAACACCCCGCTTACTCTTCTCCAGCAATGAGGAGCTCATTACTTCACTCCTTCTTTGGAAAATGTGGCCATTTGAAAGCTCTTCCTTCCCTTTATGTTGCTTCAGGCAGAGGGGACAAGATGAGCCAAAGCACGGAAGAGAGAAACAACCCTGTGCCTTCAAAGAGGATTTGGAATCTAAGACTAGAGCTCAAGTCAAGCCTCCTGCTCCTTAGCTGATGACCTTGGACAGATCACTTAACCTTTGGGACTTGAATCTTTCTTTCCTTGGCTATAAAATAGGGTAGTAATACCTGCCCTATCTACCCCAAGAAGTTGCTGTGAGGTTCAAATGAATCATGAATAGTTATTTCACAGAGAAAAATACTGTGTGCTTTAAAATACAATACTTATTATCATTGATATTTTCTTAGCCAAACTTTTCTACTTTGAACAAGAAAGAAACCAAAGCAGTTGTTTTTGTTTTGCTGTTGCTGTGTTACTATTTGTAAGAGAGAGATTTAAAACCTATTATAAAACCCAGAGGTGGTCCTTGCTCAAGTTTTTTCATTTAGTGCACCCAAAATATTCCCAGACAATATCATGAAATTGCTTTTCCCTCATCCCCAAATCTCCTTCCTGATCCAGGCGTAATCTCTGAGCTTCTCCGGGGAGAAGGCTAACACTTGTGCTGATTTGCACCCAAGCTGCCTAGGGCTTGCACTGACAGAGACAGATGTCAGCAGGGTGAAACTAACAAATTAATTTTACCTGATGACCTGAGCCAGATGTGACAGAAAGAAGAAAGAGGGGAAAAAAGATATGGTCTCTCCTTGCTAGGCCACAATCCATGCTGTATTTCAAGATTATTTATCAGCCTCAAAACTGTTTTATATCCTATGAAACTTTTCTGAAATAGTGTTCCCAGGTTATCCAGACTTGAATCCCTCTGGATAACTGTGGTTATCACCCTTTGGGAAAACCCTACTTGATAATTTCAAATGCAGCAAAGAGTTCTTGATCTAGATGACATCTCTCTTAATTCTCAGAATAATCCTATGTGGTAAGTTTTATTATCATTCTCATTATTTAGATGCAGAAAGTTAAGCCAAGAGAAGAAAAAGTGAATATCCAAGTTCACAAGGTAAACAAAACTTGAACTAAACTAGAACTAGAGTCTTTGATTTTAAGATAAAAGGAAGTATTAAAGGCAGCCTCTCTTAAATGCACATTTCAAAAAAGGTGTCAACATTGATTAAATCCCTTCTTTGTTCAAGGCTCTGCACTAAGCATTGGAGGTGAGGGTTTAGAGGCATATCTCATTCTATTGAAGAAGAGTTTCTTTTCATACACTATGAATTGTGTGATTCTCAGGTCTGCCCATTCAACAAATATTTAGTGATACCCACTAGATACCAACCAATGCTCTGGGTGTGGGAAAAAAAAGAGAAAGAGAGAAGAGAGAGAGAGATGAACAATCCATGCCCTCAAGATGAAAGGTTAGAAGGAAGTCGCTCCATATGATCAAATATCTATTTGATCAAGGTCTATGTAGGCTGTATGGGAACTCAGACAAACCTTATATAGCATAGCACAGCCATGGGGTGAAGGAGTACAGGGAGGGGAAAGTCAGAAAGTCTTCTAGGAAGAGTTCTCAGGTAACTTAAGTCTTGAAAGTCAAGTATGGCTTAGCCTAGTTAATACATGAAGAAAGGATATTCCAGGGAGTAGGAACAGTGGAAACTAGGCATAGGTTGACAAGAGTTCCAGGAATGGACGACCACAAGTTTAAAGCCTGGTGAGAGAAGTGGTGAGGGATGAGACTGGACAGAATGGCAAGGGTTGGATCATGAAGGATCTAAGAAGCCAGATCATTAGTGTGTAGAAATGCAACTCGTTTCTGTAAGTTGATTTTGTATCCTGCAACTTTACTGAAATCATTGATTACTTCCAACAGTTTTTTGGTTGAGTGTTTGGGATTTTCTATAAACAAAATCATATCATCTTCAAATAGCAACATTTTTATGTCTTTCTTTTCAATTTGGATGCCTTTTTATTTCTTTGTCTTGCCTGATTGCTGTGGCTAGACTTCCAGTACCATGTGGAATAAGAATGAGGAAAGTGGGCATCCTTGTCTTGCTCCCAATCTTAGAGGAAAAGTTTTCAATTTTTCTCCATTGAGTATAATGTTAGCTGTGGGTTTGTCGTATATGGCCTTTATTATGTTGAGGTATATTCCTTGTATACCCATTCTGTCAAGGGTTTTTATCCTCAAAGGTTGTTGTATTTTGTCAAATGCCTTTTCTGCATCTACTGAGATGATCCTGTGATCTTTATCTTAATTTTATTAATAAGCACACAATGTTTTGATCTGAGATAGTTTTCTTCTCCAGTCATAATGTGTTTCTGAAAACAACTGTTTTTGCAGGTAGTTAAATTACTTGTGGATTCGTTCGACTCCTTGGAGACCTGTTTTTAAGTTTTTCTAGGCAGTTCCAGAATAGGCTTTACTAGAGGAATTGTTCAGCTCACGATAAGGAATGATGCCTCCAGAGTTTTCACTGAATGCCCCAGGTAATCACCAAGGCTTTTGAATTTGACTTTCTGGAGCTTGAATGTTTCCCTGAGTTTTACGAGTTCTGGGAATTGTTCTGATTACAACTCCTGGTCATTCTTTGTCTGGCCTTTCTTCACTCCAAACATGTGTGACCTTTTACTCAGCAAAGATTCCAGGGGACCCTATGCAGATTTTTTGAGATATTTTTCTGCATAGCTCCCTTCTTTCTGTAACTCTGCCCTAAAAGATCCTAATACCACAACTTCCTCATCTTTGCTCTTGTCCTCAAGTTAGTGAGGTCTCCAAGCTCATTCAGGTTCTTCCTTCCTGAGCCTACGGTTCAGAGATTTGGACTCATCTTATTTGTTTACCTTTTTTCATGGAGCACAGTCGTGCACTGCCTGTTTTCCAATATTGGAGAACAGGTCTTTCAGATATTTTGTCTTCTTGTTTATTGTTTATGAGGAGGTGAAGTTCATTCATGGTTACTTCATCCTGGTTGAAAGTAGAAATCTCCTACCCTGGTCTTTTCCTTGCCGGCCCTCTTGCTCACATATTCCCATCCTCTCTTTCCTGATTCAAATCAGGACCCTGATTCTGCAACCCACTTACAATTCTCCTACTTACCCAAAGTGCCAGTTACCACCAAACTAAGGCAACTTTTGCCGAAGGCTGTTTTTCTCCTTTAAGGAATATTCTATACTCTGTGTTTTTACTTTCTCACTTCCCATTCATGTTTTGATCTAATGCAATTTGAATTTCACTAGCACCATTCCACTACCATAGCTGATACTGTGGATAGATACCAATAATCTCCTTATTCTCAAATTCAATGGAAGCACTTCTGCTCAATTTTCTTTGATTTTTCTGCAGCATCTGATATTGCTGGCTCCTCCCTCCTTGTCAAATCTGCATTCCCTTGGAGAGGAAACAAAACATTGTGGTTAAGAGGACAGACTTTTAGTCAAAGAGACCTTGTTCTAATCCAAGTTCTGCCACTTATATAGATATAAGAACTTGGACTAATTAATTGATTTCCTTGAGTCTCATTTTCTTCATCTATTAAAAGAACATGATAATATCAACCTCACAGTATTGTTGAAAGAGTAAATGAAATAAATTCATAAGGTGCTTAAGTAAGTATCTGGCACTTCATAAATAAAAGCCTTGATTACTACCTTTCTTCTAATTTCTATGATGTTATTTTCACCTGGCTGTCTCTGGCCATTAGGTGAGTCTCTCTTAAAGGTTCCTCTTTTTCTAACTATCCTTTGAGATGTATTGTGCCCCATGACTCAAGCCTCCTTTATTTTGTTTTTCGTTTTACATTTTAGATTACTACTTTAAAAGACAAAGTATTAAAAAGTATTGAGTAGAAACAAAAAAAATATTTGTGAAATAGAGGTAAGTTAAAAAGGAAATAAGGACAACTTACACCCCTGTTCCTACCACCTTTCTGAAGAAATAGAATATTACAATCATCTTTGAAACCCCCGGTGTGCACTTTTGGGGATCTATCCCCTACCCTTTTCCCCCAGAGACAACCATTTCCTGATTTTTGTGTTTATCATTTCCTCACTTATTTTTAAAGTTTCTCCACGATAGTTTAGTTTTGCAAGCATCTGTGCTTTACATAAAAAGAACCATACTGGATGTTCTCTTCTGTAACTTTCTTTTTTCCACTTAACATTATGTTCTTGAGGTTCATCCATGTTTCTGAGGTTCTGTTTCATTATTTTTTATTGCTTCATCATTCCATTGTATGAATACTCCAGGATTTATTCAGCCTTTCTCCTGCTGATGGATATTTGGGCTGTTTCCTAGTTTTTTTGCTAGTACAACAATACTGCTATGAACTATTTTTCTATATCAACTCTGAAGTTGTCTAGGCTATAGAATCAGGACTGGTATTGCTGGATGAGAAGGCTTGCACATTTTTCCTAGGTAAAAATGGTTTTTTAGAATGGTTGTATCAGCTTACACTTCCATCACCATTGCATAAATAATCCGGTTGTTCGACATCCTCACCGACACCTGATATTGTCATACTTTCCAAAGCTATTTTTTACTCTATCCATTCTCCCTTAGCTTCATCACCACTTCTGAGCTGATGACCACCAGACATTGACCTCCAGCTGATATGTTTCTCCTAAGCTCCAGATCCACATACTCAACTCCCTATTTACCATCTCCTGGTTGTCTTCAGCCAGAGCAAATGCAACATGTCCCAAACTAGCATATCTTTTTCAGTAAATTGCACCATCTTTACACAGTTATCTAAACCAGAAATGAAAGTATCACCCTAAACTTCTTCCTTTCCCTTTTATCCTTTATCTGAATCCTGTTAATTCTACTCCCCAATTATGTCTTGAATCTACTCGCTCTGTTCCCTTGTGATTCATTGGTATTTCTGGTGCTCCTCTTTCAGGGCTCACCTCCTCATTTCATGACGTTGGTAAGGCCTTATGACTTACTTGGCCAATGAAATGTGTGCAGATGTAACATATGTCACCACCAGGCAGAAGTTGTAAGACTCAGTGCATGATTCACCATGACCTACAGCCCTGCCGCAAGGACTGACAACAGTACATCTGGTAGAGGGTCCATCAGCCTTGATTCTGGAATGAGAACAACAGAAACTTGCTTCCACATAATCAACATGTATCAATAGCATTAATTTTTAAAAACCTGCTTTTTTGCTGTTTTAAGTCACTGAAATGTTCAAGTGATTTGTAACTACAGCATAAACAAGACTATCCTGACAAATGTACCCTTCTTCCCATCTTCCTGACTGTTGAACATGTATAAGCAGCAGAGTTAGAGAATTTTCCAGTTCCCTTGGAGTTCACTACTATGAGATTTGAAATTTTCTTGCAACTTGCTGAATAAACCCTTATGTTGGCATGGAAATAATAGCCTTTAAATGCCCAATTTCAGAGCTTGCTGAATTCTTTCCAAGTGGCATTAGTTGAGGTTTTGGCACTTTCTTCCAAAGCACCGCCATCCTCTATCTGCGTAAAAGTCAGCTGTTATCTTCTTTCCAAAGCCAATCAAATCTCAAAATAGTATAAGTTGGGAGTAGGCTAATATCTTCCTGGCAAAGTCCAGTGTCAGGTTTCAAGGGCACCATATGACATCTAGCTGACGAGGGACATAATTAGACTGTCTATAATGCTCAAAGACCTACAGAATTTTGCTTTTAAGGAACTAACCGAATCTAAGCCATGTTGTGACACTAACCAAGTGAGAGGAAATTAACGTTGGTTGAGCCAGGCATTTTATGTATACTGTCTTGTTTGGTCTTCAGAACTACTTTGTGTGTTGGATATTATTACTCTAGCTGACAAATCATTCCCAGAAAACAGACTCAAACTGAGTAAGTGACTGGTCAAGGTCATCATAAAGATTCTAGGTCCAGAACCCAGAGCTTAGGGCTTCTTGTAAGGTGTTCTTTCGACTCCACCCTAGACTCGTAACTGTGTCACTTTACTTTGCTTAAGATTAAAAAATAACCCAAATGGAGACAGATGAGTTTTCTCAGTCTTCACTCACTCATCTAACAAACATTGCCTCCGACTTAGTGCAAATAAGATTGCTAGAGAAAGAAAAATGAACCAAGAGAATATAGAATAGATGAGAGGAAGAAAAATCTGCCTTCAAGGGGCTCATGACATACAGTATAGGCAGATTAACTACAATGAGATGTGATGAATGCATTCATCTACCAAACATTTACCAAAGGTTGAAGATTTGGAGACAGAACCACAGTCCCTGTGTTCAAGGAGCTCACAGTCCAGTGTCACAAGTGGAACAACAGAAGGATGCTGAGTGGGAGCATACTCAGGAGGGTACAGCTAGTTCTCTCAGGTGATCTCTAGAAGTCTTCAGACCTGGGGTGATTCTGGAGATCGATTTTTTTTAATTAAGATGTAATTGTCATATAACAACGTGTAACTTTAAGGTGTACAATGTGTTCCTTTGATACATTTACACAGTACAATATGATTACCACCTAGCATTAACTAACACCTCTGTTGTGTCACGTAATTATCAGAGAGATAGGTTTTGAAAGATAAGTTAATAACCAGAAGAAGAGCATGCCAGGCCACTGCAGCAGCAGCTGCAAAGGCCCACAGGGCAGGGCTGTGAGAGAGAGAGAAATCTTCCCAGAGGAAGCAACCAGTCAACTGAGACTTGAAGTATGACTAGGACAGACCTCATGGACAAGGTACAGAAAGGCACCACCAGAACAGTTGCCAAAGCATGAGCCTTCTTTGAAAGACACTGCAAGCATTTGAGCGTGCCTGTGTTTCAAGGTTCAGATGGGGGAGAAGTAGAAAATAAAACTAGAAAACCAAGATCGGGACAGATTGTGGAGAGCCTTGAATGGTTTGCCAAGGAAACTGAGATTTCCCTTATAAACAATAGAGAGCTGTGGATGTAATGTCAGAACAAATTTAGAGGAAAAAAACAAAACACTCAGAACAGAGCTTCACACACAGTAAGTCCTTAGCAAATGTTAGCTATTATTATTTTTAATTATTGTCTTAGTCCAGGCTGTTACAATAAATACCATAGACTGGGTGAAATAAACAACAGAAATTTACATGTCACAATCTGAGAGGCTGGAGGTCTCAGATCAAGGGTGCCAGCACAGTCAGGCTCTGGTGAGAGCTGTCTCTCTGGCTTACAAATGGCCACCTCCTTGCCATATGCTCACAAGACAGAGAGAGACAGAGACAGCGAGACAGCTCTCTAGTCTCTTCTTATAAAGGCACTAATCCCATCATGGGGGATCCACCCTCAAGACCTCATCTAAACTTAATTACTTCCCAAAGGTCCTGTCTCCAAATACCATCACACTGGGGATTAGGACTTCAAGATGTGAATTTGGGAGGGACGAAAAGATTCAGTCTGTGGAAATTACCACTATAAAAAGGTGTTATAAGAAGGAAATAATATGGTCACATTAGCAGTTTAGAAAGCTCACCCTGGCAGGCATGTGGGAATCATAAGTCAAGGGTTCCCTCCACCACTGGTAGTACCTACTCATGTTGGCAGATGTATCTGGGTTCCTCCTCTCTGCTTCCACATCTCCTCTGCTTCCCTCTCTCACCACACTTAGTACACATCTCCTTATATGCTGGTCCTTCATGTTAGACCATCAATTTCGTGAAGACAAAGATCATATTGATATCTGTGTCCTTAGCACTGTCAACTAAAAAATATTTAAATGCACGTAACTCCACACTCCCTCATGGTACTGGGCTGGTGTGTCCTCCACTTGGTTTCCCCTCCTCCCTCCATATTCCACATTAAAACGTCTGATCATTGCAGCCTTCTCTGGTTTTAGGCTTAGGGTGTCATGTTTCAAAAGTTCCTACTCAGATCATGGGTGGTAAGTATGGTGTCTGCCCCCCCAAAACACACACTTTCCAGAACCATCCACATCCGTGTTTCCAGTTTCTTTGCACTGGCCTTGAAACTGATGACAAATGAATTTTGCAAGCCCATCTAGGAAATTACCTCAGCACCCAAGTCATTTCCTGGGGCCGTTTACATTCTTAAATGTAGGGAGAAGGTTGAGGTGCTTTTTCCTTTTAAATTCGCTGAACCACTGGTAAACCCCTTTCACCCTTATAAATGGATGGGAGATGATATCACAGCACAGTAAAAGCTCTCGTTGCTTTAGCCCTCCCTTCATGGTTCAGGACTGACTCAGATTTCTCTGACCTCGGCTCCCTCTGAGGCTGACATGTCAGATCACTGGGACTTGTCTCAGACCTTCCACCACTTGAGGCAACGGATGGTCAGAGAGCTCTTGGAAGAAGACACTGATTTTTTTCAACATCATACTGTTAGGCTGCACCTCCCACTGACACATCCCGCATGGATCACTTTGCCATTCATTAATTCAAGCAACATTGATAGAGCTCTTACAATGGTTGAGGTTGTGCTGGATTCTGAGGTCACAGAAGTGAATAAGGTATATACCCTTCCCTGGAGAAGACACAGCATTGTGCCAAGATGAAACGACCATGACTAAGACTCCTTCACTCATATCAATGAGCTTGCAGTGTTCGTAGGTGAGGAATATGTATAACCACATGACCATGATATAATTAATACAATGTTGAAGGTAGCAAGGACTTTAAGGAATATATATGTATATACATCATATATTTTAAATAAATAGATGTATCTACTATATATGCATATATTATATATACATTTGTATACCTATCCTATATATAGCCTACATACTTCCTATATGTATGAGTATATATTTTATATGTATATATTTACTATAATATTTACTATGAGCCAGGCCCTTTTAAAAATGGTCTCATAGGGCTTCCCTGGTGGCGCAGTGGTTGAGAGTCTGCCTGCCGATGCGGGGGACATCGGTTCATGCCCTGGTCCGGGAGGATCCCACATGCCGCGGAGCAGCTGGGCCCGTGAGCCGTGGCCGCTGAGCCTGCGCGTCCGGAGCCTGTGCTCCGCAACGGGAGAGGCCACAACAGTGAGAGGCCTGTGTACCGCAAAAAAAAAAAAATGGTCTCATAAATTAACTCATTTAATTCTCACACTATCTCCATGAAACCTGTCCTATTATCATCATCCACATTTTACAGATTAGGAAACTGACTCATAGACATTTTAAGTAACATGCTCATGATCTGCTAAGATCTACTAAGAGCAAGGACTTGAATCAGGCAGAATACTTCCAGAGGCTGTCTTATTAAACCGTATGCTATAAACTGTGAAGGAGGTAAATAATAGAATTGTTCCCAGCTGATGAGGCTGTATTTGCATGCAGACTCTAGGGCAGGAAAGGAATATTTGAACAAATCCTTTGAGGTGGAACTTTGTAGACCACCCTCAAAGAATGGCAAATGATTTAATTTGGTTGGACCATAAGAAGATGATGCTTGTCTTTGGCTCTGTGAAAAGGTCATGTGGAAGAGTGGCGTCATTCTGGAGGGCAGAATGAAAGTCAGTGGGTAGAGGGTGCAGGGACTCAGATGGTGTCTGGCTTTCTACCAGCAAGGATGTACAGGAGTGGAGCATCACCTCTTTTGGGCCCAGCTTGGCCTGCCTGAATAGTCTAGCGGGCTGGTGCATCTTGCGGGTAAAGGATTTGAGCTCTGGATTCCACAATGTTGACTTTTTAGTACAATGGCACTAGAACCTGAGTAACATCCCCTCTTGCCTGAAGAGACCACCAGTGTCCACAGCGGACAATAAAGGCACTAAGGATCTGTCCACTTGTCTACTGCTGTGAGATAAACCACCCCAAACTTGAGAGTGTAAAGCAGCAATCATTTTATTGTGATCCCAGATTCTGTGAGTCAGGAATTGGGAAAGGGCATGGTAGGTACATCTGTTCTCTGCACTACAATGTCTAGGGACCCAGCTGGAAGATTCTAGGCTGGAGTGACTTGACAGGTGGGAGCGGGGATCATCTGAAGACTCCTTTACTCACACGTCTGGGGATGATGCTGACTGTTGGTGAGAACTGCCTCTGAGGTTGTCAACTAGAACACCTGTAGGAAGCCTCTCCACGTGGCTGCCTGTGCTTCCTCACAGCATGGCAGCTGGGTCCAAGAGTTACCTCCCTAACAGAACCAAATGGAAGCTATGTACCTTTTATGACCTGGTCTCTGAGGTCAAATAGAGTCACTACTAGTATAGTCACAAGCCCATCCTGATTCAAGGGGAAGAAACTAGACTCCCACAATTAAAATCGTGAATATCAAGGTTATATTGTAAGAAGAGCATGTGGGATGGGAGATATTGCTGTGGCCATCGTTGGAAAATGCAATCCGCCACAGAACCTCATATTCAGAATCCAGAGAACTCCCAGCAGTTGAACCCAATCATCTCACTATGGAGTTGGCTAAGAAAAAAAAAAGCCAGTTCAGCAAAAATGCATCATCATTAGCACCACCCAATTTCCAAAGTCATTTGACCACCGAACCATTGTCCTTGAGATTCGTCAGAGACAGGTAACCCTCAAGCCTACTTTTAAATATAGTAATCCAGAGATTATTCATATAAGATGTGACCTCAAAATGAAATCTTTCCCAAGTCCCTCTTCAGGACTTTTGTACCAGCTCTTTTCTCTGCTTTCAACACTCTTCCCTCAGATCTTTACAAGGATGACTTTCTCTCCATTCAGGGCTCAGTTCAATCAACACATTTTGGGAGAAAACTTCCCAGATTACCCAAGCTAAAGTGCCCACTCTTTCCACACATTATCTGGTATTTCCTAATGTCTGAAATTATTTTGTTGACTTGTTTATTTTCTGTGTCTCCTCCCTGCCTCACTGCTTCTGCATGGTAAGTGTCATTAGAGCCTAGACTTTGCTCTTTCTGTTCTCTGAAACCTAGCCCAGTGCCTGGCACACAGTACACATCCATCAAACAGTCATCGAATGAAGAAGTGGAAAATGGTGCCATACCCAGAAATCTTTTTCTTTCTTGTTTGAGGGATTTGGAGTAAGGAGAATAAAGAATGTTTACATATATCTCAACGAAATGTAAACTTCCTTCTTTTCATCTCTCCACTTCCTGAACCCACTCCCAAATTTTCTCCTTTTTTAAAAAAAAATATTGAATATGATGCACAAAAGAGGGCTGTGCACAATTGTGCAAAAATCTAGAAAAGCAAAATATAATAACTACTTCTTGAATTACCTCCCCATAGAATTTCAGGTGGTTCCATATATTCCATTATAAATTCCCTCATATAGAATTTTTTTTTAAGTGTAGCTAAAAATATATTATAAGAATATATAATAATATATCATTTATTTATAAATAAAATATTTATATTTATGTAAATATATTGAATATATTTATCATATTTATAAAACATTTTATAACATTTATATAATATAAAATTTCTACTATATAAATATTATAATATTTATGTAAAATGTAAAATACAAATATATGTTATAAAATATAATGAGTAGCTTAAAAAACCACTTTAAGCTTTCTTTTAAGTATCTGATCTTTCTTAAAGATTTCATTTCTAAATAGTGGAAAAAAACTAATTTATAACACTGTGACACAGAAGTGTATATCCAAGAAAATGCTATAAATATCAAAAGCATTATAAATAGCTCACTTGAATTAAACAAAGCCATGACTTGAAAAACCTCAAACGTAAATGAAATGGAAAGTCAAAGAGATACAGTAGAATTTTATCTTCATGTACAGTCACATGTTCTTTATTCTCCGATGACAGGATTAACAAATATGGCAAGCCTCCCTAAGGTAGATTTCAACATACAAGGACTTCCTCATCCAAGATTCTTGGAAACCAAGACCTCCAAGAAAAGAGATCTCTTTGCTCTTCTATGGAATATCCTTCAGAGTCCTAGCTTCCCACCCCGCCTCCCCTCCCACCCCCAGCACTGCCCACTACGACTCAACAGCACTCATTAACCACATGCAGGTGCACAGGCTTAGGCACATCAGATGTGGCCCAGAATTTTTCACAGGAGTCAAATTATACTCACCCACACACCGAAAAGGAGGTCTGCTAGAAATCTTTTAAAAACCGGGTGCTTAATTTATATGAGACGGTGTCTAGACATTTATTTTCTGGAAATATTTAACTTGGATAAGACATGTGGCCCCCAAGCTGAATGCAGGATTGAAATATTTCACTTGAAAATTTGTGCAAGGAAACGTCTGGTTGAGTGCAATGAGGTTAAACATGGACATGTTTTCCTAGGATGGAAAGGTCATCCTGTTTGCCATGTGCTAGCAGGAACTTGCCTCTGAATACTCCTGGTATTATGTTAGAAACACAGAGTTTAGGCGATAATTGCTTTTGCTGTGCCTACTTTTCCATAGCTATATATGCATTTACATGAATCTATATGTGAATACTACAACTTAGATAGTCAGTGGAGGGGGGAAATACTAGAGAGAGAAATTCTGGAGATTATATACAATGGAAGCTTTATTTGAATTAGAAGTTTTTGCTTCAATATCTTAGACCATTGGGGCCAGCAGATTTTTCTATGAAGGGCCAAATAGTAAATATTTTAGGCTTTGCAGGCCATTCCGTGTGTCACAACTTCTCAACTTAGCCACTGTACTGCGACAGCAGCCAAAGACAATGCGTGTGCTAGTGGCTAGGCTGTGTTCCAATCAACTTTGTTCCCCAAAACAGGCATTTGCTGACCCCCTGTCCCAAACCAGTAGCTTTGGAATTGTTTTAACTGTGACTCATAATAAGAAATGAAATTTACACCATCACCCAGAACAAACATATGTGTGTGTATGTGTACATTCACAAAATAATACCTACCTTCATAGTGAGCACACACCAATATTTTCTATTCTATCCAATTTGATTCTAAAAATCACTTTCTTTTTTATTGAAATACAGTTGATTTACAGTGTTGCAGATGTACAGCAAAGTGATTCAGTTATATATATATACAGATATATATGTATAGATATGTATTCTTTTTCAGATTCTTTTCCATTATAAGTTATTACAAGATATTGAATATAGCTCCCTGGACTATACAGTAGGTCCTTGTTGTTTATCTTAAAAATCACTTTCTACGTGCTGGCAGCCACCATCTAAGTTGATTTCAAGACCCACTAAAGGTCATGACCCTCAGTTTGCAGAACACTGTATCAGACTAACTCTGTGCCTGTGTTTAAAGTGAATAGCGTGTGAATAGTCAGAAGCAGACAAAGAATCACTGTCCCTCTGTTAATGAATGAGATTGCTTGCGCTTAGTCCAAAGCCACTGCTGCCTGCTTGGGTTTTCCCATCTCTGAAATCTGATAAAGTTGTGACCCAATAACCAGGGAGAACATGCATTGCTGAGAACAAGTACAAAAGTCTGGGTAAGAGCCACAGGACAGGAAGCTGGATGTCTTATCTTTTCAAAGTGGAATGGAAAAACGGAATCTTTTTTCTTCGGAATGAGTCTAATAGAGCCGGCAGAAATCTTTCTCTAAATGGAGTCCCACTGGGCAAGAAAACAAGGAGGAATAACTTTTTTGATACAATAGACCAAGCCCCAGAGTAAGAATCAGACACCTCAGTCCTAACCCCAACAGGACCACTATTCAGCTGATGGTCTGGGGAGGTCGCTCCTCTCTTGGAGCCTCAGTTCCCTTCCCTGCTAGCTGGGTGACTTTAAGCAAGTTTCTGTGCCTCTCTGAGGCTCAGATACCTCAACTGTAAAAAAAAAAAAATGTTAGCTATCTTAGAGGATTGTGATAAGGATTAAATAAATTAATGATGTATGTAAAGCACTTAACACAAGCCCAGCACAAAGTAGTATCTGATTTATAATACTTGCTACTAGCATGTGGTAGTTGATCTGTAATACTCTTGCTAGTAGGTATAGATATATAATACCAATACTTGATATGTAATACCTGATACTATTTCACCCAACTTTTAATTTTGAAATGTTTCAGAGAAATTTCAACAGAAAAGTTAATAGTCCAATTAATTCTTTTTTTTCTATGCAAGTTTACCAACTGTCAATATTTTGCCACATTTGCTCTTTCCTTCTCTGTCTCTCTCTGTCTCTCTCTGTCTCTCTCTCTCTCTCTCACACACACACACACACACACACACACACTCTCTCTCTCTCTCTCTCTCTCTCTCTCTTTGTCTCTCCCTATCAGTCAATCTCTCTCTCTCTATATATATACATATATTTAGATAGATAGATATAGATATTTACATACATATATAAATACGTATATAGTTTGTGAACCATTTGAACATAACTTGCCAACATCAAAACACTACACCTCTAAATAATTCAACTTGTATCTCCTATCCTCTTACAGTTGTATTCTCTCATATGATATCATTATCATGCCTCCCAAATTTAATATTTATAAAATATTATCGAACATACATTCCACATTCAAAGTTTCCCAATAAGGTCCTTGAAAGCTGTTCTTTCTTTTTTCTAATCTGGAATCCAAACATGTACCACACACTGCACTTGGATGTCATGTCTCTTTAGTTTATCTAATATACAATATTCCTTATACTCTTTTTCTTTCTTTCTTTCTTTTGTGGCATTGACATTTTTGAAGAGTCCATGGTAGTTGACTTGTTATGTGTTTTGGGGTTAGAACAAATGAGTAAATATTTTTTTGTGGAAACCAGGATTCTCACTGTAAAAGATGGGAGATACAAATATGAATGAGTTAGCTGAACAAGAACCCAATGGTATTGGATTTGAGCTAGGAATATCAAACTTTGTATTAGGGTTCTCCAGAGAAACAGAACCAATAGTGTGTGTAGTTGGTGGGGGGAGTGTTATTGATTTAAGGAATTGGCTCACACAGTTATGGAGGCTGGCAAATCCAAACTCTGCAGGGTGGGCCAGCATGCTGGAGACGCAAAGGAGAGCGAATATGGGTTTCAAATCAAAGGGTTGTCTGATGCAGAATTCCCTCTTGCTTGAAGGAAATCATTCTTTTTCCTAGTCAGGACTTCCACTAATTCAGTGAGGCCCACCCACATTACCAAGTGCAATCTGCTTTATTCAAAGTCCACTTATTTAAATGTTAATCTCATTCAAAAACAGTCTCATAGAAACACCTATAATAATGTGTGTCCAGCCAAGCTGACGTTTAAATTAACCATCACAGACTTCAACAGAGGTAGAGATAGAAACAGATACACACACATATCCATTTATTTATTTTACCTCTGTACTGAAAGGGCCCCAAAGCAATAATACCCCAGTAATACAGAGCACATATAATGTCCAAATCTTGGTTTCTAAATACCATTCTCCACTAAAAAGAACTAGTACTCCTTGGAGAAATAGTTGATTCTGGCCCTAGAGCAAGGAAAGTACAAGGTAAGTCTGGAACATCTTATGCCAGAGAATGAGGAAGTACTCAAAGATGATTGGAGACATATCAAAAGGACAGACACTGGTTTAAAGGAATTCCCACTGGAAAAATCAATTGAGAAATCAAAACAAATAATGCTGGTAATGATTTATAGCACACTCAACAACAATTAAAGAGAAAAACCTGTAAGACCATGATAATAACAAAATAAAAAGTTGCATGGAGGCAGGGAGGGAGCTGTTTTTAGGAATAGTTGCTACTAGGAGGAAGAGAATATTTGACAGACTTCATTGCTGACAGACCAATCCTTGGACACAGATAAACTGGATATTTGCCCTCAAGGAAACTGCTCTGATATTGATTCGGGGGAGGGGGGAAGGTGTGGGGGGAGAGTAATAGTTATTGAAGTTATTAAAGAATGGTTGAAACAAATTGGAATGATGATGCAGATGGTGATAGTAACTGTTTATGGAGTGAATACTAAGAGTTAGACACAGTACTATCCCACTAGCCCTTTTATACACATTATGAGTTCCTCCCAAGGTCATTCTAAGAAAGGTAATAGTGACTTAAGCTCAGAGAGTCAGGTGGCGTGCCCAAGGCTTCACTGCTACTAAATAGCAGAGCTGGGATTTGACGTAGACCTGTGGACACCAGTGTCCCGGCTCCTGCCCCCAGCACACACTTGCCTGTGGTCTGAATGTGGGGATAGGTAACCAGGGGCAGATTCCAGCTCTGCCTCTGAATGACCTTGGATAAATTACTTCCCATCTCTAAACCTCAGTTTCTCCAGGCTTTTCTCAAAACCTCAGCACCCCTTGCTCTCCTTGTCCTCTCCCTGTTTTTTCTGACCCCCATCCCTGCCGCCACCAGGGCTGCAGGCCCTTCCTAAAGAAAATCAGTCAGTCTCTTCTCCACCTGCCCAGCAGTTTACTTTACCCCCATCCATGCAAAAAATAAAATAAAATAAAAAATGCAAGTGCTAGGAGAGGAAGGACTGAACTCTGCAGAATGGGTATCTTCTCTTCCATCACTGCCTCCAGAGCTTAATGTGGGGCACATTGGAGGAGGTTAGGGAACAAGGTGTGGATTAGTGAGTCTTTTGCTTGCTTTATAAGATAGCCCGGGCTTCCCTGGTGGCGCAGTGGTTGAGAGTCCGCCTGCCGATGCAGGGGACACGGGTTCGTGCCCCGGTCCGGGAAGATCCCACATGCCGCGGAGCGGCTGGGCCCGTGGGCCATGGCCGCTGAGCCTGTGCTCCGCAACGGGAGAGGCCACAGCAGTGAGAGGCCCGCATACCACAAAAAAAAAAAAAAAAAAATCCCGTACACACAGAACAGTTCAAAAACTGGCAGAATAAACAGCTGAACCCACCACCTGATCTAACAATGTTAACATTTTGCCATATTTGCTTCCGATGTTTTTTTTTTTTTAATTAAAACATTTAGTTGAAGGTTCAGAAGAAGCCCTGTTTACAAGCCTCCCTGACCTCAGTCCCTATCTTCCTCCCCAGAAGTAATTACTATTGTGAGTGGCGTGTATTTTTCCCGACCAGCTCTTTATGGTACATAAAGAGAGTTCATTTTAAACATACAGGGTTGCTTTACCTGTTTTTTTAATGTACATAAAGGATATCATCTTGTCTGCCTTTCTGCAACTTGCTGTTTTTTATTTAACAATATGTATCTGTGATTTATCCCTGTCACTAAGTGGAGCTCTAATTTATTCCTTCAGCTGCTGTTTCATATTTCATCCACAAACGACCAGTTTATCCATTCCCCTGTTAATGTACTTTTAGATGGTTGCCAATATTTCACTATCATATAAAATGCTGAAACTGAACATTTTTGTGTCTCTCCTTCTGCACATAGGCAAGGGTTTCTCTAGAGTATTTTTTGCTTCCTAGAGGCAGCCCTGGGTCCAAGGGCATGTTCATAGTCACCTCTGTTAAGTATGTCCAGTTGCTTCCCAAACTGATTTTACCAATTTCTAGCACAGCTAGCATGTTACGATGGCTCCCATGTAACTTGACCCTCATCAGTCCTTGGTATTCTCTGTTATTTTTGCCAATCCAATGGGTGGGAAATGGTATATCATTGTTCTCATTTGAATTTCCCCATGACCAATAATGCCAAACATCTTTTCATGTGATTATTGGCCATTTGAAAGGCCTGTTCACAATCGGTCGATTTTTCCATTGAGTTGTTTGTCTTTTTCTCATTGACTTGTTTGAATTATTTATATATCCTAAAACTTGAATGTGTTGTAAATATTGGGACATGCTTTGTAAACTTCAAAGCAGCATGAAAAAACATTGGTTTTTATTAGTGCTCATTTTACTCTTACATATGTCTTATCACCTAAACCAGAGCCCCCAGAGGACAGAGAATGTGGCTTCCTTATGTTTATTTATCCAGAGCAAGTGTTAATAGGAAGCAGCCTGGAATTATGGGGGGAAATTACGGCTTTAAAAATAGAAATGGAGTTAATACTGCCTCTGCCACTCAATAGCTGTGTAAGCTTGGTCAAGCCGCTTAACCTCCCTGAGTCTCTGTTTCTTTTGTTCTAAATGGAAAGGATCTCTCCCACGGTCGCTGTCACGAATCACATAAGATAATGCATGTAAAAGTGCTGAGTGTGTGGCAGGGCATGTGCTAGATCTCAGTAGATGTTAGCTGAGTAGAAATACTGGTAAATATTTCTTGGTGGTTAACTTAATTCTTCAATGACTGAATAATAATAGCTTTGATTTATTGAATATTTCTTATGTATTAGACACTACATAAAGAGCTACCCTCTATTGTATTTTTTTCCCTTTTGCAGATGAAGTATCCCAGACACAGATTATGCCATTTGGACAGTTTCACAGCTTATCAATGGTGGCATTAAGCTGCAAACACTGATATACCTTATTCTTGTCCTGAAATGAATTCGTTCTTCCAACAATATTTATTGAATGTCCACTATGTGCCAGGTATTCCACTGGGCACTGAGCTACGTTGGTCAAGAGGTCTTTCTTTCAAGGAGTGATATGTTTTACTAAGGGCCCAAAACAGAAAGCAAACAGGCAAATAAATTCTGATATGAAACAGATACACAGCTAAGATAGAATATGGCAAAGAGCTTGGAGGTTCTCTTTCAGGGAGGCAATCAAAGAAGGCTTCTCCAAGGAGACGACATGGAAGCCAAAATAAAACAGTTGAAAAATAGCAAGCTGGCCATTTGAAGATCGCATTTCGAGCAGGGGCAACGATAGTCCAATCCAGTTTCAATTTATATCGTCTACTAAATTGAAACGTTTTTATTCCATATCCCTCATTTGTGGCTCCTGGTCGCTCCATTTAGCCTAACCCCTGGCGAAGAAGAAAAGAGCGTGAGCCCCAAGCAGCTGGGAAAGCCATTGCTCTGTCCTGGGCCCAGATCAGCCCCAGCCAGGCGGCAGTCATCTGAACATCTTCCAGATGTAGGCCTCCCTCCTCCTACCAACTTCCCTTCCACATCACTGTTCCACCTCCCAGGCCCCAAGCCTGTGAACTCAGCCAGATAGGTTTGGCTTTGTTTCCCAGGTAAAAACTTTTCACCCTAGTATTCCCCACACCATCAACAGAGTGGACATTTGTAGATTGGCCTGTAGGTACATGAGCTGACAACCCCGGAGGACTGATTCAAGCCTGGAAGGGCGCCAGGTTTTCATTAAACCCCTTGTAAACCCACACTTTGGTTCTACAGAGCTACATCTGCCAAGGAAGCCATCTGTGATTTGTATCATCGTGCTCCAAAAAAACACCAGCAGTGTGAAAGACTCTCCCCTCTGCTCCACAGTGAAATGGAAAAGTAACATTAGTAATCACTTCTGCAGGCTCCATAATGACATAATGGACATTGGCTTAAGTCTTAAACCATGGCTGATGGTCCCTGCCAACAATCTGGGTGGATCTGAGTTGTCCTAAAAATTACAGGTCATTACTCATGCCCACCTCTCTACCTAAGAGAATATAGATGAAGAATTTGCCCTTGTGATACAGGGAGGAAAAAGGAACTAACATTTAATGAGTGTCTGCTAAGTACCAAGCACTCTACCTCCTGACAACCTTCTAAAGCAGGCATTATTATATTCATTTTAAAGATGAAGAAACTGAGGTCAGAGGTGCTCGATGGCTTACCCAAAGCCATGCAGATGAGTGACATGGCTGCAGGTAGAACCCACATCTCGTGAACTCCAAAATCTGTGAGCTTCCCACTGCCCTAGAAAGAACCCTGAGAATGGTGTGCAAACCAAGTGTTTGGTAGCTTGTTTTGATTTTTTTCCAGATTTCTTTTTCATTAAAAATTACATAAGGAGGGACAGGTAGGACACCTTCCACCCACAGTGGCTTGGATCTAAGTAAAACCACTCAATAATGGGATCAGCAAGTATGTGATTTAAATCTGTGATACTCGCTTTGAATTGGATGAACTACAGGGACCTCCCCTTCCCTGCTTCTTTCTTCCTCCTCTCTGAAGTCCAACCCACCCTGCCCCAAAAAAAAAAAAAAAAAAAGATACAGCCAGTTCCTGATGCCTGAGTTCACAGCCAAAAATAGAAACATCCAACTGGTGTCCATTTCACAAAGAGCATCTTCCAAAAGTTGGGATCATCTGTGTTGGCTGGTGCCGACTTTTGGTGGTCTCCTGCAGTCTCAAAGCTAAAGTACTTTTTCTTCTGAAACTGCAGGTATGCAGTTTTCTCCGGATCTGCCTGGGGCAATCCAGAGCAAAGGGACAGCCTCCTAAAAAAAAGGAGTTCAGAGGAAGCAGCAGTTTCCATCAGTAGACTTGCAGACTCAGAAGCAGGGAGTAGCAGAAAAAAGAGCCTGTGCTTTGGGTTAAGTTCTGAATCTTGGCTTTAACGCTTCATGCCTGTGTGATCTCAGACAAATGTTTACCTTTCTGAGCATCCCTAGGTGGCAAACGATCTAACGACACCTGCTATACAGTGTGACCATGAGGAACATCCAGACATAGGCACGTCGTAAATTGTAATACAAGTGAATTGGCTTTCCTGACCTTCCACATTTACCTCATATTCAGCTGAAGCTTCAGAGAAAGACTCCTCAAAATGTCAAAAGGGTTGATAGTTTTCTTTTGGAAGGGTAGTTTCTGATATTTCAGATGTTGTTGGATCGTCCAGAAGTTTAAGTCTCAGCAGCTTTTCCTCTTCCCTCATATAAACACCTAGAAATAATTTCCTGATCTCCATCCCATGGAAACCAAAAAGCACCTAGACAAAGAGAATCAAATCACGTTGAAATCACTGAGCAGAGGTCACCCTTCTTCTACAGAGAGCCAGGTTAGCCAAAGGTTTTGCTTTTTTACCAAAGGGAAATGGAGGGAGGAAAAGCGCTGACAATAAAGGGAGACTGCCGCTGTGGGAGAGTTTTAGGCTTGACTAAGATTCACGAAATATAATCATCCTGTACGTTTCCATAATGTAATCTTTACAAAGAGAACCTAGTTGAATTTCCAGCACTCTCCCTTGAGCAAATTGCTCCTTGCCTCCTAACTTCAGTTTCCTCTGCTCTGAAGTGGAGACTGGAGATAATAATCACCGCCTTGCAGGATGGTTAAGGGGATTACAGATTAAATCCATCCAGCTGCTAGGCTCAGTGCCTAGCAGAGAGCAGGTGCTTCATAAATGGCTGTTTTATTGCTGACAAAACACTCTGGATAGCCACAGCCACCCCGGACAGTAAGAATCACTGATCCCATTTTTTAAGATGAGAAAATGGAGACTCAGAAAAAAATAAAGCATGCTCAAAATCCCACAATCCCGGCTTTGCACTGAGGGGATCGGCGCGCAGGTTTATTTGGCTGTAAAGCCTGTTTTCCTTCCAACACACACACACACACACACACACACACACACACACACACACACACACGCTGCTGCCACGTCTGTTCCCACGGAAGCAGATGGGAGGGAGATTTTGAGTGTGTTTCTTCATCTACATCTGAGTTGCTTCCTCTCCTCTGGCTCATTCGTTCCATCCCCGAAGTCCCGGCTGAGGCCTCCACTGTGCTGCCAACCTCCCCTCCCCACCTCTGCCGCCAGCTGAGGCTCCCACGCAGCCACAGAGGCACTGGAGAAACCACATCACCTCTCTCCTCCCCACCGCATGCCTTTGAAGTGAGCCTGTCATCTGACCGGTACCTACTCAGGCTGCAAATCCCAGACTCCTTTCCTACCTGGAGCTCCCGGTTCCCCCGTGGTTCAGGGCAGACACTAGATACGTCTGCCTTATTTTTCACGGGGATTAATTTCGATCCAGCCTGAACTGACTAGGCACCTACTCTGTGCCAGACGCTAGGCTTGGCTCTGGAAAGAGAGAAATGAGTAAAACACAGGCCCTGCCTTCAAAGAACCCACGGAATAGGACAGAATCCAACTTGGTTCCATTTAATAAATAATCGCTGAGTACCTACCTATGCCAGACCCTGCGCTGGGCCCTAGGGAATACACAGATATATAAGGTGTCGGTCCATGGAAGAGCTCCGGTCACTGCAGCCTCCTAATTAGCACAAACACCTGCCAGCTATGCATTCTCTGCTACGACCCCCCAGATTGTGCTTTATGCACATCCTCTCCAGGCCACAAAATAAAAATAACGTTTTGAGATGGATGTTCGAAAGGGCAGAAAAGTCCCTCTGTCCAAAACCAATCATGATGATGAGGATTCTAGAATCCAGGTCTACTTTCTGTCTCAAAATTTACTGGTTTTCAAATATAAAATAGATAGCTAGTGGGAAGCAGCTGCATAGCACAGGGAGATCAGCTCTGTGCTTTGTGACCACCTAGAGGGGTGGGATAGGGAGGGTGGGAGGGAGATGCAAGGAGAAGGAGATATGGGGATATATGTATATGTATAGCTGATTCACTTCGTTATACAGCAGAAACTAACACCCCATTGTAAAGCAATTATACTCCAATACAGATGTTAAAAAAAAAAGTTGCTGGTTTTTCTGGCAGGGTTCTGGCAGATCTGTTGTTCCTATAATTACCTCACATTTGAAGGGTGTGCTTGAATTTTCCAAAGCATATTCCCTCTATTATCTCATCTGAGCTCAGCATCCCTGTTTCAAGTAGTTACAGGGTTTCTTTTGTGAGGCCCAGAGATGGTGACAAGTCAGGGGAAAGGGGGCCGGCCAGTGCCAACCCCTGCAAGGCCATTTACTCCTCAGAGGGCCGTGGAAAGGAGCTGACCTCGTCCCTTCTCTTGTTTTCTATTTGAGGAAACTGAGGCTTAGAGCATCTCTCCCAAGAACACAGGACTAGGCAAGAGAAGTCCTGGGCTTGCACCCAAGTCTAGCAGGAGCCAGTGCCTCTGACAGCCAAGCCTGCTGTCCTCAAAACAAAACAGTGCTCTCATCCTGGAGCCGGGACAGCACGGCCTGCCTGGTGGAGAGGTGGGATGGCTTTGTGGGGTCTCAGCACAAGCTTGTTCTCTCAGCCTGAGGACTTTGGGAGACTCACCAAACCTCTGGGCCTCCATTTGTCACAAGGCAATGCTAAGCCCTGCTGCCTTCATCCCAGGGTTCTGCGAGGGTCTGCTGAGATGTGAAATGGGTGGGAACAAGGCTCTGAAGAAGACATGAGTGCACAGGATTGCCCTTCACAGAGGGTCTGCTGACACATTACTGTGGAATCAGGAGGCCTGGAGACAAAAAGCAGACAGGCCACAATCCCCTCCAGGAGCCCTGCTCTGGAACCAGGACTGGCCCCTCCAAGGGGTCCAGGCGAGGGCCATCGTCCACAGAGCCAGGCCCCCGCCCTGGTGATTTATCCGTCTTTGCCTCTCTAGCCGGGCTCAACCCGCAGACGCAGGGGTGGGGGAGGGGCTATCACAGAAACAGACAGGTCTGGTCACAGGGGGACAGCGTCCATGCCAAGAGCCCACTTTGTTTTAACGAATGACACCAAACGCGTAGGCCATAATCTCTTCAGATTGCTGCGTCTGGCAGTAATTACATGCCTCCCATTAATACATCCTATTTCTGAATAGTTTACTGCACTGCACCCCTTTCTGCAAACACTGCAGGCTGAAACCTGTCAGATGAGGCCAGAGGCAGGCTTGTGAAGAGAAGGCAGATAAAATGGCAGCTTTCTGGGCATGAAAAGGCAACAGCCACAGGCAGGGAAAGAGCCACAGGCTCTGATGTGCCTCCAAGTTCCAGGTATGAGGGAGGTTTGTAATTCTCACCCCTACATTCAATCACTCACTGGCTCCCCAAAACTCTGACCCCCAAATTTATCTTGAAGGCATCTCCACTGCCTCACCTGGAACATAGTGACAGTGTGTCATCCTGTCACCCTCCAGCTCATCTGCCACGTGCTGCCGGAGTGATCTTCCCCACAGAAAAGTCCGATCACATCACTCTCCTGCCTAAGAACTCTGCAGATGTCTGCAACACTCCAGGATAAAGTCCACTCCTCCCTATCAAGGCCCTTCGGGATTTGAATCCTGCTACCTGTCCAAGCTCACTTCCCAGAAATTACCCTTCCCACTATACTCCACCCTAGTGGTTCCCAGTGTGTGATCCTTGAACCAGCCACACCAGCCTCATCCAGGATCTTTTGAGAAATGAAAATTCTCAGGCCTCACCCAGAGCTACTAATTCAGAAACTCTAAGGTGAGACCCAGAGATCCAGTTTTTCAGTAAACCTCCCAGATGATTTTGATGCAGGCGATCACTTGAAAAAATACCTCTTTACCTACTTTCTCTTAAACTCCAGTGTGGGCAAGAACCACCTGGGGATCTTGGTAAAATGTAGATTCTGATTTAGTTGGTCCAGGGTGGAGCTCAAAATTCTGCTATTCTAGCAAGTTCCCAGGTGATGCCAGCACTGCCGGTCCACACACCAAACTGGGCAGCAAAGTTCTGGACTTCAGTGAACTCCTCACGATTTCAAAGCACACCTACTACCTCTTGCTTGCCTTCGTGAGTGCCATTCCCTCTCCCTTCTCCAGTTTTCTTTTCCTCCCTTTCTCATGTCCCTGTCCCATCAAACAATTCTACTTATCTATCAAAAGTCCACATAAAGAGCCTCTGTACTCGGAAGACTTCCTTAATACCTCCCATCCCCACCCCAGGTGGATGAAAGCCCTTTTTTGCCCTGCCACATGACTCTGCAAACACACACTACATCAGAGCACTGATCACACTATACTGTCTGTCTGTCTGTCTGCCTGTGCTACCCCATCCAAAAAAAAAAATTCTTTGGGAACAGGACCTCTTGCATAGCTGTGAACACAGCACCAAAACAGTGCCTGGCACACAGCAGAACAACAGATAGAGAGTGAGTGAATGAATCCTTAATGACCAGTCCTATTGGACTAGGTCAGGTAATAAACAAAATATTTGGGAGGATTGGCCTCTTATTATTCTACCTGCCACGAGACCTGTATTAACCACCAGGTTCCTTTTAAAACAGGCAAGAGCAAACACTGTGTTCTAAACCAAACCAGCTGCCTAATCCTAGAAGACAAAAAACAGAGAGATGTTCTCCGTGCACCAGGAACCCCGGAGAAAACTTCTGAGAGGGAATATCCAAACAGGAGGTAGGTACATAGGGACTTCTCAGAGAGGAAGACTCCACAAAGGGAAATTTCACCAAGGAAGTTCCTTTATTCATTAACGTAAATAATGTAATGTAAATCTCGTCCACAGGCACTTATTGTTCCCTTTCTATGTGACAAATATTTTTAAGAAGTGGAAATGTAAGATGAATTAGATCTCTTCCTTGCTCCCAAGAGGTCCGTCTAGTGGGGAAAATAGATACACAAATGTGTGAGGACAATACAGAGTGACAAAAGCTGTGATTCAGATGTGCACAAACCATGGAGCAGATGCTTTCCATTTTGCCAGGAGGGATGGGGACAGGCATCAAAGAGGAGATGATATTTGAGCTGAGTCTGGAAGGCTGAGTTCATTTTTCAGGAGGAAAATAGGGGAGAAGGGTATTTCAGGCAGAAGGTGCAGGGCAGGCACAGGAACAGAGGACAGAAGAATACCGCCCTTAGGGGATGGTACTCTGATACGGTAGGAGAAGTGGGTTGGAGTGGAGGATCTCGCGAGGAAGATGAACAGACCCGAACGGGTCATTTGGCAAACATCGATGGAGCGCCAGCTGGGCACTGAGGCAGGCCCTGGAGATGCAGACCACCATAAACAACACGGAAATGGTTTCTGCTCCCCTGGAGTTTACAGTTCACAGTTTAGTAGGAGCAGTGGGGGAAACACAAACAAACAAATGAAAAAAATATCTGCACACAATAACAGACAATTAGCTGAGCCAGAGAAACAGTGAGGGCTTAAACTTCCGGTAAAATGAATAGGGAAAGGCTCCCCAAGGAGGTGAACTTAATCCGAGAAGGAAGAAAAGAAGGGGAGAGAGGAGAGAACCCCAAGCTGAGAGGGAAGACTAGGCAAAACCCCCGAGGAGGGAGGTAATGTGGCAAATTCAAGAAACCCAAGGTGGATGGAATTACTGAGTGAAAGGACAGTGACATAATTTGACAAGAAGAGATTGGAGGGCTAAACAGGCCACACTGCCTGGGTCCTGCAGGCCACAGTGGGTGTTTGTCTTGATGCTAAGTGCAGGGGAGTCTTTTGGAGGCTCCAGAGCAGGAGGCTGGCGTGACCTAGTTTGGTTGGAGTATTTTCTTTTCCCTTTTATTTTTTTCCAAATAGATGACTCTGCTTCCTTAATTAAAAAATGGATTGGAAGGAGATTGGAGACAGATCCTCCCTGGAGGCTCAGAAATTGTTCTGTTGAGAAAAGAAGCCAGGCCAGAACTAATGTGATGGCAATAAGGATGGAGGGAGCCGCCTCAAGAGAAGGTCCCTTAGGAAAACACCATACTAGGAGCCCCCAAAGAGCAGCTTCCTCTACTTAAGCTGAATATACAGCAAGTTCTCTTTCAGGACCTATTTATTGAAAAGAGTACCTTTCCAATCCCTCCTACACTGTTGGTGGGAATGTAAATTGGTGCAGCCACCATGGAAAACAGTATGGAGATCCCTTAAAAAACCAAAAATAGAGCTACCATATAATCCTGCAATCTTACTTCTGGGCACATATCCAAAGAAAACCATAATTTGAAAAGATACATGCACCCCAATGTTCATAGCGGCACTATTTACAATAGCCAGGACATGGAAGCAACCTGAATGTCCATTGACAGATGAATGGATAAAGAAGATGTGGTACATATATACAATGGAATATTACTCAGCCATAAAAAAGAACAAAATAATGCCATTTGCAGCAACATGGATGGACCTAGAGATTACCGTTCTAAGTGAAGTAAGCCAAAGACAAATATCATATGATATGGCTTATATGTGGAATCTAAAAAAATTAAAAATGATACAACACAGAAATAAACCCACAGACATAGAAAACAAACTTATGGTTACCAAAGGGGAGGTGGTGAGGGATAAAATAGGAGTCTGGCATTAACATATACACACTACTCTATATAAAAGTAGGTTGGCCAATAGGTCTGTTCAGTTTTTTCTGTAAGATGGCTCTAGTAGCACTTAGTTGTCTTTAACTTCATTCAAGACCATTTAGTTAGATTGTATGTGACAGCTGTCATATCAGCGTGCATTTTTTAAAAAGTTATCAAAATTGGTGAATTTTTGTGTAGCCATTTTAATACTGAAGATGGAAGAAAAAAGCAACATTTTCAGCATATTATGTTTTATTATTTCAAGAAACGTAAAAATGCAACTAAAATGCAAAAAGAGATTTGTGCAGTGTATGGAGAAGATGCTGTGTCAAAAGTGGTTTGCGAAGTTTCATGCTGGAGAATTCTCACTGGACAATGCTCCATGGTCGGGTAGACCACTTGAAATTGATAGCGATAAAATCGAGACATTAACTGAGCACAATCAACGTTATACCATGCGGGAGATAGCCGACATATTCAAAACAGCCAAATCAAGCGATGAAAATCATTTGCACCAGCTTGGTTATGTGAATCGCTTTGATGTTTGGGTTCTACATAGGTTAAGCAAAAAAAAACCTTCATGACCGTATTTCCCCATGGGATTCTCTACTTATATGTAATGCAAACTTTCCGTTTTTAAAACAAATTGTGACGGGTGACGAAAAGTGGATGCTGTACAACAATGTGGAACGGAAGAGATCGTGGGGCAAGCGAAATGAACTACCACCAACCACACCAAAGGGTGGTCTTCATCCAAAGAAGGTGATGTCGGGCCTCCCTGGTGGCGCAGTGGTTGAGAGTCCACCTGCCGATGCAGGGGACACGGTTTCGTGCCCCGGTGCGGGAAGATCCCACATGCCGCGGAGCGACTGGGCCCGTGAGCCATGGCCGCTGAGCCTGCGCGTCCGGAGCCTGTGTTCTGCAATGGGAGAGGCCACAACAGTGAGAGGCCCGCGTACCGGAAAAAAAAAAAAAAAAAAAAAAAAGTAGGTTATGTTGTGTATATGGTGGGATTGGAAGGGAGTCCTCTATTATGAGCTCCTTCTGGAAAAGCAAACGATTAATTCCAACAAGTACTGTTCCCAGTTAGACCAACTGAAAGCAGCACTTGATGAAAAGTGTCCAGAATTAGTCAACAGAAAACGCATAATCTCCCATCAGGATAACGCAAGACCGCATGTTTCTTTGATGACCGGGCAAAAACTGTTACAGCTTGGCTGGGAAGCTCTGATTCACCTGCAGTATTCACCAGATATTGCACCTTCGTATTTCCATTTATTTCGGTCTTTACAAAATTCTCTTAATGGAAAAAATTTCAGTTCCCTGGAAGACTGTAAAAGGCACCTGGAACAGTTCTTTGTTCAAAAAGATTAAAAGTTTTGGGAAGATGGAATTATGAAGTTGCCTGAAAAAATGGCAGAAGGTAGTGGAACAAAAGGGTGAATACATTGTTCAATAAAGGTCTTGGTGAAACTGAAAACTGTGTCTTTTATTTTTACTTAAAAACTGAAGGCACTTTTAGGCCAACCCAATAGATAACCAACAGGATCTATTGTATAGCACAGGGAAGTATACCCAATATTTTGTAATAAACTATAAGGGAAAAGAATCTGAAAAAAAATAGATATGTGTACGTATAACTGAATCACTTTGCAGTATACGTGAAAATAACATGAAATTGTAAATCAATTATACTTCAATTTTAAAAAATAAAAGAGTGACTTTCTGCTTTGCAACATGCCTTCCATCTGCCTGAATTCTGGGTTGGGGAGCCATTTGGCTCAAGACATGAGGAAACTCTATGGTAGCCATATCCCTGGTCAACACATGCACTGATGCTGGCAGGCACTAAAAAAAGGCAGAGGTAACTCACATATTTTCCACCTTCCACTGTTGAGTTACCCTATGACAACCTGCCCAGCCAAGTCTCCCATTGAGCTGAACTCCTGAGAAATTGGGATCTGAGGAATATTGGGAAAGGGGGTGGCTCAACAAAGACAAAGGCCAATTGCACATAGGAGGTATGCAGCTGCTTCCTTTTCTTAAACCCTCTAGAACGCCTGTCCTATGAAAGACAGATCGTGGCATCTAACAGCATTTTAGGAAGGGAGTTTTTGCTGGGGATTTTCAGACTTTTTAATAAATCCTAGTCTTCGATCTAAAAGATCTCCAAGGGAACCTTTGTACACTGTTTGTGGGAATGTAAATTGGTACAGCCACTGCAGAAAACAGTATGGAAGTTTCTCAAAAAAACTAAAAATAGACCCACCATATGACCCAGCAATCCCACTCCTGGGTATTTATCAGAAAGAAACAAAAACACTCGTTTGAAAAGATACATGCACCCCAATGTTAATAACAGCGTTATTTACAATTGCCAAGATACAATTGCCAACTTAAGTGTCCATCAACACATGAATGGATAAAGAAGATGTGGTACATATATACAGTGGAAAATTATTCAGCCATAAAAAAGAAGGAATTTTTACCATTTGCAACAACATGGATGGGCTTGGAGGGTATTATGCTAAGTGAAATAAGTCAGACAGAGAAAGACAAATACTGTATGAGATCACTTATATGTGGAATCTAAAAAATACAACAAATTAGTGAATATAACAAAAAAGGAAACAGACTCACAGGTATAGAGAACAAATTAGTGGTTACCAGTGGGGAGAGGGAAGGGGAAGGGGCAATATAGGGGTAGGGGAGTAAGAGGTACAAACTATTAGGTATAAAATAAGCTACAAGGATATATTGTACAACACAAAGGATATAGCCAATATTCTATAATAACTATAAATGGAGTATAACCTTTAAAAATTGTGAATCACTATATTGTACACTTGTAATTTATGTAATATTGCATATCAACTATACTTCAATTTAAAAATCAATCGATCAGGGCTTCCCTGGTGGTGCAGTGGTTGAGAGTCTGTCCGACGATGCAAGGGACACAGGTTCATGTCCCAGTCCGGGAAGATCCCACATGTCACGGAGCGGCTGGGCCTGTGAGCCATGGCCGCTGAGCCTGCGCGTCCGGAGACTGTGCTCCACAACGGGAGAGGCCACAGCAGTGAGAGGCCCACGAACCGCAAAAAAAAAAAAAAAATCAATCAATCAATAAAAATCTCCAAGGATAATTTCATCCAACCCCCTTTTTGACAGATGGGCAAGCTAAGATGCAGAGAAGAGTGACTTATCGGAAGGCATGAAGCTATTGTTTGGGCAAAGCTGTAACTGCAAGGTTGGTCCTCATTCTCAATCCTGGGCCCTTTCTCTAAGACTCCACACACCCTTCTGTGAATAACTTATTGAGCATTTACTACATGCTGGGCTCTAATTCACACACCACTAGAGAAGTGAATTTTTTAGATACAATACATGCAGTGTTATAGAATGGAATACTAGGCTTGTTGAGAATCTTGAGTGCAGTCATGGCCTCCATGATACTCTGAACTCCTGAGAGCAAGGGAACTGAGTCTTATTCATCTACATATCCAGTCAAGGAACCGGGCAGATAGTACTGTTGATCAGTGAATGCAGGAATGCATCCTATGGTTGTTGGGGATTGTTCACAACAATAAAATGGGGCCAAGTGGTATCTAGTGCAGACAGTTCCAAGCAGCTCTGCTTTCAGGGTGGGTCTCTGAATGCAGAGGCTGCAGTAGTGAGTGGGTGGCAATGATTTTTTTTCCCTTGCTGGTCAATTGCCTTTTCAGGTGGTCTTTATGAAGCCATCAATCTCTTAACCCTGACAGTCACTGTGACCCACTGCAGCTCAGGAAATGAATCTTTCTTAATTACCAGACCTTTCTTGCTCCCTTGAGATCCTTGAGTACTACACCAGGTGTAGCTGATGGATGTGTCATCTGGTTCTACCAGCAAAAGTGAAGTGTCTTATTTGCTCAAACCTGAGGGCCCAGCTTGCCATCCCAGCGCAGTTAGAGGGGAAGCCACCCATGATTCATGTCTCCAGGAAAAGACTTTTTGGCTCCAGTCTTTGGAACATTGCTAAGGGGTTAATAACACAGACTTCAGAGTCAGACCCATGAGCTTGGATTTCCGTCTCTGCCTCTCACCGTGAAGCAAATTGCTTCACTTGACTCTCCAAACTTTGATTTCCTCGTGTGCGATGGGTTCCGCTCACCTGCGCCACTTTGAGATGCTGGACGGCTCAGTCCTCTGGCAGATTCTCTTGTTCGGCTATACTCATTTCCGTGATGGTCTTACCCCTGCCTTTTAATACCGTGTATATGCCAAAGTCTCTTAAATGTTTTTCTATCCCAGACCTCTCATCAAAACCCCAGGCCCAGATAATGATCTACATACCTAACATCTCAGCTGGGCCACGTTATGAGCATCTCAAACTTAATATGCCCCAAACCAACCTCTTGATTCCTGCTGTACCCTATCTTCCTTATATTTAGTAAGTGGCAACTCCATTCTAGCAGGTTCTTGGGTATAAGATGTTCGAGTCACATTGGACTTTCACACCCCACTTCTGGTCCACCAGCAAAGCCTGCCTGGTCTGCGTTCTGCAATCCCACTCCTTCTCATTACCCACCCCATTACCACTGAGATCCAAGTGGTAATTATCCCTTGCTTGGATTATTACAGCAGTCACCTCCCTGGAAGATTTCCCAGCTTCCACGCTTGCCCCTTATAGACTTTCTCCCTCAGCAGCCATAGTGATACTTTATAAAATCAGATCATGTGTCACCTCTTTACTTAAATCAACAACCTCCTATTTCACTCAGTAGAAGCTAACATCCTTAATGTCCTACAAGACTCTATAAAATATCTCCTCCTCAAAAAGGGAACCCTCCTACACTGTTGGTGGGGATGTAAGTTGGTGCAGCCACTGTGGAAAGCAGTATGGAAGTGCCTCAGAAAACTAAAAATAAAACTATCATATGATCCAACAATCCCACTCCTGGGCATATATTCAGACAAAACTATAATTCAAAAAGATACATGAACCCCCTACGTTCATAGCAGCACTATTCACAATAGCCAAGACATGGAAACAAACTAAATGTCCACCAACAGATGAATGGATGAAGAAGATGTGGTACATACATTCAAAGGAATATTACTCAGCCATAGAAAAGAATGAAATAATGCCATTTGCAGCACCATGGATGGAACTAGAGATTATCATACTAAGTGAAGTAAGTCAGAAAGAGAGAGACAAATACCACATGATATCACTTATATGTGGAATCTAAAATATGACACAAATGAACCTATCCATGAAACAGAAACAATCACGGACATAGAGAAAAGCCTGTTGGTTGCCAAGGGGGAGGGGGTTGGGGGACGGATGGGCTAGGAGGTTGGGGTTAGCAGATGTAAGCTTTTATATAGAGAATGGATAAACAACAAGGTCCTACTGTACAGCACAGGGAACTATATTCAATATCCTATGACAAACCATAATGGAAAAGACTATTAAAAGAGAATGTATACATATATACATATGTATGTATGTATAATATATATGTATAACCGAATTACTTTGCTGTACAACAGTAATTAACACATTATAAGTCAACTATACTTCAATTAAAATATATATATATCTATTTCCTTCTCTTCCACAGCCCATACTTCTCTCACGTCCTCCCAGCACACTCCCTGTCATTCAAGCCACCCTAATCCATCCCACACTGCTCCCCTTGCTGTCCTCCAGCAAGCACGTTCCCACCTCAGGGGACATGAGGGCTCTTGCAGATGCTGTTCCCTCTGCCTGGAACGTGCTTTCCCTGGTTATCCACATGACTTGCTCTCTCCCTTTTTTCTGCTCAATGTCACACTATCAGAGAGGCCTTCCCTTATCCTCCTGTATGACAGCAACTTCATTCTTTCCTGAGCCATCATCCTCCATATTCTGCTTTATTCTCCCTTGTCATATTACTGCCACCTAAAATATTCATTCAATTGTTTGTTTCCTGAGAGCAAGGACTTTACTCTGTTCACCACTGTGTCCCCAGCATCTAGAATAGTGCTTGGCCCATAGAAGGTGTTTATAAATATTTGTTGAATGAATAAATGAATACAGTGGAGGTAATAGTTTACCTACTAGGATGATGGAGGGATTGAATGGGATGGTGTGTGTAAATCATCCTGCATATTGTCTGTAGGTGACCCTTCTCCCAGTGGAGCTTCCAACATGACTGCAGGTCATGGTAAGTGACAGAGCAAAAACACCATTCCAGCCCCTTTATACAATAAGAGTGACCAGTGGTTGAGAGTCTGCCTGCTAATGCAGGAGACATGGGTTCAAGCCCTGGTCTGGGAGGATCCCACATGCCGTGGAGCAACTGGGCCCGTGAGCCACAACTACTGAGCCTGCGCGTCTGGAGCCTGTGCTCCGCAACAAGAGAGGCCGCGATAGTGAGAGGCCCGCGCACCGTGATCAAGAGTGGCCCCTGCTTGCCACAACTAGAGAAAGCCCTATGCACAGAAATGAAGATCCAACACAGCAAAAATAAATTAATTAATTAATAAACTCCTACCCTCAACATCTAAAAAAAAAAAAAGAGAGAGTGACCTTTCACTTCTTCCCATTTGTGTATTAAGCTTTTACCTTTTTTATATCATTTAAGCAAACCTACAAAGTAGATATTTTTATTATTTCTAGTTTCACAGCTGCGGTAGCTGAGGTCTGGAGAGGTTAGAAAATTTAGATTACCTGTGTATAAAAGAGCTTGCCATATATTAAGTATGTTACACAAGGGTGACGACTTCTCCATCCAAAGTTCTGCCTTTGACTGGGAATTTAGGACCTGCTAGCCTCTGAGCCTCCTTAGAACCCAGCTATCCCTATAGACCAGATTTCAAAAGGCTAAGAAGACAAGAAAGAACTGTAAGCCCAGAGTGGTGTCCTCTTCCATAAATTGGGCCTATGAAGAAATCCGCCCTTAAAACTTTAATTCTTTCATCATAGAGGTAAACCGGGTCAGCCAGGCATGAACCTTTCCAACACTTCTTTGGAGAAAATCTACCAGAGCTGCACCAAAGTGATTATGTACATGAGCACACACGTAAGATTTATCCCATGTTTCTACTTCCTCCTCTGTCAGTTGAAGGAACATGGCAACAAATAGAATCAGGTCACACATGCACAAAAAAAAGACAGAAATAACCACAGCCAACTGTGTCATTAGGTTCAGACTTACAGATACGAGGTTCCCCAAGGACCTTGAAGATGTGACCCCAGGTCTCAGGCCTCTTAAGCAATTCTGAACCAGGAAGAACAAACAACAGTAAAATCAAAGGGATTGAAATGATGAGAGCAAAAGAAGAAGAGACGGTAGGAAGAGCTAGAAGCACATGGTTGGGAGGAAAAAAGCTCAGGATAGATACTATTATACAGAGATGGAAGAGTGTGTGTAGTATACACATCATATAATGTTTTGTATATAAAGAGAGGGAGATTCTGTAAGCATATATAACAAAATGTCAAAGGACTTATCTCTGAAGAATGGGAATATATGTGTGATTTTTATCTCTTTTGTCCTTTATTTTTTTCTGCAATGGACGTATTCCATTTGGGTAATAAGAGGGAAAAAGAAGATATTAGCCAGAAGATAGACAGCAAGCCTCACCTCTTCCCAGACAGCACGGACACCGGTTCCAAGCAGCCCACCAGTGAGTCCGGCCTCTCCTGTGTTGGCGGAGGTCAGGACATGGACTTTCTCCCAGTTTACTAGGCTCAAAAGCTCCTGGGTCCCCAACTTTACCCTTCTCCTCACCCTAGCGTATGCTTCACTCATTCTAACACACAAGTTTTTGCTTTGAAAAATTGGCCTTCACAAAACTAATAATAATTAAAGAGAAACTGCAAATATCAGTCCCATGGGAGAGGATATGGTCAACCCAAATACTAGGTAAAGAGATGCAAATTAGAATTACAGTCATTAACCATATTTCTCCTAATAACTTTACCAGTAATAATAATGCCAATGCTGGCAAGGGTGCTGTGAAATTGATAGCCTCCTACATTGTTGAGGACGTTGTGAATATGTTCAACCCTGTGAGAAAAGCAAATTGGCAACATGAAGCAAGAGCCGTGACACTGGTTGCTCCGTTTCATCCAGTAATTCGACATGAGGAAATGGATCTTTAAAACATAATAAGAGGTACTGTCAAAGATTTATGTCCCAAAATGCTCATAGTAGCAGAAAAAAATAGCTCTGGTATATCCACTCAATAAAATATGAAACCGCCACTAAACATGGCCATCATGAAGACAGGGGCAATATGCTCGTGGTATCTATAAAGGCACACCACTATTACAGTTCCAAGTAAGTCGTGGAGAAAATAGGCTAAAACATTCTCAAAGGAAACATACCAGCATACTCACATTGGATGCAAAAGAGGGGTAGAAAATGAAAAGCTTTTGAATTTTCTAGAATGTGGGCATGCTTCTTTAAGAATTTGTTTTTAATCCATTCTAAATGAATTGGGGTGGAAGTGCCTTCTTTGCACATTAACTTCTCAGTTTCCTTACCTCTAAATAGTGTTAAGAAGAGTTTCATCTCAAGTATGTTGTGACTATTGGACAAGTGAATACATTTGACACATTAAATAAGCTAAGTCTTTAACGTGCTTAGAACAATACCTGGTACATAGCAAGTGCTCAATGCATGCTATTTTTGTTGTTGTTCTTTGATAATTTGTCCCTACCTTGACTCTCCATTCTTCTCTTACCACATTATTCTAGGGAATTTCTCTTCTCACTTAGATCCTTTAAATAACTCCCTACTCCATCTGCCTCCAGACTCCTCTGTTCCTGTCTTGAGCACAATTTTTTAAAAACAAACAAACAGACAAAAGTAAACAAAAAGATGATTTGTCTACATCATTTCTCACAAACCTCCAACGTCTCCTGGCTCAAGGACACTATTCAAACTCTTCAGTCTGTTATTCTGTGCTTCATGATCAGCCCTAAGCTTCCTTCTAGCCCTTGCATCACCAACCACAAAACAGCCCTTTCCTCTGTTGAAAGACAGTACTAATTGATCCTGCACACCTAAAACAAACTGGCCCTGGGCCACGTGCTGTTGACATGTCCGATTACACTTAATACTTACAATCACCTTGCTGCAGTCAGTGTCATGATCATTTCACAGAAGAGGAAACCAGCTGAGATAAGGGACTTGCCCAAACTCACAGAGTTAGTAAGTTATAGAATGGAGATCTGAGCTCCATCCCCCCCCCCCCCACACACACACACCCCAACCCAGGGCCTGTCTCCTTCTGCTTTCCTCCCCACATACCTGCCTCATGAATACACCTTCCAGGGCAGGCCTTCAAAATTACCATTCTGCAAACATACCATGTTTCATACAGGACCCACTTAGGTTATTGGGTCCAGAATGGCCTATACAACCACACACACCCATTCCCCACACACGTGAGTACATGCACACACACACACACATATACAGACACATATGCCCCATCTAATGTTTCATCTCTCTCCTGAATACTATTCCTTCTTCTAAGACAATTTAAATACTTCCTCTCACAATAAAGAAATGCCTTCATCATTGACTTCCATCTACAGTGTATTTTAATAGATGGTTTACCTGCAGTCAACAGAGTACTGAGATACTGGCTATGGGGCAGCCAAGAGGCAGTCGGGGTAGTTCCACCTACGGGGTGCTTACCATCTAGCAGCTGAATCTCTGAGGTGCCAACTACAAAGAGGATCAAAGTCCTAGCAGAGATCAAGGAGGGCCAAAGGCGGAGGGAGGGGTCAGAGCTGCTTGGCATGAGAAAGTATTTTATGTCAGTGAGAGTGGGATCAGGTCCTGACTGAATCTGTTATCCTAGATAAGTTACTTCTTTCTGGGCCTCAATTTCTTTCTATATAAAATGGTATTAATGAGTTGAATGTCCTCTAAGTACCCGCATTCTTACCCCAAACTCAGCAGAGTGTCTGGCACGTAGTAGGTATTCAATAAACATTTGTCGAATGAATAAACTCTGCTACTTTAAGATAAAGTCCAGGTATGTGGAAGGGAGAGGAAGAGAATTCTCACCAGCTTTAGGCTCTCGTGAAATGATTCCTGAAAGGGGTGAAGGATTCCCCCTTTCTCACAAGATCCAGGCCAGGTTTTCTCTGAGACTCTGACCAGTCTTTGGCAGGGAGGGTTTAATTATTTCTGAGTCTGTACCCCAGCTGGATAGAGTTAATAAACCAGCCAGGTCTTTATCTTAACAAGGAGTCTTAGGATCAAATTCTCCCCTCATTAAAGGCCCAGAAATCTCCCTGACAGCAGTGGGAGTTCTGCAGTCAGCCTGAACATGGAATTTAGTTTCTTAGTGGATTCCTCCATGGGCAGGATCCTTTAGAGGTGGGACAATCTGGAAGAGAAGGAGAGATGGAAGAGAAAAGGAAAGGAGGGAGGGAGGAAGGAAGGAAGGAGAGAATGAGGAAGGGAGGGAGGGAGGAGAAGGGGAAAACAAACCTTTGTTAGAACTCAGGGCACAGAGACAGGCAGGAAGGAGCTTCCCTAGATGGGTGGGCTGTGGAGGTGGGAATGGTGTAGAGCCAGAGCTGAACCCTCACACACACCACGTCTGTGGACCCTCCAGACCATCCTGGGGAGTAGGTATTCTCGTCTGAAAGCGGACTGACCAACCTGAGCTCCCCAGCTGGTAAATGTTGAAGCCCATTCTCCTTACTCCCCAGCCTGAACTCTTTCCATTAACTACATAGGTTTCCCAAAATAAAGTTCAAAACGTAGCAGTCTCCAAGGACAATGTTATATTCCTATTTCTAAGTCTCACAACAACCATATAAGACAGACGTGGAGACAAACAGTTCTTTCCTCTTTAAGATAATGCCACATATAGGTATATATTTATAAATCCATGACTATATATAGGGAGAGTTTTAAATGTGTACATAAAAGCATACTTATCTATTTCTCTGCACTATTTTCCAGTACATTCTTATGTATATGTGCCTGGGGGGTCCAATGTGACCACAGAGACCTGAGTTTGAATCCTGCCTGGATCACATGTTATCTGGACGTTGAACAAATTTTTTAATGTCCTGGAGACTTTACTTCCTCATCCATCTGGTAGAAATAATAATAAAGCATTTCCCACAGGCTGGTTTTAAAGGTTAAATAAGAGAATACATAAGCCAGTCAAAAAGACAAATACTGTATGATTCCACTTATATAAGGTACCCACTGTAGTCAAACTCATAGAGACAGAAAGTAGAAAGGTGGTTTCCAGAAGTTGGAGGAAGGGGAAAATGGGGAGATATTTAATGGGTTACCGAGTTTCAGTTTTGTAAGGTGAGAAAGTTCTGGATTTGGGTTACACAACAAGGTGAATCTATTTAACACAACTGAACTGCCCACTTAGAAATGGTTAAGATGGTAAATTTTCTGTTTTCTGTTGGGTTGGCCAAAAAGTTCATTCGGGTCTTTCTGTAAACCCAAAAGAACTTTTTGGCCAACCAAATATTTTTGCCACAATTTTAAAAATAAGTGCAAATAGGAGAACATATGAAAGGCCCTGCATAGCATCGCACACAGACCGCACTTGGTTTTGTCACACACACACACACAAGCACACACACCCACGGATGCACGCAGTGCTCTTTGTAGTGGCACTTACAAGGCAGCACACTGCATCCCTATTTTAGGAAGCTTGTTTACAAATACATTAACATACTATCATTAATTTGCCTCACTTGAGAAGCACACCTGGTCATGTGCTAGCAGGTAGGGAGAAGGGAGAAGATGGAACAGGGAAAAAGAAGTGGGAGAAACATTAGGTAATTTCTCAAGACTTGAGGCTAATGCTTTACTTTTTTTCTTTTCAAAATATGCCAGTGCGTCTGTGGGCATGCCTGCGTTTGTACCTAGCTGCCATTCATTCAGCAGCTCCTGAAGTCTGTTTCTTCTCTGTTATAACAAACCCCCCGCCTTTCCTTATAATGTTAACCCAACACAGTCCTGGATACCCTATAAGTGCTAGAAAGTAAGTGTGGCTACTGGGTGAATACATTCCCTTGGAGCTAGCGGAAGATACCACACCCTGGAGCATGAATGGAATGGGTCATGGGGCAGACCAGGCAGCCTTTGGGTAATTCCATATGTTATTTCTAGCTTGTGGGGTCCCAGGGGCCCCGTGGGACTGTCCACTGGAGGAAAATACCAAGTTGTTGCGTTCCCAGGCACAAATCAAACCCTAGGGGATTAGAATTCAGAGTTTAGAGGGAGCCCCAATGGTGGTGGAATAAATAAAGCCGATTATCAGGGTCAAACAACAAGATGAGTCCAGTAATTAAAGCAGAAGCAATGGACTTGAAAGCAGCATGGACCAAATGTAGTACGAAAAAGAGCACAGAATGGGCCCTAACACCATGTCTCAGAAGCTTTCCCCGAGAAGGAAGCAAACAGTGAGTTTCCCCTTCAAGCAGCACCTGGGACATGACTGGGCTCAGTGACACTGCAGGGGAAACAACATGTTTCTGAAATGTGCCTTTAATTATTGAGTGTGCCACGTGCACTAGCCTATGAACTGAAGCTCAAAGATAACTGCCTGACTCCACTAGTACTTTTCATCTGAGACAGTTCAGTCCATTGTCGGCCTTACAAGGCAAATAAGGTTTAGGTCTTCCTCTCTACCTTCCCTGGAACCTATTGTCAGAAAAAGAGCACTACGGGTTTTTGAAACATTGAACAGAGCTAAGTGAGCTTCACATTGGCCAGAGTACGCGCTGTGTCACAAAATGCTGAAAGAATAATGGCGAACCATCTGAAGACAGCAGGGAAAGGAGGGCACTCGGAAAAGGGTCTTGGGTCTCGGGTTGGCTGCTCTCAGCCCCTTCCTCTGACTCTTTGAATTTTAAGATAATAGTGCTGGAGATGGCAGGGATGGCATTCCCGTCTGTGCTCATCACTCAAAGCCCACAGACTAATTATAAGATGGCCACAAGAAGGGCGCTCCTGCCAAACCAGAAGCTTCTGGTCTTGCTATTTGCTCTCTTGCCTATCGGGTGACAGGAAAATACTGCAGCCCACAGCTGTCTTGTATTTGGGTATCACACTAGTCCTTGGAGAAATAGGATCAAGAGAATATGACGTAAACTTGGAATAGTGTGTCTCAGTTTGCAAAGTTCTCTCGCCTGACTAGTATCTTAGTGGGAGAGAGGTTACTGCACTTAGCGCATGAGAACATTGAAGCCTTACAACACTGGCCTCTCCTGCCTCTTTGGATAATCTCCATGCATCATGAGGTAGGTGCATGCTTGGTTCCAGCTACACTAACCTTCTTTCTGCTCCTTGAACTCTCCAAAATCACTCCCACCTCAAGGCCCTGGCACCTCCTGGACACCCACTCTCCCCTCCTTCTGGAATGTGCTTCCCCATCGATTTACATGCCAGCTCCTTCTCCCCACTCAGGTCTCAGCTCAAATGCCGCCTTCTCCAAGAGCCCTGCCTGTCTACCCTCAATCAAGTAGCCCCACTTCCCTGAGACAAGAGCGCCAGAATCAAAGCTAGATCATCCTTCTTCTGAGGGGGAATGTGGAAACTACTTTTCAGTCCTCTGTGGTCAAAATACGAGTGAATTTCCCAGTCACTTGTCACAAATCTGAAAACCACTCACCTCTGATGACCATTAACATGGGGTATTGCTTTGATGGGTAAAAGTGAATCCTGCTTCTGAGAGGAACAGCGGCAGGAGCTGAGTTTTCTGGATGCTCCTACCCAACAGTGAAGTTCACTAATACAGAGGTGTCCAGGCTGGGAGAGGCTAGTGGAGGAGGTTCGTGAGAAATTTTCTGGCTAATCCTCACTAGAACTCTTTGTCTAAAGCCAAGAACTTGGTAATGGTTTGGTGGGAGGTCTTTTAGGCTGTTCCCTGAAGAACATGTTCTCAATATTCTAATGGTGGTGGTGCTGCTGGAGACCCAGAATTCCCTCCCACACACCCAGCCCGGGTGAGTATTTCTCCTACCTACTTGCCCTCAGTCACAAGACATCCATGCTCCCTGGTGAAATCCCCCCGCCCACCCGCCCGCCCCCGCCCCGACCTCGGGGTCCTCTGTGCCGTGCCTTTTGCACGTGTGCAGGAGAGGCAGGGCTCCTCACATCCCTGGAAAGAGCTAATAGCTGAGAAGCATAAACACTGGCCTGAGACCCAGAAGACATGGGTTTGGATTCTAAATCCACCCCTTCCCAGATGAGTGAATTTAGGGAAACCGTGGGATCCCTCTGAGCTTCTGTTTCCTCACCTGTCAAACAGAGACTTGATAAGCCAGACAGAGAAAGACAAATAAGTGGTATCACTTATATATGGAATCTTAAAAAATGATACAAATGAACTTCTTTACAAAACAGAAGTAGACTCACAGATGTAGAAAACAAACTATGTGGTTACCAAAGGGGGATTAACATATACACATTACTATATAAAAAATAGTTAAACAGGGCTTCCCTGGTGGCGCAGTGGTTGAGAGCCCGCCTGCCGTTGCAGAGGACACAGGTTCGTGCCCTGGTCCGGGAAGATCCCACATGCCGCGGAGCAACTAGGCCCGTGAGCCACAACTACCGAGCCTGCGCGTCTGGAGCCTGTGCTCCGCAACAAGAGAGACCGCGATAGTGAGAGGTCCGCGCACCGCGATGAAGAGTGGCCCCCGATTGCCACAACTAGAGAAAGCCCTTGCACAGAAACGAAGACCCAACACAGCAAAAATAAAGAACTTAATTAATAAACTCCTACCCCCCCCCAAAAAATAGTTAAACAACAAGGTTCTACTGCATAGCACAGGGAACTATACTCAAATATCTTACAATAACCTACAGTGGAAAAGAATCTGAAAATGAATAGATATATCTATCACTGAAATACTTTGCTGGACACCTGAAACTAACACAACATTGTAGATCAATTATACTTCAATTAAAAATTTTTATAAATAAATAAATAAAACAGAGACTTGAATCTAACCTTAATCTACAATTCTGGATTGCTACAAGAACACTAAATAAATATGAGACTCAACAAACAATTTGGTTTAATAAAAAAGAGAAAGGACCAAGAGGTCCTGCACCAAAGAGGTGCTGAAGTTACACAGATAAATTGTTTCTTTCCTCTAACTGCTCCTGGCGAGGCAGCCGCCCTGTACTGTAATCAGCCGCAGTAGCAGTTTTTGTTTGTTGGTTTTTTTTTATTTTAATTAATTAATTTATTTATGGCTGCATTGGGTCTTCGTTGCTGTGTACGGGCTTCCTCTAGTTGCAGAGAGCCGGGGCTACTCTTCGTTGTGGTGCGTGGGCTTCTCATTGCAGTGGCTTCTCTGGTTGCGGAGCACGGGCTCTAGGCACGCGGGCTTCAGTAGTTGTGGCAGGTGGGCTCGGTAGTTGTGGCTCGCAGGCTTTAGAGCGCCGGCTCAGTAGTTGTGGCACACGGGCTTAGTTGCTCCGCGTCATGTGGGATCTTCCCGGACCGGGGCATGAACCCGTGTCCCCTGCATTGGCAGGCGGATTCTTAACCACTGCGCCACCAGGGAAGCCCAGCAGTAGCAGTTTTACAAAGACTCTCACGAGGATACCTGTATGTAAGACACCTCCTTGAGGATTTGAGAATGATTTGATTTACATATGTTTGGGTTACAAAGAAATATTCAGGAGCCTAGTTATTCCAGATGCATAGAGAGAGAATGCCCTTATTATTATAAGTTTATTCTTTACTTGTCCTCTGATTTGACAGATGGCCTTCTGCCTCTCTCCAACTCCTCCCCGCCAAACCGCCTAGGAGTTCCGTGTAGAGTCATGACCCTTCAACAAGTAAGTATCATTTATTTACTTTCAGCAAGGTGCTGGGCATAGTACTAGCAGTTATCACCCATTTTTCCGTATTCTTGCAACAATCCTAGGTGATGACTGCTATGCTTATCCCCATCTCACACACAAGGACGCCGATGATCAAAGAGGTTAAGTGACTTGCCCAGGGTCCCACGGTGCTGAAGTGACAGAGTAGGCTATTTGGGCTCCTAAGGCCTCACTCTACTCACTGCAAGGGAGAGACAGCAGCACTTCCTACCTGGCCGCTGTCCTCTGCTTGTTCCACCATAGAAGTGGCCGTGCAGAGTGACCCACCTCCCTCTGCCTGCCCCCAGCTCCGCCTTGTCAGAGGTTCCAGGCCCAAACATCCTTCCCTGCAGCCTCCACACAGCCAGCTCTGACTTCCCGAGTCAGCCACCCAGGGGAAGTCCACTCGTGGCAGACAGCAGAACTTTCCACTCCACAGAGGACCCCAGCCTTGCCAAGTTCTCCAGCAGCCAGGCTCTGGGACGTGGGCCTCATGTGTTCCCATTGCATAAGTGTTATTCCAGCCAGTTTCCAGCATCGGAAATATGGCAGACCATTCACCTGGTGGGGAGCCCTTGCCCGGGAGGGACGCTTGTTTGGTTAGCTGTGATTTCATGGCCCTTTCCAGGAAAGCAGCTTGTGAAAAGCGTTGTCTAGCAAGGTCCATTTCTTAAGTCAAAGTGGCTTTACTTTCCCTATTCTTCAGTCCCCCAACACATTTCCAACTAGTGATCTCTCAAACCCACCTCAGCAGCCTCTGCCCTGGGTCAGGCCCCTCATCTCCAGGTACAATCGCTCCGTGGCCTCTTTGGGTGTCTTCCAGGCCTCCTGCCTCCAGGCTGGCCCAGCTCTAGGCCAGCCTCCACATGATAGCCAGGAGCATCTTTCCAAGTGCCAATCTCACTCTATTCGTAAAATCCTTCAATGGCTCTCCAGCATCTAAAAAATACATACTTCTCTACTGTTCAAATTGTAGAATATACAATACAATAAGAATATATTATCATAATAATTTGAAAGAAAATATTTTAAGATACGCTTCCCTCCCTAGACTGCAAGTTTCTTGAAGTAGGAAGAATGCTTTTTTTGTCTCTGACTCTCCAGGACACAGTTCAGCGCCCTATCCACTGTATTTAAGAAGTCAAGACATGTTTATCGAAGTTCAGTGGTACTCATCAAGCTTGAGAAGAGTAATGGGATACCCAGTGTAATTAGACTGGGGTGATAAAATTCCAGCCAAACAACTTAGTCAGTATGCACAGCGTTACCTAAGATAAAGATACAATTTCCAGTATAATTTTTGATACCAAAAATGGTTCTTAGACCCTCTTTATCAATGCGTATTAGATTCGAACTCCTGATTGGAATCCATTTGTCCAAATCTGCGTACTGATGAAGACGGTGCTCTTCAAGATGGGCCCTGATTTTGATGAGCTCTCAGGACAGAACCAGGGAAGTGAGGAACAATTAGCAGGAGGACAATTTCAGCCCCATGCTCTCTCCTCCCCTCTATTTGGAACTCCATGATAGCCTTTCCTACAGCTTGTGTCTCAGGGGTCAAATCTGTGTTCTGTCATGTACCAACCCTGTGACATGTAGCAAACCACTTCACTTTTAGAGACTGCATGTTTGCATCTGTTCATGGATTCTTTGTGAAAAATAAATAAAATCTATATATATTTGCATATTGGCTGATGAATTTGAGGAACACAGAAAACTACTGAAATTATTAACTTACTTATCCACAAAGCTCTCTCTCCTGCAAGATAAGGCACTTGAATTGGAGGGGTTGTGTCTCACTCCTCCTGCCTTCCTTCAAGTCCCTAGGAGATGTTCTCGAATTGATTGGATGTTCAGCCGATGATTTGGGGCAGGAATTGACGTAAGGCCTGGATGTGTCAGCCCCACGGGCCTCTAGTAAGAACAAGGCCAAGGTTACAGGCACAGCGTGAGCCCCTGACTCAGGCTGGAGAACAGGCACGGCCAGGGAAGGTGGCAGATGGTTCAGTCTTCCAAGAGGCCTTCGACGGAAACGTTTTATTCATATCCTGACTGAATTTGCCCAAGTTTTGAATTTATCCTGCAGTTCCACAGGCTCTGAAACCTGGTCTTGTGGGCCCCCAAGAGCCGATCCTTCTCTCTTGCACACCAAGAGCTAGTCTCCTGGAAGCCAGGTTGCTCACGTGTTATTGTAGAGAGAGAACAAGGAGGTACCATCTCATGGAGGTGGAATCCACACCTCAGCGCGACCAGTGCCTTCTCTGCCCGTGGGCCACGCTGCTTGGGATGTCACGTCATACTCCGAAGGTTGCTGGATGGGCTGGGTGTCAGCACAAGAGAAACTAGATGAATAAACTACCCAATAGCACCCGATTAAGATAGCCTAGACAGAGTGCCAAAACTTCCCTCTGTGACTCGGCTTTCCTTCCTTCTTCAGATATATTTGAGATCTGTGGTCTGATTGAGATCAGCTGACTCTCACAGCCCTGGGAGCCATCGTGTCTCCTCTCTAATCCTCTGTGCCTCTCTGAAGGTTTAACTCTCAGAGGATTATCTTGTTTCAATATTTCTGAGTTCTCCCAGGAAGTTCATTATAATCCTGTGTGCTGGCAACAATGGTTTTCCTTGAGAACAGCCTGGTAGAGTGGAAGGAGCATCAGCTCTACAGTCAAGAAAGTGGGATTAAGAAAAAGCTCAGACACTTGGATGAAATAAACCCTACCTCCTCATCTGGAAATGAAATGCTAATAACTCCTCCTCTAGGGTAGTGACAAGGGTCAAGTGAAGTCAAGGATGCTATCAACCCCATGCGACTTGCTAGTCATTATTTCTGTTTTTTTCTATAAAGTCTGGGAATAAGAAGGATACAACTTGACTCTCATTAGGCCAGATTGTAACCAACACAAATAGAAAAACCATTTGTCGAATATGATGCGGGATTTAACACTGAGTAGCCGTCTTCTCTCCCAGACCATTCACATCTCTTCTGCATATAAAATACTGGTCCCAGACAGCCCTAAAGGATACATCTGAGGAAGCATCCAATCGGATTTATTTCCTGAAGAGCTGTCTGGAGAGAGGTTGGATGTTTTTGCTCCATCTTGTATATAGCTGGAAGTTCCAGTGCTATGAAAGCCAAGAATTGGGTGGAGAGTCATCCAGAAAGTAGCCAGACGTTCTGGATACCAGAAGGAGTTCACTTGGGGTTAGACTGATTCAGCTGTCAAGTAGTAGCAGACATTAGGATCCTTCTTTAACGAGAGCTCACCAGCCCACCCCTTGTAGAGTATGAACAGCATTTGGTAGACGCATCTACCTACTGTAGGGTCATCCATCCGGGATCAGTTCAAATGTGACCCAGGGAACTGGGAAGGTCTTGCAAAACATCTGTTCTGTTAATTACAGAACAGTGCGCTATTGAAACCAAAGCAGATTCTGACTCCCAGCTTTTTCATTTTAACCGTCATTGACCTTCATGCCTCAGTACTTCCTAACACCCATCTTTTGCTCCAGCATGATATAGCTGCTGACTGTAATCCCCTCGGGCCATGACTATTTCCCACCTCCATGTCCATCTTTGCTCCTACTGTTATCTGTCAACAATCGGCAGGGGAGGGAGGGGACACAAGGCCCTTATCTATAAATCCCAAGCATCTAGCATGGTATCTAGAAGTAGCTCATTGAGTGTTAAGTGGATGAATGAATGAGTCAGTGAATGAATAAGTAAGTTAATAATTAATAAACAGAAGCCTGTGTTTTCCTTCCACAAATATAAATTCGTTGATTTCCTTGTTTTATTCTAGGATGACCCATACTGTATGATTTTCACAACACAGCAGAGAAACAGGTCAATTAAACCAGGGGAATCAATATGAGTTTCAGGTTTATTGGGTTTAATTCCCAACTGCCCAGTGATAGCCTAGGAGAACCTGGACCCAGTGCTAAGATCTGGGTGCACAGGTGGGGTGTGACCTCTGAACAGCAACCTGTTTGTTAAGGCGATGGGTTGTTTTATAAAAGCTCACATTGTGTCTCCACAGTGAATGACCTGAGTCACTGCTACTTCTCTTCTTATGTCAGAACAAAGTCCACAGAGACGAGAACTGATGGTTTTCAAGTGCTCAGAGGTGTGTGTTTTTCTTTCGGTTGCTGTATAATGTAAACATCATTACCCTCCATTTTACCACTGAGAAAGCTGGGTCTCCAAGAGGTGAGTTGACCTGCCCAGAATCACATCACTAGTTCATGGATCTAGGGTTCAAATCCAGGCCAGTCTAAGTCCATGCTTTTCCCACGCATTATTACAGATGACTAAGTCAGTGGTTCTCAAACTTGAGAGTGGCTGGAGGCATTGTTAAAACCTAGGTTGCTGGGCTTCACCTCCAAATTTCAGTCAGAATGGGATAGGGCCTGAGAATCTATATTTCTAACAAGTCTCCCAGTGAAGGTACTGATGCCGGTCTGGGGATTACACTTTGAGAAACATTTGGCTGGAGTATCAGAAAGGACTCTTAATTGTAGTTAGTAGAAACCAACTGGAGGTAATCTGAGACAAAAAGGAGCATTTTATCACACAGATAGAGGGACATGTCCTTTCATCCAAGAGAAGGAACATAACTGGGTCTCAAATAGGTCTAGAACCAGAGACAGGCCTCTATCTCCAGCTTTCATCTTGGCTTCTCTTCGAAATTGGCTTTATTCTTCTCCTATTTATACTAGCTTCTGAATCTGCCCTCCTGTCCAGCGATAGACCACAAGGCTAGCAGCATCTTCCAAGGTTATGCCATGAAGAGCCAGCAGCCCAGAGAAAGACTGACTCTCTCACTGTGCCAGACCTAAATTCCAAAGACTTGTTTGAGTGGGATACACATTCCTGGTCTAGTCATCTGTGACCAGGACAGTGATGTGGGGGGCATTGTACAAAGTGGCTACCAGGGCCCCATCACTGTAACCATGTCCTGTAGATTGACAGAGAAGGGTAGTTTGCACAGAAAGGAACTGGGCAGTAAATAACCACTATGGGGCTTCCCTGGTGGCACAGTGGTTGAGAGTCTGCCTGCTGATGCAGGGAACACGGGTTCGTGTCCCGGTCCGGGAAGATCCCACATACCGCGGAGCGGCTGGGACCGTGAGCCATGGCCGCTGAGCCTGCGCGTCCGGAGCCTATGCTCCGCAACGGGAGAGGCCACAACAGCGAGAGCCCGCGTACCGCAAAATAAATAAATAAATAAATAGAATAACCACTATGGCTGGGGTGTGAGAAATGTGCATGCATTTCTTACCTTACAGGTAGGTAAGAAGTGAGAAAGCCAGCATAGCGACCAGAATGCGAACTATAATTGGGGAAACTTTCGAAACATGTAGCTGGTGGCCTTCAGAAATATTTTCCCCTTGAGCTAGAGGAGACAGTAAACAGTAAACCCATCTGGTTTGCAAATTCTCTTAAACAAGTCTACATAGACAATTCCTAGGGCTAAATAGAGCCAGTTCTGTTTTCCTAGAAGGAGAACAATGGAATGTGGAATTTCAGACCAGTGCAGCTGGTGAAACTGGGTCAGGGAAAAGGCACAGATTACATTCATTAATGTTTTGCAAACTCACCCCATCCCCACCCTGCTACACCCCTTTCCTATCTTCACCCAACAAGGGAAAAGCCTAAAATTGCTAAAGAAAGGTTGACACAGAATTTGAAGCAGATGGAGTCAGATGCTCAGCGAGGCCTTCCCGGCAGGCACCAATAGGGGCCTGGCACCGTGGGTCCAAGAAAGAAGCATTTCCAGCAGGCTGTGTGCTGCTGAGCTAGGATCCCTGTCCTGGCAGGCCCTCTGAGTCCCAGGTTTGTTTGCTGGGGATTCCAGTGACGGGGATCTGAAGAGGAAAAGGTGCTTGTGAGAGGTACAGTGGAAAGAGCGTTGGGTTTATGATGAAGCCTCAACGGGTTCAACTCATGACACTAACAAACGGAGAGACGAGCCCAAATCAGCCAGTGACGCTCTCCGCCCTTCCTTCTCATCTGATCCTGGCGACCATAACCATCCGTGTCCTTCTGATTCTCTAGGTTGCTATAAATTGCAAATGTGATTGGCTGAGATATCATACATTAGGTCAGGCCCAGGCCACCGGTTACATGTACAGTGTTTTTATGTAAATTAGAAAAAGGCATCCCTTCTTCTATGTCAGAGCACATGGCTTAGCAAGCTGAGCATGGGCTGCATTTCTCCCCCTCAGCCAGGCATCCTTGCGCAGGGAACACCTTCACTACCTTCATGGTGGCCCTGGGTCACAATGGATCCTTTAAGAGCAAGGTAAATCTGTGCCAAGTATAGAGGCCTCAGGGCGATGTCAATCAGCCTTGGTGATAGCAAGAGGCAAGGAGGGTCACCCCAACTCTCACCCCCATCCAGGTTAAAACAGTTACCCAGAATGATCTCTTGCCATCCAGAAAGCCATGGAGGTAGGCGGAGGAGAGAGTCCCGAATATGCTCATACTGACATACTTAACTGGCAACTTCTGCACCCTCCAGAAAAACCACAGTTTTTAGAAGCTTCAAGCTGGCTGGTTTGAATTTACATATTTTCACCAAATCCCCACCAGCTCTCCTTTCCTGTATTAGGCCTGTAGTTGCAGTTCCTTCCATGACTGTGTCTATATAATCTGAGCAGAGGTTTGGTGTTTAAAATTATGTAAGAGCCATGTATTCTCAGCTGCTAGAGCTCACTACCACAAGTGGGTGTCAACCCTGCTTGTGCCTTTTTTTCCTGCTTTTTTGCCACACACCTCTTTTTCTTTGATTACTTGTGCTGCTTTTGTCTTTGTCTACAACACTATTAGACTTAGATTCCTTTTCAAATTGCTGTTTGGCTTCATCGGTCTGTTGAGTCGGAACCTTTAGTACCTAGAACCACCAAAAGGGGGCGCCCAGCACGATCTTGGTTTTGGTGCCTTGAGTCCTGGACTATTTCTCCTTAGCTTTTCCTCCCACCTCACTGCGCCTTGCTCTTATGGTGCTCTGACATTCCGACTTCATGGCCCATTTTCCATTTACATCTTCACCTTGCCTGGTGAACTTGACCCTCCCCCACCCCCCGTCCCAGCTACAGATATTGAGATCACCTCCCAGCTAACACCATTCTGATTCTCTTCTCCCAGCCTGAACCATTTGGGGTTCTCTATGGGTTTGGCTGTGCCCCGAGGGCCTCACACAGTCATTGACCTCACCCCCTTGTGTTATAGGCAGGTCACGCCACCCAAACTCATGAACAGGAAAAGAGTAAGGAGAGCTGAGGCGAAATCTCAGGGAAATGTGGAAGCAACAGCAAAGTTCCCCTCCTTCACGAGGGGAGAAACCTCCCCCACTCCGATCCCACTTGGGGAGAAAGCACTATAAACCTCGCAGGAATAGAATCTGAATCCCTACTAGTAGACTAACGGGGAGACCCCAGTGATGCCAAAAGGGAGTTTCAGGAGGCTCAAAAGAGCTGTAAATACATTTCATAAGATGTCCAGTGAAAAGTCAATACGGGTTCTTGTTAAAGTCGATTGTCTATTAAGGCTTCCGGGATTATGTTGCCTGTATCTGCATACTTTCTGAATTTCCTGAATGTTTCTGAAATCTGGGGGTCTCCCTGCTTCCAGACTTGTGCCACTCGATTTCACCCTTGAAAGCAGCCAGAGACATTGCCACCTGCCTGCTGGGAACCCATCAGCAGTTTCCTATGCCACCACTGAAGTACAGCGTGACCTGCGTCAGGACACACGGCCCTGCAGGACCAGGCCTGATTAGATATCTGTTTGCATCACAAGACTCTTGCTGCAGGGCCTATGTCTTCTTCGTTGCTGTATCCCCATCACCAAGAGTCACACCCCACACCTGGTAGATTGTATCCACTTATTGATTGATTAATATCATGGACAAAGTGCTCCTAATTGGGATCTAATCCTGTTTATGTAACTTCTCATCTTTCTGTAAGGGGAAAAATTAAGTGACTTCACTGTGTTTTCAGGTGCAGAACCTCAGTGGCCCTTTACCTTGCCAAAGCATCCTGAGGGATTGTGCGACTGGCCTCCCTCCACAGTCACGGTCTACAAGGCTGAGGTTCTTGAATACCAAGTCTGCCCTGGTTGGAGAAGTGGAAAACAGCCAGTAGCCACTGGGAGCTTGCAGCCAAGGAGATGTTTTTCTAGTCTGAACCCACACACCCAGATAGCCCCGAGAGATCCCGAGGGCAAGGGAATGTCCGCTTCCACAGGAACTTGAATCCCCATGGACGCCACCCCAGCACCAAGCCCACCCTGTCTACTCCCCAAAGCCCAGCCGTCCGACGCCCACTTCCTCTTCCACGTTCCACAACAATGAGGTCTCCTGGAGCCCAGTCTAGCTCCTATTCTCACTTGACTTCATTCCAGAATGCCTCATGGAAAAGTTTTCTACTTTCAAGTTTTCTCCCCAGAGGGGACCCTCTGCTGTCCAGCAAAGCCAGGATCCTTCTATGCACTCAGCAGGCTTCAAGTCAAGACTTCTCTCAATGGATCTCAGCAGTTTAAAGCACTGGTAGCACAGCTTCCCATCGTAGACCCTCCTTACATTTCCAAGGCTCAAAATAGTCCAGAAACAGAGGCACGAAGCAAAGGTCAGAACCACCCCCAAGGACAAGCAGCCACTTGTTTTGTCAACCCGATGACATTTCTGCTAACTCGGGACCCTTTGTAAAAGGAAACCTCTCTGGCAGGCAGCTGAAACGAGGGTGGTGGGGAGAGGCATGTGTACAATGGAAAGAGCAAGGATTGTGAAACCAGAAGGACCAGGTTTGGGTCTTTGCAACTGGCTGTGAGATTTTTGACAAGTCGTTGAAATGTCCTGAGCCTCCTTTGCCAAGAGTCTATGAAATCAGGCAGGTGTGAATCTGCCACCTGTGTGGCAACTAGAGAACCAGAGAAGTGATGATTTTCTGAGTGCTGGGTTCTTCATCCATAAAAACCAGAGCAAAACTACTCCCCCTTGAATCTTCTCAGCACCTCCCCTAAAGCTCAGAGAGGTTCAACATCTTGCCAGCATCACACAGCTAATGTCCAGAACACAGATGGAACCCAGTTCTGTCTAATTCTTAAATCACATCTCCCAAGTCTCATGCTTCCAAAGTAAAATAAGACACATATGGGGTCTTTGCTTTAAGCAAACTCAGGTCTTTGAGAGAAGTTATGTTGACATCTAAAAGAAGGTGTCGTCTACCCGTATATAGTCAATAGAGATTTCTTGGAGGAGGTGAGACACAGGGGCTTGGCTTTGAAAAATGGGTTTGAGATTCCCCTTTTTCCTTGACTACTAGAAAACCTGATCCAAGTGTGTGGCTCCCCTATCACATATATAAAGGACTTCGCAACATCTGTGGAGTGTGCGTCCACCTCACCCGCCCACAGCTTCTTCCTTCTTTTCTACCTGGATCTTTTCTTTGCTGCATCACTTGTCTTGAAATGTTCTTTATCTTGGTATTTTGAGTGTATGTTTGTAAGTAAGCTGCCTTCATGTGTTCTATGGCAAGGTAGAGGATGAGGGAATAATTCACAGCACGTGCCTCTTCCCCACCTCACCCCTACTTAAGTGCAGACAGGCCAAGTTTAGACACTGCTTGGCTAATGACTACTTTCAATCCTCATGTTTTGTGAGGCCCCTGCATTTCAAGCCCTCTCATTCCTGCAATGGACCAACTGTCCCCTCCCACTCTGCCTATAGGTTCAGGAAGGTAGGTGAATTGGCTGCACTGAGGAAGCCTGATGTGGGCAGTCAGAGTTTGGGGGAACAAGCAGGCCAGCCTGCTGAGCCCACTGGGAGGGTGGCCCCAATTTCGGTGAAGGTGCTCCTGGCAGGTCACAGGTCAGTAGGTGCCCCATCTGTCCCTGGGCCTGCCCTCTGCTGAGATTTCCTGCCCAGTCCCCAAGTTCCTCCAGTACTAGGCCTCTGCTCTTGTCAGACCACATCCTAGAGCCCAGAGGCCTGTGTCAACCCCAAGGCCTCCAGCTGGGGCAGGAGAGGAGCACAGAGTGGCCCCATCAGTGGGTGAGAACAGAGATATGCAAAGTCACCTGAAGGACCTGGAAGGGCTCCCAGGCAGGAGAGGCTGAAAAGCCCCATGACTTCCAAAGGAAGCTGAGTCACACTGCAGGAGAGCCAGCCAACCATGTGAATTGAACAAAAGAGAAGGTCACAAAGTCAAACCAAGGGTCCCTGCCTATGGAGAAGACTGAACCAAACCACTTGTCTTCACAGCCCAGGTGGCAAGGACCATCCCTACTATGTGATAAATGATTGAGAAGTCTTATCAAGATGTCATTAAACATTTCATGTATGTATTTCTCCTCGTTCCTATTTCATGCTTATCACACAACCTTGCATATAGGGTTTTGTTTTCCCAGTAGGTCTGCTCTCAGGGAAAGCATGATCTTGTTATCGCCAACGGGAGCATTCCATCCCTATAACCTTGGTTTAGCAAGTTACATAAAAAACAACTTGGCTTCTGAGACCTCCTTCAATCTCATGAGCGGAGTCTACCCCTGAGTCACAAATAGGCTACCAGAGACCTCAAAATGTAGGTGTCTACATCTAAAAGCCCACGGGATTATGGAGAGTTCATCAAAGGAGTGGATGACTAATTGTGAGACCCTGTGGCAGCCGAGCCATTTGGGCTCATTGGGTAGGATATACAGCTGCCAAGAAGAGTACTCTCTCCTATATTTGAAATTCCGCTTCCTCCTGTGCCACCCACAGGAGTGCATGTCTGTACTCCCTTCTGTCTGCCCCCATTGGGATGCCTGCCCACCCCTCTCCCCGCAGACCTCACTCACCTGGGTGGACTTCTTGCCACCTGCCCTCAGTCTGGACTGTCCACCACAGTCCCTGGGGAGCGAGCACACCTTGGCAGGACTCATCCTCCCCCCACGCAGTTGGCCCAGACTCTAACAACCAGCCAACACCCTATGGGTGAGAATAATTACCAGTACCCAATTCCTCTTCAACCAGACTCAGACCCGTACCTCCCCTCCCGTTTGGCTCCCTGGCTACTGCCACCCCACACAGCTCAGACAGGAAACGCACATTGTCTTCTTGGGTAACAACAGATTATAGTACAGAGCATCCCTCGAACTGGATCACGAAGCAAGAAGGTAGAATTAAAAGAATATGGTATTTTGTGTTTGGTAAAGATCTTTTCATACTCGATTCTAGAGGGAGCAGGGAAACAGGAATGTTCACCCACTGCTGGTGGGAATTCAAATTTTTACAGCTTTCTCTGGGGATAATTTGGCAATAGAGTACATTGAAATATCTTTAAGACCCAAATGTACTCTAAATCATCAATTCCATTCCTAGGAGTTTATCCTAAGGAAGTAAAGATATACACAAATATTAAGCTACAAAGATGCTTATTGCAACTTTTTTTAATACTAGTGAAAAACTAGATGTAAGCTAAATATTTAACAACAGAAGTTTGGTTAAATAAATGGTACATTCATATAGTGAAATACTATATGCCTTTTTAATGATATAGAAACAGTTATAGACAGAAAGACATTCACAATGTATTGTTAAACGGGAAAGCAGGTTACAAATATATGCATGGGGGAAAGTCTAAAATGACATATAAATGTGATAATAACTCATATTTGAATGGTAGGATTTACGGGTGATTTTTATTTTTCACTTATCCATATTTTCTCACTTTCAGACAATAAACGTGCATTACTTAAGTAATAGAAAATATAATGAAATTTGTGTTTTTAAAGGGTATGGACATGGTATCCATACAGACTTGGGTTCAACTTCCAGCTAGCCCACTGATGAGCAGTGTGACCATGGAGACATCACTCACTCCCTGAGCCTCAGTTTCCTCATATCCAAAATGGCAAGACCAACACCTTCCTCACGAGGCAGTTGTGAGAAATAAATTAGGAAGCACAAATAAAGCTCCTGGCATGGGGTACATGCTGAACGACATTTTTCCCTTCCTTCCTGGATATCCAAAAATACCTCAGAATAACAATTCACAAAGACAAGATGGTCAAACACGCACCTAATCATGTAAAACGTAGGTATGAAAAATTAGGAGAGACTCATATTTAATGTTCCAGGCTTAATTCTTTGAACTCTGATCTCCCCATGCAGAGGCAGACACAGAGATCCCCACCTTTAGCAAGTCTGTCCTGCAGTCCAGGTGGAATGAGGCAGGCTGTGTTACTCAGCCCCATCAGCAGGTGGGGCCGGTCTCCACCCTGTGTCTTTCTTTATACGGCCGGCTACATCCACCAGCCAGTACCTGACAGCAGCTGGTGGAAGGCTATCCCACCACCATGCACTGCAAATACTTAGGACCCTCCTCTCTCGTCCCTAACCTGCTCCCACCGCAATCCAGATCCTGTTCATGTCTCACTCGTACCACTTGGAACTTGAGCCTCCAGGTTCATGAATTTGGTTGTCTATCCGGAATCCAGCGGGGATCTACCCTGCCTCCTCCTAGCTTCACATTCACTCACTTTCCATGCTTTATGACTACCTAGTGGATACTAAGCTTTGTGCTAGGACATAGGGATAATCAGAGGTATATGCCGCTCTGGGGGCCTCACAGCCTAAAAGAAAACTGGTAGAAACACAGACCATCACACTATAATGCTGTGTTATAGTGACTATTATTATTATAATACTTACATAGCACTTGTTCTATTCCAGGAGCTGTTCTACTCATTTTATATGTTATGCCTCATTTAATTCTTACAACCTCCCTTTATGGGGTAGGTTAAAATTATATCAATTTGGGAAGAGACAAGAAAATGAGGCACAGAGAAGTTAAGTAACTTGCCCAGGATAGCACAGTGGGTAAATGTCAGAATCAAGAATTGAACTGTAGCTTCTTTACACTCTTAAAACTGACTGAGGACACTACAGAGCTTTCATTTCTGTGGGTCAGATCTAGTGATATTTACTGCATTCGAAATTTAAGTTGAGAACTTTTCAAAACATTTATTTATTAATTCTTTAAAATAATAATAAACCCATTACATGTGAATCTAAATAACATATTTTTAAATGAAAACAATCAACATAAATATTGGTGAGAAGAATGACATTGTTTCACATTTGCAAGTCTCTTTAATGTCTGATTTATTAGCATAAAGTGTATTCTCATATCTTTTGCACTGTCTATTGTGATGTGTTATTTGGGTGTATTAAAAGAGAAACTGAGGCATATTAAAAATTTTAAGAGCTTATTTGAGCAAAAATCAATTCTAATCTGGCAGCACCAAAATAGCAGTGGTTAGGAGTGCTCCACGGACAGGAGCCAGGGACAAGACTTTTATAGGGAAGATGCAGAAGCAAAGTAAGGAAACCATCTAATTGGCAACAGCTTAAGTGGTTGCCTCATTTGGGAAAGCCTAGTTGGCTGTTTGTGATTGGTTGTCCTTGAGTTTTGATTTCTTAAATTTGACATTTACAGCTTAGGTTTTTGTTTGCTTGAATAGGCTGCTAAGGCATTAGAATCATCTCAGTCTGATGGCTTCCTTGTTGAATACCTTAACAGTTGATATATATGAAGAAATCTGGCCTCACGCAGACGTGGAAAATGGAAGACCATCTTAGTAGCCTATTCGGGTCATCGTGGAGATTCTTCTTCGATGCTACACCACAACTTGACAGGGGTGATTTCTTAAAGGGTAGCTGCAGTGTGGGATCTGACAGCCCGCAGTAGAGCATACAAATTTTTCAAAATTCTCATTTTTCATCTGAACTCTCAAATTTTATCATTGGCAACAAATATCATCATTTGTCTCCTGTGAAGTGACAGCCCTGACTCCATCATTAAAAAAGAAAAACAAAAAAAAACCGGGCTTCCCTGGTGGCGCAGTGGTTGAGAGTCCGCCTGCCGATGCAGGGGACACGGGTTCGTGTCCCGGTCCGGGAAGATCCCACATGCCGCGGAGCGGCTGGGCCCGTGAGCCATGGCCGCTGAGCCTGTGCATCCCAACTACTGACTACCCAAGTCTTAATAACCACAGTATGTTTATCAGTCATTCTTTCGAGGGAAAATGGTGTTTCGTGAGAAAAAATGGCTGGTCCAGCTCCCAACCCAAACAAATACCAGAGCTTTTCCTCAAGGGTCCCACTGTGCTTTGGCGGGCAGCAGAAACGCTTGAGGCGTACCTCCCATCCCACCACCCAAAACATTCAAAAGACAGGTACTCAAGGGTAGAAATTTAATAAACTGATTATTTATACTGCTTTATCAAGGACATTCTTAAGTGAAACTGGCTTTTTTTTTTTTTCTTTTTTTACCTGTATGTGTGGTGGTGAATAATCAATGGTTAGGACTAAAGTTTGGTACCATCACCTTGATTCGCACTAAAGCACCAGCAGTATCACCCACTGTTGCTTTTGCACCGTCAGTTCAAACACTAACTCAAGGAAAAGGAGAAATAAAATCTCAGTAGCTATCTAAAAATTATTTGGATCTCATGGACCCCTGACGGTGTCTCAGGTTCCTGCGGGGTACTCGGACCACACCTTGAGAACTGCTGCGCTAGCTGATACTCTGGAACTCCTCGAGCTTCCTTGCGGATCAGTTTGGATTAAAGCCCTGCCCTGAGCCTGGTGATTCTGACAACCTGCTTGACCTTGGCCAGCACTTTCCCCACCTCTGAGAGTCAGATCCAGTCCCTTGAACCCCAGGTTCTGGCTTAGATGGACCGCTGACCACCACCTGTCCTTGCACAAGTCTTAAAAACCGAAAAAGAAAGCCCAACAGCAGGGGAACCTGCTGTTGGGTGACAGTGCTGTCCACCAGCTCTCCAGGCCTTGCCCCTGGACCCAGACAGTCCCTCCCCCTCTAGGCAATGTCCTCCCCTAGGCTAGATCGAGCACATCACGCAGCGCAGTTTAAAAAGCTTCTAATGCCTGTTCACTTCTGTCACTTCTGAGTGGACACTTCTGTCCACCTCACCCCTATAGAAACTGAGTGGAACTCACATGTCCTGAGCCTTGACTGTGTGTCAAGCGTGACAGTATCTAATTTAATTCTCACAACACTCCCGTGAGATAGATATTATCATCCCCGTTCTGCCAGAGAAGAAACTGAGGCTCAGGGAAGCAGGATGCCCACACAGACCTGTCTGGAGAGAAAGCCAAGTCCTTGCACTGCCTTCTCGTCAGTTCCCACAGTCCCATTCCCACCCCCTGTCTGGACTTCCCTTCGGTCGGCCTGCTGGTGAGGTTCCAGCATGCCTCACCACCAAAATTTCCTGAAATGAGAAAATTCCCGGCACTGGTGGTTTTAATCATCCAGTGTCTGAATTCCTAATATTCACAAATCACTCAGATGTTGGAAACTATGAGACACACCAGTCTCCGGAATAGATAATTGATAAAGTCTGAGCTGGGTTCTCTCTCACCGTTGTCCTTAGTGTGCAGGACGTGGACCTCCCTCTGGGGACTGCTTCTACCTGAGCAGGGAGTCTGTCATCTCTGTCTCTGTCTCTGTCCTGCCCTCAGGAGTTGACATCCTCCAGCCTCTTCCTCAGCGCCAGGGGTTCCCTGAAAGAGCCAGAGCCCATTCAAACCAGTCACAAAACAACTCCCCAGGATGTGACCAGGATAAGAATCACATCCTAAGACTCAGATTCAGGAAAGTTCCTCCCAAAATAAACCCAGAGCCGAAGTAAATAAAACATTAGGAATATTTTGGGAGAGCAATTTCACAGAACTACAAAAAGAAAAAAAAATACTATTGTCCACAGACTTTGTTCAGACACTCGGCATTTCTGCTACATCTTGTTAAGTGGTGCTTTCGGTATATGACATTGATGCAAGGGGGGAATGACCTGTGTTTATGAAAATTATACCATTTCTTCTGAGGGTAAGAGCATCCTTTAAGCACTGGTTTGAGATGGGGCAGAGAGTTTGATAAGGAGTCGGGGTTGTGATGATTAAAGCCAGGCTGGGAGAAAATGTAATTTGCCCAAAAGACCAAGCGAAAAACAGCTAAGGAAGAATTGCACTGAATACATACAAAGGGGACACTGCAGCGCAGTCTTGACTCCACAGGGGGAAGAGGGGACACAAACAGAAAGTATGGTTTATAGGACAAGAGAAGAAACCACACTTGGCATAAAGAAGGGCAAATCATTTGGCGTAATAGACACCAACTGAGCCGTCACTCACACATTCTATCAAAACAGATTCTATCATTGCGACCATGATCTTCTTGCAATCATTCATTCATCCAATCTTGAACGAGTCTACCCTCCTTAGCTGGGCGCTGGGAGTAACACAGTGATGAGAACACGGTGCCCTCAAGGAGCTTCCAGGCCAAGTGGGCAAAACAGACTTGCAAACAGGCAAGGATGAGAAGGTAACGAGTGCTATTAATTCTGCTGGGGAATGGGGTCCACCCTGGCAGGTTTCTGAGTGAAGGTGGCAACTGACCTAGATAAACTCCCAGCGAAGATGGTGAGTGGGGTTTTTGACAGATGAAGGTGGCTGGTGATGGTCCACATGATACCCCCAAAGATATGGGTCATCAACTTTCTTCAGTCTGCATTTATATCACTCTGCTTAAATCCTTCAGAATTGGTATAATTTCTACGGTCGTCAATTAAAACACGATAAGCAATACATCATTATATTTGACTTAGGAAGTAGCCTGATCTAGCGGTGGAAAATGAGGGATTCGGGGGAGGTAGACCTGGCTTTGAATTCTACCTCTGCAGTCACTATTGTGGATAAGTTACTTAACCTCTTGGAGCCATACTTCCTTCCCAGGGACATTACAAGAACTAGAATGAAGCAATTAGAGTGTCTGGCACATAATATCCCATTCATTCTCTGAGATCAAGTAACCACATCCCAAATATCCCTTAATTCCATATATTACTCTCTCTCTCCAACCCACCACCTTAATCCAGGCTCCATCATCTCTCACCTCGGCTGCATGACACCCTTAGCACTCTCGTCCCTGCTTCCTGTTTTGTTCCCCTTCAGTCCATTCTTCACCCAGCAGCCAAAAATGCTTTAAAATGCATGTGTGCCCACACCTTTCCCCTGTTTCAAACCCACCAATAGCTCCCCCTTGTCCTTAGATAGAGTTGAAACAAAAGTAACTCTCAGGGCCTTCCTTATTTGACCCCTGCTCACCTCTCCACTGCTCTTCTCCATCTCCAAGCTGATACCTCTTCCTTCCCAATGCTTTGTTTTTCTGTGATTCTTTTGCAAAACCGGATTTGGTGCCCCCTCTCCGCATTCTCATAACCTTCTGCTTCCATTTTTTTCCCATCCATATTCCATTATAATCTGTATCCATTGTTAGACAGTCATTTCTTAGGGTGAGTTGTGTAGGTTTTATCCCCAGTACCTGGACTGTTTTAAATGAAAGAATAATCTCACAGCTAATGAATGACAGAGATGAGATTAAAACTCAGGTCAGTCTAATCCCCAGACTCATGGGTTCCCACCACCCCAGTTGAAACTGAGCTGAAAACAGATAGCGTGGCCCCCTTCCAACCCAATAGATCCCCTCCCACCGGCCCCCTCTATTCCACCCCGAACATACGTGTGCTACAGCCCCTCTATTATGTGTGGACTCACTTTCTGCCAGAAATTCATATCTCCCTTGCAGACTGAGGCTCTGTTTTACTCTGCAAAATAATTGTTCTCAGGGAAAACACTCAACCCATTGATTCTGGTGAAAACATTCTGGAATGACAGTGGTAAGCAGGGGGCTTTCCTGGGCTCAGGACACGGGCTTTGGGGAGCGGCAAAAACCACACTGCAGCTCAGTTCGGAAGAAAAATTCCTGGAAGTTTGAGCAAGATGGTTTGTTTCTTACTGATGAAAGTGTATTGAGCCAACTCTCATTCTTTTGCCAGTATTTATGGGCTAAAACCATGACAAACCATCCTCTGTACTGGTCAAGATGTGGATACTAACTGATAGGACTAGAGACAAAATCCCCTGGGAACAAAACTGAAGCTTCATGACTGGTTATAGGATAACTTTTTCCCATTATGGAAGGTTCCACCATGTGATGGGAAGAGCACCTGGGTCAGTGGAATCCAGGAGATGCCCCACCTGGATGTATCTGAGTCCAGAACATGAAGGACCTTGTATGTTACCTTAAGGAGTTTGGGCATTAATACTAATACTGCCACTTATTGAGGACCTTCATTGTGGCAGACTGGTTTAATGTACCTCCCTAATCCTGAAAGCTAAAAATGTATACAACCATATTATGATTTTGGAAAATGATGGCAGGAAGTTAAGGCACATGCCATGGCCACTTAACTGCTACGTGACAGAGACAGGAGTCCAACCTGTTCTTTTTGCTCTGTCTCCCCTGCCTCCCACCCTGGGCCCGGCCACCATCATCACTCTTTGCAAAAACACCAGAATGGATCTCCCTGCTTCCTTTTTTTTTTTTTCCCTCCTGCAATGCAGAGTGATCTTTCAAAATGTAAGTCAGGTTTATACCAACCATCTGCTTGAAATCTTTCCATGGTGATAGGTGTTGTTGCTATTTCCCAGCATCCGTCCTGCCCACCCATCTTCCTGTGGTTTGGTCAATCCTGGGAGTCCCATTGACCCTGACACAGGAGTTGGTTATCTGGGCATTGCATTCTCTTGGCCACAGAGATGGGGCTGCAGACATTAGGCAGGCTACAAGGAGAGGTCATCAGCTCAGAATTGAATATTGTTTGCGGTAGTGCAGAGTAATACTCTGCTATCATTCTTGCTCTCACTCTCTTTCCAGAAGATGAATGAAAAAGCACAGCCTCTGAGCCTGCTGGCAGCCATCTCGTGACCTGGAGGGAAAGCAGCGTGACAAAGGTGCTGGCCTGTGAGAGGAGAATGGAGCCAGGGGAATCACAAGGATCCAGAGCTGGAGCCCTGGCAGGACCACATGTGAAACCTCTGCATTTTTCAACCTTTCAGTTATGGTGAACCAAAAAAGCCTCTTTACTGTCCATGCCAGCGTGGGTTAGGCTCTCTAGAACTTGCCACAGAAAGTCTCCCGGGTGATTCAGATACCTCCCGTCGTACTTTGAATGGCATCCAGATGCCCTACCTTGGTATTAAAGCCCTGCTAACCTCTAAGATCAATGAGCGGTGAGGGCAAGGGCTAGACTTTCATTTTCCTTGGTATTACCAGTCCCTCCATCAGTCTAACACACAGCAGGCACCCTAATTTTTTTTTTTTTTTTGAACAAGTAAACCCAGATCTCTCTCTAGTACATTATATGCTTCCCAGAGGCAGGGAGTCCTGCTGGGGTCCCACTGAATCACATGCTGGACCCACCTCTCTGCCAGTGGGCTGCATTTTGCTAGACATCACTTTTACTAGACATCCAGCTCCTCCATCAGTGTCATCAAGGAGATCACCTCCAGGGAGGGCGTGGCAGTTCTGGGCGAGCAAATGCCCAAGCTGCAGACTGTGCAAGCACTCCCCCAGAAGGAGAACCTCTGGAACAGGCTGGAATTCTCACAAGTAAACTGGGCGGGGACTCAGAGCCATTGTGATCTGGGCAGTGATGAATGTGACCAGTGGGGCATGGGGAATGCCCAGGTGTGGGTCAGAGGAACAGTCCATTCCTTTTGCTTATCTAACCAGCAGGCCCCCTCTGGCCTCAGACCCTCTGCCCTGCTGTTTCCTCTGCCTGATCGCCCAGTTACTGTCTCTGTGACCAAGCTTTGACTTAATTCTCTGCAGTGTTTACCAATAACTGATTTTATTTTTCTCTGTTCCCCTCTCTAAAACATAAGCTCCATGAGACCAGACTTTGACCGCCAGCTCACCACTACATCTCTGGTATCAAGAATCCCCCAGTAAATACACAATAAATGAATGAATCGTTGCCCTGCCCCACCCAGTCAGAGGCCCACTCCCTTAAAGGGCCAGCTCAGTCTCCTCACGAGGCATCTCTCAAATGTGAACCCCCTCGTGTAGAGTAACCCCTCCCCCTAAACCACCACTTTCTTTTTCTTTTTCCTCTGTAATTTTTCTTTTTCTTTTTCTTTTTTGTTTTTTTTTTTTAATTCAGGTATGGTTGTTTCACAACGTCCGTCGTGTTAGTTTCTACCGTACAGCGAAGTGGAGTTCCCTGTGCTATACAGCAGGTTCTTGTTAGTTATCTATTTTATACATATTAGTGTATATACATCAATCCCAGTCTCCCAGTTCATCCCACCCCCGCTTTCCCCGCTTGGTGTCCATACATTCGGTCTCTACGTCTGTGTCTCTATTTCTGCCTTGCAAACCCAGACCACTTTCTGTCAAGGCATATGCTCATTTCTTTCGTGGCCCTGATCATAATACAAAATTATCTCATGTATTTGTGTTTACTGATCTGTTATCTGCTTCCTCAAATGAATGTAAACTCTATGTCATTCCCTGTTGAGTCCCCAAAGGCGAGACCACTTCCAGACATTAAGTGCTCAGTAAACTTTTATGAAAGGAATGAAGGAATGGGGGATGGAGTCTCCAAGGCTCTGGAACTGGTAGACATGAGGAGATAAAGGAAAGAGGAATCCAGGTTGATTTCAGAGTAACTTTGTGAGGTAAACAGGGTGGGTTTTACCACATGAGGAAAGCATAGGTCAGCCATATTATGATCGTCTCAAAATAGCATGTCTGGTGAAGTTCAAATCTGAACCCAGTTCTCTCTGATCCATGTTCCAGTTTCCTCTCTACTGAATCATGCAGCTTTCCTGTTGAAAAGTTATCTACATATATGCTTAAAGGATTGACAATCTCCCCTATCCCCATTAGTCCAGATTCTCAAGAGGTGGAGACTGGCTGCTTGCGAAACCATAACTGAATCTCTGGGCTTGTTTGTCTACACAATGCTTTAATTAAACCGCTTTAATGAGGCACAAGCAGCCAATACCAGCCTGATATTTTAAAAGTCTCTCCATGCCTTTGTGCTACAGCCAGACCTCTGGCTTCTCTCTCTCAATTATTACCTTAACCATGCCCTGGAGACTTAAGGAGCCAGTTTATTTTGACTGGGAGATTGTTAAACAGCAGGAGGCAAATCCGAGACACTGTCAGGCTGTGATTTCCATTGCTGCACCCCGGCCACGGGGTGCTGAGAATAGCCAAGGCCGCTTCCTGCTGGAGAAGGAAACGGCAGCTTCCTCAGCTCCCGGAAACATTGCTTCCTCTCTGGTGCCTAGCTCTGTGTTAAACAGTTAGATAGCTTCTTCCCACCCTGAACACCAGAGACCTTGCCCAAGCCTCTAGAAGACATCCTGTTTCCCCTGAGGAAGTGGCCCAGGTTGAAGGAGCCTCTAGGGCATTGGAGCAAGGGGTGAGTAGGGAGTAGGGCAGGAAGGGGATGACCAGTGGTAATAATAATAGTGTTATCCAGTGTCAGCTAAGTACTATGCCCCCACCACACCCCTTTTTCCTGATGCTCAGAGATCTAAGTAAACTTGACCTAAACTCTCACTGGCCTTTGACAGTCCAAAGTCATCCAAGATAGAAAATTCAGTCCTTTTCTTGTTTCTACAGAAAATACACTCACACAGCACGTTCCAGGAATTTAGAAACATTGCAGTGGATTTGAGTGGTCACAGGGTCATATTTCCTGGCGAGTAACCTCATGGAGATGGCTCTGGAGTCAAGCTTTCTGGGTTCAAATCCTGCTTCATATGCTCTATCCCCTATTAACCATACGTTATTGGGCAGGGCAGGTTCTCTGGGCATCAGTTTTTCTTCTTTTTCCCTCTATCCAGGGGAATAGTGGTACCCACCTCATCAAGATTCAATGAGATAAAGCACTTAGAACAGATAAAGCACATAGCACATAGTTCAGTACCAAATAAATGTTCATTATTGTTTTTTTCTGCTTCCTCCTCCCTTTCAGAAAGAAAAAAAACAAAAACCTTTCCTTGTCTCATGAAGAATAATGGTACCCCTTCTCTGAAATCTTGGCGTCAGCCAGTATCCATGCCCTTGGAATTTCAGTTTCTATACGAACAGCCCTTATGGGGGCATTCCTCTGAGTGCTTTCCTTGTAGGCCGTTGAGTAGATAAAAATTTCTGTTTTATTATCATTTATTACCATTTAATAGCAACCACTGACCAAATGACTTTTTATGGCATTATTGTATTTTTTTTCAATAGACTTCATATTTTTGATTAGTTTTAGCTCTACACGAAAATTGCAAAGATGGTACGGAGCTCCCAAGTATCTCACACTCAAGATTCCCCCATTATCAACATGGTACATAAATGTGGTCTGTTTTTTATAATTAACATGCCAGTATTATAGCTGAAGTCCATATTTATTCAGATATCTTTCATTTTTACCTAATGTCCTTTTTTTCTGTTCCAGGATCCCATCCAGGGTAGCACATTCTATTTAGTTATCTTTTTTCCTGAGTTCCTCTTGGCTGTGACAGTTTCTCAGACTTTCCTTGTTTTGGATGACCTTGACAGTTTTGAGGAATACTGCTCAGGTATTTTGCAGACTGTCCCTCAGTTATGCTTTGTCGGATGTTTTTCATAGGATTAGATAGACTGAGGTTTGGGAAGGAAGACCACAGAGGTAAAGTGCCATTTTGGTCTTAGCATATCAAAGATGACTTAACATTGTTGACATTGACCGTGATCACCTGGCCAAGGCAGTATTTGTCAGATTTCTCCACTGCAGAGTTACTCTTTTTTTCTCCCTTTTCATACTGCACTCTTTGGGAGGAAACCACTATGTGAAGTCTACACCTGGGTGGGGACATATGCTTCACCTCCTTGATGGCAGAGTATCTACATAAATTATTTGGAGTTCTGCTGGATGGGAAACTTATATATTCTCCCTTGTTGATTTATTTATTCAACCATTTGTTTATATCGGCATGAATTCATGGATATTTATTTTATATTTTGTGTTATAATTGAATATTAGCTTATTAATTTTGTTGCTCAGATTGTTCCAGCTTTGGCCTTTGGGAGTTCTTTCAGTTGGTTCCTGAATCACTTTGACATACCCATCAGCTGACAGAGCAAGGAAATATATGTATGTATAGTAACCAATGATCCATGTATATATATATATATATATATATATATATATATATATATACACACACACATATATATATATACACACATATATATGGATATATACATATATGGATATATACATATATGGGTATATATATATAGATATATATGTGGATATATACATATATGGATATATATGGATATATACATATATGGATATATATGGATATATACATATATGGATATATATATCCATATATATATATGGATGTAATCATCTGTATCTATATTAAGGTAAACATAGTTCTTACTGATGTCTCCCATTCTGATCCATTACCTCCTGGATCATTCTAGCTTCCTCCTCTTGCTCAAGTGTGTACTCTCACTCCAATAGTAAGAAAGCTGGCTCCCACCATCCATTTAATTAATTGTTCAACTCCAGTATATTTGTGTAACAGTATCAGAATTGGTAACTCATATTCCATGGGAAGCAACCTTTAACTAGAGTGCAGTGCTCATATACAGTTTCTTTTGCCTTTAGTTTTACAAACACCACTCATTTCCAAAGTTACTTAGGTTAGCAACCTTTTCCTCCACTCCCTTCACTTAAAGTTGCCTCATACATTTGTAATACAGTTAGATTATTTGGTCACATTCTGTATTCCATCCTGGGATCCTTTGACCTCCTACATGATTTGTTTAATTTGCATACATTAAGGTTCACTCTGCTCTAAAGTTCTATGTGTTTTGCTAAATGCATAATGTCACATATCCACAGTTACAGTGTCATACAGTAGAGTTTCACCACCCTAAAAAAATCCCCTATGCTTCACGTATTCAACCCTCCCCCCCAGTCCTCTGGCAACTACTGGTCTTTTTACCTCCACTATAGTTTTACCTTTTTTTAAAATGGAATATAATTAGACTCATAGAGTATGCAGCCTTTTCAGACTACTTTCCTTCACTTAGCAATACGCATTTAAGATTCATCCATATCTTTCTATGGCTTAATAGCTCTATTTTTTATTGTGGAATAATATTCCATTGCATATATGTACCACAGTTTCTCCATCTATCAAAGGACATCTTGGGTATTTGAGGGCGTGGGGGCTTTCTGGGTTTTGGCAATTATGAATAAAGCTTCTCTAAACACTGGTGTATACGGGTTTGTTTGGACATGAGTTTTCAAATCAGTTGGAGAAATGTCTATCAGTACAATTGCTGAATCATGAGGTGAGACTATAGTTAGCTTTGTACGAAACTGCCCACCTGTCTCCTTAAGTGGTCATGCCATTTCACATTCCCCCCAGCAATAAACGAGAGTTCCTGTTGCTCCACATCCGCACCAGCATTTGGTGGTGTCAGTGTTTCAAATCTGGGCCATTTTTGTGGGTGTGTACTGATACCTTATTGTAGTTTTAACTTGCACTTTCCTAATGACAAATGATGCGCATCAGCTTTCCATGTGATTATGTACCTTCTGTAGATCTTCTTTGGTGAGAAGTCTATTTAGATCTTTCGCCCATTTTCTTATTGTTGAGTTTTAAGTGTTCTTGTATATTTTGAATATAAATCTCTTGTCAGACATGCGTTTAGAAAATATTTTCTCCCGTTCTGTGGCTCTTTTGACTATCTTAATGGTCAAAAGAACAGAACAGAACAGAACAGAAGTTTTTAATTTTAATAAAGTCCAACTTACCAGCTTTTTCTTTCATGGGCCACGCCTTTGGTGATGTATCTAGAAACTCAGCACCAAGGCTTGAATGGTTTTAAACAGTTCTCTTAGGTAATCATGACACCACTGTTCTTAGGCAAGGAATATAACATCTATTTTACGGGAGAAATGGCCGTCTGTCACACTTTTCTCTGAGGTATCTTTAAACAGGCCAAAAAAGAGAATGGGTAAGAACTAAGAGAGAATGGGTAGACAAAAGCCGGCCAAGACAAATATTAAATATCTTCAAAGTTCCCTGTTCAGCCTTAAAATTCATGAGCATGTGAATATCTCCTCCACTACTTAGCAGTATGTTTTTATATAAATATTATATTATTATTGCTGCAGTACACACACACACACACACACACACACACACACACACACACACACTGCCATTTTGATAAAAACCGGTGGCTCATGAAGAAATTCTGTGTTGGGTGATTTTACTCCCCACCCCAGTACAGTGACATGCTCTTTCCAGGAATATTTGAACCTCAGTTTGGGAAGCAAACTGAATTGAAGGGGCAAGGTTAAGCAACTTGTCTGGTGTCATACAGATAGCAAGTGACAGATCCAGGCTTTGAGTCCTGAATGAGCAGACTCCCAAGCCAGTGCTCCCGGGGGGCCGCAGGGTGGTCTGTGTGCCAGGTTCCTGGGCCACAGACAGCCTGGCTCAGGGAGACTGAGGTCATCTCCATTTCCAGGAGGCACCCTTCCCCCCTTCCCCATTGACCCGGCCATCCCTTGGCCTTCACAGCCTCTAGAATCATACCATATAATTTAGGCTTCCCTCTCCCTCCAAAACATAAATGAGAGAAAGGGAAAAAGCAACCCCAGACTGAGCCTATCATGGAAGCGTGTGAATGTAGGGGAGAACCAGCCAGAAGGAATGATAAAGAACTTGCAAAAAATTACCTTTCCTTTTCAATGATAAAAAATTTTGTGTCCAAACAATTTTTTGCTGAAACAACAATGCACATCATAAAACATATTGAGGAAACTTATAATTATGTCAAATTAAACCGCGTAGAAGCATCTCTCTGGCCGTGAGAACCATTGATTTCTTGGTGCAGCTGCATTCAGTGTCTGGGGCTGGGTAGCCGCAGTTCTGAAAGGAGCAGCTTCGGGAGAGAAAGAGATCATTCTCTCAGAGGAATGGCCTTTGCCCTCCCGAGCTAGGATCTCACTAGCTCCTCTGGGAAGAGCGGAGCTGCAGGCATCTGTCTGTGAGAGCCTGCTTTCAGGGCCGAACACCAGCCTCTTTGCTCCCCAGCCGTCTCTTCTGGATTTTATGCATTCAGCAAATATGACCATGGATAGGTCACACCTCCAACCTCCTCCTTGGTGCTCAGTGGTGCTGGACTTGCCTAGAAGTGTTCCCCTTTTCCCACGTGCTGTCCTGGAGTCCAAGACCTAAATTTAAGTCTCTGCCGCACCAGTGACTCACTCTGTGACCCTGCTTGACTTCTCTGGGTCACTTTGCTCTCATCGGCAGAACAGGAGTAATAGGACTCTAGATGGGGCAGGGCAGGATGCTTCTACCTATGTCATCCGAAAGCGATTGCTACCCAAGCAGGAAAACGGACAAGGTGGGGGCTACATCACCTACACTGGCCTTCAAAGTTTGCTGCAAGAACATTCAGTGCTTTGAGTAGTAACTTCTTCCTCTCAGATGTATACAAAACAGTTAGCCCAGTGTGCTAACTCATCCTTTTCTCCCCTTTTCTTTCAACGGCTTCAAAGAACCCCCCATTCGCTTTTGCCTGCCTCACTGCCCGGGAAAAGGCAGCTCTGCCCCACTCCCCACTTATGACCTGAACTTCCACACATCTGCAGGGAGCGCTTCAGAGTGATGGCTGCCATTGACATTTCAAAGACTCCAAGATGGGGTTCTGAGCCCCATCCCATCAGTGTGACGGAAGGATGGAGCTGGAACAGGGAGTTTGGGAGGAGTAACCAGCTCTCCTACTGTGAGGCCAGGCAACCTGTGTCACTAAATCCTCCTACTGGATTAAGTCCGAGCCCACAGATCAGCCGCAGCCTTGAACAGATGTGACACAATGGGACACTTTGTGGGCCTTCATCCAATGAAGAAACTAAAAGTAGATGGCACATGGGCACATGGCACTTGTCACTCTCTCCCTTGTGTTATTGGTAGAGGCAGCAGTGTGTCTTAAAAAAAATCACGAGCCAAAAAGTCTAGCTGTGCCCCCAGCTCTGCCACTTGCCAGCTGTGTGATATTGGGCGGGTTACTTCACTTCTCTGAACCTCAGTTGCTTCAACAGAAAAACAGAGCTTGTGGGAGGGATTTCACAGAGTCTTGAAGGATTCTGAGATAACGCACACATTCATTTCCTCAAAGAGCACGTGCAGGAAACGTGAATGCGACTGGCCCTGGCTGGGGCGAAGTCCTGGCTCCTGTGTCAGCTCACATTTGTGGCTCCCCTCACTCTCCCCCCTTTCTGTCCTTCACGGCGTCCTGCACCTGCTTCCGTCTTAACACTCAGTCTTTAAGTTTCTCTCCTTGTAATGGTGGCTTCTCAGAAACTGGGGTTCTGTGGTTATTTATCTTCGCTTTCCCACACCTGGCCACACGTGGGGTCCTGGGAATGTTTATCAAACTAAAAACACTCTGTAACAGATGCCCCGCCTGGGATCATTCACTAGTGTGTCCCATCTCCCCTCCTGGACTAGATACTCTGAGGGCAGCAACTAGGTGTGTGATTCATCCATGTAGCTACTATGGCACCAAGCCAGACACACAGTGGATTTTCAGGGGGTACGTGGGAAAAGCAAGAAGAAAAATTAGAAGGGGAGAGAAAGAAACAGGTCCCCCTCCCCGACAGCAGTAACTCAACAAGCAAATCTTGCTACCCACTCAGTGCCAGGCAGGCTCATATTCTTGCTTCCCCCTCTGAGAACAAGGTCCAGATATTTTCTTAGTCCTCCTTGACAAAAACTCTACAAAATTTACAAAGCCCAGTTATGGTTTTCTTCCTTTCCAGCATGACTTTCCTGGATGATGTTTAATGACTCAACCAATCACCCAAAGATTACGATTCCTATGGAACTGTCAGGGTCATGGGATAATCTATCCCTGACTCCAATATGCAGGAAGATCCCCTGTATAAACTCTCCCTAAAGATGGGTGGGGACAACCCACCTCCCATTTTGTTTTCCCCACTTAGACACAGCCTGCTGTTTTCAACCTCCGTATCTTTGCTGTGCTGTTCCCTTTTGTCTGAAATGACTTTGCCCATCCTCCAAACCATACCCTCACACTCTGTGACTCCTATAACCACCAGCCTTGCCACAGCCAGTTTGCGCGGCTGACTCATACATACCCTTCAAAATCTGACTCAAGTGTGACCTCACGAGAGGGAGGTAGTCTACACAGCAAGCATGCGGAAGAGTGGTGAGCCCAGACGTTAGAGTTGAACCTCGGCACTCGCACAAGTGAGCTGTGTGACTTCAGGAAAGTCACCTCCCGTATCTGAACCTCAGTTTGCTCATCTGTGAAATGGGAGTGTGGACACCTTCTTCAGGGAGTCGTTCTGCGAAGTAAACTGGTTGATGAGTGTAAAGAGCTTGGCACAGAACTTGGCCTGTGGGAAGCTCTCAATTATGGCAGCTGTAGTCATGTCTTCCGTGGACCCCAGACTGGCTTAGCTGCCCCTCCTCTATACTCCTAGAGCACCGTGTAAGGACACAGTGCCTTACACGTAGCCACCTGTAGCTGCCATTTACCTCACCGTTTTGATATCTGCTCATTACCTGTGGCCCTACCGATGGTAAGCAACTCACGGGCAGAAACTCTTAGCATCCCCCAGATCCAAGACCAGGTCTGCTTGCTGCGTGAGTGAATGAATGGATGGAATGAATGAACGCATGAGTAAATAAACTGAGTTAGTAGACTTCTAGGCTTGACAGCCATGCCTATTCTAAGCCCCGCAAGGGCTAGAGTTGGGGCTGCCCAGAGCAACTCAGGTCTGAGCCATGCCTAGGATATCACACGGGCCCATGAGGACATAGAACAGTGGGGACAGTGAAAACTAAAAGGTGGACTCCAAAATGTGTTTTGTTACTGCTGAGTTTGCCCTTTCACCTCTTTCCAAGGCCCATCAGGCCATCCATAAATATTTGCTTGGAATTATTCATAGATTCATTTGTTCATTCAGCAAATATTTATTGAGTCAGATACTGTTCCAGGAACTAGGGTACAGCAGTGGATAAGACAAGCATATTCCCGGGAATATGATTCCTTGGAGAGGTGACATAAGCCATTATCACCTTATTAGTAAGGCCGTGGAAGTAGGGAGGAAGGAGGAGCAATGGACAGGGAGTCAGGAAGCCCAGATTCGGATCTTTGCTTTGAGCACCGTCATCTCAGTCAAGTCACTCGGCTTCTCTCTGCCCTGTGACATGTTACTTTCATAGGGTGGCCATATCTGCCCTACTCATCACAAGGTCAGATACCTGTATTGGGAATGATAACAGAAAAGGCTATGGAGTCATGGAAAGACGACAGCTTATCAGCAAAATGACCTGGCTCTGTGACCTTAAACACATCATCTACCTCTCCAAGTCTCTACTTCCTCATCTGTAAAATGGGGATAGACACTCACTTGGCCTACCTTGCAAAGTCCCTGTGGGTCTTAACCTAGACCACAGGAGGAAAGTAGGGCACTGCAAACAGTAAAGAGCACTGACATTGTAACTCTTGGCTGTAGGCCTGCACTTCAACCACTCACATGTGTTTCAAGGTCTAGTTTACTCAAGTGGATCAGGTAGCCTTCTCTGACCCTTGGAGTTCTCATCTGTAAAATGGGAATAATTATCCCTGTCTGGCCCACCCCCCCCCCCCAGTGTTGTGAGAATCTGATGAAATTATGGATGTGAAAAATTTTGGCAAGTGTTGCCATGCTATATAAATGATAAAGTGCTCTGTAAATTTGAAGAGCAATTATTCTTTTTGTTGTCATGAGGGGCTATGCTCATTGTAGTAGGACTGGACTACAGTCCTATGTCTGTTCCTCCACCTCTAGAAAGAAAGAAAAGAACCATGGAGATGGTCTCCATGTATTCCCAACACGTGTGGAATCTCACTTTATTCTTGAGGTAACTCCATGTGTTGTGCAGGAAAAAAAATCTTTCCATCATTAGAGAGGAAGATAGGATTCTAGGTGGCCACTCTTGTAGTTGCTTTCCCTCTCTGAGCCTCAACCTCCCCGCGGTACGCGGGCCTCTCACTGTTGTGGCCTCTCCCGTTGCGGAGCACAGGCTCCGGATGCGCAGGCTCAGCGGCCATGGCTCACGGGTCGGATTCTATTTAAATTAGGATACGTATGGCTGCAAGGAAAAAAGGGATAATCAGTAACGTTATCTGTTATCTCACATAGCAAGAAGTCCAGATGTGGGCATCCCAAGTTGGGTGTTACAGCGCCTCTAAGGTGTCAGGGCCACAAACCAGTGTCCCTGTGATTTTTTAATGGTGTCAAGATGACTCCTGTGGCTCCGAACTTCACACCCTTATTTAATGATGCCCAAAGGCAAGACGAGATCAGTGTTTGTCTCGGGCTTCTTCTTAAGAAAAGGATATGGAAGACTTTCCCAGACCTGCCGCTTGTATTTCATGACGGGGGCAGGGGCAGGAGGGTGATCTCATGTCCCTTATCTAAACAAGTCAGGAAAAAGTAAAAGGAATTACCATATCGAGCAACAAAATCCGTGTTCTGACAACAAAACCATCACGAAAATGGCTGCCAGGCAGACATCCCTCAGGTCTGACACAGACTCTGGATCTCTGAAGTCCATTCAAGCCCCCAAGTGCAGCGCTGAGCTCTGACACAGACTCTGGATCCCCAAAGTCCATTCAAGCCCCCAAGTGCAATGCTGAGATCAGCCCAAGGTGGCTAGGAGCCCCCTTCCCAGCTTCCAAGTCCTACCCTGTCCCTACTGGGTGGAGCTGGGCGGGAGGTGGTGCTGCAAGAGAACCAGGACCCCACAGCTGGGAACTGCCCTCCGCCCACCCATTCAGCCTGGTGGCACCTCTGGCAGTTTCTGAAAACAGCCTAGCCCACCAGCCCCAGAATGGATGACCCCTTACTTTCCTTGCTGCATCTTCCCATAAATAAGCAGAAACTGATAAGAGTGACTGAAACAAAATAGAAGTCTATTTTTTTCTCATGTAAGAGGTCTAGAAGCAAGCAACTTGGGGCTCCATGGCCTATAGGAACCCAAGTGCCTTCTGTCTTTCTGCTCCTCCATCCTCAGTATATGTCCACCTTCAAAGTTATTTCATAGTCCAAGATTGCCTCTGCAATTCTATCATCATGTCATTCTAAAAGGAAAAGGGAAAATTTAAAAAAAAAACAGACCTCTACCTGTCATACCCATACCTCCTTCCCTTTTTAAGGAGCTTTCCCCACATCCCACCCCAAAACTTCTTCTTATATCTCATTGGCCAGAACTTGGTCAGAGGGCCAAACTTTGCAGCTAAAGAAGCTGGGAAATGTCCTTTTTAACTAGGCATATTGAAACCCCCAATTCACTTAAATTACTAAGCAAGATAAAGAGAATGAGTATTTGGACAGGCAGCTAGCAGTCTCAGCTACAATTCCAGGGCTAATCATCAGAGAGTAACACGAGTTCTGGGTAAAAGGCCTGGGCAGTTGATCATTGCAAAGCGTTGGAGGACAGGGGACCTTGGGTGGCTGTCACTTTGTTTAGTTTTTATAGGCTTCCATCTGGCTACCTATGGGACTTCCGGCATGTCACTTCATCTCTCTGAATCTCGTCTGGTCTAAGATGGAGGTGGGACTACTAGATTGTGGTGAAATGAATCTGAGGGCAAGATTCATTGTTTCAGCTGTTCATTCATTTATTCAACAAGAATCTCCTGACACATCTTCTGTGTGCCAAGTGCTGTGCTACGCATTGAGGATTCAGAGAGTCATAAATTGTGGGAGTTTATAATCAATGGGAAAAAGCCCAGGAAAACATCCATCATGATAGATTGTGCTAAATGCCATGTTAAGGATAAATGCAAAGAAAGGGGAGGCTCGAAGAGGGGCACCTGCTGCAGGTAGGTTATCTCAGAGGCACCATGAGGATGCTTCAGGGATGAACAGGAGCTTGTGGGCAGAGGAGGTTGGAAAGTACAGGAAGGAGGCCAGCCTGTGCATAGATATGAACCTGCAAAAGAGCACATGGTGTTCTGGAAACATTTTCCTGCTGTCCACTGACCCTCAGGTAGGGCTCTGGTTTCTGAGGAGCTTTTTTAATGAGCTAGTGCTGTTTATTTAGTTCATTTGAATTCAAACAGATTGGAGGTTGGATTTCAGCTCCACCATCTAATAACATGCTCTCGGGCCAGGGGCTTCATCTTGAACCTGAGCTTCACCCTCAGCATGAGCTTCAGCATCTTTGTCTATACACGCCCTTAGCCCTCAGTGCTATGCACTGAGATCTCGTGTATAGACGTGCCCAGCATGGCCCTGAAACACGGTGAGTTTTCAGTCCAGATTTTTTCCTCCTCTCCTCTTCCGCAGGGCTGTGGGGTGAACCGCATAGGTTTCAGGGAACCAGGAAGAGGAGACAGCCACTGGCCAATGGCTTAAGGAGGGCAAGAGTGGTTTGTGTTGATACTTTTTTTTGTTTTTTTGCGGTACGCGGGCCTCTCACTGTTGTGGCCTCTCCCGTTGCGGAGCACAGGCTCCGGATGCGCAGGCTCAGCGGCCATGGCTCACGGGCCCAGCCGCTCCGCGGCGTGTGGGATCTTCCCGGACCGGGGCACGAACCCGTGTCCCCTGCCTCGGCAGGTGGACTCTCAACCACGGCGCCACCAGGCAAGCCCCTGTGTTGATACTTTTAAGTGCAAACGGGAACAGGAAAAAGTCAGGTGAGAGAAACCAGTATGCTGCCAAGGAGTAGACTGCGTTGTTCACCCCTGGTAAAGCAGCTGCGAAGAGCTGTTAAAGCAGGGCAAAGGTCAACTCCTTGCAAGAGAATAAACCGCCAAACCTTGTGGCCCTGGGTCCTCCCTCCTGCAATTCCCATGACCCCCTGCGCTGGTTTTCTCCCTGGAGATGAGAAGGTGACCTCTGCCCCACCAGGCTGTTTGGGCTGTGTGTTCGGGCTGTGTGCAGGGGGGTTGTAGAGCGTAAACTGCAGGCAACCCTGATGAGGAAGGTTGTTTGCGCCTCGGTATCTCTGCAGGCTGGCGTCCTCACCTGCCGCTGTGCCTGCCTTCACCCAAAGCTCTCCCTTCTTCCTTCTACCTTCCAAATCCTCCCCATGCATCACAACCACCCGTCCAGGAAGCCCATCCTGTTGGCTCTAGTCTACACGGATCCCGTGCCCTCAAAATGTCTCCAGACAACCACACCACAAGATAGTCACTCTCTTTCTTCCGTTTTTTTTTTTTGGCTTCATCCTCACCCCACTTGAACAAGGACCACCTGGGCTCCCAATTCTCTGAACCAGCACAATCACATCAACTGGGAACTTGTTAAAAATGCAAATTCACCCACGGGGGTGGGCCGAGCAATCTGTACTTTAACAGGACTCCAGGTGATTCTAACACACACTCAAGGTCAAAAACCAGCGCTTCCAACAAGCCTGGCTTCTGAGAAGAGAAAGGATGAAGTAGTGATATTCTTCCTTTAGCTTCAGGGTTCTCTAGAAACACATCCACGTGAAGGTCCCCATCACAGAGCACTTATTCTTTCCTTCAGCAACATCCCAGCACACTGACGGCATGGAGATGGAAAGCAGAATGGTTCTTCCCCTATTCACTCTGTAATTTACCCCACAGATGTTCCTGAGCCCATGTCGTGTACATTTCCAGCTTGAACTCAGACACACCTGAGTGTGGTGAGTCAGGAATGGAAACATGGTGAGGCAAAGAGGCAGATGGGGAAGCGAGACAGGAGAGCTGACAGAGCTCAGTTCCCACTCTGCCTGCAGGAGGTGGCAGTTCCAGTTCTGGGGGGAACCCCTCAAGATGTGTAGGGTTCTGTCCCCCACCCCATCCCCTGCACCAGCTGCTACACGAGGGGCTCCCACTGTTCAGGGAAGGGCCTAGGGTGGGGCACTCCAGCAAACTCCAATGACACATGTTTCATATTACACGCAACATTCTTTGTGGGAACCCCAGTGAAAAATACACATGGCCAATCATCCCTTTCTCAGGAGGAGGGGCCCCAGGAAAGCAGATTTTCGCTGCGGGCTTTATCAAGAGTTAGAAACACAGTCAAGGCTCTGAGCTTGTTAGAAAAACAAATTGTGCTTGGGCTTTTCATTTGAAGGATTAGGAGATGGTTTGGATATCAGCAGATACCTGAGGAGCTCACCTGGGTCTCAAGACAATGGTGGAAAGTTCACGGGATCTGGCATCTCCTGGCTCAGCTCCCGGACTGCATTTCTGACTGGCATTTAGGGGAGCCACCTGCCTGGCTGAGCTTCTATTTCCTCATCTCAAATAAGAGAATAATAACACTTCATCTTAAAGGGCAGGCACTATAAAAACCCTGTGAAATGGTATTTGCAAGAGTACTCTTTATAAAACATTACATAAAAGGGATTCTTACTATCATTATTAGATGTAGAAAATCCAGAAGGAAACCTTGTCTGAAAAAATTGTCTGGCAGCAGGATAGTGGAAGAAATATGAATTTAAAGACATACAGAAATGGATATAAACCTCACCCTCACCACTTACTGGCTGTGTGGCTTCAGGCAAGTTACTTCACTTCTCTGAGCCTCAGCTGTCTGGGGTAAAAATACTCCCCATCAGATGGGTTTGCTGCAAGGACAACCTCATTTTTTCTGTAAATGTCCCTGCCCTATAGAAAGTGCTCCATACAGGTGAGCACTGCAGCTCAAGGATGCCCAAAGTGGCACCGCCACCCCTGCCCCGCCCACTGGGGTTTGAGGCCACTTGAAGAGTCAGCCCTGCTCTGCACATCCCCTCACTTGAGGGGAGGAGTTTACCTCCTCCCCCTGACACTCGTCTGAGAAGCTATTCTTCATCCCCACAGCTCTGGCAGCCTCCCCTCGCCACCTCGATCAAGTTACAGACCCATTTGTTTTCCCCTCACAAAGCACTGCAGTCTGCCAGCTCCTCCCCTTTCTCCTCCAGCGGGCGAGCTGGGCCAAGAGTTCAGCTTCCAGTAGAAGAGCCCCAGCGCTTCTCACTAAGGCACACAGAAAATGTCACAGCTGGCCCTGTGTTTGCAACCTTGTATACGTCTTCATCAATTTCCAGGCCCCTGAAAGCAGTTCCCAGAGTCCACTTCTTTTCAGCTGAGTACGTTCCCTAGACGGGAGGGGGAGTTTCTTAAACCCACTCAAACCCAGCAGGTGTTGGTGAGGGATCTGATCCCAGGCAGAGGGGGCAGGAACTAATGTTTTCGACCACATCCCACATCCCAGGCTCCTTTTATATGCATCAAATCTCTGCATTAGCGTTACTTTTCTGGGGGCTCTTCTCTTGACCCCCAAGACTCAGTGAAGCCCTGGTACACACTCGCTTAGCAATCTGCATTTCTTCTTGTAGAACTCACACGTATGTCAGTTGGATGTCTTTCTTCTCTGGCAAGCTTCAGGAGTGATTTGATCAAGTCTGTCTCATTAGCACAGACCACAGTGCCTGATGAAGAGTAGGTGCTTAACAGATTCCATGTAGGTGCTTATTCATTCGATGAATGAATGAAACCTCACGGCAATACCGTAGGATAAATATTTTCATTTTCCTGATTGTGCAGAGAAGACAACTGAGACCCCAAGAGATGAAGTGTCTTACCCAGGCTGACACAGCCAGTAAATAGTTGAGCTAAGATTCAAACCCAGGTTTTCACCAAATGCCTCACTGCATTTGATTTATATTAAGATCACGCTGGAGATGCCAACAAAGACAATTTTTAAAAATAAAGAAGCTGAAACTGCCCAGTGTTCCCTCTCCACCCCCAACACAGCATGACCTGTGCCAGTGAGAGGGTTCTGGGAGCCGAGTGCAACCCACACGAGGCGGAGGCCAGGAGACAGGGGTGGCCCTTGTCCCTCAGCCGCGGGGACTAGATCCTCGCATGGAGCCCCTCCCGGCTTGTCCCCACCAGGGCAGGACTTGGATACAAAGTCTCAGGAGAACAAAGATCACATTTTCCCCTAAGAAGCAGAGAGGCCAGCGCTGGGGAAACAATGGCCTTGCTGGGATCAAAGAGAGCTGGGCCTGGACTGGGGACAAAAGCTGAGCCCCAGCTTGATAAGAATGACAGCCAGCTCTCCTCCTCCGGTTACAAAGGTCTGGGGGCGTGCGTGTAGATCCTTAGGGGCCCACCCCACCTTCCAGCCTCACCCCCCAGCTCCCTGCCCCCCACCCCCACCTTGCACAGCTCCAGGAATGCAGCCTAACTGCCCTCCCCCAAGCCAGCCATGTTCTTTTCCTTTCTAGGCCTTCCCTCAAGCTTTTCCTCTAACATGCTCATCTCCTCCTTTCCCCGTAAGTGCACTGACTCAGGCTTCAGCGTTTCAGCTCACAAGCTGCCTCCTCTCTGCCCTCCGTGACCCTTTGAGGCCTGGGTCCATCACACCCTGCTGTGGGCTTGCACCAACCCAATTCCCGCCTCTAGTTCCAGCACTGCTTACGTTGAATTATTACGACCACTGTCAATACGACCTCCCCCGCTGCAGGCTGTGACCACATGGAGGCCGAGACAATTTCTTACCGATTTTGTAAATGCATTGCCTGGCCCTGGAGGAGACGGATGGGTAAATGTTCATTGAATGAATAAAGCAATGAATGGTGTAGAGTGAGCTCTCCTAAGGCCTGGAAATTCACTTTGGGACCATGTCTTTTGAATGAATCAAAACCTCTCTGACCTCTGGATCTCCTTCACTGAATTTTATGCAACTAATATTCTTAAAGTGCCTCCTCCATTCAGGGCATGGCTGGGTACTGAGACTGGAACGGTCAGCGAAACAAAACCCCTGCCCTCACGGAGTTTCAGTCTGTGGCCAGGGCCAGGGAGACAGACATTAATCAAGTACATAATTTAAAATGATGATAAGTGCTAATAAGGGAAAGCACAGGGCAGGGCAATAAAAGAGCATATTAACTTGTGCATCAATGTCTGTCTGTATGCCCAGCAGAGGTCTTGGCTCTGGGAGGGATACATCAGGGAACTATGTGTCCACTATGGAGATAACCTAGCTAGTAACAGGAAAAACTAGTCCAGGCTGGGAAGGCTTCCCTGAGTAAAGGACAGCTGAGCCAAGATCTAAGGTTTGAGCCAGCATTAGGAAGCAAGAGGCAGGAGGCAGAAAGACTAAAAATTTGCTATGATTAGCAATGGATTGGGTTGCCTATGGGAAAATATCAATGCCTCCACCCTAAACTGCCCACAAAGAACCTGGTAGCAGGAGTCGGCAGAGCAATCGGAACATGTGGACGTCAGAGAGGCTGTGTACTTTTCCCAAGGTCACCCCCAGGACTCTAGCAGATGGAGAGAGATGGAGCCCCAGGGCCCCAGCTCCAAGTCTGCTACCTCACAATGCCCTGCAACTGTGAGACAGATCGGGGAGACCCTTCTCCAGCCCAAAGGTGGGGCCCTGGGATTGAAGAGCAAAGCATCCCCAGGAAGTGGCCCCCCGGAGGACCAGGCTCGATCTGAAATTTCCTATGAAGGGACTGTCCCTCACCATAGCAAAAGTAATAGTGATGCCCCCTAATGCTGTGTTCATTCAACAACCACGTACAGTTAGCAAAGCACTGCCGCAAACATGGCCCCATTTCTTCTAAGAGCAATGGTCAAGCCCTAGGTTTCAGTGAGACTGGGTTCTAATCAAGTCTTATTAACTGTGACCTTAGATAAGTTATTTTTCTACTCCGAGCTTGAATTTCCTCATTTGTCACTTGGAACCAAGGCTCCCTATTGGCAGGGTTATAGTTAGGATGGTGTCTTTATTATCAGTTATCTCAGGTTGCCATTACAAAGTACCAGAGACTGACTGGCTTTAACAACAGAAACATTTTCTGGAAGTTCTAGAAGCTAGATGTCTGAGATTAAGGTGTCAACAGAATTGGTTTCTTCTGAGGCCTCTCTCCTTGGCTTGTAGATGGGCATCTTCTCCCTGTGTCTTCACATGGTCTTCCCTCTGTGCTAATTTCCTCTTCTTATAAGGACACCAGTCTTATGGGATTAGGGCCCACCCTAATGACCTCACTTTAACTTAATTATCTCTTTAAAGGCCCTATCTCCAATTAGTTACATTCTGAGGTACCAGGGGGGTAGAACGTCAAAATATAAATTTGCGGGGGCTTCCCTGGTGGCGCAGTGGTTGAGAGTCCGCCTGCCGACGCAGGGCACACGGGTTCGTGCCCCGGTCTGGGAGGATCCCACATGTGGCGGAGTGGCTGGGCCCGTGAGCCATGGCCGCTGAGCCTGCGCGTCCGGAGCCTGTGCTCCGCAATGGGAGAGGCCACAGCAGTGAGAGGCCCGCGTACCACAAAAAAAAAAAAATATATATATATACATATATATATATATATATATATATATATATATATATGTATGTATAAATTTGGGGGGGAATACATTTCAGCCCATGACAGATAAAATAATGTTTCTAAATGTCTGCATGATGCCTGGCACATAGCAGACACTGACTAGATGTCAGGAATCATGGGCATCAGTATCACGGGGAAGAATTGTGGGGTAAAAGACCACCAGCTCTCTCTCATGTGCTTTAATGGACAAAGTGGGCCATGAGGCACCCTAGGCTCTAATCCTGCCTTGCTGCCTGGACGACCTTGGCAAGACCTTGGTACTAGCATAGAGGATGCACCTCCTAATGTCTACATCCCTTTCCTTCTCACATATTTCTGTCGTATAAATAGAGAAAAATGAAGTCTCCAGCTCCGGCCACTCCAACAGTAGGGCAGGAAAGAGGCTAAGCTCCTGCCATTTTCAGAACGAGCCACACCAATGGTCACAGAGGACTTAGCGTCTGCTGCTGCTCTGAACATCTAGTTGAAGCACCTCCAGAAAAGATTCTCTGCCTTACCTCTCCCCTACTGCCCTCCCCAGCAAGCGAGAGGCAGCATTTTTCCTAGAGGCCATCAGTTACAACATTATCAGGCCCTGAAGACATAACTTAGGGAGCTGTCCTGTTAGGACTCAACGGTGCCCAGGTCACCCGATGGTATCTCAGGCCAGATTCATTCATCTGGCACCCTCCCCTGCCCTGTGTGGCCTTGGCATGTCCAGGACAGCTGACCCTCCAGGAGCAGCTGCCAAGGCCAGAATATCCTCTTTCAAGTAGCTTTCCCACCATGTGGCTGTTCAATGAGACACTAAAGAAGTTGTTGGTTTGGGTTGTTTTGTAAAGACTGTCTCAGCATATCCTATTTGCAACGTGAGCCCGGGCAGTTCCTACAGACTGGGTTTAGTCTATTGTATTTGCTTCCCCTTTGAGTCCAGTCGTATCAAGATAGTGATGCCAAAAGAGATGAGTGAGCAGAGGAGAGATGCCGAAGTGGCACTTTGGCACAGCAGGAAAAAAAAAAAACAAATGGGTTTTGAAAAGGTACTAATTGATCTTTAGGCCGGTGAGGCCCTATTTGGGGGTAGCTTTTTGTGCTCCATTCTGAGCCCCATATTTTGCATTGATTTTCAAAGTGACCCATGCTCGCTACAGAAAATGTGGAAAACAGGAAAAGGTAAAGAAGCACGCACACACACACACACACAACCCATAAGCCCATCATCTTAAGATAACCGTTGAGATAATTGTTCTTGGTGTTGGGATGTATTTTACTCCAATCTTACTTCTTGTAGAATTAAGATCATACTAGAGATAAAGTTTTATATCTTGTTTGCTTTTTTTCAGCTTTATTGATGTATAATTGACATATCTTGCTTGTTTTAATTAGCATTTTATCATAGACATTTTTTTCAAGAAAAATGTAATGTCTGCATAACATTCCACTAAACTGATGTATCACTGTTACTTACCCATTCTCCTGTGGTGAGTGTTTAAGTAGGTATACTATTGTCTGTTTTATTATGAATGGCTTTTCTTTTATAGGTTGGGCTGTTATAAATAATGCTGCCTTGGACATCCAAGTACTTTATCTACCTTTTACTGACATATCACATCCTTAGTTCATATTCTGTGTTCTTAAAAGAACCCTGAGAATTAGGTAGTATTTGCATGTAATAGATGAGGCCAGAGATGAAACACAGCTAGTAAATCCAGACTGAAACAGAGCCCACTTCTTTAGACCTCAAGCCCAATGCTCTTTCTACTACCCTGTGATTGATATCACAAGGTGAACAACAGACACATGAACCATCTGACAGCCGGGTCCCATCAGGAAGAGTCGGAGGACCCAGGAATTCTACACCTAGAGGAGCTAAGACCTAGAAAGCAAAGATGTCATCCAGCATCAGTCAGGATGGCCGATTGGTGAAAAAGCAAACAAGCTTGTCCTGTGCGGCCACAGAAGGCAGAACTAAAACATCTATATGGGAATTCAAGATGATTTCCATTCAATATAAGAAGAAAGTGTGATGCCATGAGTTTGACATAAGATGGGCTTCACTTTGAATCCTTGCTCTGTGACTTACTGGTTGTATGAACTTGGGCAAGTCACTTGTGTTCTGTGAAACTCAGATCCCACAAATTTAAACCATGTGAGGTTGATCTGAGGATCAGAGGTAATGTGCATTTACTATATAGTTTGGTGCACAGCAGGGGCTCAAAAACGGTCACTATTTTGTTAACACTAAATTTTGGCTGTCCAGCACGGAACGGGCCATGCTGGATGTTCAGGCAGAGGTGGGATATCCATCTGTCCAATGGTTAGTGGAGGCAGCAAGGTTAAACCAGGCGGTCTCTGAGTTACATGGTAAGAAAAATGTGAGCCAGAGTTAGGAGCCCTGGATCCAAGACCTTGCTCCATTACTTAGGAGCTGAGGCATAAGGACTTACCTTTTCCGGGCCTCGGTCACCTCGTTCGTAAAAATGGGAGTAACACCGCACTCCTCACTGGGCTGTTAGAAGAGAGAAAAGAGATTATTGATATGCAAGCACTCGATATAACTCCAAAAATTTCCACTAAAGTCCGTCCATTTTATGATTATCGTTCCAACTCCACAATGCAGTGGCTCTCCTGGGGTTGCATGAAGAAAATAAACTGTGCTCCTGATAAAGCTGCTGGGGGAATTCCCTGGCGGTCCAGGGGTTAGGACTCCGCGCTCCCACAGCTGGGGGCCCGGGTTCAATCCCTGGTCAGGGAACTAGGATCCTGCAAGCCGCTCAGCACGGCCCCAAAACACCTGCTGGCTTCCAGCCTCCACACCCTTCACAGCCATACCTTTATCTTCCGATGCTGTTTAAAGAGGGAGCCAGCCAGGATGACCAGTGCACGTCTGGAGTTTGGAGGGGCTTACGATGCTGCCTGTGGACATGCCTTTCATCCCCCAGGAATGTCTGTGGCATTTACAGAGCAGACAGTACCTCGTCTCCAGGACTAGGTCAGAGGCCGTCAGGACCCTTCCCCAGCCCCCTCACCTCTGGGTGTGGGACACTCGCGGGCTTTGGACAGCTGCCGCTTTGGGCTGGAATGCTGTGAGCTAGGCCCGACATATGTTCCATCAATTTCCTTGGGAAAGAAAGATCCCAGAGACGCAGGCTGCATTCATCCATCTAATATCAGCCACCCCAGGTGTCTTTGGGGTTTTACTTCTTCATTGGTTGTAGCAAGTGACTGGCGCCCTTCCCTCAAATGCCCATTATGTGAGGCCAGACATTCCTGATCCTTGGTGCTCAGGCTTCCATCCATCACTTAGGAATAGACAGGACTCGCATTCAGAGGAAGAGGTGGCTTGTAGCAGCTACACCCCAGAAATCCTGATTAGGTGTCTTCTTAGCCAACTTTCCCTTTCCTCCATTGAAGTCTTGGGATTTATATCAACCCCCATCAGTCTCCTTACAGCAGAACTGGGCAGTTGAAAGCTCTGAAGGCAGGTAGACACGATCACAAATACATCTGGCATTTGTTTGTGACATAAGGCAAGCTGTTACGTAGATTAAATGAGATAGTGTATAGTAGACCCTTAGCCCACTGCCTGGGCCATAGTGAACATCCTGTAATTAGCTCTTCCTTAACTGTTGTAGTAGCTGCATGATCTTGGGCAACTCACAAGCTCTTTTGAGCATCAGTCTCCTCATCTGGAAAAAATGGATCATCTATAGAAAGTGATTAAAAAGAAAGGAATAGGTTTCACACTCAGAGCAGGGTAGGTTCATTATCTACGTCTTGCACGTAGTAAACTGTGTTTCCTTGGCATGTTATTTAAGGGAACCTCACAGCTTCAGCTCCCTTTTCTATAAAGTACAAATAATAACACCCATTCTTCAGGGTAGCTGGGAAAATGAGAGATACTATCTGGAAAGTTCCTAGCATGAAGAGCAACTATGACATTATTCCTGGTGGGTGACTGGCAGCATGATTCCTACTTTAATTTGGAATGGTAGTGATTTAAACTTGGCATCTGAAGCCACTGCCTCTTCAAAGGGTGGAACGGTGTAATCGCCAGCCAACTCTGCGGCAAGCAGACACGGAGGTAGATGCTGTGGAGGCAGCACGTGGGCCACATAGGTTAAATCGGAGCCAGGCTCGTATTACACAGGCAACGGCCAAATGCTTTGGTGGGGGAGATGACCACTCTCCCATCTGTCCTGCCCAGCCTCTCCCTGCCCCGTTCAGGAGTGGAGCATTCCTCTAGGACTGAACTCACAGAGGAGCCAAAATAGACTCGACCTCTATTCCTCATTCCATCCTCGAGCACCATATTTACCCTGTTGTTTCATCACCTAAAAGCAGCTTTGTCATACGACGACTCCCAGCTCAAAGAACTTGAGTGGATTCCTCATACCTCCCAAATGAAGTTCAAATTCAGGGTCTTGAATGACGTTTACAAAGTGAAGGTCTTCTAGAATTTTCCACCACTGATCCCAAGGAAAGCTCATGGTATGGGGGGGATGGGGGCGCGGCTCCAGCCTCTAGGAGTCACACACACCTAGCGGAAGCCCGGCCCATGCCATGTAGTGCCTAAGTGGTGTGGACCAAATTTCCTGGAAGAAACAAGTCAATATTCCTCAATGCTGGTGCTGGGCACCTCCGTATGTTATTCCTGTTAATTCTCACGACACCTGTGAGGTAGAGATTCTTACTGTCTCCATTTTGCAGTTGTGGGGACAGAACCCAAGATCAAGCAACACAGGCAGAGTCTCTGAGCTCCGTTCCTTGTGGGTGAAATGGGGACCGAGGAATGCTTCCCCAAGGAAGCAGGAGGACTCCGCCCAAACACTGTGAAGTGTTTGCAGTTGCCAGCATCACCTCGGCTTGAGCGTCGGTAACCTCCCTGGCTTCACCATCCTTTCTTCTAGATCAATAGCTACAGCCATAGAGACCAGCATGGTGTCTGGACCTAGTACGGATTTCATAGAAATTTTCACGTATTTTTTGCAGCCTGGACTCATCACCAGGTTCCCATCAGAAAGTAAGGAGCAGGCAAGTCCCACCAGCCTCGACCAGCGCTGGCCTCCTTATTATATGTTCTCAAAGTGCCACTGCATTTTCCTTATAGTTCTTATAATTATACACGGTGGGAACACGGAGGCTGAGGAGTTCACGTGAGCAGGACGTGTGTCTAATGTGCTCATCACTGCATCCTCAGTGTGGCTGATTTCTAGGTAGTGGATGAACAGATGAATTAATAGGACTGCTTTCCCTGGCAGCAGTGTATGTGCGGTATCAGTTGAACCAGGAAGGAGCACTTAGGACAAGTCATGTAGGTTCACGTTGATGCAACTCAGAATCTGCTGGCCTGGGTTGAAGTCACAACAGCAATAAGGAGACGAAAGTAAAACGTTAGTTACAGGGTTTCCCTGGTAGCGCAGTGGTTGAAAGTCTGCCTGCCGATGCAGGGGACGCGGGTTCGTGCCCTGGTCCGGGAGGATCCCACATGCCGCGGAGCGGCTGGGCCCGTGAGCCATGGCCGCTGGGCCTGCGCGTCCGGAGCCTGTGCTCCGCAACGGGAGGGGCCACAGTGGTGGGAGGCCCGCGTACCGCAAAAAAAAAGGTTACTTACGAATTCCCAGAAGAGCAAATGTTTAGCCCTCAAGGACTCAAGTTCAAGTTCCACCACTGCCCAGACTCACATCGCATGACCCTGAGAGGTGCCATCTCCCTCACCTGCCATGGGAGGAAGCTGGATCGGGGGGCTCACAGCACACTTCCGAGTCTAATGTCCACATGTCTCCACTGGCTAACTCCTGTTGCTCCAACTTTTAAGGACATTTTGAAAATAGCTGAAACTGTGTCCAGAATTTAAGAATATTAGAGGCAGCTACTGAGGGTAAAACTCATGCACCCACGTCAGAATGGTGCAAAGATGTAGGATATTGGTAATTCAAAAAGGGAGACAGGCTCCCAGTGTTAGGATTTTAATATAATCAGAAGGGTCTCAACCCCTCTCCCACTCTCTTTTACACACACACACCCCCCAAGGTAATCCCGTTACCTACCTGGACAAAAAGAGCAAGAAGACGACAAGGGCTTGGGAGAGGGAATTGCCATTTTCTAGCCTGTCCTCTCCCTCCTCTCCTGTTTGTTTTTTTTTTTTTTTCAAAGCTTAGTTCAGCTGAGCGCTAAGCATCACGGCATCCAAATCACCTGGAGTGAGGGATTGCAAGTTTGTTCAAAGGCGGAGTCCTAGGCCCCGCACAGATCTTCAGAATCAGACATTCTGTACGCACTCCTCATGCCCGCTCCCCACCTCCTACACTTACTAAGTTTTGAGACTCACTGTGTAAATGTTTAACCCAATTTGGGCGCTATTCAAATGTGCCACGTACTTTACACGGTAGCACGAAGCGTCTGAAACTGTCAGTGTTCAACCCTTTATGACCTTCAGAAGTGGCAGTTTCATATGGTTCAACCTCATACATCGGTGTCGTTGATGGAAACCTCAGCACAACCTTCCAGGTAGGCATAATTATTCCTGGTTTACATTTAAGAACACGAGGCTCTCAGGGGTCACGCGTCTTGATGAAGGACACACAGGCATGGAAGGAAGATGTGGGATTCAAACAGAGGCCTAACGTCTTCACAGCCCACGTCTGCCCTTCTGTTCCTGAACCTTCCACCTCTGCTCCTCAGGACAGCGGGAACACTAGACAGATGTGCACTGCGTGGGCCCCAGTGTCCTAGGTTGGCGCCACCATTGACTCAAAACAGGGCCACGAGTTTGTCCCTCGAGGCCTGGGCTGCGTGCACAAGTTTTCAGAAAGCTTTGTTTCTTGTCAAAAACTCAACTGATGTTTTTCCTGGAATGGAACATGATTGCTGATTAAATATGAAGTGGTTTGAAGCCTAAGTGTCTCTCTTAATAACGTAATGTTTACTCTTGACCAGGAAGGGGTGCCAAGGGGCTGTTTCCTGGGGGTTATTTACATGTCCCAGTCTCCAGCAGCCCCTTTGCAAGCTGCTTCAGTGACCCTCTTTGGGTTTGATGCCCCCTCCCGCAAGGGATCCATGTCCTGAAGTGGCCCGAGGGCTGGGAGGGAGGGAGCATTGCTGTCCCCAGAAACATCAGCTCTGCTGGCTGAACCCCAAGCTCCATGCTGCCTTGCTCTTGCCTGGAGGAAGGGGATGCAGGAACTTACCCACTCTCTCCTGCCCCTGTAGCTTGGGGCCAGGAGACCCAAATCTGTGATGCTGTGGAGGGAGTCCTGGAGGAAGGTGGAAGGAAGAGAGCAGCTTTGTCTAGAAGGGGCTCCTACGTTACATCTATCATCCCTTTGAATTTCTCAAAGACCCTTCAGTATGGTCACTCCTGTTGCCAACTTATAAACAAGAAAAATCAAGACCCCCGAAGTTAATACTTTCCCCAAGTCCACACATAACTTGAGCCCAAGACTGTCTGATTCCAAAGCCTTTGCTCATTTCCAGAAGGAAGGGGGAGGCAGGAGGGAAAGGGGACTTATTTTATGCCAAGCACCGTGCTAGGTGACTTCCTTTCCAGGATCGTCTCTGTTCCTTCTATCGTTCCTGTGAGAAAGATATAATTATGCCCATTTCAGAGGTAAGAAAACAGAGGTTCCAGGTATCAGAGTGTTTGCCAAGGCCATAAGGCAGTAAGTAGCAGCCCAGGCTCGCAGCCCAGGAGCAGCCCAGTCTCGCTCCCCACTCCCCTACACCCCTCGGCGACAATGAGCCCCAAAGTCTGGGTCTCTTCCTCACCCTGCCACTAACTGGTGTGTGGTTGGGGGCAAACCACTTGCCTCTCTCAACCTCAGTTTCCCCTTCTGCATCATGAAAAGGCCTCCCAGGTTTATAAATGTGGGACAACGGAGGCCCCTCAGAATAGTTTCTCTGTGTTGGAGAGATGACCTGGCTCCTGGTTGGATTACAAATAAATATTGTTTAAGTAGCTTGTCCTTGAGCTGTCTTTGTAGAGGGAAAACATCTCAGAAGACACCAAAAGAGTTTATGTCGGTCACTAGGGAGAGGCTGGGAGTGGGATGGGGGTGTGGGAGTGTTTGGGAGAAGCCAGAAGCTTCAAGAAAACCTTGGAAAGCCCCTGCAAGGGCTCTCATAGTCACATCACGCAAGCAGGGCAGGAAAAGCTCAGGTGAACACGCAAGCAGGGCAGGAAAGGCTCAGGTGAGCTAGGGCTTATGTGAAGTGATTCCACGCTTGCTTAGAAGGAGGGGGCTCTATCCACCTGCCTACAGCAAATGTACTCCGAGGTCATCACCCTCAATCTCTTCACCCTTGTGCATGCCCCCCAACATGTGTCAGAGTCAGGTTTCGTGAACCCCCTGCAAACTTTCAGTCCTGGGGCCAGTTAGGGTAGAGGCTACCACAGACTAACCCCCAGAAAGGAAAGAAACTAATTTGTTGCAGTTCAACTGTATACCAGGCATATATTCAATGATAAAAGTAACTAACACTGCAGTATTTTTTTTACATAATAGTAAGAAATAATAGCAATTAAAAAGGACGATAAGAACAGATACAGTAATCAACACTTACGGAGTTCTTCGTGCCAATATGCAGTTCCCTTTGCACGCATTGTGTTAATCCTTACAACAACTCAATAAAATATTTACTACTACTGTGTCCATCTCACCAACACGGCCCCCTGAGGCTCAGAGAGGTTTAGTCAGTTATACAAAATCACACAGCAGGTAGCTGGCAGATTGGGACTATGAACCCTGCTCTGGTGGCTGCTCTCCATTACACCTCCTGGCGGAAATGCCTCAACACTCCAGTCTTTTCCTTTATTAATGGTGTCACCTTGGTCAAAGCATTTAACCCCTCTGAATCTCAGTTTCCTTATCTGTAAAACAGAGTTATGTGAGGACCAAGAAAACTAGACCCATTCTCGTATCTAGCCCGTCAATCCACAGTCACGTCTGGGGCTCCTCTGGTGTGTCTGAGCTGGGGTCCAGGGTTCAGAAGCTGAATGAGAATGTCCAGCAACAAGGACAAAAGACACGGATGCAGCCAACCAAAAGGCAGCACGCTGAGCATTCTTAGAGAACCGTTTGCCACTGGATAACAACTGGAAAAATGTTCTTATGAACCTTAGGTGAATTATTATTGTCACTCTTCATTGGCACATTAAAGGCTCATTTCCCCTCTGGTCTCACTGCCTGGGGCTCTCCCTTTCCATCCTGTATTCCTCAGATGGATGTCTGTGCCAACAGAACTTGTACTTGCAAGTTGGTTTCAGAACTTGTGACACATTGGGCTTTTTTGTCAACCCTTCAGGAGGTTATAGCCTGGAAAATCCCAAAGGTGACTCAGAGACTTTCAGGGAAAGTGACCAAAGTTGAGGCCTCTAAAGCCCCTGGATTCCACTCACTCTGCAGCTCCCCCCTCCCAGAACAGACCCAGCCAGAGCTGAAGCACACAGACCTCACTCCCTGTGGCAGCCGAGGGTGACGGTGCCCAGCCAGGGGCCTCCACATCCGGGCTCCACTGCCCCTCAGCTCTGTGTCAGTTGAGGATCCCTGGGCAAGTCTGTCCAAGTTCAGTGTCCTCACTGTAAAGTAGGGATAGAATTTCTAGACTCTCCCGTAGGCTAACACATATACAGGGAATCTAAAAAAAAAAAAATGGTTCTGAAGAACCTAGGGGCAGGACAGGAATAAAGATGCAGACATAGAGAATGGACCTGAGGACATGGGGAAGGGGAAGGGTAAGCTGTGACAAAGTGAGAGAGTGGCATGGACACATATACACTACCAAATGTAAAATAGATGGCTAGTGGGAAGCAGCCGCATAGCACAGGGAGATCAGCTCGGTGCCTTGTGTCCACCTAGAGGGGTGGGATAGGGAGGGTGGGAGGGAGACGCAAGAGGGAGGGGATATGGGGATATATGTATACGTATAGCTGATTCACTTTGTTATAGAGCAGAAATTAACACACCATTGTGAAGCAATTATACTCCAATAAAGATGGTAAAAAAAAAAAAAAAGAATTTCTAGACTCTCCTCCTCCCAAGCCTGCTGTAAAAACTAAAGAAAGTACAGTATTGGGCAATGACACACCTGTCACATAGAATCCATTTATCGTCAGTGAGCATACACTTTGTGCCACCAACTGACCATAATACCTAATGTCGGGACCTCCCTTGAGGTCCAGTGGTTAACACTCCACATTTCTACTGCAGGGGGTGTGGGTTCGATCCCTGGTCGGGGACCTAAGATCCCACATGCTGTACGGCATGGCCAAAAAATTTTTTAAAAACCTAATGTTTTCTGGGTACCAGTTATTAACCAAATTAGTTAATAACTCCATACATTAAGTTCCTTATATTAACTAAGTTAACATATGTAAAACTAAGCATGACATATATGAGTTAATATTAACAGTTATATATATACAAACTTAGCAAATATACAGAATTACAAAAATACTCAGTTTTACATATATTAACTAATGTAATCCTCACAACAACCCCAAAGGTAGATATTTTCTATATCCCCATTTTACAGACGAGGTAACTGTTCAGAGGTTAAGTGACTTGCTTAAGGCTCCATAGACACAGCTGAGAAGTGGAGAGTTGGAAATGAACCCAGGAGGGACAGCTCCAGAGTCTGTGCCCTTAACCTCTACCTCACTCTCCACCAGCGAGATATGGGGTCCACAATCTGGTAGGAAAGAAAGACAGGTAAGCAGGCAACTGCAGTATCATGATTCATGCTGCGGTGACGTGGGGAGTACAAACGGACCTGTGGAGCTAGAGGAGGGGCTCCGACCGAGCCTGGGGGTATCAAGGAGGGCTTCTTGGAGGAAGCAGGTACAGAGTAACAAAGTGATCCTGGCGGAAACTCCAACTGTGGGAAAGCTCTGGGGTGAGAAAGAGGCTGGTCAGTGTGACTAATAGGGAGAAGTGGGCACATCGGGTGCAGGGGTGAGACCAGCTGGGGCAGAGCATATAGGGCCTTGTAAGCAGTATGTATCAGGCAGGGTCACAGCAGGAAAGAGACAGCACATTCACTTGAGTGACTTAAGAAAAGTGTAAGAAACTTTACACGAAGTGCGGTCAGGGAGCAGGAAAAGTGAGAATGGATGCTGCAGTGCTCATGGGCTAGTAGCCAGTGCCACCCTGAAGCCTGAGGGGGCCGGAGCAGGCAGGGTACAGGGAAGACAGTGACAGGAGCTGTGGCCTTTGGCAGAGGGAAACAAACCTCCCCCGGGAACCTGCAGGAGGGAAGCAGGAGGTCAGTGCTCTGACCGCTCGCCTCCTTCTCTCCCATCTCCCGGGTCTGCATTGGCTGAACCCAGCTAGGAACATGAACGTGGTGGGCCCGTTGGGGGTCAGGGTCCTAGGAGGGGAAGGGAGGATGATGGCCTTGCAGGGGACAATCAGAAGACATCCTGGCCCAGGGCTTTGTTACTTATCCTGAGGACAGCAAGGAGCCAAGGAGTGACACTAGATCTCCGTTTTGGAATGATGACTCTGATCACACGGTGAAGGAAAATATGCAGCGTGTGAGACCAGAAGCAAAGAGGCCAGTTAAGAGGCTGCAGCCAGTGTCCGGTGGGAGGGGTGTAGCCAGGAACCACGGCAGGGGTGTTTAGGATAAAGAGACCTGGACAGGTCACTAGGTAAGAGGCAGACCTTTCCTCTCCCTCCCCCCACCTCCACTGTGCCACACCTGCACGGGCACACGCACACACGCACACATGCACACGCCACCAGCTCCTCTCCGAGCACCCTGCTGCCATCACAGGCTGCGTCCTCCGTGCCTCTGACTCACATTCGACTGATACCTGTTGAGAATCCCTGGTGTAACTGCCACCAGGCCAGATGTTCTCACCCTGCTGTTTCTTTCACACGCTGCACAGATCTGCAGCCTGGGCACCGTGCTCTCATCTTACAGGAGAGCGACGTGAAGTTCACATGAATCCAGAGACTCGTTCAAGGCTCCCACAGCAAGGACACTGCATAGCCAGGACTTGAACCCAAGTCAGCCTGGTCCTATCTTTCCACCTCCTCTCTCTCTCCTTTCTCTTGCCCTCCCCTCTTCCTGGCAGGAGTCCTCCAAGTCTTACACGTCGACCTCCCAGGAGTTTCCTTGCTGAGGGGTGTCCTCCCCTGTAGAGTCCCCAGTAGACAGAGTTGAGTATAAAGGCATCTTCCCACTGCCACAGGAAGCCTCATGCATTGCCGGAGCCTTGCAGACCTGAGGTCCCAACCCCAGAAGGTCTGCTCCCCCAAGTCCCCAAACAGAGGGTGCCGCCTGCTATAGAGTGGGTGATGATCACTGTGAGGGTTTATATGTGGAGGGTGCTTACTTTATCCAGGCGCTACCTGAAGGGCTTTACCTTGAAGCATCACAAGCCTCCATGGGGTGTGAACACTGAGTATTCCCATTTTACAGATGAGAAAACTGAGGCACAGCAATTTAAATAAATGACCTAAGGACACAAAGACAGTGAGTAGCAAGGCTGCCACAGAACTCAGGCAAGTGGCTGCATGATCTGTTCACTTCATTTCCTCGTGTGGTTTTTGTCTGAGCTGGAAAGTCCCAAAGCACACCCATAACCACCTCTCATCTTGAAAATGAGCCCCAAGGAGAGGGAGTGACTTGCCCAGTTCAGTGGCAGAGCCTGGACTAGAGCCCCTGACCCCCGGTCCCGTGCTCCTCCCGCCTCCTGGCACTGCCCCTCCTCCAGAAGCTCTGTGTGCCCCTGGCTGGAAATAGGCTGAGCTTCTGAATAACAGCTTGATTATGCTGTGGTGAGCTCTCCCCTCCAGGAAGCCAGTTTACGGGACATTAAAGCCTCTTGCTAACGACCTATATTCCTCATGTTCAAACTGGAGCTTGGTCAGGTACTCCAGGTGACTCCTTGCAGGGGTCATGAAGCTTTTGGCTGGGGAATAACCAAAGCCAAATATTTCCAGAAGCAGGAAAACCCCTAGGGTCCCATTCCTCAGCTCCTCTTCAGCCCACAAGAAGGTTGCCCTACAGCCAACGGAAGATATTTTTTTTCTTCCTGAGACGCTCACGGATAACACTTGGTTAGCCTGGGGTTACCAGCAGCTCCTAATCACCCTTACCCCACAGCTGAAAAGCTGTAGGATGGGCATGTCTTTATCCAAAGCCCGTGTTGAACCAGTGGGGAAACCAAGGTCATCAAGGAGATGGGACCAGCTCCACGTTACATAGTGGGGCCAGCAACAGTCAGAAGCCAGCTGGAAACCCCACCCGTCTAGCCTGAGCCTTGCTTCTTTCCATCATACCTTGTAGGGTCCGCTGAACCTGCCCAGAGTAAACCTCTACTGTAAGTGTTTTATATGATTCTCAAAATTCTAAACACTTGTAGATATCCCCTGAAAACTTACTTGTAGAAATAAAGAAAAAAATAGCTCAGGAAATAACTTGTCTCTCTCAGCCCTTACCTAATCTGTTTACTCAGAATTACCAGGCCAATTACCAAGCTGTCTCCTTCCCTCCCCCAGGGGGCTTGAAGGAGGTAAAGTGAGGACATCACAATAAGTTCAATGCACTAATGTTTGTGCAGTGCTTCAGTTTACATCAGCCTTGTGAGGTGAATGCATGACTATTGCAAGAGAGACAGCATGCCCTGGCCGTGTTTCCACTGGACGCTGGAATGAGAGAACCCTGGGGTTAGACCCCAGTCCCAACACACACAAGCTGTGTGAGCTCAGGGCAGCCATTCATCTTCTCTAAGCCATTATTTTCTCCATTTTACAAAACGGACATCATACCCACCTTGCAGATGAATGAGATAAGGGCCCAGCACATTATAGCACTCAGTAAATGTTAGCGTTGCTTATCCTTGTATCCTCTGCCAGGGACCACATTACCGAAAAGGTAGTTAACCCTGGGGTCTGCTATCCCATCTCAGGCAGAAAATATAAATGAACATCAGAAGCGTTTGAGAGGTTCCAGATGACAAATCCATAATAGGAGCTAGATATATTCAGGATGGGCACAGCACTCTGGTTAATCTAATTGGAATGAATCCAGGTCTTACGTGGGAGTTACTGGGAAGATGCACTATTTTTTCCTGCAGGTTCAGGATGTGAACCTGAAGAATGCAGGCCTGGCGGTGCTGGCCGCCATCTTGCCAGCGTGGAGGAAAGGACGCCTGAGAGAGGAAGAGAGATGGGGTCCTGATGACCTCCTTTGACTCCTCCCTCCAACAAGTTCTACCCCAGACATTTAAATTGTATGCACCAATGCATTCTTTTTGAGTGGGGGAGAGTGTCCATGGCTTGCAAGTAAAAGAATCCTACGGATTCACCCATTGGCCTCAAGGGGTGTTGAAAGATCAGGAGAGAGCCCACTGGGTAAGAAGAGTTGGATGGTCCCATTGGAATGAGATACACAGGACAGTTCAGGCCGTTGTGGAAATGTTCTACTTCTTAAACAGAATAGTATGTATGTAGATTTGTGTATGTTCCTCTTTGTGCCTTGCATGTATGAAAAATCTCACGACACAAATTTTTTTTAAATTCTACCTGCAGAAGTATAGCTTGAAACAACCTTTCTAGAGACAATTTGGCAATACATATCAATTACAATGAACAATTTATCAATTTTGTTAAATTACCAATTTAAAATGCACATCTCTTTTAGCCCTAAAATTCCTCTTCTTATCCTAAGAAAATACTAAAATGTGCACAAAGATTTACGGTCCACACTGTTCATCATTTTCAAAAATTAAGAACGTAGGAGTTTTATCAATGAGGAATTGAGAAAATTAACAGTAAATCCTTACAATGGAATATTTATGTAGTCATGAAAAAGAACATAGTAGATTTGTTTATGCATTGACAGGGGAAAATATATATAATATACAGCTAAGCGGAAGGGGTGGGGAAGAACTGTGTATCATTTAGATACTAAGTGTCCAGGCACCACTAACAGAAGATCTCATCACAGTGGCTTAAAATCACAGGGAGTTATTCTCCAATGTTAAAGAAGACCTGGAGAAGGACGATGGGGGCTGGTATGGCTATTCCTTTAAGTTATCAACGCCTCAGCTACTCTCTTCTGGTCCCCAACGTGCGGCTTCCATCCTCAGAGTCCCCTCACAGCCTAAGATGACTGCTGACACTTTACCTTGACATCTGTTTTGTAGGTCAGAAGAAGGCAGGAAAAAACGCCGAAAAGACACACCTCCCGTCTCCATCAGCCTCTCTTAAGCAACCTTCTTGGTGCTGCACAGCCTGTCTGCTTATACGCTGTTGGCTAGAACCTAGCCCCCTGCACACACATTGCTGGAACAGAGACTATGCAATGTAGTCTTTATTCTGGGTGGCAATGTGCTCAGCTAGAGATCAAGATTTTGCACTAAGGTTTGTGTGTGTGTGTCTGTGTCTGTGTGGGTACGTACAATGCAACATATAGGTTTATATGCATACAGAATAAAGTCTGGAAGCACATACACATAACAAAAAATGGTTATGTCTGGGAAGTCAAATTACAGAGAATTCTTTTACTTGCTACTCCATATCATCCTGAATTAACAGAACTATTTTCACCCAACTTACATTATTTTTGAAATCGGGAAAAGAAAACATAAATATACCTCAGTTTTGAAGAAAAAAGAGCTAACGGCGTTAAAGTCCTATAATGTAAACTTCAGTGTGCATTATGTAATTAGCAACAATACTTTATGTCAGGGTTTGAGTACATGATTTATACTCATGCAGTTATTAAGCGTTCTTAGAGCCTTCAGAGCATAGTAGGCATTGAATAAGGGAAAGGCCAAAAACAGAGCACAGAAGACATGAAAACCTCCTCTAATCTAAAGAAATTAGAATCTACTGATGATACTCTTATCGTGATTCAGTGAAGACTTCCTTTTATAAACATTTCACCTCCCCATGAGATTCACCCAATGAACATTAACTGAGTGCCTACCAAGGGCCAGGCCCTTTCCATCTTTCTCATTTAATCTTTAACAAAAACTGTGGCAGGCAGGTACTACCGTCCCATTTCATAGATGAGGAAGCCAAGCCACAGAGAGGTGAAATAAGTTTTTTGGTTTTTTTAATACGTGGAAGACCCGTGTTTCCTGGACCAAGAGTCAGTGTGTTGGGTGTCAGCGTTTTCTGCAAGGGATGTGACCTCAAACTTTTTAAAGAACCATCCACCTTTCGGGAAAGCACTTCTGAATTGTCCATTATCAACCACTTCTTCCTGGATACCAACATGAAACACCTGTTTGCCAGTTGGAGCTGTCCCTTAATTTGATGCACCTCTGGATCCAGCTGAAACATTACATTGTCTTCCTTCTCCATCAGGTGTACAGTTTTTAAACTACCACTGGCATTTCAAGTCTTCTGCAAACAGTATATGTGTGGTCCATAGCACAGTACAAGCAGCATCTGCTAACAGTTTTCATTGTAGAATGTTTTCAGATACTTGAACAAATCAGATCTTTAGTTGAGACCCTGTTGATGATAGCTGGTAAAGCCTTTCCCACCTCACCTCTAGTGTCGACCAAATGTAGCTCAACACGAGATCTCCCTGGCTTCAAAGCTCATCCTTTTTCTACCCACCGGAGGATACCTCCCAGCTGAATCAGCCCCAGCTCCTCCTCCAGAGGCCAGTGGATGATGAATGGCAAGTAATCCTCACCCGAGTTCCCAGTCTCAAACCTTAGGAGCCTCAGAGTCTAAGGCTTTCTAAAATTAGGTTGATCGCTTCCTTCCTTACCTCCAGCCAGTTTTAAATATAAGCTCTCCTATCCATCTTCCTTACTTGCTGATGTTTCCTCTGCGCTTTCATGGACCATCAAGACCCAGCAGTATTTTTCCTATTGCCCTCTTAACTTCCTTTGGGAGTCTGACTCGTTACTCATTTTGGACCCGGTGTCTTGGGAACCTGTAAATGGTCTTCCTTACGAACTCAGCTCTGACGCAAGTCAGGAAGAGCCTCCCATGTTTTAGTCACCCCTTAGGGATAGGGCTCTGGATATCATGCAGCCCCTCCAATGTATCTCCAACGAATCTCCCGAAGGCAGCGGGTGTGGTAGAAAGGGCTTTGGGCTTTGAACCCAGATGGACTTGGTTTGAATCATAGCTGCACAATAATTCTGAGTCATGCTTTCTTTATTTCTAAAATGCAGGTGGTCATACATCTTCTCCAGGCTGCATGTGAGGCTTAATTGAGGTCAGTATTTGTTTGCCTGGCACGTGGGAATCGTTTAATAACTTTTGTTATTTATCTTACCTCCAGTTTTCTTGATTGAAAATGCCCCAAATTCTCATCATATAGCTAAAGGATATTAACATCAATTATAACTAGGCCAACAGTTAACACGGCATAATCATTAAAAGCAGGGGCTCTAGGAAAAACTGCGTGAGTGTGAATCTCAGCTTCACCACTTAGAAGCTCTGTGACCTTGGGCATTTACTTAAACCCTCTGAACCTTAGTTCTCCCAACAGCAAAGTGAGTTTTACGATGGTGCCCACCTCATAGGGTTAGATCACTTAGAATAATGCCTTGCCCATCATAAGCGTTAAATTTGTGTGCGATATTATTGTTGCTACCATGCATTGAGCTCTTGTTAAACGCCACAGTCTCTGTTAAACTCTCATGCATTCTCTCGCATTTTCACAATGACACAGGTCATACGATTCCCACTTTTTTTTTTTTTTTTTTGCGGTACGCGGGCCTCTCACTGTTGTGACCTCTCCCGTTGCGGAGCACAGGCTCCGGACGCGCAGGCTCAGCGGCCATGGCTCACGGGCCCAGCGGCTCCACGGCATATGGGATCTTCCTAGACCGGGGCACGAACCCACGTCCCCTGCATCGGCAGGTGGACTCTCAACTACTGTGCCACCAGGGAAGCCCTATCCCCACTTTTGAGCTAGGGAAACTGAGGTTCACCGTGGGAGGATGACTCACCCCAGATCTCAGAGCTCGTAGGTGGAAGAGGTTGGATTCACGACAGGCAATCAACACTTTTCACTCGGCTCTGAGGTTACAGCCATCTGACTCCAGCTTATTATCCAAGAAGCCCTCTTGGCTCTTTCCCAACTTCCTATCCTGATATCTCAGGGACATTTCCACATTAATCTTGGTTTCCTTTGCTATTTATGTTCTGTTACCCTGCCCATGCTGTATCACAAGCGTTGATTAATCAGAAATTGTGTCTCAGTGGTTATGACCCTAAAGGAAATGTACCAGAACCCCTGTAACCATTGCTGATCTCAGGTCATGAATGATAGGCTGTTTATCAGAGGGCAGAATGCAGCCCATTGTTGGGATGTAAAGAAAAGATGACCAGGTTAGAGGGCCTCGTATAAGACATGGGCCTCCGGGACCTGCTGAGTAAGCTGGTGCGCATACGGTTCTTGGTAAACAGGATGGTGTTGGCCCAAATTGCTGACACTCAGCTCTGCCACGCTGTGAACTGCGATGCACCAGGAGCAAGGATGCATTGCCACGGAGATAGCAATGCATCCACCTAACAACCAGTAGAAATTAAAATCGTAGCATCTGCCTCTGACTGGGTGCTTCCCATGTGCTAAAGAAGAGGTACACATACCTCCTGGGTGTTAGCTCTTACCAGGCCCTGCCCTGCCCTCGAAGCTCCAAGAATCCCAAGCAACCCAGCGTTCCCCAGAGGCACCATGCTAATCCCTGCCTCTCTGCCTTTATCCATGCATTCCTTCATTCAACAAATAGATCCTGACTATCTACTGTGTGTCTTTTTTGGGTGGAATTGTGTTCCCCCAAAATTCATATCTTAAAGTCCTAACCTCCAGTACCTCCGAATGCGAACTGAATTGGAAATAGGGTCATTGCAGATGTAATTAGTTAAGATGAGGTCACACTGGAATACAGGGAATTGTGTCCTTATAAAAAGAGAACATTTGGACACAGGCACACACACACACATACACACACACACACACACAGACAGGGGTAATGCCACATGAAGATGAAAGCAGCGAGCAAGGTGATGTATCTACAAAACAAGGAACACCAAAGATTGCCAGCAAACCACCAGCAGCTAGGAGAAAGACATAGAACAAACTCTTCCTCAGAAGAACCTCAGAAGGAACCAACCCTGCTGACCCCTTGATCTCAGATTTCTAGCCTCCAGAAACATGAGAAAATAAATTTCTGTTGCTTTAGCCACCCAGCCTATAGTACCTTGTTACTAATACAGCATCAGACCTGAAGGGATGGGGATCTGTCACTGAACAAGACAGGTGAGGTCCCTGCCCACACTGAGCTTACCTTCCAACAGAGAAGACAGACTCTAAGTACACAAAAATAAATATACTATGACTTCAGGTCATGACAAATGATGTAAATGAAACTAAATCAGGATAAAGGGATAGAGAGTGACCAAAGTGCTCAGAGAAAATGCCTGTGAGGAGGGGACCTTTTGAGCAGAGGCCTGAAAAAAGTGAGGAATAAGCCATGCAAAGTTACGAAAAAATAATATTCCACGTTGGTCCCTTTGTCTGGACGGTGGTCTACCTCGCCTGTGCCCTCCCCCAACCCTCCCAGTACCTGGCTGATTCATCCTTCTAGTCTCAGCTCAGATGCCATCTCTTCCAAGGAGACTTTGCTGACCCACAGACTAAGCTAAATGCTGGGCTCCCAAACACCTGGAGCACATGTGTGTCCCTGAACTCCTTGTTTTATAAGTTTTTTGGTTAGTTTTATGTCTCTGTACCTAGATTGTGTTTTCATAGAGGACAGGATTATGTCCTTTTCATTCCTGGGTACCCAGAGGTCACCACAGAACCTGGTGAACAACAGGTGTGCAATAAAGTTTAGTGGATGGATGGATGGATGGATGGACGGACGGACGGACGGACGGACGGATGGATGGATAGAAGAGGTGAATGGAATTATGTTATTTATTCCTCACTACCACCTTGTGGGATAGTTATTATTGTACTCATGGTACTGATGAGGAAATTTGGGTCTGAGGAGGGATACTGGCTATACACACTATTCCCACTGACCACATTCTAGGCCTCAATTCAACTGGCCCAATTCAAATTGTCAAAGGAGCTAGCTGAGCAAAGTCACCAGTTGGGCCCAAGTTCCTTGACGTGCACAGTCCTTTACAAATTACCCTCTGACATTTCCATTTGTTCCTCACTGACAGCCTGAAAGTACCCAAATAGGATAATTGTCTTTATCTGACAGATAGGCAAATCCTAATTCAGGGAGGTGAGCTGAATTGCCCGGGGTCTCAACAGCCGGCAAGAAGAGCAAGGGCTCCCAGCTCCCTGCTTTTTCTGTTCATGGTGCTGCCACCCCACCTCACGGACCCTCGGAACCATATCTTAGATTCTTGGACCTAAGAGGACTCGGACTTCATCTAGGCCAACCTCTTATAGACAAGGAAGGAGTAGCTCAGGGCTGGCAACCCCCATGCTCAAAACGCTTCCCTCAGGCTGACCCCACTTCACTCGCTCTAAGAAAATACCAGAGAGATGCTACTTTGTCCAAAGACAACAGGAAACACCTGCCCTTTAAAACAAAAGGAACACAACGCAAAACAAAGGGAAAAGGGAACTATTATCTAGACAGAACCCTAAAACCTGCTTTTCCCTGAGAACGGCACTCTTCATCAAAGCCCCTTTAAGACCATAAGCTTTTCTGGAGGATTAAGTTGGAGGAGGACAGAGTAATGATAAATCCACGAACCACAGCGGCCCCTCCATCAGCCCTTTAATGAGAAACACGTGGAGGTGGAGGGGCACGGAGGCAGGGACGGACAGGGTTCACACTTGCCGCTGTGGATGGAGAGTGGTTGTATCTCTCCAATGGCTCCACATTCCTAGCGGGAAATGGTAGGGTGTAGGAGTCCCACTGAAGCCAGCAGCCTGCGGGGCAGCAAAGGTGACTGGTGACTTCACTCCCACCGTCCACGTTTCCCAGCAGCTCTCTGTTCCGTTCTGGGCCTCTGTGCCCAGTTCAAAGTTATGGATTCAACCCAGAGAGGTCGAGGTCAGATCCAGGAGGTGCAGGCAGCCCCAGTCCGCCATGTGAAGAAAATCAAGCTTACAAAGCATTTGGGGGTATAACATCTCAAAAGTGGTCTAAAACTGAAGGCTCTTCTTACCCCAGGAAGCCCGCTTCCACTCCTGTGTTCTCAAACACGCCAACAATATCCACATTCAGCTGGAAAAAGCCCAGCCCCTTCGTTCCATCCTTGGATCGTTCCCATAGTCAAATGATGAGCAAAGGCAGCTGACCCTGCTTGAGAAACGTCTCCCCAGGCGCCCTTCGTCCCCATTCCTGGAGCACCTGGCCCAGGTCCGGCCTCATCACCTCTTGCATTGGTATTCTTATTGGAGCAGCCCCTCCCTCCCCTGACAACCTACCCCATCTGTGGGCGTGATCTTCCTGCACAATTAACCTGATCAGGTCAGACCCCTGCTCCAAATGCCGGGTTCCTGTTTCCCTTGAGATACATCCGGACTCTTCATCAGGGAACACGAGGCTCCGTGTAGCTACAACCAACCTCACCTCCTTCTCTCCTACCACCTCCCATTTTTCTCTCCGGCAGCTCTCAACTGCTTGTAGTTACAGCCATACTGTGCCATTTACATCTCCATTCATTTCCTCATGTTATTCCCTTTTCCTGGAATGACTCTCTTCCCTCACCATCTCCCACCCGCTACTGCCCGGCCTTCCTGCTACTCATTCTTTGAGGGCCGGCACAGGTAATCACCTCCTGGAGGAAGTTTTGCTAGTTTTCCCTCACACCAGGCCAGCCACCAAGCTGGGGCAGGTGCCTCCTCCATACTCCCACAGCCCCCTCTGGCTACACTGTGTACCCAGAGTGACAGCCACCTGTTTATGTCCCTTTCTTCTGACTCCTCCTCAGGGGCCAGGGTTCTGTTTTACTCATCTCCACATCACCAGCTGCTGGTCAAAGTCAGAACTCCAGAAATGTCTAGGGGATGAATGAATGAATGGTTGATGGACTTGAAGTGACTCATGAAGGAAAGTAAGGAGTCCAGGAGAGTTCCAGGTCAGAGACTACAACAAGGGGCTGGATATTGATGCTTTTCATAAGATTGGAAATACAGAATGAATGACGGTTTAGAGAACAAAGGGCTACCCCCATTGGGTAGAGACATCCATTAGGCAGTTAGATCTATGTACACATCTGGAGTTCAGGAAAGAACTTATCTGCATGAGGGGTATCATTTGGGGAATCACTGCAGTGGGAAAATTGCTCAGAGAAGGGTCTAGAGTGAGAAGAAAACAGGGGAGGAGAACTGGTATTAAAACATGGGCAGAGTCGTGCTTTGTGACCACCTAGAGGGGTGGGATAGGGAGGGTGGGAGGGAGACGCAAGAGGGAGGAGATATGGGGATAGGTATAGCTGATTCACTTTGTTCTACAGCAGAAACACAGCATTGTAAAGCAATTATACTCCAATAAAGATGTTAAAAAAAAAAAAACATGGCAGAGAAAGATAGTTCCATATAAATAACAGAGGAGACAAGGCCAAAGAGGTAGGAGCTACTCCATCAGGATGTGATGTCACCCAGACCAAGGGAGGAGCGCATTCTGAGAAGAGGATGACCAGTGCTTCCAAACGCAGCAGTCACTTCTTAAACGATGGGCAAGGCCCTTTATAATCTAGCCCTTGCCTAGATTTCCCACCTCATCCCCTCACACCATAGATTCCAGCCTGTCCGCATGGCTTAGCGTTCCCTGAATATCCTATGGCATTTCACCTCCCGGTACCTTTGTTCATTCATTTCCTCTTCCTGTAAGGTCCATATCCACCTATCCTGAAATTGTCACCACCAATCAAATGCCATCTTAAGCTTTTCCTCCTACAAAGCTTGCCTAACCTGTTGACCACTCCTTCCTCCAGGCCTCTACTCTTCTGTGAACTTCGCTTTTACACATCACCTGTAAGACTATATTTTTATTGCCATGCCTCTCTTACCCCGAAGATTGAGTTGTCTGGGGGCACAGGCTCTCTATTTCTTTCTACAATGCGGAGAGCAGATACAGGTCTCGCATAAAGTCAGCAGCTCATATATTTTACTGAATGAGAAAGACTGAACAAAATACTTTGCACGTCAACATCACTCATAGAACAAATCAGTAGAAGTGCAAAAATCAAGATCCAATTAATTGAGGGTTTTCCTTTGCTGGGTTTTGGTTAACTGAAGTTCCCCTGGGTTAATGCCTAGATTGATGTTATACAGAATGCATTGAATTTTGCCCTGGCCTATATGAGCTCCTGAATATAGTTGCAAATGAACTAATCTGGGGAGGAGGGATCACCTTCGTGGGGTTACATAGAAACATCTATTTGTGTTGAGGCTGCCAAATTGGCTTTCCCTTAGCCCCACTGCACAGAGGGTGTCTCATAAATGTTAAATAATCATATTAACCGTGCTCAAGGGGGTGTCAGTGGTCATAAAAGCTGGATTTTATGGATGCTCCTCTGTATCTCCTGGTGGGTGGCTACAACTTATACAGGCCTGGTGGCCAGAGGTCTCCATACAGCCTGCATCTAAGAGACCTGTACGCTTGGGTGGCTTGGATCCAATCACAAGCTGGGACGCCCAACCATTGATTGATTGAGGAAGGCCACCCACACTGAGCCTTCTGGAATCCATTGGTGAGTCACGGGCCAAAGGATTATGTCTTCAATATGGGCCATCAGGCCTGATACCAAGGCATTTCCTGCTTATAGCTTAGCAGAGCTGTCCTTAATGAGGGTGATGACCTGTAGGTCCAAGAAATAACCAGATGAGAGGAAAACCCTAGCCTCATTTACACCTCATGGGACATGGCTTCCTAAGCCTTTTCTGTTTGATTCTATATTCTCCAGCAGACCTCAGTTTATACTCATGCTATCATTTATCCGTTGTATTCATTCATTCCATGGACATTAGTTGAACACCTGGGCTAGATAGATGTTAGAAGTACAGAGATGAATAAGACACGGTTCCCAACCCTTTCGGTTAACTGTAGAGAGATAAGTAAGAAACCATTGCCATGCAATGTGTTATGTTTATATGGCCGTAAAGGTATGTACAGAGGGAAGAAAGGGGACCATGGAGGTGACATTTGTACTGAGTTTTAAAGGATGAATAGAATTCCAGCTGGCAAGTAAAAGGGAAGAAGTGAGGGTGCCAGGTATCCAGGGGGGTGGAGGAGGCATTTTAAACAATTAGATACATAGAATGAGCGGGGTGCTGAAGTGGGGGTCAAGAGCAGGATCTCTGCCTTGATAATTCCAGGGATACGACTCACATCAGAGTCTACAGAGTAAGCTGGTGGTTACACGCCCCTCATGGCCCTCGTCGGGAGGCTTGGGTTCAATGCCTGACTCTGCTACTAACCAGCTGTATGACCTTGGGTGATTCTCTTCCTGTTCCTTGCTCCCTTCAAAAGTGGAATCAAGAAACTGAACTGGGGCTTCCCTGGTGGCACAGTGGTTGAGAGTCTGCCTGCCGACGCAGGGGACACGGGTCTGTGCCCCGGTCCGGGAAGATCCCACATGCTGCGGAGCGGCTGGGCCCGTGAGCCATGGCCGCTGGGCCTGTGTGTCCAGAGCCTGTGCTCCACAACAGGAGAGGCCACAACAGTGAGAGGCCCGCGTACCGCAAAAAAAAAAAAAAAAAAAAACAAAGAAACTGAACTGGATGGTATCTAAATAATCTCTTCTCTCTAGACTCCTCTATGAGTCTGTGAATCCAGGGTGAGATGAAATGACGTAGGAGTTAAAGCTTGTCATTTCAGGACTGAATTAGGCATTGTCCTTGGAAATAAAACTCTAATCTTCTCCAAACTCTTGATTTGTGTACATTTTTTACATAATGTTAGTTAAACATTGACACATAAAATATGAGCACTAAAAGGGAATTTAAAGATCATTTAACCCAAGTGGTTCAGTTTTGAGAAGGTGAGACTGAGGCCCAGAGACAGTAAATGATCCACCCAAAGGCACATGGTGGGTTAGGTCAGGACTAGGACTCGACCAGATTCTTTGCCCCAAATTTGACCCCAACTCCTTCCAAGACATCAGGTTTATTAAAAAAAAAAGAAAAAGCAGCAGTATTCTGTTAAGAATCATAATGTTGGCTGCCTGCTGATCTTCCCCTGTGCCTCTTGGACACCCTATTCCCACTCTGCTGGCTCCCAAATATCAGAGCATCCAGTTGACCAAACCTGCAGATCTAGGACCATAGCACACTTCCACCTAATATTTCTTTGAAATACAAGAATTCCAAACCCTTTTCCTCATAAGTAAATTAAATCTATGTATATATTCAAGTCACTTTACATGTGATCAAAATATTCCAAGCACCATCCACCCAGATACCCAAATGAGAAACCCGAGTATGATTCTAGCTCCTCTTCTCTCTCCCATTCTCTCCTCCTAGTTCCAACACATGCCCTCTCTCCAGCCTCACTGACCTATTTCATAGCCTCACCCTTTCGTACCTGGACTATTACATTAGTTGCCTAACTAGTCTCCTTCCCTCTCATCCATCTTCTTCCTCCTGCCACGATGATGGTTTTGATTCTGCCCTGCTCAAGGGCAAACTAGGGGTACTCCCACACCTATCCAGTCTTAAGCATGGCATCTCACATGGTTGCCACCTCCTCCCACCCACCTTCACTGTTTATCTCTGCCTTCGTACTCCACCAGAGTATGTACAGTTATTATTTACGGTTCTACAGGTATGCTGTGCTACCTCAGGCCTCCACACCTTCACTCAGGCTGTTTCCTATGCCCGGAATGCTTCCCCCATCCTCAAATCCATCTGCCTTGTACCTGCTTCCTGTTCAAGTTTGCTCAGGATACCACAACAAAATACCACAGACTGGGTAGCATAAATGAGAAAAATTTATTTCTTCACTGTTCTAGAGGCTAGAGGTCCATGATCAAGGTGCCAGCAATCTCAGTTTCTGGTGAGAGTGCTCTTCCTGGCTTACAGACAGCTGCCTTCTCTCTGTGTGCTCATGTGGGCTTTGCTCCATGTGTGTAGGAAGAGAGAGCTCTCTGCTGTCTCTTTTTCTTCTTACAAAGCCACCAGTGCTATGGGATGAGGGCCCCACCCTTATGATTTCATTTAACGTAATTGCCTCCCTAAAGGCCCTCTGCCTATATACAATCACATCGAGGGTTAGAGTTCAACATATGAATCTGGCAGACACAATTTAGTCCATAACACCTGCATTATAGCACTCATCTCTATGTATTATGATGTTTTATTTTCATGTCTTTCTCCTCCATTGGATTCTAAGTTCTTGAGGAAAATTAGAATCGTCTCTGAATCCTTATGTTGGTGAAGCCTGGTCCAGGTTTTGTGAAGCCCGAGGCTTATAAAATGTGATGGGCCTTCACTAAGGAAGGGATTAAAAGTTAGGTCCGGGGCTTCCCTGGTGGCGCAGTGGTTGAGAGTCCGCCTGCCGATGCAGGGGACACGGGTTCGTGCCCCAGTCCGGGAAGATCCCACATGCCGCAGAGCAGCTGGGCCCGTGAGCCATGGCCGCTGAGCTTGCGCGCCCGGAGCCTGTGCTCTGCAACGGGAGAGGCCACAACAGTGAGAGGCCCGCGTACCAAAAAAAAAAAAAAAAAGTTAGGTCCGAAGTGACTTGAAAAAGTGCTCACGCAAGTGAGGAGCCCTGGAGCTTCAGCTTCATAGCTTCACAGTCTACTGCCTCTGGGCTAACAATAAAAAGCTTCATTGGGTCTTACAAAGACCACAGGCTGGGGCGCATTCAAATTTCTCATGTGACTTTGGGCAGGTAACTTCATTATCCACACTTCAGTGTTTCTGTGTGTGTAAAATGGGCTTATAATACCTGCCATGAGGTTGTTTTGAGGATGTAATTAAATAACCTGAAAATACATTAAATATTTGTTTACTTGCTCATTGTCTGTGTTTCCAACTACGATGTAAGCTCCTTTCAGAAAAGAGACTCTGCCTTGGTTGTGGCTGAATCTCTTCCAAGATGGTGCCTGGAAATGGGTGGATGCTCCATAAGTATTTGCTGGGTGAAAGAATGCAGTGCCTTGTGGGACCTGAAAGAATGGTGCTCGGTAAGTTCTCCCAACTGTAACTATTGCTACTATTAATGAGTCTTAGTTAAATGAATAAGGAAGAGACATAAAATACCAATGATCAGAAGACGTAAAAAATCACTGATAGCTAGACTCTGGAGAGTGTTACCATTCAAAACCTCTTATTGTCTTAAATGTTTTTAAACTGAGAATAAGAATACATCTGGAAGGAAAGAAGGAAGAAAGGAAGTTGAGGGAAGGAAGGAGGGAAGGAGGAGAGAGAGGGAGAGAGGAAAAGAAAAAGGGAGAGAGACAGACCAAAAAATAAATAAAACAAAAGAACACTGAAAACCATCCAGGCAATGGGGAGAGTCAAAATAGGAAAGCCCCAGAAATTTGACATCGTTTCTTCCAGGACCAAGATAGCTTACATCAGCTCCTTCTGTGCTCTCCAGGGAGTAGGGAGTGTTGCTGGGTGCAGAATGCTCTCCAATCAGCCTTCTAAGAGGGGGCAGGCAACCTCAAATCACGTCAGGCCCCAGTCTCTTCCAGCTTGGAGCTGAAAAGCCAGTCCTCCAACTTAACTCTGAACTCCTCACCCCAATCAATTAAGAGAAATCCCATCAAAAACCCCAAGTAAGTTTGCTTGGCCTGACCTAGCGAAAGAGGCATTGCTCCTGCTGGAAAAATCTATCATTTTTAAATGGCTCACACTGATGGTTGAGGAATTCAGGGAGAGAGGATGAATCCCAGCACCTCAAGAGCCTAGAGGGACCCCCATACTCACAGAGGGCCCCCTTCATTAGAGATGGGGAAACTGAGGCTCCAAGACAACCAGCTACTTTGTCAGGGTCACAGAGCTTCATTATTACTATCGTTAAAGGGAATCCCTGAGATAGACCTAGCCTCCTACACAGTGCATTTAATTCTCACACTTGACTGTGTCAGTAACTCTGACTCATGGTTCAAGAATAAGACCCTCACCTCAGCTTCACAGATCTTGTTTCCGTTTCTCATTCTGCTTTGTGTGCGCTGTGGGAGCTCGGACAAGTGACTGCACCTTTCTGGGCTCCAGTCTCATCCTCTGCAATTTGTCTCACACGTGCACGGTCAAGATTAAGTGAGGTAGCATTTTCTTAAAAGCTGGTACTTTTCATGCTTAAATGCTGACTTCCCACCTTCTCCCTTCCTCCCCCTTGCCCTACCTTCTTTCTCCTTCCCTCCACTCCTCTTTCCTTCCTTTGTCCTTCATAGGTGCTACAATGAAGGCAAAGAAGTAGAACACAGGGTCCTTGATCAGAGGAAGTTCATCTCCAATCAGGCTCCAGTTTTCACTTCTCTAACACATGAAGGCTGGGATACACAGATGTCCATTCCCTGTCCTCAAGGAGCTTATAGAAAACCAGAGCTAATTACAAGGGGGAGAAAACCCCACAGGAAGCATGACATTTTATAAACATTTTCAAGCGTTCAGAAGTCATGAAGAAGGGAGGGAATAGCCACGTCAGGGTCCAGCAGTAAGGTGTCAGAGGGGGAAACCCAAGAGGTACTATAGTTCTCCTTGCCTGATGCAAAAAACAAGCCAAAAAAAAAATGTTAAAGGGAAGTAGAAGTTCACCAGTCAGGGCAACTATTTCTGGGCACCGCATTTTCTGAAGAGAATCTGGTACATACCAACTACTACAGTTTTTTTTAGTCCTCTGGGTCCTATGATTATTGAACCTCGTGGGAAAAAATCTGAACTTACATGAAACTGAAACAAGAGAAAGAAAATGAAAGGAGAAGAGGAAAGAAGAAGGAAGAAAGGAAGGAAACTACCTTGGGCTTTCACTTCTAAGTACTAAGTCCCAGACCAGTTGCCTTTATTTATTCATTCTATGAGTGACAAAAAGGAGGAAAAGGGGCGGGGGACGGGGGGGGGAAGGTGGAAGGAAGAAGGAAGGGTGGGAAGAAAACTTGGAGATGAATATTATCTTCTGTTTAAACAAGAGGAAACTAAGGTCAAGAGAAAATGCCTTGCCCAAGGCAGCAGAGTCATAAGAAGAAGAACTAGGACTGAAAGCCAGCTCTGTGTGACTACAAAGTTTGGACTCCCTCAGGACATCACGATCCCTGGGTCAGAGTCCACTTTATCCCCCAAATGATAGCATCAGCGGTAAGGTATGGTCTGAAGAGCCAGGACATCATGGAAGCAGCAATAAAAAGCACAGAGCAAAGAGCCCTCCCAGGTGCCCAGTGAATCCCACCACTCCTGCAATTACCTCCACAAGATTAACTTCTCCCTGTGCTACTGACCAAGTTAACCCTGGGTGGGTCACTTAACCTCTCTGGCCCAAAGTTGTCTTCTCTGTAAAATGGGTCCATAACATCTTCATCATTTGATGAAAGAGACTGGATTAGCTGAAATCTTGAGCTCCTGTCCAGGTTGAGGTTTTTAGATGTTACTCACATCACAGAATTTCACACCTAGAAAAAAAAGTGTAGAAATTCATGTGTCTCAAGCTTGAGAAATGGCTAGACTCTTGGCAGAGATGACCATTTGGCCCATGTGTCTGTTCTCTTCTTTTGCATAATGATAGAATTTTTAGTTGGTCACAAGACTGCCCAACTAAAGAGATTTCTTGGCCTCCCTTGAACGTAGGGGTGGCCATATGATCAAACTATAGGTAGTGGATGTGGAAAAAAAGTGATTGTGTAACTTCTGCCCTTAAAAAGAAATGGTAGGCTCTCCCCTTGCCTCCTTGCCTCCTTCCTTTTGGATGAAACGCACACTTGATGGCAGGAACTGGGGCTGCCATCTTGGATCACAGGTTGGAAGGCACATGATGGGGACTATAGAGCAACATGATGGGAAGAGCTCGGGTCCTGACGCTCAAGTAACCATCATTCTATCCCTGGAACGCCTACCTGGACTTCATATATGAGAGAGAAATAAATTCCTATCTTGTTTATGCTACTGTCTTCTAACAAATACATCTTTTTTAAGGAAAAAAAATCACAGATTGTCCAATTTGGGAAACACACTGCATGGAAAGTGAAATGGAAAACATTTTAGACTTATTCATGGTGCTGCCATAGTCATAAATAGAAAGTCAAATGGGGCCACTGAAATCTCACATCTATACATAGAAACAGAGATGGGGGGAAGGTCAAGTAGATAATCCATATTATGTTTATATGGAATGGGGAGAGGGCTGGATAACCATTTCAATGGATACACAAAATTATCACAAAACTTTTTAATTGCACTCACCCCTACCCTGAACCCAGGGGCCAGAGGAGCCCAGTTAGAGGAAAAATGATCTAATCCATTCATTTTCAAACCAAATTCCACTCTGACTCCAGGACAATATCCGGTAGCGGGAGAAGTCCAGGGAGGATGAGGCAGGACAAGATGAGATCAGCGGATCTCCAGGCCCCACCACTTACCTTAACCGTGGCATCACTGCTTTTATCTGTTTTACATACTGAGGTCCCACAGAAGAATTCAAATGACTCTGTTGTTCAGGTTTGAATAAGTTCAACCTCCTGGTTAATAGAGGAAGGAACTACTGCCCAGAAAGGGGAATTGACTTGTCTACAGCCACATAGTGAGGAAGAGGACAATTTCCCAGGCCTAGGAATCAGCCTCTTTCACTGAATCAGACCTATTTACTGATCAGGCCAGACCCAGCTTCTAGCCCGGGGATAACCCTCTCTTAACTAAGAGTCAGAGCTTCCCTTTTGTTTGTGATTTTTAAGTGACTCTCTCATCCACACCAGTGCTTCAGCCAGAAGAGAAACAGCCTTTGACCACAGCAGATGCTCATAGCCTGAGAGCGAGCCAGTGAATTCCTATACAGGCCCCAGGAAGTCACAGGCCATCCAGCCTGCTCAGCTGACCCAGAGAGGTTGGATCTTTCCTGGTCAGGATGGGCCTTGAGAGTAGAGCAAGTGAAGGCGTCACATTTCCTGTCGCATCAGGACCATGACAAAAGGTGTCTTCTTCTCAGAAGGTAGGATCAGGTGGGTGCCAGGAACAGGCCCCCAAATTCCTGGGCACAAGTGTTGGTCACTCAGATTAAGATTAAAAGTGATTGAGGGGCTTCCCTGGCGGTGCAGTGGTTGAGAGTCTGCCTGCCGATGCAGGGCACACGGGTTCGTGCCCCGGTCCAGGAAGATCCCACATGCCGCAGAGCGGCTGGGCCTGTGAGCCATGGCCGCTGAGCCTGCGCGTCCGGAGCCTGTGCTCCGCAACGGGAGAGGCCACAACAGTGAGAGGCCCACGTACCCCAAGGAAAAAAAAAAAAAGTGATTGAGAATTCCCTGGTGGTCCAGTGGTTAGGACTTGGTGCTTTCACTGCCAGGCCCAGGTTCAATCCCTGGTCGGGGAACTAAGATCCTGCAAGCCACACAGTCCGGCCAAAAAAAAAAAAGATTAAAAGTGATTATTTATTGGAATGATTCAGAAGTTCCCAGTTCCTAAAGGCCTTTTATACACATTATCTTGGTTGGGGGCTCATACAGTGCTAGAGGGGAGGTGGGTCAGAAATCAATATGGCCTCACGATGCCATCACAGACACCGGAGGCCCATCGGGATCTCACTAGAATGTGAATCCCTCCAGGGAAGGGCATTGGGTTGATTTTGTTCACTATTTCCCTAGTATTTATGGCACTACACTTGGACTGATACCCACTAACTGTTTGCTTCATAAGTGAAGAAACAGCCTCTGCCAATCTTCCCAACCTCATCTCTCCTCAATCCCCCCATTAATACACCACCCACTCGTCCCTCCAGTCACTGAACCACAGGCAACTCCCCAAGCGGAGGCAGCATTCTCTCCAGCCTGCGGGGTTTATACACACTCCTTTCTGAGCCTGAAATGGTCTCTGCCACCTTTTCCTTCTACCGGACCTTTCTATCTCAATCTTGACATTCAGGGCTGCTGTGTTCAGATACGCAAGTTGTTCACCAGGCAAGAGTGATCAGCCTAGGAGGCAACTGGGGACACAAAGATCTGCTTGGGCTCTGCTTGCCAAGCTGTACATCCAGGTATGAGGCTACATTTGTCCAGAAAAGGAGGAGCCTTTTTCTAATTTTCACAGAGCTTCCACAAGGGCTAGGGTCCTGTTGACATCAGTTCTTCCAGGGGGCATTTACCCATATCCCAGAGCAGCTTAGAATCCACTCACAGTCTCTAGCCTTGATCATTTCCCCCCAGAAGCAATGAGGTCTCCCACTGCAGAGGCTGTCTTGCTAGAAGCTGTCTCAACCATTAAGACGGTGCCAGGCCCACAGTAGTGCTTCCAGAAATGTGTAGGGAATGACAAAATGAGTGAATGAATAACGATGGGCTTAGAGAGGTGAACTGCCTTTTCCAGGGTCACACAGTCAGTCATTGGCAGAGCTGGCTCGAGCCCCCCAGACCTCCTGGGATCTGGTCCAGAGCTTCCTTCCACAGTGGAAACCCATCTTTCAAACATCCCTTCTGGAAGCCAAACCCTCAGAGACACCTTATTGAGCAGTGAAGACAAGCCAGATAAACCTAATTAATTTTGAACACTCTCATGAAGCTTATTCACTCAGTCAGTGAGGGTTACTAGTGAATGGAAATATTTGGGGAGACTCATTTTTCCACCCCCAATTCATAATTCTGTCTACTCGTCACTCTTCACCCAGATGTAAGAGGTGCTAACGCAGTTCAAGCAGGCCCCAGGCCTCCAGCGCCGCTGTCCTGACCGGGCTTTGCCCCTTGATGCTTATCCTACAAACTTAAACCAAAGGGGCTTGACCAAGTGGCTTCTCCAAAGGACCCTGGAGCTGAAAGCATCTCACACTTTGGTCTTTGGGGGATAATGTGATCCAGATCCCCTGATGACAAAGCTGCACAGGAGAAAGTGAGGAGGAATGCAGAAAATCACCTCACTGGCCGCCGGGAGACCCAGGTCCCTGTCTTGTTAGGATAGGTAATTCCTCATTGGAGAAGTAAGATTTGACCAGAGCCACTTGGCCTGCGGAGGACGATCCCAAGGCAGAGCTGTCTGGAAGATGTGAAAGATGATCAAGAGACAAGGGGCTTTGACTGCTTCTCTCTCCAAGGTGGGGGCTGTGATAGGAGTAGAGAGAACCCAGGAGTAGTCACCACTGCCCCCTCCACCACTTTATTGCTCTGTGACCTTAGGCAAGTCACTGACGGTCTCTGAACCTCAGTTTCTCATCTGAATATGGGAGATAAAAATACATACGTTGAAAAGGGTTTTTTTTTTTTTGGTCACACCCTTCTTTCCGTATCTGCTTATCACTACTAGAGCAGAGAGGAAAGAGCCTGGGCTCCAGGCTCAGACTTGCAGTGTGATCCTGAGTAAGTTACTTCCTTCAGTCTCAATTTTCTCCTTTGTAAAATACTGTCTACCTCATAGAGTTGTTCCAAGGATTAAAAGAAAGGAATACATATAAAGTACTTGTTCAGTAAGTGCTGAACAAGTGTGAACAACTCTTACATCGTGTCTTACTACTAAATTACTAATAAAGACAGACCACAGATTAAAGGGCAGAGTACTGGGGTTCCAGCCCCAATTTGGGCACTTGCGTTTCGCGATCTTAAATAATTAAGTCCCCTCTCTGGGCCTCCATTTATTCCTTCAGTAAAATGAAGGGCTGGGGTCTCCCTAAGGGCCTTCCCCCATTACATTCTGTGGATGCCAGAATCTCTTCCCCTTTGGACCTTCTGCTCCCAGGGCCTGAAATGTCCATTGTCAGCGTGTGGAATTCCCTGCTCATCCTGTAGGGCCAGGTTAAATGAACTTCCTCTGGGCATATTTCCCTAAAGGGCACAGAAACAAGCAAGCAAACAAAGTAAGTCATGGTGCTTTCCCTTGCTTTTAGTGGTCGCCTGGGGTCTGCACTTCCGGCTTTACTTACTTCTCTTGTCCTCTCCCCACCCAGCAAACCCAGTATCACTGGAGGGCATGGCTCTGGTAGAATAATAGATTATACCTGGGCTTTGAAGGCAGATCAGGGCCAAACCGAATTCTGTCCCACCTATCTAGATGATATCGGTAAATCACTTCATCTCTCTAAGACTCAACTGCCTCATCTGGAAAATGGGAGACTAATGTCGACATCACAGGTTGTGAGAATTCAATGCAGGAACCACCAAGAGCTGGGACGTGAGAATGAGAGGCAGTCACTCCAAAGGGCTGGAAGTTGTCCTTCTCTTCGGAAACGTCCCCGGGGTGTGGCACGAACGAAGCACGAAATAGTGTTTGGTGGACAGCACTCTGTGCGTGGAGCTGCTTGGAAATCCAAATCCTCCGGCTGCCAGGCCTCCCTGACAGATAAACTGCCGCCACAAAGAGTTAATGTTCAATCACCCTTCCGACCCCGTGCCTTTCAAAAGGAGGACTGGCTGGAAGCCCTGGACTGCTCCCGCTGGGTGCGTGCCTGCCCACCCGAGGAAGTCTGGAGAGGGCGGGGAGTGGGCGGGGAGGCAGGCCAAACAAAATCTGTCTCTGTGATGTCACCGCAAACACTCTCCCAGATAAATGCCCAGCTACAAAGCATCTGCATCGCGTGCCAAAACGTCCGGCTGGGCAGAAAACAAGAAATCAGGTCCCCCGTGGCCCGCACAGTCCCGCCCCGGGAGCCCGCCTCCCAGGCCCGGGATGGAGGGACGGCAGGAGCCCAGCGGCCCAGGGAGAACCGTGGCTGGCTCAGCTCTTGGCCCTCCCCGCCCCCCGGCGACAGGCCCCGCACCGGCTCGCAGGACAACCAATCAGCGCTTCCTTCTCCCCCAGAACCTGAAGGGACCGCCCGGATCCGCCGCTGCGGGAGGAAAGCCGGCGACCAAAACAAACAGAAACGCGAATGCCTAGGAAACGCACAAAGCGGGCCACGCAGGCGGCAGAGGTAATGGTGAAAGAAACCGCGACTGACCTCCTTGAAGATGTTAGAAGATATTCCACCTGTGAAAACGACGACAGAAATATTGAGGACGGAAGAGGAGGAGAATCGGAGAGTCAGTGCCCTTGGGGGGGAAAAAAATAAGACGGCTGAAATTTTAAAAGGAAAGTCAATACTCCAAACGCAGCAGTTGGCCCCCCACAGGGAGTTAATTATTCATGGATTGCATCACCCATCCCTGTGGCCGTCCTGTCCCTCCTTCCGCAGCTTAAAGTCCAGGCTCCATCATTTTAATGACTCGGCCTCAACTCCCTTGCACCCGCACCCATCAGCGTGTGCACCTGCACATTGCAAGCTGGGTAAATACAACTCTCCCGCCCGCCCTCACCTGCGTCCACCTGGCTGCACGTGGCAGAAGAAGCACACCGCCTGGCTGACTCCTCTCAACAAACTCCTGAAACCAAGCCCAAGTCCTACTGCACTTCCCGAGTGAATTCCGTTCCACTCCTCTAAAGGACCGTTCGACATCTTCTCTCTTGTCGTCCCCAACACCTCCTCCCGCGCCCTTCCTCACTGCTGCTAATCTTGCTTTGATTTTACTGAGGAAATAGACTCAGTCAGAGAGAACTTCCTCCAGCCACCACCCTGTCCTCCATCCCACACGGATATCCGCGCTTGCTCTTCGCCCATCCTCTCTGCCCTCCCTCCCGGCGTCGGCCACGTCGCTCTGCCTTGTCCTTTCACGGGCCTCACGTCTGCTGGTACTCTGTGCCCACGTCCTTCACTGCCCCAAGCCACCGTCTCTCCTCTCCCGCACCATCACTTTCACCTTCCTGGCTAAATCATTCTCCTCGGCACATAAACATTCTGTAATTTCTCCCATCGTTAGAAACAGGCGCAAACCCAAACCAAACAGGTCTTTTGAGGTTCCATATTTTCCTCCCGCTACCTACCCATTTCTCAGCATCCTTTACAGTACAACTTATCAAGGACAGTCTGCGCCCCCGGTTTTCAAACTGGTTTGGTTTACACACCCACAAAAGAATTCTGAAAAATTAGGTACTCTAACACACATTTTACACTGACGTCTAAAATTGTTCATTGTAAGTTTACATAGTTGCGAAGAAATTTATGGCAATTTGTAAATATTGAAAATTTGAAATAAAGGTACTAAGTCACTTTTAAATGATCTAGTTGAAAGTGAATATCAGTGTTCTGATGCCTACATTTACTTTAAAAAATGTATAAAAGAACTCTTCTCAACAATCAGAAATTTTAGTTTCTTTTATTCCTTGAACTCATATTTTCATTCCATTTACCTTTCCTCCAGAATCTTAACCTAATACAGATTGTAAGATTGAAAGTCTTTTATTGATCACCATATCATATATCTCCAAAATGTATATAAATGCTATATAAGATGTTTTGTTTCCTCTAACCATATGGTTCTAAGCATTAAAAAATTCCATCTGCCTTGAGTTATCATTATAGTCTAGTGTAAGTGTAAAGTGGATTCATTCTCCTGTCCTATCTTTTCTTCCATCAACCAAGCCTCTGCATCAGAATATCAAGTTGGCATCACAATCCCAGTATGCCAATTTGTAGCCCCGAGACCACCTAGTTCCGTCCTCCACACATACAGCACATCTCCAGACCCTTCCTCACAACAACCCAAACCTCTGCCCCGCTTTGATTCACTCCCTTATAATAGCCGCATAGGTGTCCGTATCTCTCATGAGATTGTAAACTTGTTTGCAAATAAGAAGCAAGTAAGATTTCTGTATCCCCAGCAGTTTAACAAGGTACTTGGCACATAGAAATGTTCAAGAGTTGTTTATTAATATTTGCTCATAGAGCTGGAAAATCCTTCATTTGTTCAAAATTATTCAAATTCAAAATAATTCAAAAATTACTGCTTGCCTACTACATGCTAAGCTTTCTTCTAGGAGATTGGACTATCACAAAGAACAAGGCAAGTTTGACCCATACTTTCATGACACGTTCTGGTTAGGGAGTGCAAGAATCAACAATGAGTAAAAAACAGTAAAAGAAATAGCAGACAGCGATTAGAATAGGGTGCTTGAGTATCAAGGGCCTGGGTTTGCACTGCTTTATCCTGGAGGGTCAGGGAAGTCCTCTCTGCAGGAGTGTTAGTGGGGCAGAGATCTGATGAGAAGAAGGAGCCCAGCAGGGGAAGGTCACAGGGAAGAGTATTCTAGGCAGAAGGAACAGAGACTGCAGAGGTCCAGAAGCAGGAGAGTTATACCGATGCAGGTTAAAGCCATATTATTCCTAGTTTAGAGATAAGACCATCAAATCTAAGATTCAGTGACTTGTCCACCTCTCACAGAAGTGGTAGCTAGACTGGGAGTTGAGTACAGTCAGAAAGTAATCATATTTAAAGGGTGTGCAGACATTTTTCAAAGCAGTTCAATCCTCTAAGCCATAGAAAAGAAATAGTTTGACTGAACTTGATCCAAAACAAGCCCACGTTTCTCATCCTACACAACCCCGCTGGGCCATCCACCTCATCCACTTCCCACATCTTTCTCCACCTCTACCATGTCCAAGCTGTTGATTCTTATAGGTCTGTCTTCAGCCCAGATGTCTGTTATGTCTATTCTGAGCTAGAGACCCTAGTCCCCAACTGGAATGCAAGCTCTATTTTGTTTTGTATACTGCTGTCCAAAACCAAAGCATTGCCTGGCACAGAGTAGGTACTCAATTAATATTTGTTGAATGAATGAATGAGTAACTAAATGAACTGCAGGCCTATTTATCCAACTATTTACTGGACACATCTATCTCAACATTTTACAAACAGGTGAAGTTCAGCATATCCCAAACAGAGTTCCTCATCTCTACTACTCTCTCCTCCAAACTACCCTTTCCCCGTTTTCTCTCTCTCTGAGATCACTACACACTCCACCTGATTGCCCAAGTCAGAAACCTGGGCACCATGTTTGATTTCTTCTCTCTGTTTTCACCCATATCTAATAGGCAATGAAGTCTTCTCAATTCTAACTCTTTATATTTCTAGAATCCGCCCTCCTGCTTGTACATCCCTTCTGGCTTTGCCTTGGCTAAAAATCTTATCACTTCTCTCCTGGGTTATTGTAATAGTCAACTAACTGTCTCATTTCTTTCTGTCTCTCCTACATAAACCTCTATTCTATACAATGCCCGTAAGAGTGATCATTTTTAAAAATATTTTTAATTTGTGAAAGCTACATATTCATTCTAAAGATGTGGAAAGTACAGAAAAAACTTGAAAAAGAAAACAGAAATCACCAATATTTCCACTATGCAAAGATAACTATAGTTATTTTTTGGTTTTGGTACAGCTCCTCCCAATAGTTTTGCATATTTATTCATTTGTTTATTTATTTTAAATCAAAACCAGAATCACTGTATTTAAGCTTTGAATTCTTCTTTTTGGCTTGGCATTTCATTTTGAATGCCTCCCTATACCTTGAAATATTGCCAAATGTACTTGAATGCTTTAAAATATTGCATCAACTGGATGTATTGTGATTTATTTAATCGTTTTCCAATTAGTCAACATTTAGATTGTTTCCAATTTCCTTATGTGCCTTCAGCACACATTCTTGTACATAAACTTTTGTCTTTATTTCTGATTTTCTCCTTATGATAAATTCCTAGAAGTAACATTAGTAGAGCAAATTATATGTCCATGCTAAGGCTCTTAGCACTTTTGTCAAGTTGCCTCAGAGAAACTTCTTAGAAATGCAAATCTAATCATGTTACTCCCTTTTGAAAAGCTCCAGAGATACTAGTTCAGACTTCTTAGGTAGGTATACAAGACTGCATGATTTGGCCTCAACTTACCTCTCTGACTTCATCTGCCATTGCTTTCCCATGCGATCCCTTTATTTCAACCACATCAAGCTATATATCAGCTCATGAAATGCGTCAGCCCTTTGGACATGGTTGTGTTCTCTGCCAAGAACGCCATGCTCCCTTTTCTTTATGTAGCCATCTCCTACTTCTTGTTTCAAAATTTAACATTAAGCAACATCTATATAAGATAGAAAATATCTTCAACTTAAATGCTTCTGGTGAGTTGGGCTCTATACTAAATATCATTTCATTTAATCATTATAACCATTTTGCATAAGTATTATGTTATCTCCAACATCCAACTGAAGAAACAGAGGTTCAAGAAGTGAGGGGTTTATGTAGTTAAGTGGCAGACTGGAGATTTAAACCCAAGTCTATCTGACTCTGAACCCATGTTCTTTACAATTTGCTTCCTCTCTGATCTTCCTGTCATTTAGATTCCTCTTTTTTGGGTTTCCAGAGTATCCTGGGCTTACTTTTGTCTTTCTGTTTGTCCATCCATCAGTCTCCCTCGTTAGACTGTAAATTCCTTGAGGACAAGAACTATGTCTTATTCAAAGTGTAGGGGCTCAGTGAACATTCACTGAATGAATGAGGAATGGATAAACAAACACTGGCTGTACTCTTATAACTCTGACCTCAGTTTTCCTTAATTTCCTTTGCTGTCACTGATGATGATTTTATGAGCTTGTCTCCTTGGGGGATCACCACTCATTTCCTCTGATGTCTTGATTCACGCTGGGGTCCTCCAACTGAGCAGAGGTGACATCATGGTCGTGGAACTCCCCTACCAATCAAGGTGGACCCCCAGACAGCCTCCCGTGAATCAGGCAGAAAGAGAAAGTTGTCGAGTGAGAGTGCCAGTAGAAAGTTTCTGTTTGCCCACACATGCCAGAGTAATGAGAGGGAAGGAAACACAGAAATAGAAGGCAGAGGCTTAATGGGATGGAAAGAGGCCCCGCTGTGAGGCAGGAACTGGCCTTAAAGGATTAAAAAGAAAATGAAAAGTGAAAACTTGGCACATAGCTTCTACTGGAGTTAAAGAGATGAGGTCCACAGGAGTCATTGTTCACTGAGGCTGTACCACTGATGTCAAAACTCCTTCCAACCCCTCGTTCCAACACCCTGAATTCAAGGGCAGTGCAGTGCTTACTTAGGTACAATGGATTCCACCCCCCCACCCCCCATAAAAGGCACCTTCCATGGGGCGAGTTTCTGAGAGCTGCTTGGACCACATATTCCACAGTTTGGGCACCAAAGTGGCAATTATCCTTTATTCCCCTTCTCCGCCATCACCACAAACATCATAGCATCCCCACAAATGCCACCTAAGAGTTTGTGTCACCCACTCAGAAGAAGCAGAGTGAACACTCACGTACATGCATATACTTGGACACACACACACTTGCGTGCATGCCCAGAGATACACAATTGTGTATTGGCAAATACGTGTACATCCTTGCATATATAATTCACACACACACACACACACACACACACACTTCCAAACATATACTAAAGAAGGGACTCTCTAGTCATCTATTCAATCAAAAATAATTAATTGAGTACTTACTCTGTGCTAGCCACTGTGCTCCATCCTAAGGAAATGAAGGATAAGACATTGTCATTGCCTGCAAGGAGTTCACAGTCAATAGGTGAGATAGTTGGACTTCTAGTCAATTGCAGAGCAAGAGGACAGTGGAAGGCCAGCAAAGCCATCCAACACAACCTCTGGGCTCAGAGTTTTCCCAGGTAGGTGGAGGCAGATCTGATTCTTGACAATCACTAGGAAGAGGTAGCTACATATGCAAAAGTGAAGTGATATGAGTTTGGGAGAATTGCAAGCAATTCAGCATAGCTGGATTTTAGGGGACAAGGGGAAAGGTAGGTGTATCACAAGAAATAGGGGTTGAGGGATAGGAAAATCCCAGATCATGAAAGGAATCCCATGCTGAAATTCCAATTCTAGCGACATGGCAGACTTCATGAACGTAGAACTACCTCTCCCAGAAAAAACACATAGAAATACTGAATAAAATATAACAGTTTTCTCCACTGAATATAGTTCCCTTCCTCTGTTAATACATGGACCAGATCAAAAGACATTCCATGTATCAGAAATAAAAGGAGAGTATAAAACCAAGGTAATAACTTCTGGCTGAAGTTGAAGTTGGAGAGGCACATAAAAGCCAAATCACACAGTCTTATATATCCATCTAATAGGACTGAACTATTTTCTGAAATCCTTCTTTAGAAAGTTTAAAAAGAGAATAACATAATTTGATTGCATAGCCCAGGGTCTATGAACCCCCTGGGATTCCTTCCTGGTGGCAGCAAATACAAAACTGCTTTTTAGAGACCAGGATGCCTGGGACTCCCATAGACAACAGAAATCCTGCTATAGATAAGCTCACAATAAAAAATTATAAACCACACACACTCAACCTATTTAGTGTGTAAGATGAAAATTAAAATTCAGAGGGATTTTACTTATCCACACTTATCAGATTGTTAAAATGTTAAAGTCCAACAGTACCAGTTGTTGAAGATGGAAATCAAATAGAAATTACATATGCTGCTAGTGATAGTATAAATTTGATACAACTACTTCTGAGAGCATTTTGGCAATAATACCTGTTAAAGTGGTGACGCATATACTCTACCATCTAGCAATTCCATTTCTTTGTGTATTGGGACTAAAGGGAGAAATACATAAAGGAGTCTACTTCTGCACCGTCTGCAATAGCAACAAACTGGAAACAATCTAAACGTCCACCAGCTTTATAGTGGATTAATAAGGTGTGGTTTACCCACACAGAGATGCTAGTGTTAAATGAACATTACGGATCTGTGTGCCATCATGTATAAATCGCAAAAACACGATGTTCAGTGATTAGAGCAGATTATAAAAAACATACTACTTTGATACTCTTTATGTATATGCTTATTTAAAACTCACTAAACAATTCTATATAGGGCTCATGGATGCATACATATGTTGGGTCAAGTAAGAAAACCTGATTTGAAAGGGCACGCACCAAATTCAGGATAATAGTTACCTGGCGGAGAGACTGTGTGGAATGAAGGGACTGGGCTAAAATTGTATCTCAACCGCTTCTTTCTTAACAACAACAGTATCTGATCTGGAACAAATAGGGCAACATGCTAATCTCTTATAGTTGAGTGGTAGGCACACGGTTCTCGTGTTATTCTCTGTATTGTATTACATTTTTTGAAATAAATTCAAATTTAAAAAGAAGAATAAATACCATGTGAAGGATTTTATTCCCTGAGCAGGTGAGTGGCATGGTCAGATTTGTGTTTAGAAGGTTCCCTTTGGCCGCTGTATGGAGGAATTCTTACAAGAATGTAGACTGAAGCAGTGATACCTGGTAAAGAGGCTATTGCAGTTGGTTAAAAAAGACTTAATGGGGCCTCACATAAACAAAGGGAATAAAGGAAAGGGATGAGTTTGAAAGCTATTTAGGAAGTAAAAATTGCCAATATCTTGTCAATCTTTTTATTTTCCTTTGGTATTGAACAACTTTCCTTCTGTTCCCTTTTTCAGTTGAAGTGTGACATAGCAATAGACAAATACATGAATCGAAATGTACTGCTTAATAAATTTTCACAAAGTGACTACCACCCACACTAAGTCCACCTAAGGCACTGGTCAACTGCTCTGTGAGGTTCTGGCTTTTTCCTTATGGCTGGCAAGGTAGCTGCCAGAGCCCCAAACACCATACCCTCACAGCACAATGCCGAGGGAAGGAAGCAGCAATAACCAGAATAATGAGACATCTCAAGTGCTTTCCTGTTTTCTCAAATACATAGAACATGATCAGCTGAATGGGGGCTGGGAAAGTCAGTGATCCCCTTTTTTAGAATCTGTGATAGGACATGAGTAGAGAAAAACAAGGTTGAGTATCATTATGACAGTCAAATAATTTCCTTGGTTTCCTACCAGGCCCGATTCAATGCTAGGAATCAAGTGGTACAAATATTTATTTTGGTTCAAGTGTGTTTTTCTGACCAAGGTATAATCATTGCTCTGGAATTTTCTGCTCTTACTGAACTCCTTGAAATGTATTGTTTTTGCTTGCTTGTTTTGGGTTTTTTCTTTTTTTCCCCAGTTTTATTGAGATATAATTGACGTACAGCACGGTATAAGTTTCAGGTGCACAGTATAATGTTTGACTTCCATATATTGTGAAATGATTACCACAATATGTTTAGTTAGTATTCATCATCTCTTATAATACAAAAAATATATATTAAGAAAAATATTTGCTCCTTGTGATGAGAACTCAGGATTTATTCTCTTAACCACTTTCCTATATGCCATACAGCAGTGCTAACTACATCATCATGTTGTACATTACACCCCTAGTTCTTATCTTGTAACTGGAAGTCTGTACCTTTTGACCACCTTCATCCAGTTCCAGCTCTCCACAACCCCTGCCTCTGGTAACCACAAATCTGATGACTTTTTCTATAAGTTTGGTTTTTCTTTTTCTTTTCGTTATTTTTACATTTCACATATAAGCGAGATCAAACAGTATTTGTCTTTTTCTGTCTGACATTTCATTTAGCATAATGCCCTTCAGTTCCATCCATGTTGTTGCAAATGTCAGAATTTCTTCTTTTTTATGGCGGAATAATATTCCATTGTATCTATATTCCACAACTTCTTTTTAATTTATTTTATTTTTTGCGGTACACGGGCCTCTCACTGCTGCGGCCTCTCCCGTTGCGGAGCACAGGCTCCGGACGCGCAGGCCCAGCGGCCATGGCTCACGGGCCCAGCCGCTCCACGGCATGTGGGATCCTCCTGGACCGGGGCACGAACCCATTTTCCCTGCATCGGCAGGCGGGCTCTCAACTACTGTGCCACCAGGGAAGCCCCTCCACAACTTCTTTATCCATTCATCTGTTGATGGACACTTAGGCTATTTCCATGTCTTGGCTATTGTAAATAATGCTACTATAAACATGGGGTGCAGATATCTCAACACAGGATTTTCATTCCTTTCAGATATATACCCAGAGGTGGAATGGCTGGATCATATAATAGTTCTACTTTTATTTTTTTGAGGAACCTCCATACTGTTTTTCCACAGTGGCTGTCCCAGTTTACCATGCCGCCAGCCGCGCACAAGGGTTCCCTTTACTTCACAGCTGCACCGGCAATTGTTATATCTTGTCTTTTTGATGTTAGTCATTCTAACAGGCATGAGGTGATATCTCATTGTGGTCTTGATTTGCATTTCCCTAATGATTAGTGATGTAGAACATCTTTTCATGTACCTGTTGGCCATTCATATACTTCTTTGGAAAAATGTCTATTCAGGTCCATTGTCCATTTTTACATTGGGTTATTTGTTTTTTGCTATTGAGTTGTATGAGTTCTTTACATTTGGGGATATTAACTCCTTATCAGATATAAGGTTTGCAGATATTTTTTTCCCATTCAGTGGGTTGTCTTTTCATTTTGTTAATTTTTCTTTTGCTGTGAGTTTGCCTGTTTTGAACTTCATAAAAATGAACTCACACAGTATGTATTGTTTGTGCCTGGTTCCATTCACTCAATATTCTTTCTGTGAAATTCAGTCATATTGTGCATTGCAGGGGTTTGTTCATTTTCATTGCTAAATGGTATTCCTCATGTGAATATTTAATTACACTTTTTAATGATCTTTTTAATTTTCACTTTTTAACTCAATTGTTGATGGGGATTTGAGTTGTTTCCAGTTTTGGTGAGAACACATACATCCCTCTGTTGGGTGTATATTTAGGAGTGGAATTTCTGGGGGATGGGGTATGCATATTATTGGCTTTAGTAGATACTGCCAAAGTTTCCAAAATGGCTGTACCAATTTATATCCCCACTTGCAGTGAATGAAAGTTCAATTGTTTCACCTCTTCACCAACATTTGTACTGTCAACGTTTGTACTATCTCACTGTGATTTTAATTTGCATTCCCCCATGACTAATAAAGCTGAGCACACTTCTGTGTTTATCTACCACGTGTATATCCTCTCTTAGAAAGTTTAAAAAATATGTTGTCTCTCTTTTTCTTATTCATTATTATTTACAAACTGTTTGGGTATCAAAAGAAAACTACCAAAGCCTCCCTAAGCCTATATTCATCTCTGACAACTGGGGCCATTCATGCCTCATCTTTTCTCCTAAGGAGGTGAGGAGAATCCAAATGTGATGTGTGCACTCAAGTTTTTAGAAAACTGCAAAGGGCTGTTGAAGGCACAATTATCGTCATTGGAAGGGTTGGTTCATGCAGAAGCTGGAATGTTTTTTCAGGGTTGAATGTCCTAGAAGGGATGCTTACCAGAGATAGGGAGAGGGTCCACATGGAGGACGTCAAAGTCTGACTCATTCTACTTATGACCCTGCAACACCTCCCCTCCTCCCCTTATCACACTACCGTAATTACTTGTCTCTTCTCCTAGACCTACATCTGGCAGAGCTCTTTTCATTCATGTCATTGGTGTAGATAAGTGGTACACACAGGCTTTGGCCCTTGGTAGATCTCAGAAAAACCACCATCAGATAGGACAGAGTCCTCCAAATGACGTCTCTCATAGCTTCCTGTATTCTTTCTTCATGACGCTCTTCTTACTTCTTAATTACCTATTTGTGTGATTAGTTGTTTTTTTTTGCATTCTTCTCTAGCCCATAATTCCCTTGAAGCTGAGACCCCGTCCCTTTTATCCACTGTCCTATCTCATGTGTTTACAAGTGCCCGGTACAGATTACTTAATTAGTATTAATCAACAAATAACTGAAATAATTTATATCTGAATCCCAGAGCTGCGCCATACTATGGCACAGCCCCATCTTTCCTTAAGCGCCCATGAAATGGCGTTCTCCCTCCTTGAGACTAGTTTAATTCACCAAGTGTTATTGGAAAGGTATAATGGGAAGACAGGGAGACAAGCAGTATGGAATGACCTGATTTGGTCTCCCCGGCTCCCCCACTAACTTGCTGTGTATCCCCCTCCTCCTGCCAGGAAGTTATTTCGTCTATCTGGAACTTTGTTCCCCTAGATTTGAAGGAAAAACTTTGGACTCTGGCCTTAAGAATCTCCCTCGCTGCATCGTGGGGTCCAAAGTTACAACTCCACTTACAGGAAAATGCTGAGTTAGGACAGGGACCTGAGTGAGGCTTGTGTAGCAGCGAAGAGCAGGCTGACCTTGGTGGCAGAAAAGAAGCCACAAGCCACATGGGTTTATTCCCAGGCCCTGAAATCAAATGGGAGTTTGCCTGGCTGCATTTTAAAATTGCTTGAGACCAATGATTCCCTCTTTCCTTCCATTTTCTCTTTTGACTAGGAATGTCTACAACTGTTATTCTATGCCTGAATTTTGGGAGCAGATAACTTATTTCTTAAGTTTCACGGATTCATAGATGGAGAGGAATTGTGCCTCAGGATGGATTAAACCCAGAACCTCATCCTTACCTTATTTAGATGATGTAGTTTGATAATGAGATTTGAGATTTTGAATTGATGCTATAATGTGTTGAGACTTTGGTGAATGTTGGGATAGGGCGAATGTACTTTGCATGTGGGCTGGATGTGAATCTTTGGCGGCCACAGGTAGGCAGAATAATGGTCTCCTCAAAGATGCCCATGTCCTAATCCCTGGAACCTGTGAATATGTTATGTGACATGGCAAAAGGGGAATTAAGGAATTAAGGTAGCAGATGGAATTAAGGTTGCTAATCAGCTGACTGTAACCTCCAGGAAATGGAGCCCCTAAAGACTCCAGAACGAGAAGATAGTACATTTGTGCTGTTTTAAGCCACAAGTTGGTGGTAATTTGCGACAGCAGCAAAATAGGAAATGAATCCAAGCTCTGGCACGCAGTTTACTCCTCTACGACCTTAAACATCATCTTTGCATTCCTTAGCAGTCCTTATTTCTCAAAATAAGAACTGCTGGAAGGATCAAAAGTGACAAATAGGCCACAGCGCCTGGCACGCAGGTGCTTAAACAATGTGAGTGAACGTCCAGCTTCCCCTCTTCTTCCAGGCTGGGGAGACACAGGGAAGGAAAGCAGGGGGCAAATACCATTCTTAGCGGTGCAGCCTCCTTCCTTTGATGTCGCCGGCTGGGTGAAGGACTCCCTTTGTTACCTCCCGAAGCACACCTTATCTACAGCCTGCTCCTTGTCTGCTTTCGGGGACCCACAGCTCCCCCTGCCCCGAGGAAACCCCCCTTTTGATTACAGAAGCTCTTTAGAAGACCCTGAGAGGAGAGCAGGACCGGAGCTCTCTCTGTTCACTCTGCAAACAGGCTCTCAGAGATGAAAGAGCTTGGGGCATCCCTATCGACAGTACCATGGCCACCATATTTTCCATTGAGAGAATCCCACAGTGATGCCCTAAGGCGAGGCGAGGCCCCTCGAGGAGCACAGCCTTCAAGTCCCCCTCCTCCCACCCACCCAAGACCAACCCCCTCAATCATTCCGAGCTTCCAACTCCCTCCTTAGTTGTTATGAGCTTTTATTTAAAAAGCACCTTTAATACAAGTATAGTTTCGCAGATACAAGTTTTCACTTTGTATTCTACAAAAGTCTTTGAATATTATTCTCTTTACAAAATGGAACCTTACAAAAATACTGACAATTTAATGTTTTTATACAGTTTTCTCTAGTTGCAGTTATTTCTTTCATTGTAAAAACAATGTCTAGCACAGAACTACAATATTTTAGTTGATATTAAAAAAAAAATGAACTCCATGCTTTTGAAAGCAGCTAATGTAAATAACACAGGTCGAGACACAGTTTATAGTCATAGTGGATATAGCTAAAATTGTTTCAGAAATAATATTTTACATAGTTAACTTTTAATGTTTTATACATTATTTATATAACATTTATATATAAAAATCATAGCTTGCTATAAGTTGAAATGAAAGGACGGCTTCTGTTGTAAGGATGTACATGTGGTTGACCCATGTGGTTACATTTAGCCCTTTGAAAGGTTTGCATCTGAGATCTGAAAGCATTTCTTCCTTCCTCCTTTCCTCAAAGGTTCAGTAGAAGCGGTCCCTGTCTGCTGCCTCGAGTGGGACCTTGCTTGGAAGGGCACTTACGGAGAGAGGATGAGGAAACTCTACGGAGATTTAACCCACGTGTTCTGCCCAGCAGAACCTACCAAGAACTGCCCTAGAGATCAACCCCAAGACAATAGTGCTTTACACAGCTTAGCAAGAGCGGCTCCCCCAGAGACCCCCACTTTATCTGGAAGGGCAGCCTCTGGGATGTGAGACTGTCTGCTACTCTGGCTCATTCAGACTTTGAGTAGCCAAAGGGTTGCTTCACTTTTCATTCTGCCCCCTCCACTCCTTCATCTCTTGCATGGAAGGCTGCTTTCCATCAGCTGATGGCAGACCACATCTTTGCTCGTCTCCGGGCACTCCCAGGCAATCCCGGTGGGCACCCAGCAAGGGTTTCCAGGAAGAAAGCAGTGACCGAAGCTAACCATCACTACTTGAGCGTGGCAGTGCCCTGGTGATTGACGTACACAACATCAGCATCCTGTAATTGACATCACAGGCTGGTGCATCAAGAGAAGACACGGGAGGGCCTGTGCCCTCGAGCGCTTCTGAAATTGTGCTATTTGTGAAATTCACTCATCCACAAAGAGTCACCTAATCACTAAAGTGAGGGACTGTGGTTGCTGGCCTACCGGCTGAGGAAGTGAGTGATAAGGCTTCACAACTGGAAATTTGGATTCAGGATCTGATCGCTTAACTGAGCAAACGTGCTCTCTTCTTATAGTTAAAAACAAAAACAAACAAACAAGATTCCTGAACCAAAGTCACAGTGGAGAATCGAGTGGTGTGGACAGAGAGACACAACAGGGGAGCCCCCGATGGCTATTTTCTTGATTCACTGCTATTTCTGGCATTGTGTGCTACAAGGTGAATTTGAGCTTTTCCAACAGGCCTGGGATTCCTCAGGTCACACAGGTGACCGGCAGGCTCTACTCAAATCATCTTAGTGTTTGTTCCAGAACAAGCCTGTGTTCACTAGAACATGAACACTTAAACCAACTGCACATCCAGCATCCCCGCACTTGCTGTTACTTTGCTGTTGTTTCCATATAGGTGAACACTACCTATTTTGGAAGGCCACAAGGTAAGACTTTTTTTTTTCCTTTTTAAAAATCAGTCGGGCAAAAAGTTTTTCCCTACATTCTACTGTCTGATGAGATAGGAGAGCAGCAAAAACTTGCTGTCAGCAGTCATTTTCCAAAAACAGCTCAGGAGGTGGGTAGTACCTACACCATGTTGTGGTGATTGTTCCTGTCGATAATGTCCACAGGTGAAAGGATGTCCTTCCTGATAGCAGGAGGAGGCAGGGAGAGTGTCGTCTTGGTCTTGAAGAGGTCAGACACGAAGAAAACCTAGAAGCACAAAATCAGAGATCCCAATCAGTCACTGACATCTGAGCCTTGGGGAGAGGCAAAGGCAAGACCATAGGAGCATAGACTTTAGAGAAAGGCGCCCCCAAACTGTAGATCTTTGAATACGGAAGGACCAAGGAGACCACAGAGTCCAATTCTTCTTGTACAGAGAGGAAAACTGAGGCCCAGAGAAAGGCACTGACACGCCCGACGTTGCACAGCCATGGCAGGGGCAGCCCGCACTTCCGTGGGCTCTCAGTCCAGTGCCCCCTATGTGCGAGCCCCACTTCCTTATTTCTCAAGGTAAATGAGTAGCAGTGAAAGATAAGTTCTCACACAAAGGAAGCAAGTCATAATTAGTCACCATCACTAGTCCGTGATACTTTCCCTTTCCTCACAAAGGAATCTAGGGTGTAACCAAAAGAGATCAGCCAGTATGAATTCCTATCGGCAGGCGCTGGAGCAAGGAAGCAGTCGCTATCACCTTTTCCTGAAAGCCCAGTGATGTCAACAATTTGATGAGGGTCGAGAAGCCAGGGTCTCCTGACTGAAGGAGTCAGCAACTAACCCTGTGGAAAGGTCAACAAAAATTCTCCTATCGCTTATTCCCAACCTCCTTCCTCCTCCTGAGCAAGTGCCCTCACGGAGTCGTTCTTAGAATCGCTGAGAAACGTTTACTTGAACGCTCACCCACAAGGGTATAAGGATGGCTCGGGCAGAGTTCCGGTCTCAATTAGCTTATGATGAAAGATTCAAGAATTTGCTAAGTTACCAGAGTAAGAAAAATTTATGCTTCGTATTAGGTGGCAAAATAAATACACAGATATCCATTTGAGCCATTAAGCAACAGGCGTTTGTACTAAGTAGCCATAAGAGGCAGCTGTCAGTCATGTAATTTAATAGGAAACATATGGCTGAGTTTAGCCACTAGTGTTTTAATGGCTAAAACACTTCAAAGGTCCTATGGCTAACGGCTCTCTGGATGGAAGAGTCTGTCCTGCAGATGGTCACGTGCTCACTAATAATGACGGCCCTGTGACTTCATTCAGGGCACATTATAGGCAAGAAAATGAAGTTCTTAATAAGACTGCACCAATACCAAGGCTCTGCAGCCAGGGCCTGGCCACAGAAGTGACTTGGATCCTTTGCTGAACCAATTTCCACAGTGTTCTCTCTGTAGATACAGCCATCAGCAAAGTGCAATCAAAATCACAGCAAGACACAGGCGATGCTGGTCACCCCAGGAGAATGGGGTGACTAGAAGGCAAATGGGAAGCAGAGGCTTATTTACTGGCCACCATAAAATCCTTTGTATTGTATGTTTTGAATTTTTGTACCCATTATATATATATTACTTAAACATTTCATTACTAGTTTTTGATTAAAAAAAATATATATATATATATATATATATACAGAAAGAAGGCTAGGCGATTTCTATCCTACAGCAAGAAAGTGAAGTGTTAGCCAAGAAATGGAACATTTTAAGACATTTGCAGCCTGAGTGCTATTAAATGTACCATTTTGCAAAGGAAAAAATTAAGCCTTTTGTCTCTTTCTTTTCTAAGGAGGTGTGAACAGTGAGAACCGTGGCACAGAAAGGTTTGTCTCGTAGCCAGGGCCAGCTTGAGAACCAGGAGAGAAAAGGTTTGTACCCAACCCTGCCAGGAGGCCCTAGGCTCCCCTGCACGGGAACCCTTTACAAACAGGTGGGGAAGGGGGGTTTCAGGTGGCCCCAGTATAAGGAAATCTGAACAAACATGATTAAAGTTATAGGAGATCATTAAACTTTTCAACTCTTCTCTGACAGGTGGAGAGCCCATGTCCTCATCTCTACCTGGAAATTACCTTCCCCTTCCTCCTTCACTTTGTCCCCGAGGAAGAGATTTCGGTCAATCTCTCCATCGCTGGCTCTGAACTCCACTTTCTCCAGCCTAGCAGCGAGCACCACCAAATAAGGGTTCTTACGGATCTCATTTCTTAGAGATCTTTCTCCCAGCCTGTGTGCCATGTGCTGAGGGCAAAGATGGCAGGGGACACCCTCACACAAACATCCCTCCCTTCAAGATCCCGATACCACCTCCATCTACTGGCTGACTTCCCAATTTAATTTCCTGAGCTCATATCCACTACATGTTAAGAGTTTCCGTTTCCGAACTGCAAGATAGGAATGAAATGAAGGTTAAAGGCAAGAATGTACTTGATAAGAACTAAACCTGCATCTGGCACATAGTTCAATAAAGGCGTTCCTTGTGTGGGTACCAAGGTCGTGTCTGGGCCTAGAGTAAGCCACGTCCTCTCGTGTCTCCAAAACTTTGCCCATCAGTCTTTCTTCCTAATGAGAGGCTTCCTGAGGATGCAGCCCAGCCCTAATCATCCCACATCACCCACAGCCCTTTGCATTGAGCCTTGCACACACCAGGAGCTTATAAAATGTTTGCTGTTGAATTCCTCCATTTCTTTCCACTGGAAACAAACGCTCTGGCCTTGGATCTTATCGGCAACGGAGAACGCCTACGGATGTCAGGGGGACCACACCCTCCCACGCCACATGCACACACCCCAGCGGCAAGATAAAAAGTGGAGTCGGGTCCAGCAGGATCCCCCCTTAAGCTGTATTTTGCCTTCAGCATGGCCTGAGGTTACGCAAACACTTTTTGGGGGATCATGAAACACGATCCCGTCAAGACTCAAACAGGGCTCCGTCTTCATGCTTGAACAGCAGAATACAAAAAGAACTAGGAAAGGCCAGTTCTATTTCCTGCAGAAGATGATTTCCACCTGGAAAGAAAACCCAGAGGCCCAGGCTGGGAAGGGTCTATACGAATTAGGTGGCTACCCCAGGTCTGAGGGACAAACCCACTCCCAGCCCACAGCCCCACTGCACAGACCTCCTCTGTGGTGTGAAAGAGCCGATCAGACGACAGTCTTGGCAAACACGAAATCTAGGCGTGAAGCACCAGGGAGAATTTTAAGTTCTCCTATCCTGAGCATATGCTTTCAATTCCATTTCTCTTCTCCTCTACCTTTACAAATTGCTTTTTTGAAAAGTGCAATCTGTAAACACTTATTGAACATCTGCTCCGTGCCAAAGCCCTGAGATGATAAATATACAGAAGAGAGAGAGTTCTTTGCCCTCCAAGAGCTCACAGGGCAATGAGGGAGAGATCCGGGTAAATAGAGCAGTTACAATAGTGTTCTGAGGATTATGACAGAGGGAAGCCGGGGTGTTAAAGCAACACAGAGAATGTGGCATCTAACCCAGGCTGAAGTGGAGGGGAGAGGGCCTTAGAAGGCTTCCCCCAAAGGAGGTACATTTGAGCTTAGCTTTGAAGGATAAGTAGGAGTAAGCCAGGTGGTGAATGCCAGGAATGTTATTCTAGGCAAAGGGAGTAGCGCGTGCAAAGGCACAGGAGTGAGGGAGCCCAGCTCGTTCAGGAGCCGCAGGAAGCTCAGTATAGGGAGGGCTGAGCGGTCAGGGAGGCTGGAGGGGGAGCCAGATACTGAGAAGGGGTCTGGCACAGCCCGAGGAGCCACTGTCAAGGCTGAAACAGGGAAGCAGCACGTTGGGAAGACTTGCATTAAGATCATGATTACCTAAGAAGGAGAAGGCGTCAGAAAGGGAGCAGAGGGCCCGAAGACAGGGGTCCCGGTCAGGACACTGTTGCAGAATCTAGGAGAGGATGAGTCCTGTAAGATCACCATGCAGTGAAGACAAAGAAGAGATGGGTGTTTGAAACGTTGAGGACACAACTGCCGGTGATGGAGGCGGCATGTATGTGTGCAGGGGGACATAATGCTTTCATTTCTAGTTTTGTTTTCAACTCTAGAAATCTCTCACTTGTTCCCAGCGAAACTCTTAAAGTTTGGGTAACTACGCTAGGGGGAAAATGACAGCTCTGCTTTCCTCTGCCTTCTAAAATTCTGACTCCCTCAAATATTTGCTTGGGAAAGTGGTTCTGACCTTCTCGCGAGTCAGAAAGGCAAGCTCTTCTGTGATCTGAGGGTGTAGTAATCTGATTCAGACAAGCACTCAAGACAATGAAGCCCTTCCACCAAGAGCAAACACACAAACAAGGCAACTCCTGGCTGGAGGAATCCTGTTGGCGGTAATGAGATGAGAAATGTACAGGAGTCTCCTTCTAAATGGCGACTCTTGTTACTGTGCCATTGGGTCACCACCTCCCACTCTCCATCCTACACATGTAGCACAGGCTTTGCTCTTGGTAGTGGGACAGACTTGTCTTTAAATCCAAGTTTTGCCATTTTCAGCAAAATACCTGAATGAGGGATATAATGCCTACCTCAGAGGTTTACTCAAAGGATTATATGATGTCACAAAATGAGCAAGTGGGGCTTGTTAATAAACAGAGCAATGATCACTGGCTTGCATGTTCAGTGCCTACCCACATCAAGTCACGTCTCTTCCCCTGCCCCTTGGGTGGAAAGAAAAGAAACAAGAGAAGGAACCAGAAACAAGGAAAATTAGAGAGGGGAAAATTGAAATGATTGAGAATATGGACAAATAGGTGAAAGCCTGTATAGATTCAAGCCAGACATGAGATGGGAGTTTTCCACAGGGCAGATAGGATATGCTCTCAAAGTCCAATAATTTCTGGGGCTATTTTGGGGAATGAGTCAGCACAATCAAAAAGGAAGATGCTTCCAATGTCTCGTTGCCAGCATTCACCAGCTCTGGAGATGCCCAGAGCACACAGCCCAGCCTGGCCTAGGTGCTGCCTGCCTGGAGCTCACCAAGAACCACTGGCCAGAAACAAAAAGTCTCGTCTGCAGCCAGGTTTCCACTCCCATTGCTGCAGACTGCTGAGTCAGCAAGCCCTGAGTGTCATTTTGTTAAGGGCAGATTATGACAACAAAATTGTCCTTTAAATATTTCTGGAGTCCCTGAGTGTTTCAAGTCCTGAGAACTCCTTGAGAGAATTCCTTGAAGACAGGCACCACATCCTTATATATTAAAATTTTTATAAGCCCTCGTTGAGCTTAGATGCCAACACAGAGCAAATAAACATAAGAGTGGAAGAATTTTGGAATCTCAGAATCAGAACAGAGTTGTCTATTCCAATGTTTCTCAAGGTACAATCTTCAGATCGTCTATCTCCGAATCAGCAGGGTGCTTCTTGAAAAAGCGGATTCCTGGGCCCACCCAGACCTACTAGAAGTGTGGCCTAGAATCTGCATTGAACAAACACTAGTGGTGTTTGTTATGTAGGCTCGAGTGAGGAGAGCCATTAGTGGACAGTCCATGGAGATGAACAGACGGGCTCAAGCCATACACTTGCCACTCACTGGCTGTGTGTCTTAGACATCTTGTAATCTCTCTGAGAGCAGCTTCCTTATCTATACACTGGGCTCCATGAGCCCTATCCTTAAGCTGCTCGAATCTGCTCTCTTTGGTACCCATGCTGAACTTTTAATGAACTTCTGTCTTCGCATGAGGCCTACAGGCTCGAGTGCAGACATAATGCTATAAATGCTATGTCATGCTTCCCCTTTAGACAGTGAGATACTCAAGCAAATGAACTGTGCTCAGAGCCCAGCAAGCGTAGCCTCAATGAATCTAGTCCACCCCTCTGTGAGGACAGAAACCATGGGCTGCCCCTGTTGCATACACCCTGATGCCCTGGTCTTGGGATATCCTTGGGGCATCCTGCTCTACCGTAATAAACAATCTCATTGATTAAGGAATAATTTTCTTTGCCTTGGGTCTCAGCTCACTCTCATGCCCTACGTATAATAAGTGCCATCTAAAGAAAAGTCATCTTTGGCAGCCCTGTCTTTTGACCAAATGGGAGTTACTTGATTGCAATAATTAGTTTTTGACCTCAGTAGAGGCCTTTCAGTGATTTTCTGGCACGGGAACTTGTCAGTGTCCATACTGAGTAATTTCCTGGTATATCTGAAAGGGCACTTGATGAGGTAGAAAGTGTCATACGAGGAGTCAGGCAGCAGGATCTAGTCCCCAAATTGCTACTGCTCTATGACCCAGGCCAAGTCACACTCTCGTCTAGACTTGCATTTATGCAAAATGAAGAGGTTTATGATTTCAGAGGATGGGTCTGCCCTGCATTTGTGTGCTACCATTATTTAAAAATCTACCTTCTCACAGTTTCTGTCAGGCTTAAATGGAAGAATTCACATGAAAATGCTTCTTACCTATAAAGAGCTCTTCAAATCCTCCCTCAGTTACCATCAGTCATGACCATCACTGCTACTGAGGGTCATGAAGGGAGCTGGTCCCGTTAAAAGAAGGAGGGTTTGGAGCAGCAGAAGAGAATAGGCGTCTGAGCCCTGTAAGGAGTCTCACAGGAAGGCACTTCTTGGCTAATACAAAGGAGGGTTTCTGGTAAGGAGGACCCAGAGGGCTGATGGCAGTCACTAAGATGCTAGATCCAGTATTAGCTAGAGTTCAGGAACACGGTACCCAAGAATAACAGAGGTTAGAGGAAGGCAGGGGCCTACTTCTAGAAGTCCCACCTTTTGAAGCTGAAAGGGTAAAGAGATCTACTATCATTGACTTCCCCCAAATATTCCACAAGTTCCAACATTCTGAACTTTTTAGGGTCAGAAGACATACCACGTTCCCATCCATCTCCATGTCTTTGTGTTATTCCTTCTGCATGAAATGTCCTTCCTTATCTTTTGTATCTCAGAAAATATCCATTCATTGCTCGAGATTCTCCTCCTCCAGGAATTCTTCCAGTCTTCCAGCACCCTCAAGAAGAATGAGCTCTCCCCTCTCTCAAGCCCCCACTGTCCCCAGGACTGGATCCCATCCTAATGGCTGTGCCCTTCTACCGCACTTGTGTGTTTACGTGCCTGTCCCCAGTAGCCCAGTGTTTTTCAAACTGCATGTCACAAGTCATTAGTAAGTTTAAAATCAATTTACTGGGCGGTTACTACCAGCATTCTTAAGGGTTAAAGTTAAAATGTTAGAATGTATCACATACAGTAAGCCTAAGTCTTATTTTGTGAAATATTTTAGTTATGTGTGGGTACCTCTATTGGGTTATAATGTATTTCTTATTACGGATCATGGCTGGGAAACTACTGCACTCAAAGCCCTTTAAGGACCAATTCTTTTCAGCTGTGAATATTTAAAACAAGGCGCCATACTTAACACGCAAAACACATCTGATCAATGCGTTGCATGTGTCAAGCATGAGGCACCTTTAATTCACTGAATCCTCCATCCAAAGATCAGGTGATGTTAAGACGTATCATCCCCACATCGCGGGGTGGGAAAAGGCAGCTTGAGAGGAAGTGACTTGCCCAATGAGTGGCAGGAATACAACTCCCCCTTCTGAGTCTGCCTCACCATCTACCCCATTCATCTCAGCAGGGGAATGAGAAAGGAGATTTTAGAAGAACTGTGCAAATTGTCATTATCTATTGGGGGGCAAAGTTTACCCCCGCCTCTGCTTCCTTCCCTCTCCCACACCCAGGGGTTCCTGGCACCCCTGCCCACCTGAGAGTAGAGGCCCAGGATGACAAGGTCAGCCCCAGGGCTTCTGGGCAAAGAGCTAGGCTTTTGCAGGGCAAGAAATGATTCGGGAGGTCATTTCATCCATTCCCCTGTGCCCAGGCAGTAGTGGAATGAATCCACTGGAAATAGATGGGAATCTCCTGTTACAGAAGATCTCACAAATTCAGGGCATAGACTACACGTGTTTGGAGTTTACTAGTTTAATCCTTTGAGATAGGATCAAGAGAGCCGAGATCTGGTTCCTACTCCGCCACCATGAGTCCTTGGGTGTGTCCCATCCTCTCTCTGTGCCCCATTTTCCCCTTGGGGGGCTGTCATCACTGAACCCTTCTTCCATTCACATTCTCACTTGTCCTTTCTCCCAGGGTCACCTAACTGCGGCAGAGACAAAGAACATCCTCGCCCTTCCCCACATCCTGGAGGAAGATAGCAGCACACAAAAGAGCGACTGCTGGCTGAGCCACACACCCTGCAAGAGGAAAACCAGGAAAGACGCTGCTGCATGTTTATGAAATTCACGAGCAGCTGCTTCCTCTGTTGCACCCACAGCAATGGCGGCCTGGCCCTGCCCTGACCCCTCCCAGGGCCCCACAATCTGCCATCTGTTGGAGGGTCAGGGAGGAGGTGGACAGATAGTCAAGTTGTCACCAGATAGGAAATGAACCGAGGTCTGTCGCTTCGTCCAGGTCCCTGGGTTGCGCCAGGGGTGGGAATGGTGAGCCCAGCTGTAGAGTTCACATCTTGGGAGGGGTGGCTCTGTGTGTGTGTGTGTGTGAGCATATGCCTGTGTTTGCCTTGGCCTGTCTGTGTATCTGTGATTCTGAGTGCTGGTGACGGAAAGAGGATGGATGTCTGTGTCTGGGTACGACTGGGTCTGTCCCCGTGCCTCTGTCCTGTGCACCTCCGTCCACGTGTGTGAAGATGTACATCAGTGTGCCTTCCCTTCTGCCCCTGCGTGTCCGTGTCTCTGTGTTGAGTTCACGACACTGTGTAGGTTTTTTTTCTGTGTTGGCTGCCATTGCCCTCCTCCTCTGGAAAGCGTTCAGCTAGTAAGCAGTGAGGGAGGGGACCAAACCCTCTCCTGTTTGGCGTGTGATTTTTGTCTAGACACGTCTTTTTGCTGTGACAGGACTTACTCTCAACAGACCCGGGTAAAAGTGCTTGGCTGTCATGGCCTGTTGCCCAAGGCTCTGCAGTGGCTGAGCCAACATTCTGGACTGGTGCACTGTACTCCCTGGGGACTTAAAGACATGTCATGATCCCCAAATAGAGGTCACCTACATGGACATTGCATGGAGACAGTTCCGACTGAGAAGGCGGGTCCAGCTCAGTTACTACGAAGTCCAAAGTTGGCTGTGCCTCGGAATCTCTGTGGGAGAAGGTCATGGAGCTAAGGGCCTCCAAGATCAATTCAGATGAGAAAACTAGGCTCAAGAGGAAGTGTCTTGCCTGGGGTTACAGGCTAATTCATCACTCATTCTTTAGCCAATGCTTATCAAGTAGCTATTGTGTGTCAGCCACTGTACCAGGCACTGATGATGAACAACGAGAGGGTTAAGCCATGGATTCTGCTCTTAAGGCACCCATAGTCTAGTTGGGGAGACAGACATCTGAACAATTATGACAGAACCAGGCTGAATGTCATAGCAGGAAAAACATGCAAAGGACTATGGGAGCATTAGAAGACAGTTAGGCAATCTGTCGTCAGAAAAGACAGAAGAGAAGGTATGCTAGACTAAACAACAGCCCCCCAAAGATGCCCACGTCCTAATCCCCAGGACCTGTGACTATGTTACCTTACATGGCAAAATGGACTTTGCAGATGTGATTAAGTTAAAGATTTCGAGATGGGGAGAGTATCCTGGATCACCCAGGTGGGCCCAATGTAATCACAGGGGTCCTCGTAAGAGGGAGGCAGGAGAGTCAGAGTCACAGAAGGAGATGTGAAGATGTAAGCAGAGGTCAGAGAGAATGAAAGAGAGATGAAGATGCTACGCTGCTTGTTTTGAAGACGGGGGAAGGGGCCACGAGCCAAAGAATGCCGGCAGCCTCTGGAAGCTGGAAACGTCAAAGAAACAGACTCTCCCTAGAGCCTCCGGAAGGAATGCAGCCCTACCAACACCTTGATTTTAGCCCATTGAGACCCATTTTGGAATTCCGAACTCAAGAACTCTAAGAAAATTAATTTGTGTCATTTTAAGTCACTAAGTTTGTAGTAATTTGTCAGAGCAGCAACATGGGGAACTAACACAGGTTTCATCAGAGACGGGGTGAAACTGGAACAGTGTGCTCCATCAAAAGGGGACAGCTGTCTAAGATAAGAGCTCAGGGTGTCGAAAAATCTTGATAAGTTTCATGTGCCTGGAGGTGAAGGGACGTGAGAGGGGCAGGAGATGAGGCCTTATAAGAAGAGTCTGGGGTCTTCAGACCTGTCTCTGCTGGACCGCCCTGGGGTCGACCCTCTACCCTCTACCCTCTCCTTGTTACTTCATCCTCCTTAGTCCCCGTTTTCTCATCTTTTTAGTGAGGACAGTGATGGGTTCAAAATAGGATCTTTGGGGGCTGGAGATGGTCTATGTAAAGTGCTTAATGTAGTGGCTGGCACGTGAGCTCTCAACGCACGTCAGCAAATATGATTTCCCCGTTGACGGGGGTCCATCGAAGCTTGGCTCAGGAGGTTATCAGGCAGAGTGGGAAATGGCTTCTGGGTTCCTTGACCTCTGTGCGATGGCCTTGTACCTCACTGGGCTGCCTTTTCTTGGTCCTCCTAACCAAGCTCAGGTAATGTCCCTGTGTTAAGATCCATTCATAGCCCCATTCACGGGCGAGAAGAGAACTTGGCTTTGCCTGGTATGTGCCAGGACAGCCTTGATTCTTGGGGGCAAGTTCTGTTTCGAGACACAGCAGAGCAGAGACCGCAGGCTCCTGCCTAGGCTGCAAGCTACCCGGTACCGCTCTGGAAAAGCACCCGATAAAGCTGCAAAACCCGTGAGGCAGATGCCCTTCAGCCACCTCACGGTCCCCTCCCCCAGCACGTGGTGTCCTCAGATGGCCTCTTGGTTCCCCAGACCCGTCTCTGGCTCAACTCAGGGTCTTGATCCTTATACTTCCTTTGATGGGAAGTGACCCACTGCCTTCTCTTCCCCAAGCTGAGCATCCTCAAGCTCCTAGGCTGACTCCAGTGTCTTGCCCTGGCCTCTCAGGTGGCTTAAATGAAACGGCTCACTCAGCGCGGGAGTGCTGAGCCAGCCAGGACCATGAGCCCCTGAGGACCAGGCTGGAAGTCAGGCACTGGGAGAAAAATGATAAATATCGAGTCCCTACCTTCATGTGTTCACAGCTAAGCGGGACAGGGAAAGATGTTTGTAACCCTTTTCTAAGCCATCTTGACACTGTAAAACAGGCTTTCAAACTGAAAGCAGCAACTGGATCAGCCCGAAGGGTTGGGAAGGCCCCCGACACCCTTAAATTCCGCTCTGTAGGCAGCTGCCGAGGCTGCTTATGCCTCGGGTGACTCCGGCCGCTTCAGCTCCGGTGACCATGCCTCCTTGCCAAGCACAGAGGGCAAAGCTTTGGAGTCAGTGATCATCCCGGGAGCCGCTGTCGACTAGCTCTGACCTCAGATGACTCGAGTCATCTCTCTGAGCCTCAGTGACCTCATCTGTAAAATGGCCGCAGTATACAACGGCTTCGTGTCCCTAAAAGGAGCCGATGAGTAAAGGACCCAGAGCAGAGCTAGCATAGAGTAGATGCTTGACAAACACCAGGACCAAATTCCTATCCAGTGCTCCAGTGCACCCGAGCCAAACAGGATAAAAGTCAGACCCATCATTTCCCTTCTCGAAAATAAACCATGGTCCTCCCGGACACTTTGTCTCATTGTGCGTAGAGAGTGCTCTATAAAAGAGGGGAAGGCTATGAAGGACCCCCCCAACCTTTCAATTTTTTTAACTGGGGATTCGGGAGACTTTAATTAGGGCAGTGGCGCCGAGAAGGAAACACCACAGCAGGTCCCCGTGGGCTGACCTCCTGCCTAGAGCAAAGCTCAGAGGGCACGGTCAGCAAAGGGTTACCCTGTCGTGCAAACACCCATCCCCCACTGTCACTTCACATTAAAGGGCCAAGCTTCAGAGAACAAGCTCTCAGTGACAGCTGCTCTCATTAACGGTCTGCTCCCCCAATTTCTCTCCCTTCTAGCCTTGACTGAAAAGAAAAATGAAAGAAAGCAATGAATAAAGCCCTCAAAACAGCCAGTCCCTAGACTAGGGTTCCTGGGATGAGGCTGGCCGGCAGCTCAGATGCTACTTTCTTTGTGGTGTCCACTCTGATCGCCCCAACTCCCTGCCCCTCTTCTTGCCTCACCTGCCTGCCGAAGTGCCCTGGCCAGTCCCCGTGACAGTCCCTCGTTGTACTGTAGCTCCTGTGCTTGGCTTGGCTGTGAGCAACTAGACTGGGATTTTTTTGGAAGTAAGGGCTGTGCCTTATCCATCCCTCTGCCTTCAAGAGAACGTTCTCAAGAGTACTAGCTTTGTGTTGATTACACACGCATTTCACTTACTCTGAGCTAGAATCTCTGAGAGGCCTTGGTGACACAGGGAGAACAACATATATGTTAACTAGAGTCCCTGTCCCTGAGAAACAATTGAAAGGGAGACACACGTCCACAATTTCAACACAGGGTGACGAATGCAGGAAAGCAGGGAGGTTATTGCAGGGAGACATGGGGCTGCAGCCAGGCTGGAAAACCAGGAAAGGACCAGGGGCTGGCCTAGATCTCACTTCACGATTCTTACTGGGAATGAGCAACGGTTAAACTAACAATACAAGCTGCACTTGTGGTACTCGAACACGGATTCCTGCCGGACCAGGGTGAGTGCCCCTGAGTAGGGCCCAGGAAGGCACAATGTCAGAGGAGGTGCTCAGTTGTGTTTGCTGAAAAAAAACCCTCAAAATTTTAGCGTGAAATGTAATGTTGTACAGATTCAAAAAAAAAAAAGTTTCTCTGTTTGACTCTTAAAAACAAAAACTTAGCAGGCCAAGAAAAAAGCAGAGATTCCTGAAGAGATAGCGCCTCAGAGGTGGAACGCCTCATCCCCCCTCACTGGGAGTCAGAGAGGAAGTACGTGAGGGGTAGGTCATTTGAGGCCAATCGGAATGTGGTCCATCCCAAGGCCATTCTCTAGGAAGCTCTGTGACTTGATTGTACAAAGCCCTCAGGCTAGGAGCGGGCTTAGCCTTCGCCATACTCCCACCTCCCCAGCCAACACCTAGTTTAGGGTCTGACCAAGTCCTGTAAAGGTCACAGTGGGAAGGGTAGATGTTTTCCAAGCAGCTGGGAAGTGCTTCTGAATAGTAAGTGATCACCAAAGCAGCATGTGAACAACCTATGCATCAGAGACTTAGACTCCTGACATGTGACCTGAGGCAAGTTTCTTCCCCTCTTGAACCCTGACTGCCCGCATGGATAGAGTGAGCGAGTAGAATAATATCTAAGACCTCTTGCTATTGCAACTATGAGCACGAACCTTCCGTATTTCTGGAGAAAAGGATTCACAGAATCTGTTGGATTAAAACTCCCAGGCTGGAAAGAAGCAGGAATTATCCTCATTTCACTGAAGGGCTGCTGGGGCAGGATGGCTCCTCAGACACCAAGCAGAGAAGAGGACTGAGCTCCCTGGCTTTGGTCACTGAGCTGGAAACATTTAACAAGCAAGCCATCCAGGGCCCTGCTTGTGTGCTGAGGACAAGAGGCTACTTACTATGCAGCAGGCCACCAGGGCTCCTTGAGCAAACCCCGCCAGGACATCACTGGGATGGTGCTTGTGGTCAGACACGCGGGACAGTCCTGTGTAAAAGGCCATCATGATCAGGGTGAACTGCAGGAGGGGCCGGAGCAGGCGGGCCCCTCGCCAAGTGAAGCGGGCCTGCAGGTACAGCTGGAGGGAGGAGACAAAACGAACAGACACTGAGTGACTGGCCGCTCCCCTGCATTCTAGCCCCAGGTTGACACACGGGACATTGCCACACATGGAACGGTCTGGAAGAAAGGGCATTCAACTTGGACTTGACCTCAAGCCCATGTTTTTAAACCTTGAGCCTTAGTTCCTCTACTAAACACTAAGAAAAATGGAGCTTTTCTAGGGAGGTAAGCTAATAAGAGCCAAGGAAAAGAATTCATGAGAATGGCCTTAGCACGCTGCCTGGCATGTACTAGACCCTCCAGAAACTTGAGTTTCCTTTTATCATCTTCTTGATTGAAACCAACTAAAGAATAGTAACTGGGGTTAGTAAAGGTTTCTTTTTACAATTGATGACAACTCATTCAATGCGCATGTGTGTTTTCCTGGAGATTACGGCTATACAATCCCTACACTACCTGCCTCTCAGGAGTGTCATGGAAACACAAGCATGATGATGTGGTGGGGGAGGGTGGTTTATTATGATAGTCACAAGGGAATGCTTCTGCTTCAAAAGACAGCAACTCTATCAAAGAACAAGCTTCTAAGTCACCACTTGGAACTAGGGATTTTGCATTAGAATATGAGGAAACACATAAACCAACCAGACAATGCCAGAGAGCTTTCAAAGAGAGGTTGACAGAGACTGGACTGGGTGGGGTAGAAGAGTAACCTGAAGAAAAATGGAAGAAAAAAACCAAAAAGCCGCTCTGGCGGAGGCAAAGAAGTTGCAATGACGTCAGCTGGGCATTGTCCCTTGGAGTTATCTTGATGCAGTTTCCGTTCTAACCTCTGGGCACAGCAGACTTCTCAGGTTCCTGTGGGAACTTGGGAAATGAGGGGGAAGACACAACGGGACGAGGGGAACTTCCGACTACAAATCAAAGCAAGGCACTGGGAGACCAGAGAGAGGGGAAGAGAGCAGAGGGAAGGGGCTGACAGCCTAAAGATAGACCTGGACAGTGGCAAGGGAGTGACTCTGCCCTTCCTGAGACAAATGGACACCTTCCTTTGGGTGGTCAGGATTGACAAGCCAGCAGTAAACCTGAGGAGATAGAAGAGTGGAAGATTCCAGAGTCACTCTTGCCCGCGTAGGAAGAACCTCTAGCACTGAAACCTCAACGACTTGGAAGACAACTGCAAAAAAAACCCAGGCCCGGAAAACAGCAGGCAACTTTATAATCACTACGAAATTATATAAATGTATTGTTGGGAAATGTAAGAACAAATAAAAAATAATAAAGAGAACGCACTGATGATGTTGGCCACTAAACAAGTGATAAAAACCAATCGTTTTGCAAGAATAAAAAATACCCAGTTAAAAATCTAAAAGAAGAGATAAAATCATCATAATGGGGCCTTCCTGGTGGCGCAGTGGTTGAGAGTCCGCCTGCCGATGCAGGGGGCGCGGGTTCGTGCCCCGGTCCGGGAAGATCCCACATGCCGCGGAGCGGCTGGGCCCGTGAGCCATGGCCGCTGAGCCTGCGCATCCGGAGCCTGTGCTCTGCGACGGGAGAGGCCACAACAGCGAGAGGGCCGCATACCGCAAAAAAAAAAAAAGTCATCATAATGGCCAAGATGATGCTATAAATAGTTATTAGCTTACCAAGAACTGCATAGAGCCTTTATGAAGCCAAGGACATAAAGGACAATTTGAATAGATCGCTAGGATTTTTATTTATAAGAACACCCATTTATAAGAACCCTCAACTTATAAACTCAAAAGTTAATATGTAAACTTAATCAGATTCCTAGGAACATCCTAAAAAGGTTTAGAGAAAAAAACCTTAAAAAATTATTCTAAAATTAACCTAAAAGGCCAAACCTGTGGAACTAGCCAATAAATAAATAAATAAACACACACACACACACACACACACACACACACACGCACGCACGCACGCACACACAGCTCAATAAATAAGCCAGGCACTATGATAGGTGCTAAGGACACAGAAATGAGAAGTTATAATTCCTGCCCTACGAGCATACAGTTGGAGGAACATATGAAAACATGTAAGTGCACTTATGGGCTTTATAGAAACTAGGAAAGAAGTTGGGGGGACCAAGGTCAGTTACTAAGGGGAAGGTATACTTGACTTGAATCCTAAACATGAATAGGTATTTTCTAGGAGTTAAGGGGATGGTGTGTATGAGGGGGTGTGTATTCCAGGCAGAACAAAGGCTTATGAGGCAGCAATCAGAGCAGCAGAGAACTTCTTGAAGTTCTGTTATAGCAGAAAAGGGGGTATGGGGCAGGGGATGGGGGATGGGGTGAAACACAGGGCTACAGAGGCAAACACAGGCAGTTCATGAAGGGGACTGGAGGTCAAACTAATGAACGTGGCCTTTATTTAGTAGGTCAGTCTTTCCCAAACCATACTCTATGGAATACTAAGGGTCTTTTTAAAAAAGATTGGTAAATACTAAATGTTTATTTTCATCACTTACAAGACATTATTTTTACAGAGTATCTACCTAATGAATCACAATTGGGAAATGGTACCGTAGGCCATGGTGTAAAATGATTTTAAGCAAGGTACTCAGTCCCAGAAAATAATCTGCAGGTCAAAGGCTACTCCCTCATTTCTGCTGAAATGACCCAACAAACAGCAGATTCTACAATCACGAATCAAAGAAATCTCTTCCTTTTTGAGAGTGAGAATGATGTGGATAGCTCCAACTCAACCCGGTCTCTAAGACACTAGCAAGTTCAGGGAAGAAGGACTAGGCCCTATGTAGCGTGACCACCATGGTCTGGCCTTCCTCCAGCCAGTCTTGGCCATGGACAGGGGCGGGGTGGGCAACGGAAGGGGCACAGGTTTTCACCAGAAAAACCTCATTGGGGAATTCCCTGGTGGTCCAGTGGTTAGGACTCCATGCTTTCACTGCTGAGGGTGTGGGTTGGATCCCTGGTCAGGGAAGTAAGATCCCTCAAGCTGCGGGGTACAGCCCAAAAAAAAAGAGAAAAACCTCATGGAGCCTCAGTTTTCGCCCATGTGAAATAAGTGTAACAACCACTGTTTCACAGGCTGTAGCACAGATTGGTGCTAAGTGCCTGGCACCATGTACTGCTCAAAAAACAGATGCTTTTATCCTCTAACCATGGGTTTTTTTTCTCTTAATTTGGACCTAATAACCTCAAGGTTTTCTCATTTCCCTCAATTTAAAAATCTGCAGGTCCTCAAAAAATGACTGTTCAAAATCCTCCATCTCTCCCTGCCCCCTCCATGTAGACTTTAGGTCACGGGCCCTGGAGATCAGGGTGGGACAGAGGAAGGGTGGGTTTCCCAACCGGACGAGGCACACATCTCCCCTTCCACTGACTCAGATACTGAAGGCTGGAGCTTAATATAAGGAAAAAGCAAATACATGAGAGGAACTTGAGGAGGGAGGAAGAGACTTGTCATCAGAATAGCTTCAGAAAGGGAATGCTCAGGAATAAGAAAGAAGTGAGGGGCCATCTTGGGGAAAGAATCCCTTCGGGAAGCAGTCAGGCACGGAATGAGTGGGCAGATGGAAGCTCGCGCCCCCAAATCCATCAGCAACTGACACATTTATTGAGAAATGTCTCAAGATCTCAGGGTGGATCCTGGTGTCTGTAGCTGGGGCACAGCAGTAGCAAAGTGAATTTTGGGGTGAGACAGCCCTGATTCCAGTCCCAGCTCTACCACTCACTAACTTCTCTAGGCCTCAGTCTCTTTCTCTGTGAAACCGGTAGGACAACATCTTCCTCTTAGGGTTGCCAGGATCAAATGAGACATCACAGGACCCTGCCTGGCGTGAGACAGGGACTCCAGGCACTCTTTATAGAAATCGATGTCACCCTTTCGCTTTGATAGATGAGATTGACTCAATGACTTTGTTCATTTCACCAAAACAAGCGAATTACTAAAGAAAGCGATTGCACAATGACCTTTCACCCAAGGACTACTTTAGATTTGAAAAGTCAGCTGAGGGCAACAGGCTTTGAGGTTGACCAAAGGATCTGCTAACACCCTCTGCCCTACCCTAATCTAAGTGCTGAATGGATTGGATTTTGCCAGTTGAAAGCCCAGTTCACAAGAGCCACTCACTCCAGGCCAGAGGCTCGGGCCTCACCAGAATCAGTGAGTACATTCTGGAACACCCTGCTCCCTTGGAAACCTGACCTGGGGATACTATGTGGGTCAGGAGGCTCCATTCATTCCCACTCCACAGGGGGCAGGTAACCCTTACTCAGGAGAGGGAGTCAAACCTTGTGGCCCCAAGGATGTAATGCCCTGTCCTAGACCAAATAGCAAGGAGCCTCTCCCAGAATCAAAGCTCCTGCAGGGGCTTCAGCAAAGTCCCAGGTACCCTGAAACGGGTGGTTAAGAAAGGCGTGAGCACAGCTGGACCTCTCCTGGCCATCTGCAGCCCTGAGGTCCTGTCCTCTCTGTCTTCAATTCCCCACCTGTGTGAAGGTCTCTGTGTTCAGAGAATCCACTTCCTGTGTGTCAGTGCAATGCCACAGAAAGTGCCTGACTTGCAAACAGAGCAACTGGATTTGAATCTTTTCTCTGCTACACACCAGCTGTCCGACCCTGGACAAGGCACTCTGCGTCTCTGGATTTCTGCTTTCCCATATGTCACATAAGGAGATTCGTTCACTTAAAAAAAAATACTGTGAGCATCTATTCTGTTCAAAACTGTGAAAGACACAGACATGAATAAAACAAGTTCCTTCACACAAAAAAAGAATATAATCTTTCAATCCCTTTCTGGGACTAAGATTTTTCTTCCAGTTGCTAAAATAAAACTGCTGATTGTAGATATGGAGTTTACAATAGAAAGGTGTATGTCTGTCCCCCCCACCGCCCCCCGATGTATATGAAAGTCCTCGGCACACAGAACTCACTCCAGAAATGGAGCTCTCTTCTTCCTGGTCTGAGCTTCAAAACTGGGATCCTGTGGAATTCTAACAAAACCTCCTTAGAAAGATCTGGCTGAGTTCAAGCCAGCTTGGGGCTGAACCAGCAAGTCAGACTGGGGTGAGTTTCACTGGGTCTTGCTAAGTCATTTGTGTTTCATTACACAATTTGCATACTGGTGAAACAGGTCTGTACTGTCCTCTGGCTTCATTTCCATTGCTCTTGGGAGCTCTCTGCTAAGAGTGAGAAGGAGGCTTTTGTCCTTCCCCTGTCCCTGCCCTCTTTCTTCCTGGAAGTCTGTCCAAGATCGCTGACACCCATGGGAGAAACTTTCTCCCTTCTCCCATCTCCTCCATGGCTCAGGTTCACGTGCCTGGTGACTCTACGTGGTGCAGAACTGGGAAGTTATTCAACTACGTTCAGGACAAAGAGGAGTTTTTAGTTGACTTTTCTCCTCCTTTAGAAGGGAATCGGATCTTGTTTTCTGCCACTATCAGGGGGAGAAAAAGAAACTACTGGTTTGCTGAGCTCTTCGACACCGAGCGAAGTGCTTTAAATTATATCCCCTGCAATTGTTACAACCATCCTGGTAGGCAGACACCATTGTGCCCATTTTACAGATGAAGAAAGCAAGGCCAAGAGAGGCCATGTCACCTGCTCAAGGTAACAATGGGCCATGATTTCCATTGAGTAAGATTTGCCTCTTTTAAGTCCATGCTGTAACCACAGAACCACCTGGCTTCCTTAGGGAATTAGTGCTTTGCATGTCAAGTATTGGTCTTTTGTATTGGACTTCTGTCTCTGGAGAAGCAATCTGAGGGGACTATACAGGCGTCATGGACTAAAGGACAACCCGAATGGGACATATGGAACTTCAGGCTCCTCTAATTCACCTGTCACACACTTTTATAGCACGCACGTCTCAAACACAGGTGTATAGCTTTTGTAAGAGTTAGAATAGAAGAGTCTCTTACCAGATCTTAAGCTCAGGAGAGCCTGTAAACTGACTCAGAGCAGAGTTAATAGTCCTTTCCTCCGGGCTCCGATCCCTCAGTCCACCACTATCAGAGAACTTAGCCAACTGATTTGCAACTATTTAAATATTTTTCAGGCTTTCCTCACAAAATGTGAGCTCTTTTGGTGTCCCCAGGTGCTCACACAAGGTCTGGCATAGAACAGGTACTCAGAAACTGCTGGATGGATGGATGGATGGATGGATGGATGGATGAGGCAGGCAGGAAGAAGAGGAAAAACATCTGGTGCTGTGGTTTATCCCCCCTTGGAAACAACAATCTTGTTCCCGGAAGGGGTTTCACCAGACACTCCCAGGATCTGTGGGCATGTGTCGTGGGCATACCAGACCCCACTGCTCCAGGATTCTAAACATGTTGAACAAAAGCCCAATGACTAACAACCAGAGGCCAGAGAACATGGCTATCAGAGCACAGCCACTTCCCTGGTACCCAACAAACCCTCTGACACATCAACAGTATTCACGGGCACCACAGTGAAGAGTCCAAAGGTAAACAGTTCAGCAAAGAGGCAGCAAAGGCCTTCCCTACATCACACAGGCCCTTTGTGATCTATCAAGTCAGTGATGAGGAGATGAACAAAGTTCTGATTGGAATGGAAAAGGAGCACGGCCTGGGAGTGTCAAAAGACGCGGGATTCATCCATCCATCCATCCATCCATCCTTCATCCATCCATCCATCCGTTCATTCGTTCATCATTCATTGCATACTTAAGTATCAGACACTGGGAAGTGAGAAACAGCAGTGAATCAAGAGACCAAAAACCTCTCCTTCATGAAGCTTATAATTTATCTGGTGGAGATACACAGAGTATGTCAGATGGTGAGAAATTGGGGGAAAAAATAAGGCTGCAAAGGGAGTTAGGGAGTATAGGAGGGGGCGTCCAGGGAAGGCTCCTCTGACAAAGTGTCCTGAGGAAGGGGAGGGGCGAGGTGCAATTCCCAGGAGAGGAGCTCGGCAGTCCAGGAAAGGGCTCACTCAAACTTGCTGTTGCCTGATCTGAGTTGCAAAAGGAGGAGCCGGGGCTGACGACCCCCAGGGTCTTCTCAGCTCTCACTGCACCCTCCACGCCCTGCTTCCTACCAGCCATCAAAGCCCTACTCAACTGAACGCCTGCAGATCCCACATCACCATCCTCCTTTCCACCTGTGCACCTGGCAGTCCTTCCAACCCTCCCACCATCCCGTGACTACCTAAGGGAAGCCTTCCCCGGCTTCTGCTCTCCACTCCAGCTTAGCCAGGGTGCCACAATTCTGAGCTTCCATAATAACCTATACACCCCGGGCCCTCCTGTAGCATGGACCAGACTATCGTTACTGTCCACCTGTTCCTCTAGACTGAACTCCCCAAGGGCCATGCCCATGCCTTGCCAATCGCTATATCCCCACCCCTGGCATGGGGCTTGGTGCATAATAGCCACTCACTAAATACATGCTGAATGATGAACGTTGAAAGCATAGGTGAGCTCCTTGAGGGCAGGGCCCATGTCTGATTCATCTAGCAGCCCCAGAAGGCAGCAGCATGCCTGGTACAACAGAGGTAACTCCAGGTGTGCTATGTGAATTGGTGCCTGGCTCCTGTGTTGCCATTTTATCCAGACAGCCAGGCCATCCTCAATCCCTGACCATGGAGGCGCGGGGCCAATCCAGATGTGGTCCTCTGGAGTTCAGACCAGGGCTCAAGGGTAGGAAGCACCGTTTATGTTTATATAGGCTGCGGGATTTCTCTGATTAGAATTTGCATTAATCTCTGACAGGCCTTAACCTCATCCTTAAGCTTCCATGCCCAGAGATAATTTGGTGTTTGGAGCATGGTTTTTCCAAGCTATCCATTTTACAAATCAAAACCTAATATGGAGCGCCCTCCAAAGCCACGGGAGGCTCTAGATGGTGGCTGGAACTGAAAGGCCTGGTGAAGGGATGGCTGGCGCTTCTGGTCCGCCACTCTCTGAACTCCGTGGGAATCTGGGCAAAACTGTCTCTGAGTGCCTCCCATCTTCTCTTTCAGCACGTAGTCCAAACTGCTTTTAAATAGAACCACAGAGATTGAGAATCAGAAGACACCTTCTAATTCCACTCTTACATTTGACGGATGGGGAAAGCAGGGCCCAGAGAAGAAAACTGGCAACAACTCTGCAAAAACAGACACAATTGTCTCCCCTTGACAGATGAGTATACTGAGGTTCGAAAACCTAAGTAATCAACTCCCGGTTCCACAGCTAGTAATTGGCATGGCCAGAGTCACCCAGGTCTGTCCGACTCTAAAGGCAAACATTGTCAATGCCATGCCCAGCTGGTTCAAACGGGCTTCTCCCCAAGGCTCCAGAGAAGCTGTGGATCACAGGCTGCCTTCATAAAAGCCCACGGGGCTCTGTGGGAGGCCAAGTGCTGCTCCGGCACTTCCTGCAGCCCAATATAAAAGCCCTGTCGGAGGAGTCTAGGGGCTTCTCTGATGGACTGCAGGATTTCCCACTTCCCCAGACAGGAGGCAACGGTGTTCTTCAAAATTCCTTTAGAAAGCTTTGCAAATTGGACTTTCAAAGAGTTGAGATTTCTGTGTAATATCACATAAAAAGGAGCCCTGGTGAAGGGCACTGTCCTCCTTACTTCTTAGCCCTTACCTGCAGAGGTTGTTTTAAGACAAGATAATCTTCGAGCTAACAGGAGAGCCCTGTGTTTGCACGTTGTATATGTGGGTGTCTGTGAGTTGTGAATGTATGTTCGCAAGAGCTCTGAAGAGTGTGCGGTGTGTGCACGGGGGAGTGTGTGTAAAAATATGCTTCAGAGATGAAGGATTAAGGAGGCTGTCTTCTTTCTTCTTTCGTCCTCCCCTCCCTCCCTCCCTTCCTTCCTTCCTTCCTGGAATATAAAGGCACTATAATTTTTTCCTCCCTCAAAGATGCAAATAAACATTCAATCACAATCTACTCCTCACCCATCACCCCCACAGAGAGCTCTTGCTATGATCATAACTTCCAGGAGGTGATGGGTGCTGGGGGGAGGGGGGCATCTCACCCATTAAAGTAGATCTGAAGAAAGGCAGGTCACCTTCAAGCGACATTGAAATTAGGGTTGGAGCTTATATTCTGTAAGTCTATCCTGCAGAGGTTTGTTTGGCCTTATTTTTTGTCATGCAGCACAATGAAAAGAACATACAACGATGCTGGGATCATGAGGACCAGCCTTCAAATACCTCTTAGATTCAGGTTTGTTTGTTTGTTTGAAACTGAAAACAGTGTAATCAAAACGCATCTCATGGGCTTCCCTGGTGGCGCAGCGGTTGAGAGTCCGCCTGCCGATGCAGGGGACACGGGTTCGTGCCCCGGTCTGGGAAGATCCCACATGCCGCGGAGCAGCTGGGCCCGTGAGCCATGGCCACTGAGCCTGCGCGTCCGGAGCCTGTGCTCCGCAACAGGAGAGGCCACAACAGTGAGAGGCCCACATACCGCCAAAAAATCAAAAAACAAAAAACACATCTCACCGGGTTATTGAGAGAATCGAAAGGTATAGCTTGAGTGCGACACAGTGCCTGGCACCTAGAAGGTACCAGAAACCTGTCAGCACTTTTACTTTACAAAACACTGAATTATATTTTGTAAAATTGCTTCCAGCCCTGGGTAAAATATAAATGGAACAGGAAACAAAATATTGCTGCTAAATTGTCCTTCCTAAGAGCAAAGCAAAAACTAAAACAACAACAAAAAATGAAGAATGGTGGGAAGTGCTCTCCATGAATTTTTAAAATCCACATTTAATGTTTTTAGAGGTTGGGGCCTACCTCTTAGCTCTGTATCCTAGGTAACAGGAAGCCTGGAGGCCTCCAGACTTGGAAAGGATTCGGGGGAAAAAAAAAAACAAAACAAAACAAAAAAAACCTCTCTGTTGATTTTCCAACTCCTAATTATGCTTTTCAAATAAGTTGAAATCAAAATGTTCTTTTTCCAAACAGCTTATGCTCCTCTGAGCTACATCTGACCTTTCAGCGCCTTCTCGCTCTGAACTCCATCAAAGCAGCCAAAAGCAGGAAGTTCTTTGGCACACGGACCTCATTCAAGGGGAAAGGAACGGCAGTGGGACCATATTTAATTGACAAAAAGAAACAGACCAGCGGCTGTCTGTCTGTGTGGCAGCTGGAGGGGAGCAAGGCGCTTCACCTGCACCATCCTGGCATCTCCAGGAAGCATGGCATGGCGAGGGCAACAGGGGACTTCAGACCATGGCTCTACCACTATCTGAAGGTCCTCCAACACACTACTGATCCTCTCTGGGCCTTGGTCTCTGGATCTGAGCAATGGGGCCAAGGATTTCCTACTTCACTGTGCTATTATGAGGTCACATGTGCTCAGGGATGCAGAAGGATTCTGTAAAACTCAAAATCACTCTGTAGTCACATAATGATTTTTAAAGCCCTTCCATCAGTAGAGGGTGGGGGAGGAATGGCACGGAGAACATTACGAGGAATTCGAGCACAAGGCATGGATTTGAGTGATAGTTCTGGTGTCTACGTAAACTTTGGCAGTTTGCTTTAATTCTCTAAGACTTACTGAGTAATTCTTTCCCACAGTAGAGATAATATTACTTATAACATAAGGCTTCTGAAAGGATCAACTGAGTTCATGGATTTTCAGAAAACGGTGCTTATTACCATAAAATGTTATACAAGTGTCTTTATCACTTAATCATTCCAAAATGGGTGCTCAATCCTTATCAAGCAGCCATGGTAAATATTATTTTTATTTGAAACATGGGAAAAGTCTGGAAAGTGAAACAACTTCTGCTAACTCAGTGGCAGAGCTCAGAATAGAAGCTAATTCTTCTATCTAACTTCTTTTTCAAAGATTTCTCAGTGAAGTCTGTCCCTAACAATTCTGATGGCTCTTTGCACAGACAGGATTGAAGCTGGGGCTGGACTCCACTGGAATCAAAGTACTTACCACCAAATACAGCATGGTGTACATGGAGAAGGAGGCGTGGCCAGAGAAGAAGGACCTCCTGTAAGAGCAAGAGAGGGCAGTGTAAGGGCCGTATTCATATCCCCGGTACATGTCTGTGCATCTTCCCTCCCTAGACAGTGACCCCGAAAGCAGCACTGCCTTGTTCATTTTTGCATCCTTGGTAGTGGTTTGCCTGGAACCTAGCAGGCACCCATGAATGTGTGAATAAACGAAACAAAGAAAGAAAGAATGAACCAATGGACTTAGCAATGCTCTATTGCAACTGTTTATTTACTATCTGTCTCAATCATCTGACTGTGAGTTCCTTAAGAATGTGGACTCTGCTTTATTCACCCATCTAAACCGGGGCCCAGCTCTGAACTTGGTACCCTACTAAGTAGGTGCTCACTGAACTGCCTACAGCAAAGGCATGGACACAGTTCCACGGGAGGTGGGGTCTCACCTGGCTTCCTGGACTTTGCTGTCGTCGCCTCTGCATTTGTAGTTTTGAATGTAGCCCTCGGAGCAGTTGATTTGACTGAAATCAGGGTTGCAGACGTTCAAGAAGTGAGGACGCAGGCGCCCTATGGAGACTTTGGCAATGTCTGTGAAGGACTGACTGATGGCACAGCCAAAGAGGAAGCAGCCCACTTGCTTATAGAGGGCTGCCACATAGGGATTCTGAATCGTGGACCGGGACTTCTCCTTCAGGTAATAGATGCGGTAGAATTCCCCTGTGATGATCTGAAAGACAATGGATGGGGGTTAGGCAGTATCAAGACCCATCAACAAAAGTGAGGCGTAAAGGATATCTACTGACATAAGAGATATTCAGTACATAACTCCAAGTTATAATCTAGAACATCCCAATTTTCTATTTAAGAAGTATACAGACATAAATATGCACAGGAGAAAAGATTAATGTGCTAACACAGTCATTTTTTCCTTGTTTTAAAAAGTTCTACATGGCCATATAGTAGTTTTGTGACAAGAAAAATATGCAGTTGAATTATTTATATGCAAATATATAATATATAAAAATACATAATATATATAAATATATTATACACACACACGCATATATTTTAAAACAAAGAGAGAGACAAATAATGACTTAGCTATTGAAGAATCAAGGTCATGGTCTGAGGGCCTAAGCAAATTTCCGGATTCTGGGATTTGGGGTAAAGGATCACCAGCAATGATCTAACTTTACACCGGGCCTCAATCTGTGCCATGTCGAGCCACGGCCAAGGTTTCTGTGGGAAAGGGCGAATGCCCCCAGACCCAGTCCTGGGTTTGAATCCAGGCTCTGCCACCTACCTGGCGTCCTTCTGAAATAACTTAAATCTCTGCAGTCACTGCTGGAAAGGTGGTAACATGGATGGGAAATGCCCTGTTGGGTCATAGAAAGTGATTCTTTCATTTTACTCTTTAGAAGTAGCGCATGATGAAAAGAACACTGGCCTACAAACCAAGAAACTTTTATACAAGGCCCTTCAGATCATACCCTTCCTCCATCCCACAGTGCCTACTCCTTAATGCTCAGGGGCGAGTTATCACTACTTTAAAGAGAAAAAAAAAAAAGAAAAAGAAAAGGGCCACCAACTATTGATTATCTATTGCATACCAGTATTTATTTTTTATACACTTTATTTTATGAACTCCTCAGGACCACCAGGAGGTGGACTGAGGCTCGGGGAGGGAAAGCACCTTAACCAAAACTGTCGGGTTTTACATTAAGAACGGGGGGTGGGCAGCTGACTCAAAACGCCTCTGCTGCCTACACAGCCGAGGACCAGTTCTGCGCCAGTGATGTACCACCACACAGCCTGCTGCCCTTGTCTTAACTCCACGGCACAGCCCTGGCCACTTCCTGGATGCAACCAGAGTCCAGGGACAGCGATGTTCAACTCACCACTCACCACAAAGTCCCTTTCACACTTCCTCACGGGGTTAGGCCACACTGATGAGACACACTTGCCCTTTCAGGGAACAGAGAACATGTTCACAACCACAAGGGAAGCAATAGATTGACACATCCGGGCAGTCCTTCTCAAAGTGTCCCGTCATTCTTTTACAGCTAGGGAAGGCGTCGAGGCTAGGGATCTGATCCAAGTCCAGGGCTCCCAAGTCTCGGGGGAGGATGGCCACGAAATTCCAGCTGGGCCCAGGGGCGAGCAGGTGCAGTCGTGACAACAGCTACCAGCACCGCTAACATTTATACAGTGATTCTGTGTTTACAAATACTTGATATTTCTAAGTGCTACCCTTTGGTTTCCTAGATCATATTGAGTTTCCTAGATCATATGACTCTATATTAGAGAGAGCTGATCAAAGGCCAGTCTGGTCTGGCATCCTGGCGTAGCCACTTAGGACGATCAGATGAAGGAACAAATGAATGAAAGGGAGCAGGATGGTGGTCCTCACAGTTGCTTTATTGCAAAATTGGAAATGTCATCTAAACATTACTAAGAGTCCTTTGACAACATGCTGCAGAGATTAAAATCTGAGAAGCCTAGCCGGTCATAAATGAAAGGCTCCATTATATACGGAAGAAACCGAGGTCCAAATTAACTCACATCTAAAGATTAGACCCAGGTGTTCTAACCCTCCACCCAGCATTCTTTCCTACCATTCATGGTCTAATTCCCCTTTTGAACCTGTTTATACTTTTACCCTATGTAACCTTACAGGCTAACACATTCCAGATGTTTGTTACCACCATCATGTTCTCTCTTTCTTATTCTTCTTTATTTATAAATCACGTGATGTTAGACATGGGGGGGAAAAGCACTAAACTAGGAGGCAAGGGGCCAGGGCTCGAGTCCCTACTCACTGAGTGACTTGGGATAAGTTAGTTTCTCCATTTGCAAAACGAGGGCACGAGACTCCGTGATTCATTCCTTCATAACGGCAAAGACATTTATTCCCAGCTCTCCTGTGCCACCTCCGCCAGTAGCCTCCCAACCAAACAAAGGTAATAAGCAGTAGCAGAGGAACGGTATACCCTTCCCTGGAGATGACACCACAGGCAAGGAGCAGAACCAAAGCCCCATGAATGATCCCTGCCCTTGGATTGCTCCTGAGTTCCTTGAGCCATCCACTGCCACAGATTAAGAAACTGTTTCTAAATCTGCATGGCCTGAGCGTGATTTCCTATCTGATGCTGAAAAAGAACATGTGGGTTCCCACTGCGTATCAGCATCTCTTACATCATTTTATTGATGAATCTCAGGGGAGTCACCTCTCTGCGTCAGCCGTCTTAGGGAGAAAGGGTTTGATTACACCTCAAGGACTGTTTTCAGCTCTAACATCCCTTCATTCTAAAACTGCAGTTTTCAGTGCCACAGACTTGCAAATAGCAAGCTGCTAATTAAAATGCTTCCTCCTCTCATGGGACGATGAAAAAGAGAATATGTGATGGCCCCTCAAATTCCCAATAACAACCCTAATAATACTAGCAATCGTTTATGTTTCTTTAGTAACTTACAGTTTCATTTAATCTGCAACCTGTGAAGACAATACACCCAGTTTACAGGTGGGAATACTAAGGCACTGAGAAATAATGACTTATCTGAAGGACGTGAGGCTAGTAAGGTTACAGTGTTAAGAACAGAGCCCAGTTATTCTGACTCTCAAGTTGAAAGACACACAGAAGAAATACATCGAGATCATTTTATTATTTCTATTGTTATTAAAAACAATTTCCACTGTAGAATGGCAACTGCGTATTTTCGAGGACAGGACCAGGCTGAAGCCATTTAGCAGACACATGACTCCAGGACCACATGGCTTCTGGGGCAGCCCTGACAGATCTTGGAGTTAATGAGCAACAAATTATGTATTTTCTCCATCCCCTTGTACAGAAGGGTCGGGGAGTCGACAACACAGCCATAAATCATCATTATGAACCAGCCGGGTTTGGCTTCTTGTAATCCTAACCCTTAAAAGACCATTTAATGAAATTCGGGCTGCCCAAATACCTCGCTTCTGCAGAAGAGGCGAGGGCTTAAATTGTTCTCCAACACGTTACACACGTAACTCTGGAGTTCCAGATTTACTGCTTTCGGACTTTATTCATTACTCACAATGTTTTTATTCCCGGGGAATAAAATAAGCCCTTCCCTCCCCCTCCCTCTCCCCCCTGCAAAGGCTCTGTCCCCACTCGGGCCCATACTCCTGCCCCTGGAGCCCTCATTTCTGCTTCAGTCAGCAAGGTTATGATATGTAAATTTCACGGCTGAGAAAAATGCCTTCAGTGTGGATCCCTTTCTGAAACAGCAAGCAACAGATTCGGGGGGTGATGGCAGGCTGCCAGCGAGCAGAGAAGAATTCTCCCCTACCTGCCTTTTAAAGCGCTTGGCACGGAATCTGGAAACTAATAAAGTGGGAAAGCATTGCAATTAAGCTACGAGTGGAGAGAAAGGGATCCGTCAATCAGTCCTTGCCCGAGAATGGCCGCAGTCTGGAGGGAGGGAGTCTCCAACTCTCAGACAGCTCCTCTTCCTGTCTTTTCTGATGTACAAGAGCTCAACTGGCCACATATTCACAAATATTGAACTGTTCCGGAGGGGAAATTTGGAGAAACATTAGGAGAGACATTTTGGAAAGAAGAGAGCACATGGTGGTGAAAGAAGCACTGACTGTGGAGCCAGAAAAACCTTGGTCTGAATCCCATCTCTTACCTTGGACCTAGATAAGTGACTTCACCTCTCTGGGCTTAGGTCTCCTTGTCTATGAAATAAGAGTAATATCTTGCCATGTACACACTACTATAGTTAAAATAGATAGCCAACAAGGACCTACTGTATAGCACAGGGAACTCTGCTCAATATTCTGTAATAACCTAAATGTGAAAAGAATTTGTAAAAGAATAGATACATGTATATGAATAACTGAATCACTTTGCTGTACACCTAAAACTAACACAACATTGCTAATCAACTGTGCTCCAATATAAAATAAATTTTTTTTTAAAAAGTTCAAAAAAAAAAAAGAGTAATCTCTACCTGACAGGATTGCCAGGGGATTCAAGAAGGTGGTATATCAGGGGCTTCCCTGGTGGCACAGTGGTTGAGAGTCCGCCCGACGATGCAGGGGACACAGGTTCGTGCCCCGGTACGGGAAGATCCCACACGCCGCGGAGCGGCTGGGCCCGTGAGCCATGGCCGCTGAGCCTGTGCTCCACAATGGGAGAAGCCACAACAGTGAGAGGCCTGCGTACCACACACACACACAAAAAAGAAGGTGGTATATCAAATGCCTAGCACCTAGCAGAAGAGCCATGCAAACATTGTTCTTTTTTTCTGCCCTTGGAAAAAAGAGAAACAAAAACTTAACACAGGCATACCTCATTTTATTGTGCTTTGCAGATATTGTGAGGTTTTTTTTGTTGTTTGTTTTGTTGTTGTTGTTTTTTACAAACTGAAGGTTTGTGGCAGCCCTGCGTTAAGCAAGTCTATCGGCACCATTTTTCCAGCAGCATTTGCTCAATTCGTGTCTCTGTGTGTTACGTTTTGGTGATACTCGTAATATTTCCAACTTTTTCATTATTTCATTATTTCATAATTATTTCATTACTAGTATATCTGTTATTGTGATCTGTGTTCAGCGGTCTTTACTGTTACCATTGCAAAAAGCTTATGATTCCCGCAAGCCTCAGATGATTGTCAGCATTTTTTTAGCAATAAAGTGCTTTTTAATTCAGGCATATACATTGATTTTTAGAGATAATACGATTGCACACTTAATAGACTACGGTTTAGTGTAAACATAACTTTTACATGCACTGGGGAAACAAAATTTCGTGTGACTCGCTTTGTTGCAATATTCACTTTATTGCGATGATCTGCAACCGAACCGGCAATATCTGTAGGAAATGCCTGTACTTTTATACAAGACATCTTTTCCAAGATAGTTCTGAGAGCCCCTTGGAAAGGAACATTCCACACTAAAGAATGTGGAAGTACCACCCCTCCAGGGTAGAACCAGAAAATATGGGTGTGGAGATGTTGGTTTTGACCATTTTATCTAGGATGTCTCTTTCAGGGGAACAAAGCAGAAGGGAAGTCTAAAATCCCAGGCAGCGAGGGCTATTTACAACAGTCCCCTCTATAGATTTTCCCAAGAAAAGACTTTTGCACACAGTGTCCCAACAATCCTTCTTTCAGAGCCTGAGAACTCATCTTCTTCCCCTGCTGAGTTCGAAGGACAAACTTCCCTATATTCTGATCTGCTTGAATGATAACATCTGCACAGCCTGTTATGGCTTACAAAACATTTCCCTATCCACTGTTATCTGCTTCTCACAACACCCTATGGATTACTAAATTATTATCCATACTTTATGAGTATGACGAAGGCCAGAGAGGCCATTGAATCACCCTCAGGTACAAGGCAACGGGCAGTGGCAGGGCTGTCGCTGCAGCCTGGGCCTCCCGTGTTCTGTCCAACGGCGTCAAGCTAGCTTTCTCTTAGAAGCCCTAGCAGGTGGTGGCAGGATGGATGTCTCCAGGGGGACAGACGTTCCTTGAGCACCTGGGAAGGTCATGTAACCCTGTCAGGCACGTGCACGTCTAGATCCCTGCCAGCCACAGAGCACCAAGCTCCCCCTTCACATCTCAGCTCTGTGGATTAATGAACTTCTCTCAGTCCAGAAGAGATTCATTCATTCAACAAACATTAAATGATGGAGAATAATGGAGAATCCTTTTCTTCACATTATTTCTCAGTCCCAAGGGAAAGGAAAAATGTAACGTATCTGGGTCCTGCTTCTAAGGATGGAGATACATGTAGCTGTGCTTTCTTTGAGCTGAATGCTCCATCTACCACAATAAAATGCAGTATCTTTCGTGACGAGAAATAACTGATGAGAAATTTAATATCCCATTCTTCTCCCACTAGGTTGTCTTCAACCTCTTGGCAGGAGATCAGCACCTGACAAATCGGGAAAGGCAATGGGAACCTAAAGCTGTCCGAGGCCACCGGTGGAGATTCTGGGCTTTATGGGTAGGTCAAAACTCCAATATCTAGAATAATGGACAGCAAAGAAGCCAGAGAGAGGTCACCACAGAAGCTATGAATGGTTGAAATCAGTAGTGGCTGCCCTAAGCCCACAAGCTTTACAAGGCAGGCAGTTTGAAGCATGAAGCATCGTATTTTCCAAAGTCAGGGACTCACGGCCATGTGTCTCCTAGATGACCAGCTCTGCCTATCCATGCACGAGTCTCCCGACTGTTCTCTCTGTAACGTTGCCTATTGCCTACCTCTCGTTCCTCTTGACCTTGAATTTCCTAACGTCCTTAATATCACCACTGTGCTTTTCTTCCTATTTCTCAAACACCCTTCTTCTTCCAGTAGCTCCACTTTTGGGTTCTACCAGGTAAAGGTAGGTCTTCCTAGGGTTGTATCCTTGCCTTTTCACTGTGATCTCAGCTGCTCCAATAGCTTCAATGATTACCTCTGTGAAGATGACCTTCAAAAGGGCACCTTTCTCTCTCTAGTTTCAGCTTACCATTTACCCCTATCAGTCTTGTTCCAATCTTCTGCCAAATCATCCAACTAGTTAGTTATCAAACCGATGTTATCAGCAAGTCAACCTGACCAAGGCACACTCATTGCAACTTCTGCCCCAAACCTCACTTCTCTTCCCTTCATTTCTACTCAAGATGCCACCAAACATAGAACTGCAAAGACAGGAAATCTTAGACCCCTCCGTCTCCTTTACCCCACTGTCATCAAATTCTGTTCATCTCACGTCTGCAAGGTGTCTCACATCCATTCTTGTTTCTCTCTTCCCCTTGTATTACCACCACTGTGGTTCAGGCCTCATCCTTAACCTTGGCTGGAAAATTGGCCCAGTAGGCTGAAAATACTTTCATCAATCTCTAGGCAATTAACTGGAGTAAAAACTCCTCAGCACTCAAGGAGTTTCACAGTCTTGCAGTTATCTCTTCCTACTTTATCTTTGTCTACTCCCTTACACTCTAGTTCTCCAGCCAAACGGGTCTGGCTCGACTACTCTTGAAAACACCCTATTGTTTCGGTCATGGTGAAGCCATCCCCTCTGCCTGGAGTATCAGGATCTCTGATGAAAGTCTCGCCTCTGCTTCAAAGTAGAGCTCAAGTGCCGACTAGTGCACTGGGTTAGAGTTTGGGCTCTTTTACTCAGGAGTCTTGGACAACTGAGCTCTATGACTCTCAGCCCTCTTATGTGTACACAGGGGGATGATATGATGACAGTACCAAGAGCTCAAGGGTTGTTGTGATATTAAATGGGACAAGTGTTCCATGAAGGAGGATGATGATGAAGCCTTCACCAATGAAAACAACCCTCAGTGATCTTCCTCTCAACTCCCATAGCACTTTATTTACACCTTAGACCATCTATAGCATTTGGCCTGTTTTGTCCTTGAAGCTCTCACCTCTCTGGGGCCCACCCACCCTGCACAGCCCTGACGCTCTTCTAGTTCTCAGACCAATTCTTTAGTCTCCTTGAGGATCTAATGGTACAGTCAGTCTTGTACTTGCCCTGCTTCCCCTTTATACCATAAGCTCCAAGGACAGTATCTATGTCTTGTCTATCAGCTTCTAGGCCAAGAGGAAGCCTAGAAGCTGCCTGCTTGTTCTAAGGAAGGTCTCACCCAGAGATTCTGCACAAACCACTCGCTACAAAACACCATCCCACACTGTCAATCTCGGGCAGTCATCTGCCCGGTGCTCTAGATGTTTCGTCTTCCTCTATACATTGAGCTCTCTACACCAGGAACTAAAGATTTTCTAGCTCACTAAATAAAGAACACTCTGCATAGCACCTAGCACTGAGGGGGTCTTCAATGTCAGTTCACACGCCCGGCTCTGAAGCCAGACAGACCTGGGTTTTCATTCCTGCTCCCCATTCATTAAGCAGAGTAACCTCACACTAGCCACATCCCCCTTGTAAGCCTCAGGACCTTCCCTCATTTGTAAAATGGGGTAAATAATCTAACTCACGCAAACAGATTTCCCAGCCCCCTGAGCGTTATCACTTAAAGTGGAGAATATCACCACCTTCATATTTGATACATATTCCAAATAAACCTGAACCCTTAAGAGTGATAGTAACTAAGGAAGAATTTCTGCAGAGTGTGGGGTGTGGAGGGGAAAGGGAGAAACCTAAATCCTAACCTCCATGCCTGTGTTTGTTACATTGCAAATAGGGCCCCTCCCCCCACCGCACCCCCAGGGGTAAGAAGGTCTCAGAAGAACTCTGTAGCTGTCTGATCCGGGATGACACAGTTGAAGGATTAACACGGCCACTCTCTGTTGGTGGTCTTGGTAATTGCACAGATGTAGTGGATTGTAAACTGGGGAACTGGGTCTCCCACCAAGGCACCACTGGGCCAGCTCGACTTCATGTTTTTCAGAGTTGAAGACTCGACTAACCTTTAATGAGGAAGCAATCTTGGGGAACCTTGTTTTCTTGGCAGTGCTCTCTCAGATAAAGGGAGATGGGGGGGTGGGGAGGAAGTAATGAAGTCCAGATGTGGGCAAACTGAAGCCTGATCCTGAATAAACAAGTCTCGGAGCTATAAGCTCTTCTTCTTGTCTCTCCAGCTAGAAATGTGCATATGGTAGAGAGCAGGCCCCCACGTGCATCACGGACCACAGAAAAGATTTTAGGGAGATAAACAGGACACTTGTCCCTGCTTCCTAGGTCCTCTGACATCTTTTGGCCTAATGCTTGTGAGTTTCTGCCCAAAATGCATGACCTCCTCTGTGATTTTTACAAACGTGTATATTGAGCACCCAAGTCTGTGCCTTGCACTAGCAATACAAAATCAAATCAGACCAGTCCCTACCGTGATGCAGCTAGCAGGATAACGAGGAAATAGACAATCAAACAGACATGACAGTTCAGCAGTGACTGCAACGATAGCGGTGGGCCCGGGGACCTCTGGGACCTTTGGAAGGTCGGGGGAGGAGGCAGCCAAGGGATGCTTCCTGGAGAAGAGGTGATATTTGCTTGGTGTTTATTTAGTACTTACCATGTGCAGGAGGAAAAGACCTGATCCCTGCCTTGCAGGAGCCTGTTATCTAGCTGGGAGACAAGATGTGGACACATTACAAGGCGATGTGTATTGAAGGTGCTATTCGTCTGCTTGAGATGGGGCAGCTTCTGGAAGTTTAGCGACAAGAGACAACACACAGATTGTTGGGCTGAGAGGTTCAACACTGCATCCCCAGCACCTGCCACGCCCTGGGGGCTTGATAAGTAATTGTGGAAGGGGAAGCAGCCTTTAGAAGGTAGCAGTGGTGTCCTTATTTTTCTTAAAAGCCTCGCCTTAGGATCCAGAGGACTACTGGTCTGGCCCCGCCGCTCCTTAGTTATGGGAAAGTCACTTCATATCTTGATTCCCAGTTGCCTTAGCTGTACCAATCTACCCCCTAGAATCACTACCAAGTACAAGTAAAAGAATATGCGTACGAAGGTTACTTTGTATGCACAGTACAAAGGCTACGGTACGACACTACAGAAAAGAAAAGGCTGATTCTCACTGACGACACACATAATGTCACTTGATTTGACTCCCAGAACTAGCCTATGGAGTTGGTGAACTCCTGTCACCAATTTACAGTAAAGGAAGGTATAGCTCTTTTCCAAAGGGGTCAATGGATTGCTCGAAGTTGACGGACAAGTCACAGAATGGATAAGCTCAGAAGGTAGGCCGTGAACCTCAATCAGAAGATGCCAAAGCCTGAGCTTTTTCTCTAGTTAGGAATGTCATGACAGAGGTCAAAATCAATGGGATCTGAGGAAAAGTAGTGCTTTTACAGCCAGAGGGAGAAGGGGATTCACTCGGCATTCATCATGCTTCAACTCCTAGATATCAAGAATCTTTATTAAACCCCTTTCAGGGTCTGACCAAGGCAAGCACTGAGCTCATGTTTATTTAAAAAGAATATTAAGCATTTTTCCATATTAAGATCTTTGCCCGTAATTCTCTTCACAGCGCGGTACAAGGCAAATCGAGAGAAGGCTAGATAGGAAATGATATGTACTGCTTTCGCTCCTGATCTCACTGCTGTAGAGTCATTAAACCCTTACAAGGCAGGGATAGGAACCACTGCCTTGTGGATTTAGAAGGAATTCCTATTATGCTATAATTCCAGAATCTGCGATACATCTGAAAAAGAGGTCAAAATGACTAGATTTTTCCACATCTCCTGCCATAGAAAGGTGTCTGCTTTCTCTATAACTTCTGATTCGTGCATCTCTAAACCACACTCTAAACCCCACTGGCATGCGATTCCTTTGTTGTGGGGACTCAGACTGGAACAAGGGCATCCTAATCAGTAAAGGCTTCTCGTGTTGTTTTAAACAAACCTGACATTCGGTGGGAGGAGACCGGGGCAGCAAGTAGCAGGATGATTAGATTTCCAGCTCTGGGTACCCCCTCCACCCTCCCTGACTGTCATTCACGCCCTCTGATCAGAAGCAGATTCTGGCCGGGGCCAGCCAGGCTCTCTGGCCAGTCACAGTGGGAGAGAGTGCTATCGTTGTTGAATTCTAGTCGTATAGCTTTTCCAGAACTGAGAATATATATGAATGGGAATTAGTCACTTTTCCTCCGAGGTCTTTGCTTTTCCTTTTTCCCCTGAGTGCTCCGGTCCTTAATGGCAGGTGAGCAGGCAAGCAGACCTCATTAGGAGCCCACCTCTCACACATGCCTCCAGCTGAAATGCAGGGGCAGCTGGACCAGGAGGTAAAAGTTTTCTTGCAAAGAGCACTGGAACGAGAGTCAAGAGCCCCGGTTTCTGACGAATAAACTACAAGGAAAGAGCGGGAGATGTGACGAGTGCAAAGGCTGGAAGTCATTTCCTGATTCCACTTATACCGGGCATAAGGTCTTGGCTAAGTCACTTCACGACTTTTTGACTGTTTACTCATTTACAATAAAAATAGTGAACATTTACCTACTATACCGCTTGTGTCGGGCCCTAAGTGACTTTCCATACTTTAGCTCATTTATTTCTGAAAACCTTCATAAGTAGACATATAATGTCCATTTCACAGATGATCCCACTGAAGTGCAGTGAGATTCATTAATTTGCTACACGTTCCATAGCAGAGGAGCTCAGGGATGAACCAGCGCTTACGACTTTAACCCCATGAGAAACTGAGACACCAGAAAACCTCGTGTCAGGGTGGCGGGGCTTCTATGAGGGCAAAAGGCTTGAACACGGTCTCAGGTTTCCATGGCACAACAGTAGCCCCTGACAAAGGACACCAATTATTACCGCATTTGCTTGGCTGGCCTTTTTCAGAACCAGAGGGAAGCCCCACCAAACCTATTTTGCTAACCTTGTGTGGGAGAAGGAAACATCGCTGCCGCCCATCCTATATAACCAAGGCCACAGCACGTGACCATTTCCAGGAAACCTGGGAGGTCAGGGAGAATTTTAATTAAAACATCCACGTGACATGAGGAGAGAGGCCAGCCACAGCTAAGCTCTTCAAAGCAGATTTTTCTTAGAAACACTAGCATCTCGTGAGGAAGAAGGGGCTCTTGGCAAACAGCAGGGAAAGAGCTGCTGACCAGGAATTTCGCTTGAGGAAGGAAGGATGGAAGAGACACGTGGACCTCAAAGAAGCCACTTGAGCACGCTGGGTCCACCCAGCCCACTGCAGCCGAGCATGTACCCACGGAAGGGATGGCATTTGAGTCCCACAGCAATCCCCAGGAGTGAAGTCAAAGAACACTCTCATTTTACAGACGAGGAAAACGAGGCCTAGAAGAACCAGCGATTCACCTAATTCACGCAGCCAGAGGGGCCCAAGGCCTCTGAGGAGTGTCTCTCTCCAGGGCGCCACGTCTAGGAGCAGCCCACTAGGCAAGCCACTGATAATCGCACGTAAAGAGTACGAAGATCACAGAACATCCCTGTCACTGTGCTATTCTTATCTCAAGCCCTCCCGGGTTAGAGTCGGCTTCTAAAAGCATTCAATTAACGGAGCCTCCAAGTGTCAAAAGACACCTGTTCAAACCTTAGCACAAGATACTGTATTAAGTATTCGAACGCTTTTTCCAGGCAAAGCCATTCTTCCCAGAGAACTCAACCCCGCACTGTTAATTTGGAGTAAAGAGTAAAATTAGATTTCATATTTCTCAGCTTTTGAACACAAAGATCCTTAGTCCACCTTTAAGAAACTACTGCAGTTGCCAAATGGACTGTTTTTCTTCTAAAGGCTGGAAAGAATTCTACTAGCCTCCCTGCCCCCTCCCCAATGTCAAACTGTCGATTGCGCGCCTCGTTTACGATGTTATTAAAAAACAAACAGGGGTCTCAAAGTTATCACAAACCCCCAGAGTGGGGAAGTCAAAAGAAAAACTTCATGCACTGTGCTCCATGACCATCAGCAGCTTGCATTTGATGCAGAGAAGGCAACAGTCGCTAACTGCCCATCCCACTGAGCACTTGGATAGGACAGCCAACCTCCAAGCCTAAATCAAGCCTGCAAGATGGACAGAGGGTTTGGGAATAGCCAGGTTTAGGCTTGAATTTTTACTTGCTTTACACTTTGAGCATGTCACTGAATCCCTCTAAGCTTCTGATCTTCCATTTGAATGAGGAGGATACTAAGCCCTTATTTCACATGCAGTGTTCTTAATATTAACTCCTTCCTTCTTGGCTTGCTGTTACGGGCCAAAGATAAGCTTCCAGGCTAGGATGAACACAAAGATGGCTCAAGGATTTGAAACAAAGATTTTCGATCTTGGTGGATGTGATGCCTATCCCTTTGCCCATTTGGCTAAAGTTCAAGGACAAAGAAAAAATTTAGAAAGTATTGGAGGTGTGGAATGGATGGCTGTGAAAATGTATGAACTACAAATGATAAGACTGGAACACCCTCAGTTACTCTCCCCCTCCCCTGCCCTAAATGGACACATCTGAAACAGGGCAGTGACCAAGTAAAGCCCAGATAGACCATACCCTGATTCCCATGAGGCTACCATTGCTCAAAGTAATTCTGGACCTTGTCAAGTCGGTGGCACATTCTGGCATCTTCAATGAGGGCTTCATCCTCTAAGGGAAGATCTGGACGTAAGTCTAGATTTTACACTGGTGTATGAGCAACCTGGCCGGAAATTAAGAGTTTGCCAGTGACTTCAATATTCACGATCTCTTTTACTTCTGACTGCAAAGTTTTGAAGCAAGATGGTCACCCCAGATTTTAAAGACGTACAGCACTGGAACGAGATTCTAAAGACGTACAGCTTGGCAGTGGAGGGCCAGGTCTAGAACCTGGGTCCCTGGATTGCAAGTCTCCTTCTATTTTCACTTTGACACTACAGTCCCTGGATGAGAGAATTAAACAATATGCCAGAGAATGTCAGTGGTATTACCACTGTCAAAGCAGCACCACGAGAGTGTGGAAAGAACACAGAAAAGGCCTGAGATATTTGGTAAGGTATTACCCCCGTCCTCTGGGGCTCAGATTTATAGAACAGTGGCTAAGAGCTCAGACTCTGGGGTAAGGGACAATAGGTTGAAATCCCAGCTCAACCACTCATTACCTAAGTGACCTTGGACAAATTATTTTTACTCTGCGGACCTCAGCTTCTTAATTTGTAGAAGAAAGATAAGAGCGATATCTAGACTTTGTTAGATTGTTGTAAGGATAAGGTATGCAAAGCACTGTAGAAGGCTGCTTGGCATACTTTAATAATACTTACAGTATATATATAAATATATATTTAGTATTTTAAAATACTTATAGTAATAGTATTAACTGCATGAAACAGTGTTAATCAAATGAAATTCTACTTGATCTTCCAAACCTATACTAGCTCGGACAGTCCACGATGGGCTTTGCACACGGCGGTCTGGGCGCTTACCGCGAGGATGGCGATGACAATCCCCACGGCGCAGAGCACAGCATCATTGATTGTCTCACCGGTTTTCAGCGGGTACTTGATGCTCTCGTCATTGCAGTAAAACCCCCGGTGGTAAGGCTTGATGGTGCTTGTCTCAATGATGATGAAGGGCAGGCCCGCTGGTCCAGATGGAACCATCATCGAATATACCAGAAAAAAACAAGAGAGAGGGAAAAACATCAGTGCGAGGAGGCCAAAGAAGAATGACCTACAGCAAAGACCACCCCAGATAACAACATCGACGGCAATGTTAATTCCTTGCATTTGATCTACAGCCTACAGAGAGCCTTCTCTACATGCACCCCCTTTCCTCCTTTAGTTGCCACTAAGAAGGGTGTGGTGTGATCCTCTTGCCTTGTCCAAGAGCACAGAGGGAGGCGGTGGAAGCGGCAGGGCAGGAGCTTTTCCACTGCTCTACAGCATCCTGCTAAAAATCAAAGCCCGATTTGTAATTATTCCTAACAAAGCCCCAAATCTAATGATGCCTCCAAGTGCCTTCCTCTCTTAAATCAATCATTTCCCCCTTGAGAAGCTCATCCCAAGACTTTGTGGCTTGGAATTCTGAAGACTCTGGAATCAGACAACCTGAATTTGCACCCCAGATCCACCACTTCCTAGCAATGTGACTTCTGGTTCTCTCTCCATCTTCCTGAGCCTCAGTTTCCCCACAAATGAATTGTGGTGATGACTAAAGGGGAATAGGAAACAAAGCACATAAAACTCCTAGTACAGTGTTCGCACATAGTAGCTGCTTAGTGAATGCCATTTCCAGTGCTTTTCTTTCACTGTTCAAAGAGTCTTTGACAAGACTCAGCAGAGCTGAGCTGGGCCCTCCTGCCTACAGACCTGGAGCAAAGCCCAAGGGCATCAGGGGTACCGAGGCACTCTTGCAGCTGCTGCTAGTTTATCAATGTCCAGCTCAGATGCCATTCTCTTAAAGGTCATGGAAAATGGATTCCATCACCTGCCAGGAAAGGCCCTCATAAGCCTGAAGCAAAAAGTGAAGGCCCACAATATCTCTTTCTTGGACACGGCGGCAGCTTCCAAATTGGTCTCCTGGCCTTCTGTGCCTCTTACCCACATCCACCAGTCTGCTTCCTGACCGTAAGTATGTCATGGCCACGCTCAAGCTTCTTCAATGTTTCCCCATTGCACAGGACAAGATGACATCCCTAAGTATGACCTCCAGAGTTCCCCACGACCTGAACCTTGATACACCCTCCAACGAAACAGGACACAGAGCCTCTGTCTTGGTTCATGGTCTTCTTTAGGCTGGAAAGACACTTCCTCCCCTATATCCAAATTCAATACCTAGCCCCAAGGCCACCTCACAATGGTGAGTAAAAGGTAAAGTAAAAGTGCAAGGTGAGCCACTGAATGTCAGGCTAAGGAAGACCATGAAAACCATCTTGTCGATGATAGCAGCCCACCACTGCTGTGCACCAACAACAGGTGACGTATTTTGCAACCATTTTTGCATTGACTCATCCAACAACCCTGAGCAGTCATTTTAAAATCACTTGAGCGCTATCACTCATCTGCCGGTGGAGAGAATAGAGGCTCAGAAAGAATGCTTAGCTCGCTCAGGGTCTCTCAATCCACCCCGAAGTGCCTAAATCCCTAATTTAACTTTGCAAATTGGTTTCATCCATATATGAATTTTATTAGTGGAAAAAAAAAAAAACCCACGATAAGCAGCCGTTTAAAAGATAAGATTCCATTTTCATGTTTTTCAAAAAGAATTAAGCTCACGTCATGTGGCTCGAAGGCCCGAACGGCCTCTTAAAGAAAAAAATATATATACCGTGAACTCTGCAGTTTTTCAATGACTTTGGTCCTGACTGGCAGCGATAAAAATGCTCACTTTCTAAAAAGTGTATTTATGTATCACTGCATACACACATGGATTTATTTGGTTTTATTCTTTGGATTTATTTGAATTCTACGGCTATTTATTTTGTGACCCCCCCCCCCAACTGCTTCCTGCTAGAACAACAATTTACTTTATCAAATTCATACTGGTGCTTTGAAAAGAAAGCCCAGCCGCACACCACAGCGTTGTGCGGAGAGTAAACACAGAGGGGCCCTGGAAGGCAACAACTATTAGCTCTGCGATGGAGAGAAGGAAGAAAGGGAAACGGGGAATCCATTATTCTGGCTTCGAGATGGCAAGTGTAGTTAGCTGATCTTCTTGGGTTGGGGGCTGGGAGAGAAAAGATATCACGTGGGCCTGAGCCGTCTTCATTCCACTGCCTAAACATTTTGAAATGTGGCCAAGTTGGCTATGAAGAGGAGCTGTGAAGCCAGCAGCATGATATTAATAGTCCACTTTTAAAGTTCCACACATCGTGATAAACACCGTTAGCTTCACATCTGAGCCCGGTCACAGTCTCTGTGGTGCCAAGGAGCCAGAGCGTTGCTAATAAAAGGAAGGGAACAGACCCCAAGTTCCTTACATTTGTGCTCCGCTCCTAAGGCCCCCAGCTTCTATTTTTACTAGTGTTCACATGATAGGCCTGTAAAACATATGTTCCTAAGGACAATAAAACACATATAAAAGAGCTGTGGAGTCAGACTGAACTCGGTTAGTGATCTCAACTCTGCTCCCTACTACCCGAGCAAGTTACTTTTCAGCTCCAAAACCCCCCTCTCATCTGCTCAACGGGAAAAACAAAATCTTGCTTTGGGATTGCTGGGAGGATATAGTAATGTATTCATTCATTCATTCGCTCAACAAATATTTATTGAGTCTTAAATATGCCTACTAAGTACGAGAATTACAAAGATGACACAAGCCCTGCCCTCAGGAAGTTTACAATCTAGTAGGGGAAGACACATATCATGGAATAAAACCAGTACAGGAAGTTGTTTTCGTTGGAAGAAACCAGGCAGCAGCACGGGGCAGTGTCAGCACCGAGTCTGGCACACACTGTGGACACTCAAAAACGCTAAAAGGAAGAAGGAGGGGAAAGTCCCACAGAGAAGGTTAGGAAAGAAAATCTGTCTGGTCAGTTCCTCTGTACTCTTAACCTGGGAACAATCCAAATCCTTTTCCTTCCTTCCTTGTCCAAGGCCTGGGGAGGGTTTCCGGTTCCAATTATGTGGATGATGGCCACAAACAGACAAGAAGTTGGATCGGAATATGGTCCATTTTATTTTCTTGAAAGGCGTGGAGACGGCATTTAGAAAACCCGGTGGCCTTTTCTGTCTCCCCTACAAACTTGTGGTATGATTGGGGGTGATGCCAGTCAAATCTTGACTTGGCTCTGGGAAAAGAATAACCTCAGATCCCCTTCAGTTGATGGGAAAAGCATGAACATGTCCCCCCAACGGGACAGCCAGTCCTCAAGAGACATAACACCATGCCTTGCCTCTCCACGACAGAGACGAGGCGTTCTTTTCCAAAACGGGATCTCCATTTCCAGCGTTGGCACCATCTTTATTACCAACCACTGCAGTCCCTGATCATTTCATTATAAGACCATTCCCAGGGCTAGACGCTGGGAATCAAGGGGTCAGTACATCAAAGTACAGTACCTGCCCTCAAGAGGTGCATCGTGTTGTAAGATCATGAAAACAAGTGCACTAAAACGTTTTTAGTGTGAGGACTGATGGATGTAGAGAGTACAGCACAGGCACAAAAGAACACTACTAGAGATACTAAAGATGGCCCGGATGGGAGGCTTAATTTGACCCTTATGTGAGTCAGAGGTTTTTCTGGGGTCCAGGGGCTAAATACACTCATAAAAACAGTGTAGTTTAGGGACCGCAATAGGGCATCAACAAAACTGATGGCCACTGCCATCACGAGAATACAGTTTTAAGTTTGGCTACAGAGCTGGGAGAGATACACAAGGTACCGAGGATCCCCACGTAAACTGTGGCAGATCTGACAAACCTGCTGCCTGTTCTGTTCTCAGCACTGATGGGGCTACTGAGTTGGAGTCCCAGCCTTCCAGTGGCCCAAAGGCCAACAGGAGGAGCAGTCATAACAGCTGACACGTTAAGTCACCCTAAGGTTCAAAGGGATTAAAGTGACTTACCGGAGTCCCCCTGTCCGTGGTAGTGGTGGACAGGGCTCCTGGGTGCTTTCTAAAGTAAATGAGTCACTTAAAAGAGAGGGAAGGAAGCACCTATGAGTTTAATACATTGATTGAAGCCCAGCAAATCTCATGGGCTTTGAAGAAGAAAATACTTTGTTTGGAACAGTCAAGGCAGCAGCACTGGCTCCTGCTCTCTGAACATTCACTGTGCACCACACACGACAGTACTGAATATAATGAAGACTCCGAAGCCAATATCCTGGAATTTAGATTTATCTATAATGAAAGGTACATTACAAGCTTTCTGCTAAGCAGAACCAAAATGTATGTAAATAGACACGCACGCACACGCACACACACGCACGCACACACATGCACGCACACGCACACATGCACGCACACACACACGCACACGCACACACACGCACGCACACACACACACGCACGCACGCACACGCACGCACACGCACACACACGCACGCACACACACGCCCCATCTGGTGATGCTAGACCTCAACTCAAGCATTTCTCCTTCTTTTAATCAAGGATCAATTAACTTCCTAAACCTCCAGGGACCTCTTGGGATGTGTAGGCTGCAGAGGAGGTGAAATACGAACTCACTGACAAACACTTAATGGGCAGAAAATCAAAGCATGAAGAAAAGCCCCTGTGTTGGGTTCAGGCCTTTGAAAGTTCTTGGGCTTCGAAAAACGAACACTTGGGCAGGTTGGGCGGTTTGGGGGTGGGGTGTAAGAAAACATGGGATAAGTTTCCGTGGCCCACCCATTGATAAAGTCATGTGGGAAGTGTTACCAAAGTGACCCAGCCCCAGAGCCCTGCTCCCTCCAGCCACAGCTTCAAGTTTGTGCAAAATTAAACACAGCCTCCTGCTCTCAAAGTGCTTTTTAGAAAGCTCTTGTGAGGGTAGGAAAAGAGTGGGGGTGGGAGAGTGAATGAGAAATTTTTGCACTTTTGCGTGACCGAAATCAGAGCATCGGGGAGAGATTTTCCCATCGCTCCTATGGACCATGCCCTTCAAGTACCTTTTCCAGAGTTGTCCAACTTTCTACTTCACCCGAGCTGTAGTTACCTTAAAATAAGCCAAGTTCAGCATCTGTGTAAGTGATAATTAAACTAATATCTGCAGAAAGCCTACATATCTGCTCACAAAATAACACTGGATATAGAATCTGTGTGTATCAAGCACAGTCTAGTTGCTCAAAAGATTCTGTGACAGGAATTTATGCATCTTACCTACGGTATAGAGTTCTACCAACTTTACTGTTTTACTCACTTTACAAGTGAAAAATTGAGGCTCAGAAAGTTTAAGCAGCTCATCTGAAATCAAAGCGAGCAAATGGCACCAATATGGACCAGATGTGAGAAGCGTAGGTGGACGCCACCGGGCTTCTGATTTCAAGGAGTTTAGAATCGAATTAGGAGTTCGTGTATTTTCATCACCACAACAGCTCTGAAAAGTTACGGGCCATTATTTTCATTTGTACCCAACAGAAAACTGAAACCAGTAGTTTTGTAACGTGGCCAAGGTTCCCAAGTGAGTCAATTGGTTGCTGGGATTTGAACCCAGGTCTGTCTTTCTTTGGGCTTATGTTTTCTTACTCCATGACCTGACCCTCCCTTTCTTTATAAATGACTTCCCTGTTAAAATATGACCAACTGATTTTTTTTTTTAATCACTTAAGGCCAGAATGGTCAACCCAGCTACTACTTAGAGGTTCAAAATACAAATATTTATGTTGCTTGTAAGTGACAAGGTTTCTATTTAAAGTAATTAATTGCTACTTGTCTTAGAAGTGTGCAAACTTTCTTTGGTTTACGATATTTGTCCAGATTTCTAGACTGGCCACAATCCAGATGAGACAAAACTAAGTTTACTATGAAGGCATTTCCCACCTTTGAAAGAGGCTGCCATGAAAAACGCTTGCTGTTGGCTGGTGTGAACATGCAGTATTCTGGGTCTAGAGGTTCTCTTTGACAAATGCTCAGTCCTTCGGTACTGGAAAGTTCAGGCCCTTTCTTTACAAAAAGAAGACTGTCAGAACTTAAAGCAACCACATGGTAGAAATGAAGAAAGGAATGGCAGATCCAATCCTGGTCCCTGGGTTTCCTGAGCCCAAGTCCTTGGTCTTAGCTGGATTCCACAGGCATGTATAGACAGTTCCTGAGTTTAGTTTCTGGGCACCGTGTGAGGTGCTCAGGATACAACCTTGAGCACTGTTTTTGAGTTCCTCAACTTTGGAAAAATCTCAGATTCCGTGACAAAGAGACACCTGTCTTTAGTCTAATCGTGGGTATGAAAAAGGACTTAGAATGATCTTTCTTATTTGAAAGGGCTTAAAATAAACACATTTTATCCTTTAAAATAAATAACTTCAGCCACCTTAAAACCCCCAGCTCTGGTTGTTTCGACTTTTGTGCAGTTGGATTTTTAAAGGGCTGCCACATCCACCAAGAACTAAAAACTCAACCAACAGCCCATGATTCACACCTTTCACTGAGAGAATTCCAGACCTCTTTTGTTGCCATTACGTATTTCACAAACAAGATATTTTATTTCTAGTACTACACAACTACTAGAGCCTGAAGGACTAACGATTCCTCTGCTCCAGGTCAAACTGGGTCACTTCCCAAGACCTCCTTCCTCTCTTCTCTTCCCTCTTTTAAAAGAGTGAGAGTAAATTTACATTCACTGGGCACCTATTATGTGCCAGGAGGTTTGGATATATCAACTGATTTAACTCTCCAAACAATCCTCTAAATTAATTATCAGTATATAGCCAAAGCACTGAGGGTCAGAGATTATAATTTGCCTCAGTGCCCACTATGCTGATAAGAGGTGTAACCAGGGTATTCAATAGAATACCCTGACTCTAAAGTTCATTCAGAGACAGGGCCAGTTAGCCTTTATTCTTAAGTATACATGAACTCTGTCTATGCAGATTATTCACAAAGCTACAAAGCTCCGGAAAGTGTAGGTTGACCTTGAACAAGGATAAAAAGCAAGGCTCCTCCTCCTTAGATGCTGAGATGGATTTGTACAGATCCGGCCACTCTCCTGCCTCAGTCTCCCTAATGACCCAGATGTGTTCATTGGCAATACACTGCCCAGAACTAGTACAGAGAAAGAATCACATGCGTGCACAGGGTTTTACAGCTCTTACATAAATGATCACCTCTGATCTTCCTGACAACTCTGGGAAGTAATGTTTTTAACATCTGGATTAAAGTACCACTGGCAGACTCTGATTCAAGACCTAAATATAAATATCTTTTCTACAAAGGAGTCACTCAGCCACGTAACCCACTCTGGCAGAGTTACTTTTTTCCAATTTAACCAGGAACTTTGGAGTCAGGCAGACAGGATTCCACTTCTATCACCTGTCATGCCTACTGTGTGACCTCGGGCATGTCAGTTTACCTCTCTGAACTCCACCTGCATCATTGTGCAATAGGCCTTTGTGTAATAGTTCCCAACGTAAAGAGTGGACTGGAAGGACTAACTGGGACAATTTATAAAACAACCAGTAACCGCTGGGCTCCATAAATGTTAATTCTTGCTTCTGTATGTGACAGGAAGCCATGGAAAGCTTTTAAGCAGGGATAAGATGTGATCAGAGTTCTGTCAAAAGCCACGGGCCCACCAGCCTCTTCCCCAGTGCAATCTGATCCCACGGGAAAAGCATGCTCATAAAATCCCTTAATTCCAGGGACTTCTAGGGATTGTGTAAACAGAATGGGCTTCGATAGTGGTTAGCAGGACCTGGCACCCTGACACAGAGAAGAAATATCACAGCAGGAACCCTGCCCCGCATTCTCAAAGATCACAGGAGGCTGAATGGGAGGTAAGTCTATAATAAGGGTGAAAAAACATTTCTTCTTATTTTTCCAATAGTTAAACATGCATTCGTCAGCAGTGTGCTCCCATCCAAGCCGTGCTATCCAGGTGTACACCAAACACCAGGTTCACGTGGCGGTAAAATAAACAATATGGGGACTGGCAGGACATCAGACACCTGGGAGGGTCAAAGCTCGAGACAGTCAAAAGGCAAGACCGGAGCCAGATGCAGTGCCAAAAATGAAGAGCTGAAGCATTACTGGAGGCCTCACAAGAACAAAGTCATGCTGATAGGAAATCCAAGGCCGTCAGGGTATTCCAAGTTAACCCATCAGGCTACACGGTCCTACCAAGTTCTAGGTTGAAGGTGACACATTGGCAGTGCATGCCGAACCTGGCCTGCAGAGATGTTCCGCTTGGCCCACCCAGTGTTTAAGATTTTTAAAATTCGTTGTCAACATTTAATAACAAGAGGTCTCACATAACATTCAGATTTCAGCTTCTTAAGCCATCTCTACCGCCCTGTGGCAATCAATGCAGGCAGTGGTAACTGGCTACACAGATTCTCCAGGGCACCACCATGCCCTATTGTCTCCCTGAACCAAGGCTGTCTCTCAGTTCCATTCCCATTGAGCTTGTACTGTCAATCTTCCTATACCTGGTCTACTTCAGTCATTTATGTTAACTACCTGGCCCCTGGAGACGTTTGGCTCTTCCATCCCTACTCTAGAGAACATAAAGTCCTTGGCTGAAGTCATAAAAATAGAAATAATGAACTCTTGATTCAACAATGTCCGCCATGATAGGTAATGGCTACATTAGACATATATGGATGAGTATGTGCATGTGTGTATGTCTTAAACTTAACCAAAGACTGTGCCTCCTATCAACGTTTTCAAATCCAAAACTTGTGTCAAGTCATCACTGCAAGGTGGTTAATAACATCTGCATTTCAGACGTGAGGAAAGTGAGGCTCAGAAGCTACGTGACTTGCCAAAGGTCTCACGGTTAGTAAAATGAATGAGGGCTGCTCTTGAACTGTTGGTGGGAATGTAGATTGATACAGCCACTGGAGAACAGTATGGAGGTTCCTTAAAAAACTAAAAAAAGAACTACCATACGACCCAGCAATCCCACTACTGGGCATATACCCTGAGAAAACCATAATTCAAAAAGAGACATGCACCACAATGTTCATTACAGCTCTATTTACAATAGCCAGGACACGGAAGCAACCTAAGTGTCCATTGACAGTTGAATGGATGAAGAAGATGTGGTACATATATACAATGGAATATTACTCAGCCATAAAAAGAAATGAAACTGAGTTATTTGTAGTGAGGTGGATGGACCTAGAGTGAAGTAAGTCAGAAAGAGAAAAACAAATACCGTATGCTAACACATATATATGGAACCAAAAAAAAAAAAAAAAAAGGTTACGAAGAACCTAGGGGCAGGACAGGAATAATGATGCAGACATAGAGAATGGACTTGAGGACACGGGGAGGGGGAAGGGTAAGCTGGGACGAAGTGAGAGAGTGGCGTGGACATATATACACTACCAAATGTAAAATCGATAGCTAGTGGGAAGCAGCCGCATAGCACAGGGAGATCAGCTCGGTGCTTTGTGACCCAGGGGTGGAATAGGGAGGGTGGGAGGGAGACGCAAGAGGGAGGAAATACGGGGATATATGTATATGTGTAGCTGATTCACTTTGTTATAAAGCAGAAACTAACACACCATTGTAAAGCAATTATACTCCAACAAAGATGTTTAAAAAGAAAAAAAAATGAATGAGGGTTGGAAGCCAAGGCTTGTTGAACTACAAAGGCCTTAGCAAGCTTATTCCATGAAGCCGGTGGTAGGGCCAGAATGAATCTGCCTTACTGGCCAGTTAAACAATGTGGACGTGTTAATAAATTACATGGTTATGCTTCAGAAGAAAGAAGTGGACCCAACTTATACACGTCTATGTGACAGAGTGTTCTATTTTTCAAGGCAACAGTATTAAAATGAAAACAAAGCCTCTTTCTGATAGAAGCTCATTCATTCTAAAAAGTCAAAGCCAAGTGAGAAGGAATTTACAAGTTAAAATCCACTAGATAATTGTTGGTGTTACAAACCTTACTCTAGTGGAGTCAGGAACGTTTCGGTAATACGCTGGTAAAATTTTGGAACTACAAGAGATCTGAGGTGTCATTTATTCCATTTACTAGATGGGAAGGCTGAGACCCACCACCCCCTAGCACTGTAATGACTCTTTTCTGGTAAGTCTCCTCACTAGCTGAGAGTCTCTTCAGAAAAGGGTCCATATTTTATTCATCTCTGTATCCCCAGCACAAAGAAGAATTCCTGGCACTTAGTGGGTGCTCAACGCATGGGTACTGAATAATTGTATAGGAAATAGACTAAAATTCCGAGGATATGGCTCCGCCCCCAGTACACTCTATGATCCCCCCCTTAGATTCTCCCCAACACCTCCCCCTGTTTCTGAATTTAACCTAATCTCTCTCATATCCCCAAATCCTGTTTTTTTTTTTTTAACACAATCTCCCAAAGCAACACAGTACCACATACCCTCACAAAGAGCAGACAATTGCACCAGGAGTAAATTATGGAGAACCCAACCAGCTTCAAGTCTCAGAGGAGTGGTTGAACTGGATGATCTTTAAGACGCTTAATCTTCAGAGTTCCCCAGACATTTAGGTAGTGAAACTATCAGAAAATACTTGGAAGGGGTAAACTGAGGAGGCTGCTGCTCAGTGATTCAGTGCCACACCCACCCTACCTCGCAGGCCAAGGGCTAAAGGATCATTTTCAGCACACCCCGACCTAACCCACTTGCTGTGATCCTCTTGGGAACCCCTGCCGTGAAGAAAGTTCCCAGTAAGAGGAAGAGCACAGATTTGAAGAAAGCAACAGGGCTTCCCTGGTGGCGCAGTGGTTGAGAGTCCGCCTGCCGATGCAGGGGACGCGGGTTCGTGCCCCGGTCTGGGAAGATCCCACATGCCGCGGAGCGGCTGGGCCCGTGAGCCATGGCCGCTGAGCCTGCGCGTCCGGAGCCTGTGCTCCGCAACGGGAGAGGCCACAACAGTGAGAGGCCCGCGTACCGCAAAAAAAAAAAAAAAAAGAAAGCAACAGACCTGGATTTGAAAACCAGGTTTGCCACTTATCATGTAGGCAATCTTCAGCAAACTGCTTAACTTCTCTGAGCCCCAACTGTAAAAAGAGGACGCCAAGAGCCACTCTGAAGAGCTGTGAGGATGCAATACCATATGGTAGGTATTTAACAAAGGTTCGTTCCCCGCGCTCCCAGTCTGAAAATCGACTCTCCGGGACTGTTTCCATGCCAATCAACCGGCTTGACTGGTTTCCTCAAGGAGGTCACCTGACCAACCTGGACACGGCTGTGTCAGCTCAGACAAGGACTGTCACTCGAGTTGCACAAGACTGGAGCAATTCCAGTGTGTAGCGGAGAAGACAGCCCTCACCCCAGGAGCACACTCCCCACTCCCAGCCCTGTCAATGTTCCTTTTGTAAAACACAGAAACCTTCTTCAAATCTGACAGCTGCCACCTGCACAAATAATTCGGGGATGTAATTTTGTAACTGAATACAAGCCCTGAAAGCTGAAAAGTTTGAAGTCCAAAATAATCCCTTTGACCTTCTGCCTAAACACTCACTAATCACTTTTTAATTTGTAGTTTATTTCCTCTCTCTGTGCTGTCCTTCTAGGCTATATTTTCATTTTAGACATATCCCGGGAGTGAATGGCATTACAGAACACCTGATTAAAGTACAAGTCAAACTTCTCTCCCAGACATCTGAGGCTTGGTGCATGCCCCACTGAGTTCTCCAAGTTGCAATGGGTGGCAAGAAAGTGAAGGAGAAAAAGCCTGCTTTGATGGAGGAAACTCCTCACTGAGAGAATTATGAGCTACAAAAATTAATAAGAAGTGGTCCCTGCCCTCTAAGAAGGCACACTCTGGGGACAACTGCCCATGATGCCACATGACGGGAACTTCCACGTAGGCATTTCTAAAATATTCAGGGAGCATGGAAGATGCCCTTTAGCACATGACTCAGCAGCCGATAGGTATGCAATACCGGTTTATAGACTAGCTCAATAAATGCATTTCAGATTCCTTGCTGTTATTTGAATGCTAATGATGTATTTAAAGCAATACAAAAAAACAAAAAGAAAAATCCAGAACTGGGAAGTCTCCCCCACCCCCAAAAAACTGCTTCAGAGCTTCACCCTCATCCCCTACCCACCTCTTACTCTTGAGGCAAAGTGAGAAAAGTAGTTTGAGGGAGCCTATCTAATTCCTAACACACAAATGCTGAAAAGATGCTAAAAAGGAAAAACTGAGAGGTAGAAATGTTGTTCAGTTCAGAAGAAATTTCTTCCTTGGAGGAAAATCTAACTTAATCATCACTAGATCGCTATAAATTATAGTAAGTTGAAGGCAGATAGATATATTGGGGTCATTCTACTTTGTGTCTGTTCTAATAAATTAGCCAACCTTTCACCTACTGAGCAAGAAAGTATCTCAAGTAGTCTGCGCTGGGTCAGCTCAGCCAATATCCTGGAAGGAAAATGATCTCCACACTAGTTTTTGATTCAGTGAAGTAATGCCTGGTAGCAATAAGATAGCACAAGTGAGTTTGGGGAATTTAGTCAAAGTTTCTCTAGCCAAGGACACCTTAAAAACAAATACTAACCAGTGGTAACTGATAATAAAAACTTGTATTCGTCAGCATTAACTCTGCTGCTAACTAACTATATCATTGCACTTCTGCTCTCTTGGGCTCTATTTCTTCATGTGCAAAATGAAAGAGGTGGTCTTACCAGGTGTCTTATGGACCTTCCAAAGTTTTCACCTTTATCCAAGGAGTGCAGGGCATCTTCTGAACAAACTGAAGGCTTTCTTTCCATGGCATCTTTACAGAGCAGATGGGCATCACCTCCTGCCCACTATCCCAGCTGGGGTAACCGGGGAGCAGGCTACTTTAAGTTTGTGAAGGTAGCCTGGCCAAGCAAAGCCTTCCAGGGTTCAAAGATGCTCATTTATAAAGAACAGCCCCAGAAAACATCCCCAAATCTGCAAACCTTCAGATACAAACCAAATTCATGATTGCCAGCTCTTGGCTCAAAGAAGTAGGTATCTATCAGCAATACTGCAGTGTGTGTTAGAGGCGGAGGGGGGGGGCGGGAATTAGCATCAGTTACTCCTGCAAACTGGATACTATTCTAGGCACTTTGAGCTGGCTCTCATTTATCCCTCCCAATAATCCTTTCCAGTAAGCAGTACCAGCTCGATTTTGCAAAGGCCAGAACAGAAGATGAGAAATAAGGTCACAGAGCAGCAGGGCAGAAACGCCGCCGGGTCAGGCTGGCTTTGCACAGTGCCCTGCAGCCATCACATTTCCTACGTTTAGGTGCCTTTGACTGGACCTCAGAAGGGGTACTTCTCGTAAATGGGTCAGCCCTCCCGAGATAGAGACCCTTGTGTTCTGGGGCCGCCCTTGGTGGCTCTGGCAGAGAGCCCCGCCCCTTCCCCACCAGGATCAGGGAAACAAAATGTGGTCATCCAGATGCACGTGGGAGAGCGGGCTGCAGGGAAGGACTCCTAGGTGGCTTGCTATAGGAACCCTATTGTTCCAGAGGGAAGCTCTTTTGCCAGAACTCTCCAGGAAGCCACTGCTCCATGATGCATTTTTCAGCTGTGGAGAGAAAAGGGTAGTTCCTGGGATGTTTCTTCCACGGTTCTGGAAGCCAGGCCCTTAATCCTTGCAAAGCAGCAAGGAGCCAGCTTCTCTCCGAGGGACAGAACGTCTAGAGCCCTTCTTCCAAATAAAAACATAAAAACTCCTCAACATCCCCTTTGCAACCTCTCAAAGTGAATGAATCAGGGAAAGGGGGAGGAGAAGGTATTGAAGCCCAAGGAGGGGGCTTTGAGGCCTTCCCTGCAGCCTTCCTCTCTTCATGACCCTGCCCACCTGACCTCTCTATTGCAGGAAGTTACAAAGCCCACACTGTTCTCTCTGCCTATCCTCTCCCGCCTGTCCATCCGCATCACCACCCCCGACACACACATACACTTTCTGAAAAGGGCGGAATGCCAAATAACATTATTCTCCATCACCATAGTATCGCCATGAGCGCTGCCTGGTATGTCTGCCTGAAAAATGGAAGGTTTTCATTGAAATCTCGGCCTCCACTACAGCTCTCCCTTTGTGGACATGGACTTGGAAAAAAATGGAAGGAGGCCCCCCTGGAACCTCATTGGGCCGACAAGAGCAGAGGGCAAGGCCCCTGGAATTGCTCAAAGGCCCCAGGCATACCTGACTGCGCCCTTGGCAGCCAGTCAGAGGCCTTCGCACTCCTGCAAAGCCACCCTCTGCGGCCCCGCTCGGTCCCTCCGTGCAGCATGGCTCTCTGTGATGGCAGCCTCACCCCTGAGCAGGGACCCTATTATATGATCTGAGGAGGGAGGTGTGTACTTACAGTACATATATTACCCAGGGATGCAAACAAGTATTCCCCCGCAGGATGTGAGTCTCAGAAAAACTCTTACACTGCCCAGATTCATCAACTGAGCACCAAGAAAAATTAAAAAGGATCTTCCAGCTTTGGTTTGTTTGGTTCGGTGGCAGTTTGCAGCGAGCAGACCCAGGTGCGAGTCCCTCCCCTCTCCGCCAGGTGTAGTGGCGTGACCCTGGACTAGCGAGTTCTCAGGATCTCCACGTCCTCATTGGCAAAACGCGTCATGTCATGCAGTTTGGAAGGGCTGCTGTGAGGATTTCCTGAGATGGTGTGTCACTCAGCCCAGCTCTAGCAGATGCGCTCTTAACGTTTCTTCCTTCCCCTGCAAGCGCACCAAGGGGAGGGGCACAGATTCCTAAGGATAGGACGGGATGCATGAGAAATCATGTCTCCTATCATGCACCAAGGACTGCTGAATGCAGAGCTGCATATATGGGCTCCAGCCTGTCCATCAAGATGACAGAATGGGTCTTGGGGAATTAATTATTGAACAAACTCGTCCTTCACAAATCCCATCCAAAGGAATGGTTTGATGCCTTTTAGTACACTGACTATACAAAATACTGAAAGAGCAGCGCGCTTCAAAAGCCTCACAAAAACCCAGGCCTGGGTTTGGCAGGAGTTCCTCAGCCACTGGGTTTTTCTGTGTGTGGTTTATAATAACATGCAAACCTGATGCCAGGTCCTAATCTATTAAGGGACTGCCAATTAGCAGGAGGCTTAGAGCTGCAGGTTTGAGCACTGGGGAGGAGGTCTAATTAGGCTTGCAAATCACTTCTATCCATCGCCCCTCTCCATCTGACCCCGGCTATACTGGCCAATTGTTCTGCATATAGCCTTTCTGTATTCCTTCGCACACAGCTCTTTGTGTGTGTGTTTGTTTTAAGGTTCCAGGCCTGAAGGCCAGTGCTTATTTTCATGTCTGTCTTTAAGGGTGACATGGGGGATCGAACAACGTTACCCTCTGGATACTGACTCTCCGATTTGGCCAATCATCCAAACCATCAGGGGCACTTATTAAAAAACACATTCCAGGCACTGCTCAGAACCCACTCAATAACTCAATCAGAAGTTCTGCGGCGAGGGCCTGAGAATTCTCCTTTTATAATAAGACCTTGAGATGATTCTATCCCAAGGCGATCTGGGAATCACTACTCTAAAAAGTCAAGACCATTTCACGTTTGAATTCAAGGGGTTTTACAATGGACTTTTTATATGCACACACCAAATAAACAAAATTTTTAAAGCATATTGAATATCAAAGGTTTACTGAGCGTCTATTTTGTGTTGGGAGTGGGAAATACTGAGATGAATAAACCAGGGCTCCTGCCCTCAAAGAGCTCCCTATTTAGGGGGCTGGTAACATTCCCATAGAAACCCCGTCTTTCCTACTAGGGCTCCACACCTGCAAGCCTCCTCTCACTTTCTCTTCTGCCTCGTTGTGAACCTAGCTTTCCAACGTCTTTGCCAAAACAGCTCTGAAAAAGAAACAGAACGATTTCAGACACCAAACACCAGAGGCCTATCTTAGAAAGGGAGAAAAAAAAACCTACCAAACATATGGTTTCAAGATACAGGAGAAAATATGTGGTTTAGGACTGCCTGGTCTGAGATAGAAGCAGAGCGGGGAGTAACATTAGGGGGCCAGTGCAGCAGCATGAGCCCAGGGCTGGGTCTTGGAGCCCAACATTGGGTTCTTCGGTGACATCAGAAAGTCCCTTTTCCTCGCCAAGCCCCCTTATCTATTAAAGAGAGGAGCCTGCACTACTTGGTTATATCCCAAAGCATATTTGGCACAAATTGTTCTCCCTGGAGACTTCATCAGAGTTCACTTTTGAGTTTCAACAGGGAGATGTACAACCCAGAAGAACCACAGTTCTCCAGAGCCCTTGCTAAGGAAAGCTAGCCTAAATGGTCTCTAACCAGCTCCAAAATTATGTTTTGAGGGTATGGCTTTCCAACAAGACTGATTTCCTAGGCAGCGGGGATGGTGTTTCTTATTCATCCTCTACACATTGCTGGGTGCACAGCAGACACTCAAAATAAAGGAATATGTGTGGGGTAGACAGTATGGCCAAGTTGTGTTTGAGGGAGAGCACCCTGGCGGCCATGGGGAAGAGGGACTGGAGAATAGGACTTTACATCTAAAGCTCCCTGCTCAGTGACACATGACAAGCATCTTCCCAAGGAGAAACCTTCTACATTCTCTAGACACATCCCCATCCGCCCTGAATAAGATGTATGAAAGCCTCTCACAGCCTGGACGCCAAGCTAGGTCCAGGACAGCACAACTCGAATAAACACTGCCTGCTCTCCAGGAGAGGCTGGGCCTGTTCCCCTCCTTGCTTCCTACACCTCTCTGAAACTCATTGCTAGTCTCAGACTCTCTCAGGTTATCTTAACGCACAGCACTATTCAAAAGCATTACTAGGCGTATACGAGAAGTATGAGGCTAAAGGGGGTGGCAATCCATCTGTTGGCTACTGAAGCACATGGCAAAGAGTAGCATGGTACAGCTCCACGTGTGTGTATTCTGGAGTCAGACACACCTGGGTCCTGTCTCCACCTTAAACATGCCAGTTAACTTCTCATAGGGATATGACATAAAAAAGATACTGTATGAGAAAATGTTTCATACAATGCCTAGCACACTGAAATGCTCAATCGGTGTTACTCGTATCATGAATATGGGATGGTGTGTCTTCTGTAAGAAGGAGAGAGACAAGTGTTATCTCGGCCAATAAAGAAGTCTACTATGTACTTCACAGAGAGTTACTGAATATGTATCATGAACGTCACCAAGCCTTTGGGTTTTTTATGAGATGGGAGCGGGTGACTGACAATACAGACTATCAAGAAAAGCACGGGCTTTTGGGATTAAATGGATTTGCTTTTGAAGTTTGCATCTGCCTCTTTTTAGTCCTGTGACGTTGGGTAAGCTGCTAACCTCTCCAGGCCATCTGTAACATGGGGCCAGTGGAGGGGTTACTATGAAGTTTACATAGAGTGCACTCAATTCATGAAGCTATGGTTATGGCTCATGGTTTCCCCACAAAATACACTGGAATGAAGCGAGATGACTAGGGTAGCCCTATGTGCCCACGTGGCAGTTCTTCCTTTCCTTTAAAGCAGGCAAGGGCATCAGCATATGTGGAGTTTTCTAAAATTCCAATGTCTTTTCAATGTTTGATTATTTCCAGCTAAAGGAAAATAACTGGGGATTTTCTCAGCACTTCATGTTGGTTTGAATGGAATGTCACTTGGATCTTCCTTAGTTCACGCCACACTACGGATACTATGTGTTCACTTTCTTGTCATTCATTTTTGTCCAACAGATATTTATTATGCACCTACAATGAACAAAGCACAGACGTCAGAGCAACTGGGGAGATGCAGTGATCGTAAGTTAAATCGTTTTCTTTTTTAATTCATGTGGGGAAATTAAGAAGAGTAGTGATTTGCCCAAGTGCACTCAGTGACAAAGAGACACAAGTACAGGTATCCATGAGCTGTACAACTGCACCATGACTGGCTACATTAGCCGGTTATTGTTATGCTGGTTCTAGCCTTCCCTGGGGCCTAATGGTGTGTGTGTGTGTGTGTGTGTGTGTGTGTGTGTGTGTATACACATATATGTGTATATATATATATATATATATATATATGGGGTGCAAATGTGTGTGTGTACATGTGAGTGTTTGTGTGTGGCTTGCCACAATCACTAATGCAGGAGAAGGAAAATGAAGAACTAAAAGGAATCTACAAAAAAGAGAGACAAACAAGATAAAAATTGGTGACCAATATCTAATACTGATTGGTTTTGCTATAAAGTGTGATCCAGTTGCCAGGGAACTGATGGGATGCTATAAAGCCTACAGGTCACTGTATTATAAATACCAGTACTTATCTGGTACTTTCAGATAAGAATGGAAGAGTCTGTGCAACAGGCTTAGCAAATGCTTTAGAGCAATAAAACATTTTAACTAAGTATGGTGTGCTGTACTTAACTTCATTTTTAAATAACATGATTTACACAGGTTTCAAATAGTCAAACTCAGTTAAATTTAGCAGTTAATAACCATCAAACATTGTCTCACACTAATTAAATTCAGATCAAAGAATTTTTTTTCCCTTTGTTCATGGTGTTTTCAAGTCATGGGGAGAAGACAGGATGCGATGACAATGCGTCACTCCAGATTCACTCAGGCCAAAATTAAAACCTCCAGCTACTTGGCCTGGGTCTCAATCTCCTCATATACAAATGCGGGGTGTTAAGGATTGAATTATGCCCCACCTCAAAAATTTCATATATTGGAGTTCTAACCCCCAGGACCTCCGACTATGACCTTATTTGGAAGTGGGGTCTTTACAGTAGTCATCAAATTACAGTGACGACATTAGGGTCAGTCCTAATCTAACATGGCTGGTGACCTGCTGCAAAGGGGGTATTTGGACAGAGAGACACGCATACAGGGCAGACAGGGAGAATGCCATGAGAACATGAAGACGGCCATCTACAAGCCAAAGAGAGCGGTCAGGAACAGATCCTTGCCCCACAGCCCACAGGAGGAATCGCCCTGCATCACCTTGACTTCAGGCTTCTATCTGCATAGCTCTGAGACGATACATTTCTGCTCTTTAAGCTATCCAGTCTATGGTACTGTCACAGCCATCCAAGCACAACAGGGGCAATAGTACCATTCCCACGGTGAAGAGAAGAGAAAGGGAGTGAAAGAGAAATCTATGTGTGATTAAAGGGTGATGCTTAATTCTGAATGATCATAAAGGGTCATATGGTCAAGCAAAAACAAAATAATTTTCATTATGGTGACTATTAGCAACATAGAAAATTGTATGTAGGACTTCCCTGGTGGCACAGTGGTTAAGAATCTGCCTGCCAATGCAGGGACACGGGTTCGAGCCCTGGTCCAGGATGATTCTACATGCCGCGGAGCAACTAAGCCTGTGTGCCACAACTACTGAGCCTGAGCTCTAGAGCCTGCAAGTCACAACTACTGAGCCCGTGTGCCGCTACTACTGAAGCCCACGCGCCTAGAGCCCACGCTCTGCAACAAGAGAAGCCACGACAATGAGAAGCCAGCGCACGACAACGAAGAGTAGCCCTCGCTCACTGCAACTAGAGAAAGCCCGCACACAGCAATGAACATCCAACACAGCCAAAAATAAATAAATAAATAAATAAATAAAATATAAAAAAATAGAAAATTGTATGTAGGACTTCCCTGGTGGCGCAGTGGTTAAGGATCCTCCTGCCAATGCAGGGGACACAGGTTTGAGCCCTGATCCGGGAAGATTCCCACATGCCACAGAGCAGCTAGGCCTGTGCACCACAACTACTGAGCCTGTGCTCTAGAGCCAACGAGCCACAACTACTGAGTCTGCATGTCACAACTACTGAGCCCACGTGCCTAGAGCCTGTGCTCTGCCACAAGAGAAGCCACTGCAGTGAGAAGCCTGCACACTGCAACGAAGAGAAGCCCCCGCTCACCGCAACTAGAGAAAAGCCGGCGCACAGCAACGAAGACCCAGCGCAGCCAAAAATCAAATAAATAAATTAAAAAAAAGAAAAAGAAATAGAGAAGTAAAAAAAGAAGGTCCCTGCCTCAGATTTCACTGTCAAGGTTCCACATAAACCCTCACTTATTCTCTATACCTCTCCAAATATACATAGGAATACAGTATTTTCCCCAAATTGTAATCTACCATACAAATACTCTAATTCAAAAAGCAAGAGAGAGAAAAAAAAACTAAAGAGCAAGAGAAAAGCTATGTGTGTGGCCTGGTATCTGTAAACACACCAGAAAGTTTTCTTCTGAATGTTGTTCAATCAACCAATCAGACATTGTCACTTCTCTGATTAAGTCCTGTCATCAAAAACACCACCTTCAGTGGGAATCAAGACATCCCTACATCTGATGACAACATCCAGCTAATATTAGGGGAACCTGTATGCAGATTCAAGGCCCCAGCACCTCTGAATTCAAGAATGTTTGCATTGGTTGATCAAGCCTACGTCTGTAAAACTACTGTGTAGGAACAATCAGTAGTAAACTGGCACATAAATAACGCTACAAGGCAGAGACTGAGTAAGCTTGGATTCTTGACTCTTGGAAGACGAACACATGGGCTACATTATCGATACACATTTGGGGCACAGAGCAAACATCTAAGATCACTAATACATGAAAGGTTGTCCCTTTTTGCCTCACATCTTTGAGCCCTTTCTGTTCCAGAAAAATCAGTTTTCCAAATGTACAACCCAAAGCCACCGCGCTTCTTCTACGGCGACGGGTTCCAGCTCCCAGGCTCTCCAGCGTAAGTTCTCTTGCCAGTGGTTCTGCCAAACCCACGCTTTTCCTTCTGTTGTTCCTACTCTTGTGTTTCCACTCCCCTCCCTCCGCCTCACCAAGCCTTTGACAGGAAGTGGGTCTTTTCTGGTCATGGAAGTTTGTGCTTAATAGGTGAAGTTTAGATATATCAAAATGAAGAACTGGGAATTCCCTGGTGGTCCAGTGGTTATGACTCGGTTCACTGTCAGGGCCCAGGTTCAATCCCAGGTCAGGAACTAAGATCCCACAAGCCGCATGGCCAGAGAAAAGAAAAAGGAACAGGAAAAAGAAAGAAAGAAAAAAAAAACACGAAGAATAGAATCCATCAGAATTTAAATTATTTTCTCTTCCTTAAGCTCCATCACTGAGCCTTCCCCCGTGCTTACAGCCCTTCTCTACCTGAACTGGACTCCTTCTGTTGGTCAGGGCGCTGCTGTTTAGAATACCTGTAAAGGTGAGTATTCGAAGTTTCACTGCAGGGAAGGTCAAATGTAAAATCCTGTGTGCGTGATGGAGGAGAGGAAAGTCATGTGTGCGTGCACACATTGTTAAGTACTTCAAGTTTTGGTTTACTAAATGTTGAGCTCCTTGAGCAGGAATTGTGCTGTTTAACTTTATACCTCCATCAAGCTAGCACGTAGCAGGTGATCAGTAAATATTGCAATTAAGTGAGTGAATGAATGAATCCACGAATGTGGTTGCTTTGGGTCTTGAAAGAAAACCACTGGTCTTCAGGTCAGGCATCTTGCTAGAATGGGAACGTCCCCATGTACCTTGGAGGCTCATTTTCCTTTTCTGCTCAAAGACATACCATGTCGTTAAGTCCACATTTTAGAGGCATGCCGATGAAGCAGACAGAGGAAAGATGACAGCTTCCGAAACCAACTTTCAAGGCTTTGGAAAGAAAGTCTCACTGTATGGAGAAACTTTATACTTCCTCCCATCGGTCTCATAGTGCCTCTTCTCCTCAGCGAGTCCTAGGGCGCTTTTCCAATCCCACACTGCTCTGTGCTGAAGCCAAAGCCCAGTTTCCTGCTTCAAAAGGCCCTTTGTTTGGACTCTATTTCCAAATCAGCGCATCCTGAGCTTGAACCATCTTGCTTTTGAGAGCTCTGATGCCTTGGCAGCAGAAGCCTTTGCCAGCAGGTTTGTGGTCCTCACAGCTTTCAAAATCCTCAATGTGAAGTTATGTCTATAGCTAAAAACTCTTTTCATGAGAGGAGGGGCAGAGAAAGTATTATTTTAAGAGTTGCAAAAACAACTGCAAATTGACTCTTTAGTCTTTAATTGCTACCAGAAGACTGAGAACTTCTTGTTCCATTGTATTCAATTAAGATGATAGTTTTAATGAACTTTAAATGATATTGGTTCATAGGCTCTGCTCAATCTCTTGGGCAAGTTTTGCCTCGGAACACTGGAATGCATTAAAGATGAATTTCCAACACGTTCTCTCCAAATTGGAAAACACCTTCCTTCAGCAAGCGCAGACAGAAAGGTAGCTACATCTGTACAGCTGCTCGATGATTCCCTGGAAGGTCTCCAAAGTTACTTTTGGCAGATCAGGTAAACTGCATCTAATCCATACTGTGTACACTGCACGTCCTATCAATCCAGGTAGCACTCTCTCTTATTCCTTGTGAAGCTTGCCAACTGTGACAGAAAAGTTTCTCAACAAAAAGGTTTTAGAGAGTAGGGTAGAGATTAATGTGGAAGAGGCTACTGTCTGTATCTCCCAATCTTGGGACACTCTGTCAGATAGGAACTGTTGTCCTTATTTTACAGATGAGGAAACTGAAGTTCAGAAAGGTTACAACCCTGGCCTCGGGTTGTAAGCTAGCAAATGGTGGAGCCAGGATTTGAGTCCAGAACTGTCCCCCAGGACACATCCTCTTTCCATTGTGCCATATCGCCTCTGAAAGTTTAAAACTTTCTAACTCTTGAGCTCAAACTGTGGGAACTTCTTAGGGTGAAGCTCTTTATCTCTCCTCTTATGTCGCAACCCTGTACAGGATTCAGCAATTCAACACGGATCAAGACATCTAATCATGAAGCAATGTCCTAAGTGTGGAGTCTTTTATATTTGATGACCTCAGCAGAGCTTAAAGATCATCTAACTCAACTGCCCCATTATTTAGGGAAGGAAAGTTAACCCAACAGAAAGTAAGTGATTGAAGGTCGCTACCTAGTGTCACAGCTGGAAGGACTTGAAATGAGGAGGTGAAAGTTCCCCAAGGTTGGGGTAGTGAGGGTACAGGATGAGCAGAAACCAGACTAGAGATGAATACTCTTTCCCACAGGCAGAGAAGAAGGGGAGGGTGCTCTGAAGAGCAAAGGCATGATCCAGAGCCAGAAGGCAGACATCTGTGGGGTGTGTCCAGGAAACAACCAATATGGATGAAGGTGGATGCCAATCAGAAGACCTGTGTATTCAAAGTAAGGCTGGCAGGAACTACAACTGTTAACAGCAGCTGCCTCTGGGGAGTGGAATTTGGAGGGAGGGTGGGAGGGTTATCCACTTTTAACATAATCATATTTTTGGAATATTTTTTTTACTGTAAGAGTATATTGCTGTGCTTTGGGATGTTACGTTAAGGTTTAAAAGGCTTTATGACACATGGGGTCATTATCTGACTTGCATAATAACCAAATCCACAGCATAAAGGGATGCTTTAAAATATGGCATGTATTGGATTTAAACTTGAACCTGCACAAGGTAAGGGTTTTACTTGCTCTGGAGTTTACTCATTTTCTAAGAGACTGAGCTTCTCTGAGCCTAGTTCTCCCATCTATTCAATAGGAGTGGGCAGGGGAAAACGACTGATGCTTAGGCCCCTCCACTCCTGCATTCTAAGGTTATTCTAAAGGGTGGTCATTGTACCAATGGTTAGAGCTGAGGTGCAGGAACCACTCTGCTCAAGAAAGGTCTTCAGTGCAATGCCTTCTCTGACAATGGTCCCTAAGAGCGTTCTCCTGAGTTGCCCATCCCAACAACTGTGACGAGACTGTCCCCAGGGCCCCCAGTTCGATCCTGTTACCTCTGTACTGTGTCTGTGTTGTATTTCTAGAGCTGCATCTGACCAGTGTCTCCTCTAGAAGACCCTAGAAGAACTGCATCCAATTCATCATTAGACCCCAACAGCAAGCACAGTACTTGGTACATGAAAGGTGCTCAATGAATGTTGCCTGAAGTGACGTATCACCACCACTTATTCAGGAGCTTTTAATTATGAAACTGATCGATATGATTATCAATGTTAATAACAACTTACCAGCAGAGTACTAAACTTAGCCGATGCTGGGTTAAATTTATAGAAAGGTAGATTTTATATTAACATAATATTCTGAACAATTAGAACTGCTATAAAATTTACCATCCCTGAAATTATTAAGCAGAGGCTTGACACTAACCAAGAAAAGATGGTTTAGAGGGATTGCCCCAGATGTGGGTGAAAGTGGGAAGATTGATTAAGTGGTCTTGAAGCCTGAGTTTTGAAATAAGATACACAGATCTGGGGTTAATTCCTAGTAACTAACCTCTTCACGCCTCAGTTTTATCATTTATAAAATTGGAGTAATCCACCCATTCCACAAGGATATCACAGGGATCGAATAAAACACATTAGGTGCTCTGTACTGTTAGTTCCTTTCTCTTCTGAATCAGACATTTTGGTACTACAATCTCAGCCCTCTCAAAATTATGAAAAGCAAGATTAACCCAGATTAATACCTAAAAAGGTAAACATACAAATGTACAGTGTCCTAGTATACAAGGGGATTGTTTTTAAGTTTTTCCAATGGTAAAAGCTATGAACCAAATACTTTTGAAGGGACAGAATTAAGAAAAAGTACAGCAACATGATCAAACAGAAAAGATTTGAAAGGAGAAAATCCTTCCCTTCCTCCTTCAATGTGAACTTTAAAATATTTTAAGGAACGGAGATAGAGATTTCAGAGGAAATGCCAAGTTGGACAAAAGAACAAGAGAATTCTCCATGCTGGAAGATTTAACTGTCCCATTTCACAGATGAGACAACAGTGTCACAGAGAGGAAAAGTTACTTGGCTAAAGTGACCCAGTAAGTTAATAAGAAAGTTAAGATATAAACCTAGATTTCGTAACTCTCCGCTTGGGCATCTTCCCCCAACAGGAGGCGTCTGCTCTTCTCATTCAGAGCCACTCCTTAAGGCACGACTAGGATGAGAAAAACCACTCATCCTAAAATACAGCCCTGGCTTTTAGGGTAAGTTCAATTATTTTTTTTAATGGAAGCTATTATGGTTAGTACAAATTCAGTCTGTTGACCAAGTTCAAAACACTGCATGAAATGCAAAATTGAACTTAAAATATCAAGCTGCCTTTAATTAGCTACATACTCCCAATCTCTCAGGTTAGTTAATACTTTATTATGGGCTGTTATAAACTCTAGAAAGCGAAGGCTTTTTTCCATTCCATCACACTGATTTGCAGGAAGTATGTCTTAAGCATCCAGTGTTTAGCTTTATAATTATACTTAATAATAATTCAGCCATTTATAGAAAGAAGAGATACTGTGCCCATGGCTACCTTAGGACTATGGTAGGATAAGCAACAAAAATTTTATTTTTCCTTTTGCTTCTTGTCTATATTTACTAAAATAATGTTTTGTTGACATTTTCTTCAATGTCTTGACTTTAATAAAAATTTTCAAGCACCTGTTATATACAAGGGAATCATAATCTATTAAGATGGAACTGTACAAAACCATAAAACAAGCCAAAAAATTTGACACAAGAAAGGTCAATACAAAGTGCTATGATAGCCCAAAGAGGGGTTAATTCTGCCCAGAGGAAATCAGAAAAGTCTTCACAGAGGGGGTGGCACTTGAATTGATTATAAGAAGTGAGTAACACGTATCAAGCAAAGAGAAATGATTTGGTGGGAAAGTTCCTGGAAGAGCCACAGAATGGAGATGTCTGGGACAAGGGCATAAAGGGGGGAAGTGGAGGGGCATGGGAAGGGAATGGGGAGCAGAAAGGGTTGGTTGGGGCCAGATTCTGAAGGGTCTCAAATATACTAATAAGTTTTATTCTGTAGTCCACGAGGGGTCATAAAAATCATGAAGAGAAGGGCCTATGTGATCCGAATTACAGTTTTGAGAAACGATTCCTGTATAGTTAATGCATAAATAATATACGGGAGGACACTATCCCCCTAAAAATAAGATCTGTAAAGGAATGTTTTCAGATCTAGGTGTATGACAGCATGCACTTAAAGTGGGATAGAAATAGGGAGAATGGAGGAGAGCAGATTCAGAAGACTCTCTCTCTCTCTCTCTCTCTCTCTCTCTCTATATATATATATATATATATACACACACACTGTACAAATATGACTTCACAGTTTCAAAGCATTTTCCTATATATATGTGATACCATACCCTTGGTCTCAATAGCTCCATGAGGTAGGCAGGGAATGAATCATCATCTCCATTTTACCATTCCTAAAGTGGCAGTGATATGCCAGGGATCACCCAGCTAATACAGCAAAGTTGGGAACACAGCCCAGGATCAGTGTGGAGCTGCCTCTTAAACTTTCTAAGACTCTTTAAAATTTCATTTAATGATCAGCTCAAGACACCTGGCCATGTTTTCTCCAGGAATGAATGTGTGCCTATCTTCTCATCTTCTCTCCTACACTTTGAGGGCAGGATCTGCCTCTAGTATTTCTTTGTTATCTCTTCGTATTTATCTCAATAAATACCGAAGGACAGATAAGATGGACAGCTGAGTCCCAGGACTGTTCTCATCTGTAGTTTCCCCCGACCACAGAGAATGATAAATAGGCAATCATCCATTTTCCCCTTGCTTCTGTGAGCATTTCCCATTCATCACCAGTCCACAGTGGAGGAACAGCGCTTGCCATGACTCCTGTGATCTAAGCTGCCTCCTGCCAGCTGCTCTGCATTCTAAGTGTGAAGGATCTGGACAAAATGCGCTTGCTCTCAGGCCTGTTTAACTTTTCCATCGGTCTGTGTTTGTCAAAGCTTCATGCCAGCTCTGTCAGAAAAAGAAATGCCACAAAACTTCTTTGAGGAAAGGGAAAAAAAGACCTACTTTATACACTTGCTCTCATGCAAATCACACTCCCATTCAAATCCCAGCTGAATAGGAGTCCTGCAATAGCCTGGGAAATACACAGAGCCTCTAACCCAAGTGTAGGCTGCTTCGCTCAAACTGTTGCATTTCCCTGCCCTTTTAACTCCTTTGGAGAAAACCCATAGGAAGAATTAACAATACAAATCCGAAGTTGCTATCCCCCAGAGTCATTCCATTTCTGTACGAAATCGGCAAAGTAGTCCCCTGCCACGGTTTTCTGCCCTTTTCTTCTCAGGCTCTACAGAATTGGAGTTGGGATGCTCTGTGAGCATATTTTCAATCAAAGTGGATGCATGGTCCAAGCTACCAGCTCCAAATAGATTCTAGCAAAGCAGTTCCCCGGAAATCTTAGTAAAGTCTCTGCTAGTGATGAAGTAGCTGAATTATTAATACAATGTGTTACGCCACCCACCAAAAAGAGTTGAGACAGGCAGAGCCGAGCAGGTTCTGAGAAAACTGAAATGAACTCCAGCCCCCTCCTCCTCCATAGGTTGTTGTGAAATTCAAGCCAGTTAACAAGCCCCTTGCATGATTGCCTGCCAGGGATGTACAGCAAAGTTCATGCCCTTCCCCCTTCCAGCCCAGACGTTTTGAGTCTAATATCTATCCTCTAGGAATTTACAAAGAAACAGGCAATACTAAAAGGGGCAAAAGGCTTTAACCCCCAAATCACACTTGAACACTTTACAAGGTCTAGTCATTTCATTTTAAAATTTTCTGGCTGGCTTCCTTGCTTCATATGCTTATTATTGAAAATAGCAGTCAGGGCAAATTTCAATGCGAGTCTTCACTGTGGGAGGAAAGAGGAGACATAGGTGCTGGCTGGTTCTTGTCCCAGGCATTCCACCATTTTCCAGATGCAGGATCCCCAGCAAGTTCCTCGACCTTTCCCAAGGGCAACTGCCACATCTGTAAAATCAGTTACAGCGATATCTCCCCTCCATCGTTGTAGCCTTTGATGAGATGCGTGAATGTGCAAGGGTTCAAAAATGTTCCTTTCCCGGACTTTTTCCTGTTGACATTTGGAGAATGATATCCTGGGTAGGGTGGTTTGGGTGTTTTGTTTTGTGGGCTTTTCAGGGCTGGGGAGCTGAAGAAAGAGCTAGAAAAATGAATTGAGGCAAGAAGAATATTTACGTTCAAATTCTCAGATGTATATGCTATCATTTGGTAGAACTGTTCAATGAAAGGGATTATTAATTAATAATAAATGTTTGGATTTCACAGCTGAGGTCAACACAACCACAAACATCCAATTTAAAGCAAAATTATAATTAAAGGGTCTTCAACTCCGTCAGTGGCCTTCGGAAAATTAAACCCTAAAATCAAGAGGGCTTATTTTCCCCTGGGATTGAAAGCCCTGTATTTTGAATACTTTGACTCAAGAAGTATACTTTAATTTCCCAGCCAGTCCCAGAGAATTCTGCATTCACACAATGCCTACAGTATAGACCGTCCAAAGCAAAGGTTTACTAGAGTGAGTGGGACCCATCATCCCTCCTGCCAGGGCATTGGAGCCACTCTCTTCAGACAGATTTAAATGAGAAAACTGCTATACAAAAGATTCAAGTATAATAACCCCCCACCTTATTTTCAGGAGATACTTACAAGAGCTCCAGTGGATGCCTGAAACTGTGGGCAGTACCGAACCCTGTACGTACCATGAATTTTCCTGTACATACATCGTTATGATAAAGTTTAATTTACATTAGGCACAGGAAGAGATTAACAACAATGACTAATAAAATAGAATTACGATAATATACTGTAATAAAAGTTATGTGAATGTTGTCTTTCTCTCTCTCTCAAAATATCTGCTTGTACTGTAGTCTCCCTTCTTCTCGTGATGATGCAAGATGATAAAATGCCTACATGATGAGATAAAGTGAAGTAATGACGTAGGTATTGTGACACAGCGTTAGGCTACTACTGACCTTCTGATGATACGTCAGAAGAAGGACCATATGCATCGGGTGATCCTGGATCATCAAGTCATAACAACGTGGACGGTTGGATGTCAGTAGCTGACCATGTCACCAGTTGGGGATCCTAGCGAGAGATTTGATCACGCTACTCAGACGGCATGCAAGTTAAAACTTATGAATTGTTTATTTCTGGAATTTTCCATTTAATATTTTTGGACTGAGGGTAACTGAGAACATGGAAAGGGCAACAGCAGATAAGGGAGGACTCCTGTAAGTTGGTGACACCTTTGGAAATATTCTTAACTCTCAGCCTGCTAGAAGTTCCTCCCTTTGATTGCGATACATATGGCTGCTTCAAAAGAAGACACTAGGCATTTAATCAAAATATCCACTAAGGCGAAGATGACAGCAGGACACATGCAAGGATGAGAAAGAATGTGTTAGGCCATTCCTCCCTAGAAGCCTACGAAAGCCAAAATGACCAAAACGGCTACTTTGGGCCAGTGTCTAATGAAATCCACTGTGTGGCTGGAAGCACTCCTGCCACTTCCTGTCAGTGGTTGCTAACTTTACAACAATGTGGGTCATTTGTGGGGAAGAGGCTACTGGGGGAAGTTCTATTTACTGCATTTAATGAAGATGCCGCATCCACAGCCACTAACCAGAGAAGCTCACAATTTCTCAGCGTGACCCAAAGGTTACACCAAACCACCAAGACAGCAGACAGAGCCCACGGGACAAACAGGGTCACTAACAGAGAGACCCATTACTGCTCCCTGATATGAGTGACAAAGGCCTTGTTCAAGTCTCTCCTTCCTTTAAGAAGCCTTCCCAGGACCCAGCGGGCTTCCTCTGCCCTAAATCCAGAGCTGCTTGTCCATTCTAGAATGTCCAACCTTTTCACCATCAAAGATGCCTTGCAGTTCCTTCTCGACCCTCTGTGACATCTATAAGATGTCTTTATTTACCAGGTAAACTATATTTAAATCATTTCTCCACTTCCGTTAATCAAAGCACGGGAAGTGTCAATCACATCCCCTGATGAGTGGAAATAACCAGTGAGACCAGAGTGATCTGCCAGTGTCATTCCACATTCAGATCACAAGCACAGAACGCCAGTGCTGTGACCAGTCCAGGCAGAGGCTGCTGTTCTCAGTCTAGGCAAGTTAATCATTGAAAAACGTACAGGACATGTTAGGTATTTCTGAAGTCCTAAAAAGAGCACGAGATGCCCTGTGATTGCCCTAACAGACCTTGGCAGGTCCAGAGAACCCAGGGTGAGAATCACGAGTCTAACTCATTTTGGACAATTCATCACGTGTTGCTGATGTGAAAGCTGGCAGGGAATAGTGGGGAAAACTTGGGCTTCAGGCCTCAAAGCAAGAGGGAGGGGGTATGGGGATACATGTATACATATAACTGATTCACTTCGTTATACAGCAGAAACGAACCCAACATTGTAAAGCAATTATACCCCAATAAAGATGTTAAAAAAAAAAAAAGGCCTCATGAGACAGACTTTTCAGGTCTGACCCCAACTCGAACTCACCTGCTGCGTAACTTCCGGTGAGTTATTTTTTAACATCTCTGAACCTCAGTTCTGTCAATGGAGATAATAGTAATGAAGACTTCATAGGCTCATTGGGAGAATGAAATAAGAGAACGCATGCACACTGCTTTGCCCAGTGAGAGGTACATACTTGCACTCAATAAATGTTAGCAACTGTCATTATTTAGTCAGGCTTGCTTGAGTCCAAATCCCAGGCCTAACACATATTAGCTGTGTGAACTTGAGCAAATCATTTACCCTCTCTGAGTTGCAAAACCGGTTATTGACATCTACCTTATTTTGTTATTGGAAAGATTAAGTGAGATATCAACTAAAACTCCTAATAATAAAGGTTGAGTGCCTTTTCCTCACCTTCTTGTATTCTATGTGGTTTAATTTTTCACGCACTTATAGCTTAATCTTCATTGTAATTTTCAACTTGACACTCCAACCAGTTTCTAAAGATCTGTGTTTGTGTCTTATACTCTTTAATATCGCCCAGCATCCAGCACATGAATCTAAAAGATGCACAGTAATTTTGTTTTCAAGATGATAATCGTGTATACAGCCATATCTCCAGGGGGGAAAGGGGATGGGGGAAAAAAAAAAAAAAAAATCAACCTTATCAGGAACTACAGTTCTATTTCATGGTCTTAAAAATATTGTAAAGCTAATCCAAGGAATAGAGATTTTTAGTATTTGTACTTTTAACTGTTTTCAGGGTACTCTGAAGATCTAAGGCTGCTTTTCATTTTGCTGAAGCAGGAATCTGCTTGTCACACACCCTGGTTTGTGGAAGTATGTTACTCAGCGGGTGAGGGGGGTCTAGCTGACCACCCAGCATCTATTCCTCAGGCAGCTTTATTGTTCTCTGCTCACTCATCGTAAACCCACTGACACTGCTAAACTGACTGAAAACTGTTTCTTTGCGAAATATTCTCTGACAAACAAAGCAGCTCTAGAGTGGTTTCATGAATATGTTAATTCCAAAGGTCTTCGGTAAACCTCTTGTATTTTTTCCATACATATTTTAATTAATCTTAAGATACTTCCAAAATGGTGTAGGCACCATGGAAAATAGTTTGGCAGTTCCTCAAAAAGTAAAGCACAGGAACCATATCGCCCTGCATGTCCACTCCTAGGTAAATATAACCACGAGAATTGAAAATCTATGTCCAATAGCACAGGGAGATCAGCTCGGTGCTTTGTGACCACCTAGAGGGGTGGGATAGGGAGGGTGGGAGGGAGATGCAAGAGGGAGGGGATATGGGGACATATGTATACGTATAGCTGATTCACTTTGTTATACAGCAGAAACTAACACACCATTGTAAAGCAATTATACTCCAATAAAGATGTTAAAAAAAAAAAAGTAGATGAAGTACTAATACCTGCTGAACACACATGCTGAACATACATGCTACGATATGGATGAACCTTGAAAATATTATGCTGAGTGAAAGGCAAAGAAACAGAAAGTGGATCAGTAGTTGCCATGGGATGGGGGGAGGAGGAGGGTAAATGCGGAGCGAGCTAATGGGTACAGTTTTTTTGTTGCTGCAGTGATAAAAATGTTCTAAAATTGATCGTGGTGATGGTTGCTCAACTCTGTGAATATACTAAAAGCCAGTGAATTGAACACTTTAAATGAATCAATGTTATGGCACATAAATTAGATCTCAGCAAAACTGTTTTAAAAATACCATTATAACTCAAGGAAAACCGTTTCTCTAAACCAAGAGGATTTTCAACGGCCCATTTATTTTAAGGGGCTTTGAGAAATTTAAAAATTCCAGAGCAAAATATATATTAATTAAATAAATTATGTATATAAAAAACTTACAGCCTCATCTTTCTAATAAGGCTATGAACATAAAGAAGCATTTACTAATCCTATAATACAGGCTTCATAGGTCTTCTACAAACACTGCCTTTAAAGTGTTCGTGGAGAGAGAGGCATCACCATGGTTCAGAGGCTCCCAACCAGGAGATCAGGAACCCCCCCCCCACCACCCCCAATCTCCTTTAATCTCCTTGTCACCCATCCTTCTCCTCTCTGTCCCCTGTACCTCAGGTTCATTTCTAATCTGCCTCCCAAATGATCTCCCTCCTTGGCCTCCAATTTCCCTCCCCTCAAACACAAATCAGATTAAATTAATCCCCTCTTAAAAACTGCTCATGAATATGTTAATGTCAAACACTGCCTGTAAAACTTTGGTAATTTTTTTTTTCCTTACACATTTTAACTAACCTTACGGTACTTCTAAAATGGTGCAGCTGCTATGGAAAAACAGTTTGGCAGGTCCTTAGAAAGTTAAACATGGAGTTACCGTATGACCCAGCAATTCCACTCCTAGGTGTATACTGTGTTTGGTTTCTGTATGAAATTTTCCATAATAAAAAGAAAAATGAAAACGAAAATACAACCTCATTCGGTGGTCCTCCAAATTAAAGTTCAAGTCCCTTAGCGGCCTGCCATTTATAGCTCCCCTTTTTAATCTGGCTCCTAACTATCTCTCCAGCCTCATCCCCAACATCCTCTTTCCCCACCAACTCAATGCAAATACACAGCACTTACACTCCAGCCTCCAACCACTCACCCTTCCCAAAAACGTTCTTGTTTCTAAGTCTCAGTATCCGTTGCTCCCTCTGCTGCAATACCCTTTCCCACTCCATGTAATGTAGGCTATTATTTCTCTAACAAGACCCAGCTCCAAGCCCTCAGGCAAACTCATTGCTTTTCACTGTGCAGCTATAGCCCCTCCCTTACCATGCCCAAATCAGCAGCACTAAGTGTGTAAAATTACGCAGAAGTCTGTTACCCTTTCCCAACATGGGAATTCATAAAGCACAAGGAACCCCACCCACCAACCCCATCCCAGGGGAAGAAGGGAGTAAGGGGTGTTGCACATAGTAGATGCTCAAGAAACAACTGCAGAAGACAAGACATACCTGAAAGACAGGTACAAACATAGACTTAATTAAATAGGCTCTCTAGAAATTACACTGATTGATGCTAATTTGGGGGCCAGATATAAAGAAACCATCAGTGAGAACAGCTTCCTTCGTGTCAATATAATCATGTGTATTATGTGCTTTAGGGATACATAAACAGGAACAAAAGCATACTGCTTATTATGACAAGGCGCTTACACTGATTTGCATTTCTCTGCAAAACTCTCTAAGCATATAATTTTGTTAATTTGTGACAAACCTCAAAAACACACTTCCCACCAATACTCTGATTGCAGTGTATACTCTCAAAGCACACAGAAATCATCAAGTTCCTTTCATAAGGTGCCAACTGGATCTTATGTGTGTTGTTTGGTTTGGTTTGGTTTAAATTTGGGAATTTTAATGCAGATCATAATTTATAATTTAACTTGGACCTAAAGGAAGAATAGTTTCACAAGGATGTTTCAGAAACTGACCTAGCCTTCTTTTTATTGCTTTTGTTTTTTGTTTTGCGGTACGCGGGCCTCTCACTGTTGTGGCCTCTGCCGCTGCGGAGCACAGGCTCCGGACGCGCAGGCTCAGCGGCCATGGCTCACGGGCCCAGCTGCTCCGCGGCACGTGGGATCTTCCCGGACCGGGGCACAAACCCGTGTCCCCTGTATCGGCAGGAGGACTCTCAACCACTGCGCCACCAGGGAAGCCCCTAGCCTTCTTTTGAATGTTGGGACCACCAACTCATGCATGACCTTGAGAAAATTATTTCGTCTGAGACTCAGTTTCCTCCTCAGTCAAAAACAAACACTTCGAAAACGTGGGCTTCTCTTTCTTCTCTCCTGGGACACATCATTTGAAAAAGATGGTGTCTGTTCAAGTTCAAATAGGTCAGCAGTGATCTTTGGTAATAAGCACCTTCTAGAACAAGGGCCAGTGGAAGAAAAGTGATATATCAAAAGAACTGCCTAGTCCTTCAAATTTGCCCCATGTGTCTCTGCCCTCACTAAACTATCATCCTCTGATTTGGGTTAAAAGTTAAACCTGTTTGTCTTGTTCCTCTTTTAATTGACCCAGGAAAGAGAAAAATGAGAATAGGGCTCTCTGGAGAACTACCTCATAAATGATAATCAAGTTTCGAACTGACAAGTAGACATCAGAAAAGCAAAATGGTATAAAGGCAAGACCTTGGTTCTAGGTTCTGCCCTTTCACAATCACCAGACAATGACTAACCAGTCCAAGCATCCAAGTCTTCCTATGTGAATCAAGGGCACTGACTAGGACGTGGTGACAAAGACAACAGCAGCTGGTGAGTGCACAGCGCCACACACTATACCAGGCATCGCCTCACAACTTCACAACACATATTATCCCATTTTACGAATGAGAAAACCGAGGCCTCAGAGACAGTCACAACTTGCCTAACCACGTACAGCTAATAACCCTAAGCAAACTCCCACCTATCTGTCTCCAAAGCCTGTGCTTCCTCCTTGGACCTCCCACCTGTCCCCTGTTCAAAGAGGCCTATTTTTCTGACTGAGATAAAAAAATGACTTTGTATTGTTGATAATGAAATCCCCAAGGTACTTTCAAATTCTAAAGCATCCATGAATCTAGGCACTAAAGAATTGCTCCAATGGAATTTTCTTTATTACGTCCACCGAGAGGCTCAGTCAGCACACTCCAAGCTGTTCTGCAACTATTTATATTGGGCCCTGCAGAACGTATTTGTACATATTTGGACTCAAAAAAATGGAAATAAATGAAATGGAATGGAATAGAAAAGAGGAAGCCTTCACTGCATTGACTGCATTGAAAAGTGGGCAGCAAGGTAAGCCGACAAGAGTTCTGGAAAATTTAGTGACTACTAGCTGGGCACCGTTGTGCAAGTTACTTAACCTCTCTGAACTGCAGTTTCCTCCTCTCTAAAAGGAATCTACTATCTATATTACATGGTTGACCTGAACAATAAATATGTTCACTACCACAGTGATTCCCTTCCTCAAGCGATATGGAGAGTGCCCTGGATGACAAGCATTTTGATTATTTTCAATCATGTTGCTCTTTTTAGTTATTTTTTCTTCCTCTGGGCTTTCAAAAGACACATATAAGAGTTGAGACTAAAATAGGCCATTTGTCCAAATTCCCTCCCCGACAAAGGTGTATCTGTCTTTCCCTTAAGATGATATAGCCATGTCCCTTCCAGAGGGGAAGAAGGTAACCACCAAAGACTCTTGAGGTTCCTGCACTGTGACTTTTCCCAAACCTGCCACTGCTTTTCTCTGGCTAATAGAAAACATTTGTGTTCCCTCTGTCTGGTTTTTTCTTGGGATTCTCTTCACAATTGTTTCCCCTAATATATTTCAGGCAACGCTGCTGCCAAAATATTAAATTCATAGAACCATCGAGGAGTAAGGACACCGGGAAGGAAAGGAAAATGATACTATTACTGTGAATAATAGCCACATAATACGCGATAATGATTTAGTGCTTTTTACCTCTTCGAAGTGCTTTCAGATTTGTGATCTCATCTGAGCCTCACCATATACGAGTGTCACAGGTTTGCTTTTGTATTTTACAGATGAGGAGACTGAGGCCTGAAAGGTTAAATAATTTTTGCCCATGTCACCTGTGTAGATGACTTTATGTCAGGATTCAAACCCAGACCTGGGTGAATCTGAAGCTTGTGTTGTTGCTACAATACTTTGCCAAGCTAACTTTGATCTTTTAAAGGCTCTCTTCAGAAGTCTCATTCATTCATTTCACTGTTTACTCATATACAAACTTCAATATCTCAAAAGAAAATATTTATAGAGTTAACACTTCATTTATCCAAAGTGGTCACTTGGCCTACAACACTACAGAGAACTCAGTTTAAAAATAAATAAAAATCCCAGTCTCTTAGCAGTTAGGAGACACCAGCAAGTCCTTGCACTAAAAATCAGACCTTCAGGCCAGCACCCAGAGGTAATTTTTCCTTCTGAAAGGATTCTAACAGTCTTAAATATTTTTTTTTAATTGGAGTATAGTTGATTTACAATGTTGTGTTCGTTTCAGGTGTAAAGTGATTCGGTTACACATATACCTATATTCATTCTTTTTTATATTCTTTTCTCATATAGGTTATCACAGAATATTGAGTTGAGTTCCCTATGCTATACAGTATGTCCTTGTTGGTTATCTATCTTATATACAGTAGTGTGTGTACGGTTATCCCAAGCTCCTGATTCATCCCTCCCCTCCACGTTTCCCCTTTGGTAACCATAAGTTTGTTTTCCATAGCTGCAAGCCTGTTTCTGTTTTGTAAATAATTTCATTTATATCATTTTTTAAAATTAGACTTCACCTATGAGAGATATGTGATATCTGTCTTTGATATTTGATATGATATTTGTCTTTCTCTGTCTGACTTCACTTAGTATGATAATCTCTAGGTATCTTGAATATCTTTATTGGAAAAGACAGGTGTACTGGCCACAAACAGAAAGGAAAGTACAGACAACCTAACAATTCAAAACGTGCCAGAACATGCGATCCCTCTACATAAACCAACTGCCCTTCCTCAACTGCCTGTAAGACATTAGCTATTAAACAACACAGGGATTCTCAAATTGGCCTGATAAGAATCACCAGAAGCTTTTCTAAAACACAGAATCCTAGGCCCTGGTCCAGAGCCTAGTGAATTTGAATCTCCTGGGAAGGAGCCTGAGAAATCTGCATGTCACACCAGATGGGTCTCCCTATTAGCTGAGTTGGTGAAGTACTGACACAGTAGGCATCCCCCAAATTATCACTCCTCAAATAATGTGTACCAGGTTGACATGACACCTAGGGCAGGGTCTCTCCATAAACATAACTGCCTACATGGGGAAGAAGCCCTCAACTATGGTATCATTAGCATCACGCTATGAACAGGGCTTGCCAGCCCAAACAACTGCACAGGAAGGGGGAAAGAAAGAATCTCAAATTGACAGGAAGTCAAAATGGCTAAAAGTGGAAAAGGCCACCAACTCTGGCTTTAACAGTCTCCCACAAAGGCAGCTATAACCCTATGGTATATCTCAAGTATAAGAGAAAGGGATGGAAGAGCTAAGGAGAAAAAAAAACGAAAAACAAAAGAAACTAGCCAATCCAGACGATAAAGGTTTTCAACCATCCTGGAAGAGTCAGCAGGGCTGACTCTGCATGGGTTGGAAGGAGGCACTCAGTAGATATCTGGGGAGGGGGACAAGGAAGAGACAGGGGACAGAGCAGAGAAGCTCCACGTGGATTTACCAAATCTCTGCATTTGTGCTACAGCCGTGCACTGCCATTTGTGCTTTCTTTGGAACCACTGTCTCATGGGGTAAAAAGGCGCCCTCAAAATTTGGGAATTACTTAGTGTTAGAACGACCCCAAATCAAAACGATACCTTGGGGAGACGAGACCGTATCACTGACCAGAAGAGTTGAACCACATTTATCCATCTGCTTTGGTGCAAATGACTAACTGGAAAATGTGGAGAGGCAGGACTTTCTGCAAACCGAGCTTTAGAATTTTCTAATGATCTGAGTTTCAGGGTTCTTCAGATGAGGGAAGAAAAGGGGGATGGACTCCAGTCATGCTCACTGAGGATTAGAGATCAACTCAAATTGACTTCAGTGTGTACCTCAGTTTTCTCATCTATAAAATGGAGATAATCTCATCATCAGAGTTGAAGTGAAAAGGACATAAGCTCATTCATCTGAAAAAGAGGCTAACAGAGCTCAGAAAGACAGTAGATGCTCATTCCTTCTTGCCTGGGAATATTGTCTGCTGCTCTCTTGTAACCTGGTAGAGCAGAAGGAGTGCATAAAAAAACAGAAGGCCATACTTTTATGCAACTGAAAGGAAAACAAAATCGATTTCAGAAAAACTACTATGCAAAGATTCATAACTGTGTTTATAAAAGCAATAATCGGCAAAGATGCTATTTTCTGAGACATAAACCTCCATTGGTGATTCTCTGACACCAGATTCCTTTGGTCCTCAAAGGAGAGTGGACTTCTGTTTTTTCACCAAGAATTTAACATTCCAAAAGGTATGTGAAACAAGTTAAACTGCTTGCATATTTCCACTTACATAACACGCATATTGCACATCAGCTTTTATTTTTTCCAGACACAAGGAGAGGAAGCTTGGTATATATTCCTGTGAGAGAATAAACAGAAAAATGTCTCCCTTTTTCATATATTAGGGCCTTGTAATCCAGACCATATGATCAATACACTATATAAAAATTAAATCATACTGACAGTCCCAGGCAGAAAGTGAACCAAGTAGAAACAATTTTTTAGGACTGTGATGTGTGGAATATTAAAATCACATGTTGTGTTAATAATTTTCTTTTAGAAGCCAATAGAGTTCTCCTGCATAAATTTCTCAAGTAAATGTTTACCTTACAGTGTTTCCTATTAAGGGTGGTTGAGAGGCATTAAATTAGTGATATTGTAATTTGGCCTATGCATAGGGCAGACACTTTGAAAATGACTTGGTTGACATTATGTTAATGGCAAGGCACATACCTTAAAACGGATAGCTATGTGCTCCTTATGGTAAAATAAAAGGTCCTGGTATCTTATTAACTTTTTTTTTTCAGTAAACAAAAATCATTTGCTCTAAGAGGCCAATAGTGAGTAAACTTAACAAACAGCTAGCTATAGAATATTAGCTTTGAAGGGGACACAGGGAGAGTTGGGGCAGATGAAGAGCTGTAATGTGCAAACATACACCTTACTTAACACTTTCAGTGTACAACAGTATCTTGGGATTTCTGCGTCCCCCGCTAAACTATAGCTGATAGGTGTGTCTTTTTGCAAATTCCTTCACACTTTTTCCTTTGATAAGATACACCATCTCGTGGGACTGCCTTCTGAAATCAGAAGAGTGGAAAGAGGAGGGGAGTACAATAAAACTGTCCGAAGGCTGTCAAGTGTGTTCTAGCTCTGCTTTCCTAATCACCAAGTAGGAGGTAGGAGGGTACAGGGAACAGACAGTCTTGAAAGAATTCACCCTACCACCAGGGAACAAAACACATCAGTGAATACTGGGAAGCCCCAGACAAGTTTACAGCAAACAGCTTCAATGTGTTTGTGTTCCTGGTACTCCCCCAGGACCAGGGAAGGTCTCTTAAACATTCAATAGCTTGGCAAGGGGACTTTTAAGTACTCAGCTCTGCACTGTGGATAATAAGCCAGTGGCCTTCAGGAAGGTAGGCCCCCCAGTGACAATTCCTTTACATAACATCTTAATGCTGAATTCATACGAGGAGGTGGGAATGGGATTTGCCACCTGAACTACAGTCACCTTTCCTCCCTTCCGCAGAGCACAATTTGACCTTCAGCTGTCTCTGCATATCTAAAGGGGGCCATTCTTATATTTAAACTCTAAGAGTCCTTTCTTTCTTTGACTCTCAAAATTTACTATGGACAGTCAAGCCAAGGACAGATGGACCTCAGTAAGGATCCTGCTACAGAGTCATGAACACAGGGTCATTGGACTCCAGCCCAAGAAGTCTCTGGTTTGCACACTCTGCGCGGACAACTCCATTTCAAAGGGACTTGAGCTTCCGTGCAGGAGTTCTATTTTAAGGGGAACAGGGAACACAGATGTTTCTTCAGTTAGCAGAGTTCGCAGAACAGCTCCTGGACCAAATCCGAGTTCTTAATGCAGGAAAGGGCCTTAGAGAGCATCTAGTTCAAGCCACTCACTCAACTGATGAGGAAACTGAGGCCAGAGAGGCAGTTAGGTGGCACCCCCGGCAAGTGGCAGAGTGGTGGTGTCCTGATGACAAGTCCTGCACGCTTCCCATAACACCATGATTCGCTTAAAAAAAAAAAAATCTACACTTACTTCAATCTTGGAACTCCTGTAGATTCTTGTCAATAGCCACCCCCTGCCCCGGGGGCGAGTTCATAAATCCTCCTCTCCCTCCCACTCCATTCCATTTACTCCTGCTCTTCCAGCTGTGCTTCCAACTAGTTTGGAAAACAGAAGCGGGCTACAGCCTCAGCTTTCTGGGAGTACAATTAATTGTGGTCCCGATGCATGAACCGTGGCTAGCTTTCCCAGTGCCTCAGTTGCCTCATTGGTGAAATGGACCTCCTCGCCCGTGTTGCACCGAGTCAGGGAGAGGCAGTACTCCCTGGCACACAGTAGGCGCCTAAAAAGTGACTGCTGGATCGGTACCCCGCATCACGCCCCTCGAGAGCACCCTCCCAACCCCCGGGGGGCGTTCAGGATAGCGGCATGAGAAAAGGCCCAGGCAGCCCCGGCGGAAGGGCTGGATGTTTACATTCGGCCGGGGGAAGGCAGCGTTCTACAGGCTGGAGCCCAGCGCTCCAGGAGATCCATCTTACTTGGATGGAGGGCAACCAGCTCTACGCCGGCTCCGGGTCCTGGTTCCACCGATTTCCCCTATCCTAACAGGCCGAGCCCACGCCTTTCGTGGGATTCTGGCCGGGCTTCCAACCGGAGGTCGGCTTTTAGGATTCGGTGTCCAAGTGGCCCGCGAAAGCCTACAGCGCTCCCGACACTCCTTTACAGGCCGGGGAGGCGGCGGGAACGGGGAGGGCGGGGACCCGGGGACAGGGAGCGGCGCGAAGGCTCCGCGAGAAGCCTGCGGGCGGCCCCCGGGGCGGACTGCGCGGCGCAGCCGGGAGACGCGGCCCGGCGCGCAGCCCCGGTCGGGCTGGGACGCGCGCCGGGCGCCGAGGGCCGGAGGGACAACGGGGCTGGGCTCACCCATGAAGAGGCAGAAGAGGTCCAGGCAGATGAGCAGCACCCGCTTGCTGCCGCCCTTCCTCGGGTTGTTGTTGAGCGCCGGGCTGCCGCCGTTCTTGCTCTCCGCGACGATCGCCTTGTCGTACTTGTAGTTTTGCATGGCGCTGGTCAAGACGCCCCGCGACAGCAGTCACACACCCAGACGCCCGGGTCGCCTCCCGGCCGAGGCTGCTCGGGGCGCGGCGGGAGAGTGCGGCCCCGCTGCCCGCTTCCAACGGCAGGCGGTGGTGCTTTCTGCTCCCCTGGGGCTCCTCTGCTTTTCCTGCCTCAATCCCGAATCGTTCGAAAGTCCAGGGGGGAGAGAGACAACTCCCGAGCAGAAACTTCTGCAGCGCCGCGCTGCCCCGGACGCGCGGGGCTCCCGTTTCTGTGTGCAAAGCAGCGAGCGGGCAGCGCGGGCCCTCGACCACCTTTCTCCGCGGCTGGTTGCTTAATGAATGGGAGCTGCGCGGAGTCCAGCTGCGCGGAGCCCAGCCACGCCGAAGCGCTGCCGCAACTCTAACTTTCCTCCTCCTCCTGCTGCTGCTGCTGCCGCCGCCGCAGCTGCCGTTGTGATCGCCTGGATTTGTTTTCGGCAGTTTTATTTCAAGAGGTCCTTTAAAAAGAGAGAGGGACCTCCTTACTTGGCTCAGAAGAGATTCCGAAAGCACAGCCCCTTCCTTAAGCAGCCGAAGACGTAGGATAATTAAGGCCACATTTTCCCCCACCCCTTTCCAAAAAAAAAAAAATCCTAAAAGGAAAAGTTACTCTCAAACCAGAGAATCCGGGAGCCCCTAGCGTTCAGAAACACTAAATTGTCACAAAAGGAAAAATAAATAAATAAAAGAATAAAAAGAAACATTTTCTTGCCGGCCTTGGGTCAGGCAAAAGTTGAGGCAGTGCAGCTCGAAAGCATTTCTCCTCCCTGACACATTTGGGGCTTTCAAGTCTTTATTTTGATTTGAATCGTATTATCCCCAAAATACTCAAAGAAAAAAAAATTTTTTTTAAAGATCTTAACGCCCAGCACCGGGTACTGGGGTAGATTCTGAGGATACGAACAGGAAAAGGACTGCACGACTCTGGAGCTAGACCCTGTGGACTGGAACCTTGGCCATGGCTCTGTGCCTTGGTTTCCCCATATGTAAACTGGAGATAATAACTGTTTCTCCTAAATAGAGTAATTGTGAAGACTTAAATAGCTAACCCATATAACGCCTAGAACAGTGCCAGGTATATAGGTGTTAACTATGACTTTTACTCCTGTTTCCAGGGTGAACGAGTCCCAAGCCCTACAACCCCCTGCTAGTTCAGCTGGCCCACAGCCTGCTTGTACAACTACGGGGAGTAGTTTTGGGGGCAATCTAATGCTTTGCCTTAGAGGTTGTCATGTGCTTTTAAATTAATTATTTTATGTGAATTAATTTTTCTTCCAGGTAGACTATAATCATTTCCAAGGCAAGGGCCTTTCCTTCTATCTTCTGTAGTGCCTAGCAGAAAACTGGGCACACAGTACAATAAACAGGCATTTCTTCCAGATGTCTCTTTTTGTACATCCAGAAATAGAAATAGTTGTAGCTTTTTTATATGTTATATTGTTCATGTTCTTTTTTTATCCTGACTTGTTATGGGGTTCAGTAACCCTATATCCAGCCACCTCCAGCCACTTGACATTTCTCCAATAGTCCTTTCCCACTCTACACCCCGTCCTCCTTTTCCCTCTGCCTGTAATGTACATCCATCCCTTCTCTAACTAGCAAAATTCTTCTCTTGCTTTAGGGTACTCTGAAATGTCACCTTCTCTCTGAGCCCTTTCTCGATCTCTAGACAGAATTAACTCCACTTTCAACACTTTATTTATAACACTCTTGTGGCACTCATCACAGTCTGATTTGGCGTTATGCTTAGTAAAGACTAGTCCGCTCTACAGATTATCAGCTCCAAAGTATCTCCCAGGTACCTCGCACAGAGTCTGACGCCTGCAGAATTAAGCTTAAGTCCAGACTGCACAGCAACCATTGGGCTGGCAAAGAAAGGCAAAATCGCTGTCTTCTGGAAGCAAGAGTAATTGAATCTCTGAGACAGTTTTGGAGCTGCAGTATCTAGCTGCAGGTCAGACACAGCATTCTCAATCAAATAGCAGCAAGTCAAAGCCAGGGAAACCAGAAGAACAAATTCCTTAGACGGCTTTATCATGAGAAATACCTTCTCTTGACATGTTAAAATAGCAGAAACAATACAAAACCGATTTCACCATTACTGACATTCTGAAAGGAATTCTGGGCTCCTGGTGTCTTCCCTTTTGCCCACTCAGCACTCCTTGTCATGATAATCACCCTTGAAGTTCTAAGTCACCAAGCCACATCTTTGGAATCCCAAACGAAAAGTGAGAGCAAACCCCTGAAACTTCAGCAGCCCACTCTGATCTTTCCCTCCTTTGAGTTTCAAAAGTCCTAGGGCATCTGTGCCACTGACAGCCACGAATATTCCACTGTAGAGTCCTCTGTTCTATTATTTGAATTTTATAGTCACCTCCCTTTACATTTCCTGTCTGTTTTTCCTTCTCTGTGAAATGACTTTTATTAATTTAAGAACAGACATTTTTAAAAGCCAGACTTTTACTGTAGTTAACTGGTATTATAACTCAGCAGTCACTGTTGGGCTCTTTAAAGTTACTAGGTAAGATTGATGGTAAACTTCAGCTGGCACTGGATTGAATACTAGGAACCTTTTTGGCTTCAAAGGTTCCCTGGATTAAATTCAACTACTTATTAAGAAAGATAAAAATCTGTTATTCCAGGAGCGAATAAAAGGGAAAATAAATGGATGTTTAAATAAGAGCTTTATATTTCCATTTACAAGGCTCTGGGGGCTATTTTTTTCATAACAAAAAGATCATAGTGTTAATTGGTGCATGTAGTTGGGTGCAAACAATGATTACATTTGGATAACTCTTCAAGGGAACAGAACACTGCAGATACTCATTAAACTGGACTTGAACTAGTCATAAATATAGTGTCAATATCATTCTTTATGTAATAGGAAATAAAACAGCCTCCCCAGATGCATCTGAAGGCCTCTTTGCTTTAAATCCTAAAATTGAAGAGTCCAATTAGCAAGTAAAATGCAACAGAACAGACTGGATAGTTTAGAATGGTGTCATTTCAAAGTAATTACATAATTTAAACTCCTGGTAAACATAGCCCACCAGAATGCACACCTGAAAATGACATCCATTTCACTCAACTAGTCTGTATAAAAACTATAACATCAGCGGGGATAAATGCCTTTTTAAGATTAACTTATTATGTGTGGCAACAACAGCACATCATTCTTAAATAACTGATACCTCCCAAGAGATTTAAAAGGCCTTCATTTCTAAGATCTCTCGTTACCTCATAATTTTATTTCTCTCTCTTTTTAACCCCTAACATTTAATAATTAATCATTTTTTTATTTTTTGAAAAGGTATGAATTGGCTCTGGAAATACTTAAGGGAAAGGTAACTGAGTTCCTTTACATAAAATTGTGTAGTCAAAAGGTCAGAGCCCAAATTTCCCAAGCCATTGAAATTCACTTAAAGAAACCTAAGTTTGGGCTAACAAGTACCCATTTATCCAAGTTCTTTAAAAGTGTTCCATTCCATCTCTGGTTTTTACTAAACAAAACTTGTTGGCCTGCTGCTCTAAGTGTTGGTTTCAATATCACGAGTGCTCCCACTGGACTGAATAGAGGCCTCCAGAGTGTTACTCTGGAGAAAAGGCAGGAAGGAGCAGAAGCTTTGAGGTCTGAACATCTTGATGTGCTGTTTGATCTGAGATATGCTCAACAACCTCTCTGAACCTGAATTGCCTCAACTTTTAAATGGGACTGACATTTTTCTCTGGTTCTGGGGACTAAAACATTAATAATGAAATAATACATTTGAAAATACCTAGTACACAATAGGTAGTTGACAAATGTTAATTGAATGTTAATATTTTAAATGAGCACTTTATTTCTACAATATACCTGTTTTAAACACAGATATTAAAAGTTATTCAGTATAGATTAAGGATTAAAGTCTTGGTGCTTCTTGTATCAGACTGCCTAGGTTGCAAACAAAGATGTGGCAGAGATCTAAAAAGGTGTTTATCCAGTACTAACTCTGAATGTACCATTTAATTTTATTTATTTTTCCCTAGATGCAAAAACACCTTCAGCATCTCTATATCTATCTTTTTTTGAAATGTGCAATTTCTTGAGAATTCTGAAGGTATTGAACCAAACAAGCTTATTTCTTTTAGACAATTTAGTTACAGATTATTTCCTTCAGGATTGTTTGTGAAACTCAAGAAAAGCTATTTACTTAAACTAATAATCTTGTACAAGTGGGAGTACTTTCATTTTAAAGGCACTTTCACACCTATTATTTTATTCTTACAGTTCACCAAAGTAGGTGGGGGCGGGTTGCTATCGTTAGCCCATTCTATAGATGACAAAACTGAGGCAAGCCCATTTAACTGGATAGAAATGGTTTTCCTCGAAGGTAAAATGGAAATGATTCTAACATTAGCTCATGCGGAGTAAAATAGAACCCTTCACAGTTTATAAAGGCATTTACATTCACTGATCTCATTTCAGGTAGATAAGGCCGAGATTATTATCTTCATTTTAGAAATGAAGGTAATGAATTTTTGAAAGATAAGAGATTTGCTTAAATTTGGAGGTAAGGAGATTCCTGAAGGACTAGAATTCCAGATCTCTTAATTGCTAAACTAAAATTCTTTTCTGTACATCCTCAAAAGTGCTCAGAAATTTCTGCTGCTCAACCATGGTTCACAGAGTAATTTAGAGGGACTGCAGAATTAGCCTCGCGTCTTTACTAAAAAGACGGAGAAGTTTTATGTTGTTTTGTATTTTCTTATAGACTTGGAAAGGAACAACGTTGTTGCACCTTGTGTCACTGAAAAGCAAGAATTGGGTTCATTGTTTGTCAAGCAGTTATTTGTTACAAAAAGGGAGCCTGAGGACACAAAACAGTAGTATAGTAATGTACAGCATTTACTGTACAGCAGCCTCAGTTCATGTCAATATGTTTACCTTTCTACAAGCAGTCATCTTTTCTTTAGCGAGAAATTATAGCAGTTAAGAGCTAACTTTATGATAATTCAAAGAGTGAATGCTGTTCATTAATTTTAAAAAAAAAAAAGCAGTCTAGAATGGACAGAGGAACTTGCAAATAAAGATGTGGCAGTTCGTCTCCAGAATTGGGTAATACTGGAGCATGGCTGATAACTCAAAAGGAGACTGATGCTGCCACCTTGTGTCGCTGTAGAAAAATGCTGGGACTCCCAAAGTGAAAATGGTCATAGTTGGGGGATGGGGAATGGCTGTAATGGGAATTCAGAATTTTTATATCATATGTGAAATAATAATAGCCCAGAGTTTTTGATATTTTCCTGATCCAGTATTTATCATTCATGTGACAGGTATATATTGAGTATCTGATATGTACCAAACAATTTTAGGAGCTAGGGATATGTCAATGAACAAAGCAGACAAGAATTACTGTCCTCATTGAGGACGGATAATTAGGTCTCTAATTATCTCATATGTATGGATTCATTAAACAACTCTATGGGGAAGGTTTCGCCATTTTACAGATAAGGTTACTGGGGCACAGGGAAGTTAAGAAACTAGTCTAAGATTATGAGGTTAATGAGTGGTAAAGCCTGGATTTGAACCTGGGCTGTCTGATACAAGAGCCATTGAGACTTTAATCATTAATCCACACTGAATAAATTTGTCCTCTGTCTAAGGTACACAAGGGAAAGATCAGTGGTTTCTCCAAGTGACACTTTAGCTGTGTGTGTCTGGGAAGAAGGGTAGAAAATGTGAACAGTTTTGTGTTTGTGTGTGGGTATACACATACATATATATTTACGTGCATTTACTGAATTCATATGTATACATATTCTGTATACCTATTCACATACATTATGTGTGTATTTATTCACTGTATATACATGGGTGTTTATTCATTTGTTTAATCACTCACACATTTTCATGAACACCTGTTCTACACTAGAATTCATGCTAGATGCTAGAGATAATCAAATGAAAAGCTTATGGTCCCTTTCCTCAAATGACTCATTTTTAGTAGGAGAAAAACATAACCAAATACTTGCAATATTATCCTGACTCTCATCACGTTTTATTATAAAGACTTAATTGGTTTCTTCAAAAGCCTGTACTCGGGCTTCCCTGGTGGCGCAGTGGTTGAGAGTCTGCCTGCCGATGCAGGGGACGCGGGTTCATGCCCCGGTCCGGGAAGATCCCACATGCCACGGAGCGGCTGGGCCCGTGAGCCGTGGCCACTGAGCCTGCGCGTCTGGAGCCTGTGCTCCACAACGGGAGAGGCCACAGCAGTTAGAGGCCCGTGTACCGCAAAAAAAAAAAAAAGCCTGCACTCTTCAGACAAAAGCCAAACCTTTGTGCTTAGCATGGTACATAATAAGTCGTCAAAAAGTAGTTGTTGAATAAAAGGCTAGCAGAGAGTTATAAGTTCCACATAGGGCCATGAGGGAAAGTTTCACAAAGCAGATAAGGCAGGGCTGCGTAATAAGGCTGGAAAAGACATGTAATAACTTGAGTACATAGAAACAAAAGAGTTGAACCATTCATAAAACTTAATCCCAGAAGGATCATTGATATAAACATGAATGATAAAATGCAGCTTTTAGAATCAAACAAAGGAGAACCTATTCATGACTGTGGGGTAGGCAAAGATTTCCTATATGGGAATAAAAAACAATAATGACAAAAGAAGAGATACAAATTGGAATATTTTAAAATTAAGAACTTATATTTATGAAGTACATCCGAGGTCACCAAACTACGGCCTGTAGGTTAAATTCAGCCCACTACTCGTCTTTGTGCAGCCTGTGAGCTCAAAATGGTTTTTATGTTTTCACATGGTTGAAAAAAACTCTAAAGAAGAATATTTCATGATATGTGAAATGTATATGAAATGCAAAATTTTGGTGCCCATAAATAAAGTTTTATTGGAACACAGCCGTGCTTATTCATTTAATTGTATGGCTACCTACAGCTGCTTTTGTGCTACAAAGACAGAGTTGAGTAGTTGCAACAGAGATCACATGGCCTACAAAGTCTAAAATATTTTCTATCTGGCCCTTTACGGAAAATGTTTGATGACAGCCAAAATACACAGGTAAGAAAGTGAAAAGGCAATTAGGACAGATTAGGAAAAGATGTATATCTGCAAACAGGATTTATATCCAGAATGTATAAGGAACTACAAATCAATCAAAAATACGACAACCCCCCAAATTTTTAAAGGTTCAGGGGAGAGGAGCGAGTCTTGAATAGGCACTTCATGAAGGAGGATATATGAACGACCAATAAGCATAGGACAAGGTGCTCAACATAATTAGACATTAGGGAAATGCCAATTAAAACCACTGTATATCTATCAGAATGGCTACAATTAAAAGTCCTGACAATATCAAGTGTTGATGAGGATGTGGACCAACAGGAGGGAAAACTGGTATAGTTGCTTTGAAAAATTCTTTGGCAATATCTACTAAAATTAAACATATGCATATCCTATGACCCAGCAGCCCCACTCCTATGGATATGCCCAACAAAAATAAAGGCATATGTCTATCAAAAGACTTGTACAAGAAGGTTCAAAGCAACTTTATTCATGATAGCTCACAAACAGAAGCAACACAAATGCCCATCAAAAATAGAATGACTAAATAAATTAGGAGATATCATGCAGTGGAATACTATGCAGCAGTGAAAAAGAATGACCTGCATCTACACAGAGGAACATGGATGAATCTCTCAGGCATAATGTTGAAAAAGAGAAATTGACACACAGAAGCCCTAAGAAACTAATACCTTGAGTTACTGAGTATATTATTTTCTTCAGTCCAACAAAAACTTTCTTTCTTTAAATGTTAGAGGATGGGGAAATGGGATACAGAAGGTAGAGACGGGAAGATGCGGGACCTTTGCACTGAATGTTCCCTCTGTTGTAATGTTCCCCTCCTTCAGCCCTTTATTCACCATGTCCACATCTCTCCTGATGCCATTAATTTATTTTTCTCCATAGAATTTATGCATCTTACTTGTTTCTTTCCTGTCTTCCTCCACCAGACTTCAAGCTCTATTAGAATAAGAACTTTTGTCTTTTTTCACCTTGTGCTAAGGATTTAGCACCTGGCACTTAGCAAATATTTGTTGAACTAGTAAATAGTCAACTTAGTAACTAATTGAATTACTAAATAATCAAACAAGTGAGTAAATGAATGAATGACCAGCTGGGATGGCACACACGAACGCTTTGGGAAGAGTTAATGATAAGTTTAGATATTGTCAAGTCAGAGTCCTCACGGGAGGAGGCCTGCTTTATTGATGATATTCATCAGATAAAAGACACAGCTGTGGAGTTTCATCTCTTAGCAGCCAGTGTCCCAGACCAGCCCAACTCTCCTTTTTTCAGGAACTATAGTGTCTGCTTCACTGTTTAAGCTGAATTCCAAATTTGCTAATTGCATTCTATCTTCCCAGCCTGGACTGTGCCTCCTCTCTTAGACATTCCTTTATCCATTGTCCCCTCTTCGGCAATGTTAACCGGGCTTTATCTCCCATCTTACATTGTTGGGCGGTATAGTGGGCTTTCCAGTAGGAGAGGGTGTCTCGGGTTAATCCAATCTGGATAAAAGCTTGATTAAGACAAAATTCAGGTGGAAAAATAAGGAAAGAAATTTTAGTCCCATTCTTTGAACATCTATTACACACTGGTGTCTTTCATGTATATTATCTCATCTCTTCATGTTAACGCTGTGAGATAATAGTAATAGTTACCACTTATATCAGGCTTATATGCCAAGCCCAAAGCACTTTGCTTGTATTATCTAACGCAGCAGTCCCCAACTTTTTGGCACCAGGGACCGGTTTCATGGAAGACAATTTTTCCACGGATGGGGTTGGGGGGAGATTCAGGTGGTAATACAAACGATGGGGAGTGGCAAATGAAGCTTCACCACTCACCTCTTGCTGTGCAGCCTGGTTCCTAAGAGGCCATGGACGGATACCAGTCTGCGGCCCAGGGGTTGGGGATCCCTGATCTAATGCATGTACTATTTAATGCCCCTAGGAGATAGGTGCTTTTATTAATGAGATTCAAAGAGGTTAAATAACTTGCCCAAGGTCACACAACAATAGTCATGGTGGAGCCAGGATCCAAAACAGACAGTTGGGGTCCAAAGTCTGTGCTCTTAACCAACAAGCTGTAATAATCCAATAGGCTATTATTTGACTCTTAGAGGGTATTGCTATCTCCTGATGAAGGAATCAGGAAAAAATAATTTTACTCAATGTCACAGTGCTAGTAAATGGCAGAGCCAATATTTGAACCCAATTTAGACTTTATATCAAACTACCTATGTACATAGACGCTTTGTTGTTTTCAGATGTATCTCAAATTTAGCATGTCTGGAAATATACTGTCCCAAACCACTCTTCCTCTAGGGCTCTCCACCTAAGTAAATAGAATCTCCATCTACCAACATCCTTCATGCCCTACATCCAACCAGTCACCAACTTTCATTGCTTCTCCCTCCAAAGTAGATCACAAACTCTATCTCTTATCTCTGCCTCAACATCAACCATCCTTTCTTCCTCATCTATTGCAATAACCTTTTAATTGCTCTGGTTCTACATTTGCCCACTTCTAACTCTCCACACAACAGCCAGAGTGATTTTTGAAATGGGAATTTGCTTATGTCACTTATCTGCTTAAATCCTTTTTAAACTTTGAGGCTTATGATAAAATTTAAAATCCTTCATAATGTGGCCCTTAACTAATTCTCCAGCTTATTTCCCACCTTGTTCATACACTCTGGGGACACTGGCTTTCCCTGTATTCCTCAAAGATACTAAGTTCCTTCCCAATTTGGAGTCTTTACATATACTGCTCCTCTTATTATGTTCTTTCCTCCCTTCTATTACCTTCCATTTTTTTTTTTTTTTTTTTTTTTTTTTTTTTTTTTATGCGTTACGCGGGCCTCTCACTGTTGTGGCCTCTCCCGTTGCGGAGGACAGGCTCCGGACGCGCAGGCTCAGCGGCCATGGCTCACGGGCCCAGCCGCTCCGCGGCATGTGGGATCTTCCCAGACCGGGGCACGAACCCGTGTCCCCTGCATCGGCAGGCGGACTCTCAACCACTGCGCCACCAGGGAAGCCCATTACCTTCCATTTTTTAACAGCTTTATAAAGATGTAATTCACACACCAAAAAATATGCCCATTTAAAGTGTACAGTTCAGTGGTTTTAGTATATTCACAGAGACAAGCAACCATGACCACAATCAATTTTAGAACATTTTATCATCCTCAAAAGAAACCTGAAAAAAAGAATACATATATAACTGAATCACTTTGCATAAATTAACACAACATTGTAAATCAACTGTAGTTCAATAAGATAAAATTTAAAAAAAGAAACCTGTACCCAATTAGCAGTCACCTCCCTATTTCCTCCAATCCCTCCAGTGCTAAATAGTCACTAACCTATTTTCTGTCTCTATGGATTTGCTTATTCTGGATATTTCATATAAATGGAATCGTATAATATATGGTCTTTTTTGACTGGCTTCTTTCAATTGGGTAATGTTTTCAAGGTTCATCCAAGTTGTAGCATGTATTAGTACTTCACTTTTTTTTTCTTACCAAGTATTATTCCACTGTATGGGTACACCACATTTTTGTTTATATACCCATTGGGTGACATTTGGGTTGCTTCCACTTCTTGGTTATTATGACTAAAGCTGCTCTAAACATTTGTTCCACTGAGGGACTTTAGCCTTTACTCAGAATGAAGTGGAAGACTATTTCAGAGCTGGGGTCAGAGGAGTGATGATCCAACTTGACTTTTAAAAGAATCATTCTGGATGTTTTGAGAGTAGACTGGATGTGGGCAAAGGTAGAAGCAGGACGTCTAGTTTAGAGACTATTGCAGTAATCCAAGAGAAAGACAATTGTGGGTCAATTTAAGGCAGTGCTGGTAAAGAAGGTGATGACAGAGGTCAGATTCTGGAGATATTTTGAAGGTAGAACCAACAGGATTTGCTGACAAAATGGATGTGTGGTAGGAGAAAAAGAGAGATGTCAAAGATGACTTGGAGGTTTTTAGCCTGGGTAACTAGAAGGATGGAGTTGCCATCCCTAGAGGTAAGAAGAACTGAGAGGGAAGCAGGTATGGGGAGAGAAGACGAGGAGTTCAGTATTGGACATGGAAAATTTGAAATATCTATTAGTTGTTCAGGATGTCAAGTAGACAGATGTATATTACAGATATCATTTTATTTGTCCTTATATCATCAAATAACATACTACTAATTTAATTTTTTACTCATTCAGTGAACAATTAGTGAAAGCCTAGATGTTTAAGGCACACCTGTAGGTATCCAACAAAGATAATGTAACTCTGTTTATGCCTCTGACAGTATTCTACATACTGCCAGTGAATCAGTGAAAGTAGCATGGGGTGTGGAGACAAGAATGTTAGCTCTGTCTCTGTTGCAATTGATTATGTGACTTTGGGCAAGTATCTTCATTTGTTTGTGCTTCAATTTCTTCAACTTTAAAATGGGGGGTTGGATTTCCCTGGTGGTCCAGTGGTTAAGAATCCGCCTGCCAATGCAGGGGACACGGGATCCATCCCTGGTTAGGGAAGATCCCACATTGCTGCGGAACAACTAAGCCCATGTGCCACAATTACTGAAGCCCGTGCACCTAGACCCCATGCTCCGCAACAAAGAGTAGCCCCTGCTCGCCGCAACTAGAGAAAGACCGCGTGCAACAATAAAGACCCAGCGCAGCCAAAAATAAATTTTAAAATAATGGGAGGTGTGCAAGATGATAGCCAAGATCCCTCCCCAACCCCAGCCCTAAAAATCCTTCAATTTGCTTACCTTAATTGAAATCTAGTTTTCCCCAGTTTACAACATTTCCTTAAACTTTGCTGAGGAAGGCAGCTACTTTTCCTTCTGTTAATTCACTGAACAAAGAAAAACAAGTTGGTCTATATATTCCTGATTCTTCATGGCCACTTCCATACCTTTGTTTCTCTTTCATAAATTTAACAATCTCTTCTTTAAAAAACAAACAAATGAATCTTTTTATTCTTATTACAAAAGTAGTACATATTCAATGTAGACAAAAATTTAAATTTAAAATTATGTTGCATCTTCTTTCCCTTTGCTAATTTCTTTTTTTTTTTTAATATTTAAATTTTTATTTTTTTACATCTTTATTGGAGTATAATTGCTTTACACTGCTGGGTTACTTGCTGCTGTATAACAAAGTGAATCAGCTATATGTATACATATATCCCCATATCCTCTCCATCTTGTGTCTCCCTCCCACCCTCCCTATCCCACCCCTCTAGGTGGTCACAAAGCACCAAGCTGATCTCCCTGTGCTATGCAGCTGCTTCCCACTAGCTATCTATTTTACATTTGGTAGTATATATATGTCAATGCCACTCACTCTCTCACTTCGTCCCTACTTCCCCTTCCCCTTCCCCATGTCCTCAAGTTCATTCTCCACATCTGCGTCTTTATTCCTGTCCTATCCCTACATTCTTCAGAACCTTTTTTTTTTTTAGATTCCATATATATGTGTTAGCTATACAGTATTTGTTTTTCTCTTTCTGACTTACTTCACTCTAGGTCCATCCACCTCACTACAAATAACTCAATTTCATTTCTTTTTATGGAGTAATATTCCATTGTATATATGTGCCACATCTTCTTTATCCATTCATCTATTGATGGACACTTCAGTTGCTTCCATGTCCTGGCTATTGTACATAGGACTGCAATGAACATTGTGGTACATGACTCTTTTTGAATTATGGCTCTCTCAGGGTATATGCCCAGTAGTGGGAATCCTGGGTCATATGGTAGTTCTATTTTTAGTTTTTTAATGAACTTTCATACTGTTCTCCACAGTGGTTGTATCAATTTACATTCCCACCAAGAGTGCAAGAAGGTTCCCTTTTCTCCACACCCTCTCCATCATTTATTGTTCGTAGATTTTTTGATGATGGCCATTCTGACTGGTGTGAGGTGATATCCCATTGTAGTCTGGATTTGCATTTCTCTAATGATTAGTGGTGTTGAGCATCCTTTCATATGTTTGTTGGCAATCTGTATATCTTCTTTGGAGAAATGTCTGTTTAGGTCTTCTGCCCATTTTTGGATTGAGTTGTTTGTTTTTTAATATTGATGTGCATGAGCTGCTTGTAACTTTTGGAGATTAATCCTTTGTCAGTTGCTTTGTTTGCAAATATTTTCTCCCATTCTGAGGGTTGTCTTTTCATCTTATTTATGGTTTCCTTTGCTGTGCAAAAGCTTTTAAGTTTCAATAGGTCCCATTTGTTTATTTTTGTTTTTATTTCCATTTCTCTAGGAGGTGGGTCAAAAAGGATCTTGCTGTGACTTATGTCATAGAGTGCTCTGCCTATGTTTTCCTCTAAGAGTTTTATAATGTATGGTCTTATATTTAGTTCTCAAATCCATTTTGAGTTTATTTTTGTGTATGGTGTTAGGGAGTGTTCTAATTTCATTCTTTTACATGTAGCTGTCCAGTTTTCCCAGCACCACTTATTGAAGAGGCTGTCTTTTCTCCATTGTATATTCTTGCTTCCTTTATCAAAGATGAGGTAACCATATATGCATGGGTTTATCTCTGGGCTTTCTATCCTGGTCCATTGGTCTATATTTCTGTTTTTGTGCCAGTCCCATACTATCATGATTACTGTAACTTTGCAATATAGTCTGAAGTCAGGGAGCCTGATTCCTCCAGCTCCGTTTTTCTTTCTCAAGATTGCTTTGGCTATTTGGGGTCTTTTGTGTTTCCATACAAATTCTGAAATTTTTTGTTCTGGTTCTGTGAAAAATGCCATTGGTAGTTTGATAGGGATTGCATTGAATTTGTACATTGCTTTGGGTAGTATAGTCATGTTCACAAAGTTGATTCTTCCAATCCAAGAACATGGTATATCCCTCCATCTGTTTGTATCATCTTTAATTGCTTTCATCAGTGTCTTGTAGTTTTCTGCATACAGGTCTTTTGTCTCCTTAGGTAGGTTTATTCCTAGGTATTTTATTCTTTCTGTTGCAGTGGTAATTGGGAGTGTTTCCTTAATTTCTCTTTCAGATTTTTCATTGTTAGTGTATAGGAATGCAAGAGATTTCTGTGCATTAATTTTGCATCCTGCTACTCTACCAAATTCATTGATTAGCTCTAGTAGTTTTCTGGTAGCATCTTTAGGATTCTCTATGTTTTTTTTCTCTGTGTTTTTTTCTTATCATGTCATCTGCAAACAGTGACAGATTTACTTCTTCTTTCCAATTTGGATCCCTTTTTTCTCAGATTGCTGTGGGTAAAACTTCCAAAACTATGTTGAATAAGAGTGGTGAGAGTGGGAAATCTTGTCTTGTTCCTGATCTTAGTGGAAATGGTTTCAATTTTTCACCATTGAGAACAATGTTGGCTGTGGGTTTGTCATATATGGCCTTTATTATGTTGAGGTAAGTTCCCTCTATGCCTAGTTTCTGGAGAGTTTTTATCATAAATGGGTGTTGAATTTTGTTGAAAGCTTTTTCTGCCTCTATGGAGACTATCATATGGTTTTTATTCTTCAATTTGTTAATATGGTGTATCACATTGATTGATTTGCGTATATTGAAGAATTTTGAATTCCTGGGATAAACCCCATTTGATCATGGTGTGTGATCCTTTTAATGTGCTGCTGGATTCTGTTTGCTGTATTTTGTTGAGGATTTTTGCATCTATGTTCATCAGTGATATTGGCCTGTAGTTTTCTCTTTTTTGTAACATCTGTGTCTGATTTTGGTATCAGGATGATGGTGGCCTCATAGAACAAGTTTGGGAGCGTTCCTCCCTCTGCTATATTTTGGAAGAGTTTGAGAAGGATAGGTGTTAGCTCTTCTCTAAAAGTTTGATAGAATCGCCTGTGAAGCCACCTGGTCTGAGGCTTTTATTTGTTGGAAGATTTTTAATCACAGTTTCAATTTCAGTGCTTGTGATTGGTCTGTTTATATTTTCTATTTCTTCCTGGTTCAGTCTCAGAAGGTTGTGCTGTCTATTTCATTGGCATATAGTTGCTTGTAGTAATCTCTCATGATCCTTCGTGTTTCTGCAATGTCAGTTAATACTTCTCCTTTTTCATTTCTAATTCTGTTGATTTGAGTCTTCTCCCTTTCTTTCTTAATGAGTCTGGCTAACTGTTTATCAATTTTGTTTATCTTCTCAAAGAACCAGCTTTTAGTTTTATTGATCTTTGCTATTGTTTCCTTCATTTCTTTTTCATTTGTTTCTGATCTGATCTTTATGATTTCTTTCCTTCTGCTAACTTTGGGGTTGTTTTGTTCTTCTTTCTCTAATTGCTTTAGGTGTAAGGTTAAGTTGTTTATTCGAAATGTTTCTTGTTTCTTGAGGTATGATTGTATTGCTATAAACTTCCCTCTTAGAACTACTTTCGCTGCATCCCATAGGTTTTGGGTAGTCGTGTTTTCATTGTCATTTGTTCTAGGTATTTTTAAATTTCCTCTTTCATTTCTTCAGTGATCTCTTGGTTATTCAGTAGCATATTGTTTAGCCTCCATATGTTTGTATTTTTTACGGTGTTTTTCCTGTAATTAGTCTTATAGTGTTGTGGTCAGAAAATATATTTGATATGATTTCAATTTTCTTAAATTTACCAAGGCTTGATTTGTGACCCAAGATATGATCTATCCTGGAGAATATTCTATGAGCCCTTGAGGAGAAAGTATATTCTGTTGTTTTTGGATGGAATGTCCTATAAATATCAATTAAGTCCATCTTGTTTAATGTATCATTTAAAGCTTGTTTTTCCTTATTTATTTTCATTTTGGTTGCTCTGTCTATTGGCGAAAGTGGTGTGTTAAAGTCCCCTACTATGATTATGTTACTGTCGATTTCCCCTTTTACAGCTGTTAGTATTTGCCTTATGTATTGAGGTGCCCCTATGTTGGGTGCATAAATATTTACAATTGTTATATCTTCTTCTTGGATTTATCCCTTGATAATTATGTAGTGTCCTTCTTTGTCTCTTATAATAGTCTTTATTTTAAAGTCTACTTTGTCTGATATGAGAATTGCTACTCCAGCTTTCTCTTGATTTCCATTTGCATGGAATATCTTTTTCCATCCCCTCACTTTCAGTCTGTATGTGTCCCTATGTCTGAAGTGTGTCTCTTGTAGACAGCATATAGATGGGTCTTGTTTTTGTATCCATTCAGCCAGTCTATGTCTTTTGGTTGGAGCATTTAATCTATTACACTTAAGGTAGTTATTGATATGTATGTTCCTATTACCATTTTCTTAATTGTTTGGGGTTTGTTTCTGTAGGTTTTTTCTTTTCTTGTGTTTCCTGCCTAGACAACTTCCTTTAGCATTTGTTGTAAAGCTTGTTTGAATTCTCTTAGCTTTTTCTTGTCTGTAAAGGTTTTAATTTCTCTGTCAAATCTGAATGAGATCCTTGCTGGGTAGAGTAATCTTGGTTTTAGGTTTTTCCCTTTCATCACTTTAAATATGTCCTGCCACTCCCTTCTGGCTTACAGAGTTTCTGCTGAAAGATCAGCTGTTAACCTTATGGGGATTCCCTTGTATATTATTTGTTGCTTTTCCCTTGCTGCTTTTAATATTTTTTCTTTGTATTTGATTTTTGATAGTTTGATTAATTTGTGCCTTGGTGTGTTTCTCCTTGGATTAATCCTGTATGGGACTCTCTGTGCTTCCTGGACTTGATTGACTCCTTTCTCATATTAGTGAAGTTTTCAACTATAATCTCTTCAAATATTTTCTCAGTTCTTTTCTTTTTCTCTTCTTCTTCTGGGACCCCTATAATTCGAATGTTGGTGCATTTGACATTGTCCCAGAGGTGTCTGGGACTGTCCTCAATTCTTTCCATTATTTTTTCTTTATTTGCTCTGTGGTAGTTATTTCCACTCTTTTATCTTCAGGGTCACTTATCCATTCTTCTGCCTCTGTTATTCTGCTATTGATTCCTTCTAGAGAATTTTAAATTTCATTTATTGTATTGTTCATCATTGTTTGTTTGCTCTTTAGTTCTTTTAGGTCCCTGTTAAATGTTTCTTGTATTTTCTCCATTCTACTTCCAAGATTCTGGATCATCTTTACTATCATTATTCTGAATTCTTTTGCAGGTAGACTGCCTATTTCCTCTTCATTTGTTTGGTCTGGTGGGTTTTTACCTTGTTCCTTCATCTGCTGCATATTTCTCTGTCTTCTCATTTTGCTTAACTTACTGTGTTTGGGGTCTCCTTCTCCCAGGCTGCAGGTTTGTAGTTCCTATTGTTTTTGGTGTCTGCCCCTAGTGGTTGAGGTTGGTTCAGTGGGTTGTGTAGGCTTCCTGGTGGAGGGGACTTGTGCCTATGTTCTGGTGGATGAGGCTGGATCTTGTCTTTCTGGTGGGGTGGACCGTGTCCGGTGGTGTGTTTTGGGGTGTCTGTGAATTTAGTATGATTTTAGGCAGGCTCTCTGCTAATTGGTGGGGTTATGTTCCTGTCTTGCTAGTTGTTTGGCATTGGGTGCCCAGCACTGGAGCTTGCTGGTCATTGAGTGTAGCGGGGTCTTAGTGTTGAGATGGAGATTTCTGGGAGAGCTCTTGTCAATTGATATTACATGGGGCCAGGAGGTCTCTGGTGGACCAATGTCCTGAACTTGGCTCTCCCACTTCAGAGGCTCAGGCTTGACACCTGGCCAGAGTACCAAGACCCTGTCAGCCACATGGTACTATATTAAATTCTCCCAGTGATATCTTGTTCTTGAATAGTTGTTTGTGTACTGCTTCTCTTTCCCAGAAGAGAATGTAAAATCCTTGAGTGATGTTTCCTAGTCTCCCTGATACCTGCTGGTCTTGGAAGGTCTCCTGGGAGGCGGGGAGGCAGCTGTTCATCAATTCACTCAGGCCGGGGAGGAGTACAGCAGCCACGACTGGGGTGTACACAAAGTGCCTGTGGCGGCAGAGACCAGCAGGCAGTTGCAACAGTCTCCTTTGCTAATGTCTTGTAACACTGTGCTCACAGCTCTGGTAGCATCTGTAACATTTTGTCTGCTATTATAGTTACTTGTGTACTAGGAGATTGTACATCTCATGAGGTCAGTGATTGTGTCATACACATTTTTACAGTTCTCATAGTGTTCAGTTCATTGCCTTGTCAATAACAGACACCCCAAAAATGTATACTGAATTAATGAGCGAGTCAATCAACCAACTATAACAAAATAAAATTTAAAACATTTAATATACAGGGGCTTCCCTGGTGGTGCAGTGGTGCAGTGGTTAAGAATCCGCCTGCTAGTGCAGGGGACAGGGGTTCAAGCCCTGGGCTGGGAATATCCCACATGCCACAGAGCAACTAAGCCTGTGCACCACAACTACTGAGCTACAGAGCCTGTGCTCTAGATCCCACAAGCCACAACTACTGAACCCCCATGCCACAACTACTGAAGCCTGCACGCCTAGAGCCCGTGCTCCACAACAAGAGAAGCCACCGCAGTAAGAAGCCTGCAAACCGCAACAAAGAGTAGCCCCTGCTCACTGCAACTAGAGAAAAGCCCACGCACAGCAACGAAAACCCAACACAGCCAAAAATAAAATAAAATAAATAAAAAACATTTAATATACAATAAATAAAATTTCCCAGAAAGACCATTCTGACATCTGTGGGTAGTTTTTCTGCTCTTTTTGAGTTTTTATGTAATATCATTAAACCCCCTTTGATTTTATATATACCTATGAGATCACTGGAATTATCTCTGGCACAGGCAAGATATTTCTAATTTTTGAAAAAAGTAGCATAATGGAAATATCACAGCAAGTAGAATCAGCAATTTGAATTCCAATCAGTCACTAAGTAGCTGTGTGAGTTTGGGAAAGCTGCTGTCTCTTCTTAAACCTCAGTTCCCAGTGTGAGAAAGCAAGAATTGCAGACCTTATATTCTGGGTTGATGTGGAAATACAATGAGATAATTAATGTGGAAATTCTTTGCAGACTGAAATGACCATATTAAAAAAGTCATCTTTAAAAAAATTAACTTCTGAGAAGATATACTATTATTACATTATTTTTACTGTTAAAAGGATCATAATTCTTCAATGGAATAGGTTAGCTAACTCCTAGTTTAATGCTAAGATTTGATAGGGATTTTACTGGAGAGACATGTTTTGTAATTTTCAAATAAAGGGACAGAGAAATATGTCCATAAAGATTTTGGAAATGTATAAAATCTTCAGGCCACCACACGTAGCTACACAATTCCAGGATCTCCGTCCATGTGGACATATATGAAGGCCCCTGGTCTTGTATAGATAGCATAGCAGTCCTGGTAGTCAGCCATGTGGTTAAAAAGCATGGAGAGCCTTAGAATGGAGCACCAGATAAATTCTGTGGCTATTTTCAGAGATATATTTATAATTTATAGATGTTTAAGCCTCAAGGAAAAAAGGTGGTGGGGGGGAGATAAAGACCATCTCTAATTTTTATGGGGTAAAATCTTGGGGTAAGAAAGACTTAAGACAGCTTGGGGCTCAATATGATCGTTTGACAAGAGGAATTGTTCTAAGCAAGACATTGAATCACTGTCAAATATGTTTCATTCCAGCCAATGGGGAAAAACTTATAAAGCCCTTTGTGAGCCAAATTCAGAGCTATGAATGCTGGAAGGGGAAGGCCCTTATCCATTCCCAGTGATACCAGGAAGGGAAGCAGCAGCAGTTTTGGAATGAGCCCAGCAAGTGTCAGAGAAGCAGGGAGACTTGGAGTAGCTGTAGCATCAGAAAGAAAACTTCATCCAGGACCCCATGGGAAAGGCAGCCACTTGGGGGCTTGGGATCCCAGTGACCTCACTGAGAAAGTTTAACAATATTAATGGTGGTCCCACAGTAACAAAAAGAAAGGGTTAACACAAAGGGACTTGTCACTCAATCTTTTATAAGAATGATAAGCCTGTTCATCTTTTTTTTTTTGTCTTTTTTTTTTACAGTATTATTTAAATTCAAATTTTCTGTTTTTTAACCCAATTCGTAATATAGTCATAAAGAATATTATCTCACAGTTGAATCTGGGCAAAGTATTTTGTCTATTTCCCTAATTTGTGAGTTGGAGTAAAGGTTAAAGGTCACTGCTTCAAGGTAATCACACATAAAAGTTTGTGTTCTTTCCTTGAGTATTCCTTTTAGGTCATAATCAGTAGTTATTCAGGTTTCAGGATTTGATACAGATACTCTCTCTTAAAATAGGGCAGGGGGCTTCCCTGGTGGCGCAGTAGTTGAGAGTCCGCCTGCCGATGCAGGGGACACGGGTTCGTGCCCCGGTCCGGGAAGATCTCACATGCCGCGGAGCGGCTGTTCCCGTGAGCCATGGCCGCTGAGCCTGCGCTTCCGGAGCCTGTGCTCCACAGCGGGAGGGGCCACAGCAGTGGGAGGCCCACACACCGCAAAAAAAACTAAACTAAAATAAAATAAAATAATAAAATAATAAATTAAATAGGGCAGAAAACAGGAGAAAATATTAGGACTAATGTTTGAGCAAGTGCCTTAACCCTTAATAGGCATGTTTCTGAATTTTTTTTTTTTTAATTTGGAGGATAATGGATGTCTTCCTTGAATTACCTAAATGATTCATTTGATTGAACTCGATATTATGATAGTACAGAGTCAGGATGAACTATTTACTAGCACTTGTGACCACAGGCAATTGACTTCAGCTCTCTGTCTCTAGAATTTCCTGATCCGTAGAAGGAGGAGACTAGCTCTGCTTTGAAGTGTTCCTGGGCAGACTAAATAAGGAATGTATATAAAGTCCCAAATAACATGCTCCATTCACAGTAAGTGTTTTATATTTCAGCAGTGTAATGGGAGGACTCCCTAGAAACTACATTCTGTCATGAAGGATTAATGCTTCACATTGGGTAACTAACTGAAATTTCTAAAATGTATAGACAAATGAGAAAGGAAACAGTATTCTAAACCAGGCAAACAGATTCATCAAAACAGAAAGAGAGCCAAGGAGGAAAACAAGACTGTGAGTTCATGTAGACCAATAAAAATCTTCCTCTGAAAAAGCCTGGGAGGCTGTTGAAATTCTTCCTAGGCTTTGTCATCTGACCTCTAGATTATTTGATTGTATCTAAATAGGAAGAAGGGTGATAGAATCTACACTCTTCCCCTCTGCAATTTACAAGTTGCAAAACTGGTCTGTGACCACCTTTGCCACGGAAATAAGGTATCTCAGCAGAATTAATTCTTTAATGCATAAACATCATCAAATTTTAGAGCCATAAGAACTCTTAGTTGTCGTTTGGACCTCATTTTATAAGAAGGAAGTTATTTTAGGAAAACTAAGGAACTTGTTTAAAATAGAGAAAGACCAAGATCCCAGATTTGGGGTGATCTGTTTTTTGTTCTTCTGGTTTTTATGTTTTTGTTTTTCAGTTTAAATGAATTGAATTTTTTTAAAATCCCAGATCTTCTCATTCTTGGTCCTGTGCATTTTTCACCACACCACATTGATTTTGTTCCTGTTTTGTTTTGTTTTACATGTAAAGGATTCTGTTTCACCAAAGAAATTGAGGGGAAAAGAGACTTTACATTCATATACATATTCCTCTGCCTCCTAATCCATAACTCTTATACATGTGGTTTTCAATCAGAGATATTTAGAAACATAGGATGATATTTTTTAGTAGTAGTGCTAAAATAACTTAGCACTCTTTTTAAAAAGACATCAAAATTGATACCTGGCACCATAACATCACAATGTCTAGATTCCAGTGAAAAATTGCAAAGAAGCAAAGAAACGTGCAAAGAAGCAGGAAAATGTGACCCATAACTAGGAGAAAAATAATATAAACAACTCAGAAATGACAGATGTAGGCAGGAGCTTTAAAACAGTTCAAGAATTTAAAGGAAAATATAAATACAATGCAGGGGAAATTAAAAATTTGAAAAAGAGTAGAATGGAAATTCTACAGTTGAAAAATACAATATCCCAAATTTTAAAAATTCACTGAATGGATTTAACAGCGTAGGTACTACAGAAGAAAAGATGAGTGAATCTGAAGACATAGTAAACTGAACTATCGCTAAGTGAAACACAGAGAAAAAAGACTGAAAAGGAGTGAGCAGTTACAATGGCTTGTGGGATAACACAGACATATCTCGTTTTATTGCACTTTGCTTTATTGTGTTTTGTAGATATGCATATTTTACAAATTGAAGGTTTGTGGCAACCCTGCACCTATTGGTGCCATTTTCCCAACAGCATTTGCTCACTTTGTGTCTCTGTGTCACATTTTGTCAATTCTCCCAGTATTTCAAAACTTTTTCATTATTATTATATTTATCATGGTAATCTGTGTTCACTCATCTTTGATATTACTTTTGTAATTGTTTTGACATTTATTGCAATAAGGTATTTTTTTTTTTTTTTTTTTTTTTTTTTTTTTTTGCGGTACGCGGGCCTCTCACTGTTGTGGCCTCTCCCGTTGCGGAGCACAGGCTCCGGATGCGCAGGCTCAGCGGCCATGGCTCATGGGCCCAGCCGCTCCGTGTCATGTGGGATCTTCCCGGACCGGGGCACGAACCCGTGTCCCCTGCATCGGCAGGCGGACTCTCAACCACTGCGCCACCAGGGAAGCCCAACAATAAGGTATTTTTAATTAAGATATAGACATTGTGTTTTTAGACATAATGTGATTGCACATTTAGTAGGCTACAGTATAGTATAAACATAACTTTTATATGCACTGGGAAACCAAAAAATTTGTGTGACTCACTTTATTGCAATACTTTATTGCAGTGGTCTGGAACTGAATCTACAGTATCTCAAAAATATGCCTATTTGCCATGTAATATATACGTAATTTGAATCCCAGAAGAGGAATAAAGGCTGAAAAATCTCCAAATTTGATGAAAACTATAAATCCGCAGATCCACAAAATTCAACAAATAGCAAGCAGAATACACACACACACACACACACATACACACACACACACACAACAAAGGCACATCATAAACAAATTACTGAGCACCAGTGTAAAAAGAAAATCTAAATGCAACCAGAGGAAAATAGACATATTACACATATGAGACATTGTCAGAAAAAATTCTAGCCAGAAAAACATATAACAATATAATGAAAGTTTCTTGGGAAGATGTCAATCTGGAATTATATACCCAGGAAAAATATCCTTTATCAATGAAAGTGAAATATAGATTCTTTCAGACAAGAACATGAAATTTATTGCCAACTGACCTGCACTACAAGAAATAATAAAGGAAGTTCTTCAGGCTAAAGGAAACTCATCTCAGTGGATTGGGGCATGGATTGTCCCTGATCCAAGGTTGTGGCCAATTGCTAAAACCCATAGGTGGTGGCTTGAAAGAATGTTCTGGTGAAGGGGATTCCTTGGTTGGTGTAATGATTCAAGCATGGGAGTGGGAGGAGATGCATACAAAGACAATGTAATTGGCTAGTTGTTACTAAGCTGTATCTTACAGGTTCTCCCTCCTACAGAGGGATAATGGAAAAAGCTGAGGGCAATTAACAATGGAAAATTAATCGTGAAGGCCAGAGATCCTTTGTGATATCTTAGAAAGAGTCCTGCATCACCTGCAGTGAGAAGCAGAAAAAGTTAAAACCAAAAAGAACTAGAGAGAGTTCCTAACTTCAAAGACGATCAAAGACAATTGAACACATAACCAAAGAAGGTCCACCACGCCCATGTCAGTGCCCTGGTTGGGAAAGCCTAGGATCCTGACCCATGGAATAGAGATAACTGCATATCCCCTGAAGATTTTTGCTCCCCAGACTTATCTAAACCCTCGGAACCTACAGAGGTGGCCTACCCTTCCTCACTTAGAGCCAGCATGCTCTTCATAGAGGAAGACACTCGAGGGATCTCTTCTTGACAGGGCACCTGGACCCAGCTGCCAAGCCAGTCGCTCCACAGAGTAACGGCATAAGCCAGCTGAGTTCATGTTGAGCCTGGTAAGAGAGGATAAGGTTAGTACTCCAAATGCACTGTGAGAATTCATAAGCATGTTCCAGGTGGAGCCAGGGGTTACCTGTGGTACTGGATTTTAGAACATTTTATCAAAGGAACATAAACCTGAACAAGGGAGTGTTTATTAACTCGGTGGGAACTCTCTTGAGATATTGAATGTAACTCTCTTGAGATATTGGATGTAACACCCTTCTAAGACACTCAAGCGACAGTGCAAACTCACTGCAAGGGTGGCTGCAAGAAGTAATGGCTTATGCCAAGATAAATAGAAATGCTTGAATTGCTGTGTATATGGTGGGCAGAGAGGATAAAAAGTTCAGGCAATGGACACGCTGGGGTAGACATACCATGTAAGGCTAAAAGACCAACCAGAAGACTTTATTCCATGGAAGTCCCAAAGATCATGCAATTTACCAAGGCCATCAGGTATACACCAGTGAGAGAGGCACCTGCATCACCAAGAAGTTTAGTGGTGGCTTTCCTCTAAAGGGCAGGTCTGACAGTAAGAGAGGTATGAGAACTTAGCTCATTGTTAGGAAAGGGGATGAGGCCAACAGGTAGAGTTTAACCACCAGAAGTCAAAGGCTCACAATGGTCATAATAATGGGCAAAGTTGATGTAGCATCTAAGATACTGACCCACAGAATTGTAGAGATGGTTAATAGAACACAGTGTCCCTGGAGGCAAAACAGATGGGCAGTCAAAAAAAGGTACTGCTTTATGCCTCTAGTAAAAACAAAGCAAGAATAGATAAACAGGGAGCTGAAAACAGTGGCCTCAATAAAAGTTGATGATTCCTTGATCAGTCTCTGACCTGGGGCAGATACCAAACGTGGAGGCCAATTTTTTCAGTCTGGGTCCAACCAGGAGATAGAAACCACACTGTGATTTAAACAAGGGAAGTTCAATATAAAAAATTATCAAGCAATGGTAAAAGAGTAAGTATAAGATATAAGTATACCTTGGGGCTGAGGGAGAGTAACCAAGAAAGGACAAACAAGTACAGGAGTTCACACCTCACTGGAGAATGTGTAGCTGCAGTCCACTAGATGATGAAAAATTCTCTGATTTCCCAGACCACAGCTGGTCCACAGTCGCTGGGAAAGCAGGAAACAACCCTCTGGAACATAGGCAAGCCGAAACCAGTTGGCATGCACAGGTTGTAGGAGAGAGCTACTTTCCTGAGTAAGGGAGCTGAGAGTTAGCTTGAGTTTGTCATTTTTTTCTCTGTATGTGCTGAAGTGCTCTCAAAAGAATCCATGCCAGGGCTTCCCTGGTGGCGCAATGGTTAAGAGTCCACTTGCCGATGCAGGGGACACGGGTTTGTGCCCCGGTCCGGGAGGATCCCACATGCCACGGAGCAGCTGGGCCCGTGAGCCATGGCCGCTGAGCCTGCGCGTCCGGAGCCTGTGCTCTGCAACGGGAGAGGCCACAGCAGTGAGAGGCCCGCGTACCGCAGAAAAAAAAAAGAATCCACGCCATACCACAGTCCTTAGTGTCGTCTGACAGTCACAGTGGTCAAACACAGTAGACACTCAAGTTTCCAAGGCTCATGCTCCATCTGGCATTTCATCACAATCAACCACAGCTGGATTAGTTGTGATGCCATTGCATGTCATGGGTTCCTAGCATCCCATTTCCCATTACCAACGTGCTCAGCACTGCACTCAAGCCCATGAGCTACCCAATCCCCAAATCCTAAATTTCTGGGACCATTCCCATTCTATATCAGTCTAAGTCCAATTAAGAGACGGAAACCACACCATAATTTGAAGAGGGAATGTTCAATATGAAGAATAATTAAGCTATGATAAAAGAGTAAGTACAAGATATTAGTACCCTAAGGCTGAGGGAAGGTACCCAAGAAAAGACAACTTGTAAAGTGGGAGGTCTCTCCTAAAGACTGGGTTCAGATCTTGCTGGAAAAGGTATAGCTGCGACACATTGACTGGCAGGGACATGTGCTGATTTTCCCAGGCCAGGGCTGGACCAGTTTCTGGGCAAGCAGGGAGATGACCCTTTGGGAGTGAGGATGGCCTGCAGGGGGAGTCAGGGTGCCAGTGGAGATGCCATGTCTGGAGAGCACAGCATCTGTATCAGGAAAGCCACACCATTGCCGGGGATGTAGAAGAAAAATCTCTGGTGGGGAGGGGTGGAGGCCAGAAGGAGGTGGGGTGCTGGTGCAGGCAGTATGCTTTGAGGGCACAATGTCTGTGTGGAGAGGGCTATAGGAAGATCATCAAGCTAGGCTGGGGCCGTTCATTCGTCTTAGTGATACAGGTGCCTCTCACTGGTGTATACCTGATGGCCTTCGTAAATGGAGCAAGGCTGGGGCAGAGGATGGCACTGAGCAGCCAGAAATAGTGAAAGAAGCCCTTTCCTCCAGCAATGCCTCTCTAACGCTCTCTACTGAGAAAGCTGGAGGGGTGGGATAGGGAGGGTGGGAGGGAGGGAGACGCAAGAGGGAAGAGATATGGGAACATATGTATACATATAACTGATTCACTTTGTTATAAAGCAGAAATTAACACACCATTGTAAAGCAATTATACTCCAATAAAGATGTAAAAAAAAAAAAAAAGAGAGAAAGCTTAGCATTTTGCTCACTGTAAAGAACAAATGCTTAAAAGGAAGGATTCTATCCATTTTCATAGAGTATGTATTAATGTGTAAATTTAAAGCTGGAAGATAATAAGTTGATAACTAGTCCACCACTGAATAAAGAGGTGATTGTCTTCAGGAAGAAGGATCCTGAAATACCACACTAAGTATATACTCAGATGTCCCAGACCTTTCCCAAAGGGACCTAGGGCCACTTGCTTGGGTGACTTGTACAGTGGGGAAAGAGAAATACCAATACATTTTTTAAACTATTGGAAAAGGGTCTGACTTTTGACATCGATACTGTGATGGTTAATTTTATGTGTCAGTTTGGCTAGGCTGTGGTGTCCAGATCTTTGGTCAAATACTAGTCTAGATGTTGCTGTGAAGGCATTTTTCAGATGTGACTAACATTCAAATTAGAAGACTTTGAGCAAAGAAGATTACCCTCCAAAGTCTGAATGGGCCTCATCCAATCAGCTTAGGCCTTAAGAATAAAAAGATAGGTCCTCTGTAGGAAAAAGTAATTCTTCCTCTAGACTGCCTTTGGACTTGATCTACAATAGCAACCCTTGCCTGTGTGTCCAGCCTGCCAGCCTGCCTTGCAGGATTCAGACCTACAACTCCCTGTAATCACATGAACCAATTCCTTCAAATCTCTCTTTCTCTCCATACACATACACACACACACACCATATTGGTTTTGTTTCTCTGGAAAACCCAGGCTAATATAGATACCTAGAAACCTGATGTCATCCTAAACATCTGTACAGTGGATGCGAGAGTGAGCCAAGCAGTAAGTGGATTCTTGGCCAAAGTATGACTTAAAATCTGTATACTAGGCCTGTGCACCCACCCTGTGGTTATTTCCCCCATCCTTGAATGTATAATTGAGATTGACATACTTGGCATTTGGAATAACCCTCAGCCTGTGGGGTAAGGGATATGAAGGTAGGGAAGGCCAAGTGGAAGCCTCTGAAGCTGCCCCATCCCCACCCTTTAATCAAGATAGAAACAACACTGTATCCCAGGGAGGATGGAGTGGATTAGTACCACTCTTAAGGATCTCAAGGATGCAGGGGTGGTGATCCCTACGATATCTCCATGTGTCCAGCCAGTCTGGCCTCTGCAGAAACCAGATGATAGATTCTAGAGAATGGCCAGTCTGTCCTCTGCAGAAACCAGATGATAGATTCTAGAGAATGACTACTGTGAGCTCAACCAAGTAACAACCCTAATTTCAACTAACAGACTAGACATAAACCTTTATAAGAGCACATTAATTATGGCCTTAGGTGTATGGTATGTGATCATTAACTTGAAGGATGTATTCTTTTCTATTCCAATCAAGAAAAAGGACCAGAATCAGTTCACATGGAATGGACAACTACGTACATTCACAATTTTGTCCCCAGAGCTACCTTACCTCTTCTGCATTCTGACATTAATACAGTCAAGAGAGATAAGGGCTTTCCTTTCCGGATGTTCCACAAAACATCACGTTGATCCATTGCAGTGATGACATCATGCTGATTTGGCAGGATGAATAAGAAGTAGCTAGCACACTAGTTATTCATGTTCTCCAGGAGCTGGGAGATATATCCCATGATAATTAAGGGGCCTGCTATTTTGGTAAAGTTTTTTTAGAAGATGTTGGGGGTAGGAGTTTATTAATTAATTAATTAATTAATTTTTGCTGTGTTGGGTCTTCATATCCGTGCAAAAGCTTTCTCTAGTTGTGGCAAGCGGGGGCCACTCTTCATCACAGTGCACGGGCCTCTCACTATCACGGCCTCTCTTGTTGCGGAGCACAGGCTCCAGATGCACAGGTTCAGTGGTTGTGGCTCACGGGCCTATTTGCTCCACAGCATGTGGGATCCTCCCAGACCAGGGCTCGAACCCGTGTCCCCTGCACTAGCAGGCAGATTCTCAACCACTGCACCACCAGGGAAGCCCTCGGTAAAGTTTTTAAAGCTCCAGTGGTTAGGTACTTGCCAGAACAACTCTTCCAGAGCAAAAGACAAATTGATGCAACTTGCACCTTTCTATAAAGATGGAAGCACAATGCCTGCCTGATAGGTCTTTAGGTTCTGAAGGTAGTACACTCCACACCTAGGAATACCACCCATATGTTGGTGTCATGAAAGTCTGTCAGCCTTGAGTTGGGCCTGGAATACGAAAGGGCTCTGCAGCAGATCCAGACTGTAGGGCAAGCAGTTCTGCCACTTGGGTCAGACATTTGGTAGATCCTATGTGTTGGAAATAGTGGTGGAAAACATTTCCGTGTAGAGTTTGTGGAAAGCTCTAGTTGTAGATTCACAATGCAGGCCCTAGGGCTTCTGGAACAAAGATACTCTATTCACAGCAAAGAACTATGTGCCTTTTGAAAAAGAGCTCCTGACATGTTACTGGCTCCTGCTAGATGTGGAATGACTTAGGTCACTAAGGACTTAAGGACCAGGTGTTCAGAACTGCCTGTCATGACTTGGGCTCTGTCAGACCCACCAACTTATAAATTTGGGCAATCCCAATAGTAATCCATCATAAGATGAAAGTGTTACATCTGAGATCAAGCATAAGCAGAACCAAAGGACACAAGTAAACTGCATAACTGGGTATCCCAAACATCCAAAGAACCCTGGAGGAGATAGTCCCTTGTGACTGCATGACACAAGAGGTGGACTGTAGTGGTCATAGTGGTGCACCACTTAGCTCTCCCTTCAAGAAGGAACTTGTTGTCCAGCCACAGTTGCAAAGAGTGAAGTCAGTTGACAGCTTCCAGTTTCAGTGCCTTCAGGATTCATTTTGGCTTTTGAACTGAGAACTTCCTCTTTCCAGGCGACACCAAGCCAATGACTAAACACAGTGGAGGTGTGTTATGGACTGAATGTTCATGTCCCACTTCTACCAATTCATATGTTGAAGCCCTAACCTTCAATGTGATGATGCTATGGTCTGAATGTTTGTGTGCCTCCCGAATTCATATGTTGAAATACTAATGCTCAGGGTGATGATATTAGTAGGTGGGGCCTCTGGCAGATGCTTCGCTCAAAAAGGAGAGGTTCTTCAGTCCTCTGAAGATTAGTGTTCTTATAAAAGAGTTCACTAGCCCCTCCTGCCATGTGAGGACACAACACAAAGTCTATGACACAGAAGTGGGCCCTCACACAACCATGCTGGCACCCTGGCCTCAAGACTTCCATCCTCCAGAACTGTGAGAAATAAATCACTGTTATTTACAAGCTACCCATTCTGTGGTATGCTGTTAGAGCAGCCAGAACAGACTAAGACAGATGGTACTTGGAGATGGGGACTTTGAAGTTAATTAAGGTTAGATTAGATCATGAGGGTGGGGTCCTAATGGTGTGATTTGTGGCCTTCTAAGAAAAGGAAACTAAAAGGACATGTGAGGATGTTGAGAGAAGGCAGCAGTCTGCAAGCCAGAAAGAGAGCTCTCACCAGGGACTGAACCCAGTCCAACTTTGATCTTGGGCTTCCCAACCTCCAGAAATATGAGAAAATAAATGTCTGTTGTTTAAGTCACCCAGTCTAATGGCCTTTTGTTATGACAGCCTGAGCAGACTAAGTCAATATACTACAGCCTGGCCATTTATGTCCAACCAGAACCCTGAATCTTTGCTCTAGAGCTCCTCATTGGATTGATTAAGACTTTGTCAGCTCTGCATTTCAGTTTTATGCCCCTGCTTTATTGGTAACTATTCAAGACATATATGGTTTGCAATTTTGTTTTTTCATATAAGCAAATACTAATATATATAGCTGAATCCTCCCCTCCCATTTTTAGATAAGTGGTAACATACTATATGTTTTCTCCTCCTTGCTTTTTACACTTAACACTATATCCTGAAGGTAACGCCATAGTAATATATGTCTTTATTCCTTTCTTTTTACGTTTGCTTGGTACTCTATTATATGAATGTGCTATAGCATGCTCATCTAATTCCCTGTTGATGACACTGGGTTGTTTTCAGTATTTTGTCATCAGTTTATCTTTAGGATAGAGTCTTAGAAGCATAATCGCCAAGTCGAAGAGCAAATAAATATGTAATTTTGCAAGATATTAACTGGTATTCATTCTTTAATTTGCCATGAAATCCATTTCTGCTCTTTAATTTACCATCTTCCCACAAATAACCTCTCTCTATCCAGTCGAGCAAGTCAGACTTTTGGAAATTTCCTCCAACCTTCCTTTTATTCCCTGCCACCATCAAAATAGGTATAAAATTAAAATAATTTTGCTTTCCAGGGAGGTTTCAAATTGGGTTCTGACTTTGAATCCCTAAAGCCACTGCTTTCATTCAAACCCTTGTAAACTGTTTGGACATGTTGTCTCTTACATCATATTATTGGTGTCTTGGTGCCTAGGATGGAGTGTACAGTAGGCATTTGACTTAGTTGGAAAGTCGGAGAATGCTTGCATTAAAAAGATGATTTCTAAAATTATACCGGAAGACTGAACAGACATTAACTAGAGAAAGGGCATTCTAGGCAGAGGGAAAAGCATATCCTAAGGTACTGTGGTAGGAGGGCGCATAAAGATTGTGAGGAACTGAAAGAAAGCCAATGAGTTAGAAGCACAAAGCAAAATAAAATAAACTGAAGAGGTAGGTAGAGGCTAGAACATGCAGAATTTGTAGGCTAGATTATGGATTCCTTGTTTTATCCTAAAATATATAGAAACAATTTAAAGATTTTAAGCAACCGGGTGACTCAATCAGATTTGGAAATTTGAAACATTATTCTGGCTGCTGGGTCAACAAGAACTGGAGTAATCCAGGCAAGAGATACCAGACTGGTAGCAGTGGTGGCGGCAGAGCAGACAGATTCAAGAAGTATTTTTAAATAGATTTAATGGCAATTAAATTAATTAAAATACTTAAAAACTCTACAAATAGACATGCTTACTGATGGACTGGTTAAGGGGGTACTTCCCCCTTAACCACGTTCCTGCTTATATGACTTGATGGTCAGTCACACCAATCACTGAAACAGAGAACACCAAAAGACAGCCAGGTTGGGTAGAGTGGAAGGTGGGTTGGAAATAGTGAGTTGCTTTTTTGGACATACTGAGCCTGCAGTGCATTTGAGATTCCAAGATAAGATAATAAGCACAAAATGGAAATAAGGGTCAGAGGAGAGTTCTTCATTGATGAGATATACTTGTGAGTCATCTGCAAATAACATAATTTGAAATTAGGAGTGTATATAAGAATGCCTAAGTATGTAATGAGGAGGGAAGAGGCCTAGGCCAAGTCCTGAGGACTCACAGCATTAACAACCAGAAAGAGGAGGAGAGCACAAATGTAATAGAAAAATGGCAGCGTGTAAGTGGGGTTAAAAGGAGGCCAGGGAAAGAGAGTGTTTAAAGGAGAGAATGCTGAGTTGTGTTGACTGCTGCTTGAGACTGAGTTAAAATGAAGCCATCAATAAAGATCATTAGATTGAGCAACAGAGAAGTCCTAGGTAACCTTTATAAGGGCAGTTTTAGTGAAGTGGTAGACGTGGAAGCCCAATTGAAGTGAGTTGAGGGGTGGATAGCAGGTGAGAGAGCAGAGACAGCTTTCCCCATCGACTGAGAAATGAAGTACAGAAGCAGTAAACGACTACGTGCAGTAAAGGGTTGTCTTTGGAAAATGAGAGAGCATTTTGAATGCAGTCGAGTGAAAGAGATGATGGTTGCAAGGAGGAGGGAGAAATAACAAGGAACCAAGCCTGGGAGAAGGCCAGAGGGAATCAGATCTGTATTGAGGAACTGGCTGCCAAGAGGAGAAGGGGCACTTCATCAGATGAAATGGGAGAGAAGGAGGAGATGTGGGCAGGGTTTGTTGACCTAGTGATAAGATTACGACAGAGGGCCCATCTGATGGTTTCTATTTTCCCCATTCAATATGAAGAGAGGTTATCAGTTGAAGGTGATAGCAACGGGGATAAGAAGTTGGAAGGTAGAGATTCTATGGAACAGATATCTCAGAGAATATGAAAGTGAGCTTATGAGAGAAATGTAGCCTTATGGTTGGAAGGTGCTGACAGCTCGTTTTACTTGTCAATTGGCAACATTACTGTTCTTCTCAATTTAACTTCCTAGCTTGTAAAATTAATCCAAATTGATCTCTGCAAGAGTTTGGTCTGAATTAACCAGATGATGGTTTGAATTTTCCACTTTATTTATGTCCTAGCCTGGATCTCCCAGAAGAAGAGCCTGAAGCAGAGGGCTTAGGTGTTCTTATTGTGTTAAGGAGTGCAATCCCAAGGAAGAAGAGTGGAGGGCATTCTTAGGAAAGAATGCAGTAGAAGAGAGGACGATTTTAGCCATTGGCTATAATCTGTGAGATCCTTGGTTCACCCCCTGTGCTTCCAGGTCTTATATGTCTGGATGTCTGCACTCTAGTAGGGTCCAGAAGGGGCTGTAATACAAAGAAACCCTGGGATGGGAAGGGAGAGGCACCAGGCAGGGCCAGGAGGTGAAATGCTTCCAACCTGGACCTGTGTGAAGTTTGTCAGAGCCCATGCAGAGCTGGTTGGCCCCATAGCAGCTAGAATAAGAGACAGGTACGTCCAAAGAAGTATCTGATACAACTGGGAATATGGCTTCCTTGATTTGACTAAACTCACCTAATACTTTATTTTTTTAAGATTTATTTATTATTTATTATTTTATTTATTTATTATTTTTATTTTTGGCTGCATCGGGTCTAAGTTGTGGTGCGTGGGATCTTTTGTTGCTGGCGCACGGGCTTCTCTCTAGTTGTGGCGTGCAGGTTTTCTCTTCTCTAGTTGTGGTACGCAGCCTCCAGGGCGTGCAGGCTCTCTAGTTGTGGCATGCGAGCTCAGTAGTTGTGGCACGTGGGCTTAGTTGCCCCATGGCATGTGGGATCTTAGTTCCCTGACCAGGGATCCAACCCGGGTCCCCTGCATTGTAAGGCAGATACTTTACCACTGGACCACCAGGGAGTCCCTAAACTCACCTAATTCTTTAGAAACACAGACAAAAATGCAAATCAACTAGTCTGTTTCTAAAGTCATGATAAAGTCCTCTAATCCGGATGATGAGCTGACTAGAGATTTTGAAGACACTTTCAACGTAGCAGGAGGATTTCAGATTTGCATTGGGCAGAAAACAACTTTAAAATTGTTATTTTAATAGGACAAAAGAGTCTTATGGATTCTGAAGGCTGACTTTTTCCCCCTTAATCATAAAGCACTCTGTCCTGCCATCTAGCGTTCACTAGCTTATCAGAGGGAAATTTGTAAGGAGTTGCTTATCTGTTTCCCAGTGGCGGCACTACCAGCATTTTGTGGCAGGACAATTTCCAGTTATGAGGGGCCACCCCAGGCATTTAGGAATATTTGTGTCTCTGCCTCCACCCCACCTCCTCACCAAATAGCAATAACCAACCCCAGTTATTGTGAGGACTGAAAACACTCCCACACGCTTTCAAATGTACCACTGCAGGAGGGGGTGACCGTGAGTCCCCACTTTTCAGATGAGGAAACCAGGGCATAGAGAAGATAAGTGACAAGGTCATGTTACAGAAAAGCAGTGGGGCAGGTGCTCAGTCAACACAAGTCCTTTTCTAACTTCCCCCTTTCCCTCTACAAAGGGTCTTGAAGTAACTTAAGCGTTCTTAGTGCATTTGTACAATGACACGATTTATTAAAAAAATTATTTTCACATGGCTGTATTTCATAAAGTGAGGTTCAGTTGTAAGATTATCAGGGTAACAAAAATAAGACAGTTGAGGATCAAAGTCACAAAGTACAAAGATAATTGAAAGTTTGAGAAAGAACTTGTGAGAGGAAATTTTAAGCAAACTTGGCTATTGAGTCTAAAAATTAGAATAAGGATTTGATAATGGCCTTCTGGCATATGAAGGGTTTCAAAAGAGAATGGTGTGTTTATGCGACATACTACATAGTCTGAGATAATATGAATTCATGGTGGTTGTATTGGGGTATTGTTTGTATAGCACTTAAAAGCTTATCGAGCACTTTCATATACATTATCTCATTTAGTCAAGTTAAAATGTCAACGCTATTTATATGTATCTTGTTATGTACATATGTAAAAGGCTAGGAAAAAAACAAACATTACTGATAAAAATGAGAAAAAGGGCTATAGAATACAAATATATCTAATGACCAGGTTCTAATTAGATAGGAAGATAGGAGTTCATATGAGCCCATGCCTGACCACCTAATATCTAGGTAATGTAGGGAACTGATGAATTGAATTGAAGGTATAGGTATGTATTACAAGACTTAGCTAGCTGAACAAACCAATAAAACATCAATCAAAGTAAAATCAAGTTCAGAGAGAAAGTATATATGCCTGACATATTGCCAGTTATCTATGAAAACAAACCAGAAAACAGTTAAATTAGGGACACAGAATTACAGGGAATGCATGAGGCACAACAAAAAGACAGGACAAAGAAGATGATATAAGAGAAAAGCCTGAAAAAACAAGAGATTTCAGAACTCCTTATGAGAACAAAACTACATGTAAGCTGCAACCATCTAATTCATTATTCATGAAGAATTGTCCATCCAACTACCCACGTTTGTTAGCCTGAATAACTAGAAATGGGCACCTGATATGAGGTAAGAATGGTTCACTCTGCATTGTGGATATTTGTTTTCATAGTCACAGTATCTGACCAACTTTTAAATCAAGGAATTATCTTCTGTGATGGTGCTGTTACACCTTCCTCCTTGCATTACTCATTCCACAGAGAGAGCACACACTGTGTGCCAGACACTATTCTAGGCACTGGGGATATAGTAGAGAACAGGATAAATATATTCTTACCCTCATGGCGATTACTTTCTCATGTGTATAAGGAGCAGGGGAGGGGAGAAATAGAAGATAGATACACAAAATAAAGAAGTAAAAGAAGTGCAGCATGTAAATAGCGTTACAGAATTAGTAAAGCAGGAAAGGAGGTTAGGGACTATTGAGGCATCAAAGAAAAAACAACATTTGTTGCTTAGGATAATATATTAGGTGAAAAGAGCAGGATTGAAAACTGCATGGGGCTTCCCTGGTGGCGCAGTGGTTGGGAGTCCGGGTTCACGCCCCGGTCTGGGAGGATCCCACATGCCGCGGGGCGGCTGGGCCCGTGAGCCTACGGCCGCTGAACCTGTGCGTCCGGAGCCTGTGCTCCGCAGCGGGAGAGGCCACAACAGTGAGAGGCCCGCGTACCGCAAAAAAAAAAAAAAAAAAAAAAACGAAAACTGCATGTAAGTACATTGCTTATTTTTATGTAAAAATATATTTTTAAAATATGTATAGAAAACAGAATCAAAGGAAATATTCTTGAATATTAAAGTGATTATCTTTTTGGTTGGTGAATCTCAAAGTGGTTTTTAAAGTGCATCTCTTTATTCTTTGCTATTTTATTAGTTTTTCTATGATTAGCCTATATTACTTTTATAAATCAGAAACAATAAAAAATTTAAGATATTTTTCTAAATATCTTTTTTCCATTGCCACTGAATACAATGGTTTATGTTCCAGCATAATATATTTGTGTTAGATGTATAGAAGAATCATTTACTCAAGGGATAAAATAAAACCTTCCCGAAATGTCCTGTATTATCTATCACTACTCACATTTCTGTTAAAATGTTATTAATTTTTACAGTTCTGAACCATATACCCCTGACTTCTTCCCCTCATGCACTTACTGCTTAAACCACTCATAAGATGCTTATCATCTATTTTCTTGTATCAGTAGCCTCCCCTTGAGAAGCAGTATGATAATCTCTAGGTCCGTCCATGTCGCTGCAAATAGCATTAGTTCATTCTTTTTTATGGCTGAGTAAAATTCTATTGTGTATATATACCACATCGTATTTATTCATTCATCTGTGGGTGGACATTTAGATTGCTTCCATATCTTGGCTATTGTAAATAATGCGGCTAGGAACATTGGGGTGCATGTATCTTTTTGAATTAGAGTTTTTGTCTTTTCCGGATATATGTCCAGCAGTAAGATCGTTGGGTCATATGGCAGCTCCATTTTTAGTTTTTTAAGGAACTTCCATACTGTTTCCCATCGTGGCTGCGCCAATTTACATTCCCACCAACAGTGTAGGAGGGCTCCCTTTTCTCCGCACCCTCTCCAGCATGATTTGTAGACTTTCTGATCAATGTGAGGTGATACTTCATTGTGGTTTTGATTTGCATTTCTCTAATAATTAGCGATGTTTGGCGTCTTTTCATATGCGTGTTGGCCATCTGTATATCTTCTTTGGAGAAATGTCTATTTAGGTCTTCTGGCCACTTTTTTGATTGGGTTGTTTGTTTGGTTTTTCCTGTTTGTTTGTTTTTTTGCGGTAGGCGGGCCTCTCACTGTCGTGGCCTCTCCCGTTGCGGAACACAGGCTCCGGACGCGCAGGTTCAGCGGCCATGGCTCACGGGCCCAGCCATGTGGGATCCTCCTGGACCGGGGCACGAACCTGTGTCCCCCTGCATCGGCAGGCAGACTCTCAACCACTGCGCCACCAGGGAAGCCCTGTTTTTTGATATTGAGCTGTATGAGCTCTTTGTCTATTTTGGAAATTAAGTCCTTGTCAGTCACATCCTTTGCAAATATTTTCTCCCAACCTGTAGGATGTCTTTTTGTTTTGTTGATGAATACTACTCATTATTATTCTAAATGTAATTTTCCAAAAGGCAGGGACCATGTTTTATATTTCTCTATATTCTTAGCTACAGCTAAGCACATAGTAAATGCATCCATCCATTTTATTTCCCTAGGACCTAACATGTGGGGAACAGGTGAGATTTGGGGTGGCAGTGGGGGAGAATTAAATGCCAGTTTTAATTAAAAATTAAATGAAGTTTTATATGTTACGTTTTTAATCCACTCTATTGTTCTGTGAGGTAGATAGCAGATATGAAAGATGAGGCTCTGAGAATTTAAACAACTTGCCCGAGATCACCCGGCTTTTAAGTGCAAATTAAATCCATGTTTGTTTGACTCTTTCCATTGTACTGTGTGTTTGAAATACACGTGAAAAAATGGATTAGTGAATTTGAGAAGGATCTAGAATTGTCTTTTGGCTCCTCCTGTGTTTATCTATTTACCACCATATTCCCAGAACTTGCCACAGTGCCTACTTCACAGGAAGAGTTCAATAATTATTTTTTAAATGAATGAATAAATAAATGAAGAAAAGGACAAAGGAACAAATCAAGGAATGAATGGACAATATAGCCACTCAAAAAGTCTCCTACATCCAGTATATGACATATTTATGACAAATTCTTCTATTCCGTACCTACAGAAAGTGGAGGAAGTAATTCATTACCTATTTGCTACATGTACAAATCCAGACCAACTGGTACACAATCACCTTTGGCTTTATTTTTATGAAATGAAGAAGTAATAAGTCTCCAGCTGTGCAACCATAAGCTTCATTTATTTGTCTGTGGGTTCACTTGGAATAAGCAAAGGAATTCAAATAAATCTGTGTAGTGTATCCCAGACATATTTTTTCTTTCTGATTCAAGGAACTTTGGGAAAACACACATTTGTTTGTATTTTAGATCATTGTGTTCAACTCCCACCCTGCCCCACTACAAAAAAAATCAGCCTCAAGCTGGTAAGGGTCTACAGGGACTAGGGACTCCTGGAGGGACTATTACAGATACTTCCTTGGATTGAAACTAGTCTCTCACTTCCTCTTAATATAAGCATGGGGGAAACACCATAAGCTTAACATAAAATGGATTTGTTTATAATAAGATGTCATCATGATAAAAACACATTAATACATCTGCAGGGTACAATGAAAAACTACGGCAAAAATCAGCTGTAAAAATAATACACATTTCGATGAAAAATACCAGATAGCTCAGGAACGAGCCAATACATGTCTTTGTGAAGGAAGTTTATATCCCACTTGTGCTTATAAAACATTTATCAATTTATAAAAACATGCTTTCTTGCATGATTTTAGAGGATATAAAAATACTCACACTGGAAGTGGCATAATATCACTATGTTTTATATGGTTACACTCTCTCCATTCACACATACAAATCTTCAACATTGTAATTAATTTTGGAACGCTGAGGTTGTTCTGAGATAGCCACATAGCTAAGAATCACACATACTTTGTAGTGAGAATAGCGGAAATATAAATGTTAGTTGTAGATGATTTTCAAGTTTTGTGAAGTATTGCTAACGCACAGCATTGAACAAGAAGTCTTTCTTAGTGTTAGAACTACAGCCTTGGTACAAATGAGGAAATTGCTCATGTTTGGTATGATTATTATCTTTATTATCACACATATTCGAGTGTATAGTTACATGGCATTGTATTCATAAACATGGCTTTTTAATTTTGTTTCCTGTGGTCATTGGTGGATAATGAAAACCGTCTGAAGCATTTAATAAGCCTAAAGTTCTATTTTATTACAGCGAAGCTCCCTTACCTCATGTAATTTTCTGCATTGCATTAGATTAACGGCAATAAACTTTATTGTAAAAATGAATTGCTGTCCTTTTGAATTTTATAATCTAAGGAGAATCGTTACAGATACATAGCTATTAATTATTTATACAATCATACGATATATAGACATACCTGTAGATTATTGCCTGGCTCCGAATATTTGCATCCTAATATTTACATACACTTTGGTACTAAAAAGTTGACATTCTATTAAGGGTGATCAAATGGAGCATATTCCACAATCTGTATATAACATTAGCTTGTTTTTTTGTATTGAAAATCACTTCAGATATCTTGCCTTTTGTTTTCACATATGTGTGCTCATTAAGTTTGACTCTATTTTTTTTTTTTTTTTTTTTGCGGTACGCGGGCCTCTCACTGTTGTGGCCTCTCCCGTTGCAGAGCACAGGCTCCGGACGCGCAGGCTCAGCGGCCATTGCTCACGGGCCCGGTCGCTCCGCGGCACGTGGGATCTTCCCGGACCGGGGCACGAACCCGTGTCCCCTGCATCGGCAGGCAGACTCTCAACCACTGCACCACCAGGGAAGCCCAGTTTGACTCATATTAATCTTATTTGCTGCAGTAACAAACAACCTCAAATTGCAGTGGCTTATACTAATAAAGGTTTATTTCATACTTATAGGTCTGTGAGTTGCCTACAGCTTTTATGTGCTCTGTGAGTTTTCTCAGTCTAGGACTATCTGAGGAAATCTCTTCTTTTGGCAAAGGTCAGAAGCTCAAGAGGCCTTGTCAACTTGTGCAAGCATACTTAACACCTCTGCAAAGAAGGGGTGTATGTCCCATCTGCCCATGTTCCATTGGCTGAAGCAAGTCACATGGCTAAGTCCCTGGGGAAGTACATTCCTCCCATTGTGAGGGAAGGGGGACTGGAGAGTTAATATTAACACACTCTATCATGACTACCGATTATAAAGTTGTCATATCCCTGAGTTACAAAAAGAGTTAAATACTAAAAAATCATTGCAAATGTAAGTAAAAGTTTAATATTTTTTTGAACAGCTACTTACCAAGGACATTATTGTTTGGGAGCCAGAGTGCAAGTTGAGAGAAAAAAATCCAATACATTAATTAAATCTATGAAAGTACAAAACAAAACACATTCATTCCTCTTTGGGGCTTCCTTAGCACCTGTGCTTACCTCTATCATGCTGCTTATCACTGTGCTTTCTGATTGTTCATTTCTAAGACAGGAGCACTACTGATTATCTTTGTATACCCGAGGCCGAGTAAAATCCCTGGCACAGAGTAAGCACTCAATGACTGTTTGTTGAATGACTAAATGAATCCATGCACACATAACCCAGACAACATTGTTCTATTGTTTCTTTTTTTAAGTGTGAAGTTCTTTATATTTTCTGACATGGGAGAACTAACATATTTGCTTTTCTACACCCCATTTATTTTTCTACCTGGGACTTTTCATGTTTCCTTCCCTCAGTGAGGTTATTTTATTTTACTTTATTTTTTCTCTTTTCCTTTTATTTATTTCTTAAATTTAATTTTATTTATTTTTAATACAGTAGGTTCTTATTAGTTATCAATTTTACACATATTACTGTATATATGTCAATCCCAATCTCCCAATTCATCCCACCACCATGCCCACCCCCCACACCCGCTTTCCCTCCTTGGTGTCCATACGTTCGTTCTCTACATCTGTGTCTCTATTTCTGCCCTGCAAACTGATTCATCTGTACCATTTTTCTAGATTCCACATATATGCGTTAATATAGGATACTTGTTTTTCTCTTTCTGACTTACTTCACTCTGTATGACAGTCTCTAGATTCAACCACGTCTCTACAAATGACCCAATATCATTCCTTTTTATGGCTGAGTAATATTCCATTGTATATATGTACCACATCTTCTTTATCCATTCATCTGTCAATGGGCATTTAGGTTGCTTCCATGACCTAGCTACTGTAAATAGTGCTGCAATGAACATTGGGGTGCATGTGTCTTTTTGAATTATGGTTTTCTCAGGGTATATGTCCAGTAGTGGGGTTGATGGATCATATGGTAATTCGATTTTTAGTTTTTTAAGGAACCCTCCATATCGTTCTCCAGAGTGGCTGTATCAGTTTACATTCCCACCAGCAGTGCAAGAGGGCTCCCTTTTTTCCACACCCTCTCCAGCATTTATTGTTTATAGATTTTCTGATGATGCCCATTCTAACTGGTATGAGGTGATAACTCATTGTAGTGTTGATTTACATTTCTGTAATAATTAGTGATGCTGAGCAGCTTTTCATGTGCCTCTTGGCCATCTGTATGTCTTCTTTGGAGAAATGGCGATTTAGGTCTTCTGCCCATTTTTGGATTGGGTTATTTGTTTTCTTAATATTGAACTTCATTAGCTGTTTATATATTTTGGAGGTTAATCCTCTGTCCGTTGATTCATTTGCAAATATTTTCTCCCATTCTGAGGGTTGTTTTCTCATCTTGTTTAGAGTTTCCTTTGCTGTGTAAAAGCTTTTAAGTTTCATTAGGCCCCACTTGTTTATTTTTGTTTTTATTTCCATTACTCTAGGAGGTGGGTCAAAAAAGATCTTGCTGTGATTTATGTCAAGGAGTGTTCTTCCTATGTTTTCCTCTAAGAGTTTTATAGTGTCTGGTCTTACATTTAGGTCTCTAATCCATTTTGAGTTTATTTTTGTGTATCATGTTAGGGAGTGTTCTAATTTCATTCTTTTACATGTAGCTGTCCAGTTTCGCCAGCACCACTTATTGAAGAAACTGTCTTTTCTCCATTGTATATCCTTGCCTCTTTTGTCATAGATTAGTTGACAATAGGTGTGTGGGTTTATCTCTGGGCTTTCTATTCTGTTCCATTGATCTATATTTCTGTTTTTGTGCCAGGATCATACTGTCTTGATTACTGTAGCTTTGTAGTATACTCTGAAGTCAGGGAGTCTGATTCCTCCAGCTCCGTTTTTCCTCAAGGTTGCTTTGGCTATTTGGGGTCTTTTGTGTCTCCATACAAATTTTAAGATTTTTTTTTCTAGTTCTGTAAAAACTGCCATTGGTAATTTGATAGAGATTGCATTGAATCTGTAGAGTGTTTTGAGTAGTATAGTCATTTTCACAATATTGATTCTTCCAATGCAAGAACATTGTATATCTCTCCATCTGTCTGTGCCATCTTTGATTTCTTTCATCAGTGTCTTATAGTTTTCTGAGTACAGGTCTTTTGTCTCCTTAGGTAGGTTTATTCCTAGGTATTATATTCTTTCTTGTTGCAATGGTGAATGGGATTGTTTCCTTAATTTCTCTTTCTGATTTTTCGTTTTAGTATATAGAAACGCAAGAGATTTCTGTGCATTAATTTTGTAGCCTGCAACTTTACCAAATTCATTGATAAACTCTAGTAGTTTTCTGGTGGCATCTTTAGGGTTATCTATGTATAGTATCATGTCATCTGCAAACAGTGACAGTTTTACGTCTTCTTTTCCAATTTGTATTACTTTTATTTCTCTTTCTTCTCTGATTGCTGTGTCTAAGAATTCCAAAACTATGTTGAATAATAGTGGTGAGAACAGACATCCTTGTCTTGTTCCTGATCTTAGAGAAAATGCTTTAAGTTTTCACCATTGAGAATGATGTTTGCTGTGGGTTTGTTGTATATGGCCTTTATTATGTTGAGGTAGGTTCCCTCTATGCCCACTTTCTGGAGAGTTTTTATCATAAATGGGTGTTGAATTTTGTCAAAAGCTTTTTCTGCATCTATTGAGATGATCATATGGTTTTTGCTCTTCAATTTGTTTATATGGTGTATCATATTGATTGATTTGTGTATATTGAAGAATCCTTGCATCCCTGGGATAAATCCCACTTGATCATGGTGTATGATCCTTTTAATGTGGATTCTGTTTCCTAGTATTTTTTTTTTAATATTTATTTATTTTTGAGTCTTCATTGTTGGGTGCAGGCTTTATCTAGTTGCAGCGAGCGGAGGCTACTCTTTCTTGCAGTGCGCAGGCTTCTCTTTGCGGTGGCTTCTCTTATGACGGAGCATGGGCTCTAGGCACGTGGGCTTCAGTAGTTATGGATATGGCATGTGGGCTCAGTAGTTATGGCATGCGGGCTCAGTAGTTGTGGCTTGTGGGCTCTAGAGGGCAGGCTCCTGTAGTTGTGGCACACAGGCTTAGTTGCTCCATGGCATGTGGGGTCTTCCCGGACCAGGGCTCAAACCTGTGTCCCCTGCATTGACAGGCAGATTCTTAACCACTGTGCCACCAGGGAAGCCCTGTTTGCTAGTATTTTGTTGAGGATTTTTGCATCTATGTTCATCAGTGATATTGGTCTCTAATTATCTTTTTTTGTAGTATCTTTGTCTGGTTTTGGTATCAGAGTGATGGTGGCCTTGTAGAATGAGTTTGGGAGTGTTCCTTCCTCTGCAATTTTTTGGAAGAGTTTGAGAAGGATGGGTGTTAGCTCTACTCTAAATGTTTGATAGAATTCACCTGTGAAGCCATCTGGTCCTGGACTTTTGTTTGTTGGAAGATTTTTAATCATAGTTTCAATTTCATTACTTGTGGTTGGTCTGTTCATATTTTCTATTTCTTCCTGGTTCAGTCTTGGAAGCTTATTCCTTTCTAAGAATTTGTCCATTTTTTCCAGGTTGTCCATTTTATTGGCATAGAATTGCTTGTAGTAGTCTCTTATGATGCTTTGTATTTCTGCAGTGTCCATTGTAACTTCTCGTTTCTAATTTTACTGATTTAAGTCCTCTCCCTCTTTTTCTTGATGAGTCTGGATAAAGGTTTATCAATTTAGTTTATCTTCTCAAAGAACCAGCTTTCAGTTTGATTGATATTTGCTATTGTTGTCTTTGTTTCTATTTCATTTATTTCTGCTCTGATCTTTATGATTTCTTTCCTTCTACTAACTTTGGGTTTTGTTTGTTCTGCTTTCTCTAGTTCTTTTAGGTGTAAGGTTAGATTGTTTACTTGAGATTTTTCTTGTTTCTTGACGTAGGCTTGTATTGCTATAAACTGCCCTCTTAGAACTGCTTTTGCTGCATCCCGTAGGTTTTGGATCGCATTTCTCATCGTCATTTGTTTCTAGGTATTTTTTGATTTCTTCTTTGATTTCTTCAGTGATCTCTTGGTTATTTAGTAACGTATTGTTTAGCCTCCATGTGTTTGTGTTTTTTACATTTTTTCCCCACAACTGATTTCTAATCTCATAGCATTGTGGTCAGAAAAGATGCTTGATATGACTTCAATTTTCTTAAATTTACCCAGGCTTGATTTGTGACCCAAGATGTGATCTACCCTGGAGACTGTTCCATGTACACTTGAGAAGAAAGTGTAATCTGCTGTTTTTGGATGGAATGTCCTATAAATATCAATTAAATCTATCTGGTCGATTGTGTCATTTAAAGCTTGTGTTTCCTTTTTGATTTTCTGTCTGGATGATCTGTCCATTGGTGTTAGTGAAGTGTTAAAGTCCCCCACTATTATTGTGTTCCTATCAATATCCTCTTTTATAGCTGTTAGCATTTGCCTTGTGTATTGATGTGCTTCTATATTGGGTGCGTATATATTATAATTGTTATATATTCTTCTTGGATTGATCCCTTGATCATTATGTAGTGTCCTTCCTTGTCTCTTATAACATTCTTAATTTTTTTTTTTTTTTTTTTTTTTTTTTTTTTTTTTTTTTTGGTACGCGGGCCTCTCACTGTTGTGGCCTCTCCCATTGCGAAGCACAGGCTCCGGACACGCAGGCTCAGCGGCCATGGCTCACGGGCCCAGCCGCATCCGCAGCATGTGGGATCCTCCCGGACCAGGGCACGAACCCGCGTCGCCTGCATCAGCAGGCGGACTCCCAACCACTGCACCACCAGGGAAGCCCCAACATTCTTAATTTTAAAGTCTCTTTTATCTGATATGAGTATTGCTACTCCAGCTTTCTTTTGATTTCCATTTGCATGGAATATCTTTTTCCATTCCCTCACTTTCAGTCTGCATGTGTCCCTAGGTCTGAAGTGGATCTCTTGTAGACAGCATATAAATGGGTCTTGTTTTTGTAGCCTTTCAGTGAGCCTGTGTCTTTTGGTTGCAGCACTTAATCCATTCATATTTAAGGTAATTATCATTTTGTATGTTCCTATTACCATTTTCTTAATTGTTCTGGGATTGTTTTCGTAGATCCTTTTCTTCTCTTGTGTACCCTACTTAGAGAAGTTCCTTTAGCATTTGCTGTATAGCTGGTTTGGTGGTGCTGCATTCTCTTCGCTTCTTCTTGTCTGTAAAGGTTTTAATTTCTCTGTTGAATCTGAACGAGATCCTTTCTGGGTAGAGTAATCTTGGTTGTAGGTTCTTCCCTTTAATCACTTTAAATATATCATGCCACTCCCTTCTGGCTTGCAGAGTTTCTCCTGAGAAATCAGCTGTTAACCTTATGGGAGTTCCCTTGTATGTTATTTGTCATTTTTCCCTTGCTGCTTTTAATAATTTTTCTTTGTCATCAAGTTTTGTCAATTGGATTACTATGTGTCTCAGCGTGTTCCTCCTTGGGTTTATCCTGCTTGGGACTCTCTGCACTTCCTGGAGTTGGGTGCCTATTTCCTTTCCCAGATTAGGGAAGTTTTTGACTATACGCTCTTCAAATATTTTCTCAGGTGTTTTCTCTCTCTCTTCTCCCTCTGGGATGCCTATAATGTAAATGTTGGTGCATTTAATGTTGTCCCAGAGGTCTCTTTATCTTCATTTCTTTTCATTCTTTTTTCTTTATTCGGTTCTGTGGCAGTGAATTCCATCACTCTGTCTTCCAGGTCACTTATCCATTCTTCTTCCTCAGTTATTCTGCTATTGTTTCCTTCTAGTGTATTTTTCATTTCAGTTATTGTATTGTTCATCTCTGCTTGTTTGTTCTTTAATTCTTCTAGGTCTTTTTTCTTTAATTCTTCTAGGTGTTTGTTAAACATTTCTTGCATCTTCTTGATCTTTGCCTCCATTCTTTTTCCAAGGTCCTGGATCATCGTCACTATCATTATTCTGAATTCTTTTTCTGGAAGGTTACCTATCTCCACTTCATTTAATTGTTTTTCTGGGGTTTTATCTTGTTCCTTCATCTGGTACATAGTCCTCTGCCTTTTCATCTTATCTCTCTTTCTTTGAATGTGGTTTTTGTTCCACAGACTGCAGGATTGTAGTTCTTGCTTCTGCTGTCTGCCCTCTGGTGGATGAGGCTATCTAAGAGGCTTGTGCAAACTTCCTGATGGGAGGTACTGGTGGTGGGTAGAGCTGGCTGTTGCTCTGGTGGGCAGAGCTCAGTCAGTGAGGTTATTTTAAATAAAATAAGTTGAACATGCTTAGTTTGATATACTTCAAGTGTGTTCCTGCAGATAAGCTTTGTGAACACACATGCGTGCACCTGGGTGTGTGTGTGAGAGAGAAAGACATTTGTGTTTTTATACATTTAGGAAATATCTTTAGGGTATTCACTATATATTAATGAATATCAGTTCTTGAACTGAGTTCTTGCCACATTTATTTCTTTTGTGATTTGCTTACTAGGAAAACCTTCAGAGAGTCACATTATATAGTTATGAGCCTTTCAGAAGGACTATTACCATACTAGCACAGTTAAAAAGATTTCAAGTAGGTTGTATAATGCAGTGCCTTCACAGTAAATATCAGACAACAATAAAGGAATGAGAAAGCTATGATAATTCAAAAGAAATGAAAATGGAAATAGCAGAATGCCAACTGGTTTCTATTACTATTCAACACAAATAATAAACTTTTCAATTTCTATAAAATTATTGTTAAACTCACTTGGCTCAATTGTGTATTTTTAAACGTCACACTGAAGTATTTTCAAATGAAGTTCATAAAAAATTGCCTCTTTGCAAGTCATCAAGAAATAATATAGAGATATCATCTTTACAGTTCCCCACGACTTTCCAACTCTGTGGCTGGTTTTTGATAGACTATGTATGTGGCAAGAGTAAATATTTCAATGTAGCTACAGAAAAAGAAACAGAATTTGCTCTTGATTTTTACAAATGCATATCATCTTACTGTGGAAAACTTAATTGCTCATGACAAAACTTTTGAGTTCCCAGAGGGATGATTTCTCAGTTCAAGTGACCTTGGGTTTTTTGGGGTTTTTTTCCTTATAGGTTAAAATGTGAATAACAGTTTAGAGACTAAATGAATAATCCAAAGCACAGAGCAAAGCCAGCTTGCCCCATGAAATATCAGATGTATAAGGAATATTCAGAAGAAAATTTTAATTTTGGAACTTAGACATATCATGGCAGGAATACTAAAGTCATTAAAAATAGTTAACATTTGAAATCTCAAAATCTTTGCTGACTGCTGAGAAATATTAGCAATACAATAAGATTGTCGTTTTTACTTGATGATTGATTCTATTCTAAGGATGCTATCAAATACAGACTCAGCTAAGACTCATGACATAAACCTATGATATACAGCTTCCAACAGCAAAGGAATGAGCATGTAGAAATTCTTGTAGGGATTTATTTCTTAATTTATATTTGAAAAATATTTCTAACAGATGGGAAAAAGTAAGGAGCTATTCATAAGACCTTTGGATTATTCCCACTAAAATGCTCCATTTATTGAACAGGAAACAAGGTGTTGAATGTACTTTTAACCAAACTGAGAATTCATTTCTCCAATTTATAAAAACTATTCATTCCTTCTACCAATCCAAACATTTCCTCATCTGATACCACTCAATATGCTTGACTTCTTAAATCAAGCTCAGGAAGAGAAAAAAAAAATCCTTTTCAAAGTTGATGATTCTAGTGAGGGACAAGGTTGGGGATTACTTGGTGTGACAAAAAACTTGCCAGATTGGCATGTTCCTGGTTTATTTGATACTATGGCAACCTTTTACTCAGGCAAAAGCCTGGAGCTTGCTAGGGGGTGCCCAAAATTTTTAGAATGAATTTTGGACCTGTGAGGATGAGCCAGATGTTTTTGAGACCTTTAGACTGTGGATGGAACAGAAATGGAAAACAAGCGTAAACATCAAAAATGTAGAATTAACTGGCAAACTAAGAGGGAAAGTAAGGAACCACTGGTGAGCTGGTGAGCATGTATTTACGACCAATGCAGAGAGCACTTCGAGCAATAACTCAGAGTTGAAGCTGAATTTTGGATTCAAGGAACATAATCAATGTCAGGATTTAGAAGATTTATTACAGACAGGTTTGATTAATTCTGTCTCAAAAAAAACCAAAACAAAACAAAACCTCTTTGCCTTCCAGCTTGTTTTCACTAAGCAATCACCATACCATTTAGTTTTTGTCCTGTGGGCATCATAAAAACATCATTAGATTTTAGAATGAAGAAGTAAAGAAAAGGGTGGAAAATATGTATAATTACAGTCTCTCTCTGTCTTTTTTTTTTTTTTTACAGGTCTATGTTTCTAAGTGTATTTATGTTAAATGCAATGAAAGTAGGTAACAAAAATCGGGTAACTTCTTTCTTATGTAACTAAAGCGAGTTTGGTGAAAGAAATATAATGAGCCACCGTTTTCATCCACGAGTTAAAAGATAAGTAAGTTGTCTTTAAATTGTTTCCTGGGTATAAGTCTTCTCCTTGAGAAGGTAAGAGCCTTCAGGGCATTGTTCATGAGATACTTCTTTTGTATCTAGCACCATAGGCATTAAAAAATCCTAGAGGCTTGAATCATACTCTGAAAAATTAGCATTTAACTTACTCCAAAAATTCCTCTAATAATTCAACTTTATAATAAGCCAAATAACTAACTGAAAAAAAGTCATGTTAAAAGTAGTTGTAAATTTGAGAAAAGTGAATTAGATCAGCTAAAAAAGTGCCTCCAATTTAAAAAAATTAATTGCTCCTCAAACAGCCTTTGAAACAGTTTGTAGAAGGCTTGACATGTACTTTATAAAATGAGAGGAAGATACTTAAGGTGCTTTTTTTAAAATTCCTTAGGAGGAAAACCTTAAAGCCCTATTTCTAAGAATATAGTTAAAGATAGCTTTGAATTCTTTTTTTTTTTTTCCTGGAACAACTCATGAGAAATGTTGTGATAAGTTTTTCATTATACATCATAACTGTTAGCATTTCCCTATGTCTGTAGCTAAGTACGCCTGAAATTCTACACAACTTATTACATAATCTATGTGAGATATCAGGTAGATCAAGTAATGAAAGAGTAAAGGAGAAGGATCACTGTGGAGATGCCAATCTCATGCTCACTTTCCGAATTCTGGCAAGGGCACCAAAGTGTCAAATTTGCCCAGGGTCCTCCCCACGACATGGCTTGTTCTCCCTTCTCCCTTTATCTCAGTAACAGGAGAAGCCTTCTGGGGCACTAGGATGATGACAGAAAAAGAAGAAAAACAAAGTGGGAGAAGTAAAAGCTGCCTCCAATCTTTGGAAAAGTAGATGTTCCCTGCGAAGGTAACCCAAGTGGTAGAAGAAAGCAGAAAAGACAGGTACAGTTGACTTGGGCTATTCAGTTATGGCTTGCAGGGATACTGCTTATGACTACTTGTGGATGATGTCCTTAGTATGTTGCTGAGTCCTTTCCCTGAGAAATCTGTTGCAAGCTCTTCATTGCCGGGGCTGTGGACTAAAAGAACAAAATCACCTCGTCAATTGCTAGAGTCCTCACAGTGAGGAGAAAATAAAACTCCTTCCTCCTTAATTTTGAGAATCAGGATGGCAGCAGAGGGCGCCAGATGGACAAACAGTGCTGAAGATCACTGGGAGATGGAAATGAGTGTGGGTCACATGGGTTCCACAGAGAATAGAGGTCAGAACTCAATAAAACCTCAGGGTAAACTTAGTTCCTGAAACATTTCTACTTGTTTCCAAGACTAGCATGACCTGGGGAAAGAAGCATCATTTTTAAAAGTAAAACTATTGTTTTCTTGAGAATTTAGTTTATGAAGGACATTACTGTCTTCCTCTAACCTGCACAAATAACTATTTCTGGCTCTAAATAGTAATAGGTTAAATGAGTGGACTTATTCTGTACAAAAGACAAAGTCTGAATTCCATCTGAACTTGGTAGTAGAAATAATGCTCCTTCCTTCCTTTTCTTATTCATTCAGCAATCATTTAAAGAATACCTACAATGCGTAAGCCTCAGTGGAGCAAAAGATAATCATAAATAGTTACTAATGACAGTGTAAATGCAGTAGAATAATTGTTTATTTGAACAAAATAAACCATATCAGATTCAAGAGTGTTGATTTACATTCCTCTCCAGTGGGAAAGGGTAGAATTATACCAAGTGCTCTAGGAATTGGTAGGGGTGTGTGCTACCCAAGTGCAGCAGTACATAGAAGAGTTGAGAATCACAACGTATGTGCATACAATGAAGAATAAAAGTTTTCTTGTTCTCAGGCTTTCGTAGATACTGTATATCAATAATATCCTAGAAAGTGATAATTACACAGAAGAGATATAGCTACAGTTTAATAGGATGCCAGAGCAAAAGATTAATTCTAGCCAAGAGTGATTAGGGAATTCTTTGTGAAGGTGGAAAAAGATGGGCATGATTACATGATATAAGACTTTAAAAGGTAAGATAGCTCTTTAATTATTAAGTAATACATTCTTAAAACATTTATTGAGAACCTAGGTGCTTGGGATACAAAGATAAACAGGATAAAACCCACGCCCTTGAATATTTCAGGCAGGGAGAAATGTTTTCTCTCTCAAAAAGGGAGAAAAAACAATCCCACAGAACAAATACAGTGTTACATCACAACATAGTGCTAGAACGGAAGTGATAGAGGGCCTTATAGGAATAAACCAAAAGAAGCCTTTAGTGCTGCCTAGGAGGGGATAGGTAAATTGAGACAAAGTTTTGCCTGAACTGAGATTTCATTCATTTGTTACTCATGCCTACTATGTTCACAGTGCCTGCTCTCAAGGACTTAATAGTCAAATGGTGGCCCAGACATAAATAGGTAAGTACAGTGATGGACCTAATTAAGTGTAATTTACACAGCATTATTACATGCAAGCGGTCAAATGCATCTGGGAGGTTGAAGAAAGCCTGCATAGAGGAGGTGAATTTTGAAACTATGCCTTTTAGGCAGACTGTGATTGAGAGTGCCAAGGACTAAAGAAGTTCCAGACAATGAGAACAATGGAGAATGAGTACAGAGGCTTACTATAGCTTGGTGTGTACACAGAATGGAAAGAAATTTGATATGAATAGAGCTTTGAGTAAGGAAGATGAGGTTGGCAGAGACCAGATAGAGGGCCTTGAACGCAGAGTTAAAGACTTTGAATTTGACTCTGTAGACCAGTACTTTTCAAACTGCATTCCACTAAGTCCTTGAGTTCCAAGGAAGTACCTCAGGAAGATGAAGGGCAAAAGGGCAGATTTTAGAGGTCCATGAATTCCAGTATAGAGTTTTAAACATTAATTTTTAGGCCATGTAAAGTCTTTGAATATTTTGAAGGAAGGAAGTGATAGACTAAGAACGGTTTTTGGAAGATTCATCTATCACAATACCATCATCCAGAATTGCCCCATTTCTCTCCTAATTTATAAATAAGCATCACTAAATCCTATTCATTCTTTCTCTTAAATATCTCTCAAAATCATCCATTCCTCTCCTTCCCTACAGGAACTGCCAGTGGTTCGGGTCCTTATTATTTTCCCTCTGGTTAAATACAAGAGCCTTTTAACTTCCTGCTCTATACTCTTCAGTCAGTCTTATCCGCAGCTTTGTCATATCACTCACTGCACCATTTTGAAATTTATTAATTTAAATGTATATATTTTCCATTAGAGTTTACGTTCCTTGAAAGCAGGTATGGGTGTTCCTGAAGGAATGTCAAAATGGGATCCACAGCTCAATGTTCTACAGTATTCATTCTGTCACACACCATCCTTTTTTCTTTTTCTACATGATCATTCCGATCAACATACAAGCATGTTGAATTTTTATTCACCCTAAAAAAATCTACCCTTGCCTCCACATCCCCGCTTTGCTACTGCCCCCTTCATAGCAAAACAAAACTTTCTCTGCTCCCTTTCATGGCAAACATTAAAAGAATTGTATAGAATCACCTCTCTACTTCCTCACTGCAACTTTCTCATAAACTCAGTCCACTTTTTATCTCCATCATTCCACTACAAAGTCATTTGTCAAGGTCATCAAATCCGACTGTCAACTCTTCATTCTCATCTCACTTGATCTTTTGGTAGCATGAGACATGGTTGATAAGTGTCTTGAAATCGTTGACAAAAGTTTCTTAAATTTCCTCCCACTTTAGTGGATATTCCTTTTCAGTATCTTTTGCTAACTCCTCTTCCTTTTACATATCCTTAAACCTGGGATATCTCAGTCTGAGAATCTCTTCCTTTTGCTGTTTCTATTTACTTCCTAAGGTATCTCCAGTCCTATTGTATATATGCTGATGATTTTGAAACTTACATTTTCAGTCTAGACCTCTCTCCTGAAGTTCACACACTTGTGGTCAGCTACCTACTTGACATATCCTTTCGAATTTCAATTAAACATCTCACACTCACAATGATCAAAACAGAATTTTGTCCCCCATCATTCCCTTCTTCCCAACTTATTTCTCATGAAGTCTTTTGCATGACAGTCTATGGCACCCTTGTTCATCTAGTTGTACGGGCCAAAACCCCCAAGTCTTTGATCCCTCTTTGGTGATTCTTCTTACACCTCCCATCCAACACTGGCAAATCCGCATGGTGCTAACATCAAAATATGTGCCAAATCTGAATGCCTCTCACCATCTTCATTGTAACCACTGTGGTGTAAGCTACTATCAGCACTCAACTGATCTACTACAATGGGCTCTTAATTAGTTTTTCTTCCACTTTTGTCCCCTTAGACTCTTTTCCACACAGCCAAATAGAGAGATCGTTTATGTTTATAATTCATATCATATCATTCCCCTGTTCAAAAATGTTCCAAAAATATGTGATTACACTTTAAAAGGAAATCCATAGTTTTTAACATAGCCTACTCTAGATGATCCGGCTCCAGGCATTTTAACTGCAAACCCTGCCATTCTCATTCTTGTACTTACCACTCTGAATACAGTGACTTTCTTGCTATTCCTCCAAAATGCTATTTGTACTGTCTCAGGGCCTTTGCACTTCCCCTTCTTTCTGTCTGGAATGCTCTTATCCCAGATATTTCAGTGACTCCTTCCTTCACAGAATTCTCAGGTCTCTGCTCAAATGTTACATTCTCAGAAAGACTTTCTCTGACAACTTATATAAAATGCCTATTCAACCCTCCCCCTTTCCCCACTTTCATCTTTGTATGCATTTACTCTGCTTATTTTCCTTTACAGCACTTGTCACTAACAGTACATTATATTATATATTTGTTTGATTGTTTATTGTCTGGCTTTTCCACTAGAATGTGACAAAGACTCTCTCCTTGACCTAACTCTTGTCAGGCTCCTCTGAGCCCAAATAGGCCCCATCCTTGGGCACGTCTTCAAGAGCCCAGTTTAAACAGGAATCCTGCTAAGTCAGTTTAGCCAAAATAATCACCCTTATATCCAGCAAAATTCCTCATCCACACCATCACCTTGGCCTTCCTCTGGCAAGGATCCTGTTAGGTTAGTTTAACAAAGAATTACCCTACCCTCTTAGTAATTTTCTACCCACCAATACTCCCACCCTGCTCCTTGGCTGTAAATCCCAACTATTCTTTGTTGTATTCAGAGTTGAGCCCAATCCAATTTCTCTCACCTCCTGCAAAACCCTATTACAGTAGTCCCTATACCTATAACAATAGTCCTGAATAAAGGATGACTTAGCTTCTTTAAAATTGGCATGAATATTTTTTTCTTTAACCAATGTTAACACTACGAGTGGTAAACAAGAAAGACACCAGGTTGTCTTGTTCATTACCATATCCCCAATACCTAGAATAGTGCCTAGCACACAGTAGGCATTCAATACATCTTTTTTCAATGAATGAATATATTTAGAACAAGGAACAATATACTCAAAGACTCTGGGAATCTTTAATTAGTGAAATAGCTAGTTTTATACCACTTTTAAAACATGTCAGTATTTTAAAAATGAGAGTGAAAAGTTTATTAATGAACATTTAAAAAAATTATTAACACATTTAATTTCATAAAATCAGAACCTCAGAGTTAAGAGCCCTTAAAGGGCACCTAGTGAAAGCCCACATTCTAATTAAAAAAGAAATGGAAATCTCTGGCAATTTTTAAAGGTCTTTATTCTCGGAGGGAGAGTTATTTTATTATTTACAGAGCATTTGCAAAATTTGAAATTAGCTAATTGATCTTAAGTTTGCACTAATTAATCATGTTAAAGCTTTGTAGTTAATGTTCACAGGACTGAACCAAAAAGCCAAAGCATTAAACACCTGCTGGAGGTCATTAAAAGTGTATTATAAAAGACTTCAAATAATGTATATACTGTATAGTTTTGTCAAGGGTTGTTTTAATTCCAAAGCACAGCCATAACAAAGATGATAATCGTTTCAAGGTGACATTGGTATCTCTTTATTCAAACCTCACTAGTTTAAAAGCACAGTATAGATAGGCACTGAATCCATGCCAGGGGAGAAATAATTGATTTAACTGATTTAAAAGTATGTTTGAGCTTTTTTCAGACAAGCTGTCAACACACACATCAAAGCAAGATTCTAAAAATGCTGCTAGATCCATAATGTTTATACAGCAAAGCAAACAACCTTTGTTATTCCAATTAATGAATCTGCTCACGGAGGAAATCTGATCCAAAATGTTTTATTTTTTTCTCAACTACGCTGAAAAAATGTTGACTCATATTGAAGCAATTTAGAAACGTACTAGGCCACAAAATGGAAATGGATTACATTAAGTTTAATATTTGTTACTAGGCTATCTGCTAAAAATAACATCGCAAAGTTTTACACTTCCTTGAAAGGGTTTTAACGGTTGTCACATGTATTGTATCTACTAATCTTTTTGGAGAATGTTGGGCCAGGTAATATCATTCTCTCAAACTTACAAACCAGTAATAATAAATGTCAAGAGGTAAAATGTATGCAGGGAAAACAATGTAGCAAGATCAGTTTGTTGAGATACCTTGGACTATAGCCTATAGCACTTCACAGTAATCTCCCTTTTTCCTTTGACAAAATGGGGAGTGGGATTGGGGAATTGAATTGCCTAACGGTTGAAAAGAACTTGAAAAATAATCTACTTCAACACTACTAGTTTTACCAATGAGATGTAAATGATCTGTTTAAGGACACACTGTTAAATGACTAAGCTGAGACATGAACTCAGGATTTTGTTTCTAAATGCTATGCTTACTATAACACCGTACTACTTATGATCAAGAATAACTATTGAGCTAAGTCCAACAAGGTTTATGATATTCCACAGGTAAAATGACCCACTTTTTCAGCAAATAAATGACATTTTTTAAAAAGAGAGAAGAAAAAAATCATAGATTAAAAGAGATATAAGATCCATCTCAACAAAGTGCTAACTGTAGACTTTTTAAAATCTTGTTTAGAATAAATGTACAATTACATTCTTAGACAATCAAGGGAAATTGAACACGGAGTGGGTGTCTTATAATAGTAAGGAACTATTGTTAATTTTGTTAGATATGATAGTGGTAGTATGGTTATGCTAAAAAGAAGTCCTATCCGTTAGAGGTATATACTGAAGTATTTACCAGTGACATAGCAAACAATATGTTTGCTATAAAACACCTTAGGAATCAAACGAATTAAGAAGTGCAAAGATAGACTGGTAAATGTTAACGATATTGATAATCATTAAGGGTGGGAGTTATTTATCCTACTTTGGTGTATGTTTGAAATTTTTCATAATAAAAATTAAGAAGAAGGAATTATTGAACTTATACCACATATAAGACACCATCGACACACTTCGTTAATCACTGAGTGCCCAACTTTCTTTTTATTTTAAACTGGAGAACGATAATAGGAAGATCTTATCATGACTCTCTAAGGTCCTATATGTTCTAGGTTCTGCCTATCGCCAACCTCACTAATGAGTGCGACACAGAGATGGGAAATTCTACTTTGTATTTAACATATGTATGCATGAAATGAAACATTAATTTTGACTTATTTTTAAAAATACTTTTCCCAGAGACTGGTTCAAGATGGCAGAGTAGAAGGATGTGCGCTCACTCCCTCTTGTGAGCGCACCAGAATAACAACTAACTGCTGAACAATCATCGACAGGAAGACACTGGAACTCACCAAAAAAGATACCCCACGTCCAAAGACAAAGGAGAAGCTGCAATGAGACGGTAGGAGGGGTGCAATCACAATAAAATGAAATCCCATAACTGCTGGGTGGGTGACTCACATACTGAAGAACACTTATACCACAGAAGTCCACCCACTGGAGTGAAGGTTCTGAGCCCCACGTCAGGCTTCCCAATCTGGGGGTCCAGCAACGGGAGGAAGAACTCTTAGAGAATCAGACTTCGAAGGCTAGCGGGATTTGATTGCAGGACTTCGACAGGACTGGGGGAAACAGAGACTCCACTCTTAGAGGGCACACACAAAGTAGTGTGTGCATCAAGACCCAGGGAAGGAGTAGTAACCCCATAGGAGACTGAATCAGACCTACCTGCTAGTGTTGGAGGGTCTCCTGCAGAGGCAGTGGGTGGCTGTGGCTCACCGTGGGGACAAGGACACTGGCAGCAGAAATTCTGGGAAGTACTCCTTGGCGTGAGCCCTGCCGGAGTCCACCATTAGCCCCACCAAAGAGCAGGGTAGGCTCCAGTGCTGAGTCACCTCAGGCCAAACAACCAACAGGGAGGGGACACAGCCCCACCCATCATCAGACAAGCAGATTAAAGTTTTACTGAGCTCTGCCCACCACAGCAACAGCCAGCTCTACCCACCACCAGTACCTCCCATCAGGAAGTTTGCACAAGCCTCTTAGGTAGCCTCATCCACCAGAGGGCAGAAAGCAGAAGCAAGAAGAACTACAATCCTGCAGTCTGTGGAACAAAAACCACATTCAAAGAAAGACAGACAAAATGAAAAGGCAGAGGACTATGTACCAGAGGAAGGAACAAGAAAAATCCCCAGAAAAACAACTAAATAAAGTAGAGAAAGGAAACCTTCCAGAAAAAGAATTCAGAATAATGATAGTGATGATGATCCAGGACCTTGGATAAAGAACGGAGGCAAAGATCGAGAAGATGCAAGAAATGTTTAACAAACACCTAGAAGAATTAAAAAACAAACACCTAGAAGAATTAAAGAACAAACAAACAGAGATGAACAATGCAATAACTAAAATGAAAAATACACTAGAAGGAATCAGTAGCAGAATAACTGAGGAAGAAGAACGGATAAGTGACCTGGAGGACAGAATGGTGGAATTCACTGCTGTGGAAGAGAATAAAGAAAAACGAATGAAAAGAAATGAAGACAGCCTCAGAGACCTCTGAGACAACATTAAATACAACAACATTCGCATTATAGGGGTCCCAGAAGGAGAAGAGAGAGAGAAAGGACCCAAGAAAATATTTGAAGAGATTATAGTCAAAAACATCCTTAACATGGGAAAGGAAATAGCCACCCAAATCCAGGAAGGACAGAGAGTCCCAGGCAGGATAAACCCAAAGAGAAATACACAAAGACACATAGTAATAAAATCGACAAAAATTAAAGACAAAGAAAAATTATTGAAAGCAGCAAGGGAAAAATGACAAATAACATACAAGGGAACTCCCATAAGGTTAACAGCTGATTTCTCAGCAGAAACTCTGCAAGCCAGAAGGGAGTGGCACGATATATTTAAAGAGATGAAAGGGAAGAAACTACAACGAAGATTACTCTACCCAGCAGGATCTCATTCAGATTCGGCAGAGAAATCAAAAGCTTTACAGACAAGCAAAAGCTAAGAGAATGCAGCACCACCAAACCAGCTCTACAACAAATGCTAAAGGAACTTCTCTGAGTGTAGAACACAAAAGAAGAAAAGGACCTACAAAAACAAACCCAAAACAATTAAGAAAATGGTAATAGGAACATACATAATGACAATTACCTTAATTGTGATTGGATTAAGTGTTCCAACCAAAAGACACAGGCTGGCTGAAAGGATACAAAAACAAGACCCCTATACATGCTCTCTACAAGACACCCACTTCAGACCTAGGGACACATACAGACTGAAAGTGAGGGGATGGAAAAAGATATTCCTTGCAAAAGGAAATCAAAAGAAAGCTGGAGTAGCAATACTCATATCAGATAAAAGAGACTTTAAAATAAAGAATATTATAAGAGACAAGGAAGGACAGTACATAATGGTCAAGGGATCAATCCAAGAAGAATATATAACAATTATAATATATACACACCCAATATAGAAGCACATCAATACACAAGGCAAATGCTAACAGCTATGTAAGAGGATATTGGTAGGAACACAATAATAGTGGGGGAATTTAACACTTCACTAACACCAATGGGCAGGTCATCCAGACAGAAAATTAATAAGGAAACACAAGCTTTGTCCATTTGGGATGGGATGAATTGGGAGACTGGGATTGACATATATACACTAATATGTATAAAATAGACAACTAGTAAGAATCTGCTGTATAAAAAATAAATAAAATTAAATTAAAAAATAAAAAAATTGCTCTTCCCTGTATTCTGTTTCTTGTTTCTACAATTTGGTAATCATTTTCTTTATTTCAATTCAATAAATATTTCTTCAATAACGTACGAGGTCTGTTGGGCCCTAGGAATAGTAGATGGGGTATGTCATTTTCACATGTATGTGAAATATTAATTTATATATGAAAATATGTGAAAGACATACAAAGTATTCATATATATAACAACAGAATTGATAGATGCTGTATTAACTATATGAAAAAAGCGCTATGAGAATCCTAAAGAGGAAGATGTGAAGTGAAACTTGATCAATCATGTTAGAGGAAGAATGGAATTATCTTTCTTCTCTCTATAAAAATATAAAATATGAAGAGGCAATCAAAGAAAACATAGTCCAAAAAATGTAGAAAATAAGTATTATAGAGACATGTGGAATAGCTAATTTATAAAAATATTGTTATTTTTCTGGATTTAGGGATGTTTGTATTATTTGTTAGCTTCAAAAATTTTGTAGATAGTTGTGTTTTTTTCATTTCAAATATTTACTTTCATGCCCAATTTTGTATTTTTTAATTAAAGAGGTTCCCCCTCACCCTATAAACTTCAGGTGCCCCACCAGCTGAATCCACTGGAGGTTCTGTAATTTGCTAGGATATGTCAGTGCTAAGGGCACTCCATCAGTGAGCAAAAATAGAGGGGAGAAAACTCTCTTGTGAAGCTTACATTCTAGCTGTGAGAGACAGACAAAACAATAATGTAATAAACAAGGAAATTAAACAGTATGTCAGAAGGTAAGTGCCATGGAAAAAGGAGAAGGGTTAAGGGGATGAGAGTGCAGGGCAGGGAGCATTGGGTGGGTGGTCAGAGTAGGTAAGCCTCATGGAGAAGCAAAGAATTGAAGGATCTGGTAATTGATAATATCAATGGAGTCTAGTTAAGTATATAAGTTTAGTGGTGCTTCATTATTCTATTACTCAGGCCCCCAATTTAGAATATTTGAAGTAAAATAATTCCAAAGTCACAATAGTAGGAGGGTAAAGCAGTAACAGTTGGACTGGGGTTAAGAATTGAATAGCTGCATGGGACATTAATCTTAGAGACTGGTACTGAACGACAGAGGGACACTAAAACATCACTGGAAAATAATAAAATGGGGAATATTGTATTTACTAGAACTTCTTTGGAGCGGGGAGGTGAGACCCCCAAGTGGCACAGCTCTTAAGGAGATTCAGTCTGATGAACTGTCAGGTTGTATTGCAGGGTAGGGTGAGACAAATATGGACCCATATCTGAAATATTCAGGGCAACATAAGACTGAGTGCTGCCAAGAGTTGTCCTTTCCCACCCTCCTCACCCACCTAGCATTCGATCTTTCCTCTAAATAAAAGTCGGGAAAACAGCCAAAAATGTAAGTTTAAAGTATATATTGTTAGTCTGCCCTAAAAATAATAAAAAAATGAGAATTGGATTTTAATTGTGAAAAATGTAAACGTTCTTAGAGCATCACATATTCTTTTTTATATAGGTAGCTGTTGTATAGTAGAAAGACAAACGGACAAGTCAGAACTGGATATGAGTTCTGACTCTGCCACTTAGCTGATTAGCCTTGGGCAAATCAGAAAGGGAAAAACTATGATTTATCATCTATGAAAAGGGGATAATAATAAGTTTCTTTTATGACAATTAGTGAGATAACTGTGTTTAAATGAACTTTTTAATCAACAAAGTATCAACCCACTTGTTTGGCATAATAATAAAGCTACAAGGTAGTTCATAGTTGCTAGGTAAGGATCACAGTTATGAGGTGTATAATAGTTCAAGTTGCAATTATCAACCAATAGTTAAGAGAGTGCAGAATGCTTTAAAATCCCTATTTATAGGCTGTCTTCATATAGCTTCAAGAAAGCAATCTAACACTCTTTAACACCTTTTACTAAGACGTTATAACGAGAGACACTTCTTGTACCTCAAAAGTAGAAGAGGTATTTTTTCTTACTAACTTGAATGAATACTGAAGGAATGACCCTTAACCGAATGAAGGTTCAGTATCAAAAATAACTGGCTGTTTCCCCCGAATTGTCGGCTAGGTAGAGTGATTCTTAAATGATACTTCTTGTCAGCAAGAAAGATGATCCCAAGAATGAACAAAAATAGCCTCTGTTCAACAGCTGTGATGTCTATAATTTATAAGCTGTGATCATCTCTCATTGGATTGTCTTGGTGTCCAAGCAAGAATGGATGCACGTTTGTCATTTGTATATTTATCACTTCTCAGAAAACAAATTTTTGTTGCATCTTATTCTTTCTGATCAATACATTTTTCTCTTTACCTATAAATAGTGAGATGAGACTTACTGTTTGGGGAATGTGACCTTGAAACTCTATTGTCAGACACTAAGTTTAAAATGTTCAACTAATCCTTAAACATTTATTCCCAATCACTAAAGCACTAAAAGACAGGCAACACTGAAGAATGGGGCATGCAAGTTAGGAAAGAAAGAAGAAAAGAAGGAAGGGAGGGAGGAGGAAGCGATAATCACTTCACTTACTATACCTCGGCAGTCTTTAAATGGTCTGCCTGGATGTCACGCTTCTAGTTACCTCTTACCGGCTTTCTCCCCCCTTCAATCTTTACCTTTAATTTGTGTTCTTATATTGCTCTTGCTTTTCATAAGTCTTTGTCCCTTAGGTATCTTACTTCCCATGCTCACCACATTCAGTTTCCCTCTCCATTTCTTTCACTGTTTCCCTCTTGTGCAGCTCTACCACAAACTATTCCTACTCTATATATTTATGTAAGTATGCGCTAAAATACAATCGAGCAAATATTGGGACTGATTGACCGGAGAACTTTGTGCAAACTAGTTAAAATTGAGAGCTCTGGGGGAGAGGGTCTCCTCCATCTCTAGGACAAAATAATTGAGAATTAGAAAGTACGAGGAGGAGGACCACTGAAGCCAGCACAGAATCGGGTTCTCTATTGCGCCGCGACCTGTATCAAAACACTCAGCCCGTGACTCAAGAAACTTCCTTGAGGCTCTCCTCCGACTGACCTTCGATCAATGTCCTTCCCCACCGTCTCCAGCCCCACTTCCCTTGGACCCACACGCTGCTTTTCACGTCCCTCTCTCCTCACACTTCAGGCCTGTTTCTTCTCCAGATTCTACTTCCATCTCTACATTCGCTAAGATTCGGCCCAAATCTCACCCTCTCTTTTCCACACCCTCCGGTTCTCCTGCTCACGGGCCCCGTAACCCGGCTCCCGCCCTTGGGCCCCTCCCCCAGGTAGCTGGGCGCCTTCCTGCCCCTCACCCCTCCCGCGCACACCTGTCTGCCTCCGACCCTCCCCGCACGGAGCTCGGGCCCTCCCTCCACTCCTCCCGCAGCGCTAGGTTTCCCGCGCCCACCCCGGCCGCCCGCCCCGGGGTCTGGGCGCGCACACGCCCCCCGCCCCGCCCACCTGCTCTTGGGCCCCCCCCCGCCCCCGCCCCCGCCTCGCCTGGCCCCCGGCGTCTCGGGCCCCCGCCCCCCCGCGGGCCCGCTGAACTGTGGGTAGGCGGCGGCGGCGGCAGCACAGAAGAGCTAGCGGCGGCGGCGGCGGCGGCGCGGGCGGCGGCGCGAGGCTGCGCGCCCCGAACATGGCTGAGAAGCAGAAGCACGACGGGCGGGTGAAGATCGGACACTACGTGCTGGGGGACACGTTGGGCGTCGGCACCTTCGGCAAAGTGAAGAGTTGAGTACGCGCCGAGGCCGCCGCGCCGAGCTGCCAACCTCGCGGGAGGCCAAGCCCCGGAGCCCCGGAGCCCCGGAGCCTCGGAGCCCGGGAGCCCCGGGCCGCGGGCGGGCGGCTGGCAGCGGGTGGCGGGGCCTGGCGGCAGGTGGAGTGGCCCCGCCCGGGCCGCGTGGAGCCTGGGGACCCCGGGAGGGCAGCGTGCAGCGCCTCGCCCTGCGGCAGCTGTGGGCGCCGGCGAGGGGGCGCGGGCTGGGGCGCGGGCGTCGCGGGGTCCAGGGCCGGCGCCCACCGCGCTTCTCCCGGCCGACCTCAGTACCTTCCTCTGTGAAGCCGGGAGACTGTGCTGTAGGGCGAGGTGCCTTCCAGCTGGGAGGCTGTACGGATAGGACTGGGGAATGACCCACGTTCCTGATGGTGGAGTTTCTATTTCGTGCCAGGTGCCCAGTTAGGTGCTTCACGTGTGATCTCCTTTAATCCTTATAGCAGGTGCAGGTGTTATCTTCACCTTAAACGTGAGAAAACGGGGACCCCTGGGGTCTAGGAGTGCTCAAGGTCACACTGAAATTGGCAGAACCGTGATGAAGGTCTAAAATGTCCTCTAATTTTGGCCAGGCTGGGTGGTTCCTGACATCCCGATTCTTTCGTGCTCCCAGACTCTGGGTTGGTGGGGATGACAGTTTAGGGGATGCTCCCGGGGCAAGAGCGGGGTGGGTCTTTCTGATGCCTGTGTGAAACGCTGGAATGTAGCTGGCTTGGGTCAGGGCTTAATCAGAACTGGGAGGTCTGAAGGTTGGTTGGTGTTTGTAAAATGGTTCTAGGAAGGCTTCTGGGATGGGGAGGACGGTGATGGGGATCTTGGAGTATGTAGGGCTGAGGCCAGAACTGCTAAGACATGCTCTGCTGAGGTCTGTATTCTTGGTGATGGGATCCCATTTTGGGTGTAGTAAAACAGGCTGGTTTTGAAATTTCTTTACTTCTTACTAGTTAAGTATTGAACTTTCCTGTTTTTCTTGTTAATAAGGATCACGTGGGGTTTAATTAATTTGTCCTCTCTCCAGAACTAGAACGAGCTTATTAAAAATACTTCTCTTGTGATTGTTGCAAATCCAATATTATAAGTAAAATGTTTGCTTTTTTTTTTTTTCTTTTTGCAGGGGAATTATTAGGTAGGCACTTTGGAGACTTTATTGAGGCCTCTATTTCCTTAAAAATCATATTTTAACCTTAAATCAAGGCTGTTAAATGGATAGAAGAGACTCGTTCATTCCTGTGGCAAGGATCAGCTCTTATTTACTTCCACGTGTCTGATACCCTTTCGTTTGTTCAGAAAACACTTATTGAGTGCCTACAACGTGCCAGGCATTGTTCTAGGTAATGGGGATACCCTAGGAACAAAATCAGATTAAAATCTCTCCTTTTGTGAAGCTTCTCTTCTAGTAGGGGAAGACAAACCATAATTGCAATATGTATATAAAATATTCAATATACAGTATCTTAGTGCTATTGAGAAAAATGAATCAGAGAAGGGAGGATAGGGAGTTTAGTGAGGTTAGCAATTTTCAATAAGGGTGTCAGGCAAGGCCTCACAGACAGGGTGGTATTTGTGTAAAGACCTCAAGTTTGTAAAATTCTTTGAAGTCCCATGAGGGCTGTGAAGTCCTGGCTTAGGTTTGAAAGACATCATAAAGTGGACAGTTAGGAGAATATATTTAAAATGAATATAGGAGGATCCAGGAATTGGATTAATGCCTGTGACATTACTAAGGACTATTGTGTTTTGACGTTATACCCTCAAACCTTTGCCATCTAGACATGTACACTCTCCAGGTTACATAATGTACCCTACGCCCTTTCAAATTGTGTTAAAATTTTGTCCTTTTAAATTCTTCTGTAATCTGAATGTTGGCTAAAACACCCATCGGATCAATCGGTCCATTGTCATAGGACAACTTAAATATCTTTTGTATATATTCTTGAGCTGCTTCTAGGCACTTCTTAAAATATAAACCAACAGAAGGTACTTTGATTTGTGAGAAATCCTTTTCTTGGAGGACCCCTTCCCAGTGAGCAACCAACTGGAGGGGTGTTCCTAACACTATATTAGCACTTCTCCAAAGTTAGTCTGTGGTTTCCCATCCAAGGTTAGAATTAGTACAATTGCTTAATAAAAATTATATAAGTTGCTGCAGTCTAAAATTACTCATTTACAGTTGACCCTGGAAAAACACGAGTTTGAATTGCACGGGTATACTCCTATAGCAGACTTTTTTCACTAAAGACATATACTACAGTGTTATACAGTCCCAGGTTGGTTGACTCCTAGAATGCAGAATCATGGATACTGCAGGCTGACTGTAAAGTTAAATACAGGTTTTCAACTGCCTGGGGTTCAGTGCCCCTAACTCCAGTGTCGTTCAGGGTCACTTGTAATCCTTTAAGGGACTAGAAACAAAAGCACATGCATTTTAAACACAGCTTTATTCAGGTGTATTTTACATATCATAAAATTCACCCATTTCAAGTGTACAATTCAGTGATTTTTAGTAACTACCGAATGGTACAGCCATCTTCATAAATTGATTTTAGAACATTTTCATCACCGCAGTAAGATTCCTCATGCCCACTTATAGTTAACCCTAAGCCCTAGGAAACTGCTAATCTGTTTTCTGTCTGGATAAATCTGCTTTCTCTGGACATTTCTTATAAATGAGATCATTCAATATGGAGTCTCTCATGTCTGACTTCTTTAACAATGCTTTTGAGGTTCATGCATGACATGGCATGTGTCAGTAGTTTGTTCCTTTTTATTGCTAAATAATATTCCATTGCATGAGTATGCCACGTTCTGCCTATGCAGTCACCCGTTGATGGCCATTGTTTTCCATTTGGGGCTATTACAAATAATGCCACCACAAATGTTCACATGCAAATGTTTGTGTGGACATATGTTCTTGGACACATTGGGTAGATACCTAAGAGCGGAATTGTTGGGTCATATCATGGTTTTATTTTTAGCTTTGGGGGAAACTGCAGACTTTTCCAGAGTGGTTGTACCATTTTACAATCCCACCAACAATGTATGAGGGTTCTTATTTCTCCAAATCCTAAGATTTGTTTATTGTCTTATTATAGCTGTTCTAGGAGGAGTGAAATGGTACCTCCTTGGGTGAAATGTCTGTTCATATATTTAGTTCATTTGTTGAGTTGTTTGTTGTAAGTTGAGTTTATAAGAATCTTTTTTTATAAATTCTGGATACAAGTTCCATACTGCAAATATTTTCTCCAGGTCAGTTGTGTGACTTTTCATTTTCTTAATGGTGTCTTTTAAAGTATAAATGTTTTGAATTTTTATGAGGTCCAGTTTATTGACTTTTTTCCTTCTATGGATGATGCTTTTGGTGTTATATTTAAGAAATCTTTGCTTTGGGTTTCAAGGATTTGCTCATATTTTTTTTTTAAATAAATGTTTTATTAGCTCTTACATTTACGTCTATGACCCATTTTGAGTTAAAATTTGAATATGGTGTAAGATGAGATTCTAAGGCCAACGTTTTGAATATGGATATCCAATTGTCCCAGCACCGTTTGTTGAAAATACATGCATTTTTATTTGGTATAGAGTTAGACTTTGTAAATTTAATTTCTACTAAAAAACTTAGTAGTAAATGATTTAGTTTTATATGGCTGTAAAAACATGGAAATGGAGGAGTGATGAATATTTTATGTGCCTTCTCTCTTAACTGTTGTTATTTACAGATATTGAAAGTTTAACTTCAGTTGTTGATGTATCAATTTACAGACCAAAGTTAGGTACAGTAAACAAAAATGGAAATAACTAGTTTTCATTTAATAGTACTGGTTTCAAGCTATTTTTAAAAAGCGTATGGAAATCCTTCTATTTGTTGATAAATAATTGAAGCCTTATTTAAAATATTTTAAACTGATTTTTCTCCATTGTTCTAGTGTAAGAGTACAAGGGGAGTGCTTATGGAAACAGATTATGTGGGCTGACAGGGTTTAGAAGTAATGCTTTTTATCTACTTAATTTTTTTTCTGTATATTGATTGTTTTGGTTCTTACTCTTTCCAGGGTAAGGTAGAACTTCTGTTTAAGAGCTCTTGTAATTAGACTTGCTCGGTTCTTATCTAAATAATGAACGTGATAGAAATTCTAGAATAGATCTGGTGTTTGTGTTATACACTGGTTGGAGAAAAAAATGTTTTTAATATAATGGTAATTATTTGTTTAAAAAGAAGCCTGTATTTTTGAGGTGAGAACTGATAGATTTGGTTTATGAAATAATTACTCTTCATTGGAATTGTACAACATAGGATCCTTTGTAGTCAAAGTAGCCTTTTCTAGTCAACAGGGTCTCATCAAGGCATTACTTTTTCTGTTTTTCAGATAGTTATGTGCATGGCTCACAGAATAGGCTTTCAAGAAATTAAGTAAATATTTTATTAATACCCCACTTATTTTTTAGATAACAGGAAAGATAAGCAAATGGAAAAAATTTTATTAATTTTTTTAAACAAGTAGTGTTACTTTTTTGAAATGTAAGTAGCAAGTCCTAAATGGTAAATCAGATTTTGGACAACTACCTGGTCAGTTGGTGGGCCTCAGAGTTACACCTATGGTATTTGGGGCCCACACTGGCATTGTTTTTGACTCTCATGTAGTATCAAGGCCCTAAACAAGACATTTAACCTCTCTGGGCTTTGTTTTCTTCTTCTCCTAAAGCACAGCACTAGAACGTGAAATTTGTGAGGTCTTTTACAACTTATTTTTTAAAGATTTAATTTCAAAAAATGGGAACGTTTAATTGTTTCTTCTGGCTTAATGGAAATTTGAATTACCGAAGACCAGAGCTGAAATAAAGATGTAATATAAAGCAAAAGAAAAGGGAAACACATTTGTAACACTTTAGTGATAAAAGCTACAACTTGAATCAGTTCTTACTATGTTTACTATATATGCAATTGATTTTTATTTATTCCCCAGAGTAATCCCTCATTTGATATTATCTCCATTTTACTAATGTAGATATTGAGAATCAGCTACTTTAAGTAATTTGCCCAAGGTCATGGTGCTAGTAAGTGGCAGAAATGGCAAACTCAGGGTTCTCTGATGCAAGTCTGTGGTATATGGAATGGAAAGTAAAAATGCATAGTGTGATATCGTGTGAGTTTCAAACCTACAAGGATATAAGTTTTACATGTCCATAGATATTTATCAAGGATTAAGAAAATGAGATTTAAATGTATTTATTTTAATCCACATTTACAGCCAATAACAGTTTTTTTGAAACTCCATGTGGATGGTTAAAAATTATATTTTCATATAAATTTTACTCTGGTGCCTTAATCCATTCCATTTTTTACATGATAAATTTACTGAATTCTGACAGTTTTAACCCAAATTTTAAAAAATACCAGGTATTTCAGGGTTCCCCCCCCATTATGAAAATAACCTTGACTAAAGATTACCAGTAACCTTTAGTAAACAGACTAAAGAGAATTTGTAAAAAAAATAACTTGATGTTGTAGGAAGAAAGAACATTGGTTTAGGAAGGCATTAGCTGGGGATTTTAATTCCATACCACAGCCAGTTATATGAATTTAGGAAAACCATTAAACTTCTCTGAGCCTGTTTTCTCCTTTGTAAAATGGCAATAACAACACTTGGCCTACCTGCTTTCTAGAATTTTTTTGAGGATTAAATGAGTTGAGGCACTAAAATGGCTTTAAAAAATAAATTGCCGTACAAATAGATGGCACTGTTGTGGAGATGACTAGATACACGGCCATTGTGAGTGAATCCTGCACCTTGTGTGAGGTGTTAATAAGTGTTTGCTGATTGCAATTCTGATTGCAACATTGAGACAGAGCTTTTGTAATCTTCCCCTATTTTTTGGTTGCCTGCATTGGAAAGTTCCCAATGACTAATTCGTTTGTGCTATATGATAATTATTAATGTTTATATTAAAAATGCAGTATCTTTTTTGGTTAAGCCATGAAATTTGTTTTTTCACAAATATGGAAAATGAATAAAATAAAAATGAAGTGGAAATAACTGAATGTTCATGTAAGTTGCTAGCTGAACTGATTTTACTTTTGAAAATATGCAAATTCTAAACAACTGTTAAACAATACTTCCAAATAATGAAGCTATATATTTTCTGAAATACTAGAACATTAGTGTTAGAATGAAAATCAATTCATCATATCTCTCAAACAATTAAGTGAACAGTGTGCTATTTAGGGTTTTGTTTTTTGTTTTTGCTGATCTATATATTGTTTTTTATGATTTCAACATAGGTAATTTTGTCCTTAGTGCTGCATGGATTTTGTTCATTTTGTGTAATCCATTGACTCTCAAAAGATATTTTTCCATAGGAAACAATGTTATAAATGATGGATAGATTTCAGGTGAAGAACACAAAGGCAACATGGTATATAAGTAGAGAGAACACTGGATTTTAGAAGACCTGGTGTGGAAGTTTGCTGTTATATAAGCCAGCTATGTGGCCTTAAGCCAAAGTCACTTGATCTCTGAAAAAGGGAATAAGACTGTATGTTCTTTTATACTGTTGAGAGTAGTACAGGAGAAAATGTAGGTGAAAAGATTCAAGTACTTAACTTTTAAGTACTTTATATATACTTGGGTCCTATTATGTACTTAAACCTGTAATTTGCTGAACTCTGAGAATAATCTGTGATCTGGTTCTGAGACCAGAATTTATTTGATGATGAGGAGGAAGAGTTTACTATCTCCTGTTTTATTTTTCCCTGGTCTTCTTTCCTATTTCATTTGAATATGTTCATTAATCTAATTCTCTAGACACTGCTCACTTATCACCATCTTCTGTACACCATGTGTATGCATGCAATGCATATATGCAAACATGTAGAACAGGTCTCATGGTTGTGATCGTAGAACTCTTGGAAGAAGGAGGCAAAGCTGGAACAGGGAGGAGGATGTGAGCAGCAGTTGGCAGTTTTTACGTGTGGCTTGTTGTCAAGGTTCTACTTACAGTAGAACCAAAATAATACATGCAGTTCATTTTTTGTAGAACTATGGAAAATGCAGACTCTGAACTAAAAACGCCTTTCTACAAACTTTCTCCTAACGTATTTATGTAAATTAGAAAGGATTTTTGTAATTGATCATGTACTGAGGAAATTACTTCAGTTCTGTGGACTCTCTCCCTTTCCCATGCTGACACAGCACTGCTTTATCTAGGTTTTTTTTGTTTTTTGTTTTGTTTGTTTGTTTGTTTTTTGTAAGAACATGCCAAAATATTCACTTACCTCGTGGTCCATGTTAGCCTTCCTTAAAGCATTTCGTACTGTTTTGTAATGATAACACTGCCCCATTTATTCTGAGATTCCTGTGGTTTCCTTGATAGAGAAAATATTTTATAGAGAAAGCAGTTAATTTTTTGAAGCCAGGTAGGTAATTTAATTGGATCTAACAGAAGATCTAATCTCAAATCCTTCAAGAGATAATGAGAAAGTGGGGGCACAAGACCCCTAAAATACTGAATGGATTATGAAAGTGAGAGCCAATCTCCCTAGTATATTTATTAGATGCAAATATAAGAGCAAACACTTTGAATCAAGTTGAATAGATTTTTATCTCTTATTTAAACCATTGAAATGCATGTGCAAAGTAATGTGTTTATTTTGAAAGGTGGTGAACCATTTTATTTTTAGTTTGGTGTTATTAAGGAAAGAATTTGAGGCAGCTCTTATCTCTGCTAATAATAGAAACCTTCACCCCTTCAAGGGAACAGTATTCTTGCTTAAGTGGTGTCTTATGGTTAACAGTGTTTGCCTCTGATAAATTTTACTGTATTTCTTTTGGTGGTGCTTTAGTTTTTAAAGTGTTAATAATTCTTTTTTTAATTTGCCCTTAGTTTTTTTAAATAGCCTTTTATATAATCATCAAATCTTGCTGTAATGTCTCTTATCCTGAATGTTTATGTATCAATTTATTAAAATACTTTTTTTAGAATCTTTTTTCTTCATAGTATTTTGTACATTTTACACGCTATTAAAAACATAATGAGCAGTATGTTCTCATTTAACATCTCTCAATTTCTAAATTATAAATTAATTATAAGTTATCTAGCTATCATAATTGAAAATAATGGAATTAAAATTTTAAATATACCATAAATTTTTCTAAATTCTTACTTTACTTGATAAATACCATAAGTATTAGTTATTTAATTTTTGTTTTTAATGTGTTAGAGCATAACTTGGTACCATATGTATTCCATAATTGACTTCAGTTCTTCCAGATTTAGTTAATGAAATAATAGAACGAATATATATTAAGCATCTACCATGTTTAGTCATATTGGATTTTAAGCAAACTATTTTTACCGGTGTTAAAAATGTGGCAATGATACTACAACAGATGATTTACTAATTTAAAATAAAGAGGAAAATATTCATCACAGAATTTACTTAAACGATTCTTCTCTCACATTTGAATTCTAAGTCAAATATGATATGATGAATCCAGCTTTTACTCAGATTTATACCAGGCCCTCTTAGTGCTCTACCAATTCACAGTTGGGTAGTATAACAGTTATACTATATGCTGTAAATTTGCTTTTAGTAAGAAATTTGACTTTGTGTCTTACGGTAGCTTTTCGGATAAGATAAAGAAATGTGCTCTGAATGTCTTATTGCTGCTGAACAACTATTCCCAAAGAATTTAGGAGTCATTCTAAAGGGAAATCTTTGTCGTTTATTCTATTTAATAGGTATAGTAAGATTTCCTATTTGGGGTAGTACAAAGTTAGATGAGATAATTAATAGACAAAGAATCAGAATTTAAATTTGTATCGACTGCTTGAATTGCTAGGTAGAGTTTAATAGGGATAAGTGTCAAATCTAGCACTTGGTTAAAAACAGAAACAAAAAACAGGTGCATGAAAGAGTAGAACAGTTGACAGCAGTTCCTAAGATGTTGGAAGTTCTGTCTGACCATGAGTTTTGGAAATATATATTATGAGTGCTTAAATGTAAAAATTGTTATTGGATAGAAAATAGACATATGGCGGCCATATTAGTTGATAGTTGTAGAGGTAGTATAGTTCTGTACTTCATATTAAGCCAAATTTTGAATATTGGGTTTAGTTCTTGGTTCCACAATTTGGAAAAAATCTTAGCCAATTATGTTTCTTTCAGAGAATGATCATTATAACTAGGGGAGTGCAAAAAGTATGCCATATGAGGTATGGTAAAGAATATTTTTCATACTATGAGAAAACCTATTTTAAGTGTGATAGCTGTTTTTAGACAATTAAAGTACCATCATCTGGAAAAAGGAGTCCCCATATTCAGTGATGCTTTGGAGGATAGAACTGTGACTATTGAGTGAATGTTTTAAGGAGGCAAATTATAATCCAGAATAATGAGGGTCTTTCTATCAAGGAGACTGTCTAGGAATGCTACAACTTATACCACACGTCAGTTTTATTTCTGTTATTGACATACTTGCTTGGGTACCAGATGGCTACCAAGATCGTTGCCATAAAATTTCTAGTTTGAATGGAAAGTTGGCGTAGATAATCTATAAAGTTCTTTTTAACTTTAATATTCTGTTATTGTATACACATGTTTTTTTCCAGTGTGATTGACTTCCATATCTGGCTATGATTTCTATCTTGCAGCAAATCAATTTTCTAGATACAAACAATTAGAAAATCTGGAGAAAATTAAAAATCTGAAGGCAGTTAGGACTTGAGTGATCACTATCCCTGGGAGAAGAAAAATGCATTGGAGGGAGTCTGACATTTTATTTGGCTTTTCTCTTTGAGTCATTTGCCAATTTGTAAAAATGGTAACTGTAAGAAGCCAAGCAGAGAGCAGTGGCTAAAAGGCACTGCAGAGTTTGAATCCTGGGGAGAACAACAGCTGGAGTTCATAACTTATCAAGGAGGAGAGTCCCAGGTAACCATTTGGCTTTTGGTTGCAACCCCCTGAAGACTGAAATCCTTAGAATCAGCTTAATCCTAGACGTATTAAGATGATCTGCCTCCTATCTTTATTCTCTGTAGGGAAATAAAATCAGGTGGACCCTCTACAGTTTTTCACACACAGTGTTTAACATTCCAGGAGACAAGGCCAAGACACTAGAAAAAAACCCCCTAGGGATTCAGATATTAAAACTATCAGACATGGACGTTAAAATAACTGTGATTGGAGTTATGTCAGCATCATGGTGGTGTGAGTTGTTCCTTTTTTCTCTGCCCTTCAATTTACATCTAACTGGACATGCATAACAACAACAGCAACAACAAAAAACGCTTCTGCATAGCATACCAGGACACTCAAGAGATCCATCCATCTGTGTACCTGAAAGTGGGTAGATTGGACTGCGGAAGAGGCTGTGGAGTGAGGGAATGGTGGCAGCAGGTCTAGCCATGGGCCAGCACAGACCATTTTGGCAGAGGAGGTGAGGGTGAAGGTGGTCAGTGGGGTCTGCCCACCTCTGCATGCTGCAGCTGCAGGAGCTTGTTGCTCTCTCTGAGGAGCGACCTCAGTGACTGGGGGAGCGAAAGGAAAGGGAATTAGGCAGACAAAGAAAATTGAAGGAAAGCATCTCCCGCTGTTGGTCCTAGGATTCTGGCAAGAGGACTGCCCACGGTTGCTGGCTGCCCATCCCCCCCCAGCCCCAAACTTGGGGATCCCTCTACTAGGATGTGGGCACACCCGAAGTCTGAAGTGCTTAATATACAGCTCCCTCACTGTGCCGCCAGCCACCCTCCCCTCTTTCATTTTTCTCCGACAGTTTTTGTTTTGTTTTGTTTTTATTGCACCACTCCCAACTCCCAACCTTAGGGATGAGTTAGCACTGGTAAGAGAAATGAAAAACCTGTGCTATAGCGCCACCTTCTGGAAAACAAGAGGAAGTCTTCTAATTACCAATGTACTGAACTGTTAGGAGCAAAGTAAACAAAGCCTTGCCTAAATAAAGGTGTTGCTACTTCAAATGTGGCAGCAAAGGCTCTTTTCATCAAACACCATGGGAAAAAATCATTGTAATATGGTATCACAAAAAGAAAGTGACAGTTTTCCAGCAACCAAACCCAAGGACATGGAATATTGTGATCTAACTGATAAAGAGTTGAAATTAGCTGTTATGAGGAAATTCAATGAGCTACAGGAAAACTTAGGCAATACAGTGATCTCAGGAATAAAATTAACAAACAGAAGGAGTACTTTACCAAAGAGATTGAAATTCTAAAAAGGAACCAAACAAATTCTGTAGCTGAAGAACTCAATAAGTGGGATGAAGAATTAGAATGCAGTGGAAATAGAGCAGATCAAATGGAAGAAGGAATTAGTGAGCTCAAGGACAGGAATATAGAGATGATTGAGGTGGCAGAGGAGAGAGAAATAAGATTTTTTAAAAGTGAAGAAACCCTGCAAGAACTCTTGGACTTCATCTGATGAGCCAAAAGGAGAAGAGAGAGAAAAGGGAGCAGAGGGTATATTAAAGAAATAATATCTGAGAACTTCCCAGACCCGGAGAAGGAACTAGATATACAAGTCCACAAAGCTAATAGAACCACTAATTATTTCAAGACATTCTGCAAGACAGATTATATTAAAGTTGTCAAAGGTCACTGATAACTTTAAAAGATGGCAAGGAAAAATAGTAGCCTACAAGATTACCCTCATTAGGCTATCAGCAGATTTCTTAGGAGAAACTCTTATAGGCCAGGAGAGAGTGGAATGACATATTCAAAATACAGAAAGATAAAAGCTGCCAACCAGGAATATTCAATTTGGCAAAATGATCCTTCATATATGAAGGAGAAATAAAGGCTTTCCCAGACAAACGAAAGCTGAGGCAGTTCACCACTAGACCTGCCTTACAGGAAATGTTGAAAAGAGCTCTTCAAGCTGAAATGAAAGATGAAAGTACACAAAGCTCTGATTAAGATGTTAGACAGAAAACTAACCTTTTTTAGAATAGTATATTAAACTCTTAATTAGAGTATAAAGTTTAAAGGAAAAGAACTGTAGCTGCCACAACTTGTAATCACCGCATAAAAAGATAATTTGTGATGTCAAAAACGTAAAAGAGGAAGAGTAAAAGAATGGAACCTTCATAGGCAAATGAAGATAAATTGCTATCAGCAGAAAAAGGACTATTTTATCTATGAAATGTTTCATGTAAGTTTCATGGTACCCACAAAGCAAAAATCTAGAATGGAGATTGAAACATTAAAAAAAAAGGGGAGGGACTTCCCTGGCAATCCAGTGGTAAAGAATCCGCCTTCCAATGCAGGGGACGCAGGTTCGATCCCTGGTTGGGGAACTAAGGGATCCATGGAGCATCCATCCATGCCGTGGAGCAACTAAGCCCGCATGCCACAACTATTGAGCTCGTGCGCCTCAACAAGAGAGCCTGCATGCCACACACTACAGAGCCCACTCTCTCTGGAGCCCACGTGCCACAACTACAGAGCTCAGGTGCCCTGGAGCCCGTGTGCCACAACTAGAGAGAAGCCCAGGAGCTGCAACTAGAGAGAAGCCCGAGCAGACCATGCACCGTAATAAAAAGATCCTGTATGCCTCAACAGAGATCGTGTGTGCTGCAACTAAGATCCAATGCAGCCACAAAAAACAAGGAAAATAAATATTTTTTTAAAAATGGGAGACTGAGCAAATCACCATGAAAAATCACCAACTTATAAAGGTAGACAGAAACAGAAGGCAAAAGAAACAGTGGTGAGATAAAAATAACAGAAGATAAAAATAAAATGGCAGTAGTAAATTCTTACATATCAGATAATCACCCTAAATGTAAATGGATTGAACTCACCAATCCAAAGGCACAGTGTGGCTGGATGGATTAAAAAAAAAAAAAAAAGACCCAATTATATGTGACATACAGGAGACTCTTTAGCTCTGAAGACACACAAAGGCTCAAAGTGAAAGGATGGATGATGATATTCCAAGTAAATGGCAACCCAAAGAAGGTGGGCGTAACCATACTTATATCAGACAAAATAGACTTCAAGTCAAAAAGTGTAAGGAGAGACAAGGTCACTGTATAATGATAAAGGGGCCAGTATATCAAGAAGATATAACAATCATAAATATATATGCTCCTAACATGCAAACACCAAAATGTATTAAGCGAATAATAACAGATCTTAAGGGAGAAATAAACAATAATACAATAATTGTAGGGGACTTCAGTATTCTACTATCAACAGTGGATCATACAAACAAATTCAACAAGGAAATGTTGGAATTGAATCATACTTTAAAACAAATGGACATGTACAGAACATTCTATCCAACAGCAGCAGAATACACATTCTTCTCAAGTGCACATGGAACATTCTCCAGGATAGATAATATGATAGGCTACAGAACAAATCTTAACACATCTAAGATTGAAATCATACCATCTTCTCTGATCACAATGGTATGAAACTAGAAATCAACAAGAAGAAGATAGTGAAAAGATCTAAAAATATATGAAAACTAAACAACACACTTATAAGAAACCATTGGGTCAAAGAAAAAAGGGAAATAAAAAGTCTTGAGACAAATGAAAATGGAAATCATTATATCAAATATTGTGGGATGCAGCAAAAGCAGTTCTGAGAGGAAAGTTTATAGCAATATACACATATACTAAGAAATTAGATCTCAAATAAACAACCTAACTTCATACCTCAAGGAATTCAAAAAAAAAGATCAAATTAAGCCCAAAGTTAGTAGAAGGAAGGAAATAATAAAGATCAGAAAGGAAAACAATGAAATAGAGACCAGAAACACAATAGAAAGGATCAGTGGAACTGATAGCTGGTTCTTTGAAAAGATAAACAAAATTGACAAACCTTTAGCTAGACTAAGAAAAATAAGATTCAAGTAAAATTAGAAATGAAAGAGGAGATATTACAGATGACTACAGAAATATGGAATCATAAGAGACTGTTATGAATAGTTATATGTCAACAGATTACGTAAAGAAATTGATGCATTTTTAGAAACACAGAACCTACCAAGACTGAATCAGTACTGGAATCCTAGCTAGAGCAGTTAGGCAAGACAAAGGAATAAAAGGCATCCAAATTGGGAAGGAAGAAGTAAAATTATCACTTTTTGCCGATGATATGATCTTACATAAAAATCCTAGAGTCAGTCAAGAAACTGTTGGAATGAATCAACAATTTCAGTAAAGTGGCAGGATACAAAATCAACATACGGAAGTCAATTACATTTCTTTTCACTAATGATGAAGCATCTGAAATAAAGAAATAAAGGAGACTCTCCCAGTCACAATAGCATCATAAACAATAAATGCTTAGGAATAAACTTACCCAAGGAAATGAAAGCTCTATACAGTGAAAACTATGAGCCTTTGCTGAACCTTAAAGTTTATGTGGACCCACAAAAGACTCTGAATGGCCAAAGAAATCCTGAGGAAAAAAATAAAGCTGAAGGTATCATACTTAGGAATTTGAATCAAAACAATATTTTACTGGCATAAAAATAAGCACATTGACCAATGAAACAAAATAGAGAGCCCAGAATTAAATTCCAGCATGTATTGTCAACTAATTTTCAACAAGGGAGCCAAGAATACCCAGTGGGGAAATGATAGTCTCTTCAATAAATGGTGCTGAGAAAACTGAAGAAGCGCATGCAGGACAATGAAATTGGAACCCTCTTTCACAAAAATTAACCCGAAATAGATCAAAGACTTAAACAAAAGACCTGATATTATAAAACTCCTAGAAGAAAATGTAGGGAAGAAGCTCATTGATTTTGGTTTTGGCAATGATTTTTGGACATGATGCCAAAAGCACAAGCAACAAAAGCAAAAATCAGCAAATGGGACCACGTCAAACTCAGTAGCTTCTGCAGAGCAAAAGAAACAGTTAACAAAATGAGATAACAGATTTGAAAAAATGTTCATAGATGTTCTCACTCCAGATGAGCAATAGAATCTTCCAGAAACACCCCCAAAGCTTCTTAAATCATCTGTAGGTTTATAGAATGGGAGAAAATTTTTGCAAACCACATATGGGATAAGGGGTTAATATCCCAAATATATGAAGAATGCAGTCTCCTTAATAAGAAAGCAAACAATTCAGTGAAAAAATGGGCAGAAGAACTAAATAGACATTTTTCCAAAGAGGACCTGAAAATGGACAACAGACATGAAAAGATGCTCAACATTGCTAATCATCAGGGAAATGCAAATCAGAACCACAATGAGATATCACTTCACACCTGTTATAATGGCTGTCATCAAGAAGACAAGAGACAACAGGTGCTGGTGAAGATGTGGTGAAAATGGAACCTTTATACTTGTTAGTGGGAATGTAACTTGGTCCAACCACTGTGGAAAATGATACGGAGGTTCCTCAAAACATTAAAAATGGATCTACCATATGATCCAGCAATTCCTCTTCTAGGTATATTCCCAAAGGAAAAGAGAACAGGATTTTAATGAGATATATGCAATCCAATTTTTATTACAGCATTATTCACCATAGCAAAAATATGGAAACAGCCCAAATGCTCATCAATAGATGAATGACTGAAAAATTGTGGTACATGTACACAATGAAATATTATTCAGCCATGTGAGAGGAGGATATCCTCCAATTTGTGACAATATGAGCGTATTATGCTAAGTGAGATAAGTCAGAGAAAGACAAGTATTGTATCATGTCATTTATATGTGGAATATAAAATGTTAAACCTGTAAAATACAGAGTAAAGTGGTTGTTACCAGAGGATTGGAAGGGGGGATAAGAGTGATGGTATTTAAGGATACAAACTTGTAATGAATAGTAAATAAGCCATAGAGATCTAATTCACATTATAATTAATATAGACAATGATACTCTAATTATATAATGTGATAAATATTGCTGTGTAGAAAAACATATTACAACATGTAAGTGTATCAAAGTAACATGTTATACATCTTAAATTTACACAATATTGCATGTCAAATTTATTCAATTAAAAAATAATTGTGATTAATATGTTCAAGGTGGAGAATTTTAGCAGAGAACAGGAATCTATAAAAATAACCCAAGGAAAACTCAGTGCACCCCTTGTGCAGGGCTTAGAAGCTGCATGCATTTGATGTGGTTACTGTTTGAGACTTCTGAATGCTGGAGTAGATTGTATCCATCTACAACCTAGTCTCCCTGTGTGATTGATTAAGGGTCTAGGAAGCAGCGACTGATCTTTTAAGGACTCCTGATAAAGATGTGTTTGATTTTGCCATGCTGATAGACTGTTTCCAGTCCTAAGTCCTTCCAAAAAGCTAAGTCTTCAGATTACTACCTGTTGTGTCCTGTGAGTATGAATGTCATTTTGAACCCAAGACCAATGATGATCTTGCAGAGTAGGCACTTCCACAGTTCCAGAAGAGGAAGGGAGAGGGAGTGGGGCAGAAGCAATATCTGAAGAGATAATGGGAGAAAGTTTTCCAAAATGGATAAACACATCAAGCCACAGATTCAGAAGATACATGAACGCTAAGCAGAATAAATATAAGAAAACCATTCCTAGGCACATCATTGGAAAACTGCTCAAAACTGTTTTTTTGTTTTTGTTTGGTTTTGTTTTTGCTTGAGACTCTCCTGTAACGGAGTGGACTTCATCTGTCTATGCAGAGATGGGGGAAAATGTTCAGAGAAAATGTTAAAGTAGCCAAAGGATAAAAAAAAGGCATATTGTTTTCCAAGGAACAAAAATAAGCAGACTTTCTCAACAAAAACAATGAAAGCAAGGAAGCGGTGGAGTGATATCTTCAGAGAGGTGAAAGAAATGAACTGCTAACCTATAATTTTGTACCCAGTAAAAATATTCTTCAAAATTAAAGGCACAATACATTTTCAGGTAAGCATAAACTGAGAGAATATGTCTCCAGCAGACCTACAGTAAAGGGAACACCAGAGGGAAATTCTTCAGGCAGAAAAATAGGTGATGCTTTCCCAGATGGAAGCAAGAGTACAAGAACAAATGAAGACCGTTGGAAAGGGTAAATATGTGGGTAACTAAATAGCTATTGACTATGTAAAGTAATAACATCTTGCGGGATTTAAAATACATGTAGGATTAAAATACAACAACAGAAAAGTAGGAGAGGAAGCATAGAGTTAAAGTGTTCTAAAGTCCGTGCATTGTCTAGGAAATGGTGAAAACGTTATATTAGATTCTATTAATGTCCAAGATGAATGTTGTAATCTCTAGGGTAGCCACTAAAAGGAACACTTGGAGAGACCTTTAAATTATTCCACAATTCTACTTTCAGGAGAAATTCTACGGAACATAAAATGATATTCAGTAAATATATTCAAAAACAAAAATTATTCAGGTAGGGGCAGTTGATGGGCATAGAAGGGGAGATGTTTGAAGACAGGAAAAGGAAGGAGAGTGAACAAGAGGGAGACAAAGCATATAGAATAAGAGAAACACAGAAAGAGAATAGACACATAAGGACCAGAGTTGGAAAGAGAAGAGAGGGGATGATTTAAGAAGCTTTGGGAGTGTTTCTGGAAGATTCTGTTGTTCATCTGGAGTGAGAAACATCTATGAACATTTTTTCAAATCTGTTATCTCTGACCTGAATGCTAATACTTTCTCCAGCAGTTTTAAATAATCTCTTCTATACCAGAAAACTTTTTCCCTGACTCTATGTAAATGATTCATCTTAAATGATTCTGTAAAAAGTAAGTTGATTCTCCTATGGAATTCTTGATTGACTTACGTTTTAAAGAAGTACTTTAAAATTATAGTCCAAGCCAGTATAAACACAGGTTTCAAAAATAAAGCAGAATACAGCATATCATGTAATCAGTTCTCAAAGAAGGTAGCTTCAGAACAAGCCTTTGCTAAAAAAGAAAAATCACATCCTCAGGCCCTTCCTGATCTGTTCAGATTAGTTTTCCCACCTTCACCCCAGTCATTCTTGTTATTCCCAGTACTCTGCTTGATTTTCATTTTTTTATCATTCTATCACCATTATTATATGTTCGTTTATTGTTTATATTCTCCTCCAGAATACAAGTTCCATTTATACCTGCATTTCAGCATCTGGAGCAATGGCTAGTACACATTAGACCCTCAGAAGAGATTTGTTGATTGAGTGAATGAACAAATGAATGTTCAGGCCAACAGGGAGTAAAAACAACTAAGAGAAGAAGGTCTTCAATGATATGTGAGTTTGTTCTCTCAGTAAAAATCTAGTGCATGTTGCATATTGTATTATGGGATTATTTCAGTCTGCAATTTATTTTCTTGACATTAGGCAGTTCTTAAAGAACAACTTTCATATATATGATCCATAGCAAAGGCCACAGCCCTACCCCAGCCTGCATTTGAGCTGAACATAGCAATTCTTCTTCCTTGATTTTTCTCACTCCGTCCCTTTACTGTGCCCTGATTTCTCAGCTGAAATGCTGGACATAAAAGGATAAACATGCAGGTAAGCACTCTTGACGTGTTATCATCAAGAGAGCCTGGTTATTGGGAGGCAAAGTAATGTGAGTTTTGAGCTTGTGTGTTGGAGGCAGATAAACCTTGCTCCTCATTGTTCTCTAATTCTAGTTTCTTCATCTGTAAACTAGGGGTAATGTTTACTTTTAGGGTTCTGGGGAATAAATTAAGATTTGTATATAAGGTGCCCATAGTACTTTTTTAATCAGTGGTATATCAAAACAGGAAATCTTTTGCTTCCTGTTCATAACTGTCCTTTAGAGAATTTTAAAGGACTTTCAAGGAAAGGAAATTTTGAGAAAAGCAATGAGACTGTTTTGTTTCACCGTGAGCAAAGAAGAAAGGAGGCTTGTGTTATTTTCGCAGGAGTCTGCTGAAGGTAGGGGTCAGGCCATGTGTGCATCAGATGACACTCCTGACTCCCAGAATGAAGGCTCTTGATACAAATGAGTAAGGGTGGCTGATGCCACACAAGGCCCTGCTTGCTGACACATGGTGTCCCTTGGCTTGTAATAGCCTAGGTATGGATATAGTGTCATCCAAACATTCTTTCTTAACGTTTTAAATTGAATTGTACCATGTATGTAAAGCGGTACATACATTCCAAGTGATTTCTTACATAAATCCTCAATGAATTTTCACAGACTGAACATAGACATATAACCACTACTTAAAGGCACAAAAAATGACCAGTATCACACAAGCCCCCCACCTTTGTCCCATTTTAGTTAACGTTTCCATCTTCCACCCCCACCAAAGGTCACCACTATCCATGGCTTATAAATAGTTTCATCTATTTTTGAACTTCATAGAAGTATAATCATATTTCTCTCATTTATTTAACTTAAGATTATGTTTGTGAGATTTACCCACGTCATTGCATGTAGTTGTAATTCACTCATTCTCATTGCTGTATAGTATTACATTAAGACTATACCATTATTTATACATACTGTATAATAATAACAATTCAAATTATACATATTATACAGTTTGTAGCCTTTATAGAAGAATGACATTTTGACAGTTCTTTGAGCCTCAAATATAAATAGATTATAATTTAGACCTAAAATACACAATAGTTTATTTTTTGATTGTTCTTTTATTGGATTTTAATAAAGGATTTCTATTCAATTAGATTTTATTAAAATATTTTAATAAATCTTAATTAGATTTAGTTGTTTCTTTATTAGCTATATTACTGTTCTAAATTATGATATTAAAATTGAATGAAGTATTTTAAATGAATTAATATGGAATAATATATAGGAAGAGAAGTGTTCCAAGTTATTTTTCATAAAATTATAGGGTCCATGCTTGTGGTAAAAAACGCTAGACTTCATTGGGAATGATACTGGACATTAGAAAAATTATAGTCTTTGTGCAAAAAATCATGTATTTACAACTCCATAATACAGCCATAAGAAGTCCTGCGTCTTGTGTATCAAGAAAAGCTGGAAAGCATCCAGAAAATGACAACTAAAATCAAGAGGCTAGAGTGGCTTAAAAGATTTATACCCTTAAAAGATGTAGTGTGGAATGATCCCTGGGGATATAATTACAAAAATCTTAGAATTGGAAGGGGAATTAGGCTTGATCTAGTCCAACCTGTTAGTTAATGCAGGAATTTATCTTATGGTGATCTTGACAAATGGCTGAGCTTCCTCTGTTTGAATATTGGATGGTGCATGCTGCTGGGTTTTAATTCCAGCCCTGCTACTTCATAGCTGAACGAATGTGGGCAAATTCTTAACTTCTCTGTGCCTCATTTTCTTGGCTTACCGCTTATTGCCAACCCTGGCAATAGAAAAAGACTACAGGGGACCTGACCTCCAGCCCCCTCCCATCTAGTATTGAGAGATGAACTGAAAAATCAATAAATGTTAGTGTTACACATCCTGTGAAAAAAAGGATACTCAGGGTACAGTAGTAACATTAAAAAATTTTAATGTTTTAATTTTCAGTATAGGCTTGAGTGGTGAAAAAGGAGGTGAGAGGGGCTTCGTAGAGCAGAGGACTCTGTTGAAAGAATTTGTATTGATTATTCCCAGTTTTGCTCCTAGAACAATATAAAACAGTTTTATTCTTTCTTCTGTATAACAACTCTTCACCTTATCAAATGTAAAATTCTAAAAGGATAGATTGAGTAAGTATAGATTTTTCAATCGCTTTAGAGAGTATTTTGTATAATTTGAATAGAGTTTGGGAAAAACAAAATGGACCACTAATGAGTGATAATTTTGTAGAATCCTTTAATCCAAGAAATTGTATGGGCTATAAATTATAGTTTATTTCCATTAGTTCAGCAAAATGGGAAATTTGAAATAAGTTCAAACATTTTGCATTTTAAAGTATTCTGAATAGGGTATTATTGAGGTTCAGCTGTGAATGATAAGAATTTTCAAAGTTAAGAATAGCTTAAACAAGATAGTATTTTACTCTCTTGTAACAGTCTGAGCAGGTAGTTCCAGGCTTCAGATTAGATTTTATTAAAATATTTTAATAAATCTTAATTAGATTTAGTTGTTTCTTTATTAGCTATATTACTGTTCTAAATTATGATATTAAAATTGAATGAAGTATTTTAAATGAATTAATATGGAATAATATATAGGAAGAGAAGTGTTCTCTTCCTATATAGGAAGGGAGGGATGAAGGAAGGGATGAAGGAAGGGATGAAGAAGCTGCTGCTAGAGACATTTCTGCTCGCATGTCATTGGCCAGAACATAGGTCACATGGCCATACCTAGTTACAGGAGATATTAGGATGCAGTCTCTACTCTGGGTAGACACGTGCACAGTTGTAATTTGGGAATCACATGTCTGGGAAGGAAGGCTGGAATAGATATTGGGGTACACCTAGCAGTGTGACAGAACTAATTTGTTCACTGCTTACATCCCAAGTGCCTATTAACTGCACTTGGTATGGAATACACCATAGTAGGCATTCATTAAATAGTCGTTCCATGGATGAGTGTTCTTTATTGCTCCTGTCAAAAGAGGTATTGAGCTGGATGTTTACTTATATACATGATAAATTATGGCAAATTTGTCCATCCTTGGTTTTTAAAAATGTTTTGTTTCTCATCTATGTTCTCCCTTCACAAATAAGGTATCCCTAACAGTTTTCAGACAGATCTGCTACCATACAGAATCGATTTTAGCTCCGTTATTGCTGATTGTCTTTCTCCCTACTAAAACTTGGAGACCTATTAAATCTCTCTTTACACGTGTCTTTGATCAACACAGTCCTGGCATGTAAATGGTGCTCAGTAAATGTTTTTAGATTGAATAAATGAATGTTAGTTAAACATTAATGAATCCAAGCCTTTTTTCCCCTGTTACTTCCATAGAAAATTTTTAGCTGTAATACACAAAAAGAAATTCTTGGTGTTAAATCTGTTTATATTACAAGATTTTTAGGAATATTCATTCGGCTTTCAGGTAGGATGTGATTATGAGACAACTATCTGGATTTAATTAATTATAGCTAAGTACTAATTCACTTAATAAGATATTAGGTAATAGAGGCTAGTATATTTCAGCAAAAAGAGGAGGTGTTCTTAATGCATTTGAATCTTTTGACCTCAGGTAACCAATTAGCTTATCAGTGTGCTTAAGTGTTTCAAGGGATGATGCCATTTCTTTTTTTTAAAATTTTATTGGAGTATAATTGATTTACAATGTTGTGTTAGTTTCAGGTGTACAGTACAGTGATTCAGTTATACATATGTTCATTCTTTTTCAAATTCCTGTCTCATAAAGGTTATCACAGAATATTGAGTAGAGTTCCCTGTGCTATATAGTAGGTCCTTGTTGGTTATCTATATATAGTAGTGTGTGTATGTGTATGTTAATCCCAAGCTCCTGATTTATCACTCCCCCCAACGTTTCCCCTTCGTAAACCGTAAGTTTGTTTCTGACATCTGTAAGTCTTTTTCTGTCTTGTACATAAGTTCATTTGTGTCATTTTTTAAAAAAATTAGATTCCACAGATGAGTGATATCATATGAAATTTGTCTTTCTCTGTCTGACTTACTTCAATTTGTATGATAATCTCTGGGTCCATCGATGTTGCTGCAAATGGCATTATTTGGTTCTTCTTTGTGGCTGAGTAACATTCCATTGTATACATGTACCACATCTTTATCCATTTCTCTGTCAATGGACATTTAGTTTGCTTCCATGTCTTGGCTACTGTAAATAGTGCTGCAATGAACATTGGGGTGCACATATCTTTTTGAATTATGTTTTCTCCAGATATATGCCTAGGAGTGGGGATTGCTGGATCATATGGTAGTTCTATTTTTTTTTTTTTTTTTTGTGGTATGCGGGCCTCTCACTGTCGTGGCCTCTCCCGTTGCGGAGCACAGGCTCCGGACACACAGGCTCAGCGGCCATGGCTCACGGGCCCAGCCGCTCCACGGCATGTGGGATCCTCCCGGACCGGGGTACGAATCCGTGTCCCCTGCATCGGCAGGCGGACTCTCAACCACTGCGCCACCAGGGAAGCCCCATCTATTTTTGTTTTCTAAGGAACCTCCATACTGTTCTCCACAGTGGTTGTACCAATTTACATTTCTACCAACAGTGTAAGAGGGTTCCCTTTTCTGTACACCCTCACCAACATTTGTTGTTTGTAGTTTTTGATGATGGCCATTCTGACCGTTGTGAGGTGATACCTCATTGTAGTTGTGATTTGCATTTCTCTGATAATTAGTGATGTTGATCATCTTTTCATGTGCTTTTTGTCCATCTGTATGTCTTCTTTGGAGAAATGTCTATTTAGATCTTCCACCCATTTTTTGATGTTGGTTTTTTTTTTTTTCATTTTTGATCTGCATGAGCAGTTTGTGTATTTTGGAGATTAATCCCTTGTCAATCACATCATTTGCAAATATTTTCTCCCATTCTGAGGGTTGTCTTTTTGTCTCGTTTATGGTTTCCTTTACTGTGCAGAAGATTTTAAGTTTAATTAGGTCCCATTTGCTTACTTTTGTTTTTATTTTCATTACTGTATGTCATGGTTCAAAGAAGAATTTGCTGCAATCTATATCAATGAGTGTTCTGCCTATGTTTTTCTCTTAAGAGTTTTATAGTGTCTGGCCTTAAATTTAGGTCTTTGATCCATTTTGAGTTTATTTTTGTGTATGGTGTTAGGGAGTGTTCTAATTTCATTCTTTTACATGCAGCTGTCCAGTTTCCCCAGCACCACTTATTGAAGAGACTGGCTTTTCTCCACTGTATATTCTTGCCTTGTTTGTCATAGATTAATTGACCATAGGTGCATGGGTTTATTTCTGGGTTTTCTATCCTGTTCCATTGATCTATATTTCTTTTTCTGTGCCAGTACCATACTGCTTTGATTACTATAGCTTTGTAGTATAGTCTGAAGCCAGGGGGCCTGATTCCTCTAGCTCCTTTTTTCTTTCTCAGGATTGCTTTGGCTATTTAGGGCCTTTTGTGTTTCCATACAAATTTTAAAATATTGGGGGCTTGTTCTGTGAAAATTGCCATTGGTAATTTAATAGGGATTGCACTGAATCTGTAAATTGCCTTGGGTAGTGTAGTCATTTTGACAATATTGATTCTTCCAATTCAGGAACATGGTATATCTTACCATCTGTTTGTGTCATCTCCGATTTCTTTCATCAGCATCTTATAGTTTCCAGAGTACACATCTTTTGTCTCCTTGGGTAGGTTTATTCCTAGATATTTTATTCTTTCTGATGCAATGGTATATGGAATTGTTTCCTTAATTTTTCTTTCTGATCTTTTGTTCTTAAGGTATAGGAATGCAACAGATTTCTGTGTATTAATTTCATATGCTGCAACTTTGCTGAATTCCTTGAGGAGCTCTAGTAGTTTTCTGGTAGCATTTTTAGGATTTTCTGTGTATAGTATCATGTCATCTGCAAACAGTGACAGTTTTACTTCTTCTTTTCCAATTTGTATTCCTTTTATTTCTTTTTCTTCTCTGATTGCCATGGCTAGGACTTCCAAAACTATGTTAAATAATAGTGGTGAGAGGGGACATTCTTGTCTTGTTCCTGATCTTAGAGTGAATGCTTTCAGTTTTTCACCATTGAGAATGATGTTAGTTGTGGGTTTGTCATATATGGCCTTTATTTTGTTGAGGTAATTTCTCTCTGTGCCCACTTTCTGGAGAGTTTTTATCATGAATGGGTGTTGAATTTTATCAAAAGCTTTTTCTGCATCTATTGAGATGATCATATGGTTTTTGTTCTTCAGTTTGTTAATGTGGTGTATCACAGTGATTGATTTGCAGATACTGAAGAATTCTTGCATCCTTGGGATAAAACCCACTTGATCATCATGTATGATCCTTTTAATGTATTGTTGGATTTGGTTTGATAGTAGTTTTTTGAGGACTTTGCATGTATGTTCATTAGTGATATTGGCACGTAATTTTCTTTTTTTGTGATATCTTTGTCTGGTTTTGGTATCAGGGTGATGGTGGCCTCATAGCATGTGCTTGGGAGTGTTCCTTCTTCTGCAATTGTTTGGAAGAGTTTCACAAGAATAGGTGTTAACTCTTTTCTAAATGTTTGATAGAATTCACCTGTGAAGTCATCTGGTCCTGGACTTTAGTGTGTTTGAAGTTTTTAAATCACAATTTCAATTTCAGTATTTGTGATTCATCTGTTCATATTTTATATTTCTTCCTGGTTCAGTTTGGAAGGTTGTGTATTTCTAAGAATTTGTCCATTTCTTCTAGGTTGTCCATTTTACTGGCCTATAGTTGTTTGTAGTAGTCTCTTATGATCCTTTGTATTTCTGTGGTGTCCATTGTAACTTCTCCTTTTTCATTTCTAATTTTACTGATTTGAGCCCTGTATCTTTTTTTCTTGATGAGTCTGGCTAAAGGTTTGTCAGTTTTGTTCATCTTTTTGAAAAACCAGGTTTATTTCATTGATCTTTTCTGTTTTTTTCTTTGTCTCTATTTCATTTATTTCTTCTCTGATATTTATGATTTCTTTCCTTCTGCTAACTTTGGGTTTTGTTTATTTTTCTTTCTCTAGTTGCTTTAGGTGTAAGGTTAGGATGTTTATTTGAGATTTTTCTTGTTTCCTGAGGTAAGATTGTATTCTTCCTAACTTCTCTCTTAGAACTGCTTTTGCTGTGTCTCATAGGTTTTGTATTGTGGTGTTTTTGTTGTCATTTGTTTCTAAGTATTTTTTCAAATTTCCCTTTGATTTCTTCAGTAATCCATTGGTTGTTTAGTAACATGTTGTTTAGCCTCCATGTGTCTGTCTTTTAACAGTTTTTTTCCCCTGTAATTGATTTCTAATCTCATAGTGTTGTGGTCAGAAAAGATGCTTGATATGACTTTAATTTTCTTAAATTTACCAAGGCTTGATTTGTGGCCAAAGATGTGATCTATCCTGGAGAATGTTCCATGTGCACTGGAGAAGAAAGTGTGTGTTCTGTTGCTTTTGAGTGGAATGTTCTATAAATATCACTTAAGTTCATCTGGTCTAATGTATCATTTAAGGCCTGTGTTTCCTATTGATTTTCTGTCTGGATGATCTGTCCATTGATGAAAGTGGGGTCCCCCATTAGTATTGTGTTACTGTTGATTTCTCCTTTTATGGCTGTTAGCATTTGCATTATATATTGAGGTGCTCCAATGTGGGGTGCATATATATTCACAATTGTTATATCTTCTTGTGTTGATCCCTTGATGATTATGTAGTGTCCTTCCTTGTCTCTTGTAACTGTCTTTATTTTAAAGTCTATTTTGTCTAATACGAGTATTGCTACTCCAGCTTTCTTTTTATTTCCACTTGCATGGAGTATCTTTTTCCATCCCCTCACTTTCAGTCTGTATGTGTCCCTAGATCTGAAGTTGGTCTCTTATAAACAGCATATATTTGGGTCTTATTTTTGTGTCCATTTAGCCAGTCTGTTTTGGTTTGAGATTTAATCCATTTAAATTTAAGGTAATTATCAATACGTATGTTCTTATTGCCATTTTGTTAATTAATTTGGCTTTGTTTCTGAAGGTGTTTTTTCTTCCCTTCCTTTTTTGTTCTCTTCCCTTATGATTTGATGTCTAGCTTTTGTGCTGTGTTTGGTTTGCTTTTTCTTTTTTGTATGTGTATCTATTGTAGATTTTTGGTTTGTTGTTCCCATGAGGTTTTGATATAGCAGTCTATATATGTACAAGATTGTTTTGAGTTGCTGGTCTCTTAATTTCCAGTGCCTTTTCAATATCCTGTGTTTGTACTCTTCTCACAGTTGCTGGTTTTGATAATCATATTTGTGTGTGGGTGATTTCCTACCTTCACTTTGTGTTTGCCTTTACTGGTGAGCTTTGTGATTTGTAATTTTCTTGTTTCTGGCTGTGGCCTTTTATTTTCTGCCTAGAGAAGTTTGTAGGATTTGTTTAATGCTGGTTTGGTGGTATTGAATTCTCTTAGCATTTACTTGTCTGTAAAGATTTTGATTTCTCTGTCAAATCTGAATGAGAGCCTTGCTGGTAGAGTATTCTTGGTTGTAGGTCCTTCCCTTTCACTCTGAATATATCATGCCCATTCCCTTGTGGCCTGCCAGGTTTCTTCTGAAAACTCAGCTGATAACTTTATGAGGATTCACTTGTGTGTTGTTTGTTGCTTTTCCCTTGTTGCTTTTACATTTTGGGGGGGGGCTTTAATTTTTGTCAGTTTGATTAATATGTGTCTTAGCATCTTGTATGGGACTCGCTTCACTTCCTGGACTTGAGTGAGTGTTTCCTTTCTCATGTTAGAGTAGTTTTCAGCTATAATGTCTTCAAATATTTTCTCAGGCCCTTTCTCTCTCTCTCTTCTCCTTCTGGGACCCCTATAGTGTGAATGTTAGTGCATTTAATGTTGTCCCAGAGGTCTCTTAGACTGTCCTCATTTCTTTTCATTATTTTTTCTTTATTCTGTTCTGCGGCAGTGATTTCTACCTTTCTGTCTTCCAGCTCACTTATTCGTTCTTCTGCCTCGATTATTCTGCTATTGATTTCTTCTAGTGTATTTTTCATTCAAGTTATTGTATTGCTCATCTCTGTCTCTTTGTTCTTTAAACCTTCTAACTCTTTGTTAAACATCTCTCGTATCTTCTCAATCTGTGCCTCCGTTATTTTTCTGAGATCTTGGAACATCTTTACTATCATTACTCTAAATTATTTTTCAGGTAGGTTGCCTATTTCCATTTCATTTAGTTGTTCTTGTGGGTTTTTATCTCGTTCCTTTGTCTGGAACATTTTTCTCTGCTGTCTCATTTTGTCTCACTTTGTGTGATTGTGGTTTCTGTTCCACGGGCTGCAGGACCGTAGCTCCTCTTGCTTCTGCTGTCTGTCCCCTGGTGGGTGAGGTTGGTCCTTGGGCTTATGCAGTCTTCTTGGTGGGAGGGACTGGTTCCTGCCCACTGGTGGGTGGAGCTAGATCTTGTCCCTCTGCTGGGTAGGGCCTTGTCAAGGGATGTGTTTAGAGATGGCTGTGAACTCAGTATGGTGTTAGCAACCTGTCTGCTGATGGGTGGGGCTGTGTTCCTATCCTGCTGGTTATTTGCAATGAGGCATTCTAGCAGTGAAGCCTGTAGGCTGTTGGGTAGGACCAGGTCTTGATACCAAAATGGCAACCTCTGGGAGAACTCACACTGATCAGTATTTTCTGGGGCCTATGCCACCAATGTCCTTGCCTCCACAGTGAACCAAGCCAACCCCTGACCCCCCAGGAGACCCTCCAAGACTTGTAGGTAGGTCCAGCCCTGATTCCTATTGAGTTACTGCTTTCTGCTGGGTCCCTGTGTATGTGAAACCTGTGTGAGCCCTCCAGGAGTGGAGTCTGTGTTTCCCACAGTCCTGTGGAGCTCCTGCACTCAAGCCCCACTGGCCTTCAAAGCCAAATGGTCTGGGAGTTCCTCCTTCTGATGCCAGACACTCAGGCTGGGGAGCCTGACAGGGGCTCAAGATTTTCACTCTTGTGGGAGAACCTCTTCAATATAGGTATTTTCTAGTTTGTGGGTCATCTACAAAGGGGTATGGGATTTGATTATGTCATGAAGGCACCCCTCCTACAGTTTTGTTGTGGCTCTTTCTTTGTCTTTGAATGTAAAATATCTTCTCTGGTAGGTTCTGGTCTTTTGTCAGTGGTTATTCAGCAGTAAGTTGTGGTGTTGGTGTTTTCACGAGAGGAAGTGAGCTCAAGTTCTCCTCCTCCACCATCTTTTCCGGGATTGAGGGGCTGCTCTTAGTCTGGATGGTGGCTATCTCTTTCCTCAGCGTGTGTTGGCTATTATCCCCTTGATACAGCGTATGCAGGTGCAGTGGCCCTTGTGCACTCCGGGGAGAGCAGCGGCAGGGCTCATTGCTTGCTTGCAGGTCTGCTAGGGGCAGCTGCCATTCCCACACTCCCAGGACAGAGCTTGGTACCTGCTCACCAGTCTCCTAAGGGTGGCTACTACCCAGGCACTCCTGGGACAGCACTCCTCTGGAGCCCAGGATGGTAGTGACAACTTGTGCCCACCCCCAGAGTTCCTGTAGGCGGTGTCCTCTTGCCTGGGAGAGCCCACAGGGAAGGAAGCTCTTATGGTGTTCCTGCGTCTCTCCTCGTGAACCCCCAAATAATGGCACCTTGCCTCTGCAGTGAGCTCTGGTTTCTTCTGAGTACCCCCTCAGTTGCCACAGTCCAGCCTCTTCAGGCTGTCTCTGCACATCCAACCCCGGTCCTCTTCCTGGGTCTGACCTCTGAAGGCTGAGCTTCAGCACCCAGCCCCCACCCACACTGACAGGCAAGTGTCTAAGGCTGGGGAGCACAGGGTGGCAGTGACAACCTTCTGTGTTCGTTACTCTCCATTTTGTCTTCCACAAACTGGTTTTTGCACTCTCCTGCTAGGCTCCAAAGCTCCCCCTCCATGCAGGCTGATCTCCACACTGCTGAGGGTACTCCCCAAGGTGCCTAAACCTTTCTTCCTTCACAGCTCCCTTCCTGGGGTTCAGGCCCTGTCCCAGTTCCTTTCTTTGTCTTTTTCCTTTGTCCTATATTGTTACATGGAGGTTTTCTTGCCCTTGCGGAAGTCTGAGGTCTTCTGCCAGTGTTCAGTAGATTTTCTGTATGAATCATTCCACTTGTAGATGTGCTTTTAATGTTTTTGTGGGAGAAGGTGAGCTCCCTGTCCTACTCCTTTGCCATCTTGATCCTCCCCCAACTCCATCGATGCCATTTCTTTGCCGTTGCTTCGCGAGGAAAATTTTCTTCAGGTATAAAGATAAATGAGTGTGTTATTTCTTCAGATATCATAGACAAAGCAATGATTTGAAAAAACTTTAAAGATTCAGCTTTATTGGGGTATAATTGACAAAATTATAAAATATTTAAAGTGTTCATCATGGTGATGTTTTACATTAGATCCTCATATCTTATTCATCTTAGTGCAGAAAGTTTGTGCCCTTTTACCCACTTCTTATTTCCCTCGTCCCCCAGCTCCTAGCAACCACTCTTCTACTCTCTGTTTCTATGAGTTTGACATTTTTTCTTTGATATCCCACATATATTAGGATCTCACGTAGTATTTCTTTATCTGGCTCATTTCACTTAGCATAATACCCTCAAGGTCCATCCATGTTAAAAATAGGATTTCTTTCTTTCTCATGACCTAATAATATATTGCACTGTGTGTGTGTGTGTGTGTGTGTGTGTGTGTGTGTACATGAGAGAGAGAGAGAGAGAGAGAGGGAATATGCATACCACATCTTATTCATTCATATGTCCATGGACACTGAGGTAGTTTCCATATCTTTGCTTTTGTGAATAATGCTGCGATGAACATGTGAGTGTAGATATTTCTTTGATATCCTGTTTTTATTTCAGGTATCCAGAAGTGGGATTGCTGGATCATATGGTAGTTCTATTTTTTATTTTTTGAGGAACCTCCACACTGTTTTACATAGTGGTTACATGAATGTACATTCCCATCAACAGTGCACAAGAGTTCCCCTTTCTCCACATCTTCACCAACACTTGTTATCTTTTCAGTTTTAATGACAGCCATTCTGACAGGTGTGAGGTGATAGCTCATTGTGGTGGCGGTTTTGATTTGCATCTACCTGATGGTTAGTGATGATTACCTGATGATTTTGTGTATGTGGCCATTTGTATACTTTCTTTGGCAAGACGTTTATTCAGTTTTTTCTGTCCATTTTTAAAATCAAATTGTTTGGTTTTTTGCTATTAAGTTGTTAAGTAATTTATATATTTTGGGTATTAAAACCCCTTATCAGGTATATATCTTGCAAATTTTTTCTTCCATTCAGTAGGTTGCCTTTTCATTTTGTTGATGTTTTCTTTTGCTGTGCAGAAGCTTTTTAGTTTGATTTAGTCCCACTTATTTATATTTGCTTTTGTTGCCTTTGCTTTTGTTGTCAAGTCCCAAAAAATCATTGCTAAGACTAATATCAAGGAGCTTACCCCCTTCTAGAAGTTTTATGGTTTCTGGTTTTAAATTTAAGTCTTTAATCCATTTTGAATTGATTTTTATGTACTGTGTGAGATAGGGGTCTATTTTCATTCTTTTGTATGTGGCTATCCAATTTTCCCAACACCAATTAATTGGAGAGAGTATCTTTTCCCCATTGTATACTCTTGATTCTTTTGTCATAAATGAATTGACCTTATATGCATGAGTTTATTTATGGGCTCTTTATTCCATTAATCTCTGTGTCTGGTTTTATGCCAGTACTGTGCTGTTTTGATTACTATAACTTTGTAATGTAGTTTGAAATCAGGAAGTGTGATGCATCCAGTATGTACAAAATACTGTGTTTATATACTTCCTAGGAGATTCAGATGAATACCGACTGTCTTATTCAAGGAGGGCAAGAGCTAATAGCTCATGTCATGTGATTTTTCAAAAATACAAATATATAAAATAGCCTCAAAATGATGAATGACACATGAGCTTTATAAATATACTGTGAGGGTTTGAAAGAAGTTCAAACCCTCAGTATTACATCATTTGAGATTCCATCAAATAGGGTGAAAATGGGAAAGCTTTATAGAAAAGGCAAAAAAAAAAGGGTTACTTGTGGATTTTCTGATGAAATAGTTTTGAAACTAGTTATGAGTTTTAGTTTATTATAGCAATTATTCTTCAATAATACAATGACTGGATTAACCAGAAGAGGAGAAAGAAAGAGATTAACAAAACATAGTAAATTCTATTCTATTCTATACAAAAGATGTTTCAAATTTGATTATACTTTTAGGTAAGAATTTGGACTTCAGTCATCCTTTCCACAAAGATTTAATTAACATCTCTGTACTAGGTGTTGAGGATACAGAGGAGACTAAGATATAGTTTCTGTCCTCAAGGAGTGCATACTCCAATAGAAGAGACAGACATGAAAAGAGATATCTTCTGTTCTATGCAATAACTGATATCAAAGAGGCATATATGAGTAAAGAAGTTTGGAGTTACAGTGGAAGGAAGCATGAATAAATAATTATGTTGCTATGACAGCAAGGTTATTTTCCTTTTTCTTTTCTCTAGTTGGAGAACATCAATTAACAGGCCATAAGGTGGCAGTTAAAATTTTAAATAGACAGAAGATTCGCAGTTTAGATGTTGTTGGAAAAATAAAACGAGAAATTCAAAATCTAAAACTCTTTCGTCATCCTCATATTATCAAACTGTAAGTATTTTTGCACTTGATAATATAAAAGAGAAACTGTCTTGAACTATTATATTTAATAATTATTTTTAGTTAAACTTTTATAAATATACAATTTTTTCATATTTATATTTAGCAAGTGTTAATTCATTTAACCTCATCAATCCTTTTTTGCATACTTCTGGTTTAGAATCAAAAGTCTAATTGTAAATTGGCTCGTCGCTAATATTCGTGTTGAAGGTCATTTAGTACTTTGCTATTTCTAGATTTCTTTTATAATTATTTTGTAGTCACTTTTAATTAACATACCAAGATATTTTCTTTATGGAAAAGGTAGAAAGTTACTATTAAAGATTATCTGCCATAGTATTGAATATTATTTGCCAAACTGCAATCATTACTTTAATTACTGATCGTAAAGCCCTTAGGAAGGCAAATGAATTTTTTTCTTTTTGGATAAGACAAGTTACAAACTTAGAAGATAAGTAAACTAAGAGTTTAATAAATACACTAAGTAATTAAATTGAAAGGTAAATAATAATTTAAAATCAGCTAGACCCATAGAAAATTTAGACATTAAGTATACAGCAGTGTTCCTTTACATCATTTGAAGTTATGTTTAATATTTATTGCAAAAATGTAATATGCTAAACACTGAAAACTGTCTTTACTTTTATCTTAAAGCTTGGATAGAGTTTAATAAAATAAATATTAATTTTATTGACTACCTGATAATGGCTAGAAACTGTACTGAGCATTCTACATACATAATTTCACTTCATTCTCACAATCAGCATATAAGGAGTATTATTATCCTCATTTTATGGATAAGAAAATTGCATGTCTAAAGAGGATCAGCAGCTTGTCCAAGGTTAAATAGCTAGTAAGTTGCAGAGCTAGTAGTTGTGTTCATATCTGATTTCAAATGCCATGCTGTTAATTTCTACTCCAGTACTGAGAAAACTGAGATGACAAGCAGTAGTATTAATATCTTTGAGGCTTTGTTTGCTAGGTCATTATAGTCAGAGGTTATATTTAGCCTAAACTTTGTTAGTGAGTAATCTTTAGATGTCAGCATTGATGGGGAACTACTTGATAACCCTCTAGAGGTATGTTGTTTACCTAATAACAAGGCTGCATAGTAGCTGTGGTAGGGAATAGTGTCCCCCAGTCCCAAGATGTCCTAATCCCCAGTGAGTATGTTATATTACATGGCAAAGGAGAAGTCCAAGGTTATGGATGGATTTAAGGTTGCTAGTCAGCTGACAAAAATAGGGGGATTTTCCTGGGTTATCTGGGTGGTCCGAGTGTAATACAATGGTCCTTAGAAGTGGAAGAGGGAATCATAAGCCAGAGGAAGAGATTTGAGGATGGAAGCAAGGTCAGAGTGATGGGGTATGAGAAGGACTGAACTGGCTGTGGCTGGCTTTGAAGATGGAGGAAGGGGGCCATGAGCCAAGGATTGCAGATGGTCTCTAAAAGTTGGAAAATACGAAGAAATGGATTTCTTTTAGAGCCTCCAGAAGGCAATGCAGCCCTGCTATGTCTTGATTTTTTAGCCCAGTGAGGCATGTGTCAGACTTCTACCCTATAAGACTTCTCACCCCTACGTAAGATAATACAGAATACATTTGTGTTGTTTTAAGCACTAAGTATGGCAACAATAGGAAACCAATACAGTAGCATTCTTGAAATCCTTAAATGGCTGATCCAGTTATTGCTGGCATTTGGAACATGCATTTATATATTTCTAGTATTTATAGTATTTCTATAACTAGATACATTTATTGCTAGAGAACCATTGCAAATTGGTATGTTAAATGAGGGTCCCACTCAGTGTACCTTACCAACAGCATGAATATGTCACTGACTGTTCAAAGAAGGCTTTCTTTGGGTTTGGTGTGCCATTGGGTGACCTGTGATGACTCTGTTCTCACATCGCTATGATGAAAACTTCATTCTAACAGTAAGCTTCAGTGTCATTTGATCTTCATTTGAAGTTCACTTGATCACAAACGTAAACAGGAAATGAGGCCCCTGAAATTGTATGTCAGTACTTGATTATGAGGTTGTCCTCTAGGACCTGCATTCTAGATAATCCAGAATATGTATATACAGGCTTTTAAAGATTATCATAGGAATTAAAATATCACCTATGAGTTCAGTGACTCACTCTCGTATTCTTTGTTTCCTTAACTTTAAAATGGGGATACCCCCATGGTGCCATTTGAGGATTAAATGTGTTCTCACTGTTACAATGCCTGCTATTAGCTGTGCATTGGCCCAGAAGCAGAAATTGGCAGGCTGCAAGCTGATTCCAGTCCTCTCATGATTCCAAATGATTTTCAGTTAACTGAAACAGCTCATGTCTGACTTCAGCTCCATGTTAGTAATGACTTTATTCTAGTTACTGAATGACTTCTAAGCTAAGTCTCTTTGCTCTTCCTTACTGAGTGGTCACTTCCTATAAGAGGAGAAAACTGGGAAACCAGACTAAAAATGTCACGTGCCAAAGTGAGAATGGAGAGGGGAGAGATCTCTGTATTTTCCTTGTTTCCTGACTTCACCACTTTTAGAATGCCAGCCCTGAAAGATCCCAGGGAACCTTTGTCCATTTAGGGTATGAGTTCTAGTTTCTGTTCTGTTCCTATAAACACAAATCAGATTTTGTCAATAAGCAGTTGCAGTTGTCGTGAGGATTTAGAAGCTTATTTTTGATGTTATAACTACTAGTGTTTTCTTCCTTCCATTTCTGTAATTACTTATAATTGTTTGATTTTGGTTTGATTACTTACATCATTCTGTTTTAGAATTATTTAATTATTTGCTGTTTTGTGAAGGAGTTATAGAATGTTCTCAATATTACTCAAAGGTAATTGGCAGAGGTGAATTTAATGTTTAAAGCTTCTGGCCTCCAGCCTTGAGCTTATCCATTCTGCCACATTTCCTCTTTAATTGTGGATCTGAATTTTTTTAAAAAAGGCACTCATGTATTCTTGCTACACAACAAGCTTACTGACATAGGCTTTAACAGCGTTAGTGATTTAAACAGGGAGAGAGACCTGATCCTTTTAGTCGTTTTGTTTGTTCTCTGCAGTCTTGGACTAACTGCCAAGAATAGTTTCCTTGCTACAGAATGGGCTTCTAGAGTAAGCAAGAAAGTTTGAAAAGTAAATACTAAGAATGAAGGTTATATATTGCACAATTTCTCTATTAATTCCAATTGAAAAAACCCCACTGGGAGAAAATTAAAAGGAATAAACAGGATTGAAAGGAAACTTCAAACTTTCCCATGAACTAGAATTCGTTGAAATGACTTTTGTCCTTGTTTATCATTCCCCCATGGTTCTTAGGGAAACTTCATTTTAACTGGTCAAAGGATCAATACTTTCTAATTTGGCAGAGATGGTTTTGCCTGCCAACTCTTAAAAATGTTTATCTTATCCAACCTATGGACAGCTTTTAACATTATTCATCGCTACCACCTTGAAATGTTGTAGTCTCTAGGTTTCCATGGCACCACAGTCTTCTGATTTTCTTTTTACATTCTTGCCTCTTCTTGAGACTTTCTATTCTGGGTCCCTTGTTATCTGCCTGGCCATTAGATATTGATGTATTTCAGCATTCTGAGCTAAAGTAATCTTAATGAACCCTTTTTGGGTGTCATTAGTCATCTCTATCTTAAAAATTTACAAATCTGTATTGCTCCTGAATTCTGAACACATTTATCGAACTATTTATTGGGTGTTTCCATTCTGGAGTCACAGAGTCATCTGAAACTAAGTTGAACTTTTTATCCCATATATACATATTTTTGTGTGTGAATGAAAATACCATTCACACAGCTTCCTAAGCCTAAAACTTGGGCATCATATTTAACTCCTCTTCCCTCGCCCCTTACATATAATTGATCATTAAGTTCTGCCACTCTTAATCTTGAGTGTCCCCTAAATCTGTTCATTTCTCTCTGCTCTTATTGTCAGGTCACCATCTTCTCTTGCTTGCTATATTTCAACTGTTACTTCTGCTTGGAAAACTTTACCTATATCTCCCTTCCTCTAGGCTTCCAATTCCAACGTCCTTTAAATATCAGCTTTTAAATGCAACTACCTCTAGAAAAACTACTTTGCCCTAGTCCTAACACTGGGTTAGGTTTCATCCTCTCGGTCCTGGAGCACCCAGAATTTCAGCTTTTCCAAAGCCCTGGGCGTTATATTGTAATTGGTCATTTTCTTATTAGTATCACCACGAGACTGAATTCCTCAGGAGCAGAAGCTATGTTTGTTTTTTCTTTTATTCAGCAAATTTTTATTGGGCACCTAGTATCTGATAGGTAAGGCATTGGGGGTACAGTGGTAAAAGACAGCGTCTCTGCCCTTGTGGAGTTTATGTTCTAGGGGTATCTAGCAGTTCTCGATAGTAAGTAAACAAATTAACCAGACTATTTTAGGCACTGATAAGTGCTGTGAGGAGAGTGAAACAGGGTGCGGTCCTAGGGTGTGCCGAGGAAGGAGGAGGTGCTAATTTAGATTGGGTTGTTAAGAAAGCTTCACTGAGAGGTAAGGTTTGAGCTAAGACCTAAAGGATGATAAAGATCTAGCCATTTGAAAATCGGGGGACAGAGTGTTTTTAAAGCAAGGGGACCAGCAACCTCAGAGTTGCTGAGGTTGAAACAAAGTTCGAGTATTATAGGAAAAAGAAGATTGCTATAATGTCTGGAGTGGAGTGAATGATGGAAAGAGAGGTAGTTCATGAGGTCAGAGAGTAGACATGGACCACATATCATAGAATCTTGAAGACCTTGCTGATTTTGGATTCTGTTCAAAATGGGAAGCTTTCAGAGAGCTGGGGGAGTGACATGATATGACCATAGTGTGGAATGGGTACAGAGGCAGAAGTGCAAGCAGAGAGACCAGTTAGGAAGCTGTTGCTGTGGTCCAGCTGACAGATTAATGGTGGCTTTAGCCAAGTTGTGGTATAGATTTGTGCTGTCCAATACAGTAGCCACTAGCCATATGTGACATAAATTTAAATTAAATGAATTAAAAATTTTGGTTCTCTGGTCACACTATCCACATTTCAAGTGTTTAATAGCCACGTGTGGCTAGTGGCTATCGTACTGGACAGAGAAGATATAAAATATTTCCATCATTGCAGAAAGTTGTATCTGATAACACTGGTCTAGCTGGAGGTAAATCTGTCAATTCAATATATATTTTGGAGGTAAAACTAATAAATTACTGAAGAAAAGAAAGGGAGTGAGAACCCTCCCCCCACTTTTTTTTGCCTGAGCAACTGGGATTTTGGGTTTTGGCTTGAAAAACTAGGTGTTGATAATGATACCATTTTCTGAGATACGAAGAATGGAGGAGAACCATGTTGGGATACAGGTGAACATTATGGTCTGCTTTGGCTGTGTTAAGTTGAGAATCCCATTAGATATCCAAGTGGAGATGTCCAATACCATCTTTATCTCTCCAACACCTAGTATAATACTAGGTGCTCAGTGATTACTTACTGCATATATAAGGAAGTAACATGTGAACAAGGTCCTGATGATTCTAGGAGGACAGCAAAGCAAAAGAATGAAAGTGTAAAGAGCATGGTGTGCTGGGAACAAACAGTCTGGTTTGTCTCATGTACAGAGTATGTATAGGGAGATGGAGGAAAATAAGGCCAGAGTGTTAGCTTGTTGATCCATTCATTCAACAAATGGTACCGTTTAGGTACTGGGGATACACCAGCAAACAAAAAGAGACAACAATAAAATTTCTGATATTATGAAGCTCATATTTCTGTGTGTGTGTATTGTGTGTGTGTGTGTGTGTGTGTGTGTGTGTGTGTGTGTGTAGTGGGTGGTGTTGAAGAGATAGACAATAAATGCTATGTCAGTAAAATATGTTGTATGTTAGACAGTGAAGAGGAGAGGGAATATGCATGCAGATATCTGGAGGGGGGAGATAACAGATGGTGAGAACAGCACATACAAAGGTTCTGAGGTGGAAATTGCTACAGGCAGTAGTAGGTAGATCATAGTAGCAGAGTGATCTAGGAGGAATTGGAGTAAGAGATGTGGTCAGAGACATAAAGGGGAGCCAGATTGTGTAGGATATACTAGACCACTGTAAGAGCTTTGGCTTTTAACTCTGAGTAAAAGAGAAGCCATTGGCAAGTTTTGACCAGAGGTGTGATGTGACCTGACTTACACTGAAGTAGGGAAATCAGTTAGGGGTCAATTGCAGTATTCTGAGCAAAAGAGATGGTGGCTTGGAATAGAGGATAGTGTGGAGGTTGTTGAGAAATAAGCATATTTTGTGTATATTTTCAAGATAGAGAACAGCGTTTGCTGACAGATTAGATGTAGGCTGTGGAAGGAGAGAAGTCAAGGATGACTCCAAGGTTAGCTGGCGTGGGCAAATAAAAAACTGGAGTTGCCATTAATTGAAATGGAAAAGATTGTAGGAGGAACAAGTTTGAAGTGGGATGTTAGGTATCAAGAATTCGATTTTGGTGTTTTTGAAGTTGAAATGTTTATTAGGCATCCAAGTAGAGATGCAAGTAGGTTATTTGATATGTGAGTCTGAAGTTAAGGGGAGAGGTATAAACCAGAGATAAATTTGGAAGTCATCAGCGTATAGTTGGTATTTAAGGCACGAAGACTAGATGATGTCACCAAGGATGTGCATATAAATAAATAAGAATTCTAGGGATTGATCTCTATGGCAGTATGATGTTAAGATGTCTGGGAGATGAGGAGGAACCAGCAAAGGAGAATGAAAGTGAACAGTTAAAATGATTGGAGGAAAATCAAGAGAATTTTGCGTCTTGAAGCCAAGGGGAAAATGTGTTTGAAGAAAGAGAGATTAACTGTTGCTGTACTGCTGAATATTGAGTAAAATGAGGCTGAGAAGGAAGAGCTAATTGTAGAAACCAAGTCCTTTAGTAGGTGGGGCAAAGGAATCCAGTGCATAATTGGAGGAGTTAGTCTTAGTATATGACCGTGGAATGAGTCATTGTGTGTGGTAGAGGGAAAGAGAGTTAGAACTGAGGAGTGAAGGAAATTAGAGGGCATGTATTGGACAGATCATCTAGATGGATACTTTGTTCACCCGGAATGATGACAGCATTAGCAGTGGGGAAAGAGACATTAAGTCAAAATGGGAGGGAGCTGACAACGAGGTCGGTTGATGACTATAACAAGAAAAGGTATGGGTAGTGTGATCTGGTGGCCTGCACTTCAGAGACAGTGGGGTTTTTGAGGGAGCATTTCCTTTAGACCGTAGTTCATTACTAGACTATGGAAATTGGCCAGCATTTAAAACTTCATTGTGAGTTAATAAAATCTAGGCTGTGATCAGTAATGACTGCTAATATCTCAAAAAAGAGACAGATATCCTACACCTGTGGCTGGAAGCACATAGTCTTTAAGAAGAAAATTAAAATCAAACTGAAATCTGGTCAGGCCTCTGGATCCAACAGTATTTACTGAAGACTAATATACTCGGAGGTATCAGCAACTACATTTATTAGAATTGCATCACTTTTCTCTTTTACCCCAAAGATGTACAGAGCAGAAAAGTGACTGAGAATTCTGTTACTAAATGAGATCAGCCTACAGTGAAGTGACACAGCGGGTGGTCCGGCCCCTCAGTATTCATTTTATTCAAGTAGAGTGCCTGTTAAGATTGCTCTTACAGAACCATCTTTTTTCTCGAGTTCTCAGGGAAGATTCCCCTTTCATAGTTCATTTGAAGTAGACTCAGCCTTATTTTCCAGTTATAGTAGTTTATTCTGTGTGAAGTGGGGTACCTTGTCATTTTTCATCCCCAGGACTGACGATGGCTATTATAAATATTTCTTCTGAAAGTCTGTAATCATTTTCAATACTACAGCTTTAATTTTTACTTTTTTCTATTGTTTTAATTGAAGCATCGTTGATTTACAATGTTGTGTTAATATCTTACTTTTTCCAAGTGTTTAATTTATACATGATGTGTCCTCTTTTAAAATATATAGTGTATAGTTATATCACCAACTTCCTGGTCATTTTTTCCCTCCTCTTTAATGAAGACTGGTAACCAGAACCGCCATTTAGAACATACTCTCTTTTTTTGCACATTAATAATAAAAGTTGCCCCATCTGGGTGGACTAATTACCAAAACGTTCCCCTGCTTCTGGCACATCCTGTGTCAAGGTATACTGCCTACAGGGGGGCATCTGGGCCACTTCTCAGCCCCTGCTTGTGCCTTCCACTGGGTGCCTTTAAGGCATGCAGAACTGCCAGCTACACTTAGTGGCTTTAAATAGCAACTCAGTGTAAATTAGATACTGCTCATGATTAACCAGATTATAAATAATTTTTTATAAATAAAGCAGAGTAGAACAATTTTTCTTTTATATGTGTTAAATGCAACCTTCATTTAAAACATTCATGTTATATTTAACTTGTATTTAAAGTTTTCAGAACTCTGGTACAATTGTGTGTGTATGTGGAGGTTGTAGTTTTTTAGGAAAAATTTTATTTTGTCAAATAGAGCTAAGGTTCTTTATTGTTTTATGTGCTCAGCTTTGAGTGCCTAGAAAATGTACATATATGTTTTCACACACATAAACACATACACATACGTAAATACATACATCTATTTAATTTTTTATAATGGAAATTTCATAATGAATACAACAGTAAAGTGATGAAGCCTCATTTATCTGTCCTTCAGCTTCAACAGTTATTAGTGTATTGTTTTATCTGCTTCCTCCTGCTTCTCCCACCCCAAATTATTTTGAAGCAAATCCCAAATAGTATGTTTTTAGTCTGTAAATTCTTCAGTATCTACTGTGGAATTTAAAGGCTCTATTTTAATAAAACAAGCACAGTTCAGTATCACACCTAAACAGTTAGAATATTATGAACTATCCAGTCAGTATTCAGATTTTCTTGATTGTTTCATAAATGGTTTTTAAAGTTGGTTTGTTTGAACTGGAGTGAAAACAAATCTATACAGTATAATTGGTCAATATGTCTCTTGATTTGCTTTTAATCTATACCTTCCCCTCCCTTTTTTTGCATTTAATTTTTTTGAGGAAAGGATCATTTGTCTACTTTATAGATTCTGCTGATTTGTATCCCTTTTGGTATCATTTTACCTTTCCAAGAATATTTTTCACTTATGTTTAAATATAAGCTACCTCATCTCTATAGACTACAAACAAATTTTTGTTTAAATGGAAAAATTGATACTTAATTTAGTTGTTGAGGAATGAAGGATTTCCTAAATTTTGTAAACATGAAAGGGGGGATCTGGAGGGAAGTCTGTAATCCCTGGGAAGTAATTGAGTTTTGTGAAGCTCCGTGTTTATAGCTCTGTGATTATTTTGATAACATTATATAATTTGTTGCCATCTTAAAATATTGTAGAATACTGGAATATCAATTTATAGCAAGAATGGAGGTACTAGGTTGATTCTGGTTAAAGTAACATTTTTTATTAAATTTTTTCATTTACAAAAAAGATACCAGGTGATCAGCACTCCAACAGATTTTTTTATGGTAATGGAATATGTGTCTGGTGGTGAATTATTTGACTACATCTGTAAACATGGACGGGTGAGTAACATGCTGTTTAGTTCAATAAGCCCTTAAGCTAAAAAAGAAGAAAGTAGTGAGAAATAGCAAACCACAAATGTATCTTCAGAGTCGGGGTTGCTTCTGTAATAATGTCTAACTAAACATACAGAGTATTAGATATATTTTTCCTTAAAAAGTACACCTTATGAAATACTGATTTTAGGAAATATATTCCACTTAATTGCCAACGTGAAAAGCCTGTGCTTTTCAAAATGAAAAATCTGTTCCATAACATCATGTTGAAGCTTCAGTTATTTCCTTTTCTTAGCAATTTCACGTAAGTTCTGTTTTAGATTATGTTTTACTTGTCGATTCCCTGAAACACTGTGCACACTTAGTAATATTAATTGAAAACGAACTGCCTAGCAGCAAAGAAAAACCTGTTGATTGACATGTTGAGCTTGAATGCAAGTTTTTGGCTTGTTTGTCTCATTTGTTGAGAATTCTGGCACAGTTCTAATTAGTGTACTCAGTTATATTTAGGCTGATTATGAAACTAAAACTTTTGCTATGTAGATGTCCCAAATGTTCTTAGTGCAGTTTCTTTTATACCTGATAGGTTGAAGAGATGGAAGCCAGGCGCCTCTTTCAGCAGATTCTGTCTGCCGTGGATTACTGTCACAGGCATATGGTCGTTCATCGAGACCTGAAACCAGAGAACGTGCTATTGGATGCACACATGAATGCCAAGATAGCTGATTTTGGTATGCAACTCCAGGGTCGTTTAGAAGTGTGCTACCTGCCTTTGCAGGTGTGTCAGTACCAACTCTTAATGAACTAAGAACTTTCAACTTCATTGATGTAAATCCAATACCGTGAAAAGGGATTAGTTGGACAGTCTGCACACTAGCTTGCTCTATTCATTTAAACCACTTTTAAAAAATGCAAGTATTTCTAGAGACATTCAGAGGGCTTGCGTCAAGGTAAATCCACTCAATCTGTATTGCTTCCTCAGGAAATGAGACTTAACTGTTTTTTTGTGAGGGCCACAAACTCCTTTGAAAATCTAATGAAAGTATGGGCATTTGCCCTGACAAATACACTTAAATGGAAGTACATGAAAATTTGCACGCAGTTTGGAGCATTGCAGTCCTTCTGAATTGATCGAGGAGGAATGTCAGTGGACTACAGGTAACAGGTAACAACTTGGTAGAAGAATAGGAGTTTTTGTTGGTGGTAAAATAAGAGGGTAAAATGTAATTTTTATGCCCCAAACACTTTCTGGGATAAACATACCTGGACAGGGCGCCATAGTAGAGGAGAGGATCAGAAAGCGAGAGATTATAGAAAGAGATGAAAAGGTATCAGAGTTCAGCATTACTTATTTAAAATTTTTGTCTGTACCTTGCCTTTAATCTAAAAGCCAGGGAAGTCATTTTCCTATTTCTCTTCCTTCTCTAAATCACAAAGCTCATTTACTGCTGTAGTGCAACTAGATTTCTGGTTCAATGGAATGTTTTTCTATGTCGAATTAAAGCTTTGCAAATTAAAAACTTTTGGAACGTAATATTTATAAATTGGAGCCTATCTGATTTCTACTTAGAGATATTTAAAAATGCCTTTGAAAGCAGAGTATAAAAAAGTAATCGTAGTCTCTATTTTCTTTCATTTGCAGACGTGGTAAATAATATTTTGATGCTTTTATGTTTGGAAAAGTTCATATAATTTAGAATAACCTCATATTTGTGAAGTGAATCAACATTCTTATTTAGAAAAGGAGTTTCATTTCAATCTTAGGCATGGTGTGCTTTGGCTTTTTTGTCATGTATGAGCACTCTGAAATGGAGTCTTTCTAGTCCAACAAATGCTTTCTACTGCTTTTAAAAATAAACATTATGATATGTGAGGCATTACAGACTTGACGTTTTTCCTTATGCATTTATCTGTATTTAGTTTTAAACATATGTAGCACCAGGTAAACATATTACTCTTATTTTTAGGATTATCTAATATGATGTCAGATGGTGAATTTCTGCGAACTAGTTGTGGCTCCCCAAATTATGCAGCACCTGAAGTCATCTCAGGCAGGTAATAATATATCAGTGAAGAGTAAGCTTTTTGTAACGCTTTGTTCATTCTGATAACATTTAACTATAATACATTCTCTTTGGAAGATAAGATTTTTAACATAATAGAAACATATTGTCCCTTTAGTTTTTCTATTGTTGAAGAGAGATTACTTATATTAAACAATTTTTTAAAACATTTGATTTAGATTTTGTTATGAATGTATTTAAGGAGTTTTTCCACTAAAAACTGAAACAAAACTTGATTTATTTTTTTCATTTTAGAAAATTGCAGCTAGGAGAGCAAGCATTTGCTGCATGTAAGCTAGTGTCATTATTTACTTCTCAGACATAGTCCTTTAATAATCCTGTATATACTCTTTTATAAAGCATACAGAGTATTATTTTTATGTTTTGTCTTTAGAAGAATGAGGTTTTCTGGGGGGACAGTATTGTCATTTCATGAAGTTAACTGCACAAGAGAAGACCGTGTAATTTATTCATGTAACTTACTCATTGGTACATTTTTAAAATGTTTATACAGAATGCAGTGATAAATTCAAGTCTTCTATGGTGACCAATGTCTGATTTTAAAAGTTTACAGAATTCTATGAGAGAAAATAAAGAAAAGGTATTATTGCAGATATAGCAGTTTGGACTCTACAGCAAACAATATAAATAATGGACAGCAATTTTTATTGAAATGGAGTGTATTTTTTTAATTGGAATTGTAGAGATCTACTTTGTTACCTCAGACTTAGGTTTGAGTTTGGTAATGTGCTATCAGTGGAATCTTAACAATGTAGAAAGGTGAGAGGAAAAAGGAATAGCATTCTAGGCATAGGTTTTCTGGATAAAGGTAATCTTAGTCCCAGGGGCTACCAAGTGGTTGGAATGAAAGTAGTAGGTACCCAGGATAATGTGATACAGCATGAAGACTGTGAAAGAGATTGCAGTAGGGCTAGTTAGGTACTTTACTATTCCAGATATTCTTTAAAATAGGTGTGCCAGGCATAAACATTCTATTATATATGCATTTTCTTTTAATAGCTTTATGGTAAGAAGATATAGCCTATACACTATATAGTATTGCTTTTCTTCAAATTTATGGTCGTCCACTTCGATGTTTCTATCAAAAATCAACTATAGAAAGTTTTATATTTTTTAATTAGTCAATTAGTGAGCTCAGTTTAGTTTGTGTCAAAAAATAAAAATACTGTTTTCTCTTGGGAAATTTGAATAGTATTTGGTTAGATCACTTATTCTTTGTGGGGAACAACCATTGAGCGTTGTGGAGTGGCCACGGACTTCACTAAAGACCTTGGAAAGCAATACATACACAGTCTGTACTGTGTATATAGGTACATATAGAAACAGGGTACACGTAGATGGGAAGTGACACTTGCATTTCAGGTTTGTGTTGTCATCCTTTCCCCTAGATTGTATGCAGGTCCTGAAGTTGATATCTGGAGCTGCGGTGTTATCTTGTACGCTCTTCTCTGTGGCACCCTCCCCTTTGATGATGAGCATGTACCTACGTTGTTTAAGAAGATCCGAGGGGGTGTTTTTTATATCCCAGAATATCTCAATCGTTCTGTTGCCACTCTCCTGATGCATATGCTACAGGTTGACCCCCTGAAACGAGCAACTATCAAAGACATAAGGTGAATAGTCTTTTTGTTGCTATTACGTACGTATTCTAGTATTAATATTAGTACCACTACCTGAATGGCTGCTTTATGTTAGACACTGTAACACTTGATTGTATACGAATTTTACTTTCCTTATTACATAAAGCTGATCCTGTCACTCAGCTTTTAAATATTTCAGATTGTTTCCCAAACTTTTCAGTTTAGGTAGCAAAGCATACGAGGCCCTTCATAGTTAAGGCTCAACGCCGTACCCCTTATACCAGAGCTTCAGCCACAGTGAACTTTTCCTTGTTCCTCAAACGTAATGCATATTTTATGTCTCATGTCTTTGTTTATATTATTCCCTTTGCCTCTGATGCCTTTTCTGCATTTTTGGACCTGAACGATTTCCATTCATCCTTTAAAATTCTGCTCACTTATCACCTTCCTTGTGAAATCGCTTCTGATTCTCCTGAGCAGTTTTAGTTGCTTCCACTTCTGTGATTTCCACATTTTGTTCATGCTTTCATTCTTTCATTCTCATTCTGTATCTAGTTGTTTTCAGTGTATCTTTCTCCTCTCTTGTAACTATAAAAGGGTAGAGAGAGTGTCTTATCATCTTTGTATATACAGTGCTAGAAGGCCTAGAAATATAGTGTACACTCAGGAAGTATTTGAATAAGTTTCAAATGGAAAAACAGGGTGAGAGTTATATATTTTACATACGGTTGATGAAATAGACCGTAAAAATTTTTGCTAAGATTTTGAATCCAAAAATAGCCACTCGTGGGTTTGCTGAGAAGGATTTCTTGTTATGTGAGAAACTTTGGAAAGTGCAGTTGCTGGTGTTACTGTGAATATGACCTTTATATAGCACACACAAGTCAGGATGATTCATTGCCTTCTACTTTTTATTTATCAGTTATGTTTCTTAGAGGGTTTTTTGTTCTCACCTAACATTTCATCAGGTATTTATTTGCAAACGCATTCTTTTGACATCTTTCCAGAATACTTTGCCTTGTCTTCATAAGCCAGAATACGACTCTGGGAACATTTCAGCGGTGGCTGAGGTAGTTGTTTTTGTGACTGCTGCTGATCTCTTTGGCACTCCCGTTGCATTCGTGTACTGTTTTCTTCCCCCAGCCTCTCTTAGTGTTCCAGGCCTCATACCTAAAAATGTAAAATTGTAAATTAGAACCAGCTTTAGTTATGGAAATGGACTTAGCAGGGAAAAACTCTGTTGTGTTCATAGTCCTTTAGAATAAATAGTTCACTTAGTTGGCTTTTCCTTAGAAAGAAAATTGGCTTTTCCTTAGAAAAGAAAAGTATGCTAATATATATATACACTTGCACCTGTTTGTATCAGCACATACATTGAGAATAGTAAAAGTACTGATTCTGTTATGTTAAACAGGTGTCTGTATATTTACAAGTTTTAGAAGAAAAATGTAAATAAAAGTCTACTAGGATGAGTTAATTTACACATATGTAGGTGGTATAAAATGGTGGCAACCATCTCTGTACTTAAAATAATAACTTGAATTTATAGTTTTCATCTGTTTATTAACGTTTGGGAATTCTTCATTTGACAAAATATGGTTCAACAGAGTTACTAATTATTAACGATTATTATATAACAGGTATTTTGCTAGGTACTCGACATATTTTATTGCATTGATTCTTAACAGGTAACTATTATTATTCTCATTTTACAAACCGTGAAACTGAAGCTTAGAAAGGTTATGTTTTGATTTATGTATCTGTTTGTCCCTATTAAATTTTAGGGTCCTTTAAATTAGGGAACAAGTATTAATATGTTCTAGGCATTGTGCATTTGATATGAATTAGGTTTTGAGTAAATGTGTATTTGTGAAAATTACCCAGCTAATAAGAGGCAGGCAGAAGTAGGGCTCAGAAATTGCCTGATTCAGAACCTGTACTACTTCCACTAATCCATCTTGGCACACCAGTTCTGTGGCATCCAGCCTTTCTCCAAAATACCATGATACGTTATATTTCTCTCATGTTACCACATTCCGTCTTATAGTTACAGGCACACCTAGTTTTACTGTGCTTCGCTTTACTGTGCTGTGTAGATACTGTGTTTTTTACAAATTGAAGGTTTGTGGGAACCTTGTGTTGTCAGATGATGGTTAGCATTTTTTATCAATAAAGTGTTTTTTAATTAAGGTATACACACTGCTTTTTTAGACATAATGCTGTTGCAAACATAATAGACTACAGTATACTCTAAATGTAATTTTTATATGCACTGGGAAACCAAAATGTTGGTGACTTGCTTTATTGCAATATTCGCTTTATTGCAGTGATCTGGAACCAAACCAGCAATCTCTCTAAGGTATGCCTGTATTTTTGTACAGATCTTTTTTGTCTTTTAAGATGGTAAGCTATTGGAGGTTAGAAAATATATCTCAGTATTTATTCGTTCATTTAATCATTTTTGCTTTTATTTATTTAACATCTACTCTGTTTAAGGTCCTATGCTAGGTGCTGGGAATATATTGGTAGGCAAGACAGACATTGTCTTCAGGAAAATCGCATCTTTAAGTGCTGTAAGCTGAGTATTACTGTTAATGTTATTGTGGTTAAAAGCGAGTGTCTGAAGTTCAACTGTCTAATTACAAATTCTGATTCTTTGTTTACTAGCTATTGGCATATTCCTTATAACTCTTCGTGCTTTAGCTACATCATATATAGTGGATTTGTTTGGAGGATAGCCTTGGGTTGAACCATATGAATTTACTATTTCTGTAGGTCTAAGCACAGTTGAATATTAGAAACTGCAAACGTTCATCCTAATATAATTAAAGCTTTTGGACTAATGCCCAGCATACAATATTAGCTATTAATATTATTTTAAAGTGAACATATAAGGACCTTTTAGCCGCACTTAAAGACGTTTGCACATTGTGAAGTTTCTAAAATTTGATTGGTAGTCATCATAACTCATTTAGTCTTAAGTCATATATCAAAATCAGGTACTAGGCAATAGTGACAGAAAGACCTAATTTCTGGTGGCTGTGTAGTAACCCATATGAAATGAATTGATTTTGTCTCAGGTGAACCTTCATAAACATCCTGGTTACTGCTTACCTTGGTCAAGTTAATTTAGAAATTGACTCCTGAAAATTAAAAGCTGGGAGTATGGCTTTTTTTTTTTTTTTTTTAACATGTGGAGGGTTGCTTTATTATTATAATTATTTTTTTAAATTGAAGTATGGTTGATTTACAAGGTCATGTCAGTTTCAGATGTACAGCACAGTGACTCAGTTACACACACATATATGTATATATATGTATGTATATATTCCTTTTCGGATTCTTCTCTGTTATAGGTTTTTACAAAATACTGAGTATAGTTCCCTGTGCTATACAGTAGGTTCTTGTTGCTTATCTATTTTATATATAGTAGTGTATATATGTTAATCCCAACCTCCTAATTTATTCCTCCCCCAGCCCCAAAGTATGGCTTTTTAATCGGCACTGTTATTATTATGAAGAACTGTGGTTCTTTTTCTGAATTAATTGGAAATGAAAATTTAGATTACTTCTCTATTTATTTTTTTAAACATTTATCGGTATAGTTCACATACCATAAATTTGCTTCTTTAAATTGTATGATTCAGTGGTTTTTAGTATGTTCACAAAGTTAAACAGTCTTCACCACTGTCTAATTCTAGAACATTTTTCTCATCCCCCAAAGAAACTCTATACCCATTTCCTCCTCCTTGCAGCCCCTGGCAACCACTAATCTACTTTCTGTCTTTATGGATTTCCCTCTTTTGGACATTTCATATAAATGGAATCATACGGCATGTGGCCTTTTGAGTATGGCTTCTGTCACTTAGCATGATGCTTTCAGTGTTCTTTCATGGTGTAGCATGTATCAGTACATCGTTACTTTTTTGCTTGAAAAGTATTCCATTGTTTAGATATACTAAATTTTGTTTATCTATTTGTCACTTAATGGATATTTGAGTTGTTTCCACTTTTTGGCTCTTATATAATGTTGCCATGAACATTTATGTATAGGTTTTTAAATGGTCATATGTTTTTATTCCTCTTGCATAGATGCCTAGAATTTGTAATTGTTGTACGTTGTTGTTGTTCTTGTTTGTTAAGTGATTTTATTGAACTAATTCCATAAGTCTATATTCTTTGTCATAGGTGGCCACTGAGGTCTCTGCTTGGTTAGCTTAATGGGCAGCTAATGATTAGACAAAGCTTTCCTTAAAGGCCTTGATCTAATAAGTCTCCCAGCCTTTGCTGAGGGACTTCGTGTGCATGTTGGGGTGTGTCTTCAGTGCTTTAATGAAAAGCTCATAACTCTGCATTTGTTTTCATTCCTGCTAGCACAGAGCCTCAAAGTCAACCAGTGATGAGAAATCAGGGCCTTTCTTGGAAATGAACACAGCCCTGCATTTGTGAGTCCCAGGATTATGTAAGAGTATTTCAAGGACCCCTATGGAATTTACTTCCCTAACTTTTCCTTTTTAGTTTTTTGACGAGCCTCTTGTTTGCTCCAACTCTTATTGCTGCTTTTAGCAGCTGGAATGTTAGACAGTTGCCATTGATTGTTTTTGACAAACGTTCTGGGGAGAAGGCTTTGTAGAGGGAGCTCTGAGTCAGGTCAGATGAAGACAGGGCTTGAGTGTATAGGTTTCCAGAGATCTGCTAGCCATGTCAAATAACGACAGTTCTCTTGGGATAGGACTCTTGGAGAACTCTAAACCTATTCTCCCCATCCCCCCACCAGTGGTTGCTAGATGCTGGTTTTTTGGGCTACAATGATTGTGAGGCTGTTGGTTTTCAAGGCTACCGTAGAAATGGGGAAAGGAGATGGATATGGAGTAACTTAACGCTTTATTGACTGGGGGATTTTTGCAGAAACTAAGACTAACCTGTGGCTGTAATACGTCTCTGGTCAAAAATGTGTTAAAGTATCACAGATCTCGCTGTTCTTACTGAGACTCGGCCAATTTTTTAAACAAACACTCCTCAGATTATTACAGGCCTTTGGTTAATTTCCAGAGTTCTGAAAAAGTTGATTTTGACAATTTTCACTAGTACTCTCATTTCTGTTATGGAAGAATGAATTTTTGGAGTTCATTCAAAAGTGTTCACCTTCCCTATTTGATATTGATATTTTAAAAATGTTAGATGTGTAACAATTAATTTTTTTCTATTATTTCTTTGGAAAAAATTAGTATTCACCAGTCATTTTATTACTAAACATTTATTTAAGTGCTTATTATTATCATGATATAGCAATTAAACACATTTATGAATTCATTTTTGACTTCATTGGCTATTCATCATTTATTCTGCATTTATTGAGCATTTACTCTGTACTGGGTACTAGAATGCAGGTGAATAAGGCATGGTCCCTGTTTCAAGGAGTTCCCAGTTTAGTGGGGAGGATTAAGAAAAAAAAAACTGTAACAACTATAAGAAAGTATGAGTGTTACAATAGCGTCATCTACTAGAAGCTGTAGAAGTTTCATCTCTGTGTGTGTACTCAAGGCCTGGCACACCATCATTTCTCACTTGGGCTGTTGCACCATCCTCCTCCTCCTCATTATTACTCTTATCTTTTCAATTCAATTTCTTTATCACAAGCAGAATGATCTTTACAGAATGCAAATTAGATCATGTCACGCCTGTCTCTTTAAAATCTTTCAGTTATTTTCATCACCCATAGTTTCATCCAAAAACCTTTTTTATAGCCTACAGCCGTCAGAAATACCTTTTGCCACTCCAACCTGTAACTCGTTATGATTTCATGAGTGTGGCCTCAGTTCAGTTCCTTGAACATAGCAAAATTTTTTCTTATCTCGGAGTCTTCGCATGTATTGTTTGTTTTGCTGGGAATACCTGTTCCCCAGCTCTGCCTAGCTGACTTCTAGTCATTCTGGTATCTTCTTAAATATTACTGAGAGTGGCTTCCTTAATCACCTACCTCCCATTCTGAATTATATACTCTTATTTTACCCTGTACTTTTCACTCATAATCTTTATCACAGGATTTTTATATTTGTGTATTTGTAACTATACATTCATTTTTGAGAGTGTTTGCTTAATCTGTATTCAGCTAGAATATAATTTCTGTGAGAAGGAGTGTGCCTTTTTACCACGGTATGTCCTTAGTAAATATTCGTAAATGAATTAGTCAGTAGAAGGCATTCAGGTAAAATATATACTGATCTAAATTTAGCTTAGGGAGTGCCCAATTTACCATGTAGCAATGCTTACACAATCTTGAAGGCATAGTGCATGTTAGTTAAATGAAAAGGGGTGGGATATTCTAGGGTGGCAATAGTAACATCATGTGCAAAGGCCCAGAAGAGTGAGAAAATAAGATCTAGGAGACTGGTTCTCAAACAGTTTGGTTTGAGTACCCCTTTACAGTCTTAAAATTGAGGACTCCAAAGAGTCTTTTTTAAATATAGGTCGTATTTATCAATACCGTATTAGAAACCAAAACTGAGAAATTTAAAAAATATTTATTTCACTTAATAATAATGAACCTACTACATGTTATTCTGAATAATATGTCTCTTATGAAAAATAACCTTATTTTCCAAAACAAGAAAATATGGTGACAAGAGTACCTGTATTTTACGTTTTTCAAATCCTCTAAATCAGAGACAGCAACTAGGTTCTCATTATCTGCTTCTTCAGTCATCTGTTGCAATATGTTGTATTAGTTGAAGTCTAGGAAAAATATCGGATCTCAAATAAGTGGTGGGAAAAGGGAGGAACATTTTCATAGCCTTTCAGATAGTTACAGATATTTTTCTTTGATATTAAACCAAAGCTTAACATGTTAATTGCAATATCAAATACGAAAACATATCAGTGAACTTTTGTACTTTATTACATTAAAATCCACTGGTCTGTTCTGTATTTTGAGTGGATCTTTTGCCCATGTATGATTCTGTAACATCTTGCATTGGTCATATGGAAAATACTGGGTTATTGAGGTAGACTGATGTTCCAAGTGGTGACACATTTTATTATATAATTATATCAAATTACAGTCCTTATCCTCTGCATGTAGTAGCCTTTAAGTATTGAGAAGCTGTCAAACTCTTGGAGACAGACACAAATTATGCAAAATTCTAACATTTTGCTTGAAAGCTTGAATTTTATGATTGGCAACAAATACTGCCAGTTGTTTCCTTTGACGTGACAGGCTCATTTCATTTATTTTTGAGAAAATGTCAGCCAAATACCCAAGTCTGAATAATCATAGTTATTCAAGAGCAGGGATGAATCAACTTACCCAGGGTCCAATAGCTAGTAAGTGACTAGAGACCAGGTCTTTCTGATTCTGTTATATTGTATTACCCCATGTCTGAATTGTTCGGGACTTGCCAAAGCATGTTCTTACAATAGTGTATTGTGGTATTTTTCCTAGAGAGCATGAATGGTTTAAACAAGATTTGCCCAGTTACTTATTTCCTGAAGACCCCTCCTATGATGCTAACGTCATTGATGATGAGGCTGTGAAAGAAGTGTGTGAAAAATTTGAGTGTACAGAATCAGAAGTAATGAACAGTTTATATAGTGGTGACCCTCAAGACCAGCTTGCAGTGGCTTATCATCTTATCATTGACAATCGGAGAATAATGAACCAAGCCAGTGAGTTCTACCTCGCCTCTAGTCCCCCAACTGGTTCTTTTATGGATGATAGTGCCATGCATATTCCCCCAGGCCTGAAACCTCATCCAGAAAGGATGCCACCTCTTGTAGCAGACAGCCCTAAAGCAAGATGTCCGTTGGATGCACTGAATACAACTAAGCCCAAATCTTTAGCTGTGAAAAAAGCCAAGTGGCATCTTGGAATCCGAAGTCAAAGCAAACCATATGACATTATGGCTGAAGTTTACCGAGCTATGAAGCAGCTGGATTTTGAATGGAAGGTAGGAAATTGTAGTATATGAAGATCATTTGTAGAAGCCATTTTTTGTGTAGTAAGCTGCTCTGAGCTGCTGAGTTGAGTACTAAGGTCAATAAAAAAAGTTGTTTTTGATTTAGATATGAATTTAGTGGTCTTGATGCTTCTGGCTGATAAATCCCATTCTTTCCAATAATGTACCATGTGCATTCAAAACAAAACAAAACAAATCTCTGTAAGGATGAAGAACTGTCAATGTTGGGGACCTATGTATTTTTTAAATTACAGAATAGCATTCTTGGCTGAGAAACAAAGTTTTAATCAACTTGAAATCTCTTGAGAAATTAATCTCTTGAATTCAAGAGAATTTAATCTCTTGAATCTCTTGAGAAATCTCTTGAAAACCTGTTTCAGCATGCATCGTAACAATAAAAAGTCATGTGTCTTCAAAGACACTGTGTTTTTACTTTTCTCTCTCCTTTTTAAGGGAGGGTTTTTTTCTTTTTGCCAGTAGCTGTAACAGCAAGTGGTTGACACAAATTATACCATCAGGACATATTTATTCAGTAAACAAATACTTTTCTGTAAGTTGAGAAAAATCTGTCTTATTTGGCTTGTTCTTTTAGTCCTTAGTTGCAGTTTATTTTTCTTATTCTCAGCCCACATTTTACTTTTTTATTAGTACTCAAATTCGTTTCAGTTCTATTTGAGTGTATGTGGGGGAAGAATCAATTTTTTGCTTTCAGGTATCTTTTACTCTTGTTCCTTTCTTGAGGACTGTGAATGTACTTTTAACGGAAGAAAAAAATTTTCAAACATATCATGTAAATATTCATTTGACCTATTTTTATTTCATTATTTGTACATGGAATGAATAAACAAAATAATATTTCCTTAAAACCATTAAAAAAAAAACAGATCTCCCTTTTCTGAAGCAGTTTTATTTAGTTTAAAAGGAGATGTTAATGTCTTTAAAATTCTTACTGAGGGGCTTCCCTGGTGGCGCAGTGGCTGAGAGTCCACCTGCCGATGCAGGGGACACGGGTTCGTGCCCCGGTCCGGGAAGATCCCACATGCCTCGGAACGGCTGGACCCGTGAGCCATGGCCGCTGAGCCTGCGCGTCCGGAGCCTGTGCTCCGCAACGGGAGAGGCCACAACAGTGAGAGGCCCGCGTAAAAGAAAAAAAAGCAAAAACAAAAAATTCTTAATGAGAAATCTTTGGAACTAATTTGATGTTTTGAAAACCAGAATCTTCTTTATCTGAGTTGTGGTTTTATTATCTTCAAAAGGCAAATAGTATCTTCTTTACGAGATTACTACGATACTTAAATTCGTGGCAGTACCTGTTAACAGTTCCTGATTCAAACCATTGACATGTTATTTGTCCTTTTTCTGTCTATTCTATATTCATAGGTAAAGGTATCCATGTTGATACCTTTGGGCAACCAAAATATTACTGATGGTTTAGACTGGAGGCATATCTGGAAAGAAGGCCGGACTCTCTAGGGTCTCTGAGTTCCCTTTGAATTTTAACTGTTGTACACAGTACTGTTAGTGGGATTAAATAAATACTAAACTACTATGTAATGTTAAAAAAAAAAGATCATTCAGGAATTCCCTCTCTACCCCACCTCTATCAGTTATTTGTTTTGATATTATTCTTTGCAATAAGAATAAGGGAGATATTTTGCAGTTTGTTATTTCGAATGTTTTTCCTTAAAGATTTTTCATTTTAGGTAGTGAATGCATACCATCTACGTGTAAGAAGAAGAAATCCAGTGACTGGCAATTATGTGAAAATGAGCTTACAGCTGTACCTAGTTGACAATAGAAGCTATCTTTTGGACTTTAAAAGCATTGATGGTAAGGAAGCCATGCAGGCATGAGCTCTGAGAAGATAAAACTTGGCACTAGTTGACAAGATATTAAACCATCTCAAAGACATGGTGGGTAGGTCTTCTATACTGGTTTTTAAGTAATCTAGACTTAACTAAAAATGTAAGTGAAACAAAGGATTGAAGATGTGGAAAATCTCTAATCTAGCACTGTTGCCTGTGGAGAAAAGTAAGGAACAACAGGAAAGCAATTTTTACCTAAAATTAATTGATGTTGTTAGATTCTTTGTCACACTTCTCCATTCATCTTTTATCAGTAAACATTATAATATCTAAACTTCATTCTTCATCAGCTTCTTTCATCTTGGGTGGCCAAGGTATCCAGATAGGCCTTTCCTGAGATTTGGGCTGGATTTTGGTGCCCATGGCCATCCAGGAGGCAGAGGAGTCAACGGAGGTGGTCATGTCCAAGGACCTCGTGTGTGCCAAGAGTCAAACCTGGCTGAGCAAATGTGCTTATTCCACGCAGGGGCCCAAGTGGGATACAAGCAGAATAAACCAAGAGTCCACCGCTGGATGGAACCAGAGGAAAACGGAGTGCATAGTTAGGGAAGTTGTTTTCAACAGCATTTGAACTTTATTCTTAAACTGCCATCAACTATAGCTGTGTTTATATGGTCCCCAGACCACCTTCATCAAAATTACCCAGAGTTCTTATTAAAAAGAGGATTCTTAGGAACTCTCCCAGACCTAGCAAATCAGAATCTCTTGAGATGGGTCCTGGGAAACTGGGAATCTGCCTTTTAAACAAGATTTCCCTTGCCCCTTCCCCTAGGCAGTTGCAATGTACGCTGAAGGATCAGTGCAATGGTAACTTTTGTTTTTATCTTAATGATTTTTTTCTATTGATACAACGCAAGAAAATAATCCTCCAAAGGTGTGCTTTCTTCAAATGAAAGGGATATCAGTTTGATTTCAAGGTTACTGTCGAATACCATGTTGAGAAGGATTTAGGAGTCACATTTTGACCGTACGGGAGTGTTGAGATTGGTGAGTGATGTCTGTTACGATTGTGGGAGGGAAGAGCTTTTGCCACCCCTGCTCCTAAAACACTGAAACGTGACATTTGCTGTCAGGTTGCCCTTGCTCAGATGTGTTTACTTAATACTCTGAATAAGGTATCTTCATAGGAAGGGCTTGGGCAAATATACCTTTCATATAAATTGCTCTTCTTTGGTCCATTTCAGATGAGGTGGTGGAGCAGAGGTCTGGCTCCTCAACGCCCCAGCGGTCCTGCTCTGCTGCTGGCTTACACAGACCGCGATCCAGTTTGGATTCTGTAACTGCGGAGAGCCATTTGCTCTCTGGTTCCCTCACTGGCTCCCTGATCGGAAGCACATCGTCTTCAGTTCCACCTCGCCTGGGCAGTCACACCATGGATTTTTTTGAAATGTGTGCCAGTCTGATCACTACTTTAGCCCGTTGATGATCTTTCCTGAGTTTCTATCATCTTTCTGTTTTTGCACTGTGAAAATCAGATATATTCTTTAAATTATTGTTTTACTTATGGATATCACATACTCTGCAGTACTGGTTGAGAGCTGTGACTATCTCCAGGGGACGCTCAACACCACTGAAATGACTGAAAGCGTAAAAGTCTGACATTTCATTTACTGTAGATATCTGTAATTCTGTTTTGCCTCTGATAAATTTACATAGGTAGTATCTTTAATACGTGAACATCGATGAAGGTTATTGTTAATCTAAAATTGTGGATTCACTACAGATGATTAATACCCCTTTACTGGGAAACCATCTCAGTCAAAGGGTGGTTGGGCAACATCTTCTTGCTTTACTGTTTAGTGTAGGTAAATCCAGTTTGCTTCCTAAATTTCAGCAGGCTTTAAGCTGTGTTTATGCACAAGAAGATTAAAAAAATAGCCCAGACATTAGTAAGATAGTAATTAAATGTTGAAATCCTAAGAGCCAGCCCCCCAAATTTCAGAAACCAAGTTCTGCTAGCAATTTTTGCAGATATTGCCCAGCGTTCAACAGAAGGGCTGTGGGCCTGAAACAGGTAACGGTCATTTCCAGGTTCCTTAAAAACAGCTATAACCAACTAGAGGTTTTATCTTGAGATTTTCCTGAATAACATATTTAAGAGCCTTCAAGGTTCTACTCAGTACTGGAACATATGGAATTACATCCACCTTTGTCTTTTTCATAAACTTATATATCATTTTACAACATGCCTTCAACATCTACGTTTCTCAGATTCTTTTTCACTCTATTTATTTTTGTACTTCACCAAGCATGATAAAATAGACAGTTAAATGAAGCAAAGCAAAATGTCAACAGTCTCTTAAAGAGAACTCTCATCTTTGATCTCTTATTGTGTGTGGTGGTGTGGAGCTGTGTGTATGTGTGTATCCTGTTGCATCCCATAATGCTAATTATTCATCAGAAGTTTGTTACTGTATTTACCCCCCTCCCTCACCTTCCCTAGTCACCTTTGTCTTTGTTTATTGTTTGATCCTTAGTGGCTAATTGACTCAGCTTTGAAATCTTTTCTGGTTCTCTTTCTTTCTTCTATATCTTGGTTGCTAGCCATCCAGTTTGAAACACTGTTCTGGCCCTAAGGGCTTTTGTGTACTTCCAAAGTTTGGTAGGCTCTGACTTTCACTGTTGAACCTGGTAGGGCAGGGAAGCCTTAAACATTCAAAAAATTCTCTCTTGAGTAAATATATGTGTTGTTTACATATATACATATATGTATTCGCACCAGTGCTTTTAAATGAAAAAACCAAACATTTTTTTTTTTTGGCTTTGTGCAGGTTTTTTTAAGGCTTTAAAAAAAACAAAAAACCTATATACAGCAGGGTAGATAATAGCCCATTGATTATATTTTGTTTTAGTAAAAATATTTAATTTTAAAATTATGTATAATTTATCGAATTTGTATTTATTCATTTGTCTTGTTTAATATGTTATGATTAACAATCTCATTCACCTGACTTACCCTATAAAAGATTAAGCTCTTGAAAACAAAAAGTGACATTGCCTTGACAGGTTTCTCTTTGCCAAAAATAATGTGTTTTCTACCAAGAAGCAAATGAGAATGTTAGACCAGATTTCTCTTGTGTTTATGAAAGACAAGTATGTCTGTCTTTAAAGAGCTTTGAGTCAGGAGTTTGCAGTGTGTCACATCATACTGTTTTGCAGAACTTTTTAAAAATGGTGTTATATAACTTTTAAGCCTGACTTCTTAATATCAAAATATAGGGAATCCTTATTAGCCAATTTGGGAAAGAGGGTGGGGTTGCAGGCAGTTAAGATGTGTTAAGTTTAAACCTTTGAAAGATTGCCACCTAGTGGCATCGAAGGATACTTTTTTGTGAATATTTTTATAGGGAAAAGCAGTCCTGCTGCATATAGGTATGGCATAATTTTGGCCTCAACAAATGTGTAAATACTTCTTTAGGGAAAAACAGGGCCACCTCGTAATACTTGCCTATGAACGGGGTGACCTTCAAAATAAGGAATTAATCTGATTCCTTATTCCCAATGACAAAATCCCTAACAACTTTGAAGACAGAGAAACGGTAGGAAGGAATCCAGTGGCATTTTAGCTTCTTTAGTCTAATGAATCAAATGTTAGAAACTTATATCAAAATTGCTTTAAATGGATGACTGTCATGTTTTTTAAGAGTTAAGAAGTTATTTACTATTTTCTCACTCTTGGCCAGTATTTATGAATATCTACATTTTGATAGCCATCTGTTGAATTTTAGGAGGACCAAGGGTCACAGTTTGGGTTCTTGTGTCCTTAAGGTTTTAGAGCACAGCTCTTCTGTGAATGTAGATGGCGTAGTACTTTGTTTGTAGAGAGAAGATTACAGGAGGCTCAGCCCAGCATAACAGGGCTGGAACATTTTCATAGGAGACTCTTTGTTGCTAATGAGCAGGGAGAGGGAAAGAAATCAGTTGCTAAATTCCCACATTTCAGTCTTGTCAACTGGGTAATTGTGGATATGGTATGTGGTAGACAGACCTGGGGTAGGAACAGTTTCTTCATGTTAAGATTCTGGAGGAGAGCTTCTATTATTAGGCTACAGATAAAGTCTTAGCTATATCATGGAAATGGAGTCCACACTGGTTCTAGAACAGCATTTCCCAAACTGCATTCTGTCAGATGCTCTGTAGAAAAGGGGTTTCATTGAGCAAAGCTTGGAAAATGATGCATGTTACTCTCCTGCTTGAAGATGACAGAGGATGTGGGCATAAAGCCTTTGACCAGTCCTTCTGTGAAAAAAAGAAAACCGTTTAACTTTGTTTAATCCTGCTTTGCCCAGATTAGTGTAAACATGGTTTTAAACTTACCGTCCCCTGGGAAAAAACATATTTGAAAAATACTATTTTGAGAAAATTATTGTACCAGGTTGCCATAATGGGTAGATAAGAATAAGATTTCCTTTTCCTTTATCAGTTATTGGAGAGAATCTGGTTCAAAATCAGAATAATTTCATTTTAGCCTGCAGACATATTCATCTTGAGCGAATGCTGGATTAGTAGAATTTTATATGTCTACAACTTGTTTCATAGCACCTTGATTTTCTTAATCAGGTTGTGGTATTTTGTGGAGAGCAAAATTTATTCTTTTTTGTGTTGAATGGAGAACTGAAAAACCTTAAACAAGGTTACTTCTAAAAGTTGTCTAAGAGACTAGTAACTAATGCTTATGGCTCTATGGGTAATGAGTCAATAACATTGATTCTTACTTTCAGAAAGTATAGTCAGTGAACATTTTCTAAATACTTTTATATATAGAACACAATATTTAGATCTAATTCCTGTTATTCTTTAATGAAGGAACAAACAACATCCCAAATTAGATACGTTGGGACGGAGGGAGGCAGACTATTATAAGTTGGGCTTTTGTTTTCATCAACAAATTTTTGAGACACTTTTGTAACCACTAGTGTTTGCATTCCTTGATACTTGCCAGCTATAAAGAGAATCCAAGAGCCTAAATTATTCAGAAATAACAGTATTCCATGTCAGGGAATTGGCTATATGTAGTACAGACAATTCTCCCCTTTCTGCAAATAGGTTTCCTGGGACAGTTACAGAATCCTGGGCTTGCTTTCTCTTATTCCCTAGCCAGTTTGTACTCAGGGAATACAGATTGATTTTTTTATTAGATGAGACGTAATTGAGAAGATAATCATAGACAACTGTTACAGATTTTTTGACTATTTGGATTTATCTGTAAATGTACAGTATATTGAGTTAATATAAGCAATGCACCTTCCATTTATAAAATATAAGATCTTGGAATGTGCCTACCATAGACACTGCATGTTTGTCTATTCACTGGTTAATAATTTAAATCCTGTTAATGGCTGTGAAATCTCAATATCTAAATGCTAGACACGTTCACAGTTTTGTCTGTTTTTATTTCTTTTTAAAGACCTCCACGTTTCAATTTGGCACTTCTTTACCTGATCATTCTGTCACTCTGTGACTTTTAAAATAGGGAATGTACTTTATTTTAATAATAGTTCTCAGAAACTCTAAAATTCTGGACGAGGGATCTGTGCAATCTGTTTGTAAGTCACATCCTGTGTTGGGCCTGATTTTTGTAACCTCTAAAGTGGGAGGGATAGATTAAAAGACTTCCGAGTTACCTTTCAGCTTTAAAGTTCGGTCTTCTCTGCCTTTTCATATGATGTGTATTACTGCTCACTTTTTACACATTTAGAGATTTTATACTAGTGTGAATGGTCTGTATTTGTTTGGCGAGGTGTTTTGAAGGTATATACTAAAATATTTTTCTAAATACAGCTGCCTCCCTGGAATACAAATGGTAAAAATCATCCAGAAAACCAAACATGTTCAAATGTCACGTGTACTTGCCGTAAAGCAAAAGATTACTAATTTGGAGTGATGGAAGTGTTCCATACATTTTAATAGTGATTTTTAGATCCAGAGACCCTCCATATCGTCTATTAACTTATTTAATACGTTAGAGTAACCTTGTGAGTTAACAATTTTCCAGATGAGAAAGCAGGACCAGAAAGCTCTTCACAAGGCTTTAATGCCATACAAGTGTTCAGTGATGATCACTGCTCTTTATATGCCCCCTTCCTCTGGGGGAAAACAGTCTGAATCACTGAAATATCTGCATAGTTGAGTAATAAAAATAAAGATGTATTGCTTTCAAGTCTTAGAGTGACATGAAGTAGTCTTAACTGAATATTTTTTAGTTTAATTATTTGAACCAGTCGATTGTACTAACTAGATGTAATTATCGTAAGTATTTATGATTAGCATATTGATTTTTGTTAAGTACTTCTAAGTTATTGAGGGTGCTTAAAAAATACTGAAGAAACTTTTTAGGACATGATTCTTCCTTTAACTTTATTTATATGATTCTCATAGCAAAGATTTTTTTAGAAAGTAAAACTAGCCCCAACGCCTATCTTAAGTTATCATAGTTTTTGACTATTAATCTTAATTAGGCTTATCTAAATTTCATACGCAGATTGATAATTTTTCATTTTATATGCATATTAGATGATAAGATGCTATTTTCGTAGAGTATATTTCTATTCACAGACTACCTAATTATTATTGGCTTGATATGGAGTCTTTTAAACCTTCTAAAAATTTGAAATGTAATTTATGTTTGAGCTTTTAAAAGTGGATCTTATTTAAGCAAGTTGCTGGCATCCTTACCAGCCTTTCCCTATATAATTATAATGCACTTGATGCCACTGAACAGTAATAACATGAAGAACAGGACCCACAGTCTAGACTATGTTGAGTTTTAATTAAACTTTTTCAGTCATAACCTGATAAGAAGCAGGCTGGGTCTAGAAGTTAGACTGCGGGGCTGTATTAATTTCATGAGCCAATGTTAATGTTTACTGCCAGCCTGCATAGCAATGCCAGTTTGCAGCCGTGATTGTGTATGTGACTTTTGGTAACTACCGTTTATATGTCAAGCGGCTCAGATGTTACGGAAGTAGCTCATGGTTATTTGGACAAAGCAGGGTAAGTAAATTCAAGTTACATTTGAAAAAGTGCAATTAAGGAAATCCGAGAGCAGAATGCTCTTTCCAGGAAAAAAGTGAAGTGCTTATAGAATATCCTAGCATGACAGCTCTTTTGAACATACAGAGAATGTTGACAAGGTTCATACAGTGGGAATTTTTTAATTCGCGGTTTGCTACTTTGTATCGATTTAAAACTTCAAGGAAGGATGGGAGGGAGGTTCAAGAGGGAGGGGGTGTGGGGACATGTGTGTGCAAATGGCTGATTCGCTTTGTTGGGCAACAGAAGCTAACACAGTATTGTGAAACAATTATACTCCAATAAAGATGTATTAAAAAAAAGACTGAAGAAAAAAAAATTTCAAGGAAGGAATAGGAACATTCTAGCCAAGGAGAACTGCGTATTTAATTTTTGCTGCTAATTTAAGCATGCATTTTTCACAGCTAAAAGTCCTTTTTAAGTTTTGTTACAAAGAAAGTCCATTTTTCTATATGGATAACATTTTCCTAAGATGGAAAAAACAGATCCACTAAAAAAACAAAAACACCTTAATTAATTGTGCCTTTTCTCTTGAGTTGTAGGGCTAATAATTAGTCAAAAACTTGTTTAAACTGTGTTTTTTCCCTAATTCTTCTTATTTTTCCTTAAATCTGTCCTCCACAAACAGTCACATTGTTTGCTTTTGCCTGTTTGTTTTCAGGTTCCTTTGGCCAGACCTCACTATCATTGTCAGAAATTGTTCACTAAATGTGTTTTTCTGTTTGTTTTATGTTGCTTCACTTTTTAAGTCACCTTGGCAAAAGTATGGCTGCCTTTTCATGTTTTTAAAATGAATGCAGTGAATAGCAATCTTTATATTTCAACCCTTTAAAAAGTTTGTAAAGGAAAGAAATAATGCGGAGCAAAGAACAAAGTCTCATTTTGAATCTGATTCTCAGTTTGGCTGCTCGACAGCAGCAAGTCATTTAACCTCATTTAGTTTTTTTAATCTACAAAATGTGGATAATAACCTACCTCACAGATGTGTGTGAGAAACTGAAGGCCCTTGCTTAAAATACAGGGTTTATCATCATATTTAATGTAAATCCCTTCCTTTTTTTTAATAGATCTTTGATACTGATTGATAGGATGAGTATCTTGATTTTAGGTAAGTCTTATGTGGTAAGAATATAGGGGTAAAAATGTTTAAGACCACAGTTTCACAAATTATGGTGTTCTTATATTAAGGGACTTTAAAAATTTCTTGAAAGTATCGAACATCCAAATATCAAATTTGTCTTTTGTTGCAGCAGATATTCAGAACTTCTTAAACTGTTGGCTGAAGATGCCTTAATGTACCAAAATACAGCTTTCTCTCCAGACTATTCACAAATATCTATGGTTGTATGCTGTTTTGAGTGTTTAATGTAAAAAATTGTTAGAGAACTGTGAGCTCTAAGCATAGTAATCTTAATGTTGTTTTAGGAAGAATGTGTTCTGTACCATGTATGCTTAAATATCATACAGTGACTTTTTGAGTGCAACAAACAAAACTGAAAGTTGACAGCCATTAGGTTGTGTCCATGACAATCATAAGAAAATGTAAGATTGGATATTAATTGTTCAGAAAATTTTCAAGAACGCTTTGCATTCATTCTTTCTTAGCCCATCTTTGTAAAAAAAAAAATCCCATAGGCTGATGCATTTACCCACCGAAGCACTTGATTACATATCTATTAAAATAATTTTTTTAACTGTTGAAATTGGGATCATTTTCTATAATTCATTTCAGGAAGAGAAAAAAAAGACCAGACTCTTAGTGCTTTTGTGTTTTAATAACCATCGATTCAAAGTTCAGTTTTGTTTGTTATGTATTTTTTGTGAGTGTTAAATGATCAGTGGGAAGAATGTCTTCCAGCAACTGTGGTAAAGGTGTCTTCTTGAATTACACAGCATTTCATAGTTATAGGTTCTCCCTAGTTAATACTTGCACTGTACAAACTCATAGGTAACAAACACAAAAGAGAAAAGCAGCCTATCATCTGATTACTTATAAGCTTTTTTCACAAAAATCAAATTAAAGTCTCTGGTTAATTTGAAAGCTGTTTTGTTTCTGTTCAGTCATTAAGCTAATATTCTGCAACTCAATTAATAGTTACAGACAAAGCCATTGTAGAACTTTGCTTCCTGTGATTCCTTGGAGATTCCATACCATCTTTGCCCACGTTTGTCTTCCTTGTTGTACACTGTAGTTTCTAACTTCAGCCATTGTATTAGTTTCCTATTGCTGCCATAAGAAGTTACTACAAACTTAGTGACTTAAACAACACAAATTTATTGTCTTACAGTTCTGTAAGTCAGAAGTTTGGTGGGCTTAGCTGGTGTTTCCGCATCAAGTTACACAGGCTGAAAAACCAAAGCATTGGTAGGGCATGGTTCTGGGGCAGAGTCTGTTTCAAAGCTCATTCAAGTTGTTGGTGGTGAATTTAGTTCTGTGCTGCTGTGGGATTGCAGTCCCATTTCCTTTCTGGGTTTTGGCTAGGGATCACTTGTAGCTTCTAGAGACCAGCATCATTCTCTGGTCCATGGCTCCCTTCACCTTCAAAGCCAGTGACAGGGGGCTTATGCTTCAAATGTCGCCTGCCTCTTCTTCACTACATCTCTAACTGGCTGACTCTTCTGCCTGCCTCTTCTGATTGTAAGGGCCCGTGCTATTAAATAGGGCTCACTTCGATAACCTTCCTATTTAAGGCCAGCTGGGTAGCAAACAATTTCATCTATAAAAAGTCCCTTTTTTCCAAGTCACATTAACATATTTACAGGTATTAAAACCAGGACATGGAGATCACGGAGGCCAAAATTCCGCTCACCCTAGAAGACCTCAGGTTTACAACAAAATTTTACACTGAAGGCTGCTGAGAATAGAGAACAAGCAATGTAGATGTGGTCCTATGTGCTTATGATGGTCACCTCCCATATTTATATATCTATCTAAAAGCAACTTTTTGAAAAATAGATGCTAGCTCTCATTAAAAACAAACACATCAAAGTCAAGCTATATAAGATTTCAATTTGCTTTATCCAAACTTAGAAGAACAGATTTGTTTTTATTAGTGAATACTTTTTTTCCTTTATTTCCTAAATTGTATGGGTAATACATGCTTATCGTAGGCAATCTGAGTACAGGAAGTTTGAAGAAGCTGAAAAAAATCATCCAAACTCTGTTACCCAGAAACAACCACTTCTTAGGAATTTGTCATTATATATTGACTTTTTGCCCTTCCTCTTCTTCCCCTCAGAATCTATGTTTTAAAAGTTCTGAACATGTACGGGAGAGGCCCTGCTCAAGAGAAAGCTATGTCGACTTGGAAGACCAAGTGTGTCAGAGGTACTCAGAAGGAGGAAGGGACAGCTTTGGTGGTGCATGTTAACAGGTTGCTGGTGGCCCGGCCTATAAATGAATGAGAGGCCCAGTGGAAGCCTCTGTTAGGGTCAAGTCCCTTTGTAAGCTGTCTTTTAGCCAACAGAGTGTTCTCATCTTTAATGATTTCTTTTTATGCAAAAATTAAACAGTAAAATAGACACTCGTTTTTCCATTGAAATGTTCTGCTAGATGAGGGTTTCTAGGAGACAGATGACATTTGCTTGAGACATTACTGAAACTTCTTTAGTTATAATGTTTACATTAAAGAACCTTGTCGATTAATAGTGTATGAAGTTTAGTGTCAGTGCCGTGATTTAAAGAATGAAAGAAATGTGGCTGATGGTGAAACAGAAACAACTACTTCGATGTGGATGGAATGTTCTTCCTAAAAATGTATTCCCTATCAATAAATAGTAATTAGGTACTAGTTTATGTTAGACCAAATGGTTTATACTTCAGAAAACATAGAAAAGTGTTCAGTTTCAAAAGCCTGTTAAGTATATCTATGTAAAATTATTACATCCTAGCCATTCTTTCAAGTCTTAACCTTTGAATTTCAAAAACCTGTTTTTGTGATCAGCATCTTCCAACTTCGGAAAAGGCCAGGTACTAAAAATAACAACACTTAGTATTTTGTATTAAGGATTTTAGGACACTTTTATTTATATTATTACATTACAGCCTGACAACAACCCTGAGAAGTAGACAAGGTGAGTGTTTGTTATTAGCCCTGCTTTACTGATGAGGAAATGGAGACTCAGAGCTGAGTCATGGAATTAGAATAAGAGGCCATGTGATGAGATGGAATGGGACAAACCTATGTCAGGTAAAATGTAGTCCCCCTGCCACCTCAGGATTTAAGATACTTCATGTTTTGGTGCGGTGGCAAGTGTGCTATGTGGGTTTTGATCCTCTTTTGTACAGGGTTATTGCAGGAATGGTGTCTGCTCAACAGAGCCCGGTACTCCCTCTGGCTTTGCCCATGGGCCATACCTGTCCCATGTCCTCCTCTTCTCCCGTGCCCACAGTGTGGGAGAGGGCTGCTGTTGCCTGGTTGCCCTGCCTCTCACTGAGAAGTAAATTCAATCCGGGGGGGGGGCCCAAGCAGAAATATATTCTAAGTCTTTCTTTGGTGCCAGCCTTAATGTCATCTCCCAGAAAAGAAATCTCAGTGTCACTTCCTAATTCCTTTTCTCTCTCACTTCTACCTCTAATGGGGCTCCTGAAACTATATATTGCTGTTGCTGCTGTCTTAAGGTCTAGTGGTCTTAACGCCTCAAATATTGCAAAATTAACTAGTCTCCTCTCGTTCTAATCTGTCATCCATAATCTTTCACCCATATTGCCATGATTTTTTTTTCCTTTTTTCTCCGGACACCTGGCATTGTCTTCCTGCTTAAGACCTTTGAATGGTTCCTACGCTCTAAAGGAAAAAAAGTCCAAGTGAACTCTGTCACATTCTAGCCCTGACTTACCCCATTCTAGCACTTGCCATTTCCTATCAGATACACTATAGTCCTTTTACCTTGAATTTCTTCCTGGTCACCAGGCAGAGCATGGATTTTTCCATCTCTGTGTCTTGTCTAACAAACATATGTTTAAAGGCCAAGCTTCAGTGTCACCTGTATGTTGTGTGTTATAATTGTTATTTGTAATAATCTCTGTACCTATCTTCCTCTCTAAACTTTATGAATACTTTTGATCCCTGTCTTCTAGAATAAGCTTGGCCTTTATTGGCACGTGCCATTTGAAACAAGAAAAAGAAGATAAAAGAATATAGAAGCTTAAAAAATAGTCTCACAGTATAAAGGATGAAGCCACGTTTCATACCCTTGAAGGGCAGAATCACCCTAACAGGCAGTGTACATCATCTGAAAAATAGAATGTTATTTACGGCTCAGATTACTTATGTTTCTTTACTTTCTGTAAGTAAAAATACCTATGAATTATTTTAATAGATAATTTGGGCATAAACAAAATAATATTCTGTTGTTTAAAATAAGTAAAATGGTTATTTTAAACTGATACAGCATATATATTATTTAAATTTTATTAAATATATTTAGGCAATTCTCAAAATGTTGGGTGAATTTAGGAAAAAACTACCTTTTAGCATACTATTCCCAAAGAAACCAATTTTGGGCCGCATTTGTCTGATTTTAGTTTTGTGACAAAATTGGTATATAAATGTCCTTCTGCTTTGAGATTATACCTTAAATTGGAATATTTAAAAGATGTTGGTTATACTATTTACTTTTCAGAATTAAATTACACCCAATTTAAACGCACAACATCGTCTAGAAATTATAAACACTCGTGTAATAACATTAGAAGCATTAGAAGCAAACTAACCATCTGCACAACTGACTAGGTGCCATAAGGCGTGATTTCTAACTTTGGACATGGCTCATTAAACAAGTGCTGGAATGCCAACACACACTGTTTCACAGTCTCTTGAGCCAGCAGTGAAATAGATACTGAAATAGACATTGAAAGATAACTGCTTAGGAGCAAAATCAACATCTAAATGTGGAGGGTTTGTTTTTCTCCTCTAAATTCCTGATGAAAGTTTCCACAGATTCCACCATCTCATGCTGACACGTAAACTGATGTGAGGCAGGACTGAGACCTTAGAACGAGTTCTCACTTGTGCAGACTGTACCATTTGATCTTGATCTTCCTAAGGTGACTAAACTTCATGCCTGAGAAAAAAGAAAAATAGACAAACATTTTGAAATACAGGTCCATGGAATAGTGAGTAGGAGATTTCAGGGGAATTTTTTATCCAGTTTAATTTTTTATTTTTTTCGGTACGCAGGCCTCTCACTGTTGTGGCCTCTCCCGCCGCGAAGCACAGGCTCCGGATGCGCAGGCCCAGCGGCCATGGCTCACGGACCCAGCCGCTCCGTGGCATGTGGGATCCTCCCAGACCGGGGTATGAACCCGCATCCCCTTCATCGGCAGGCAGACTCTCAACCACTGCGCCACCAGGGAAGACCCCAGTTTAATTTTTTTATGCTCCTTTAAAATGTTTATAAATATGCTCCGTAGAGAAGTTTGATAACCTCAGGAGCGGCAGACACAAAAGTAGTCTCTTCCAAGTAATCCTTATAGAATAGGGCATTGCATATTGAAAAACTTTTCTTGAATTTAAATATATGAAATAGTCTTTCCTTGAGACTTATAGACATAATAATGTATTATGTATTTAGAATTTATTATTTAAAGTATAAAATCAAACCACTTACTTGAAATCTAGATGTTCAATTAGCACATATCCATCTGTAGAAATAAAAATCACTATTACTAATCTGAAAGTTATAATGCTTTGAGATTTTTTTAAAAAACAGTGATTGAAATCTTATGGGCAATAAGCCAGTAACTTACATTTGCCTTTAGAATTGCGACATATCACTAGATTTTCTTCAGTGATATCAATGACTTCCAGTTCTTCTCCAGGGGTTATTGGCAAGTCGAATATTCCATTTCTTGAATTATTGGAACATGCCACTGCTGTGTTCATGACAGTAATTTCTTTGTCATACTGAAAGGAGAAATTCCTAATCGGAATGTGCTTGCATAGTTTTCATTCTTTTTCATTGTAATAAAATTAACGGAAGACATACTATACTAACCTCAAAATAAACTCAAGATGCTAGATATTAATTAGTTAACTAATGACTAAGGGACAGAAAATAATAGGAAGATATTCAGGGAAAGAAAAGTTATTTAAGGAAATAATGGTACATTTATTATTATCACAATCTTTCTTACATTTGTTTGTTACGATCATATTTTCAAAGTGTTTTCACACCCATTATCTAATTGTACTAGAATGAATTCTGGTGGGTGAGCAGGTGTTAACATTGGTATAAATTAAGTACCATGAATGGTACGTTCACTGTTGCAGTAATAAAGTCACCACCAAACCTGGGAAAGGACAAGTTAAAAAAGAAAAAAAAAAGAGGGAAAGAGAGAAACCTCTTTCTTTGTGTCGTGCTTTAGAGTTTATAATTCTTTCTTACACACAGCATTTCTAGCTGTTCTTTCTACCCTTCCTCTCTGGTGGGCTCATATATTCTTATATACATACAGCTGTAGCACACACATTTTAAAGATGTGTGGGGCAATTCCCACTCTCCCTTGGTGGTTAAAGACGAGCATTTGTGGAAAAAAACTGAGGAATTTGATTTCTGACCTCAGGGGAGTTTTTTTCTGTGTGGTAAACTAGCCAACCCATACATCAACAGGTACACCACCTTCTAATGTACTGAACTCCATTGACTGGAAAATAATAGTTCCAGAATATGTAGCTTATATTTACAGATGTCCGCTTCACCAAATTAGGGTGGCCAAACATCTTCCTTTGCTTGGGATAGTCTCTACTTATAGTTAATGTCTCTATTTATAAATACTTACTGTGATTAAGTGTGCCTCCTTCCACTCTCAGAAGTGTCCTGAATTTGGATGATAAATTATGATTAACCTATACCAAATGAGATCTAATCCGCAAGATTTTTCTTTTGCCTAACAGAGTGATCTTACCCTTTCCAGGCCATTGTTCACTGTGAATGCACAGTGATTTCTTAAAATGTAAATCTGATCAGGTGGTCACCTTCTTTTTTTATAAAGTCCTAGAAACTCTTCATTCAGGGTAAGATCCACATTTCTTAGTTTGACATTCAGAGTCCTTTGCCTACCATCATTCCCCGTCCCCCCGTTTCTGTCCCCTTTATTGAAGCCACATCAAGCTATGTGATAAGCCTGAATGTGCCGTGTACCTTACATATGTCCATGCCATTGCTCCTACTGTTTCCTCTGCCTGAAATACTCTTCTTTCTTAGGTACCTTTTGTGAAGACTTTCATGTATAATTCACTGTTTTAACTGCACTTTGTATATACCCCTATTATGGATTCTGATTAACATATTGTCTCATAAGTTGAAAATGGAAAACAGTTTTATCCATCCTTGTACCCTCAATGCCTGGTACAAATGGGGCACCCGATATTTTGTGATTTGAGCTGAATAAAAATTATTGAAACTGTATAGTTTTTCTAAAGATATATCAAGGAAACTCACCACAGGTGATTAGGAAGAAGAGACTCACGTACATATGAGAATGGGGATTTCTGTCCCATATGAGAGTGTCACAGAGTGTCCCAGCTACAGTAGGGGGCACTAGATGGAACGTAGGGTCCTTTCAACAAGTAATTGTTACACACTTGTTTTTCAGCTAATCAAATAACATCACAGTTTGCAGTAAATAATTTCATATCACAATTCCTAGATATAGTTACCCTAATCAGTTTTGGTCCAAGCAGAATTTATTAATGATTATGAGGGGTTTGTTTATGTTCCTATGTTAGTTCAGTCCAAAAACGTTTTTGGATATTTACACAGTATTAGGTACTCCTGTTCTGCTCTGTGTATGGATATAAGGATAGATAATATACCCTTGTCCTCCAGGAGCTCATAGTTTAATTGATGAACATGTAATTGCAATAATGCTAATGTTTTGTGATAAGCTAGAGGTTTGCTCAGGTATATAGGTATGTAGTTTCTTTAATCAGGAAGTGTGGGTTCCTAGAGGAGATGCCTCGATTAGGTCATCATAACTGAACAGGAGCTAGTCAGATGGAGAAGAGTAGCAAGGGTACACCAGACAGTTGGAACAGACCAGATAAATGCCTAGAGGAAGGAAATAGCAGGGCAAGGATAAAGGTGTACGTTCATTCAGGAAACAGAACTATGAACAATTTGTGGCCAAGGCACAAAGCGCAAGGTGAAGAATGGCAGGAAATAAAACCAGAAAGACAAGCAAGAGTCATGACATGAAGAGCTTTATATCTCATGTTAAGAAAACCTGATCTTTATCTATTTGGCAATGGGGAACTTTTGAAAGATTTTAGGCTAAGTAGTAATTTGGACAGATTCCATGAGTGGGATGCATACTTTCTCTCAATCCAATGTCTGGTACATGGAAGGTGTTCAATGTATGTTTCTTAAAATTAATAAATTCTCACTGTGACAGTATATGAAATCAAAAGCGAGGAGTGTTTGAACCTTGCAATTATAGAAAAATGCTCTATGGACTCTAAATGAAAGAAGTTTTTAATCATTTAGTGTGACCATTTTTATGTTGGGAGCTGGAGGGAAAACTTGAACAAGACAAAAATCTCTTCTTCAGAAGGGACCCAAGACTTTAGTTCAGAATACACACACACACACACAGACACACACACACACACACACAGTAATATCCCTGATCAGTGTTATAACGGATACTGTGTAATAGATGTATGAAATGTGCTGAGGGAGTAACTTTGTCTGGTTGAGTTGGGGAAGTGTGGGTGACATTTGAACAGAGCCTTAAAGAATGACTTAGCAGTTTTTCCAGGCAGAGGAAATAGCATGTACGAAGGCATGATAATACAGAAATGTATCAGGAAAAAATTAACATATCAGATGTTTAATGAAAGATCATGTCAACCCGAGTAAGGCAGACGTGCAACACACTTATAGAATCTTTAAAAAAAGAAATTCCTCTTACTGTTAATTTTTACTTTCAGAGGAGAACGTACCTCGAATCTTTCTCTAAAACGTTTTTCTTCTCTTTCCATTCTGTTCTTTTCTAAGTTTTGCTTCTTGGTTTTGAAGAAATTCCTGGGAGATAAGCGGGCAGAAATATGCAGGTAGAGTGAAGTGTATTATAATAAAACTCTAAGCTTCCAAAGCCATAAACTCATTCTGTTTCAGGATAAATTCAGATATAATTTTATGTGTTTAATTTTATACCATCTTCCCGTTGCCTCTCCTTCCTCAAATCTATCTGCATACCTTCCTCCAGAGTCATCTTTCTAAAATTTAATTGATCATGTTACTCTCTTGCTTAAAACCTTTCAATCTGTCTCTACTGCCTATAAGATAAAGTCAAATTCCTTAGTGTGGTACACAGGGCATTTTATAATCTGGCCCCAACCTACCTTTCCAGCTGCCTTTTTCCATATACATTCAAAGTCTACATGGAACATCTTGGAAGGTGGGCTGTAATTTCTATGCCTTTATACCAGGGATACCCTTCCCCAGACTTCTCTAAAAACTGGTCATCATCTTTGATTAATAAAGGGATAATAAAAGGGTTGCACTAATATAGGAAGTAATTCTTATTGGTAGAGTAAGTTATGGTAGAAACCATTTAAAAAGAACACATAGAAAACATACATCAATTTACAGGAATAATAATAGACTCAATATTGCATTTTCAAATTTACTCAGTTGAGAAAAAAAGTAAACCATTATATCAGTTTGTTGTAAGAAATAAAAAAGCACGAGAAGATTGTTTCCTAAAAAGACTTAGGTATAGACATTAAAATACTAAAAAGCTTTTTTTGGGGTGGGGAAGGTAAACAATTTCACTGTTATTTCATCTCTTGGAATTCTGTTTCGTTATGCTAAGCAAAAGTAAAAGTGTGAAGTTTAAGGTAGAAGGATGTTCTTCTCATCTAATGAATACACCTTTCCAACTTGGGAAAAATAAATTACATCCAGTCTAAACTTAAAACAAACTTAAGGGAAGGGCCATCCTATGCCATCCTCTGAGTTTAAATTTGGTATAGACTGATGTCTGATTTCTTTTGGGGTGCCCGTGTAGGACTTTTCTAGACAGATTTCTCAGAGCAGACAGACCATGCAGTGTTCCCAGCTCAATGACCATTTAGACAAGGATTTCCCCAAGACACCTGTTAAACAAAGTGCCTCAGCTCCTGCCCCATATCCCAGCAACTGAGAAGACTGAAGCACAGAGCACTAAGTGACCATCAGAGATAATAAAAAACATCACCGCCCCACCAAGCCAACTGGGAATTTGAATCACATGAATAAAGGTGAGATCTTGAATCAATAAAACATTCTTTTTTATTTCTAACACTAATGTAGTGATAACTAGAATTATATTGTATTTTAGGGAGATCCGTCTTACTATATGATACCTAGTTTCTCTTCTCAAAGCATCATTTAAGTCCTAATCGGTGTATTATTTAAGTTCTGTCTTACCGGGGAGAAGTTCCTACTGCCCAAAGGAAGACTGGAAATTTTTCATCATTTGATAAGGAGTGCCTAGAATTCTTCTCTTGCTCCCTGTCCACCAAAAGCAGGAATGATAAAGATAAATGTGTGTGACACTTTACACTTTCATATTCTTTTTCTCTTTTAATCCTCTCAGTTGTACTATAATGTAGGTGTTAATATTCTCATTCTGTAGATGAGGAACCTGAAAGTCAAATTTAATGACCTGCCCAAGGCCACACAGCTAGTAAGGGGTATAAATCGCAGCAGATAAGCTGTAATTTAAGTGTACTTTTGTGCTTACCTTTCTGATTCTTTAGCACCATTTTTCCCTTTTTTTCCCTTTGATATCAAAAACTTGGGCTTCCAAGTCTTTAGTTTATCTTCATCACTGAGAAGAAAAATATTTTGAGCAAGTAAATTAAGATTGAACTAAAACCCTTACGGAACAATCAATACTTTCTGGGCAACTGTGTTTTACCAAAAAATTAAAAAGTCATCTAGAAGTATATTTTGATAATCTGTGGCAAGGCCAGAGCGTAAATATTTTAGCCTTTGCAAGCCATGCCATCTCTATGGTAACTACTCAACTCTGCTATTGCGACTGTATTTACAATAACAAGTGGCCGGCCATATTTGGGCCCCAGGCCATAGCTTGCCAACGCCTGGTCTGTGGCAATCCAAATTTGAAGCCAGAATCTGAAAAAGAATGGATGTATGTATATGTATAACTGAATCACTTTGCTGTACACCTGAAACTAATACAACATTGTAAATCAACTATACTCCAATATAAAACTTAAATTTAAAAAAAAATTTGAAGCCAGAAGCAAGAAATCAACCTGCTTATAATCACACTTCCTCTCCTTTCCGAGCCTCAGTTTCTTCACCTCTAAAACGTGAATGATAAAATGGACTTACACTGTGGGACAAGACTAATCCAACTAGTACTTAGCATTAGCAGAAAAGGATGCAGAGAGGAGAGAGGGTATTATAGAAGGAACCAATATGGTTTGAGCCCCTATGTGTCAAGTCTTATGCTAGGCATTTTACATATGTTAACTAATGTGTTTTTTTACAGGAAGTATTACAACAGTCCTTTAAAGTAGTCTTTCATAAAGTTTTACAAAGGGGGAAAGAGATGATCTAGGTAACTTATTATGGTCACAGAAATAGTGGCTTTGAACCCAGTGGCTTTGAATCCAAGTGTGTTTGACTCCAAAGTCTGTGGTCTTTCATCACGCCTGCTGCTTTAAAACTTTACTTTGCTGCTATGACAAAGTAACCAATATGTTCATCATTGACGTGAGCAAAACTGGCCCCTCCTCTATCAACCATCTGTATGTCTATGGTGTCTGCACATCAGAACACAGCTTTTCACTGGGTAAATTATAACCACAAGAGTATTACGTCAGAGGATTTTCAAATTTTTTCAGTGACATTGTGTCACAATTCCCTTCAGATTATGGTCACAAGGTCCAACAGAATATCAGGGACTCAGCATCTGACCAGCATTAAAGATAAGGCCTAGGAATATGGGTTTAACAGATACAAACTACTATACATAAAATAGATAAGCAGCAAGGATTTACTGTATAGCACAAGAAATTATATTCATTATTATAATAACATAATGGAATGTAATCAGAAAAAATAACTGGATCAGTGTGTTGTACACCTGAAACTAACACAATATTGTAAATCAACTGTACTTCAATAAAAAAGAAAGATGCAGCTTAGGGAAAGCTTTTAAGAAGACTTCCAGGACTCGTCTAGGGATCTCCGATCACTCTCTTTTCTCAATGTCTGTTGCCTTTGGAGTCTATAACAAGGAGCTCAGCAGTTACTTCTTTTCTAAGTGTCTGATGTTCACTCATTTTATCTCTTCACTTTAGGTTCCCTAAAGATGGGATCCAGACACACACATTCCAGATATACCTACCACAAGCTCAGCACAGCGCTAGGCACAGAGCAAGTGTTTAATGAGAACTGGTGCATGGACTTCTTAGGAGCCATAGCTGTGAGGGCAGGGAACAGGCAAAGCAAATGCCTGCTTAACAGCTTATTTTCTTTCATGATTATAAAACAACATATTATTTTCAGAAAAGGCATACTAATTTTTACCCATGCTAACCATGTGACCATGACAGTCCATTCTTTGTCAACTTATTTTAGCTTTTATAGGGATCTAGTTAGAGAGCTTAATTAATTTGGCAGGATGAGGATTGTTTTTCTTTTGCCATATCACAGGTTAAGAAACGAAGATCCAGAGAAGTAACATGACATGCCATAGGGCCCACTGGGACCAGGTTGTAGAAGCTGTTCTAGTGTCTTTTTCAAGATTCCCCTCTTTTTCCTTCCCTTGCTGACTCTGTAGGGGAAATTCTAACGAACAAAAGGAAATGAAAATCAGAGGTCCGGATTGTCTAGCAACAATTGAATCCAGAGTTGTTTAGGCATCTCTTCAACCCAATACGTACCAGCACATGACATGCAAACTAGCCAAGCTGACAAGAACTCAGATATCATCTTCCATCTCCCTTCCTATCCCCAGTTCTGCTATTTTCCATCAGTGTTCCATCTGCTACAAATGTCTTTAATAATTGATTTCTCTGAGGCCAAACTACAGAAGATTTACTCTATCACATGAAAAAGAAATTGGTCAGATTTTGATAGGGTTAAGTGACTTGGTAAATATCATTTAATCTTAAAATATCTTCTTCATTTTTTTCACCACCCCAAAACACATTGTGATCATCTTTCATCTGAGCGCCTTTAACAATATTCTAACAAATGTTCTACTTCCGACCTTCCCTCCAAAGCACTCTGCAGAGGGTCTAGGTCTAGTTACTCTTCCTGAAGTGTGGCTCTGATTACATTGTCCTCTTGCCCACAGTTCTGGACTTCCTTATTTGGCAGTAGGGCAAAAGAATTTTCTGATAGGGCCCTTCCAGTACCAAACTGCTAGATCCTGGATAAAGGTTTTTTTTGGTTTGTTTTAACAAATTGCCACACTTTACACTTAGATTAAGTCCTGTACGTTATACCTTAATAGCCCCCAGCAAATAAACTGAAACCAGACAGAGCAGTAAGCAGTATGCAAGCACAGAAGACAAGTCTGTCCTGAGGAAAATGCTATCAGCACCACGATATTTCAGAAGATTAAACTTTACATTAGGGCAAGGTAGGAGTTAAGACGTATCATCATGTTAGATATTTTTAAAAGGCAGTTCAGCTCTATGCTATTTATATAAGACATATTGAACAAGAATATAGAAATCAGAAAAAGGATGAAAAATGTATACTAGGGAAATACTAACTAAAAGAAAGGTCAGGTAGGTATAAGACTGGGCAAATTAGGCTTTAAGACAAAGCATCACTAGGAAATTAGCTTAGTGTTGTAGTAAAGAGAATGGTTTGGGAGTCTAGTTGCTGGGGTTTGAATCCTGGTTCTACCACTTACTGGCGCTATGAGCTTGGGCAAATAACTTCACCTCTGTGTCTCAACCTCTCTTCTACAAAATTTGTATAATAATAGTATTTACTTCACAATTGTTGTGAAGATTGAATGAGTTAATACATGTTAAATCTAAAAACAGTGACTAACTCACAGTAAGACCTACATAAGTATTATTTTTGTTATTAATAGTGTTGATATTAGGGGGAATGGAGATGGCTACAACCTAAAAAGAAACATTTAATTCACCAGAAGATATTTAAAATTTTGTATGCAACTAATAAAAGAGCCTTAGAATATATATAAAGATATAAAGAAAAAATATATATATAAAATACAGAAAAAAGAAAAAAATATATAAAGAAAACAATGATAGACTTTTGGAAGAAACTGACAAATCTACCATCTTTCTGTGAGATTTCAACCCACTTCTTTCATATATTAATGGATCAAGCATCTAAAAATCCATAAATCTATAAACGATTTTGTTAAGAGAATTAACACATATTGTGTTGGCCAAAAAAGTCGTTTGGGTTTTTCCATAACAATAGAAAAACCTGAACGAACTTTTTGGCCAAGCCAAGTATTTGATTTAGAGGACATAAGTTGATCCTTGTATCAAACAATTAGAGAAGTCATATTTTTCTAAAGTACACATGGAACATTTATAAAATTGACCATATACTAGGCATGAATCATGTCACAGAATATGTCAAAGTACTGATACCAGCTACTTCCTCAGTGTACTAATACTATATCAACTACTCTTCCAGATCACAATTCAATTAAGATAGAAATGACACACGGGGAGGGGGAAGGGTGAGCTGGGATGAAGTGAGAGAGTGTCACTGACATATATACACTACCAAATGTAAAATAGATAGCTAGTGGGAAGCAGCTGCATAGCACAGGGAGATCAGCTCAGTGCTTTGTGACCACCTAGAGGGGTGGGATAGGGAGGGTGGGAGGGAGATGCAAGAGGGAGGGGATATGGGGATATATGTATACGTATAGCTGATTCATTTTGTTATACAGCAGAAACGAACACAACATTGTAAAGCAATTATACTCCAATAAAGATGTTTAAAAAAAAATGACAGAACACAGAGCATGGAAACAGATCTTCAGATTTTTGGAAACTTAGTATGACAAAGATGGCATTGTAGAAATGGGGAAAATAGGGGCTATGCAATTAATCATGCTAGAACATTTACCCACATGGAGGAAAATTTAACTGGATCTCTACTTCACTAAAAATGCCAAAATCAGTTCCAGGTAGATCTAAGGCTTATGTGTAAAAGCCAAAAAGTTAAACAGTTTTAGAAGAAAATATGGGAGAATATCATATGATCTTGGGATAAAGATTTCTTTAAAGATATAGAAAGCAACAATCATAAATCACGTGCATACTTAGAAGGGAAAATACAATAAATGCAAATTTTACAGGGAATGCGAATTCATAAGAAAATGCCAACTTGTTTTCCAAAGTGGTTGTACCAATTTACACTCTTCTCAGCAGTATTTAAAGGGAATACTGATCCACATTCTCACCAACACAGAAAGAATTCTTAATTTTTGCCAATTTATTGGGTATAAGATACTATCTCATTGTGGTATTGATTTGCACTACCTTCATTACTAACAATGTTGAACCTCTTTTAATATGTTTATTCACCCCTCATGTCTTTCTATAGAAGACCTGTTCATATCTTCTGCCTACTTTCCTTTGGAAAACAAGTTGGCATTTTCTTATGAATTTGCATTCCCTGTAAAATTTGCATTATTTTCCCTTCTAAGGATACATATAAGAATATTTGTAGCAGTATTGTTCAAAAGTGCAAAAAATATGGAACTACCCCAGTACTCACAAGAAAATGGATAAATTGTGGTATGTACATAAAATAGAATATTGTAGAACAGTAAAAATGAATAAATTAATAGTGGCTTAACAAAGGATGGATTTTGAGTAAAAAAGAAGTTGCAGAATTCTATATACAACATACCGTTTTTACAATGTTAAAATCCCTAATGAAACAATATATTTTTATCACCTGTGCTTGATAACAGTATTTTGGTTTTGAACAGGAAGTGAAAGACAGGAAATGTAGGAGAGTGTTTACCTTGGGGGAAGGCAATGAGATAGACCAAGGGATGTGCACAAGGTAGAGAAATCAAGGCACTGGATATGTTCTAGTTCTGACGTTGAGTTATGTATGGGTTGAGGGAAATTTGTTTTATCTTGCTTTAAACTTACATGTTTCTTATTTTCATTTTTACAAATATATAATTTATTTTTAAGAAAGAATTCATTCTTAACTCTAATTTTATATTCCAGGGCTCTCCTCTCCATCTCCTGCCAAATTGCATTTCCTGCTCGTAACACCCACTTTCTTGATCACATGCCTTATGGTCCAATGAAACTTCCCAAACACACTTGTTTTCCATTTACACAGCTGTCCACCCCTCTCCCTCCAGCAAACCTTCCCCACTTCTCTCTCTCTCTCTCTCTCTCTCTCAACCCCAATCTCCAACTGTCAAAATGTTTCCTATCCTTGCTTCTTTAACTTGGCACAGAGACTTTTCTGATCCCCTAAATAATGGAAATGTCTACCTATTCTGAGTTTCCAAATTATTTTGCACATTTTTTGGAGGCAGGTCCTTCTTTGTTATCTGATTTAACAAACTATGTTATGGTATGATGCCACATGATAGAGATCAGAAAGCCACAGCCCCTACCTCAGGGAGTTCCCATCTAGAGGAGGAGACAGGCAAGAAATAAGACAATACAACTATGAAAAGAATGTTCTGATAAAAAGGGGGACCTAACCCAAATAGATAAACTCAGAGAGGACTTCCTGGGGAAAGCAAAATATGAATTCAGTTTTAAATAATGAAGGATAAAATAGTCAACCAAGCAAAAAGCATGGCAAAGTGTATTACAGACAGAACAATTCTTTTGTTCTTAAATTCTCACCTCCTTGGAAAGGCCTTCCCCAGATATCTACTTTAAAATGACTATCAATCTCCTTCCAACACACACACCATATGTCCACTCTCTTTCAAAATATCCAAAGCAATCAAATCCCTATGTTTAATTATAGATTTTTTTTTTTTTCGGTACGCGGGCCTCTCACTGTTGTGGTCTCTTCCATTGCGGAGCGCAGGCTCTGGACGCGCAGGCTCAGCGGCCATGGCTCACGGGCCCAGCCGCCCCACGGCATATGGGATCTTCCCGGACCGGGGCACGAACCCGTGTCCCCTGCATCGGCAGGCGGACTCTCAACCACTGCACCACCAGGGAAGCCCTATAGATTTTTAAAATTAATTTATTTATCTGCCTCTCCAATCAGAAAGGAATAGGAATTACATCTATTTCACTCACTGCTTTATACCAACACTTAGCATAGTGTCTGGCATATAGTACATGCTCAGTAAATATTTGTTGAATGAATTGAAGAAGTTGGAAACAAATGTGAAGGTTTAGAAATGCTGGAAAGCTTGAAGAGTTTAAGGAACACCCAAATGTACAGTATGGTTGGAACATAGGAATGGTGAGTGAGTGAGAAGTACAGTTGAGGCTGAGAGTTTGCCAGGAGCTGGATCAATAATGAATTTTATGCCTTCTTAAGCAGTTTGGATTTCATTTTGAGAGCAATGGACAACCACTAACCATTTTTAAGCTGGTGAATGGTGGTTTTGTGACATGATCCTATTTGTACTTTAGAAGGTTTGGAAAATAAACTGAAGTGGAGGTGAGGTGGCCATTCAGGAAGTCATTGCAATAATCCAGCTGAGAAGTAATGAGTGCCTTCGTGTGGCTGTGCAGTGGGGATGGGGAAGCAGGAACATTTTGAGAGTTATTTAAACAGAAGAGGGTGCAGGGCACAAGAGGAGAATGAGTCAAGGACAATGAATGCTTAGGGTTTTGGTTTGAGCAACTGTGTGTTTATTGAAACAATCACAAACATAGAGATTAGAAGAAAGGGATCATATTTGGATGGGGACAGTTGAGATTATGAGTTATTATGGAATTCTGAGTTTCAAACAGAGTTATCTAGCAGGCTTATTAAAGTGGAAGAGAGAAATCTGACCTCAAAATTGTAAATTTTGGTATCTTTACTATAGTGATTGTAATTAAAGCCCTAGATGTAGATGAGACCATTCAAGAACATATAAAGGAAGAAGGGAAGAGAACTGATACAGGAAATCTGAGAAACACATCATTTTTAAAGAAATGAATTAGAACACATACATGCACACAAAACCAAAATGAACCAATCAAACAGGAGGGGCAACAGCCAAAGATGAGGAATAAGAAATAATAACATAGAAACCTGGGGGAAAGTTAGTATTTTTTTCCTTTGAAGGATGGCATGATCAACAATTTAAGACATTACAGAGAAGCCAAGTATAATAAGGACTTACATGTATCCACTGGATTTAACAAAGAAATTAGTGACCTTACCAAAAACAAGTCCACTGTCAGGGTGGAACAGAACCCCAGTTGCAATGAGCTTGGAAAGATGGGTCCAAGATGAGCAGAGGAGACCTTTATTTTCAACCATTTAGTTGAGAGGGAAAGGACAAATAATAAGTAGCTAGAGATAAGGGTATTGAGTTTCAGGATGGTTTCTCTTTTTTGATAGATTTTAGTTATTTAGACCTTGAGAACAGAGCTTCTGTCAGGTAGTGCTTGCCATCCTCCACAGGAGGCATTTAAATAAGTATTTGTTATGTTGAAATGAGTTTCAAGTCTATAGATTCAAAGGTAAGAAACAAAGCTCCAGGGGCTTCCCTGGTGGCGCAGTGGTTGAGAGTCCGCCTGCCGATGCAGGGGACGTGGGTTCGTGCCCCGGTCCGGGAAGATCCCAGATGCCGCAGAGCGGCTGGGCCCGTGAGCCATGGCCGTTGAGCCTGCGCATCCGGAGCCTGTGCTCTGCAACAGGAGAGGGCGCAACAGTGAGAGGCCCACATACCACAAAAAAAAAAGAAACAAAGCTCCAGTGAGTTTTGAACCACCTACCACTGTTAGGTCTTCTACATTACTCATTATTTTCCTTTCCCAGTGGGGGCAATATATCACAACTTGACTTTTCACCCAGTAACCAAGGATCTGAAGGGATGGCCCTCTGACCGTATTTAACAAAGCATCAGGAAATGGGTTAAATATCAGTAGGGATGACCAATGCGGTAAATTGACTTACTTTGACTTTTTTTCTTTTATGTCCACATCATCATAGATAATAACTTCCTGAGACCTAAGTTCTAGGGTCAAGATAGGATCAAAATAGTCTATTATTAGGTATGGTTTATACAATCCCCAGCTTTCCAAATTATACACAATTACTTAATTATCTAGGTGCATCCCCATGCCTTTTTAATCAAAATCTGATCATAGGATATAGAAAGGATCAAAGAACAAAACAAGTATCCATTTGGGAAAAAGTTCAACTGAGGAATACAAAATAGTGAGATGTCCTAGTATCTCAAACACATGCATAAATATTTATATCAATTTGATTTCATGTAGATTTCCAGAAAATATGAGTTGCTGAAAGGATCATGTTTAGACTAGGTTCCCATCATTCTGGAACTGGACAAAGATGTTATAATGCTAGAGCAGTGAGAGGGCTTAATTCCTAGGGGAAAAGAAACAACTTAATAGAACATTAATGTTGATTTTTCTTCCCTGATTTTTATTTCAAAACACTGACAACTGCTTCTTTATAATAAGCTTGCATAAAATTGAATCTGACTTAGTACATAATCATAATTAGACGTTTTCAGTTTAGGATATTCACATTCCTTGGTGCTCTACATAGAATTCCATAATATTCAAGTGACTCACCACTTGAACTAGTTAGAAACCTTTTGGCATAATTATTCACAATTCATAATTCAGTTATTCATATATTTGGATGGGGTATAATGTGTGCCTATTCTGACTTTTTTTTTTTTTTTTTACATAGACCGAGGATATTTTGGGAAAGCTGTTATTTTTTTATTTTATTTATTTTTATTTTTGGCTGCGTTGGGACTTCATTGTTGCACACAGGCTTTCTCTAGTTGCGGCGGGGGGGGGCTACTCTTCATTGCAGTGTGCAGATTTCTCATTGCGGTGCCTTCTCGTTGCAGAGCACAGGCTCTAGGCACACGGGCTTCAGTTAGTTGTGGCACGCAAGCTCAGTAGTTGTGGCTCACGGGCTTAGTTGCTCCGCAGCACGTGGGAACTTCCCGGACCAGGGCTCGAACCCATGTCCCCTGCATTGGCAGGCAGACTCTTAAGCACTGCGCCACCAGGGAAGCCTGGGAGAGCTGTTATTATACCAGGTTTATGTAACTATTTGTTATTTAGTGCAGCAAACTTATATTTGTGGAATATAATATACATTTGAATTGTCAAGTCAGAGTAAAATCAAAGTAGCCACCATCGCTACAGCCTATAAACTAAACCTGACAAACAATAAAACACATGGCCCTTTCTCATCGATAGATTCAACTTACTGAACGTGATTGAGAGCAAGCACACTAGATGTCAGGCCCTGTATTAATTTGTGCACTGTTGTTTTTATAGCAAAGCAAAAAGTATTCCAATGACCCATCCTTGATTCAGTTAGTATGTGTATTGCAAAGTGGTCATGTTCAAATCACTATGTCTTAATTCCGGTGAGCTGGCTGTTAAATCCTTCAGAAGGTTATGGGGTATAATGTAAAATGCACGAGCTTCGTATTCAGAGACTTGAGTACAAATCCTAGGTCACTAAAGTATGGATATGAGTCCTAGAGCCTTCCTAAAAAGGGATAATGCATCTATTTCTCAGATTTTAAGAGGCCTGGTGAAAAGGAGGCACTTGAGAAATGTTACTCCTCTTCCCCAGTGTAAGTACTACTATTGTGTAAAATGTCTTTGATTTTGATGTATCAATTTTTCATTAAACATGGAATGCAGGAAGGATTACTACTTCTCTTTCTCAGACTGTGAATATGTCAGTTCTGAATAATTTTGTTCCAGCAAATAAGCGAATGTCACTTACCTAAATCAGGCAGCGAAATGGAAAATGCACTGTTAATTGACAAAAGACACAAAGGGTTAAGGGAAAAAGCCATGTTCAGAAATATTAGCTGATACATCTCAAATAACATATTGATGACTAGGTTTCTTGATACAGATGCTTTGGGGGAAAGATACGAAGCAAACCTTTCCTGCAGCTCTGTTCTGATCACCTCCCCTCTCTTGTAAATGAGCTTATTTATCCCCAGTGACCACCCACACCCCCTTTCCTAACGAGACAATCTCAGGCTGTCCCTTAGCCCTGCCACAGGATTCTGTTTCTGCCTTCTACCTTCCACGATGCCAATTCAATGTGGGGTTAAGTATGGTGAGAGAGAACCATCTGGAGATGCTGGACCCTGACTATGTTTATGTTTAACCAAAGAGGTGACTTGAGGGGAGAATTCCAGGCTAGGTGGAAATGGAAGATGGTAAATGTGCTAAGTAGGAGAGGACATTGATTAGGTAGATCATCTGGTTTTCCTCAAATCTCACAGTTAAGATTACATGAAAGGAAGCATGATGTAGTAGGAAAAAAATCCATGTATTTTAAGCAATTAATTTAATTTCAGTCCTACAGGTATGCTGGGGACACTCATCACGGGCCAGGCCCATGTGCTGGGTATACAAAATGATTAGACACAGTTTCTGTCCTGCAGTAGCTCACGGTTTAGTGAGGGGCACCAAAATTAAGTTAATATAACACTCTGTGATTAGAACATAATAAAGGGCTGACCAAAGGAACAGCACTAACCTTTATGGAAGCTTTAGTTCTCCATTTCCAAAATGAATACCAGCACCTATCTTGTAGAAGTTCCCTTTGTACGGGATGAGCTGTCCTAAGTGAATGTGCCTGGGACAGGGCTGATACTCAGTGATCCCTTCCGTTGGTGTCTATGAGACCAGGACTGTGATGTGCAGGGTGCAGTAGGAGAAATACATGGTCACTAGAGTCAGAGCTGATACAACTCTCACTTCCGCCACTTAGCCACTTACCCTGGGAAAGTCACTTAACTTTTCAAAGCCTTAGTTTTTCATCTGTAAAATGGAGGAACAAGTTTCTAACTCATGGGTTATTGTGAGGATTAGAGAGAACACATGTCAAGCCTTAGTGCACCTCCTGCCCTCAACATCTAGTGAGCACATATCCTTGGGGCCTTGGCTTAAGCAAGCGGTCCCTTGCTTAAGGGAGCCTTTCTTAACACCCATTCCCTTCCTCCATTTTAATTAGGTCAGGGTGCTGGTAGCTCCTATTTAAACACAGAAACCAAGGCCACACAAAAAAAAAAATCTATAATGATATTTCCTTCCTTTAGGTCATTTATTCATTCAACAGATATTTATTGAGTGCCTATTATATCCCAGGCACTGTTTTTTTTTTTTTTTTTTTTTTCCTTCCAGGTACTGTACTTTATGTTGGAGATACTGCAGTGGACAAAACAGTCAAAATCCCTGCCCTCATGGAGTCTAGTAGAGTGAGACAGACAGAAAACAAACAAGGAAATTTATGATCTATCATGTAAGGAAATTTATGGAGATAAGTGCAATTAAGAAAAATAGAGCAGGGTAAGGGGGGAGGGGGACTGGAGGTGAACGCTGGTTTGCCATTTTTCAGAGGACGCTCAGGGAAGGCTTCACTGATAAGGTGATTTTGAAGCAGAGGCCTGAAGATAGTGAGAGAATAGGCCAGCTAGATATCTGGGGTAAGAGCATTCCTAGGGGAGGAAACAGCAAAGAGACCCTCAGGCTGAGGAGTGCTTGGCCTGTTGAAAGAAGAAGTCAGAACATTTGGAACAGAGGGAGTGAGAAGAGGCTTAACATTTAATTCCCATGTAAAACTCATAGCATAGCTAAGACCCGTGGCATTTAATTCTTGGTTTATTTATGCCTAAATCAAGCCATTTAATAATGACAATCCTAACAGGCAGTGTGTGCGTGTGTTTGTGCGTGTGTGTATGTGTGAGAGAGAGAGAAGATTGAAAGCCCCAATTCTTTTTTTTTTTTTTTGCGGTACGCGTGCCTCTCACTGTTGTGGCCTCTCCCGTTGCAGAGCACAGGCTCCGGACGCGCAGGCTCCGCGGCCATGGCTCACGGGCCTAGCTGCTTCACGGCATGTGGGATCTTCCCGGACCGGGGCACGAACCCGTGTGCCCTGCATTGGCAGGCGGACTCTCAACCACTGCGCCACCAAGGAAGCCCCCAACTCTTTTTAAAGGTCACATTTTCATGGTTGCAACCTCCTTCTGAAGAAAACGCAACAAACTAAGAGTTGATGTTCCAGAGAGGAGCCCTCAATCAAAAGGCTCAACAAAAGGTAAACAAAGAAACAAATAAATAAAATTCTGTTGCTACCTTGGTATGTCTTCATGCTATTAATTGAAAAATTAAGGTAGAGAGGCAGATTTTGGCAAAATTTAAGGGGAAAAAAAGGCTTTTTAGACCTTCCTACAAATGGCAGATTTCCCCCTGCACATAGTGAATTTCTCTTTATAGAGGTGTGCAGGCATAGAGATTTGGCTTCTTAGGAAATCTGCAGAGAAGCTTGTGTAGTGGGTTGGATTAGGTATATGGATTTCTCTTCTTACCCTGATTCTCTGACTCTAAGAAAAAGGGTTTCTCAGTAGTATTAATAGATGTTACAAGATGTGCACGGGATGTTACAGAAACATAGAAGAGAAACCGGTAATACAGGTTTGGGTAGAAAGGTTCATGGAATGCGTCCCAGAAAGGATAATATTTGACCAAACTTTAAGGGAAGGCTAGAACTTTGATAATCAAAGGAAGTTGGAGAAGGGCAGGTACATTCCATACCAACGGAATGCCGTGGTCAAAAGCAAGGAGGCATGAAACGCCAGGGCCCTCATATACAAAGAGGGAATGTGTTAATGGGCTGGTGATGAGAGTAAATCTGAGCGAGAGATGGAGCTGGACAAGTAGGAAGGGGCTGCCATAAAAGTATTGACTTGCAATGAAAAGGGATTGGATATTTGTTCTAAAAGTCATAAGCAGTCACTTACAATTCTAAGAATAACTCTAAGAAAAAGGAAATAACATTTGAATTTTAAAAACATCAGCATTGGGACTTCCCTGGTGGTCCAGTGGGTAAGACTCCACGCTCCCAATGCAGTGGGCCCGGGTTCAATCCCTGGTCGGGGGAACTAGATCCCTCACGCCTACCGCAACTAAGATCCTGCGTGCTGCAACTAAAACCCTGTGCAGCCAAAATAAATAAATAAATATTATTTAAAAAAATAACACGCATCAGCATTCTCACCTGGATCAAATGTTTAAGGGACTGCAGGTATCACACTAATAATTTTTGTCAGAAACATCTAACCTGCTAAGGTCGGGGTCTGCCTTTAGGTCTCATTGGCCACTGGAGCTAGACTCCCTCTTCTTCCATGGTCAGGACTACAATTTGTAAACCCCATATTCTATATAAATCTCTTGGTAGATCTACATCCAACAGAAAATTAGACTTAAAGTCATGTTACTCTGAGGTTTTATAATTGAAAAGAACTTCAAGGTAGAATAACATAATTCCGTGTCAATATATGTAATAACCTGGGTCAAATTATTTTACCATCCTCTGCCCTCATAAAATACAGATCTATGTCTATGTTTTTTTTTGTGTGTGTGTCTCTCATACACACACACACACACACACACATATATGAGAGAAGTGCCTCCAGAGACCACCCAGTCTCCCTCCTCCCTCCTATTATACGCAAGAAGAAACTTGATCCCTATGAATGCAAAATGGAAGTGATTTGCCCATGGTTGCACACTGAATAAACAGAGAAGCTGAAACTAGAATCCAGAACCTAGGCCTCTTGTTTGTTTCTCCTACTCATGAATTTCTAACCTTCCCAATTCCCACTGGTAATTAGCTAGGGTGATCTTGGAGGGTCCCTTCCAGGTCTAAGACTTTGAGAAATTCATCTTCCCTTTCCACACACTGCCTCTCTCAAGAGAGGCAAATTAGAATTTGGAAGTGTAGACAAATAAAACCACTGGAACTTGTAGGGCTGAGACAGCATAATAGGATGTAATTAATAACATAATGCTCAGTAACAACAACAGGAATCTATGCCAAGGATGATGAGGAAAGTTTCTTTCCTGGACTTTGTTTGATTAAGACTTTCCCTCTACCCTTGTTCACAGCCTTTTCTCATCCATTTTTTCAAAAGGGACATTGTCACTTTCTCATTAGCATCTGTGGGTGTAGTTCACTCAAATATTGGCAAGGAAGTGGTAGGTGATAACCAGGGCCTTTGGTTTTAGTTTCTGGTACCGCTTCACTAGAAGAACAGAATAGAGACCATCAGCTGTGTAACTAACCAGACCAGCACTGCTAATACTCTCTGGGAAAGAGAAATAAAAAGGGAACTTTTACCTTATATTTTCTTTCGACTTGGTTTTCTTCATTTTAAATCTATCCTTTTCTTTCTTGAAGAACCTCTGCAGTCTTTTAAGTGCTTCTTTTCCATCTAAACTAAGAGGAATCAGAGGATATAAATAATACCATGTTTGAGAGAGTACTGGGGATGGAAACCTGCTGTAGTAAAAAGGATCAGAGACTTCAGTCTCATTTCTTCAACACACCCCACTCAAGGAAGAGCAGGAAAATGCCTTGTCAGCTTCTATGCTCTTCTTCTTTCTTTAGATACTGATAGGAAGTAGCACATATCAGCTATGGATGGAATTACTATATTTCAATACAAACTTTCATCTACTCCAAATGGTTTCTATTTTAAAGACTTTATGGAGCAAAGTCTTCCTTTTAGAGACGATGACTCAGGGACCCATAGTTTACAAACTATACTAGAAATACATTATAGAAATTCCTAGCTTCTGAAATTCACATCACTAATCTTTAATTTATGGAATGATAATATAACAATGATGGTACAATGACTGCCTGGTTGATGATTAAAATTTTTCCAAATATGCTCTTGATTGGGGGGTGGGGAGCGTAGGGAGAGGGAATGATACACTCATATCATCCCACCCAGCACAAATGCCCTCTTTTCCCTTCAACCCTCAAACTTCTTGCTTTTGACTACTGCTGTTTTCCTTTCCACAATGTGTGCCTAATAACTGAATTTGATTAATAATGCCCATTTGAACAAATACTGTCCTTGATAACACTGAATTATTAGATAATAAATTAAGCCCCAATCCCAGAGATAGCCTCATTAACTTTCAAAGATACAGGTAAATCATAACCATTGATTTCTTCCTGGAAAAGCAACTACAGAATTGAAGCATTTTATTGATATTTACTTCTCTTTTCTCACTTATTCCCTAACACAGTATCAAAGTCCTCTACTCTGGGAGATGGACATTTTCTCAAAAGAGGAAGCAATGTGATCAAAATGATTAGATATGATTGTACACAATTACAAGCACCCTATTGATCACAATGTTGTATTACAACAGCTTATCTCCATTCTCTATGCATATCTTCCCTAAAGATGGGGTGGGTAGGGATGGAGGTCATTTGTTAAACTTTGGTTTTCCTAGACTAACAGGAAATACCCTTAGCTATGAAGCCAAGAAAAAGAGAAACTCACTCTATCTTTGGGTAGTTGCTCTTTGTTCTGTAGACCTCTTCATACATTTCTTCACTATTTTCTTTTGAAATTAAAAAAAAATTATTCATTATAATGGCAATAATTCAGATTCATATTTGACACAAAATTATTGGATACCTACCACGTGCTAGGTACTCTAATCTTTTGTTTGTGAAGTAGATTTTATTGAAACATATGCACGTTTTTACAAGCACGTGGTAAAAATAAGTAACCTCTATAAAAGTACATACAAACAAAAATTAATTTTTGCTTCTACCCTGTTTTCAAGTCTGTCTGATTTAGTCAAAGAAAGTTAATTTATTAACAGATTCCCGCCTTCAACCCTCCCCCTTGGCATATTTTACATACAACAATCAGTCTACTAAACAGCAGACATTGTGCTGAATGCTGGGGAAATAATGGAGACAACCAGACACATCTTGAAAAATCTTCCCCCATCATAGCATGGCTTTCACCTAGTCCAACACATAAGCTTAAAATACACAGTTATACTTTGAATCTACCCTGGCAATGGAGGATTTTCAAGTTCAGAACTTGATTCACAATGAGTTTAGGACAGTCACTTAACTTCTCTGTGCCTCAGTTTCCTTTTTTTAAAATGAGGGTACCATGTTTAATGATCTCTAAGATTGTTTCTCCATCTAAAATTCTAATATTCTAAGAAGGACAAAAACAACCAGAGTAGCATTTGATTATCCCTCCTCCATTAACTTTTCATTCATTCAACAAATATTTTTTGAATATGTAACATGTGCCTGGCATTATGATAGGGGCTAGGGAAAATGGTGAGCATAGAGAAGGAAATCATCTAGGAGGGAAGAGAATTATTAATCAAAGAACCACATAAATATAGGATTACAACTGTGGCAAGTGCTATGAAAAAGAGGGTCATGGTACTATAAGACTGTATACCTAAGAGAATATTCCCTGGGGAATAAGGATTGAGCTGAGATCAGAAGAAAGATTACGAGTCACTTAGACAAAGGGGCACAGGGGAGGAAAGAACATGCCAGGAAGAGGGAGTAGAATATGCAAACACCCTGCAGTGGGAGCCTAGAAAGTCAGAGAAGCTAACAGGTCAGCATGACTGGATCTCAAAGATGAAGACTGAGTATGTATGAAAAGAGGATGGAGGGGTAGGTAAGGGCATTCAAGTCCTCTATACCATGTTAACGTCAATCTTAAAAGTATTGGGAATATACTACAAAGTTATAGTAGTCAAAACAGTATGGTACTGGCACAAAAACAGACATAAATCAATGGAACAGAAAAAAAGCCCAGAAACAAACACACACACTTATGGTTAATCTATGACAAAGGAGGCAAGAATATACATGGAGAAAAGACAGTCTCTTCTATAAGTGGTGCTGGGAAAACTCCTAGAAGAAAACATAGGCAGAACATGCTTTGACATAAGTTTTAGCAATATTTGTTTTTGGATCTGTCTCCTCAGGCAAGGAAACAAAAGCAAAAATAAACAAATGGGACCTAATCAAACTTAGAAGCTCTTGCACAGCAAAGGAAAAAATTAACAAAACAAAAAGACAACCTACTGAATGGGAGAAGATATTTGCAAATGATATGTCTGAAAAGGGGTTAATATTCAAACATATAACAAGCTCATACAACTCAATATCAAAAAAACAAGCAACCTGATTTTAAAAATGGGCAAAGGTCTGAATAGACATCTTTTCAAAAAAGACCTGCAGATGGCAAACAGGCACAAGAAAAGATGTTCAGCAACACTAATCATCAGGGAAATGCAAATCAAAAGCACAATGAGATATCACTTCACATCAGTCAGAATGGCTATCATCAAAAAGAGGACAAAAGGGGCACCTTCAAGTTGGTGGAGGAGTAAAATGTGTAGATCACGTTCCTCCCCACAAATAGATCAAAACTACATCTACATGTGGAACAACTCCTACAGAACACCTACTGAATGTTGGCAGAAGACCTCAGACTTCCCAAAAGGCAAGAAACTTCCCACATACTGGGCCGTGTGGCTGACAGGGTCTTGGTGCTCTATCTGGGTGTCAGGCCTGAGCCTCTGAGGTGGGAGAGCCAAGTTCAGGACATTGGTCCACCAGAGACTTCCCAGCCCCATGTAATATCAAATGGTGAAAGCTCTCCCAGAGATCTCCATCTCAATGCTAAGACCCAGCTCCACTCAACGACCAGCAATCTACAGTGCTGGACACACTATGCCAAACAACAAGCAAGACAGGAATACAACTCGACCCATTAGCACAGAGTCTGCCTAAAATCAAAACAAATTCACAGGCACCCCAAAACACACCACGGGACGTGGTCCTGCCCACCAGAAAGACAAGATCCAGCCTCATCCAGCACAACACAGGCATCATTCCCCTCCCCCAGGAAGCTTACACAACCCACTGAACCAACCTTACCCACTAGGAATAGACACCAAAAATGAACCTGCAGCCTGTGAAAAGGAGACGCCAAACACAGTAAGTTAAGCAAAATGAGAAGACAGAGAAACACACAGCAGATGAAGGAGCAAGGTAAAAACCCACTTGGCCAAACAAATGAAGAGGAAATAGGCAGTCTATCAGAAAAAGAATTCAGAGTAATGATAGTAAAGATGATCCAAAATTTTGGAAATAGAATGGACCGTTAACAAGGACCTAGAGAACTAAAGAGCAAACAAACAATAATGAGCAACACAATAAATGAAATAAAAAATTCTCTAGAAGGAATCAATAGCTGAATAACTGGGACAGAAGAATGGATAAATGATGTGGAAGATAAAATAGTGGAAATAACTACCACAGAGCAGAATAAAGAAAAAAGAAATAAAAGAATTGAGGACAATCTCAGAGACCTCTGGGACAACATTAAACACAACAACATTCAAATTACAGGGGTCCCAGAGGAAGAAGAGGCAAAAAAAAGAGGCTGAGAAAATATTTGAAGAGATTTTAGCTGAAAATTTCCCTAACATGAGAATGGAAATAGTCAATCAAGCCCAGGAAGCACAGAGAGTTCTACACAGGATAAATCCAAGGAGAAACACGCCAAGACACATATTAATCAAATTATCAAAAATTAAATACAAAGAAAAAATATTAAAAGCAGCAAGGGAAGCAAGAATTAACAAACAAGGGAATCCCCATAACCTTAACAACTGATCTTTCAGCAGAAGCTCTGCAAGCCAGAAGGGAGTGGCAGAACATATTTAAGGTGATGAAAGGGAAAAACCTACAACCAAGATTACTCTACCAAGCAAGGATCTCATTCAGATTCAGTGGAGAAATTAAAACCTTTACAGACAAGCAAAAGCTAAGAGAATTCAGCACCACCAAACAAACTCTACAACAAATGCTAAAGGAACTTCTCTAGGCAGGAAACACAAGAGAAGGAAAAGACTTACAATAACAAACCCAAAACAATTAAGAAAATGTTAATAGGAACACACATATTGATAATTACCTTAAATGTAAATGGATTAAATGCTCCAACCAAAATACATAGACTGGCTGAATGGATAAAAAACAAGACCCATATATATGCTATCTACAAGAGACCCACTTCAGGCCTAGGGTCACATACAGACTGAAAGTGAGGGGATGGAAAAAGATATTCCATGCAAACAGAAATCAAAAGAAAGCTGCAATAGCAATTCTCATATCAGACAAAATAGACTTTAAAATATAGACTACTACAAGAGACAAAAAAGGACACTACATAATGATCAAGGGATCAATCCAATAAGAGGATACAACAATTATAAATATTTATGCACCCAACATAGGAGCACCTCAGTACATAAGGCAAATGCTAACAGCCATAAAAGGGGAAATCGACAGTAACACAATCATAATACGGGGTTTTAACACCCCACTTTCACCAATGGACAGATCATCCAAAATGAAAATAAATAAGGAAACACAAACTTTAAATGATACACTGAACAAGACGAACTTAATTGATATTTATTGGACATTCCATCCAAACAGCAGATGACACTTTCTTCTCAAGTGCTCACGGAGCATTCTCCAGGATAGAACATATTGTGGGACACAAATCAAGCTTTGGTAAATTTAAGAAAATTGAAATTGTATCAAGTATCTTTTCTGACCACAATGCTATTAGACTAGATATCAATTACAGGAAAAAAATCTGTAAAAAATACAAACACATGGAGGCTAAACAATATGGTACTAAACAACCAAGAGATCATTGAAGAAGTCAAAGAGGAAATCAAAAAATACCTAGAGACAAATGAGAATGAAAACTGGATGACCCAAAACAAATGAGATGCAGCAAAAGCAGTTCTAAGAGGGAAGTTTATAGCAATAAAATCCTACCTCAAGAAACAAGAAACATAAACAACCTAACTTTACACCCAAAGCAATTAGAGAAAGAAGGAAAAAAAAAAACCCAAGTTAGCAGAAGAAATCATAATGATCACATCAGAAATAAATGAGAAAGAAATGAAGGAAACGATAGTAAAGATCAATAAAACTAAAAGCTGGTTCTTTGAGAAGATAAACAAAATTGATAAACCATTAGCCAGACTCATCAAGAAAAAAAGGGAGAAGACTCAAATCAATAGAATTAGAAATGAAAAAGGAGAAGTAACAACTGATACCGCAGAAATACAAAGGATCATGAGAGATTACTACAGGAAACTATATGCCAATAAAATGGACAATCTGGAAGAAATGGACAAATTCTTAGAAAAGCACAACCTTCCGAGACTGAACCAGTAAGCAATAGAAAATATAAATGGACCAATCACAAGCACTGAAATTGAGACAGTGATTAAAAATCTTCCAACAAACAAAAGCCCAGAACCTGATGGCTTCACAGGCGAATTCTAACAAACACTGGGAGAAGAGCTAACATCTATCCTTCTCAAACTCTTCCAAAATATAACAGAGGGAGGAACACTCCCAAACTCGTTCCACAAGGCCACCATCAGCCTAATACCAAAATCAGACAAAGATGCCACAAAAAAAGAAAACTACAGGCCAATATCACTGATGAATATAGATGCAAAAATCCTCAACAAAATACTAGCAAACAGAATCCAACAGCACATTAAAAGGATCATACACCATGATCAAGTGGGGTTTATTCCAGGAATGAAAGGATTTTTCAAATACGCAAATAAATGTGACAAGCCATATTAACAAATTGAAGGAGAAAAACCATATGATCATCTCAATAGATGCAGAAAAAGCTTTTGACAAAATTCAACACCCACTTATGATAAAAACCCTCCAGAAAGTAGGCATAGAGGGAACCTACCTCAACATAATAAAGGCCATATATGACAAACCCACAGCAAACATCATTCTCAATGGTGAAAACCTGAAACCATTTCCTCTAAGATCAGGAACAAGACAAGGTTGCCCACTCTCAACACTATTATTCAACATAGTTTTGGAATTTTAGCCACAGCAATCAGAGACGAAAAAGAAATAAAATGAATCCAAATCGGAAAAGAAGTAAAACTGTCACTGTTTGCAGATGACATGATACTATACATAGAGAATCCTAAAGATGCTACCAGAAAACTACTAGAACTAATCAATGAATCTGTTAAAGTAGCAGGATACAAAATTAATGCACAGAAATCTCTTGCATTCCTATACACTAATGATGAAAAATCTGAAAGAGAAACTAAGGAAACACTACCATTAACCATTGCAACAAAAAGAATAAAATACCTAGGAATAAACCTACCTGAAGAGATAAAAGACCTGTATGCAGAAAACTATAAGACACTGATGAAAGAAATTATAGATGATACAGAGGGAGAGATATACCATGTCCTTGGACTGGAAGAATCAACATTGTGAATATGACTATACTACCCAAAGCAACTACAGATTCAATGCAATCCCTATCAAACTACCACTGGCATTTTCCACAGAACTAGAACAAAAAATTTCACAATTTGTATGGAAACACAAAAGACCCCAAATAGCCAAAGCAATCTTGAGAAAGAAAAATGGAGCTGGAGGAATCAGGCTCCTTGACTTCAGACTAAACTACAAAGCTATGGTAATCAAGACAGTATGGTCCTGGCACAAAAACAGAAATATAGATCAATGGAACAGGATAGAAAGCCCAGAGATAAACTCATGCTCATATAGTCACCTTACTTTCGATAAAGGAGGCAAGAATATACAATGGAGAAAAGACAGCCTCTTCCATAAGTGGTGCTGGGAAAACTGGACAGCTACATATTAAAAAAATGAAATTACAACACTCCCTAACACCATACACAAAAATAAACTCAAAATGGATTAAAGACCTAAATGTAAGGCCAGACACTATAAAACTCTTAGAGGAAAATATAGGCAGAACACTCTATGACATAAATCACAGTGAGATCCTTTTTGACCTCCCTACTAGAGAAATGGAAATAAAAACAAAAATAAACAAATACGACCTAATGAAATTTAAAAGCTTTTGCACAGCAAAGGAAACCACAAACAAGACAAAAAGACAACCCTCAGAATGGGAGAAAATATTTTCAAATGAAGCAACTGACAAAGGATTAATCTGCAAAATATACAAGCAGCTCATGCAGCTCAATATCAAAGAAAAAAAAACCCAATCCAAAAATGGGTAGAAGACCTAAACAGACATTTCTCCAAAGAAGATTTACAGATTGGCAACAAACACATGAAAAAATGCTCAACATTACTAATCATTAGAGAAATGAAAATCAAAACTACAGTGTAGGGCTTCCCTGGTGGCGCAGTGGTTGAGAGTCTGCCTGCCAATGCAGGGGACACGGGTTCGTGCTCCGTCCGGGAAGATCCCACATGCCGCAGAGCAGCTAGGCCCGTGGGCCATGGCCGCTGAGCCTGCGTGTCTGGAGCCTGTGCTCCGCAGCGGGAGAGGCCACAACAGTGAGAGGCCCGCATACCGCAAAACAAACAAACAAACAAAAACTAGTGTGGTACCACCTCACACTGGTCAGAATAGCCATCATCAAAAAATCTACAAACAATAAACGCCAGAGAGGGTGTGGAGAAAAGGGAACCTTCCCACACTGTTGGTGGGAATGTAAATTGATACAAACACTATGGAGAACAGTATGGAGGTTCCTCAGAAGTCTAAAATTAGAACTACCATACGACCCAGCAATCCCACTACTGGGCATATACCCTGAGAAAACCATAATTCAAAAAGAGTCATGTACTACAATGTTCATTGCAGCTCTATTTACAACAGCCAGGACATGGAAGCAACCTAAGTGTCCATTGACAGATGCATGGATAAGGAAGATGTGGCATATATATAGAATGGAATATTACTCAGCCATAAAAAGAAATGAAATTGAGTTATTTGTAGTGAGATGGATGGACCTAGAGGGTATCATACAGAGTGAAGTAAGTGAGAGAAAAACAAATACCATATGCTAATACATATATATGGAATCTAAAAAAAAAAAAAAGTGGTTCTGAAGAACTTAGGGGCAGGACAGGAATAAAGACACATAGAGAATGGACTTGAGGACACAGGGAGTGGGAAGGGTAAGCTGGGGCGAAGTGAGATAGTGGCATAGACTTATATACACTACCAAATGTAAAACAAACAGCTAGTGGGAAGCAGCTGCATGGCACAGGGAGATCAGCTCAGTGCTTTGTTTCCACCTAGAGGGGTGGGATAGGGAGGGTGGGAGGGAGATGCAAGAGGGAGGAGATATGGGGATATATGTATATGTATAGCTGATTCGCTTTGTTATAAAGCACAAACTAACACACCATTGTTAAGCAATTATACTCCAATAAAGATGGTAAAAAAAAATATGACAAAAGATGTTGGTGAGGATTTGGAGGAAAGGGAACCCTCCTACACTGTTGGTGGGAATGTAAATTGGTGCAACCACTATGGGAAACAGTATGGAGGTTCCTCAAATAATTAAAAATAGAACTGCCATATGATCCAGCAATTCCACTCCTGGTGTCTATCTGAAAAAAATGCAAACACTAATTCAAAAAAGATGCACCCTAATGTTCATATTAGCATTATTTACAATGGCCAAGATACGGTAGCAACCTCAGTGTCCATTAACAGATGAATGGATAAAGAAGATGTAGTGTACACACACACACACACACACAGGAATACTACTCAGCCATAAAAAAGAATGAAATTTTGCCATTTGCAACAACATGGATGAACTTGGAGAGTGTTATGCTTGGTAAATAAGCCAGACATAGAAAGACAAAAACCGTATGTTTTCACTTACATGTGGAATCTAAAAAAGAAAAAGAAATATAAATGAATATAACAAAACAGACTCACAGATATAGAGAACCAATTGTTACCAGTGGGAAGAAGGGTGGAGGAAAGGGCAAGGTAGGGTATGGGCAAGATGTGGAAGGGGATTAAGAGATACAGACTACTAGCTATAAAATAAATAAGATACAAAGATATGATGTACAGCACAGGGACTATGACCAATATTTTATAATAACTTTAAGTGGACTATAATCTATAAAATCATTATGTTGTACATCTGAAACTAATGTGTAAGTAAACTATACTTCAATATTTTGAAAAAGTATTGAGAATCCATACAAGTGTTTTAAGTAAAACACATTCCTATCTTCAGACTTGGATTGTGAAGAGATCAGGAAGAAAGCAATTTCACATCAAAGTTGCTTTCTTGCCACAAAAGACCCATTACCAGCATCTTCACCTTCATGATTCTAAATGCATTTATTCACACATACCTTGAACCACTTCTATTAGCTTATCATCACCCCACCCAAATGGCATTAATAAAAATATGTAAATAAAAGATACCTTACTACTAATCTGCCACAGAAACTCTTAGCAATTCCTATTGACAGTTTCAAATGTTTTCTTAAACTTACCATTATCTGAGACAAATGAGTTAGAGAAATCTGACTTTGCTCTGTGGGGAGAAAAGATACAAAGACCATTGACCTGTTGTATTGTACTTTTAAAGTCTCATCACATTCATCTCACTGAAGGGCTGGCACGTATTTACCCCTCTCTCCCAGGGTACTCAACATCATCATACGTCTCGGAAATGGAATTTGGCTTAAAGGCTCCTTGGCCTAGGGTTTCTTTAGTCATCTCCAAGGCCTTCACATACCCCCCTGTAAGGAAAACAGAGAACACCCTGAGAACATCTCATCAACTGCTCTCATAAATGCATTCACACAGGTCACTGGCAATGGAGACAATAATAGGAAAAGGCAGATTAAATATGGTAACACTGGATTATAACCTTGACATGTATGATCCTTTGGCAAACCACTTCACCTTGCTAAGCCTCAGTTATGATTCTCTCAAGTTGGGATAATGATAGTAACCCCTCTTGGATGATTGTGGCAAGGATTAATACATATTTATGAAGGGTGCTAATTACCCAGTAAACCAGTGATTCCTCCCTCTTCTTGGATGTTTCTTCCTCTAATCCCTGACCTCAAATGTTGAAGTCTACCAAGGTGCAGCCCTGGGGCTTCAATCCCTACATTTAGATGACTTTATCCACTTTGTGGCATTTTTTCTTAAAGTAAAATTTCTTAGACAAGTTGATTGAGCACATGCCAACATTTATTATGCATTAGTAATGGATTCAGCCAGATAGTGTGCCAGGTTAAAAAATGGCTAGGGATTCTTTGCACAAGTAGCTAGCCTGTTACATGCAGAAGCTGGTTTATTTCACAGAGCTGTAAACTTGTCATAACCCTAAAACTGTCACCTTTTTATCAGTTGGCCTAGGTTAATATTTACAGTATGGGTGATTCAGAACCATTTGCAGACATGAACTATTAATCAGAAATAAGAAATATATCTGAGAAATAACAATAAGCACATTGACTTTTATCTTTTTTTTCTACATCTTTATTGGAGTATAATTGCTTTACAATGGTGTGTTAGTGTCTGCTTTATAACAAAGTGAATCAGCTATACATATATATATATATCCCCATATCTCCTCCCTCTTGCGTCTCCCTCCCTCCTTCCCTATCCCACCCCTCTAGCTGGTCACAAAGCACGGAGCTGATCTCCCTGTGCTATGTGGCTGCTTCCCACAAGCTATCTATTTTACATTTGGTAGTGTATATATGTCCATGCCACTCTCTCACTCCATCCCAGCTTAACCTTCCCCCTCCCCGTGTCCTCAAGTCCATTCTCTACGTCTGTGTCTTTATTCCTGTCCTGCCCCTAGGTTCTTCAGAACCATTTTTGTTTTTTAGATTCCACGCATATGTGTTAGCATATGGTATTTGTTTTTCTCTTTCTGACTTACTTCACTCTGTATGACAGTCTCTAGGCCCATCCACCTCACTACAAATAACTCAATTTCATTTCTTTTTATGGCTGAGTAGTATTCCACTGTACATATGTGCCACATCTTTATCCATTCATCTGTCGATGGACACTTAGGTTGCTTCCGTGTCCTGGCTATTGTAAATAGAGCTGCAATGAACATTGTGATACCTGACTCTTTTTGAATTATGGTTTTCTCAGGGTATATGCCCAGTAGTTATATTGCTGGGTCATATGGTAGTTCTAATTTTAGACTTCTGAGGAACCTCCATACTGTTCCCGTAGTGTTTGTATCAATTTACATTCCCAATAACAGTGCAAGAGGGCTCCCTTTTCTCCACACCCTCTCCAGCATTTATTGTTTGTAGATTTTTTTTTTTTTTTTTTTTTTTTTTTTGCGGTACACGGGCCTCTCACTGTTGTAGCCTCTCCCGTTGTGGAGCACAGGCTCCGGACGCGCAGGCTCAGCGGCCATGGCTCACGGGCCCAGGCGCTCCGCAGCATGTGGGATCTTTCCAGACCAGGACACGAACCCATGTCCCCTGCATCGGCAGGCGGATTCTCAACCACTGCGCCACCAGGGAAGCCCTGTTTGTAGATTTTTGGATGATACCTCATTGTACTTTTGATTTGCATTTCTCTAATGATTAGTTATACTGAGCATCCTTTCATGTGTTTATTAGCAATCTGTATATCTTCTTTGGAGAAATGTCAATTTAGGTCTTCTGCCCATTTTTGTATGGGTTGTTTTTTTGATATTGAGCTGCATGAGCTGCTTGTATATTTTGCAGATTAATCCTTTGTCAGTTGCTTCATTTGCAAATATTTTCTCCCATTCTGAGGGTTGTCTTTTTGTCTCGTTTATGGTTTCCTTTGCTGTGCAAAGGTTTTAAAGTTTCATTAGGTCGTATTTGTTTATTTTTGTTTTTATTTCCATTTCTCTAGGAGGTGGATCAAAAAGGACCTTACTGTGATTTATGTCAGAGTGTTCTGCCTATGTTTTCCTCTAAGAGTTTTATAGTGTCTGGCCTTATATTTAGGTCTTTAATCCATTTTGAGTTTATTTTTGTGTATGGTGTTAGGGAGTGTTCTAATTTCATTCTTTTACATGTAGCTGTCCAGTTTTCCCAGCACAACTTATTGAAGAGATTGTTTTTCTCCATTGTATATCCTTGCTTCCTTATTCATAGATTAACTAATCAACTACCATAGGTGCGTGGGTTTATCTCTGGGCTTTCTATCCTGTTCCATTGGTCTATATTTCTGTTTTTGTGCCAGTACCATACTGTCTTGATCACAGTTTCAATTTAAGTGCTTGTGATTGGTCTGTTTATATTTTCTATTGTTTACTGGTTCAGTCTCGGAAGGTTGTGCTTTTCTAAGAATTTGTCCATTTCTTCCAGGCTATCCATTTTATTGGCATATAGTTTCCTGTAGTAATCTCTCATGATCCTTTGTATTTCTGCAGTGTCAGTTGTTACTTCTCCTTTTTCATTTCTAATTCTATTGATTTGAGTCTTCTCCCTTTTTTTCTTGATGAGTCTGGCTAATGGTTTATCAATTTTGTTTATCTTCTCAAAGAACTTTCAGTTTTATTGATCTTTGCTGTTGTTTCCTTCATTTCTTTTTCATTTATTTCTGATCTGATCTTTATGCTTTCTTGCCTTCTACTAACTTTGGGGGTTTTTTGTTCTTCTTTCTCTAATTGCTTTAGGTGTAAGGTTAGGTTTTTTATTTGAGATGTTTCTTGTTTCTTGAGGTAGGATTTTATTGCTATAAACTTTCCTCTTAAACTGTTTTTGCTGCATCCCATAGGTTTTGGGTTGTCGTGTTTTCATTGTCATTTGTCTCTAGGTATTTTTTGATTTCCTCTTTGATTTCTTCAGTGATCTCTTGGTTATTTAGTAGTCTATTGTTCAGCATCCATGTGTTTGTATTTTTTACAGATTATTCCCTGTAATTGATTTCTAGTCTTATAGTGTTGTGGTTGGAAAAGATATTGGATATGATTTCAATTTTCTTAAATTTACCAAGGCTTGATTTGTGACCCAAGACATGATCTATCCTGGAGAATGTTCCAAGAGCACTTGAGAAGAAATTGTAATCTGCTGTTTTTGGATGGAATGTCCTATAAATATCAATTAAGTCCATGTTGTTTAATGTATCATTTAACGCTTGTGCTTCCTTATTTGTTTTCACTTTGGATGATCTGTCCATTGGTGAAAGTGGGATGTTCAAGTCCCCTACTATGACTGTGTTTCTGTTGCCTTCTCCTTTTATGGCTGTTAGCATTTGCCTTATGTATTGAGGTGCTCCTGTGTTGGGTACATAAGTATTTATAATTGTTATATCTTCTTCTTGGATTGATCCCTTCATAATTGATCATTATGTAGTGTCCTTCTTCGTCTCTTGTAATTGTCTTTATTTTAAAGTCTATTTTGTCTGTTATGAAAATTGCTACTCCAGCTTTCTTTTGATTTCCACTTGCATGGAATATCTTTTTCCATCCCCTAACTTTCAGTCTGTATGTGTCCCTAGGCCTGAAGTGTGTCTCTTGTATACAGCATATATACGGGTCTTGTTTTTGTATCCATTCAGCCAGTCTATGTCTTTTGGTTGGAGCATTTAATCCATTTACATTTAAGGTAATTATCAACATGTATGTTCCTATTACCATTTTCTTAATTGTTTTTGGTTTGTTATTGTTAAGTCTTTTCCTTTTCTTGTGTTTTCTGCCTAGAGAAGTTCCTTTAACATTTGTTGTAATGCTGGTTTGGTAGTGCTGAATTCTTTTAGCTTTTGCCTGTCTGTAAAGATTTTAATTTCTCCGTTGAAACTGAATGAGATCCTTGCTGGGTAGAGTAATCTTGGTTGTAGGTTTTTCCCTTTCATCACCTTAAATATGTCCTGTCACTCCCTTCTGGCTTTCAGAGTTTCTGCTGAAAGATCAGCTGTTAACCTTATGTTATGTTAACATAAGGTTATGTTATTTGTTGTTTTTCCCTCACTGCTTTTAATATTTTTTCTTTGTATTTAATTTTTGATAGTTTGATTAATATGTGTCTTGGCATGTTTCTCCTTGGATTTATCCTGTATGGGACTCTCTGACTTTTGTCTATTTTTTTCTTTTTGCAGTACGCGGGCCTCTCACTGTTGTGGCCTCTCCCGGTATGGAGCACAGGCTCTGGATGCGCAGGCTCAGCGGCCATGGCTCATGGGCCTAGCCACTCCACGGCATGTGGGTTCTTCCCAGACCGGGACACAAACCCGTGTCCCCTACATCAGCAGGTGGACTCTCAACCACTGCACCACCAGGGAATCCCTGACTTTTGTCTATTAATTAAAGGCACCAAGCAACAAGATTTTATCCTCTGACAAGAAGTCAGTTAGCATATAGGCCCCAAACCGTCTCAATGAATGTCAGCTCCCAGAGGCATAAAGGCCCTACTTTTTCCTACGGAGTTATCGGTATGTTTCTCCAGCACAGAGAAAAGATGCTGAACACACAGTTGTTTAATTCTTACTTCAGGACACTTTTTTTCTTTCTTACTCCTTCCTTTTTGAGGCAGATGTATTGAAAAATGTTTATGTCTTCATTTTAAAAACACAGACAACTCCCAAGTTACATCCCTAACTTAGACATCTCTCGTGAGTTCAACCTTCACACCAATTCCATTTGGTTGTCTCAACACATTACATTCCAAACCAACCTCTTGCTTTCTCTCTGTGAATGTGCTCTTCCTGAAGTCTGCCCCACATCAACAAAGAGTAGCAACCCCAACCTTTCAGTTGCTCAGGTCCAAACCTTGAAGACATCCTTGACTCCTTTCTCTCTCACATCCCACCTCCAATCCACAGCCATCTGTCAGCTTGATTTTCGATCTAAATCCTGAATCCAAGCATATCTCAACAACTCGACTGCAGTACCCTCCTCCAAGCTACCATCGTCTCTCAGTTAAATTCCTGCAACAAACTCCTAACAGGTCCCAGGTTCTTCTACATTCTTCTTTCAAGACAGCAGCCAAGATATGATTATTTAAAATACAAGTCAGATCATTCTATTCTTGTGCTCAAAACCTTTCAATGTTATTAAAAATATATATATATCTCATAATAAATGCCAAAGTTCTTGCAATGGTCTACAGAAGCCCCTATATTATCTGGCCCCTTGTTATCTCTCTGACCTTATCTCCTCCTACAGTCTCCTTCAGTCCTGCTCCAGCTACACTGGCCTCCTTGCTATTCTACCAACACATCTAGTAGACTCCTGCCCTGGGATATTTGCACTCCTTTTCCTCTCTCCCTAGAACATTCTGGATAGCCATGGCTCTATTCCTCACCTACTTTACATCTTTGAGGTCATCTATGCGCACTTTAAAATTGCAACTTCCACTTCCTCCACCTGCCTCCCTAATTCTCTTTATTTTTTTTTTTTTTTAAAAATGTATTTATTTTGTTTTTGGCTGCATTGGGTCTTCGTTGCTGCATGCAGGCTTTCTCTAGTTCTGGCGAGCGGGGGCTTCTCACTGTGGTGGTTTCTCTTGTTGCAGAGCATGGGCTCTAGGCTTCAGTAGTTGCGGCACTCAGGCTCAGTAGTTGTGGCTCGCAGGTTCTAGAGCACAGGCTCAGTAGTTGTGGCGCATGGGCTTGGTTTCTCTGCAGCATGTGGGATCTTCCAGGACCAGGGCTTGAACCTGTGTTCCCTGCATTGGCAGGTGGATTCTTAACCACTGCACCACCAGGGAAGACCCCTAATTCTCTTTCTTTGCTTTATTATTTTTTTCTATAGTATTTACTACCGCTCCACATAGTGAATATTTTATTGTGTATATATTTATCATCCGTCTCCTCAGATCAGAATGTAATCTCCATGAGGACAGGAATTTTTGTCTGGTTTATTTACTGCTATATCCCCAGCACCTAGAACAATGCTGGGGACGTAAAAGCTACGCAAATATTGTTTAATATTGAATGATTTGAATGCATATGTCCTCTAATTAGAGAGTTTCATGTTTATAAGGTTTGCTGATATTTTGAAATTTATATCTAGTATTTTATTACCTACTTTTTATTTGTTCTATTTTTCCCTCATTTTCCTTGTGCTTGATTGACTGAGGTTTCTTCTCTTTTCTTCATTCTGTTTTTCTTTTTTATTTATTTGGAAAGTTTGCATGCTGTGTCTATCTTTTGACAGTTACCTTAGTAAAGTTAAAATTATAATTACAGCATAACATACAGGAAAGGGCACAAATCATAAGAGTATAGATCAGTGAATTTTCCCAATGTGTGCATGAGGATCAGCTATGGTAACAGATTTTTTTCCCTTTACCCAGCACCAGGGGCAAAATGGGCAAATTTCCTTCTGCTCCCTGGGGTTTGTCTTATTAATTCTTCTTTTCTTTTAATGGAAGGAAGTAATTATTTTAATTTTTTTCAAAAGAGGCCCATTTGTATAGAAGGAGTATAGAAAGACACTCAATTGTATTTTTTTTCCTCAAAACTTTCCTCTCTGTTTTCACACCCACTTTCCTTGACTAAACATTTTGTGCTTCTCATCATAAGAGAGTGGGGAACTATTGCAGAGAACTGTTAAATGGGTTTAGCACAAACTCCCTTTGTACTTTAACAGTATGGACAGATTACTTAGAAGAATCTCCTTCAGACTGTTCTCACCATAGTGTAATTCCCAAATCTATAGTGACTCTTCATGGACAGTACTTAATTGCTTGAAAATGGTTTTCAGCCCCATATTTAGGCCTCTCCTTTAACTCTTTTATTCACTTCAGCTTGTTTTCCCCCCTTCCATTTTTTTCTACACTCCAAATTAGTCTATCCACTTCTCATCTTAAGGCGTGGTTTTAGATTCAACACCACCTCTGTGCTTTTCATGTGTCATTTATCTCATTAGAAATGTCTATTTTTATTTGTCCCATTTCTTTGTTTTTTCTAAATTTTATTGTGTTAAGAACACTTGAGGTCCACTTTTATAATAAATTTATAAGTACACCGTATAGTACTGTTAAGAATAGGCACAGTCCTATTCATTCTGTGTGGACATAATTCTTTGAGGTCCCTGTTATAAACTCACTTTGGACAAGCCCTGGGTTATAGCTCCTGTCCTCTGTACACCATGCAGTCAAAACCAGAGCTCAAGGGATTTAGAGCTCAGTGAAAACCCTCAGGGCCAGAGTAGCTTTGGCACTCACTCATTGCCCAGGGTTCCTGGTTACTGCAGGTATGTGGATGCTTCCTTTTAAATCAGTTCTGTTATACTTTTATGAATTTTCCAAAAAAAATTATTCTTTACTTGTTTTAGTCAGGAGAATCATTCAGATTGTCAAATCTACCATACTCTCTCACTGAAGTTTGATTTATTCTTTCATTCCTCCCTTTAACAAAGTTTTGTTGGGTATATCCACTGTGCCAGGTTGCAGAGATACAGAGAAAAATATCAAATGGTCTCTGATCCCATGGTGCTCACTGTGTACCGTGGGAAACAAACATGTACACCATGAATTATAATGTAAGGCATACTGTAATTTTTTTTTAAAAAAAAGGAAATAAAGAGAACTGACAGTTATGTAGCAATGAACCACGTACTTTATATGCATTGACAAAGAGCCCTGGGAAATAAATAGTACTACCCCCATGTGTACATAAAAGTAAATTTCCCAAGGATGTAGGTTTAATGCATAGTAATTCTGGGTCCCAGAAATGCTTGACTCTAAAACCTAATATGGAAAAGTGGTCATTTGGTTGCTGTTAAGAGTGAGCGATTATGGTCTCTGGAGAGTGGGAAAGAGGAGGATGGAGGTAAGGAAGGCCTCGGAAGAAGTGACTTCTAAGATAGATCTTGAAAGATGACCAGGACATCAGCAGGTAAAGAATGGGCATAAAACCATCTCAGACAGAGGAAAGAGGTCAAGCGAAGTTATAGGGGCACTAAAGCACATGACACAGTCAGTTAACTTAGAATAAAGAGTATATTGGGAAGGAGGTGGGTGGCAGGGATGCAGCCATCTAGCCTGGAGGCAGACTTTATAGGGCCTGAGTCCATCTTATGATTGCAATGTATTCTCATCACTCTGATTATAGCACATTATGAAATGTTTGCCATGGCTTATTGGGCTGGAGTAGACATCTGTTTTGCCTACCCAGTGTCTACTGTTTTTTCATGATAACAGCTTTCTAATTTTCCTTGGGAAATCCTTCCATCTGAAATGATACCGTTTGGGTAGAACTAATTCTACCTTCAGCTCCAGATGTGAATTTATGACACTGGCGGGGTCAATCAGAGCATCCTATCCCACATTCATGATAACTGGATAGGGGTTGGCATGTGACACAATCAAGCCAACAAGACTCAAATCTGGGCCTTTTCTTGAAGCTGTTGAGAGGATAACCACTTCTAGTTTTCTTCTGGGGCTCCTAAGAGGACAGGTAGTGCGTAAGCCTGTCACTGCTAGATGCCATCTTGCCTCCACAAGGGTACAGTCTGCTTGAAAATGGAGACAAGAGGGAGGGGAGAAAAGCCAGGAGTAGAAAAAGTCATACTGAGTCCTTGTGATACTGTTTGTGTCCCTGGGTCCAGCCATGCCCAAACCTTCTGCTAGGTGAGCCTCCTTTCCCTCTTTTGCTTAACACACTATGATTTGATTACTTGCAATCAAGAGTCTGGACTCACATGAAAGTAAAATGCGACTTGAATAAAGTCAAAGAATAATATCATACTATGTCATCAGTGTGTCAATGTCTTGGGTCTACAAAGAACAACAGGAGCCGGTACATATAAAAAGAAATCAGCAACATTTGCTGAGTACCTATTACGTAACATATGTCAGATTTGGTCCTCACCAAACCCCAGTTTGATCTATATTATGATCCCCCTTTTTTTATGATCCCTTTTTATAAATGAGGAAACTGAGGAATATGAAGGAATATAGAGTTACTATGTAACATAGCTAATAAGTATCAGAGCCTAGATTTGAACGTAGGCCTTCTACTTCTAAATCCAGTGATTGTTCACTCTTGCACAGCTGCCTCACTCAGGCAAGTGACTTTGTATATAATAGATGCTCAGTAAATATTTATAAAAGAAATTAAAATTTTGGTCACGCACAGCTTTAAAATAATTCGATAATGGTGAAGAGAACCAGAAAGAAACACAACTCACAGTGGCCATCGGAGTGTCTGGCCAGCTTGGGGTCCTTGGGGCAGGCCTCTGTCTGGATGACGTCAATCTCAGCGTCCTGCTTCCTGGCCAGTGTGCTCCTCCTACCCCTGTGGACTTTCACCATCTGGGTTTTTCCAGGTGTGTCTTCATAGGTACCCACCTAAACACATGCAACAGGGACAGTCTGGCGGGGCTTTGGTTCATCTGTTGGTTTTTGCTTACTCATGCTGTTCTGTATTCATTCATTCCTCCCAGGTAGCCACTGTTTAGTCCTTTATTTAACAGAGTCTTATCTCTCTAAGTTTCACAGGAGCACATATAATGTCTTTTGTTGCCCTCTGAACAGCCAGTGAATGCCTGGCACAGAGGCAGGCCCACAGGACACAGTCAGGATATAATGGAGCTCTGACCGCAGCATAGGCTCTTGATATATTTTATCTCACTTACTCTGCATGAGGAAACATCATGATTCTTCTTGATAAAGAATTTAGAAAGGTTAAATAACTGACTTCTGGTCTCATAGCTAGTCATCTGCCCAGGCAGGCCTGGACCCCAAAGCCCTGTGCTCTTACCTACAAAAGGATGCTGTGTTCCTTTTACCTGACATTTCATCTTCCCACCCTCCATTCTTCTGTTTCCCCCCGCTTCTTTCCACACTTCCTCCCTCCAGCATCTGTCACACACTTACTGAAGGAAATAACATGCTAAGCCCTGGAGAAAGAGAGAGATGCGATGGGCATAGTGGCTTCCACGCTGGTCGTGGAGCGATACATGCAAACAATTAAGGTATATTGCGGTGAATATCATTTACAGCAGGATTGCTCACTGAGGTGGAAGTAGGAGGGGCAGGTCAGTTCTTGTGGCTAGGAGACAGGGTGGGGAAGACTTCAGAAGCAGGTTTTATGAAACTATTTTAAAATTTAAGTAAGAGACTGGTTGAAGGGATAAGGAATACCTGGTAGATAAATCAACACAGGCAAAGGGACAGAAGTGTTAGTGTCCTCATAAGGGTGGGACAGAGGCTATTGATGAAGGAACAGTGAAGGGGACAGAGGAGGGAAGACTGGAGGTGAGGCTGAAAATGTCAGCTAGAATGGAGTTGAGTTATGAAGGGTCTTGCACATGAGGCAAAAAGTGTGGGCTTTATCTCCTAGTCTTAGGGAGCTAGGCAGGGGAGAAACTGATCAGATTTGCATTTCAGAAAGATCTGGATAGATTGGCAGGAAGAGACACTGGAGGCAGAGGTGAATTGGGGCAGTTCTGGCCATCCAAGTATTTCATAATTACGAGATGACGATGGGAGAGGAGATTACTGTCCTTTCGACTACAAGTGGACACAGGGTTCACTGTGACAATCATCTGAAAGTATTTGCAAAAAGGTAAAATAATGAATAGATACAAGGCGTGGAGTTTCCTGAGTTCTTGGTGGGATCTGGGCAAACGAAGAGGAAAAGAAGAGGAGGGGCATTCTTTTAAGTCACACAGCCAAGAATGAAATTTTTAAATGGGGAAAAATGACAGCAAAGTAATGATATCCTTCCACAAATGACACAAATATGGTGTTTCACGCAAATATAGTGACCACCGACCTTCAGCAGAGCCCCTACTGCAGCAGTGCATGGATTCTCTGAGGGCTGTCCTGGGGAATGGTTCCTACAGAGTCAGTTTGAATCACAATGGATCGTATTCCTACTGATGTACCATCTACATTTGACCCCAAAGAGCACTGCCCAGCTAGACCACCCACCACATTTACCTAACACATTCCAAATAACTTAACAATTTCCCAAACTCAAATCCACTCCATGAAAGTAGGACTATGTCCCTTTGGTGGTAACCTGACCCCATCTCTGGCTCTTGGCCAGCACTTGATCAGCACTGAAAAAGGGCATATCCCTGCTTTTGCCCTTTCATGGTCAGTATCCCTTTTTCTTTCTTTCTTTTTTTTTTTTTTTTTGGATGTGGACCATTGTTAAAGTCTTTATTGAATGTGTTACAATATTGCTTCTGTTATGTTTTATGTTTTGGTTTTATGGCTGCGAGGCATGTGGAATCTTAGCTCCCCAACCAGGGATCGAACCCGCACCCCCTGCATTGGAAGGTGAAGTCTTAACCACTGGACCGCCAGGGAAGTCCCTCATGGCCAGTGTCTTTAATCATGTCCCTCTGCTCCCTTTCTCACACGGTCCTGATGACCCCCTTCCTGACCTCTGGCCTCATCACCCATTATGGCCTTGCTCCTGCCCTCTGTCCTTGAGACACCATGCTGTCGCACTGGCTCTGGTCCCTGTCGTTTGTGATTAATGACTTACTTCTTTGAATTATGCCGTTTTGTGACCCTCTGTAAACTCCCAACCTGGTCCAGCCCAGCCTCTGGGCCTACACCCCAGTTCAGGCCCACACCACCACCAAGGTGCTTGATTTACCCAAGCCCTGGGTGGAACTGGAACAATTTGGTAGGTTGAGATAGGCACGTCTCAAACAGGCATCTCGAATGTTTTGAGCCCTGGTAGTAGCCCCAGTGGTATCTGCTGTTTAAGCCTCTGGTTTTGAAGGGGATAGTGTCCATTGGATATGGATACACACATATACAGTGTTTACCATTAACAATGTTAATTAATCCATTAATTTATTAACAACAATATATTTCATTTTAGTGGTAGCTTGTGGCTTACAAAACACCTTCATCTACATTATTTCATTTCATTTTCCCATCACAAATGAGGTAGAATCAGGATGGGCGTGGGGATGGTATAATCAGGTGTGGATTATTTATTCTCACTTTACACATGAGACGCCTGAGCCCAGAGACTAACTTCCTGTTCTCAGCAGGGCCTCAGAGCACAGAACTTAAGGAGCCCTCCCTCCAGGTTCTGCAAGAGCAGGGCGGGCACCTGAGTGACTGTGTCTTTGTATTTTGCCCTCTGGGTACCTTGCTGAATTCATACCCATCTCAGCCCTGCTTATGAGGCCTGCTTCCTGGCTAATAAGTCCAAGGCTAGAGTTCAGTGTTAGTGTCCTGTCGATTTCTTTGATAAAACACCCAACACCCACTGCATCTTCGGACTGTCTCTCTGGAGAGTTACATGGCTCAGCCTCTAAAAAGTCACCCCATGAACTGATCCTATTACATGGCTGATGAGGACTGTTTGGTCTGGAACCCTAGAACACAGATACCTTGGAAACATAGTCTGAACATAGATCCTTTTCTGTTTTTCGTGGTTCCAATTTGCATGGTTCTTTTTCCTTCATTTTTTTATCTTCGTCTTCATGTTTCAGGCTGAAATGTGAAGAGATACCAGGGTAAAAGTGAAGGCGAGAGTATTTTGATGATAGCGTGCCCCTAACCCTTTTTTTTTTTAAAGATGAGGGGACCAGAATCAAGTCAAACATAGAACATTTCCCTGAGTTTCTGCCTGCTCCAATCAATGCCAGAGTGAATTCCTGCTTAAAATCTCTTAATAACTTCCATTGCCTGATGGATAAAATATCAGCCCCCACCTTTCTTTCCAACCCCGTCTCCGTCTGCACCTTCTATCCACGTTTATTCTAGTCTACACTCTCCTAATACCCCAATCCTTCCACCCCATTTTGAGCAACTCTCCCTTCGTATTTGCTATTTCCCTTGTCAGTCATGCCTTCCACACTTTACACTGCTGAGAAACACAGTACCCTTTCCAATCTGTCTAAATCAGCTTACCTCTGAGAAGCTTTGCTTGATTCTCCCAAGCAGCCATACCCTTTAATCTGTTCCCCTAACACGCTGTCCCTCTATCTTGTATTAAACTGTAGTGTCTATGGATCTGTTTCCAGTTCCTCCACTTTCCCTTGTCAACTAACTAAAAATCAGAGCTCTGTTATTTATCTGTATCCCCAGCACTAATGCTGTGTAACTTGTGGTAGCAAAGTGATCCCCAGCCAGTATTCCTTCATAAGAGGCATGACTGCCATGCACCAGTAATATGGACACCAGCCACAGTGGAAGAGCAGAGGAGGGAGTCGAGGTGGAGAGTTTAGTGAAAAAGCTGGAAGCTGGGACAGAACACTGAGGAGCATCAGCCTCCACGTGAGAACTTCTGTTTCTGGCATCAGAGTGAAGTAGACAGTCCTACAACCACATTCACATGGAAAGCAGAGACAGAAGAGCCCTCAAAGAAAACCAGAGGGCTTCCCTGGTGGCGCAGTGGTTGAGAGTCCGCCTGCCGACGCAGGGGACACGGGTTCGTGCCCCGGTCCAGGAAGATCCCACATGCCGCGGAGCGGCTGGGCCCGTGAGCCATGGCCGCTGAGCCTGAGCGTCCGGAGCCTGTGCTCCACAACGGGAGAGGCCACAACAGTGAGAGGCCCGCATACCGCAAAAAAAAAAAAAAAAAAAGAAAACCAGAAGAGGTGGTCGTGAAGGAAGGAGAAACACCAGGAGAGAGTGCTGTTCCCAAAGACAACGGGAAGAGTTTTAAGGAGTTTCACTCATCCATTCATCCAATGACTGATGACTCTTATCCACCATTAAGGCCACTAGTTCTAGAACATATATTAGAACAGGGGCTTTGTAGGCAGGGCTGGGTTCCAGCCCCCACTCTGTCTCTTTCCAAAAGCCTAAGATGAACTTTTCTAAAAATCAAATTTTTGCAGAATGGATATATATATATATATATATATATATATATATATATAAACTGTCAAATTACATTTAATATTGTGACTCCTAGGAATGCTAGGGGAGAGGAGTACATTACTTCTGCTTTAAAACGCTTTCGTGGTTTCCACCGACCTATAGGATAAGGTCTAAATCTGTGCCATCAAGACAGTGGCCACTGTCCACATGTGGCTATTGAACACTTGAAATGTGTCTGGTCCAAACTGAGCTGTAAGCGGGACTTCCCTGTAGCGCAGTGGTTAAGAATCTGCCTGCCAATGCAGGGGACACGGGTTTGAGCCCTGCTCTGGGAAGATCCCACATGCTGCAGAGCAACTCAGCCTGTGGGCCACAACTACTGAGCCTGAGCTCTAGAGCCCACAAGCCACAACTACCGAAGCATGCGCACCTAGATCCCGTGCTCCGCAACAAGAGAAGCCACCGCAATGAGAAGCTCACGCACTGCAACAAAGAGTAGCCCCCGATCAACGCAGCTAGAGAAAGCCCGTGCACAGCAACGAAGACCCAAAGCAGCCAAAAATAAATTCATTAAAAAAAAAATTGAGCTGTAAGTATAAAACATATCTGGATCCTGAAGACTTGGTATGAAAAAAAGGATCTAAAATATTTCATTAGTAACTTTTGTGTTGATTACATGTTGAAATGATAATGTTTGGGATCTAAAATAAAATACATTATTAAAATTCATTTCACTTTTTTTTTTTGCTTTTTAAAGATGGCTACTAGAAAAAAATTAAGTGACATATGTGGTTTGCATTACATTTCTATTGGACAGGGTTGCTCTGAATTTAATTAGGGAGCCCAGGCCCTCCTGGATCCAGCTCTGCATATGACCCCGGCCTCATTCCTGCTGTTCCCACACCGCACTTTGTGCTCAAGCATCATCCAGCTCTTTGTGGATCCCTGTACTGGCCTCACGGTTCAACACTATGTCTTTGTTCCCACTTGTCCTTTACCTGGGGCATGCCTTCTGCCATTTTCACCTGGCCAGTCCCTACATGTTTTCATGATTCAGCTCAGTTGTCACTCTTGAAGGAAGCATGCCTGGTGCCTCACCTCTGTGTTTTCACAACTGCCTTAGCGGTGATTATATGATATTGTAATTTCCTACTTACGTGGTCATCTTCCCTCCAACGGACCCCCTCATCCCAACCACTCTGGTCTCCACTCTCATCTTGCACTAAGCATTAGAGACATATTCTATTCATTTCTGAACCTCAGAGTCTAGCAGTGTCTGAACGGAGAAAAAGCTCAATAAATATTGAACTAAATAGGTAATCATCTGACACGTTTCTCCTATGAGCCCAGCACCATGCCAGGTGCTACAAGGTAATCGCAGGGGTCATGAATTTAGGGTCAGGCAAGAACTCAAGGAGAGAGATGAAGCAGGGTTTCCCCCCATGATTCAGCTCGTGTGTTTTTAGCCTCAGCCAGGAAATGTTGATACTTGCTCCACCAGAGCTCATGGACCATGTTTATTTTAATGCATTAAAAAGATGCAGACATAGAGAATGGACTTGAGGTCACAGGGAGGGGGAAGGGGAGGCTGGGACGAAGTGAGAGAGTAGCATGGACATATATACACTACCAAATGTAAATCAGATAGCTAGTGGGAAGCAGCTGCATAGCACAGGGAGATCAGCTCGGTGCTTTGTGACCACCTAGAGGGGTGGGATAGGGAGAGTGGGAGGGAGACGCAAGAGGGAGGGGATATGGAAACATATGTATATGTATAACTTATTCACTTTGTTATACAGCAGAAACTAACACAACATTGTAAAGTAATTATACTCCAATAAAGATGCTAAAACAAAATTAAAAAAAAAAAAACCTCCAGGGAGAGAGAGAGAGAGAGAGAGAGAGAGAGAGAGAGAGAGAGAGAGGCGGACTCTGAAGAGTCAGGTAAAAGCACTGTTATGTGCCAAGGCCCTGATCTGGACCAAGAATGAGAAAAATGGGCCCTGCCCACAAGGAGCACACAGACAAGAAGGGGAGGGGAGAGTGAGGATGAACTGGAATCTTAGCAAACAAACGATATACGTGACATTAGTGCAAACGTGTGTGTGCCTTACAGCAGTACTGCAGGGCAGGGACTGACTACTTCTCTCTGAGGAGGGGAATTAGGAAGGCTTCTTACAGGAGGGGACATCTGATGGTTAGTAGAAGTCTGCCAGATCATTAAGTTGGGGTGAATGAATTAAAAGAGCAAAGGCAAAGAGGCCTGAAGCAGCATGGTGCATTTTGGAAACTGTAAATTCTTTGGGATCCATGTGATTGCTATATGCCTGTTTGACTGTGTCTCTCCCGCCGGGGAACCCCTGAGGGTAGTGGCTAGGTCTCTGTCACTGCTCCAGCCCTAGTGGTTAGCAGATGGCCAGCACGTTGGGGACTCAGCAAGCCTCTGCTGAGTGAGCGCAGTGTGCTGGAACGAGATGAACCTGAAAGGCCAGGCAGGACCTCTGAGCACCGTTTCTGCACCAGGCACCTTGAAAGGTGCTAGGGGTGTTGAACCAGGTCAGGCACTGGAAACAGCTGGCCCATTAAGGAAAACCAGTGCAGTGCAGAGTGTCAGCAGCTGATTCATGCTTTTCCTTTGGACGATAAAACTCACCTAAGTCCTTGATGGAGAAAACTCTTCCAAGGCTGAAAGTAAAGAGGAAAACGGTCATTTTCAGAAACCTACCCAAGTCAAACCCCAACCAGGCCTCTGTTGTTTGGTTACAGATCATTAGAGACCTGACCGGCCAGTGAGGTCTCAGTACAGAGCAAAGGTAGACACTGACAACAGAACATTCCATGAACTGCCAGTGTAACTGAAGATCAATCGAAAAGAAAACAGGCGTTTCTGTAGTTACGGCGCGTGCCAGCGGGAACGTGTAATTTGACTTAGAAAAATAAACTGTTCTCTGCACACCTTTCCAGGAATGCATCTGTAGAATAAAGAACTTTTAAATCTTATGAGCAAACAGGAATGTGCGATATTTGCACAATGTTCCAGTGGGCAAAATCGGTACAGGCAAGTGTGCAAGCCATGCTGGGAATTCCCCGTTCCTGATCACGTACCACCTGATCATAATTCAGCTCTCACGTTATCTAGACTTGGTGCCATTAAAATTATGTCCCAATGACCATAACATAGCTCCTCATTTAGTCAGTTGTCACATATCTGATGCCATTCCCTATCTGGATTCTAGCCAAGCACCTGAAGAGAACAGAAAATATCAAAGCATCCAAAATGCTGCCACAAAGTCCAGGCCCAAGAGCTCATATACCCTCCTTTGAGGAGAGCCTCACAGCTTTCATTCAGGGATGACTGGCTCTCATTTTCCATATAATCCTAGCAGATTGGATGACAGCACTGGTAGAAAGACAAGTCAGACAGACCTTGCTTTGTATCTTTGCTATATTATTTATAGGTTATTTAACCTCTCTGAGCCTTGAGTTCTCGTCTGTAAAATGCAAGCAGGGATACCAGCTCACAGGGTGACTGGGACACACACACACAGGCACAAGTGCTTGTCCCCAAACAGGGACTCGGTGTGTGCTCGACCACATGAAAGACTCACTGCTGGACACAAGAGGCTGACAGGAGAAGGAAATAATAATTGATAGAGATAAGAAAACAACTACAGCAAACAGACCGTGGTGGTTTGGTGTGAGGGCAACTGGCTCTGAACACCTCTGAGGGCCCAAGAGCATCTCACAAGAAAAGCATGAACAGTGCCCTTTCAGCCCCTTATGTTCCAGGGGACTCCAAGTCATAAAGAAAGGGTGAAATCAGATTCCAGCCACGGAGCTCAAAAACACCGAGATGAACGTAATGCATATCTGAAGGCTGAAAGATTAAAAAAAAAATACTTTCATGCTTTTTATTTTGAATGAGATAAAATTTGGTCATTTGGAAAGTTCCCTTGTGCAGAGAAGTTTATTATTTGCTGATACTGCCAGCTAAGTGAAGCATCTTAATGGACTGTTTCTGCTTTCGTTAATAGGAATAATAATCATTTATAGTTTCCTATCTATAAAGTGTATCACAAATGAACAATCCTTTCCAGTAAGCATTAGAACCATGAAGCAGAAAGATGAAGGACCGCAACTAAATGTACCCAGTGATCAAGGAGTAGTACCTTAACTGTCCCAGTTAAAACATTAGGTAAGTGCCTACTGTGTACCATGTGCTGTACTAGGTGCTCATCTACTTTGTCTGGCTTAGTTCTCTCAGCAATTCAGTGAAACAAGTATTGGTCCCTCATTTATTGAGCCTCTACTACTGCAGATTAGGTAACTACAAGGCATATACTTCCTGCCCTCATGGGGAACGCACCGTTTTAGAGAAGACAGCTGTAGCTCAGAGAGGTAAAATGCCTGGGATAGATTCCAGCACTTCCTATTAAACTGTTTACCTGAATTTACCTCTTTTCATTCTCACAATAACTTCTGGTGGGGATGCTTCTATGACCACTATTTTACACATGAGGAAAGGGAGGTTCAGGGTCACACAGACAGGAGCCGGGATCAAAGCCCATGATTCTGCTTGGGCCCTAAATCAAGTTGCTAGCACTGTTCCCACCAGAAGCCCAGAAAATATGCCTTCAGGAGTCTGGTCATTCGTGTGAAAGCACAGGAGCTCTTCTCTCTGAAGGGACAGTTATTACAGGCCAGTTGGTGCTGGCCACCCTAGATAAGGGGCCAGGAATGGATTAGGACCACCTTCTCCCATCCTAACACATTTTCTGTCTCTGATCTTATAGGGCCTCAGGCTTCAGAATCTTAGCAGCTAGAGTCTGGAAAATCCCCCCAAATCAGGGGAAAACCCAAAACAAAGACCATCCCTCCCTCATGAAAGAAACTACTTCAGAATCAACTCTGCACACTTGCTTTAGTTATGAAGCTGATAAGAGAAGAAACAATACCTTTTGGAGTTCTTCAATTCTGACTTCATAAGTTGCTAAAATAAACATGAAAAAATTATTTCAAGGCAGTTCCTTATAGTACCCATTTCTTATACAATATGCAGGATTAAAGCAATTATAGAAGGTGGCAGAGTTCAGTTTTCTCAACCTTCAGAACAATCTGCCTATGGGAGACTTGTCCACGTGGTTTGGGAAATTCTCAGGTCATCGATCACGGTATCATGTCTGGGGGGATTTCTAGGATGGAATGTACAGTGAATTTGTTTCAAAAACATTTGAAACAATTTTCAGTTTCCTTTTTGTTAAGCAGATTCATACTCTACGATGAAGAGAAAGTACTACAATTTAGTGGTAGCAATCAGAAGGCAAACTTGAAAGGAAAGGGAAAGGAAAAAGGCCAACAAAAGTCCAAATCCCACTTCAACAAGATAAACTCCACAGCACGCCTAAAAGTGTTTGGCTCCCTGAGCGTTTTGTTTCCTTAGTACAGCTTGGAAAGAGGAGACTGACCACCAACTAAGGCTTGAATACCTTTTGATTTTTTCAAAGGTTTCATGGATTTTATTTAATGACGAAGCCAAATTTAACCATTAACAAATACAAGTAGTAGCAAGAACTTGGGTTCACAGACTAGTCCTGCCACTTCCTACCTGTGGAAGTGCAGACAAATTACTTCATTTCTTCGAACCTCAGATTGCTCATCTGTGAAATGGGGACAACTGGAACCTGCCTCCCAGAGTTCATGGGGAGATTAAAGGAAATGATGTAGGTCACGTATAACTGGCAGAACACCAGACGTTGTATAGAAAGTGACATGTTTTTTGATAAAATTGCTAATTTAATTTTTCTTTGCTTATAACTCATCTATAAAAGTTTTCCCCCTACTGTTAATGAATATGCATGCATAATAAACAGGACTTCCCTAGTTCCTTTTCTCTTTCTTGCTGCTAGAGTCCTAAAGCTTTAGTTTACAGAACTGACCAAAGAGTAACATGCATTTCTTAGCCATTATTATTCTACACATAAAATCCATTAATAAAGTAAATGAAATCACAGTTTTTCTTTAGGGACTATGTGCATGTAATTGTTGACACAGGGACCTAAAATTCTGTGTGGAGGATTAATAACATGTACTTCAGCTTCGGTAACTGTACACTCTTTATTTTCACCAGTTTCTGAATCAACACATTTTATTCTGCTATTACGTGCTTTAAAAACATTTAAGAATACCTGTTTATAATGCAGTCTGCCTCATCCTTTTCAAGCATAAATTTATTTTCCAATTTTAAAAATGATAATCTCCTTCTCTCTCCCTCCCCCTACTTATTTACTGTTCTGTGTTTTTGAAAGAATTAACAAATCATGAACTCTTTGCTTCTACCTGCTACCTGGTGGGGAGGGAGATACTATTCTGTCCTAGAAATGGGAAAACCAAGGCTCAGAGAGGACTTGTTCAATACTTACTAAGGCTAATAAACAAAGATAATCCACACACAATTAATAATGCATTCATAATTTGATACTGTTTTTTAGCAAAGTGGACGTTCTCCCAATAGTAAGTATTGCCATCAAAACCTGCTCCCAACGTAGGAATATAAAGTACAAATATCACATCCCAGGGGGTCAGGAAAGGACTAGGAATTATAATATAAGAGGAGGATGTAACCCAAAGCGTTAGAGCCCTCACTTACTTTCCACAGGGAGTTATATAACTCTTTCCACTGAATATCTTTGTCCCAGCTGGGAGAAAAAGGACAAATATCAGAAGATGGTCCTCAGCAAACCTCCAACTGCAGTATCCTATCATGTTCATGTCCTCCAGGCCTCAGCTCTTTTTCCATTTACTAACTCTCTGTGTGACTTTGGAAAAGTCCCTTCACCTGTTTTATACCAGGAGGTGAGACAATTATTACTAATATTATAAAGACAATAATAAAAAATAGCTAACTATTTTTATAAAAATCACTACTAAGATTCTGATTTACCAATGAGGAATAGACACCAGAGAAAGGAAGCAACTTGCCCAGCTTCGCTCAATAGGAAATGGCTTTCAAACTTTCTTCTAGCCATGGAATCATTCATTTAAACGCAATATTACAGGAGCATAAACAGAACTTCTCTGGAAGTTATCCCCGAGGGTCTCCAGGACCCCTTAGGACAGCCTTTGGTCCTAGGAAGCACAGTCTGAAAGGCACTGGTCTAGATGAGCTCTGAGGACAATTCTGCAGAGCTTCCAGACAAGCCTAAAATCTGCTTACACGTCACCAAGTTCTGTACGAAAAGGTGAAGCTTCAGAAAGGCATCTATGCCGAGCCATGCACCTCTGAGGTGATGGCCTTCTGATTTCTGGGCATTGTTTAAGGGACAGACTCACCCAAAAGTGATGTCAAAGCCTCTTTCTCCTTCCCTTCCTTTCCCCCTCATTCTCTTTGTCCCAGAAAGGTAGTATTTAGATTCCTCACCATTTGCAGGCAGAGGAAGGAAGAAACCCATTTTAAGCTAATTTTTTTTATAAGATGTGAGACTTACATTGAGGTTTATTTAATGTTTTTACCTATGGATATCCAATTGCTCCAACATCATTTGATAAAAGGCTATCTTTCCTCCATTGAACTGCTTTACAATTTTGTAAAAAACCAAAATCAGTTGGGCATATTTGTGTAGGTCTTAATTCTGGGTTCTCAATTTTGTTCTATGGTTCTATGTGTTTCTCTCCGCCAATACCACACAGTTTTGGTTACAGAAGCTATAATTCTTAAAATTAGGTAGTCTGATACCTCCCCCACTTTTTCTTCTCCAAAACTGTTTTAAGCTATTCTAGTTTCTTTGTCTTTCCATGCACATTTTAGGATAATATTGTCTATATCTATAAAAGAATCTTGCTGGGATTTTACTAGAAATTGCATTAGACCTGTATATCAACTTGGGGAGAATTAATATTTTTACTATATTCAGTCTGCCAATACATAAATGTAGCGTAAATGTTTCTCCATTTATTTAGATTTTCTTTGATTTCATCAGCATTTTGTAGTTTTTAACATTTAACTCTTATACATGTTTTGTTAGGTTTTAGTCTAAGCATTTATCTTTTTTGAGTGATTGTAAATGGTATTACATTTTTTTCATTTTTAGTGTTCAATGGTAGTGTATAGAAACACAATTGATTTTTTAATGTTTATTTTGTATACTGTGACCTTGCTGAATTCATTTATCAGTTCTAGAAGGTTTTCCTTTTTTTTTTTTGTAAATTCCTTGAGATACCCTACTTAGACAATCATGTCATCTGCAAATAATGACTGTTCCTTTCTTTTTGATCTGTATTCCTTTATTTCCTTTTCTTGCCTTATTGCACTCACTAGAACTTCCAGCACTACATTGAATAGGAGTGGTGAAAGTGGACATCCTTGCCTGGTTCCCAATCTTAGGGGTAAAGTATTCAGAGTTGTATCATTAAGTATCATGCAGACATTTTGTAAATGTTCTTATCTAGTTTAGGAAGTTCCCCTCTATTCTTATTTTTCTGAGAGTTTTTTTATCATGAATTGGTGTTGAATTTGTCAAACACTTTTCCTGCATTGATTGACGTGTTTGTGTGATTTTTTTTCTTCTTTAGCTTGTCAATATGGCAGATTTAATTGATTGATTTTTGAGTACTGAACCAACTTTACAATGAATAAACCACACTTAGTCGTGGTATATAATTATTTTTCTATCTTGATGAAATCTATTTGCTAACATTTTGTTAAGGATTTTTATGACTATACTCATGAAGGATATTGATCTGCAGTTTTCTTCTTTTGTACTGATATCTGGGTTTGGTATCAGGTTAATGCTAGCTTCTACTTCTATTTTTCAGAAGAGATTGTGTAGAATTGGTATTAATTTTTCTTTAAACATTTGGTAGAATTCTCCACCAAAATTACCTAGACTGAGATCACTTTTTTATGTTTTTAAATTATGCATTCAATTTTTAAAATAATTACAGGGCTATTCAAATGATTTATATTGGGTGAGTTGTGTTTTTTGGGGAATTGTTCAGTATTTATCTAAGTTGTCAAAATTTACATGTATACAGTTGTGCATAATATTCACTTATCCTTTTGACATCTGCAGGGTTTGTAATGATATCTCTGTTTTGCTCTTAATATTGTTAATTTGTGTCTTCTTTGTTTCTTTGTCAGTCTTACTAGAGGTTTGTTAATTGTATTGCTCTTTCCAAAGAACACACTTTTGATTTCATTGATTTTCTCTATTGTTTTTCTGTTTTCAAGTTTATTTTAGTTTCTTTATTGCTTCTTCCTTTATACTTGCTTTGGATTTATTTTGCTCCTCTTTTACTATGTTATTGAGGTAGGATTTTAGATTTGAGGCTTTTCCTATTTTTCATATAAGAATTTAGGGCTAAAATTTCCCTCTCAGCATTGCTTTAGCTGTGTTCCACGATTTTGGGTATGTTGTATTTTCATTTTCATTTAGTTCAAATGTATGTTTTGATTTCCCTTGAGACTTACTTTTTGATCCACGTTTAGAAGTGTTGTTTTGTTTCTGAGTGTTTGGAGAATTTTCTGTTACCTTTCAGTTCTTGATTTCTAGTTTGATTATATTGTGGTCTGAAAGCATACTCTGCATAATTTCAATTCTTTTAAATTTTTTAAGCTTTGTTTCATGGCCCAGAATATGGTCTATCTTGGAATATGTTTATGGTCTCTTGAAAAGTATGTGTATTCTGCTCTTGTGTGTTCTATTGATGTCAATTAGATCCTACTGGTTGATAGTGTTGTTGAATTCTACTGTATTCTTACTGATTATTTGTCTAGCTGTTTTGTCAATTGTGGAGAGAGGAATATTAAAGTCTCAAACTATAATAATCTATTTGTCTATTTCTTTTTTCAGTTTTTGCTTCACATATTTAGCAGCTCTGGAATTTCATGTGTATACATTTAGGATTGCTAAGTCTTGTTATTGCTCCCAACACAGCCTTTGCTGATACCACAGGGAGAGGATGGTTGCCTTTACTACTGGGTGTTTGTGAAAGTCCTGACTCTCCACGAGGTCTGCTCTGACACCAACCCAACAGGGAGGGGAAGGGATGCCTTGTTATTTCTGGGTGGAGGGCTGGAGTCCATGCTCCCCATATGGTCTTCACTGGCTATCACTGTAAGTAGAGTTTTGTTACCCTGGCAGGGATAAAAGTCCCAGCTCTCTACTTGGCCTTCTCTGAAAACACCTCAGTGGAGGGGCTGGGGTGCATCATTGTAGCTTGATGAGGGTGGATGTCCAGACTCCCCACTCAGCATTGGCTGGTGGTGGTGGGGCCAGTTTTGTTTTGTTTTGTGTTACATTCAGCTGGGGGAGAACAGTTGTTGTCTAGAGGCTTTCTGCCTTTCTAGGCTCCCCTTTTCCTGGTCCTTTGGTCAGAAAGAGCAGGCTTCTGTTGGAGCTGTTTTGTCTGTGCCCATTGGTGTTTCTGGGTTGGCAGCTACTTCAGCTCCAAGTCTGGGATATAAGAAGCAAGAAGAAAACCCAAGGATCTCACAACTTATCCTTGTTGGGTCCAGAGGTCCCTAGCTGATCTACCTTCTTCTTTCTACCTTTTCAGAGTGTTCTAGTTTTCTTATGTTTGAATATAAAAAATACTATATATATATACATATATATATGTATATATATGTATATATATACACATACACACACACACACATATATATAGTGTGTATATATAGTGTATATATATGTATATACTATATATATATATAAAACTTTTATATAGAATATCCAGGGGTTTTAGTTGTACTTAGCAGGGGGACCAGGGAAAAGTACATCTGCGCCATCATCTCAGAGCAGAGTTCGCTTGACTTTAAATGTATTACCTTCTCAAACATACAGAACAATTACACAAAGGAGACATTATACCAATTTGGTAGATGAAGAAACTGAGGTTCATATATCATTCAACCAGTAAGTGTAAAGAGGATGAAATACATGGGAACAGTCAAATGAACAGGGACAAGTGGGGGTCAAATAGTCCACTTCCTTCCCTTTTTCTCCTGTAGGGTAATTGTATCTTGACTCTTTAGAGAGGGACAGAGAAAGGAGTGGGGGATATAACAATCTTTTTGATCCCAGGCTGCAGTTCCCCAGCTTCTTCAGCCCTGGCAGCCATCTTCCTAACTCCCACAAGATGCCATTCTGGTCTGGGAAGCTCTCCCCACCCTCACCCTTCTCTCACCCTACCGCCTTCCTATTGCCCTCTGCTCGGTTACCTCTCAGTTGCATCAGTGGGTTATTTTCTGAGCCCTTTCTCTTTTCAGTCATAAACGCTTGCTTCCTTAGCAGCATGGAGGGACACAAAGAATTCCTCAGTTGAAGACTGAAGAGAGGCCTGGGTTAGTGGTTCCTTATTTGGGTATCTCAAATGATGTCCCCCACAGGCCCACCTTGGACATCTGTGGCCTGGAGAGGACAAATGCAGGCCTCTGGTCCAGCTTCCTTCCTTCCTTCTTTTCAATCCTCAGCTTCACCCTACACATGAGGGGCCTTGCATATGTCAACCCCATCCTCTCCTGCCCTCCATGAACAGATGTCTCTGCAGCCCAATGTGTCCTGAGGAGGAAGGACCTAGGGAAGAGGCCCAAGCAGGATCTTAGAAAGCCACTTGTGGGAGGGCATTCTGGGGGTCTCCTGTAATCCAGAGAGAAGGTACAGGCTCTGACTGGAGAGTCCCCTTGGCCCTGTGAGCTCTTAGCTTTGGAATGTAGTCCCAACAGAGCCCACAGCCCTTCTATTCAAAGTGTGGTCTGTGGACCAGCAGCATCAGGATCACTAGGGCACTTGTTAGAAAAGAAGAATCTCAGGCCCAACCCAGAGCTACTGAACCAGAATCGATGTTTTAACAAGATCCCCAGGTGATTCATGCAAACATTATAATTTGAGAAGCCATGCCCTTAAGGCAAGGGCCTGGACACCCCAAGTATGGAGCAGCACTGCCTTCTGGGTTGATGGGGACAGGAGTCCTGCTTCTTATGTCTAGTACTTTACAAGCCAAATGGGAGAACCTAGAGTTTGCCCAGTCTAGGAGAGAATTTTTCCAGGAGTTCTTCAACCCCTTATTTCCCAGGAGAGGGGAGGGAAATTTCAATGGGTTCTAACTGTTACCGGTGAACTTCCTAAGCGTGTGATCCCAGGCAAATGACTTCCTCTCCCAGAGCCCTGGGCTTCTTGTCTATACAATAAAGAGGTTGTAGCAGAGGATCTCTCTCTAACTCTCCTTTCAGGGAAGTCAACATTTTGACTGAGAAGCAGCATAAAATTGTGGAAAGAGCATGGATCTTAGAGGCAGTCTGAACCGTTGCACATTACAGCCCTACCGTGTATTACTTGTGTGACCTTATGCAACTCAATCTCTCTGATCTTCAGTTTTCTGTCTCTAAAAGTGGGTTAATACAACCTCTAGATCAAAAGGGATGTACACAGAGGTCATGACACAGAACTGTGGCCCATAGTACAGGCTCCATAAATACTAGTGTTTATTCCAGCACTAATATTTATGCTTTTTGTAGAAAATTGGCTGGTCCTATAGGCAGAACAAAGACATAGAAACCTGTAGAAATGCTGTCAGTCCCTGCTTCTTCATCATCTTGGCTGAGGGGGTCTCTTTTTTCACTGAAAGTTCTGAGCTTTGTCGGAAGACTTAACTCTGAACGAGTGGTCAGATCCTTTTAACGAATCCTCTGCTTCTATTCAGGCTAAACAAAAGGACCTCATTCCCACAGTCTCTTATCTCCCTCTCCACACACTGAGTTACCAGGGGACTTCAAGTCAGACACCACGAGAAAAGAGATGACGTTTCCATGGGAGGAGAAGGAAGAAAAAATGAATCGCCATATCTTGATTTGCCCTCCCACGTATCTACAAAAGGCAAAGCATCTAAGCAGATTGGTGAAGGAGAGAATAGAAGAGGGTAGAGAGAAGGCAGCACTAGGGCTGGGAGATAGCCTTGATGCCCAACTGGGTTTATTTATATTTTTAAGAGACTAGACAAGGAAAAAATAAAAGGAAATGTGATAGTAAAGCAACATGGCTGTGAATTTTTAAACTTAGAGTTAGCTGGGGGGAAAATACCATTTTGGACACATTTTCATTCCATACAGGGTTACAATATTAATTGGCTTAGCAGACTTACAATCAGCCATCTCTTTTGTGGTGCACAGGTTAATGGAGTTGCTGGAGTGTCTCAGACAGGAAATTGTTGCCTCAGAATTATGTGGTTCTTCAAATTCAGCACTGAGAAGTGTGGAGGAAAAAAGTTACTTAAAGCAAAACATTTTTAAAACATATTTTCAAACTTTGGGTATTTTTTTCCTCATTAGAGAAGTAATATAAGTAAGTCTGGTCCATATGGTGACCTAAACAGACATGGAAGGCATTCCACCCCCACTTTAAATACAGAGGAATTCTGGATGAAGTATAACGATGCAAAGAATTATAACAAGAACCCATAACTAACCTAGAAATCAATAAGGTAAAATTCCCCAGGTGCCAGACATAAAGAGGAAACTTACAATTAAAGATATCAGTGAGAATTGCAGCCAAGGTACTCCATGGGAAATTGGGATCAAAGAAAGATCTCACTGATTGGGTGGCTGGGGATTTGATGGCTGGGGATTTAAGTTCAGTGTGAGCCACAGGCCTCATCTGAAAGGGAAGCTGGAACTGAGCTAAAAGAATAAGGTCCAGGGTCACAAAATGCCATCCCATCTCTAAAATTAATTCTAAAAAATAACTGTGCCCTCTCCCGGGGAGCAAACAGGGAAGTTTACTATCTGACCAGGGCCACTGGAGCTCAAAGAGTCACCCACGAGAAGGCAGAAACTCTACAACCCAGCACCGAGTAGGTGTTCTAGATGCATACAATCTGTGTATTTCTGAGACACAAAGCCAAAACTGCTACTTGGAATCCACCCCCAAACTGCCTTGTAAAGGAAGTCTGAAATCGTTCTGTAAACATGCTCCCACACCCATGGCACCTATGGTTTCCAAAGGAAACAACTCCCACTCAAAACAAGTGTATAATGAAAAAGTGCAAATCACACAAGGAGATGAACCACCATAGATGGTTCTTTTCAGTAGATGTAACGAATGGGAGAATTAAATATTAGAATGATATGAAAGTGACATTAAAATAAGCATGTTTTAAGTTTCAAAGAAATAACGTGAGGAATAAAAGCCATTAGGAAAAACAATAGAGTGTGAAAAAAATATAGATTTGGGGGCAGGATAGGAGTTATGGAAATCATAAATATAGTTTTTTTTAAATTAATTTTTAAATTGAGGTATAACTGATGTACAATATTACATAAGTTTCAGGTGTACAGCACAGTGATTCACAATTTTTAAAGGTTATATTCCATTTATAGTTATGATAAAATATTGGCTATATTCCGTGTTGTACTATATATCCTCATAGCTTATTTATTTTATACACAGTAGTTTGTATCTCTTAATCCCCTACCCCTATCTTGCTCCTTTCCACTTCTCTCTCTCCACTGGTGACCACTATTTTGTTCTCTATATCTGTGAATTTACTTCTTTTTTGTTATATTCACTAGTTTTATTTTTTAGATTCCACATTTAAGTGATTACATACAGTATTTGTCTTTCTCTGCCTAGCTTATTTCACTTAGCATCATACCCTCCAAGTCCATCCATGTTATTGCAAATGGCAATATTTCATTAAATATAGTTTTTGAAATAAAAATGTAGAAGTTGAAAAGTAGACTAGACACAGCAGAAGAGAGAACTGGTGAATTAGTTAGACCTGAGGAAGTCACCTAGCATGTAGCACAGAGAGATTAAGAGATGGAAAGTATTAAAAGAGAGCTCACAGTAGGGAGGATAGAATGAGAAAGTCCGATCTATATATACAAGGGATTCTAAGAGCAAAAAAGAAAGAAGATGATGAAAGGGAGCCAATATTCAAACGATAATAGCTAAGATATTAATATTGAAAAGGGAAATAAATCTATCTATTGAAGCAGCTTTAATAATAAATCCACAGGTATACAGTTTTTAATAAATCAGAACAAGTGAAAGAAAAAAAATGTAAAAGTTGTGTGAGAGAAAAGACAGATTATCTACAAAGGAATGGCAGTCAGACTGGCAATGGACTTCTCATTAGCAACAACAGATGCTGGGGATTGTGGATATCTTAAGGCAATGAGTTAAGATAGCTGTCAATGTAAAATCCTCTCCAGATGTACTATCATTCAAGGGCAAGAGAGAAACAAAGACATTTTCAGAGTACAGATACGTGTACTTACTGCTCGCAGATCCTTGCTGAAAACATCGAATGAAACTGAACTAGTAATGAAATATCATATAAGAAACAATGGTGATCAAAGAAATTAATAAAGCTATTGGTAAATCTAAATAAATACTGACTGTAAAAAATAACTAATTGGGCTTCCCTGGTGGCGCAGTGGTTGAGAGTCCGCCTGCCGATGCAGGGGACGCGGGTTCGTGCCCCGGTCTGGGAAGATCCCACATGCCGCGGAGCGGCTAGGCCCGTGAGCCATGGCCGCTGAGCCTGTGCGTCCGGAGCCTGTGCTCCACAACGGGAGAGGCCACAACAGTGAGAGGCCCGCGTACAGCACAAAAAAAAAAAAAAAAAAAAAAAACTAATTTGTAGAAGTTTAAGAATAAAATAGACTTAAAATACTAAATAATAATATGGAAGATTGTGAAAGAGGGCTATGGGAGTTATTCTCAGGTATTATTTAGGAGCAGGATAGAGATTTTGATTATCATTAGACTTGGTTAATTATGGATGCCTTTAATTGTAATTACTAAAAGGAACAGAAATAGAATATTTAACTTCTCAACTGGTAGAAGGAAAATATTCAATGAGAAAGCTTAAATATTAAATAAGAAGGCAGAAAAGGAAAAAAATGCATGTAAGGGAATTGCATAGTAAATTTAAAACATAAAATATAATGGGAAAAAGTCCAAATCGATCAAGAATCACAATAAATGTACATAGATTAGTCTACTCCAATAAAAATGGAGAGTATCTGACAGGACGTTGTAAAAATCTTGCTAACGCAGCTCAAAACCACCAGGCAAACCAAAGCTCCCATATCAATGTATGGAGAAAGAGATGCAAAACAAACTATCCAAAAGAAAGCTTAAGTAGGTATATTAATATTAGACCATACTTTAGCATGACTCATCAAGAAAATGAGAGAAGTTACACAAACGGGCATGCACACACACACATACGTAAATCACAGATACAAAAGGGGACAAAACTAAAGTTAGTTTTAGATTTTCAGAAATCTAAGAAAATGTTGAGATCAGCTCTCTGCCAATAAATTTGAAAATTTAGGGAAATTTGGCAAATTAATAGGGAAATATAAAATTACCACAGTGACTGAAGAAGAACTAGAAAGACAGATAGGCCAATAAACCATCAAAGGGCTTGAATCAATAGTACACACACCCACCTCCACACTCGGGTCACCTCTCTCCTTTTCGTCTGCTAAGTAGTTTTATGGGAAACTTTTAGCAAAGTTTCAGGGGATAGAAAAACAGAAAAGCTACCCTGCTCATTTTCAGAGGATAGTGTAATTTTGATATGAAAACCACAAAATGACCAAACAATAAAGCTCAATTTTACTTAAGAAATTTTAGCCCAAACTCACTAAATACTAAATAAATGAATTAGTCAGTATTAAAATTAACTCAAGAATGACTAAAATTTATTCCAAGACTTCCATGATGGCTCAACATCAGAAAATCTATCTGATGCAAATTATTGCAATTAATCACATTGAAACAGTAAGAGAGGAGAAAAACCCAGATTATTTTAATAGATGCAAAAAAGCATTTCACATAGATAACTCTCTTAACTAGATTAAATACTAACAAATAGCACACTTAATGGCAAAGTGTAATAAACTTCAGCTGATATGTAAACTCTGTTGGGAACTCCTGAAATAGGAAAAAAAACAAATCCATAGAAAATTGGACAAAAGGATATGATAGACATCGCAGAAGAGAAAAAAGGAATAGTTTATAGAAGTAAATATGCAACCTTATAGTCAACAGGGAAATGGAGTGAAGACAATGAGAATTTGGTTCATATCCAACAATTCAGCAAGAATCCCCAAATTGGAAAATAACATCACATTTGGCAAGAACATGGAGAAACAGAAACTCTTTACACGGGTATGAGAGTATGAATTGACACAGCCATTTTGGGAGACAATTTTTCAATATCTAGTAAAACTGAAGTTCCTTATTTACTATTGTTTAGCAATTCTACTTTAGGTAAATAACCTAGTGAAACTTGCTTATATTCACCTGGAAATACATGAGGATTGCAGTACCATTGGAAAAGGTGAAAATATAAAACAATCTAAATGTCCCTCAGTAAGAAAATACACAAATTGTGATACATTCATATGATGAAACATATACAATATGCAATTATAATGAATAAACTAGACATACGTGCATCATCATAGAATATGAAAACAGCTTTGAAAAAATTCAAGTTTCAGAAGGATAAAATGAGATGCTGTTTATACAAAACTATAAAATCCTGTATCTTTAACAGATATCTGAGTTTGTAGCTGAAGAATAAGAAATACCCTAAATGGATTCACTCCAACATTCACAGTTGGAGTTGCCTCCAACTGGGAAGAAAGAATGAGAAATGGGACTAGGGAATGAAACAAAGGGGACTTCAACTGTATCCACAGCAAATGAAAAATCACTTCTTCACCCCAACTGTGGATAGGAGAGAGAGAGAAAAAAAAAATCACCCATAATTCTCCCACCTTCACACTAGTAAGCTCTTTGCATTTTGGTATTCTTCTTGATTTTCCCCATATTCTTATAGTTGTTATAGACAATGAAAAGGTTGGAGTTTGCTTTACTTTTTTCCCTCTATTTATTTTATAAGCATATTCCACCAACTGTTTTCCCATCTATGTTTGACCACTTTGAATATTTCAGGTTTTTTTTTTCACAATCTCTGTAATATTTTAAAAGACGTATATGAGTAGTTCATTTTGCTGAAGAGGAAAAATATGAACTCTGATGCACCAGTAATTTCTCCCCTCATCATTTTGTTCCCCTCCCCCTCCATGAAATAATCCAGAGAAACGTTCTTAAATTATAGACTATGCCATATACCTTATGCTCCAATGGCCTAACAATCTCAACGTGTCTACGGTAAATTAACTTTATTAATAAGAAACAATTTGCGGAAATATTGAAAGAAGATGTGTAATCAATTTCTGGGACTATTTTTGTCAGAAATGAATAAATATCTGACTTCAGATGATCTGAAAGAATTTCAAGAGAATGTAAAAAAAAAGTCATCTTTTAGATCAACTGTCTTTGTAGAGACGCAGTCCCAGGATTAATGTTGAAAGGGAAAAAAGATATTGTACGTGTATTTAAACTTCCCTTTTTGTTACCTGAGGATGTCTTTTATCTTTTTCCTGGTCCATTAAAACGAGATCTGAGGGGCTTCCCTGGTGGCGCAGTGGTTGAGAGTCCGCCTGCCGATGCAGGGGACATGGGTTCGTGCCCTGGTCCGGGAGGATCCCACATGCTGTGGAGCAGCTAGGCCCGTGAGCCATGGCCTCTGAGCCTGTGCCTCCGGAGCCTGTGCTCCGCAATGGGAGAGGCCACAACAGTGAGAGGCCCGCATACCGCAAAAAAAAAAACAAAAAAAACAGATCTGAGATCTACCTTGACTTAATACAACATGGGTCAATATAATGAACTTGGATTGCTGGGAAGAAATAACTCTATAATTTAAATACATCTATGCTTCAATTTCATTGTTTCCACATTTATTAAAACATTCATGTCTCCAGGACTTCAGACGTTATTGGGAGGTAACACAGAATTACGGACAAACTCGGAGCTTGGGGTCAGACTTATGAATTTGAGTCCTATCTCTTCCATTTTCTAGTTTTAAAGTATTGAGTAAATACCTTAAATCCCCAGTTTCCTACTCTATACAACAGTAATAATAAAATCTACTTTAAAGGTACATTATAGATATTGAATGAAATATTTGCCCTCTGTATATAGGCATCTCACCAAAATTGGGCTAGTAATTTTATTATATTATAAAAATTACAGTATTTTATAAAAGAAGTGTTGAGGTTTGCATTTTGGAAAGTTCCTTTTATTACTGGCATAGCATCAGTTTCTATCTTTTCTGACTTTCTTATAGAAAACCTCTAGTAATTTAAATATTACATAATAAAACATGAATGTTTCTTAATGATATCTTCAACAATATCCATGTTCCTGGAGAAACAAGAGCTCCATAAATGCAATGGAAATGTTACAGATGATTTACAAAAGCGGGTATTTTCTAATTGTGTTTGGACGCTTGGAAACCTATCTTCAAAATAGATTTTTGAAAAACTAGGGGTCTCTCTGGCTAAAACACAGACTTGTGACCTCCCCTTGTGGTTGTTTCCACTTGCCATGTCCACCCCTGGGCTACCGCCTTCCTTTGGAGAAAATAATTCATCAACCTCTGTATCAGACTGTACATGCTAGGGAAGCAGCTCACGCAGCTCATTCAAACATCTGCTCATTTGGTCAAACAGAGAAATTGTTCATGACAGGATTAGGTGCTATTTGTTGAGGGTTTACCACGTGTTGGGCACTGTACCTAGATTCATCCCATCCACCTCTCATTGGTCGTGTGGCCTCGAACAGTTAGCTCCTCTGAGTCTTCATTTCTTCATAGGGTCATTGGCAGTTTGATGGGCGAATAACTGAGTTAACATGTGAAAATGCCTGACGGGTACGTTTCCTTTCTCATCTTCTCCTGTGCCATACTGCATGAGGGTGAGTTGAAAAGTTTCAATGCGACAGTTCTGGAAAATCTAAAGAGCTTGCATTAAAGTAGAACGATTGAGACTCGAACAGCAAAACCAGTGAGGCTTTTGCATTTGTTTTATTAGGGGTGTGGACCTAAGTTGAAAAATCCAGCTTCTTCCACTTATGTCAATGGCCCACATGTTCTGGAAACAGGAAGAACACTTGTAGCTTAGCCAGCAGCTGTTCTCTGTGATATTCCACAGGTTCCTGGTGACAAGGAAGGATGAGACCATCCGATTTCTCAATTACTCAAAGTCCCAAACTGGGAAAGTTCCTGTTTCCAACAAATACTTCTTGTAAGACTACTCTCCCCATAGGCTTTTCACTTAAGAAATTCTTGAATGAAAGAATTAACTCTTGGGCTTCCCTGGTGGTGCAGTGGTTGAGAGTCTGCCTGCCGATGCAGAGGACACGGGTTCGTGCCCCGGTCTGGGAAGATCCCACATGCCGCGGAGTGACTAGGCCCGTGAGCCATGGCTGCTGAGCCTGCGCGACCGGAGCCTGTGCTCCGCAGCGGGAGAGGCCACAACAGTGAGAGGCCCACATACCACAAAAAAAAAAAAAAAAAAAAAAAAAAAAAAGAATTAACTCTTGAATCAAATAACTGATAATTAGACTTTAAAAAATGGCATCCATTCTATCTAAAATCGATCTCAAAATGCATTCATGTCAGGTTCACAAAAATGCACGAGAAATTTTAAAGGATTTTTTTTTCTCATAAGCTATTCCAACCTCTGTCTTCTACATATAAGATAGTTGTTAAAGACGAAGCCGGGGCTTCCCTGGTGGCGCAGTGGTTGAGAGTCCGCCTGCCGATGCAGGGGACATGGGTTCGTGCCCCAGTCCGGGAAGATCCCACATGCCATGGCAGCGGCTGGGCCCGTGAGCCATGGCCCCTGAGCCTGCGCGTCCGGAGCCTGTGCTCCACAATGCGAGAGGCCACAGCAGTGAGAGGCCCGCGTATCGCAAAAAAAAAAAAAAAAAAAAGACGAAGCCGTTGAGCAGAATGCTTATAAGGAGACACAGGCTATGGAAAGAGAGGTGTGGGGTTGAATCTCAGCTTTACTTGGCTGTGATCCTGGATTGGTAATTGGACCCAAGTCACTTCTTCCTTTAATCCTCTTTTTTATGAGGATGAGGTGACGTACATTATGCTGTGCTTAGTGCAGTGCTTGGCACAAAGAGTTCACTACTTCCACTTGCACTACTACGTTTACTACCACTTCCACCTCTACACACATCGACCACTTGGACTTCAACTTCTACCACCTCTACCACCAGTTCTCCCACTTCTACCATTTTTACAGAACACACACACACCTCTGCATACACATCTTTGTATATCATGCCTATATTTTATGAATCATATATATGCTTATGCATATACACATGTATACACGTGTTTGTATGCAGGCCTAATTCTACTATTGCATGTTTCATAACCTTACGGATTCTACTATGACGTCTACAACCAACAGCAACAACAAACAACATATACAAGGCCTCCAATGTCATACAGCCCTGGGAAGTATGTATTTCGTTGTTTCCGATTCATGAACGGATAACCCAATTCTTTCTATAAAGAGCCATAAAAGTATGATGACTGGGATGGTTAATTTTATGTGGCCACAGAGTGTCCTGATAAATATTACTTCTGATGTGTCTGGAGGGTGTTTCTGGAGGAAGTCAGCATTTGCATCAGTGGGCTCAGCAGAGCAGATTGCCCTCCCTAATGTGAGTAGGCATCATGCAGTCCACTGAGGGTCTGAATAGAACAAAGGCAGAAGCAAAGAATTCGCTCAATTTTTCCTGCCTCACTTATTGAGCTGGGACATGTCAACTCATCTTCTCCTGCCTTGGACTAGGATTTACACCATTGGCTCCCCTGGTTCTCAGGCTGTTGGACTTGGAATTACACCACTGGCTTTCCTGCTTACAGATGGCAGATCATGGGACTTCTTAGCCTCAATAACTGTGTAAGCCATTTCCTCATCCTTCTTTTTTTTTTTTTTTTTAACTTATTTATTTATTTCTTGGCTGTATTGGGTCTTCATTGCTGCACATGGGCTTTCTCTAGTTGCGGTGAGCGGGGGCTACTCTTCGCCACAGTGCGCGGGCTTCTCATTGTGGTGGCTTCTCTTGTTGCGGAGCACAGGCTCTAGGCGTGTGGGCTTCAGTAGTTGTGGCACGCAGCTTCAGTAGTTGTGGCACGCGGGTTCAGTAGTTGTGGTGCACGGGCTTAGTTGCTCCGTGGCATGTGGGATCTTCCTGGACCAGGGCTCGAACCCGTGTCCCCTGCATTGGCATGCAGATTCTTAACCACTGTGCCACCAGAGAAGTCCCTAATTCCTCATATTTAATGATTAAATATTATATATGTAATATATACAATATAATATGTAATATATAAGTATATAAAATATATGTGCTACTACTGGTTCTATTTCTCTGGAGAACCCTGACTAATACAATGGCCAAGTAAATGTTATTAAAGTGATCCCAGTTTCGGGAGTATTACTAACTCTGAAGCTACTTTGTCAAACTCATTCAAAAGAAGGGCATGTCAACAATAATGATAGCTAATAATTATTACACACTTACTAGTGCCAGGCACTGTTTCAAGTATACGTATCAATTTGTTTGATTCTCATTTGCACCTATGAAGATACTGTCATTCTTTCCACGTTCAGATGAGAAAACTGAGGCACAGTCCACGGTCACAGAGTAGTAAGCGGCAGAGCAGAGATTAGAAGCCAGATATCTGAGTCCAGAATCTGGGGTCCTAACCACTCTGCTGGAGCCCGTCTCGGAAAAAGGGAAGTGCCAGCTGAAGACAAACAGAGCAGGAGCAGCTCCACTGCAATGGAAGTCATCACAGGAGGAGGTCATTGGCACACACACAGCAGAGAGGCCCCCAGACGACAAAACAAACTATGAAGCAAAGCCATGATGAGAAACAATCACATGTGCTGAAGATGGGAAAGTACAGGAGATCTGAGATTTCCAGTCATTAACTCACACGCCCTCATTCCCCCTTTGACCAAACTCTATTCATGCTAACGTTATGTATGTTCTCTCCCTGAATCCTCTCAGTAGCACTATAAGGCATTTTACACATGTGGAAACTAAGGCTTGGAGATATTCAGTACTTGCCCAAGGTAGCACCATTGTGGGTCCAGAAACCAGGCCTTCTAATTCCTAGTCCATGCTCTTTTCCTCTAAACTACTAGTCACTCTAGAACCAAGGAGAAACTACAATGAAAATGATGAAGCCCAGGTTGATGGTGAAAGGAGCTAACAAGTGAGTTTGGGATGATATTTTTCAAAATATCATTAGGCTGATCCAATGGTTTCACAGATCAATTCCTCTATAAAATAGTCACTTATATTGGGAACATGTGAGAGGGAAGTTACTATACTTCCCTATGCCTGACATTATCATCTATAATAGAACAGTATTACTTAACCTGTATTTTGAGGTTAAGGCAGAATCTATGAAATCACTGCTGAACTTAGGAATGACTCTTTAAAAGCATCCTGACTTCTACTAATGCAACCATGAAAGCAATTTCTCAATAATCCAGCGGCAACTTCCACAGCATGAACAAAAGATGACCTCAAGCCCTCATTTTCATTGTTAAGCTCAAGCTTTAAAATATCTGAATTTCAAATTTCAGGGTGTCTGCTTTGAAGTGTGCCATCATATCTGAGAGCATTTGTTTTAAGAAGGAGAAGGCAAGGTCACCCTCTGAGCCGCTGGCAGACTTTCCTAGGAAAGTCAGACCAGCCTCCTGACTCCCAGCTGCTTCTTGTAGCCCTACACCTTGTTACAGACAAACCCTGCTACTTGAAACACACGACAAATCGCTACCATTTATCAAGTGTTTACAACATTGCTGGGTACTTTGTAGAATTATAGATATTTATCTCAATCCTCACAGCAACCCTAAAAGGTAGGATTTATTGATTTCTCCATTTTCCCATGTGAAGAAATAGGAGGCCCAGAGATATTAAATAACTCTCCTAAGATCACACAGAGACTATGGTGCTCAAAATATAAACCCAAGGCTATCTGACTTGACACCAAATTCTATGCTCTTAACCCCTTATAACACACTCCCTGGATCTTCTCGTTTTCAAGTATTGCTATGTCATTCGATTTAAACAAATTTTATGTAGTTGGTAAGAAAGAAGTATTCGATTCTCCCTCTGCTTTCAAAGAATTTATAATTTAGACAGGGAGGTGAACTACACCCAAAGATCGGAAACTAACAAAAAACAGACTGAATATAATAGAGTCGCAAGCTAAGAACCATCTAAGTCCATTCTATGATTCAGCCAGCATTTGTTGAACTGTTATTACATGCTACACTGCCTTGTATACACGCTACCACTATACATTCCAATTATGTCAAATTACCTGTGATTCCTGGACACACCAGGAGGTTTCCTGCCTCTGTGCTTTTGTATGTGTGGTTCCCCTGCTTGTAATGTCCTAACCTCCAATGTCCTTTTCACAAACTCCCACTTGTTCTTTAAAGCACTGAGTGTTATTTTCTCTGGTCTTTCTACAGTCTATTCTCCACACAGCAGCCAGGATGATCTTTTAAAAAGATAACTTACATCGACACATGAATGGATAAAGAAGATGTGGCAAATATATACAATGGAATATTACACAGCCATAAAAAGGAACGAAATTGAGTTACTTGTAGTGGATGGACCTAGAGTCTGTCATACAGAGTGAAGTAAGTCAGAAAGAGAAAAATAAATACCATATGCTAACACATATATATGGAATCTAAAAAAAATAAATGGTTCTGATGAACCTAGGGGCAGGACAGGAATAAAGATGCAGATGTAGAAAATGGACTTGAGAATACTGGGAGGGGGAAGGGTAAGCTGGGACAAAGTGAGAGAGTGGCATGGACATATATACATTACCAAGTGTAAAATAGATAGCTAGTGGAAAGCAGCCACATAGCACAGGGAGAGCAGCTTGGTGCTTTGTGACCACCTAGAGGGGTGGGATAGGGAGGGTGGGAGGGAGACACAAGAGGGGATATGGGGATGTATGTATACGTATGGCTGATTCACTTTCTTATAAAGCAGAAACTAACACACCATTGTAAAGCAATTATACTCCAATAAAGATGTTTAAAAAAATTTTTTTTAAAAGATAACAGACCTTGTCACAATTCTGCTTGCGACTCTTAATTAAAAACAACAACAGGGCTTCCCTGGTGGCGCAGTGGTTGAGAGTCTGCCTGCCGATGCAGGGGACAAGGGTTCATGCCCCGGTCCGGGAGGATCCCACATGCCGCGGAGCGGCTGGGCCCGTGAGCCATGGCCGCTGAGCCTGCGTGTCCAGAGCCTGTGCTCCGCAACGGGAGAGGCCACAACAATGAGTGGCCCATGTAACAAAAACAACAACAACAAAACCATCAAACGCTTCACCTTTACGATCTCATTCTTAGTAACCTCTCCAAACCCCTGTCCTGCCACCCTCTCCCTCCCTCATTACACTCTAAGCACACTGGCCTCCTTTCTGTTTTGCAAGGACACTATCCTCTCTCCTACCTCAAGGACTTTGCAAATACTGTTCCTTTCCTGGAATGCTCCTGTATGGCCAGCTGCCTCTCAACCATGTGGTCTCACCTTAGATGTGTGGACGAAGAAAGTCACCTGCCGTATCAGTAAAAAAAGGATGTTGCGGCCATCAGGCCACTGCACCCCGCCTCCCCCCCCACCACTTCCTGACTGTGCACCCTGAGGGGATTAAAGATGGAGAAAACAGGATTCTGGGCTTAGGTAAGTTAAGGTGCATATCAAAGGAACAATTTCAATGAACCCAGGCTCTTGCACCTTCCCATACAGAAAAGTGCTAAATTCATTCACTTGAGATTTTTGTTTTTCCTTTAATTAGTAGAAATATTTTGATGTTCAACTACCTGATGTTTGCAAAACTCTTCTATACCCTGGCTCTTCCATTACCTCTTTGGAACAGTCTCTCAGAGCTATCTGAGAGGCTGTCACCCTGGCTTCAGTCCTCAACAAGTCCACCAAATAAAACACAATTCTCAGCTTTTAGGTTGTGCTTTTTTTTTTTTTTCAGTCGACAGACATCACCTTCAAGAAAGTCCTTATCCTGCTACCTTTTCCCGAGAGCCCTCTTCCCCACCTGTTTCCGTCTACCATAATTCTTCGGTTTATACCGTTCTTAATAGTTGTCATAAATCTGTAAATTATTTCATTACTTTTATGAGTTTAATTCTGTCTCTTTTACTCTGGGGTCTTATACTGTATCACTCACTGCTGGGTCCCCAGTGACTAACACTACAGGCTCCAGTGATCTGGGTCCTCCTCTGATGCTCACAGAAATACTGAAAACTCCTACTAGATGGACAGGTAGATGATGTCATATCATTAATTTTTTCATTGAGCTCCTCTGTGCCAGGCACTGTTTTAGAATATAAAGGCAAATGAGAGACAAGGTCCTTGAACTCAAGACTCTCATGGTCTCAAATAACACAGAAAATAAATAACTAGAATAAACATTATCATTGGAAGCATTAATAAATACTAACAGAAGAATAAAGCAGCCTTATATATGGAATAGATAGTATCTTGGGGGAGGAAACATGAGCTATAGTCAGGGAGGCTGACATTTCAGCATTTATCATTACCTTACGTTATACCATCATTTGCATATTTATTTTTCTCCCCAGCCAAAATGTATGTGTCATGAGGGCAGAGACTTTTTTTGTTTTCTGTTGGATTACCAGCATCTAACTGATGTCTGGTACATACTTGGGGTGCAAAAAAGATTAATTGAATGAATGAACAATCGAACAAATCCTGCATGATCAGAAGGAGTCATCAGGTGAAGATCTAGGAAAAAACCACTCTATACAAAGGAAGAAGCAAGTATTTCTGCCTGGGAAGAACATGCTTGTTGTATCTGCAGAGAAGCCAAAAGGCCAGTGGGCTGAAGACAGTGAACAAGGGAAAGAGGAGGTTAGGAGAGGAGTAAAGAGCAGCCAGAATGACGGGACCTTCTTGGCCCTTGTAAAGAGTTTGGGATTTTTAAATTTTATTCTAAATGTAAAATGGAGGTGACGTTCTAAATGATTAGTTTGATTAAATAAATATCAATAGTTAATTCAACAAATAACACACAAGGGAATCCCAATAAGGTTAACAGCTGATCTCTCAGCAGAAACCCTACAAGCCAGAAGGGAGTGGCAGGACATACTGAAAATGATGAAGGAGAAAAGCCTGCAACCAAGACTACTCTACCCAGCAAGGATCTCATTCACATTTGATGGAGAAATTAAAACCTTTACAGACAAGCAAAAGCTGAGAGAGTTCAGCACCACCAAACCAGCTTTACAACAAATGCTAAAGGAACTTCTCTAGACACGAAACACAAGAGAAGGAAACGACCTATAGTAGCGAACCCAAAACAATATAGAAAATGGAAATAGGAACATACATATCGATAATTACCTTAAATGTAAATGGACTAAATGCTCCCACCAAAAGACACAGATTGGCTGAATGGATACAAAAACAAGACCTTTATATATGCTGTCTACAAGAGACCCACTTCAGACCTAGAGACACATACAGACTGAAAGTAAGGGGATGGAAAAAGATATTCCATGCAAATGGAAACCAAAAGAAAGCTGGAGTAGCAATTCTCATATCAGACAAAATAGACTTTAAAATAAGGACTATTAAAAGGGACAAAGAAGGACACTACATAATAATCAAGGGATCGATCCAAGAAGAAGATATAACAATTGTAAATATTTATGCACCCAACATAGGAGCACCTCAATACATAAGGCAAATACTAACAACCATAAAAGGGGAGATCAACAGTAACACATTCATAGTAGGGGACTTTAACACCCCACTTTCACCCATGGACAGATTATCCAAAATGAAAATAAATAAGGAAACACAAGCTTTAAATGATACATTAAACAAGATGGACTTAATTGATATTTATAGGACACTCCATCCAAAAACAACAGAATACACATTTTTCTCAAGTGCTCATGGAACATTCTCCAGGATAGATCATATCTTGGGTCACAAATCAAGCCTTGGTAAATTTAAGAAAACTGAAATTGTATCAAGTATCTTTTCTGACCACAACGCCATGAGACTAGATATCAATTATAGGAAAAGATCTGTAAAAAATACAAACACATGGAGGTTAAACAATACACTACTTAATAATGAAGTGATCACTGAAGAAATCAAAGAGGAAATAAAAGAATACCTAGAAACAAATGACAATAGAGACACAACGACCCAAAACCTATGGGATGCAGCAAAAGCAGTTCTAAGGGGGAAGTTTATAGCAATACAAGCCCACCTTAAGAAGCAGGAAACATCTCGAATAAACAACCTAACCTTGCACCTCAAGCAATTAGAGAAAGAAGAACAAAAAAACCCCAAAGCTAGCAGAAGGAAAGAAATCATAAAAATCAGATCAGAAATAAATGAAAAAGAAATGAAGGAGATGATAGCAAAGATCAATAAAACTAAAAGCTGGTTCTTTGAGAAGATAAACAAAATAGATAAACTGTTAGCCAGACTCATCAAGAAAAAAAGGGAGAAGACTCAAATCAATAGAATTAGAAATGAAAAAGGAGAAGTAACAACTGACACTGCAGAAATAAAAAAAATCATGAGAGATTACTACAAGCAACTCTATGCCAATAAAATGGACAATCTGGAAGAAATGGACAAATTCTTAGAAATGCACAACCTGCCAAGACTGAATCAGGAAGAAATAGGAAAATATGAACAGGCCAATCACAAGCACTGAAATTGAAACTGTGATTAAAAACCTTCCAACAAACAAAAGCCCAGGACCAGATGGCTTCACAGGTGAATTCTATCAAACGTTTAGAGAAGAGCTAACACCTATCCTTCTCGAACTCTTCCAAAATATAGCAGAGGGAGGAACACTCCCAAATTCCTTCTACGAGGCCACCATCACCTTGATACCAAAACCAGACAAGGATGTCACAAAGAAAGAAAACTACAGGCCAATATCACTGATGAACATAGATGCAAAAATCCTCAACAAAATACTAGCAAACAGAATCCAACAGCACATTAAAAGGATCATACACCATGATCAAGTGGGGTTTATTCCAGGAATGCAAGGATTCTTCAATATATGCAAATCTATCAATGTGATAAACCATATTAACAAATTGAAGGAGAAAAACCATATGATCATCTCAATAGATGCAGAGAAAGCTTTCGACAAAATTCAACACCCATTTATGATAAAAACCCTGCAGAAAGTAGGCATAGAGGGAACTGTCCTCAACATAATAAAGGCCATATATGACAAGCCCACAGCAAACATCATCCTCAATGGTGAAAAACTGAAAGCATTTCCACTAAGATCAGGAACAAGACAAGGTTGCCCACTCTCACCACTCTTATTCAACATAGTTTTGGAAGTTTTAGCCACAGCAATCAGAGAAGAAAAGGAAATAAAAGGAATCCACATCGGAAAAGAAGAAGTAAAGCTGTCACTGTTTGCAGATGACATGATACTATACATAGAGAATCCTAAAGATGCTACCAGAAAACTACTAGAGCTAATCAATGAATTTGGTAAAGTAGCAGGATACAAAATTAATGCACAGAAATCTCTGGCATTCCTATATACTAATGATGAAAAATCTGAAAGTGAAATCAAGAAAACACTTCCATTTACCATTGCAACAAAAAGAATAAAATATCTAGGAATAAACCTACCTAAGGAGACGAAAGACCTGTATGCAGAAAATTATAAGACACTGATGAAAGAAATTAAAGATGATACAAATAGATGGAGAGATATACCATGTTCTTGGATGGGAAGAATCAACAGTGTGAAAATGACTCTACTACCCAAAGCAATCTACAGATTCAATGCAATCCCTATCAAACTACCACTGGCATTTTTCACAGAACTAGAACAAAAAATTTCGCAATTTGTATGGAAACACAAAAGACCCCGAATAGCCAAAGCAATCTTGAGAACGAAAAAAGGAGCTGGAGGAATCAGGCTCCCTGACTTCGGACTATATTACAAAGCAACAGTAATCAAGACAGTATGGTACTGGCACAAGAACAGAAAGATAGATCAGTGGAACAGGATAGAAAGCCCAGAGATAAACCCACGCACATATGGACACCTTATCTTTGATAAAGGAGGCAGGAATGTACAGTGGAGAAAGGACAGCCTCTTCAATAAATGGTGCTGGGAAAACTGGACAGGTACATGTAAAAGTATGAGATTAGATCACTCCCTAACACCATACACAAAAATAAGCTCAAAATGGATTAAAGACCTAAATGTAAGGCCAGAAACTATCAAACACTTAGAAGAAAACATAGGAAGAACACTCTATGACATAAATCACAGCAAGATCCTTTCTGACCCACCTCCTAGAGTAATGGAAATAAAAACAAAAATAAACAAATGGGACCTAATGAAACTTCAAAGCTTTTGCACAGCAAAGGAAACCATAACCAAGACCAAAAGACAACCCTCAGAATGGGAGAAAACATTTGCAAATGAAGCAACTGACAAAGGATTATCTCCAAAATTTACAAGCAGCTCATGCAGCTCAATAACAAAAAAACAAACAACCCCATCCAAAAATGGGCAGAAGACCTAAATAGACATTTCTCCAAAGAAGATATACAGAATGCCAACAAACACATGAAAGAATGCTCAACATCATTAATCATTAGAGAAATGCAAATCAAAACTACAATGAGATATCATCTCACACCAGTCAGAATGGCCATCATCAAAAAATCTATAAACAATAAATGCTGGAGAGGATGTGGAGAAAAGGGGACACTCTTGCACTGCTGGTGGGAATGTGAAATGGTTCAGCCACTATGGAGAACAGTATGGAGGTTCCTTAAAAAACTACAAATAGAATTACCATATGACCCAGCAATCCCACTACTGGGCATATACCCTGAGAAAACCAAAATTCAAAAAGAGTCATGTACCAAAATGTTCATTGCAGCTCTATTTACAATAGCCCGGAGATGGAAACAACCTAAGCGCCCATCATCGGATGAATGGATAAAGAAGATGTGGCACATATACACAATGGAATATTACTCAGCCTTAAAAAGAAATGAAATTGAGCTATTTGTAATGAGATGGATAGACCTAGAGTCTGTCATACAGAGTGAAGTAAGTCAGAAAGAAAAAGACAAATACTGTATGCTAACACATATATATGGAATTTAAGGGGAAAAAATGTCATGAAGAACCTAGGGGTAAGACAGGAATAAAGACGCAGACCTACTGGAGAACGGACTTGAGGATATGGGGAGGGGAAGGGTGAGTTTTGACAGGGCGAGAGAGAGTCATGGACATATACACACTAACAAACGTAGTAAGGTATATAGCTGGGGGGGAGCCGCCGCAAGGCACAGGGATATTAGCTCGGTGCTTTGTGACAGCCTGGAAGGGTGGGATGGGGAGAGTGGGAGGGAGGGAGACGCAAGAGGGAAGACATATGGGAACATATGTATATGTATAGCTGATTCACTTTGTTATAAAGCAGAAACTAACACACCATTGTAAAGCAATTATACCCCAATAAAGATGTTTAAAAAAAAAATAGTTAATTCAGAGTGTAATGGGTCCGCAGAAGAGAGGGAAGAGAGGAAAGAGGGCTAAAATAATAAGGACAAGCTTGTTGGCGGAGTGTCACTTGCTGGATGCTAGACTAAAAAGGAGAAGAGAAAAGAGAGGATTTCATGTAAATCCACATCTTCATACGGCAGGAACCCTTACATGATGCACAAGGGCAAATGAAGAGGTCAGATCATCCTCATCATTCGGCTTTGTTTAAATTAGGATATGATATTGCATGTACGATCAATGCAAAATATGCAGATAGAGTCTTGGAATGTTTAGTTATACCAAAGTCCATAGAGGGTAATTCATTCTATCTGTCTATCCTTCTCCCCATCAGTCTGTTTATCTGTCACTCCATTGGTCCATCACCTACTTAGTTATACATAATTATTACTTGCATGTCTACTTCCCGGGGAAACAAAGGTGAAAAAGACATGATCCATTGCCTCACTGAGTTTACAGTCTAACAGAAATGTCCCCAGATCCCTCATGTTGAAAAACTTTTGACACAGGACACTGTGGTTGAAAATATTTATAAACACACAGTTCTGAGTTCACAACCTGGATAAGCTCTGTATTATCTTATACTTTAGGTCAAGTCATGAAATGTCTCTGAGCCCGTGGTTTCTCCTCTACAAGATGGGAATGTTAGTTTTGCCCTCTTAAAATGGTTATGGGGTTCAAATGAGTCTAACAGGTATACATAAAGGGCTGAGCAATGCCCAGGACGTGCCCAGTAACCAAAGATTAGTTTTCACTCAAGTTTTCTGAATATACCTATGTACAAAAAAAGGCTCCAAGTCTACAACCCGTGATTGTCTGATTTCTTCCTAAATCATGACCTTTTCCTTATCAACTGAATGCTATCAAAGAGAGAAGGCACCACTTGACTCTAAACACTTTCCACTGTAGCCAGCCTCCCTCACACAGATCTTTCTGCAAAGAGAAAGTGAAATCCTAAGGCCACAAGTCTGTTTCTTTTATATATAACTTTATTTCCATTTTATTCACAAACTCATTTTTAATTAGAAAGAACTGGACAATAGGCAATGAGGACAGCGTGAGGGGTGAATCCACAGCTATGCCACACATGAGATGCTGTAAATATCTGTCAATTACCAAACAAAAAACAAGGAGGCCAGGAGTCTCTTAAACCTTGCCCCCTTTTGTCACAGGTAAGAGTCCCATGCGAATCCGGTAAGGCGCCTGGGAGGCTGTGCTCTGGAGTCGGGCTGACCTGGTCAGACCCCGGCACTGCTGATCCAGTTGCATCTTCCTGGATTACTTAACCTGACTCTATGGTTAGAGAGTCCACTAACCACTTATTTCGTGGGGTGGTGGCAGTTGGGAGTTTTAAAATGAAAGTGGGACATAAACATAGGGCACAAGGCTTTGTCTATAAAAAGTGCTGAATAAGTAGAATCTTTAGGTGATTTTTTTTTTAAAGGAGGAAAACTTAAAAACATGAAAGAAGAGAGAGAGCCTAAATAAATCCACTGTTCCCACCACCCTTGCCCTTGTGAAAGGCAGACTGAACAGTGGCCTTGGTATGTCCCTAAAGTCCAATTAAAAAGGGATAATAAGAAGTTACTGAAGTGGCTTGAGCTGAAGCCACCTGAGTGTTCTGGATCTAAAAATTAATAAAGGCACAGGCTTAAAAAAAAAAAAAAAAAGTCCTTCTCTTTATTTTTGCCCCAAAGTGACTCCGTTTAACACACTGGGATCTTGGGGCCAACTTTCACATTCCAGATACCATTATGAGGAGCCTACTTTGCTGTTGGTCATTGGGAGCAGATCTATACTGGTATTAACCACCTAAAATGCAGCCATTCATGACACAGCCCTGTAGTTACAAACGATTTAAAAAGTAGCCTTCGGAAGTTCTAGCGTTACATGCATACAGTACAAAGACATGCTTGTTTTGTTAAATAGAAACCAATCCCCAATAGCTTTTAGGAAAGTTCCATCTTGTGCTGGGCACTGATGATGTGCCGAGCACATTGTTAAATATCAACAGGGATGGAAACAACACATCACCTACAGGTTCTAGATTCCTCTCTTTCCCTCCCATCTCACTCCCCACAGCTGATCCAGCAATTGCTGGCTTTCCTTTAAAACATAACTTGAATCCATTCATTTCTTTATCTCCATTTCTACCCCCTTGTCTGTGTCAAGTTATTTAACCTCTCTGTGACTCAGTTTTCTCATCTATAAAATATATAATAGCTTCATCTACTTCTTAAAGATTGTCACAAATGGAATCATTTATATACTTAGAACAGACGCCATATCAGTGTTGATTGTTATTTTTAATGTTATTGTCATTGTTTCATTGTCACAATGGCTTCCTAGGCTGTCTGCCTATTTCCACCTGCTTCTCCACTAAATTTAGTATTTAGACAGCATCCAGATTGATCTTTACAAAATAAATGTCAGCTCATGTCACTGCCTGGCTTAAAAACTCTCCTCTGGCTTCCCAATGCATTTAGAGCAAAATCCAAACTCATTCCACGGCTCCCAAGAACCACCACCGCCATTCCCCTAGAGCACTGTGTTTTAGCTGTGCTCCCTGCCGTTCCGGTTCTTGAAATGTGTAGAGGGCGGTTCTTGAGAATTCGCCCCAGCTGTTCCCTCTCCTGGAACATCTTCTAGACCTTCCATAACTGAGTCCTCATCATTCAGGTCTCAGCCCAAAAGTCACTACCTCAGGGAGGCTTTTCTTGATCATCCTACACCTCCTTTATTTCACTCCCAACCCCCTGTTATTATCCTAATATGCTTTAAATATTTTTCTTTATAGAAGCAGACTCACAGAGATAGAAAACAAACTAGTGGTTACCATTGGGGGGGGGCAACATATGGGTGGGGAAGTGGGAGGTACAAACTATCGGGTGTAAGATAAGCTACAAGAATGTGTTGTACAAAAAAGGGAATATAGTCAATATTTTGTAATAACTGTAAGTGGAGTGTAACCTTTAAAACTTGTATAAAAATTTTTTTCTTTATAGCACTTACCACTATTCAAATAAGGACTACAGCTTCATCTTATTTGGCCACCATGTCATTTCTCTGTTATCATCATTATTTTACTTGAATGCTTTAGTAAAGGCATTTATTCCCCAGGTTCTATTCTTCCCAGTTGTCTAATACAGGTTCTCGACATAGTCACATAATCTGCTCAGCCCTAGAAGATGCTTGTGTTTCCCACGCTGCATGGGGAAGAAATATCAAAAACCAAACACAAAAGTATGTCCCAAAGTATTAGGTTGAAGGAGGCCATCCAGAAGATTGAAAATAGGCTTATATTATCTTTTAAAGATGATCATCAAAATGAAAATACAAAATTAAAAGTCCAGAAGAGAATATGGTGGAATCCTGAGATCCACACACAGACCCTCGCGCAAGAAACAGTGTACTGTCTGCATCTTTTCTACTCCTGAAATAAATAGCCTCTCCCTGCCTTAGTGTCTAAGTCAGAGATTTCCTGACTCAGGACTACCCTCTGACTCTTCTTAATAGGAGAAAACCCATATTGATAGCTAATGAATAAAATATTAGCCAACTCTGCTAAGTACTGACATAGACCCAGGGCTGCTTGCTGCCCTGGGACTACCCTGCTTTGCTCACAAACACAAATAGGAGCTGCTTATTCAAGAGGCATGCCAACCAGCTTGGTTTGCACGAAAGAGTGATGACAAAGGATAAACTCCACAGTCAATTCATTAATGCAATATTAATATTCCAGAGATAAGAAGAAATGGAGAGGCCAAGAGTTGAAGAAACAAAGACTCATTGATCATCTTCTGTGTACTCCATGCTTTATATAATTTATCTCATTTAGTCTTTGTGACTATCAATGAAGTAAATATTACTATGTTCACTTTACAGACGCGCATGTCAAAACTCTGAGCTGTTGAATGACTTGTGTAAAATAGAGTGAGTGGTTGAACCCATGCTAACCTGACTCTAGACCTGTACTTGCCCCTTTACACAATGCTGTTTATATTTAATACACAATATAGAGAGGCTCAGAAGTAAAAATGGCTATTCTAAATGCACTGAGTTCCTAACAAGAGGATTACAAAATATATCCATAGAAATACAGTGAAAACACAAAGACTCCCGTTTTATGAATAATAGTTGAAAACAATGAGTTTGAGATTAGAGAAGAAAGTAGTCCTTAGATGTTTTAAAAACTGTCATGTAAAGAAGAAGTAAAGACAACATCTATTATACCAATGAATAGATCTTGGAGGGATGGTTGGGAATCTAGAGTAAGGATGTCATTTCTTTTTCCAGCCCCACTTGAAGGACTTTTGAATAAACAAACAAACAAATGTGTGTGTGGGTACATGTAAGATATTTTATACACTGCTGTATTCTCAATGTATATAAGAGGGCTTGGCATATAGCAGATGCTCAATAAATATATGTTCAGTGGATAAAATCTGGCCCAACAAAGAAAGACACTGAACTCTCCAGGCAATGAGCTCACCATCAAAGGATTTTTGAAGAGACTAAGGTTCTGAGCATGAATTCTTGCCTTTGGTGGGAGGTTGTATAACAGCCAAGTAAACGGTATTGAGCACTCTCTAGATGCTAGGTAATGTGCTAAACACTTTACAATCATTACTTCATTTAACCAACACCACAATTGCATGAGTTAGGATCTATCAATATCCCATTTTACATAAGTAGAAACTGAGGTTTGCAGAGGTTAAGGCATTTGTCCAGTACTACATAGGTGTTAAATGGTAAGGCTTAGATGAAAAGCCCAGATTTTTGTTAACATTATGCTGTAATGGCCTGGCTGCATTAGATAATTGCCATGTCTCCTTCCAGTAATAAGATCTGACATATTCTATTTCTAATCTAATATCTTTATTGAAAATTAATACCATGAACATGGAAGATGTTCTTCCCAAACCAGCGCCAATTTCCATAGAAGTTGTACCTAAGGCTGCTTAGCATCATGGCATTTACTTGTTCAAACTAATTTCTTATCATTGACAAGATAAAATTCAAAATCCTTAGCATGGCACTTAATGTATTTCAGGATCTAATGTCATCTCTTACTCTTCCACATCAGCATACTTCTTTTGTCTGTTTATATCCTCTTTTTTATTACTACCACCTTGCTTTCAATCATGTTCTAGCTCTATACTGACCATCCATTGCTCTGTCCTTTAGTCCATCCATCTGTCCATCCATCCATCCATCTACCAACTACCAGTCAAGAATGTGGTTATTTCTGGGGACAAAACCCTGCCCTCACCTATCTTACAGTCACACAAAAGGGAACAAATAAGTAAGCCTACCTAATCCTGACCTATCACACAGGATACATCTCAAGGTGTTTTGCCTTCTACGAAGCCACGCCTAAGTATTCTGGTGCCTCTTCATCTCTTGTCTTTCACTCTTATAGCAGTACGGCCCATATCATAACCGAAGTATAGTGAGTCTCATTTTAGATGAGGTAAGGGTTCTAAAGTCAGTGTGAAAGGACAGAATAGTGAAACTGTCCTTGTAAATCCCTTAGGAAGAGGGTGTCACGTTAGAGGCTGACTACAGTTTCCCAATACTTGCCTATCACAGCAAGTTTGCCCCCCATGTTGAAATGGATGATTAAAGTGCCAGAGAAGGAGTCAGCTTAGTTTAGAGCCAAGCTATAGGGAAAATGCATACCTAGCTGAACACTAGCTTACGAGCGTGCCAAATCACACTCATAACCATACTGAGGTGCTCACAGTATCTGAGGCAAGAGGGAATTAAGACTGACTCAGAGCACAGCAGAATTACACTGTCCCCTCAAACTGTGATACTGAAGCCCATGTTCATTGAGTAAAATAGTGCAAATCATCTCCCAAGCCTTCCTAATTTTTTTCCCTCTTTCATATAAATGCACATAGAAGGCGGTTCCACTGACCTACCTCATGCCATCCTTGAACTCTTTCAAACAGACAACTGAACCAGGAGTTCCTAGAGCACATGAATCTTTTCTAGCATCGTTCGGTCTGTTCCTTGTTGAACAAGAACATCGTATCAAGTCCTTAGTGTACAAGATCCTCCATGATTTGGTTCCTGTCTCCCTCCCATTTCTTTCCATTCCTTACTATACTTTCTATACTCTAACTCAAGTAGTTCTAGTTTCCAAAAGAAGACTTGTTACTCCACACTTCCTGCCTCTGCCTATAGTGTACCTTCCCACGTTTTCCAACAGATGTTTATCCTCAATACTTATTTCAAATGTTTCCTCTTCACTGTTAGGTTGATTGAGTTAATGCCCCTATTCTTCACCCCTCCATGGATCCCTGCCCACTGCCATGTAAAGCTTCAATGCCCTTCCACTCTGACTCAGTATCAGCAAAACTGTCTAGATAGTCTTCAACATGTGAGCCACACCAGCTGAGCCCAGCCCAGATCAGCCGAACCCACAGTCACTTTGTATACTGTTGATGTTCTGTTGGTATTATGCAGTATTACTGTAGCAATAGACAACTCATATGTTTTCTATAAAGACTTGCCTGACCCTCCCAAGGAAAAATGATCCCTCTGCATCTTTGCAACCTCTGAAACTTATACCTTTCTCTATTACAAAATGTAACACATTCTACTATTATAAACATTTAATGAATGAATAAGTAGTATGATTATTTATTTTTATGTTTAGTTCTCCTTCTAAGACTGACCTTCTTGAGAACAGGAGCATCTTTGTGAAGGAGTTTGTATAGTCAAAGTAGTTTGGGCATACCAGTTAGTACAGCCACTATGGAAAACAGTATGGTGCTTCCTTGAAAACTTAAAAATTGAACTGCCATATGGTCCAGAAAGCCTATACCTTGGTATACACCTGAAGGAAACAAAAATAGGATCTCAAAGAAATACCTGAGCTCCCACGTTCATTGTGGCATTAGTCACAATAGCCAAGATATGGATGGACACCTAAGTGTCCACAGATGAATAGGTAGAGAAGATATGAGATATATACATATATATATAATCCATATATTATATATATAAATGTGTAAATGCAATAGATATTATAGATATATGAATGTAATATTATAAATGTGAGATATATAAATATATGCACACATTTATATATGGAATATTATTCAACCTTGAAAAAGAAGGCCACCTTGCCATCTGCAAAGACATGGATGAACCCTGAAAGCATTATGCTAAGTAAGATAAGTCAGACAGAGAAAGACAAATACTACATGATATCACTTATATGTGGAATCTTAAAAAAAAAACAGAACTTGTAAAAGCAGAAAATAGAATGGTGGTTACCAAGGGCTGGGGAATGGAGAAATTGGAGATGTTGTTTAAGAGTACAAACTTGCAACCTGTAGATAAATAGGTTCTGGAGATTCAATGTACAACATAGGGATTATAGTAAAAAAATAATGCTATATTATAAACTCAAAGCTGTTGAGAGACTAGATTTTTAACTGCTTGCAGCACAAAAAAGAAATAATTATGCAAGGTGATAAAGGTGTTAGCTAATACTACCGTAGTAACAATGTTGTAATATATAAGTGTCTTGAACCAATACACTGTACACCTCAAACTTATACAGTGTTATATATCAATTATATCTCAGTTAAAAAAATAGTTTGGGCACACCTGGGTTGGAATCATGCCTCTGCAAGTGACAAACTCTCTGAGGCCAACTATCTTTAGCTGTAAAAAAAAAAATGAGGACAGGGGCAGCAACTTCACAGCGTTCTTGAGAAGAGGAAGTGAGAACATCTGTATACAGTAGCCAGCTTGATGCGTGACACATCAGAGGGCTCAACAGATAGTATATGGCTGAGTGATTAATGGACTGACACTTCATGGCCAAAGTCTTACAATGAGTGCACCAAAACCAGAAGGTCCTTTGTCCCATTACCGATTCCTAACATCACACTGGCTGCCCACAGCACTCTGTGGCCTCTAATCTGATTTATTACTACAGAGGCTGATGTTTCAATTTACTGAACCCAACTGTATCATAAGAAAAAGGACCTCAGATGACCATCTTTGCAACTTAACGCCAGCCTGGTTTTTAAATGCAGTTTATTTAATCTCTCATTTAATCCAAAGTTGCAGTTTGGTGCTTATAAATCTGCTCTTCCTGCAACTCTTCTGAGAAATACAGACACCTGGCGTGTGCTTACTGCCTGCTTTTGGGCAGGCCAAGCAGCCTCCTTGATGGGCTACGCTCCTACAAAATTGAAAAACAGGTACTCACCTCTCTGGAGGCAGGTCGCCTTCCTCCCCAGCTGCTGTAAGAGCAAGAGGCAGGGTGAAAAAGAGGGGTTTCAGTGGCAGCCTGTTTAAGTGAATTGTTGGTGCAATGACCACACCCCGCCACCTCCTCCCCCCACCCAGAGACAAAATGTAGAAGGGCAGCTTAACTGTGCCCCAAGCCGCCCCTCCCCCTGGCATCCGGGGACCATCAGTCCTGCATGCAGTGTTCACCTACACTTTATGGTGCTTATTTATGAGTGCAATCTCCTGTATTGAGCCCTGGAGGGGCTTACCTCCAGTAAGCCCCTGTGGGGTTTACCTCTTAATCTCTTGTTTCTATCATGGAGCCTGGCAAAGAGAGTATAGCTGCTCAGTGTGTGTTTGAGTTAAGGATAACAGTGCCTTCATTGAGCATTACTGGTGTGCCAAGCACTGTTCAAAGTCTCCCCAGGCCTCATCTCATTTCTCCTCACAATCATCGAGTGTTATTATCATCCCCATTTTATAGATAATGACAGTGAGGCTCAGTGAGTACTGTGCCCAGACTTATATAGCTAGCGAGGGGAGAGCTGGGATTGACAAAGCCCATTTTATTCCCAAAATCTTAGTCTTATGTTCTCTGTTCTCTGACAACCTCCTTCTCTTTCAGAGAGACGGTTTGAGGCCTGAATTATTTAATGTTTATAAAAGTCATACTGAGCCTTCTTTGATATGGAGGTGACCATATTATCAAAGTATACTTAGCAGAGCTTGATTTCTCGCTATAGGATTTTCTTTTAGGATAAGACTTCAGATGACTCATAGCAGTGGTTCTCAAAGTGTGGTCCCTGGACCAGCAACATCAGCATCTCGCCGTGAACTTGTTCAAAAGGTAAATTCTCAGGCCCCAAACCAAGACCAACTGAATCAGAACTCCGGGGTTGGGCCCAGTAAGCTGTGTTTTAACAAGTCCTCTAGCTAACTCTGATGCATGCTGAAGTTTGAGAATCACTGAGTTAAAGAAATTTCACCCAAAGTTTGCCCAAAGCAGTCTAATGAACAGACAACAAACTAAGAATAAATGAACGAAGAATTAGCTCTTTTAGTGTACCATCCACAGGCACTCGTGGCCACAGTAAGACAAATGCTAGCACAGCACTACGCATCACCCCAAAGTGTATGTTCACCTTGTGTTTCACTAGAGCAAATGTAAGCGAAGGTGTTTCCAGTGTCAACAGGATCAGGCTGCAGTGGGGGGAAAAGAGGGGTGAGAGGGTGGTTCCCTTCACATAGTAGAGGAAAACACACAAGAGCACAGAAGGATGGCTGCCAAGGATGCTGCAGGTCCCGGAAAGGACTAATGGGGGCAGGGGTAGGGGCCCTTCAATTCATTCCTGAAGGCAGATCACAGAGGCCCAAGGGACTCTCAGCATGATCCCAGGTCAAGTTCACACTGACTTTCCTCTCCTCACTTCTTCCCCCTCTCCTACTGCACCTGGTTGTGTTGACAACATGGGCTTTGTAGGAAAACAAAGACTCCCTGCCTCCCTCCTCAGCTACTTTTTGTTTTCTTCCTCTTGGACAGAGTCCCAGTGATCAAATGCAGTGCTCTCAGGGGAAGCAGGCTGGCCCAGGAGCGATAAGGGGCCAATTCCCACAGATTTGTCATTTCACAGGCGAGCTGCCACAGCCTCTACGTGAGAATAAGCAGTGATGGATGTCCAGCCCCACAGAAAAGCAGTCTGGCACTGTCCCCTGGGAGTCGATGCAGAGGGGGAGGTGACGGGGATCTGGCCACGGGAGCCATGACTTCTGTTGGCTGGCTGTGCACGGGGCCCTGCGCATTTCCTTACCTTCCCTGTGGGTCTTGGGAAGAGCAGCTGCCTGCCTCTGGAAGGCCCGGAGGTTCACGACCGGGGGCCTCGGTGGCTTTGCGGGAGGAGGACCCAGGGACTTGACGGAAGGCAGTGGCTTGGTGTTGGGAAGTTGTGGATGACTGACATCTGGCTGGTCCTCTGAGCATAAACAGTCCAAAATGTAGGTTAATACTTCCATTTCATGGCTGGCCTCAGCCTCACTCCCCTCCCATCTATTCTCCACCCAGCAGACAGAGTGTCCTGATCAAAATGCAAACCTGATCTTTTTTTGTTTTTGTTTTTTGTTTTTTAAATTTTTATTGAAGGGACATCCTGGTGGTCCAGTGGTGAAGAGTCCGCCTTACAATGCAGGGGACGCAGGTTCAATCCCTGGTCGGGGAACTAAGATCCCACACGCTGCGTGGCAGCTAGGCCCACGCGTCACAACTACTGAGCTTGCGCGCCCCAACGAGACAGCCAGCGTGCCGCCAACTACAGAGCCCACGTGCCACAACTAGAGAGAGAAAAACCCTGCGCACCACGACTAGACAGAAGCCCACACACCGCAACGAAGACCTGATACAGCCCCCAAAATAAAGAAAATAAATACACAATTTTTCTTGTAGTTGATTTACAATCGATGTTGTGTTAGTTTCAAGTGTACAGCAAAATGAATCAGTTATACATACACATATAGTCACTTTTTTTTTTTTTTTTTTTAGATAGGGTTCCCTGTTCAAACCCGATCTTGCCACCATCCAGCTGCCCAGAGGATGAAGCCCAGTTTCCTCAGCTGCCGTCCACTCACTCCATACTCTGGCATTTAAACACCACACAGCCTCAATCTACATTTCTTTTCTTATCACACTTTACCACCCTCCTTCCCCAACCTTAAGCCCTAACATCTTTCACTCACAACCACTGGCTTCTCCACCCTCCTTCCCCAACCTTAAGCCCTAACATCTTTCACTCACAACCACTGGCTTCTCCGTTTTCCAGATTTGATTTTTTTTATAGTGTCTATTTTTTTTAATTTACTTTTTAAATTGAAGTACAGTTGATTTACAAAGTTGTGTTTGTACAGCAAAATGAGCCATATATATACACACACACACACACACATATATATATATATATATATATATATATATATATATATATATATATATATATATATATATATCTGGAACAGCATTCCAGATTTAACTTTAAAAGCCTTAAATAGCTCTCATATATCCAAGATTTTGTTCATGCCATTCCTCCTGGTTCTGGAATGCTGTTCCCTCACTTCTCCCTTGGCGAACTCTGACTCATTCTTTAAGGCCCTTCTCCAATGACACCTCCTTTAGGAGGTGTTTCTTGATTTCTACCAGAAAACAAACTCAGAATCAACCACTCTTTTTTCTGTATCCCCTAGCACATTGTTACCACTTCTCCATCAGTGTGGTGGCATATTAAAAGAGCTGGTCTATCTTCCCACTGAATGTAGGCTCCTCGAGGGGAGGGACTAGGCCCCAGTGACCTCCCCCCAGCACCAAGCACAGGGCCAGCATCAGGGGAAATGGACAATGATTACTCCCTGAAAGGATTCTTCAAGCACTGATGACGGGCAACTAACACGGGAGCCGTGAAGCGGAGTTACAATTCGTCAATGATTTCCGGGGCTCAATGCCTAGAACAGGCTTCAAGGCTGGCTTTGTGGTACCTGGGCACCTGTGGATTTTGTGTCCTAGAATTTTCCAGGACAGTCCCAATTTCACGTATTTTGTCTTTCTGCACTGATAAGCCAACCAACAGAAATTTCAACATTATATATAAACACTGTATCTGCCTCTTACACTGAAAATAGCCCCAAATCTTGTATTCTTCAAGATTCTTTATATTCTCAATATTATTCAAGAATAATATTATTCTTATATTATTCATTATTCAAACCTTGATTTTTCTGGTTTACATAATACAGTGGTTGACTACATGGCAAAACTAGAGAAGTTGCCTAGTGTTTCACAAGTACCTCAGTGCAACCTCCTCAAAGCCCTGCTATCTTTTGCAGGCGGGAGCGGGGCTTCCTTCTAGCCCTACCAGCAGGGGTTCCATAGTCAGGGCCAGAGTTGCATCCTTCTAAGGCTTGAATTATAAGCCGCAATGTCAGAGATTTTAGTCTTTATCAACTTAGGGAGAAGACAGTGAAAGTGAATGATCACTTACTAACTGAGCTCCTAATTTTTACCAGGCACTGTGTTAAGCAGTTAACATAGGTTTTCTCACTTAATCCTCCCAACAGCTCCATCAGGTAGGTTATCTAGCCCTTTCTTTCCTCCCATCTCTCCTTCCTCTCATTCATCCTCTCTTCGTTTCCATCCCTTCATCAATAACTATTTACTACATTCCAAGCATTGTTCTAGGGGCTGCGGCTAGAGTTAAGAGCAAGAACATATAGAGTTCTGCCCTCAGGAATTTTCATTCTAATAGGAGGAGGCTGATGATAAACATGCAAACAAATAAACAGGTAAGAAAATCACAGACGGGCGGTGGGAAGCGGGGGGACAAATTAGGAGTTTGGGATTCATAGATACACACCACATAAAATAGATAACCAACAAGGACCTACTGTATAGCACAGGGAACTCTACTCAATATTTTGTAATAAGCTATAAGGGAAAAGAATCTAAAAAAGAATAGAAACACATATATATGTATAACTGAATCATTCTGCTGTACACCTGGAACTAATACAACATTGTAAATCAACTCTACTTCAATAAAAAAAACCCAAAAAAGAAAATCATAGCAATCTATTAGTTCTATAAAGGAAATAATGATGATATGAAAGAATGTGAACTCTTGGTGGTGAGGTAGTGGTCTTTAGATGGAGATCTCTGGCTAGAGAAGGCTTATCTGGGAAAGTGTCATTTGAACTTAGATCTAAAGGCAATTATACAAAGATCAAAGAAAAGAGTTGTCTAGGAAGAGGGAACAGCAATTGCAAAGGTCTTGAGTCATAACAAAGTCTGTTTAAGGAACAGCAAGAAATTCAGGGTGCTATCTGTGGGCTAGTGAACCAGGGAAGAGAGCAGGAGGTAAGTCAGAGACATAAGCAGGGACCAAAAGAAGCAGAGCTATGAAGTCAGTAAGTAGTTTAGATGCTATTCTGAGTGCAAAGAGAAACCATATAAGATTATAAGCAGGAGATCCATCCATCCATCCATCCATCCGTGCATTCAATCATTCAGAAAATACTTTCTTGAGGAGCCACTGAAACTGGCCTTGTTCTCCTAGGTTCTGGGGATACAGTGGTAAAGAAGACAGTTTTTATCCTCATTTAACTTATATTTTACTCAGATAAACAAACAAATACATAATAACATACCAGATAGGGATAAGTGATACGAAGAAAACCAAAGCAATGTAGGAAGATAAAGAATGCTGGTGGTGGGGTGGCTATTTTAGATAGAGCGATCTACAAGTTCCACTCAGAGCAGGTGACATTGAGCTGAGACGTTGATGAAGTGAGGGAGTGAGACATCAAAGTCCTAGGGGAAACATGTTCCAGAAGAGGGATCTGCAGGTGAAAAGGTCCTGGGGTAGAAATAGTTTGGTGTATCTAAGGCATAGCAAGAAGGCCAATGTGGTGAGAGAGGAGAGGGTAAGAGAGGTAGTCAAGGAGCAAATCATATAAGCCACTGTAATATGGCTGTGGTTGAAATGAGCTGGGGAGTGACATGATTGGATTTATGCTTTAGAGGATCACTGTGCCTGCGAGGAGGAGAGTACAGTATAAGAGGGCAAGAGTGTGAAAGCAGATCCAGGCAAGAGATGGTCCATGGTGGTGTAGACATGGGCAGAAGGCAGAAATGGAAGCAAGTAGAGGGATTCAGAACATAGTTTGATGATAGAACCAAGAGCTTGCTGATGGATTAGTTGCAAAGAATGACGGGGAGACAGGAATAGAGCATGACTCCTAGATTTTTGGCCTGAGCAACCAGGCTATTTACCAAGACAAGGAAGATTGGTGATGGATCGATTGATAGGAGAGCAGACCAGGCTTTATGAAGTTAAGCAGATTGTCCAATTTCATGCATCTTGTAAGAAGTAGAGCTAAGATTCAAATCCAAGTTTGCCCCAACTGTGTCTCTGTATAATTCCAGGAGATTAATCACTTTACCCAAACCTGAAATTATAACCTAGCAAATGGTCCTAGAATACCTGTGCTGGAGTTTGAAGCAAACACTGCCTAGCTCACGTATGTGACCATCCCAAGCCAGCAAGCTCTAAATTAGAAACACAGTGCTCCTTCCCCCCAGGCCTGTGGGGATTCGATTTCTCACCTGGGGCCTGGCTGGTGAGCTCACCATCATAGACAGGGTGGCAGGTGCTCCCTGCCAGGCTCTTCTCAGGACTGGGGTTTGCTGGGCTCCTCCTGCTATGTTGAGAAAGTCCAACAGTGGGATCTTCAGAGGTGGCACACAATCTTCTTTGGGCCATCAAGTGCCTCTGGGAAGGAAGGGTCTGGGCTCCTTTTCTTTCCATCTTTTTCCTGGGCTCCTCTGGAGTAAGCCCCATGCTTTTCTGCTCTTCCAGATGAAAGGCCCTGCTATCCACATCAGAGATAAAGACTGATGACATCTTACTTTTCTGAGATAAAACCTCCCAGTTCCAGAGTTTGTTTCTGAAGCTGTTGTTCACCATTACTTTCTTCTTACTGGTTATCTCAGCATTTGACTGATTCACATCTAACAGCAGAGAAGCCTTCTGTGAATTTACTGAAGAACCAGAAGAATTCTCAGGAGGTTCCAGGGAATTAGAACATTTCTGAGTCTCGCTCTTCTGAGCCAACTTCACTTTCTGGGGTTTAAGAGTCTGGGAGTCACCACTGGCACAATTGGGTAGGGGCTCATTGTGGTTGGAAGAGGGGTGTTTCCCACTGGCCAAAGTCTTTGTGGACTGTCTGCTTCCAGTGTCACCCTTTTGAGAAACACCTTCTGAGAATTTAACAGGTCCTGGAAGAGATGGCGCATCAAGCTTTTGAAATTTGGCTCGAATTTCCTTGAAGTTTCTTAACACTTCCTAGAGCATAAAAGAAAACCGTAATGTCTTGTTACTCTAGGAAGAAAGCAGCATGATTAGCTGACTTCACTGTGCCTGCTAAGAGGCTGTAGGTGCTGATGTAATGCCATCACTTATCTATTGAGTCATACCAGCCAGTAATGCTATTGTCTATGTGAGGCAGAGTGAAAACAATTGTGTGCTCTCTGAAACACTTCAGGTATGTTTAATTTCTTCACAACATATAAAGAACGCTTGTAAAAGAGATAGTACCAACAATTACTGATAAATCCCTTGATATAAACTTTTGGTGGCTCTCTGCTGCCTATGCAAATAAACCCCTCTCATGATATTCAAGAACATTGGCAAAAGTTGTGGAATTATGATCTTAAAGAGGGCAGAATTATGATCTCCAGCCATAGGTCAACATAATCACACTTAAACCAAACAGGATAATTTACAGTTTTCCTGTAACTTTATACTCCCCACCACCCTGACTTCTCTCATGTGTTCTTGCTTCCCCCAAGTGCATCCCCCGTATACTTGTCAACTGCTTTCTTCCAACAGTAACGCCCACCTTCTCCATCAACATTCCCCCTGTGGCTGACACGTAGAGCTAACTCCTCCCTGACTCCACATTGCTTCCACAGCTCCTCATAACTTGGCTGTTGAACTTAACACCATAGGGTGGAAAAAAGAGCAATCTTTGGAACTAGACAGGTCTGTGTTCAAATTCAGACTCTGCTCTTTTATCATCTAGAAAAATACTTTGGGAAACTTGGTATCATCAGTGCAGTCTCATCATAGAAATAACTTGCAAGTGGCAGAAGGATGAGGGGTGCCATATGTAAAGTGTCCATCACAGTGCCTGACACATAGTAAATAAAATTTACTCATAAGAGACGAGATGATGCTCTTGTATTTTTGACTCCCCTTGGGAGACTGTGTTCCACTTTCTAAATTCAGCTCAAATTCAGTATATGAAAATGGGGGTAGTAATAGAAGCGCAGCCCTTTGGGCAGAGGAAGGGACATGCCTGGGATTATACGGTGAGTTGGTGGTCTACTACATAGGTAGGATTAGGCTTGACTCCTGCTCTGTGCTCTTCCCAGTTTCCCCCTTTCTCTCACGAGATTTAATTTACTTTTGTAAGTGCGTTGTCATTTTCTGTCTTCAGAGGAGGTTGGAGGGGGAGGAGATAGAGCGCGGGAGGACATCTAATAGAGCCATTTCCAAAGTAAGAGCCACCATCTTCTCTTGATCATCTTAAAGGTCTTAATTTCATGTATACAGACAACCTCCATGCTAGTGACTTCTGATTTTGCCTGCTGAAGGAATGACTGTTGGGTGACGTTTTCTCACTGTGCTTACAGTTGACTCACACTGTAGATTAGTTGACTCACACTGCCCTCTGAAGATTCAGGAAGGGAGAAAAGTTGAACAGGAAATATGAAGCAGGTGTCTGGGAGCTTGCGTGCATGCTCTTCCCTCTTTCCTCCTCTCTCTCTCTCTCTCTCTCACATACACACACACACACACACACACACACACACACACACATACACACACACCATACACACATTTATAGCTTTCCTCACAAATTGCCCAGGGTTAATTTCTAACATTTCAACCAGCAGTCAAGTTGATTCCATTGACCTTCCTTTCCCCTGATGTGGTAGAAGCCAGCACTGGACATGGAACTTGGAGATCTAAGTGTGAGGCTCAGCTTTGCCATTTTCTAGTCACATGTCTTGGACAGTTCCCTTTGCTTCTCTGAGCCTTATGTTCCTCACTATAAAATGGGACAATGCTACACTAACAGTTCAGGGTCATTGCAAGGGTCACATGAGATGACAGATGTACATACCTCAGTGGTTAATATTTTTTAAATTGTGGTAAAATACACCTAACTTTAAACGCACCACCATAGCCATTTTTAAGCGCACAGTATAGTAGTGTTAAGTACACCCACATTGCTGTGAATGTCCAGGACTCTTTCATCTTGCAAAACTGAAGCACTATGTTCATTAAACGACAGCTACCCATTCCCCCTCCCTCCAGACCCTGGCAACCATCATTCTGCTTTCTGTGTCTACGAACTTGACTACCCCAGGTACCTCATGTAAATGGAATCATAGGTACTTGTCTTGTTGTGACTGACTTATTTCACTTAGCATATTGTCCTTAAGGTTCACACATGCTATAGCATACTGCAACATTTTCTTCCTTTATAAGGTCAAATAATATTCTATTGCATGTATATAACACATTTTGTTTATCTATTCATTCGTCAATGAACATTTGGGTTGCTTCTGCCTTTGAGTTACTGTGAATAATGCTGCTATGAACATAGGTGTCCAAATATCTCTTTGAAACCCTGCTTTCAATTCTTTTGATTATATGCCCAGGAATGAAGTTGCTGGATCATATGGTAAAGCTATTTTTAATTTTTTGAGGAATCACCATACTGTTTTCCACAGTAGCTGCACCATTTTACATTCCTAATTGGCACATGAGTTCTAATTTTCCCACATCTTTGCAATACTTGTTATTTTCTTGTTGTTTTTTTTTTATAGTAACCATCCTAATAGGTGCAAGGTAAGCAGTGGTTAATATTTTTGAAGGAATACAATAATGATAATTTTTAGCTCTTCACTGTATGAAGCCACGTGAACTACAATGTTACTGTGATAGATTTTAGTCTCCATAGGAATGATTAGGAAAAACCCCAGCAGGAAACAGAATTAAGGATCGATAACCTTCAAACCAAGGTCCTGGGTAAAGATCGCTGGTTCAGGAGGAACTAAACCTGATTATACCTAGCTCATCCCTCTTTCAGCAAATGCTCATTAAGTATTTACTATATGGGCAAAACACTCTTTTAAACAGTCAAGGGCTCTGCTTTTATATATCACATTCTAATGTCAGGGAGAGACAAAAAATAAGCAAATACACCTGAAAATATTAGAGATAAGTTCTATGTGGGGAATTAAATAGATGATTCGATAAAGAGTGACCGGGTGCCTATCACTGATTTTCAGAGGTACCGTAGGAAAGTCATTCCCTTCTGAGTTCAATCATTTATCTACTCAAGGAATTGCCTGGGTGATCTCCAAGTCCCCTTCTATCACTAACATTTGGATTTTATTTTTCTTGCTATGGGAAATAAAAGTTACACATACTGTCATCTATCATACATCATCCATTGGTGGGAGGTCAGGGTTGAGGGTATGAAGCAAGTTGAATGAGGATGGGTTGGGAGGTGGCCAAGGGGACATTCTGGTTAAAAGCATGCCCCACTTTTCTGGGCCCACAACTAGTCAGTCATCACATCCTGCTTACCTTAATTCTTTTTTTTGTGGTACACGGGCCTCTCACTGTTGTGCCTCTTCCCGGACCGGGGCACGAACCCGTGTCCCCTGCATCAGCAGGCAGACTCTCAACCACTGCGCCACCAGGGAAGCCCCTACCTTAATTCTTAAAAGCCCATGAGCCTGCCCCTTCTTCATGCCATTGCCACTGCCTTTGAGTCTTCCTTACTTTTTGCTTAAAATGACTTCTTTCTGGCCCCCCTGCCTCCACTCTAGGCCCCTCTAATCTACCATTTACCCAGCTGTTAGACAAATCTGACTGAAAACATGAATCTGATCATGTACATCCCAGTTTAAAATCCTTCAATTTGGCTTCTTCAAAGCTTTCCAATATAGCTTAAACTCTTGCTTACTACCTAAGGACCCCCAAATCCCAACTCTGTTAATTTTCTGACATCATATTGGCCCCCTCCCTGACATGCTTTCTCCCTTCTGACTTCACTGAATTACTTACATTTTCCCAAACTTATTTTGCTCTTTCATGTCTCTATACCTCTGAATATGCCATTTTCTCTGCCTGGAATGCCCACCTTTCACCCAATTTCTTGAATTAGAAAATTCCTACTTGTTCAAAATTCAACTTGTCACACCTCAAAATATTCATTGGTTCCCTATTATGTGCTAGACAATAGGGTTACAAAGATGAATAAGACATTTCCTGAACCCTGATATCAAAACCATACAAGGATGGCACAAGAAAAGAAAATTGCAGGTCAATACTGATGAATATAGATGCAAAAATCCTCAACAAAATACTAGCAAACCAATTTTAACAGTCCATTAAAAGTATCATACACCATGATCAAAGTGGGATTTATTCCAGAGGTGCAAGGATGGTCAAACATCGGCAAATCCATCAATGTGATACACCACATTAACAAAAGGAAGACAACAAAACATATTATCTCAATAGATGCAGGAAAAGCATTTGACAAAATTCATCATCTATTTATGATAAGAAAAAAACTCTCAACAAAGTAGGTATAGAGGTGACATGCCTCAACATAATAAAGGCCATATATATGATAAGCCCACAGTTAACATCAAGCTGAATGATGAAAAACTAAAAGCTTTTCCTCTGAGATCAGGAATAAGATAAGGATGCTCACTCTCACCACTTTTACACACCATAGAACTAGAAGTCCTAGCCAGAGCAATTAGGCAAGAAAAAGAAATAAAAGGGATCCAAATTGGCAAGGAAGAAGTAAAACTATCACTATTTGCAGATGACATGATACTATATATACAAAACCCTAAAGACTTCACAAAAAACTGATGAAATAAAATTTATATTTTAAGGCAGAACAAGAAAAAAATCAAACATAAAATTCTCTCTGTGTGTTTGTTTGGGCCTTCTCCCTCCCTAATATGCAGTGTGCATCTGCATTACACATTAACCAAAGCTCCTCAAAGATGGGAGTGTCTGCTTAACCATAAAGATCATTTTTTCTTTCTTCTGACGCAAGCAGTGTAACTTCTTAAAAGAACAGTGTTCTTAGCCAGCTCTGTAAGGGGTCATGGTGACTTGCTACTTACTTTGTACATGCTTACCTGGACTATGTATCCGTGGTGACCTTTCTGTAAAATATCAGTATGTCATTTTGATGTATGATCCTTTATCTCAAATATGTATATGACTAAGCCTTTGACTTCTAAAAGGTGGAACAGTTTTCAGAGCTTTCTGAGAATCTGCTTTCTGGGTTATAATCTGCAGTTTGGCTCAAATAAAATTCCCTTCTTTCTTCTTAGCTTGATAGTAATTAAATTATTGTCAACAGAACTAATAAACAAATTCAGTAAAGTTGCAGGGTACAAAATCAATATACAAAATTCTGTCACATTTCTATGCACTAATAAGGAACTATCAGAAAGGGAAATTAAGAAACCATCCCCAATTGCATCAAAAAGAATAAAATACCTAGAAATAAATTTAACCAAGGAGGTGAAAGACTTGTACACTGAAACTATAAGACATTAATGAGATGAGGAGTCAAGACGGAGGAATAGGAAGACGTGGAGTTTGCCTCTCCCCACAAGTACATCAAGAATACATTTTAAAATGGAACAATTCTCACAGAGAACCTGCTGAACACTAGCAGAGGACCTTGGATGCTAAAAGGACAAGAAGAATCCTTTCCAAACCAGGTAGGACAAAAGAAAGAAAAAAAGAGAAAAGAGGAAACGGGATGGAACCTGCACCCCTGCAGGGGCAGCTGCAGGAGAGGAGAGGTTTCTGCACTCAGAGAAGCCCCCTAACAGGTGGGGAGATCAGCTGGGACAGAGAGGGAGCTTCAGAAGCTTGGAGGAGAGCACAATAACCAGTCTGTGGCAGGTAGGACTGAGTAAGACCTACATGGATGGTCCATGCTGCAGCCCTGCATGGCCCAGCCTGAGTCATGTCTGCTGGCACGGAGTGGGGCTGGGTGCTGCAACATGGGGTTTGGAGAGCAGACCCAGGGAGAGGACAGCTGTTGGCTGCGAAGAGACAGCCTAAGGAGCAGGTGTAAGAAGCTCCACAACCGGGAACGTTTTTGGAAGAAGCCTGGGCCACCATAGTAGCCGGGCGCCATTGTTGAGTGGCACACAAGGAGCTGGGCTGCCCTTTTCCTTGTGCCAGCCCCTGCCTCCATGGGCACTAGGAGGGTCACCCGCCTGAGCAGTCTTGCTCACCCTCCCACCAATGCCTCCTCCAGCTCTGCCAGCCCTCAGTGGGCTCGCATGTCCCGCCTGTCTCTGTCTCCATCCCTGCCTGCCTGGGCAGGTGCATGTGATCTTGGGCAGCCTGGGGAGCAGACACCGGTGGGAGGAATACATGCAGAGGTGGGGCTGAAACCACAGCTGAGCCCCAGGGGCCATGCAGCTAAGAAAGAAGAGCTGAATTCTCTCCTCACGGCTGCAGGAACCGTGGACTTACACTCCCGCTGCTGGCTTTGTAAACCCAGCACCTGCGGAACATCTGAATGGATGAGTGATCCCGCAGCTGAGACTGGTCTAGCTTTAGTAGGCACGTACATGCAGGGATTGGACCAGGCCAGAATCTGAGCTGTCTGCATAGCTCCCACAGGAGATCCAGGTACATGATTACTACAGTCTTGGGACCTGACTTTGGTGGATCCGTGTTGGTGGCCTGGTGAAAACAACTCCTGAGAGACACTAGGGCCAATTGCTGGCATACCCACAGTTAAGGTGGGGCTGAGAGCACTTCCAACAATAGTGTAATTTGTGAGCCAGCACAATGGGTGAAAAGTGACACAAAAGAGTACACTCACAGGTGAACAGCTCCAGAGAAGGAAAACTCAGTGGCTTCTCTCCCAGTGGGAGTGCTCCAATCCCACCTACCTCACACTGCAGATCAGAAACACAGCCCAGAAACAGATCTGGGGGCCTCTACTCCAGCAACCAGGGAGCAGACTCTGCCTCTGACAGTGCAGTAACAACCACAGAGCAGAGGGGAGGCCCTGCTGAATATCCAGTGCAGGCTCAGTTCACCACAACATCAGTCACACTGCCTATCAAGGGGTTAATGGCCAGCATACACTGAGGAAAGAGGGGGCAGTCATCCATACTAAAAACAGCGCTTGCACCAAAAAATATTAAACACACACAGACTACACAGGGACGTGCTCACATAAAAATAGCCGTCCAAGACAGTCTGAGGGTCAGGCATCAGGAGGAAGAACCCCCAGTGCATTTGGCTTTGAAGGCTAGTGGGGCCTTAATGTAAGAGCTCCAGAGGGCTGGGAGAAACAGAGACTCCACTCTTGGAGGGTGCACACAAGACCTCACATGTGCTGGGACCCAGCACAAAGTGATACTTACTTAGGAACTGGGGTTAGACAACTAGGGGTCTGGGAGGGTCTCCTGGGGAGGCAGGGGTTGGCTGTAGTTCACTGTGTGGGCAAGGATACTGGTGGCAGAGGCCCCAGAGAATATTGTTCAGTGTGAGCTCTCCCAGAGGTCCCCAACTGGGAACCAAGACCTGGCCCCACCCAAGATCCTACAGTCTCCAAAGCTGGAACTCCTCAGGCCAAACAACCAGAAAGGTAGGAACACAGCCCCACCCATCAGCAGACAGGCTGCCTAAGTCATAATGAGCTCACAGTTACCTCAAAACATGCTCCTTGACACAGCCCTGCCCACCAGAGGGACAAGACCCAGCTCTACCCATCAGAGGGCAGGCACCAGTCCCTCCCACCAGGAAGCCTGCACAAGCTCCTAGACCAACCTTATCCACGACGGGGCAGACACCAAAAGAAAGGGGAACTACAATCCTGTAGCCTGTGGAATTGAGACCACAAACACAGAAAGTTAGACAAAATGAGATGAAAAAGAAATGCCGCAAACAAAGGAACATGATAAAAACTGACCAGAACAACTAAATGAAGAGGAGATAGGCAATCTACCTAAAAAAGAATTCAGAGTAGTGATAGTAAAGATGATCCAAAAACTCAGGAAGAGAATGGAGGCACGGATCAAGAAGATACAAGAAATGTTTAACAAGAAGCTAGAAGATTTAAAGAACAAACAAACAGAGATGAATAATAAAATAACTGAAATGAAAAATACACTAGAAGGAATCAACAGCAGAATAATGGAAGCAGAAGAACAAATAAGTGAGCTGGAAGACAGAGTGGTGGAAATCACTGCCAAAGAACAGAATAAAGAAAAAAGAGAGAAAACAAATGAGGACAGTCTCAGAGACATCTGGGACAACATTAAATGCACCAACATTTATATTATAGGGATCCCAGAAGGAGAAGAGAAAGAGAAAGGGCCTGAGAAAATATATGAAGATATTATAGCTGATAACTTCCCTAATATGAGAAAGGAAACACTCAAGTCCAGGAAGTGCAGAGAGTCCCATATAGCATGAACCCAAGGAGGAACTCGGCAAGACACATATTAATCAAATTGACGAAAATTAAAGACAAAGAAAAAATATTAAAAGCAACAAGGAAAAAGCAACTAATAACATACAAAGGAATCCCCATAAGGTTAGCAGCTGCTTTTTTAGCAGAAACTCTGCAGGCCAGAGCGGAATGGCACAATATATTTAAAGTGATGAAAGGGGAAAACCTACAACCAAGAATAGTCTACCCAGCAAGGCTTTCATTCAGATTCAATGGAGAAATCAAAAGCTTTACAGACAAGCAAAAGCTAAGAGAATTCAGCACCACCAAACCAGCCTTACAAGAAATGCTAAAGGAACTTCTTTAGGCGGGAAAGAGAGCAGCAACTTAAAACAACCTTTTACATACATAGACTGCTATATCAAAACTTCATGGGAACAGCAAGCCAAAAAACTACAATAGATACAAACACAAAAAAGAAAAAGCAACTCAAACACAATACCAAAGACAGTCATCAGATCACAAGAGAAGAGAATGAAAGAGGAAGGGAAGAAAGAGGACCTACGAAAACAAATCCAGAACAGTTAAGAAAATGGCAATATAATTACCTTAAATATAAACGGTTTAAATGCTCCAACTAGAAGACACAGACTGGCTGAATGGATACAAAACCAAAATCCATATATATGCTGTCTACAAGAGACACACTTCAGATCTAGGGACACATACAGACTGAAAGTGAGGGGATTGAAAAAAAGATATTCCATGCAAATGGAAACCAAAAGAAACCAAAAGTTGCAATACTCATATCAGACAAAATGGACTTTAAAATAAAGACTGTTACAAGAGACAAGGAAGGACACTACATAATGATAAGGGATCAATCCAAGGAGAAGATAAAACAATTGTAAACATATATGCACCCACCATGGGAGCACCTCAATATATGAGCCAAATGCTAATAGCCATAAACGGGGAAATCAACAGTAGCGCAACAACAGTGGGGGACTTTAACACCCCACTTTACACCAATGGACAGATCATCCAAACTGAAAGCCAATTAGGAAACACAGGCCTTAAATGACACATTAGATACTGATGGACATAACTGATATTTGTAGAACATTCCATCCAAAAGCAGAAGAATACACTTTCTTCTCAAGTGCACATGGAACATTCTCCAGGATAGATCACATACTGGGCCACAAATCAAGCCTTGGTAAATTTAAGAAAATTGAAATCATATCAAGCATCTTTTCCAACCACAACACTATGAGATTAGAAATCAACTAAAAGAAAAAAAAACACGTAAAAAGCACAAACATGTGGAGACCAAACAATATATTGCTAAACAACCAATAGATCACCAAGGAAATCAAAGAGGAAATAAAAAAACACCTAGAGACAAATGACAATGAAAACACAATGACCCAACCCCTATGGCATGCAGCAAAAGCAGTTCGAAGAGGAAAGTTTAGAGCAATACAATCTTACCTCAGCAAATAAGAAAAATCTCAAACAAACGACCTAAACTTACAACTAAAGCAACTAGAGAAAGAAGAACAAACAAAATCCAAAGTCAGCAGAAGGAAAGAAACTATAAAAATCAGAGCAGAAATAAATGAAATAGAGATGAAGAAAACAGTAGAAAAGATCAATAAAACAAAAAGCTGGTTCCTTGACAAGACAAACAAAATTGATAAACCATTAGCTGGACTCATCAAGAAAAAAGGGAGAGGGCTAAAATCAATAAAATTAGAAATGAAAAAAGAGAAGTTACAACTGACACCACAGAAACACAAAGGATCAAAAGAGCCTACTACAAGCAACTATATGCCAATAAAGTGGACAACCTAGAAGAAATGGACAAATTCTTAGAAAGGTACCTTCCAAGACTGAACCAGGAAGAAATAGAAACTATGAACAGACAAATCACAAGTAATGAAATTGAAACTGTGATTAAAAAACTTCCAACAAACAAAATTGTAGGACCAGATGGCTTCACAGGTAAATTCTATCAAAAATTTAGAGAAGAGCTAACACCCATCCTTCTCAAACTCTTCCAAAAAATTGCAGAGGAAAGACCACTCCCAAGCTCATTTTATGAGGCCACCATCACCCTGATACTGAAACCAGACAAAGATACCACAAAAAAAAAAAAAAAAAGAAAAGAAAGAAAAAAATTACAGGTCAATATCACTGATGAACATAAATGCAGAATTCCTCAACAAATTTCTAGCAAACTGAATCCAACATCACATTAAAAGGATCATACACCATGATCAAGTGGGATTTATCCCAGGGATGCAAGGATTCTTCAATATACGCAAATCAATATGATACACCATATTAACAAATTGAAGAATTTGTTATGATCATATGATCATCTTAATAGATGCAGAAAAAGCTTTTGAAAAAATTCAACACCCATTTATGATAAAAAAATCTCCAGAAAGTGGGCATAGAGGGAACCTATCTCAATATAATAAAGGCCATATATGAGAAGCCCCCAGCAAACATCATTCTCAATGGTGAAAACTGAAAGCATTTCCTCTAAGATCAGGATGTCCACTCTTGCCACTTTTATTCAACATAGTTTTGGAAGTCCTAGCCATGATAATCAGAGAACAAAAAGAAATAAAAGGAATCTAAATTGGAGAAGAAGAAGTAAAACTGTCACTGTTTGCAGATGACATGATACTATACATAGAAAATACTAGAAATGCTACCAGAAAACTACTAGAGCTCATCAATGAATCTGGTAAAATTGCAGGATACAAAATTAATACACAGAAATCTCTTGCATTCATATGCACTAACAACAAATTATCAGAAAGAGAAATTAAGGAAACAATCTCATTTACTGTCACATTAAAAGAATAAAATACATAGGAATAAACCTACCTAAGGAGACAAAAGACCTGTACTCAGAAAACTATAAGACACTGATGAAAGAAATCAAAGGTGACACAAACAGATGGAGAGATATACCATGTTCTTGAATTGGAAGAATCAATATTTTCAAAATGACTATACTACCCAAAGCAATCTACAGATTCAATGCAATCCCTATCAAATTACCAATGGCAGTTTTTACAGAACTAGAAAAAAAATCTTAAAATTTGTATGGAGACACAAAAGACCCCAAATGGCCAAAGCAATCTCAAGAAATAAAAATGGAACTGGAAGAATCAGGCTCCCTGACATCAGACTATACTACAAAGCTACAGTAATCAAAAGAGTATGGTACTGGCACAAATACAGAAATATAGATCAACGGAACAGAAAGTCCAGAGATAAACCCACACACCTATGGTCAACCAATCTATGACAGAGGAGGCAAGAATATACAATGGAGAAAAGACATACTGTTCAATAAGTGGTGCTGGGAAAACTGGACAGCTACATGTAAACTAACGAAATTAGTACACTTCCTAACACCATACACAAAAATAAACTCAAAATGGATTAAAGACCTAAATGTAAGGCCATATACTATAAAACTCTTAGAGGAAAACATAGGCAGGACTCTCTCTGACATAAATCAAAGCAAGATCTTTTTTGATCCATCTCCTAAAGTAATTAAATTAAGAAAATGTAAATAAATGGAACCTAATTAAACTTAAAAACTTTTGCACAGCAAAGGAAAGTATAAACAAAATGAAAAGACAACACACAGAATGGGAGAAAATATTTGCAAACAAAGCAATGGATAAAGGATTAATCTCCAAACTATACATACAGCTCAATAAAAAACAAACAACCCAATCAAAAAATGGGCAGAAGATCTAAATAGACATTTCTCCAAAGAAGACATACAGATGGCAAAAAAGCACATGAAAACATGCTCAACATCATTTCTCCAATTATTAGAGAAATGCAAATCAAAACTATAATGAGGTATCACCTCACACTGGTCAGAATGGCCATCATCAAAAAATCTACAAACAATAAATGCTGGAGAGGGTGTGGAGAAAAGGGAACCCTTCCACACTGTTGGTGGAAATGTAAATTGGTACAGCCACTATGAAGAACAGTATAGAGGTTCCTTAAAACACTAAAAATAGAACTACCATATGATCCAGCAATCCCACTCCTGGGCATATACCTAGAGAAAAGCATAATTTGAAAAGATACATGCGCCCCAATGTTCACTGCAGCACTATTTACAATAGCCAGGACATGGAAGCAACATAAATGTCCACTGACAGAGGAATGGAAAAAGAAGATGTGGCACATATATACAATGGAATATTAGCCATAAAAAGAAAAGAAATTGAGTTATTTGTAGTGAGGTGGATGGACCTAGAGTCTCTCATACAGAGTGAAGTAACTCAGAAAGAGAAAAACAAATACTGTATGCTAACACATATATATGGAATGTAAAAAAAAAAATTGTTACGAAGAATCTAGGGGCAAGACGGGAGTAAAGACACAGACCTACTAGAGAATGGACTTGAGGATATGGGGAGGGGGAAGGGTAAGCTGTGACAAAGTGAGAGAGTGGCATGGACATATATACATTACCAAACGTAAAATAGATAGCTAGTGGGAAGCAGCCGCATAGCACAGGGAGATCAGCTCAGTGCTTTGTGACCACCTAGAGGGGTGGGATAGGGAGGGCGGGAGGGAGGGAGATGAAAGAGGGAAGAGATATGGGAACATATGTGTATGTATAACTGATTCACTTTGTTATAATGCAGAAACTAACACACCACTGTAAAACAATTACATTCCAATAAAGATGTTAAAAAAAAAAAGATGTGGCACATATATACAATGGAATATTACTTAGCCATCAAAAAGAATGAAATAATGCCATTTACAGCAACATGGATGGACCTAGAGATTGTCATACTGAGTGAAGTAAGTCAGACAGAGAAGGACAAATATCGTATGATAACACTTCTATGTTGAATCTAAAAAATGGTACAAATGAACTTATTTACAAAACAGAAATAGAGTCACAGGTGTAGAAAAAAATCTTATGGTTGCCAGCAGGGAAAAGAGGGGGAGGGCTGGGATAAATTAGGAGTTTGGGATTGACATATACACACTACTATATATAATACACATAATTAATAAGGACCTACTCTATAGCACAGGGAACTCTACTGAATACTCTGTAATGACCTATATGGGAAAGGAATCTTAAGAAGCGTATATATATATGTATGTATAACTGATTCACAGCAGAAAGTAACAACATTGTAAATCAACTATACTCCAATAAAGTTTTTTTAAAAAAGAATCAAGTTAGAAAAAAAGACATTAATGAAAGTAATTGAAGAAGATACAAATAAATGGAAAGATATTCCACAGAAATCTACGAATTCAATGCAATCCCTATCTAAATTCCAAAATTCCAACAAACAATTCTGAAAATTTTATGGAACCACAAAAGATCTCAAATAGCAAAAGCAATCTTGAGAAATAACAACGAAGCTGGAGTATCATATGTCCTGATTTTAAACTTTATTACAAAGCTATATTAATCAAAGCAGTATGGTATTGGTATGAGAACATACACATAGATGAACAGAATAGAACAGAGAGCACAGAAATAAATCCACACATACATGGTCAATTATTTTACAACAAAGGAGCCAAGAATATACAATGGGGATAACAGTCTCTTCATTAATGGTGTTCAGAAGACTGGACAGCCACATGCAAAAGAATGAAATCAGACCACTATCTTACACCATACACAAAAATTAACTCAAAATGGATTAAAGACTTGAACATAAGACCTGAAACCATAAAACTCCTATAAGAAAACATAGGTAGTAGGCTCCTTGACATCAGTCTTGGTGATGACTTTTTGGACCTGACTCTAAAAGCCAAGGCAACAAAAGTAAAAATAAACAAGTGGGGCTACATCAAACTAAAAAGCTTCTGCACATCAAAGGAAACCAACAACAACATGCAAAGGCAATGTACTGAATGGGAGAAAAATTTGCAAATCATATATTTGATAAGGGGTTAAAGTATATTTAAAAACTCATACAACTCAATAGTAATAAAACAAAGAATCCAATTTTAAAATGGGCAGAAGATCTGAATAGATCTTTTTCCAAAGAAGACATACAGATGGCCAACAGGTACATGAAAGTTTCTCAACATAATATATTAATAAGCAGGGAAATGCAAATCAAAACCACAATGATATATTACCTCACAGCTGTTAGAACAGCTATTATGAGAAAGACAAGAACTAAGAAGTGGTAGCATGGATGTAGAGAAAAGGAAACTCTTGTGCACTGTTGGTGGGAATGTAAATTGGTGCAGCCACTTAAATTGGTGGAAAACAGTAAGGAGATTCCTCAAAAAATAAAAAATAGAACTACCATATGATCTCCAGCAATTTCACTTCTGGTTATTTTTCTAAAGAAAAGGAAAACAGTACCTCAAAAACACATAAGCACCCCCATATTCACTGCAGCATTATTTACAATAGCCAATATATGGAGACAACTTAAATGTCCATTGACAGATGAATGGATAAAAGAAAATGATACACATACACACAATGGAATATTATTCAGCCATAAAAGAAGGAAATCTTGTCATTTTTGACAATATGGAGGGACCTTAAGGACATTATGCTAAGTAAAATAAGGCAGACAGAGAAAGAAAAATACTGTATGATTTCACTTATATTTGTAATCTAAAAAAAAAACAAAACAAAAACCCCATCAAGCTCATAGATACAGGGAACAGACTGGTGGTTGCCAGAGGTGGGGGGTGGGAGGTAGAAGAAATGGGTAAAGAGGGTCAAAAGGTAGAAACATCCAGTTGTAGAATAAGTAAGTCATGAGGATGTAATGTACAGCATGGTGACTGTAGTTCATAACACTGTGTTGCATGTTTGAAAGTTGCTATAGGAGAGCAAATCTTAAAAGTTCTCATCCCAAGAAAACAATTGTAACTATGCATATGGTGATGGATGTTTGCAGACTTATTGTAGTGATCATTTTTCAATGTATACAATTATCAGATCATTATGTTATATACCTAAAACTAATATAATGTTTTATGTCAATTGTACTTCAATAAAAAAATAAAAAGAGGAAAAACAGTCCCTGACCTTTCTAAGCTTGTGGAATGAGGGAGGCAGACGCAAATTGATCATTCTGGCATAAAACAGAAAGTTATTAGGTACACGGCACAAAGCCTGTTCTGAGAACATAGACATCAGAAGAGATCACGATGCCAATGGGGGGGAGGGTACAAAGAAGGCTTCCTAGAGATAACTCCTCGGATAAAACAGGCAGTCAAGCAAAGAACAGCAGGAAAGGCAGCTCAGATGAGAGAAGGGCATCAACAAAGGAGGCATGGCATGTGAAATAACAGATCACATATAGGAAGAATAGGAATTCCATCTTATTGGAGCCCCAGTGTTCAGTGTGTAAGGCTGGAGAAGGAAGTACAGATCAAGTCTCCTTAAAGTAGCTGAGCTTAATTTTCAGAGTGGATGGAGAGATACTGATGAGTTTTCCATGGGGATATGACATGGTTTGATATCTATTTCATGCTGATTAGAGACCAGAAACCAATTAAGAGGCCACTACAATGATCAAGTAAAAATGATGGGAGGCTGGACTTGGGCAATGTTGGCGGGCGGGAATGGAAGAAGGGGACAGATAAGAGAAATGTGCAGACAGTGGTATGGACTGGACCTGGATGGAGATTTACTGGTTCTGAAGGAAAGGGGAGGAAGGACTCCAGGACAATGCCCAGGTTTCTAAATTGGGTGAGAGATGAATGTTAGTACCTGAAACTAACATTAAGGACTGGAGATATAGATATTGGAGAAAGATGATGAGCCCAGTTTGGAATGTGATGGGTTGCATGTTTAGGGAAGCCATCTAACAGGTAGTTATACATGTGAATCCTATAAGGGTTAGAAATTTAGATTTGGCATTACAGTATTAGTTTACTGGTTAGCATGGAGCTTAAGAGCATGGACTCTGAAGTCCAACTAAGTTTAAATGCCAGCTCTGCTATTTATTAGCTTTATGACTCAGAGCAAATTACTTAACTATTCTGTATTTGTTGCCTTATCTGAGATAATAATTGCATTCCTCAAAGGGTGGATGTCATAAGTAAGATAATGCCACCTCACAGATGTCCACATCCTAGTCCCTGAAACCTGTGACTATGCTACCTTGCACGGGAGAAAGGACTTTGCAGGTGTGATTAAGGTGAGGATCTTCAGATGGGAAGCGTATCCTCTATTATCCGGAGGGGCCTAATGTAATCACAAGGGTCCTTATAAGAGGGAAGCAGGAGAGTCAGAAAAAGAGATGTGTCAATGCAAGTAGACATGAGGGAGGTAGGGGCTGAAGATGCTACGTGCTGGCCTTAAAAATGGAGGAAGGGGGCTTCCCTGGTGGCGCAGTGGTTGAGCCGATGCAGGGGACACGGGTTCGTGCCCCGGTCCGGGAAGATCCCACATGCCGTGGAGCGGCTGGGCCCGTGAGCCATGGCCGCTGAGCCTGCGCGTCCGGAGCCTGTGCTTCGCAACGGCAGAAGCCACAGCAGTGAGAGGCCCGCGTACCGCAAGAAAAAAAAAAAAAAAAAAAAAATGGAGGAAGGGTCCATGAGCCAGGGAAGGCAGGTAGCCTCCAGAAGCTAGAAAAGGTAAGGAGAGGCATTCTTCTCTAGAGCCTCCAGAAGGAATGCCATTGGCAAACACCTTGATTTTAGGCATCTGATCTCCAGAACTGTAAGATAATAACTTTTTAATGCTATTGTAAACTACTAAACTGGTGGTAATTAGTTAAGGCCTCACTAGGAAACTAACACATCTGTTATGAGGATTAAATTAATAAGTACACATAAAGCATTTAGAAGGCATAATAAGTGCTCATTAAATTTTAATGCTTGCTGTTATTATTAGAAGTGGTTGTTGAGGCCTTGAGACTGGATGGGATCATGGAAGGGAATGTGCGGTGAGATCAGAGTTATAGGACAATAGCAGAGGCCAAGAAGAAAGTCTAAGAAGAAGCAGAGAGGTATAAGTTTAGGAGAGAAAGAGGAGTGGGCAGTATTAATTATTAATGAGGAACGAGTGCCCACAGTGGCAAGCACAGCAAAGAAGTTCTGTAAAATAAAGATGGAAAAGCATCTGGTGGAATCTGTCAAGATGGAAACCATTTCATGGACACTACAGAAGAATGTCATGGCAGAAACAAAGCTGCAGTGGCTTCCAGAGTGAATGGGAGGTGAGGGATTAAAAAAATGACTGTAACTTTTCTTTTAGGAAGCTGGCATGGCAAAGGAAGGAGAGGGGAGTAATTAGAAGGGGATTCAACATCCACCAAAGGTTTTAAATTAGTTTTTCTTCCCAGTGAGCCTTCCCCTAACACAGATCATGGAAAGCTCAGAATTATAGTTCCCAGGCAGTCTTTCAGCTAGAATTCTGCCAAGCACAGGTGTCTGTGGGGTGTGGGAAATGAGCACATGAGGGTGTAGCCACTCAGGGGGAGAGGGGATCCCCTGTGGAGCAGCTGTGACAGATGTTCCCATGCTGTGCACTGGGCGGTAGCATCAATGAGTTCCCACTGGAATGGTCCCACATTGGACGTTTCCGTTAGTTGTAGCATACAAGCTCATCCCCAGCCTTTCTGGAGGTCCCTAACATAACCTGTAAAAATCCTTTCTGCTCAAACTGGCAACTACACATTTGGTTGTCTACAACAAAACCCATTGACCAGTACATCTTAGTTTACACTTCTTCATAGCATCTATCAATGCCCAATATACCATCTATATCCCTCCATCAGAATGTAAACTCCTTGAGGACAGGTACTTTGTCAGTATGTGTTCACCACTATAGCACCAGTGCCCAAAAGCATCTTTGGCCCATAGCAGGTGCTCAGTAAAAATGAGGTGAATGAATGAATCCTTGATTTACAAGTCTTTCAACATCCTTTCGAGACAAGGATAGTGTCTCATTTACTTTGGTACCCCCAGTACTAGAGCCCTGGGGAGCACCAAATGTTTGTTGAATGAATTAATGAGTGAATGAACATTTAGAAAAATTAACTGGTTCATATAATGCATGCACTGTAGCTGTACAGAATTTAAAACTTTTCTTTCCCACGGACAGCTTAGGATGCACATAGAAACAAGTTATCTACATGTTTCTGATCTGGATGGAACAAGACTCAGATACCCCATCAGGGAAGCAAAGACCAAAACAATTCCAGATACCGTAGGAACAACCTAAGATAAGAGACAGTGGTGTCCTCTTAACAGAAGGGATTTATCTCTTTGATATGGAAATTAACCAAAGAGGTAGCAATCAGCCAAGAAAAACAAAGACATTGCTATTCTAGAAGAATAGGGAGACCAGTGTGAGAAGGTTACAAGTCTGAACTCCCATTCTCTAAATGTGGTATTATTATACCTACATGAATATGTATAGTCAAACTAGGGGGAAAAGACTCCATCAAACAGACGTCTCTCATTCAGTATTTCTTTTTCAGGAATCTAAGGAATGATCATGATGATAATAATAATAACCAAGACAGGCATTACATGCCTATTTGACATACACATGCCTTACATGACATCACTGTGGGCCAGGCATTGTTTAAACACTTAACTAAACAACAAAAAAGCAACCTAATCAACAAATAGGCAGAAGACTTAAATAGACATTTCTCCAGAGAAGACATACAGATGGCCCATAGGCACATGAAAAGATGCTCAACATCACTAATTATCAGAAAAATTCAAATCAAAACTACAATGAGGTATCACCTCACACCAGTCACAAGGGCCATCATTAAAAAGTCTACAAATAACAAATACTGGAGAGGGTGTGAAGAAAAGGGAACCCTCATACACTTTTGGTGGGAATGTAAACTGGTACAGCCACTATGGAAAACAATATGGAGGTTCCTCAAAAAACTAAAAATCGAGTGCTGACATATGATCCAGCAATCCCACTGCTGGGGCTATACCAAGACAAAACTATAATTCAAAAAGATATATGCACCCCTATTTTGACAGCAGCACTATTCACAATAGCCAAGATATGGAAACAACCTATGTCCATCAAGAGATGAATGGATAAAAAAGATGTGGTATATTTATACAATGGAATATTAGCCATAAAAAATAATGAAATAATGCCATTTGCAGCAACATGGATGGACTTAGAGATTATCATACTAAGAGAAATAAGTCAGAAAGACAAATACCATATGATATCACTTATATGTGGAATCTAAAATACAATACAAATCAACATATCTATGAAACAAAACAGACTCACAGATACAGAGAGCAGACTTGCGGTTGCCAAGGGGAAGGGTAGGTAGGGGAGGGAAGGAATGGGAATTGGGATTAGCAGAGGCAAACTATTATATGTAGTATGGATAAATAATAAGGTCCTACTGTATACATAGCACAGAGAACTATAGTCAATATCCTGTGACAACCATAATGGAAAAGAATATGAAAAAGAAAAATATATATATATATGTATATACACACACACACACACACACACACACACACATACATATATATATATATATATATATATATATATATATATATATATATCTGAGTCACTTTGCTGTACAGGAGAAATTAACACAACATTGTAAATCAACTATATTTCAATAAAATTTAAAAACTAAAACCACTTAACTATATTACACCATGACCAGGTATCTTGTATTTTCAAGGCAGTGGTTTAACATAATTTAAAAGGTGATAAAAAAATGCAGAACCAGATAACAAAATACAAGTTAGTGTTGTTATAACCTTTCAAAATAGACCTGCAAATGAGAATAAATTCTGTGTCAAATCACATGTCCTGACTTCTGGTTTATAAAATATGGTACAGGGAGCTGCTCCACCTTCTCTGGAGTTTGCCCTGCTGTGGCAGGCTGCTTGGAAACCCGTTCCTGCGTCACAGCTCCCTGAGTTTATATCTACAATGACATATATCCCAGCACAGTGAACGAGGACTACAGGTGCTCAGTGGATTCGCAGTGCCTCGGGAAGTGAAAGTCGCCATCAAAATATACATAAAATAAGTTCCCAAAGGAGAAGACACTGTTTTGATGCTGATTTAAAAAGAAAAGTGAACTCATTCCTGAATTTCTGCAAATCACTGAATAGTGCCTTCCACAGGGAGAAACAATGACCAACATCAAATGGTAACAGTTTATAATGTTGAACACTCTTCTGGTAAGCAAACGCAAGACCCTTAAGGAGAATGCAGACTCAAAATCCAAGGCTTGGGGAAGGCAGTAGAAGTCAAGAAATTACAAGTCCAAGAAAAGAGCTGTCAAATCCTATCTAAGATGTAAAGAAATAAAAGTTGATTAATATTAGCACCTGAGTCAGCCTTTATGAATAAAAGGGCTTTGATTCAATCCTCAATACTACAAGAGCTGTAACAAGGGAAAAGTGGTCTGTGTTCTTGGTACCAGTGATTGATTCCAAAGCCCCCAAGGAAGGGGTAGGAACAACAGAGCATAGAAGTGCTGTTTAAAATCCTCCCACCTGCCCTCTGAACAGACCTAGGATAGAAAGGTTAAAGGCTTCCATCATAAACGTGCAAGAACCAATAACTGCACATACCATCTCTCCATTACCCATCAAGTCAATTCAGTACTTTTCACCCTTCACGTTAGATATGGGCAAGAAGCCCAGCTCTGCCAGATGCGTGATCCTGAGTAAGCTACTAAATTCTCTGCATGTATAAAATGGGGCTAATAATGCCCGAGACATGGAGTTATTGTAAGGTTTCAGTCAAATGGGTACAAAGCCTGGTAAGCGTCCAGCCCCAGGCCAGTGCTCTTGGTAAGACTGCCCCTCATGTGGTTCAACCACATATGCTGCATGCTAAATAGGAGGCATCTAGAGCTCCCCATGCTACTTGTAAAACCCCTCCTGCCCCAGCCATGACACTGCCCACCGCTGCCTTTAAAAGCAGCCCACAGAGTCCCACGTGGTCCTAATAAGACTACCGTGTCTCCCTCACGACAATATCCCCTGCATCACCATGAAAGCTGTAGTGGGCAATAGTTAGCCAATGACTCAGCGTCCCCTAAAGCAACAGGCCATCATGCCTCATATCCCTGTTTACCTTGTTCATTGTTGGAAAGCCAAGCTAGCCCATTAGCACAGGGCTTTACCTCCCACAGGCCTTTACAACATCTGCAGTTGAATCCCATTTCTCACCCTTCCCTCACCTCCCCAACCCTTCCACTGAGCAATCTGGAAATCACAGTCAGTGGTCAGGAAAATTCCTCAGATCTTCAGTCTCGTTTATGAACACGCCCTCTGCCTCTTTACTGTAACTCAAACTGCTGTCTCCCCTGAAGACGTAGCTTCCCCTGATGCTCTCCCAAGTGTGGCTTTTTTTCGGCCACATTCCTCTACTCCTGGACCAGGAGGTGGGTAAAGTGTTCTCTTAGCTCTTCACTGTTGCTTCCAAATCACTTCTTCTTCCTTAGAGATACCAACTGCTACTAACAGGATACCAAACTAAACCCACTGCTCCCTATGGAAGTCATCTACAACATCCCTGGCCAATCCTCCTCTTTAATGACGATTTTAGCACCGGGCTCATTCCTCTCCCTTCCCTACGACACCCCTAACAACAAGTAAATTCAGAATCCATATAGATAATCCTTCCAACACCCTGGCTTCATTTCTGATGACCTTGTCTTCACCCCGACCTCAGCCACTGGTTTCCATGGATACACCTTAGACTTTGTCTTTACCAATAACTGGACCATCTCCAACACGTCAATTTCAAGTATCTTACTCCTGCATCACCACCTCCTATTTCAGCCTGCCTATTCTGGTACCTCAACTCCAGCAATTTTTTGGCCCCATCACATTAATCCTCAGGCCCCAATACTTCTTCCCTGTCTAGTCTCCCCTGCTGTCTTCATTTCTCCGTATACCCAGATTAGATCCCATGGATGGGCACTGAAATCACTCTCATGTATATCAATTCTCTTGCCTCCCTCCCACTTCACATTACTTATGCCTAGATGAAGGCGTAAAATGTGCCTATAATTCTATCCCTGTTTAAACTCTCTTCCTACTCTTTATCTGTACCTGTAGTGTACCCAGGGTAGCTCCTACCTTGCAGTATATAAAAAGCTGGAATTTTCTATTAGAGTTAGGAGCATGCAGAAACTTGGAGTCTGAGTTAAGGATTTAGGATGTTATTCTGTAGGTACTGGAAAGCCTCCAAAGATTGTAAGCAGGAAAGAGACACAGTAGGTAACCCCTACACACTCAAGTCTCATTCAAGGCATTGTTTCCCAAACCTCCTGTCCTCTCTCAGTTCTAGGCCAAGTGCCTCCCTCTGCTGACTTCTGTCTCAGTGCTTATCACACTCCAGCTTATCGTAATGGTTTACTGACCTGTGGGATCTTTTTCCAGGGCAAAGACGTTGTCATTCCATCACTGTAACTTCAGTTGACTGCTAGGCTAGCTAAACAGACCAATTCAAAACTTTTGATCCCTGTTTAGTGAAGGCACTTAGGTAAACAATTACCTAACAAAGTCTGTGTATGGGATCCATGAAAATACAGTGAGGTGAAAAATTAGTTTGGCCTGGCGCATTCAAGGAGTCTTTCCCAAAGGAGGTAAGATTGAAGGATAAGTGGGTTTTCATTGGAGAGAGGCAGGGGCTCTGAATTCGAGGCTGAAGGAACAGCATAGGCAAAGGCAGGAGGCATGCGGGTCCACTGTATTTTCAGGCGAGTAGACAGAGTGAGTGAGGTGGAAGGAGAAAGGCATTATTCTTCCCTGAAGCCCTTCTCACTTAGGGCCTTCGAAGCTTTCACTCAAAGAAGTAATAAGAGAACTTCCCTGGTAGACCAGTGGTTAAGAATACGCTGGCCAATGCAGGGGACACGGGTTCGAGCCCTGGTCTGGGAAGATCCCATATGTTGTGGTGCAACTAAGCCCCTTCACCACAACTACTGAGCCTGTGCTCTACAGCCCGCGAGCCACAACTACTGAGCCTGCGTGCCGCAACTACTGAAGCCCGCGCACCTAGAGCCCGTGCTCCACAAGAGAAGCCACTGCGACGAGAAGCCCGGGCACCTCAACAAAGAGTAGCCCCCGCTCACCACAACTAAAGAAAAACCCGTGAGCAGCAGCAAAGACCCAATGCAGTCAAGATAAATAAATAAATTAAATTTTTTTAAAAAAAATATAAGAGAAACTTTCTGGACTTACACAACTATATTAAAAAAAGAAGAAGTAATAAGATTTTTTTTTAAGTAGTAAGAAATATTTTTTAAAAAAGAAGTAATAAGAAATTTTAGTTGCCTTTGATGGACAATAAGAGAGAAAAGATGTTTTGGTGCAGAGAGCCTTTTGGAAGATTTAATATCCTATCACTTTGCTATTTTCTTATCTACATGTACCTACGCCCTTCTCTTCATGAGGGCCTTTCTGCCCACCCATCTCTAACTACAGAGTCATTAGAACTTTCATTCAAGAATCCCAATCGTATTTTGAAACCAACATACATAATCACCTCCCTTGCATTCAACGTGAAATCCTGTTAGCGCTACCTCTGTAAAGCCTCTTCCATCCATGTCTCCCCCTTCATAGGAGCTCAGGCCCCATTTCTTCCTCTTTCCTTGGAAAATTACTTGGGTTCTCTAAGATTTAGTTTCAGCCTTTACAAAACAATGTTAATTTACGTCTATAATCCCTTTACAAAACCCTTGGGCCAGATGTACTTCGGAATTCAGAAATTTTTCAATTTTTGAAAGGTTACAGATTACAAATTCTATATATGCGGTCTAAGGCAGCATGCCGTGATCAAATGTGGTACTATTTCTGTAGTAAGACGTATTAACGTTCATCTAATGTAGCAAAAATAAAGACTATAACATGGCTCATGTTGGCTCAGGTAGGCTTCTGAAAAAGCCTACCTTTTATGAAAAACTTGTAGTTTTTAGAGCTTATTGGATTTTGGAATTATGGGTAAGAAAGCATGGACTTGTTCCTATTCATTTCCTAGGGTTCTTTCAAGGCTTAAAGAAGAAGAATAAAGCAAAACAATTATCTTAACTCCAAGCATAGTAAATGGTAGCTGTTACTATAATTATCCCTTGTTCAGCTGGTCATCTTCCACTAAGATTTTTTCAATCATTTTCTAACAGGTGATCTAGCCTCATTCAGACGTTTCTTCAGTGACCCAATGGCTCTAAAATACAGTTCTGGTTATGTCATTCCATTTTTTGAAAAATTAGTGATGTTTAATAATTATCTAGCAATTAAAGTATCAACTCCTTTGCTTCTTTGATCTGGTCCCAAACCACCATTACACCTCTTTATGTTACAGTCATGTACAACTCTTGGGGTTCTCCCAATGTGTGGTTTCTTTTCCTGCATCCCATCATAGCCTATGCACCTGCCACCTGGAATGGCCTTGCCAGACATCAGCTGTCCAAATTCTACTCATCTGTCTAGACACAGCTCAAATGCTTCCTACTCCATGAAGCCCTTTATCACCCACCCCTTTAAAAATGTAACCTCTCCTTCCTCAGAGCTCTCTGGCAATGGTTCTCAAATCTGGCTGTGCACTGGAATGTCCTGGGGACTCCTAAACCTGCCCCACTAAAACAGAATTTCTGGACAGCCCATGTATTATGAATCATCTTGAGGGCTTATTATGTAGCCTGCATCTGGTCCAAGGAATAGATTGAGAAACATGTCTATAGAATTTTATCTGCATATCTCTTTTGGTCTCATGCCTCTTATCACTTTTCATGTCCTACTACTATTACTCAAATAGATGCCTCATCTTCCCCAATAGTCTGTGAACTCCTTGGCAGCAGGTAGAAAAATAATATGTACCTCTGTAGAGCCCACAGGCTCAAGCATGATGCTTTGCTCCTAGTAAGTACTCAATAAGTATTTGCCAAATGAATACTGAATGAAACAAATAAATGGGTTTCTGGGGTAATGACCTAGAGGGGATGCTCTTTTTTTTTTTTTTCTATTTGGCTGGGCCAGGTATTAGTTGTGGCATGTGGTATGCAGGATCTTTTTACTTGGGGCATGTGGGATCTCGTTCCTTGACCAGGGATTGAACCTGGGTCTCCTGCATCGGGATCATGGAGCCTTAGCCAGTGGACCACCAGGGAAGTCCCAGGATGCTCTTTAAAAAGACTTTCTTAGAGACTTACAAATCAAGTTCATGCCAATGCTGCATCTAAAATGCAGTTCTGATTATGTCACTCCCTGTTAAAACCCTTCAGTGGTTCCCCATTACCCTGATGATAAATCATACCTTCCTCAGCCACACATATAAGAACCTCTGATATTTTCCTGCCTCTGTCACCAGCTTCGTTTCCCAATTCCTGCCTCTAACTCACCCCTCCAGCAAAACTGAACTTGCCCCAGTGCGTTTGTTCATGCTGTTCCCTCTGCCTGGAATGCCTTTCCCATACCTATTCACTTGGCTAAACGTATTCATCTTTTGAGATTTAGCCGAGTTATCAATCTCTCCAGAAGCACCTTCCAGCTCTTAGGTTGGGCTAGGAGTACCTATCCATATTTTGTAGCACCTTTGGCTTACCTCTACCTTCCCGTTTGTTTAATTTTATTAAAATCTTCTATATTTATGTCTGCTTACTCACATCCCATTCACACTGTGAGGTCCTCAGGGTCATGGACCAGACTATATTCTTTTCTACTTGTGCTTCTGTCACTATGCCTGGGCACACTGAACTTTTGAATTGAACTGAGCTGATCAGAAAGCATTTGGATGTATTTATAGATGGAGGAAACTGAGGGAAAGTTAGGAATAATTCCAAATAAAAGAATATGAAAGGGCTTCCCTGGTGGCGCAGTGGTTGAGAGTCTGCCTGCCGATGCAGGGGACACGGGTTTGTGCCCCGGTCCAGGAAGATCCCACATGCCGCGGAGCGGCTGGGCCCATGAGCCATGGCCACTGAGCCTGCACGTCCGGAGCCTGTGCTCTGCAACAGGTTAGGCCACGGCAGTGAGAGGCCTGTGTACCGCAAAAAAAAAAAAAAAAAAAAAAAAAAAAAGAATATGAAAGGTGCATTGAATCCTTACTATGTTATTAGGCTTCCAGGCACTGTGCACACAACATGTATTTCCTCTCAGTTACTTTAATCCTTCTGAGCTGTACCCCTGAAGGTGAGGACAAACTAAGGATCAAAGTTTCCTGTACCTTGCTTAGGTCACATAGCTAATGAGTGCCTAGCCAAGGGCAGAACCCAGTCCTGACATTAAAGCCTGTGATATTTTATTATTATTATTTTTAATTTTATTGAAGTATAGTTGATTTACAATGTTGTGTTAATTTCTGCTGTACAGCAAAGTGATTCAGTTATACATACATACATATTTTTTTCATATTCTTTTCCATTATGGTTTATCACAGGATACTGAATATAGTTCCCTGTGCTATACAGTAGGACCTTGTTTATCCATCCTATATATACTAGTTTGCATCTGCTAACCCCAAACTCCTACTCCATCCCTCCCCCCCATCCTGGCCTTGGCAACCACAAGTCTGTTCTCTATGTCTGTGAGTCTGTTTCTGTTTCATAGATACGTTCATTTGTATCATATTTTAGATTCCACATATAAGCGATATCATATAATATTTGTGTTTCTCTGTCTGACCTATTTCACTAAGTATGATAATCTCTGGGTCCGTCCATGTTGCTGCAAATGTCATTATTTCATTCTTTTTTACGGCTGAGTAACATTCCATTGTATATATATACTATATCTTCTTTATCCATTCATCTGTCAATAGACATTTAAGTTGTGTCCATGTCCTGGCTACTGTAAACAGTTAAAGCCTGTGATGTTTTAAAATGAACTCTATGCTATAGCACGCCTTTTCTCTGTGACAGGCTTTCATTTGTCTTTCCCCAAATTCATTCAGCAATTGTGTATTGCATTCCTACTATGGGTAACATAAACGATTAAAACACACACAGGCCTTGCCCTCATGGTGTTTACAGTCTTATGGAAAAGACGGACAAGTAAACAGCACCCAATGGTCACTGTGACCAGGCAGCAGAGAGAAAACCTAACCAGGTTTGGGGAGTGCAAAGTCCTTCCTGGAGAAAACAGATGTGAAGGACAAACCAGAGCTTGACCATCAGAAGGGTGGGGGACATTCTAGGTAGAAGAGACATTTGTAAGACCTGAGACATTTATAAGACCTAAGTCTGGTATGTGTGGGTTTCCAAAGTGGAGAGTGTGGCTGAAATGTGAGATGGGGAGAGGTAAGAAATTGGGCCAAGGCTGCAACCTGAAAGGCCCTGCAAGCCATTAAAAACAAACTTCTCAACACATGTTTGCATTTTTATGGTTCTAAATACCCTCACAAGGCTATACAGGGAAATGGTAAATTAGAAATCAATATTTTGCAACTTACCCTCATTCAAGTCATGGCAATATAGAAACCCTCAAGATGAAGAAAATGGAGAGAGCTATTCATTTCAAACAAATGATGTTTATGATGCCTTTTAGGAAATCAGAAAAAACCAAAACAAAACAAAACAAAAAAACAACCTAAACCAGAAAAACCGCAGTGGTCTAGAGATCGCTTTAAGATACCAAAATGTTGCTTTTTACGGGCATTTTGTGGTGGGGTGAAGGTCTCAGAGGAAATATTGGGCCTTACATCCTCAGATGCCTAATTCAATCTGCAGCTCCCAGCAGAGGGGCTCACGTATGACTGAGTTAATAGTCTGGGGATAACGGCCTGAAGTCAAAATTTATGATCTCCAACGGCAGCCAGTCCTTAAACTACCCCATTATCAGCCTCCTCATTACATTCTCCCTGCTTGTTTGGCACTGCAACTTGGGGCTAGAACAGGGAAATTTCCCTAGACTGGCTGCCAGCAAGTTGGAAAAATCGACCACAGAGCGTCCTTATTTAAAAATGCTCCTGCTCTCCGTACCGTCCTCTCGTGCCCCAGACAGAACAGTCATTCAGCGTCCATTGGGTTTGTGACAGTTTTATTTAAAGCGCAACTTACTGAACACTGAAAAGAGAAGGGCTGAATAACTTCTTTGAGCCACTTTATTGCTTTGACCCTACGGCATGTGAGATAAACTCCTTAGCCAATGCGGCCATTTTAATTTCTTAGGTTTGCTTTTCATATTAGAGCCCCAGCTGCATGAAGAAACAGTAAATCAAAGACATCATTCTAAATGCAACAGGGAACAGATTTTACAGGTGTTTGATGTTTTTGTTTTGTTTTTGTTTTCTAAAGAAGAGAAAGCAGCTCCTATCTCCTTTTCTGTCTATTCAGTATCTTCTCTCTCCAATAATAGCCATAGAAGTCACCTTGAAGATTTGCAGTGCCAATAATCCCCATGGGTATCACCATCCCCTCCACCACCTCTACCACCATGGCCCCACCACCATACCACACACTAAGCTGTGGGGACCCCTGCCACAGGTGCTTTCCAGATATAAACTCTTACCAACCAGGCTGGGCTGGTGTTATCATCCCCATTTTAAAGATAAGAAAACTGAGGTTTGGAGAGAACAGTTTAGCTTAGGAGATTAAAAACCATGCTGTGATCGCTAATTATTAGAGAGAGGCAAATCAAAACCACAGTGAGGTATCACCTCACACCAGTCAGAATGGCCATCATCAAAAAGTCTACAAATAAATGCTGGAGAGTGTGTGAAGAAAAGGGAACCCTCGTACACTGTTGGTGGGAAAGTAAATTGGTGCAGCCACTATGGAGAACAGTATGGAGTTTCCTTAAGAAACTAAAAATAGAGTTGCCATATGATCCTGCAGTCTCACCCCTGGGCATATATGCGGAATAGATGAAAACTCCAATTTGAAAAGATACATGCACCTCAATGTTCATAGCAGCACTATTTATAATGGTCAAGACATAGAAACTACCCAAGTGTCCATCAACATACGATTGGCTTAAGAAGATGTGGTATGTATATACAATAGAATATTACTCAGCCACAGAAAAGAATGAGATATTGCCATTTGCAGCAACATGGATGGACCTAGAGATTATCGTACTAAGTGAAGTAAGTCAGACAGAGAACAACAAATAGTATATCACTTATTTGTGGGATCTAAAAAATAATACAAATGAATCCATATTCAAAATATAAACAAACTCACAGACATAGAAAATACACTTATGATTACCAAAGGGGAGAGAGAGGAGTGACAGATAAGTTAGGAGTATGGGATTAATAGATACAAACTACTGTACTTAAAATATACAAGCAACAAGGATTTACTGTGTAGCACAGGGAATTATACCCAATATCTTATAATAACCTATCATGGAATATAATTTGCATAAAAAAAAGAATCACTATGCTGTATACCTGAAACTAACATAATACTGTAAATCAACTATACTTCAATTTAAAAAAAACATGTTGTGGACTTCGTGTGTTTGGATCCTGTCCTTTCACTCTCAGCAAGGTGATGTCCAGCTTTACCTTTATCACCTCAGTTCTCATGAATAAAAGGGAAACAATAATAGCGTTTACTCTACTGTTGCCTATTAATTTAGACAATCCTTGTTAAGTGTTTAGCATGGGGCCTGGTGCATAGCATGCTTTCTATAAATTCTAGCTATCATTATTGTTATTATTATTACTGGTGTTGTCGAAGTTTGCATCATTACTAAGAGGTAAATTTGAATTTAAAAATCAAGTCTGATTCCAAAACTCAAGCTCTTTCATTCTACTGCATTGGGTGAGACCCTTTTCATACACTGTTTTGTTTACTCAACGCTGTCATGGAGAAGTGGTTCACTTCCTTTTCACAGGTGAAGAGACTAAACTGGAGGGACCTAGTTACTTGCCTAAGATCAAAGAGCTAAGAAATGGCTGACCCCAGACCTTGGGACCACCATCCCCAGTTCTTTCTAAGACACTCCTGCAGCCTCAATTTTTGTCTGAAAACAGTCAAGAAATGCAACAGAAGAGTGTCTGCCAGGCTCTTTATCTGGGACAAGATTTCTTCATCCACAACTGATGCTCAGCGATCTTTGTACTTTCTGAATACATATCCCGCTGATCCACTCACTGAACCTCGGGATCTTTACTCAAGGAACTAGTGAAGTCAAAGCCTCTTGTGAGAGGTTTGCAGCAGCAATTTTACTTACACACTGATCCCTGACACAGGCTCCCGGCACCAGGTCCCAATTTCCTTCACCTTGGGAGGGTGCCAGCTGTGTGGGACCAGGGACAAACTGCAACCCAGCCATTTCCTAGGAAAGAGGCAACCTCGGCCCCTTGGAAGAAACCATGAACTGATGGATTTACAGAGAAACGGCACACTGTAGCAGAAAAGCATTGACTAGAGGAGGCCTGGGTTCCTCTTTTGGCTCTTCTCCCTAGATGTGTGTTTTGTGGGAGGCCCTTTATATATCTTCCCCATCTGTGAAACAGACATGCTGGTTTACAGCATGAGCGTTAACTAATGCCTCTTTCATGACTAAGAGGCTGAATAACACTAATCCCTATTGAGCATTCCTTCCTGCCTTCTTCATTCGTTAGCTTATTCAATCAACAAATATGAATCCCCTGGAGCAGATGTGAGCCCAAGTTTCCAAGCTGTACATCCCCAGGGGCAGTTGTCACACTGTGACCACACAGACCATTCACATAGACCAGCCTGTAGACAGTGTCCTCTGGAGACCTGCAACTCAGTGGCTCCCCTGCAGATACAAGTGGTGATCGTGGTGAACAAATGTTCTCTGTCCTCGTGGGACTAATTATAAGCAAAAGGATTGTGTTAAAGGTCAAGAGAGGTAATTCACTCAGTCGTTCACTAACTAGTCAGATGCCTATTATGTACTAGGTTGTGTTCTAGGCATGTGAAAAGGAACGCTAAACCATAATACAGGATATTATCAACAGCTTGTTTTCCTCTCATTTCCCCCTCTAAATTCTTATTGTTCTTGAAGCTTCCAGACTTATCTTCTCTAGGGCATCCATTGCACTGGATATATTTCTATCTTTCTTACTCACCCTTGGGTTTCCTAACATAGTGCCTGGAGCAGAGAAGACAGTAAACATTTACTGAAGGAATGAATGCCTCCATGCTTACACACACACTTCACCCTCTGCCTAGAATGTTCTTCTCCTTTTTTCTTGTCTGAAATGTGTGCACTGCTTGACTCGGCTCGGTTGTAACTCCCTGAGGAAGCCGTCCATCAAGGATGCAGCGAGAGGTACTGACTCCTCTCTGCTCCCGGAAGCCCTGTGCTTCTCTCAGCTGCAGCGTTGATTACATAGTTATCGTAATCTTTTACATTTCTCCTTCCTTCCTAGACTAAGAGCTACTACTGTAAGTGCAGCAATAGGATTAAGCATGTGGGCTTTGTTTGGAGTTGAAAGTCTTAGGTTAAAACCCTATCTGGGGGCTTCCCTGGTGGCGCAGTGGTTGAGAGTCCGCCTGCCGATGCAGGGGACGCGGGTTCGTGCCCCCATCTGGGAAGATCCCACATGCCGCGGAGCGGCTGGGCCCGTGAGCCATGGTCGCTGAGCCTGTGTGTCCAGAGCCTGTGCTCCGAAACGGGAAAGGCCACAATAGTGAGAGGCCCGCATACCGCAAAAAAAAAAAAAAAACAAAAAACAAAACAAAAAAAAACCCTATCTGTATGAATTCTGGCTCTGTCACCTTGAAAAAACTATTTCTGTTCTCTGTTCCCTATTTCCAGATTAGTAAGTTGGAGATTCCACTATTCACATCATAGAACCGCCATGGCCATCAACACTGGCCCAGGGCCTGGCACAAAGCAGGCCTCCAGTAATGACATTTTGATGAGAAGAGCTGTAATACAGATAAAAAGAATGATGATTATGGACAGGAGGAGGACCATGATGTCGACGATTATGATTATCATGGTGATTTTGACAGTGATGAAATGATTATCTGTGTCAAAGAGCACATGCTTAGGAAATATGTACAGAATTAATTGGCCTGATGATTTCAGATGGAAAAATTGTATCCATTCTAATTGATGGCACTTTGGTTTCCAGTAACAGAAATGCTTCCATTTTGACCCCCCTCTTCTTCTGCATTCACTGACCTGAAGTATCCATGGATTTTACCCCTTGGTTCTACTCATTTTGTGAAATCTCTGTATCCTTTTCCATTCCCCACCTGTGCCCCAACCCAGCCAACAAAGCTAGTTCAGAATAATGGACGGCAATACGGGACCCACCTTTCAAACGTTCGGTTTGGCTTTACTTAGGCTCAATCTACATTTGCACTCCCTCCTGAAGGCTTCTCTTGTTTATTGGAAGCGAAATCTAGAAATACCAAAGGGGCCCCAAGCAAGAAAAAAACATGACAAGGCAACTAGATAGAGATGGCCTTGTACAGATCTCACGGGTGTTGGATCAGACTTTGTCACTTAGCTCAGAGATACTAGCTTGAGGTAAACAGGCAGAATAATTGAAGGGCAAAATGAGGAGAATGTATGGCTTAGTGGTACATTAACTGAGATTTTTCTTTGTGTTAAGTGACCAGAGGAAATAATAAGGCTTTAATAACAGATGATGCTGGCAAACAAAAAATAACCATTGAGGGCTTCCGTGGTGGCGCAGTGGTTGAGAGTCCGCCTGCCGATGGAGGGGACACGGGTTAGTGCCCCGGTCCGGGAGGATCCCACATACCGCGGAGCGGCTGGGCCCGTGAGCCATGGCCGCTGAGCCTGCGCGTCCGGAGCCTGTGCTCCACGACGGGAGAGGCCACAGCAGTGAGAGGCCCGCGTACCGCAAAAAAAAAAAAAAAAAAAAAAACAAAACATTGAAAACTGCCTAACTTCGAGAGAAGAAATATGAGAACTAGGACAGAAGTGATCTAGCTGATTTTTAAGGTGTATCTCCTTGGGTCCTTGTGAAGAATGTGTAAGCTTTTGACTCACTGAGGCCAAATTAAATATAGAAATAATATTGGAATCAGCCCAGGGGTGAATATCTATGTCACTCTGTGATCTTTGAGAAGTCATTTAGTTTCTCAGAGCCTCAATTTGTTCTCTGTAGAATAGGATACCTTGCTTTTGAGAGTTCGTGGTAAGGATTAGAAATCCTTGAGTCTAACTTGATGCTGATCACACAGTAAACAGTTAATGAATTTATGCTGACTAAAGAAACATGCATACAAGAACTTTATCAACCACAACCTTATTCAACCATATAGAAATTATTTCTCACAGCACTTACCATGGCTTGAAGAAGTTAGCTAAAACTTCTTCAACTTGACCAGTTGAAGATATAAAATCTCATTCTTTTTTTGTAATACTTAAAATGTAAATAAGTGTATTTCTCCTGTGTACCTCACAAAGTCCTTATAAATATCAAATACAATTAATTATGAGGACACTTTGAATAAAATGAAAGATAAACGGAATGCAACACAGATTTAAGACATTATCTTAAAACATGTATAAATGCCATAGATCTGACACAAAAGGATTTTTCAGATAGAAAGAGCAGTTAACCCTTGGAATTGGCTTACCAAAGGGGAGAAGCAATTAGTTTGGGATATCAGTGTTCAACAAGGCAGCTACCACGTGGTAGACACTCAAAAATACATACTAAATTAATGAATAGATGAATAAACCTCATGGGGGGCTGGGGTAAAAAGAGGGAGAATGGCTTAAAGCAGGACTCAATATAATGATTCTATGAAGCTCTATCTAAAACTTTGAAACTAAGCAGTTCCCTAACCACATATCCGCTGGCTCATAAGCAACTGAGGAAGGGGGAAAGGACTTAGTTAATTCAGAATCTGTTCTGTCCTTGCTGTCAGCCCACACACACACTCTTCACCCTAGTACTTGTCCATTGCTGTGTAGAGGATGCAGTCCTCAGCAGAGGCACACAAGTCCCCAAGTTTTCCTCATGCCACTGTCCTTTTGTACCCAAACACGCCATGTCATTTTCTGCCTCAGTTCCTGCGTCTATGCTATTCCCTATGCCTGGAATGCCTTTCCCTTTCCCATCCCCCATTGCCTGGTGAACGCTTTTCATCTTTTAAAACCCAAATCAGAAATTACCTCCCTTGGGAAAGCCTTTTCTACCTTACCCAGGTCTAGTTAAAAGATTCTTTCTCTCTGCTCCCTCAGTTACTTGAACATAGTGTCATTGTTCACATTGTTATAACTGTCACACTGTACGATAATTGTTGTTTTTACACATCTTCCCTATTAAACGCTGAGCAATTTGAGGAAGGTATAAATTGTGTTTGATTTTGTGGTCCCTCAGCACCTTGTCTGTTAAATAAAAGATCTCTGGGACAGATTTGGGTTCAACTCCTGGATCAACTTAACAGTTGTGTGGCTTTGGGGTCTAGCTACTTAAACTCACTGAGGCTCAGTCTCCCCACCTGAAAACAGGAACAGTAATGTTACTCCTCCTTGCCAGATCGCTGGGCAGATTAAATAATATTATTCAAAGGAAGAGCTAGACACAGTGCTTAGACTCCAAAATGTTATCTATTGTCATTATTGTTGTTATTTAATCATTTAAACCATCGGGAGAGAGAACAGTGAACAAGAAGTAGGCACTGCTTCTTCCTAATGGAATTTACAATCTAGAATGGGAGAAATTAAATAGATATTTACACTTTAAAAAAAAAAGCTGTGACACATGCTCTGAAAAAGAAAACACAAAAACTTTGGGGTGAATATGGTCAGGATAGGCTAGGACTGTGGTAGGCTGAATAATGTCCCCTCCCAAAGATATCCATGCCCTAATCCTCAGAACCTGTGAATATGTCATCTTACACGGTAAAAGAGGATTTAGAAATGTGATTGCGTTAAAGATCTTGAGATGGGGAAATTATCCTGGATTATCCAGGTGGGCTTAATATAATTATAGGGGCCTTTATAAGAGGAAGGGAGGAAAGTCATAGAAGATATGAAGACGGAAGCTGAGGCCATAGAGAAGATACTCTGCTGCCAGTCTGAAGCTGGAGGAAGGGCCCATAGACCAAAATGTGGGTAGTTTCTAGGCTGAAAAAGGCATGGAAACAGACTCTTCCCGAGAGCCTCCAGAAGAAACGCAGCCCCGCAGACCCATTTTAACCTATGACTTCCAGAACGGTAAGAGAATGAATTTGCGGTACTTTAAGCCACCAAGTTTATGGTAATTTGTTAGAGCAGCAATAGGAAACTAGTATACATGCTCTGAAATAAAACTTTGGGGCATATAGTGGTTAGGATAGGGGAGGTTTTACTGTAACCAAGCAACTGCTCAATCTCAGTGGTTTAACCTAAAGGTCAGGCTCGCTCGCTCTCTCTCGCTTTCTCTCACATACACACACACACAGAGACACACACATACCACACACAGAGACACACACTACACACACACACACTACACACACACAGACACACATACACTACACACAGACACACACCACACACACAGACACACACACACTACACACACAGACACACACACCACACACACCCAGACACACACACACCACACACAGACACATACACACAGACACACACACAATACAGACACACACACAATACACACACACACCACACACAGACACACACACTACACACACAGAGAGACACACACACTACAGACACACACACACTACACACACAGACATATAGACACACACACTACACAGACACACACACACACACAGACACACACACACAGACATACATACACTACACACACACCACACACACACTACACATACACACACAGAGACACAGACACACACACACCCCACACACAGACACACACACACTACACACACAGACACACACACTACACACACAGACACACACACACGACACACACACTACACACAGACACACTACACACACACACACACACACACACACACATGTCTGATATGAGTTGGAAGCGACTCTGCTCCTCATCCTCACTGAGGGACCTGCCATCTAGTGATGTCACCCTCTCAACACATGGCTTGAAAGTCATGGAGCTAAAATTTGAACCAAATGTTTGACTTGAAGCTATTAGATGCTCAGTATTGACTCCGATCCTACATTTGGAGATCATTAGCCAGAGAAGCAAAAAGAAATGTGGAGACGTTAATGTGTGAGTTGTTGCTTCACATTCTACTTGGTAAAACAGTGGGTTTACCAATGAATAAAGTAACTGTCACTAACCCTCTTAACCTCCCCACGAACCAGAAATTTTCCCTTGATGTTAGGTATAAAATCTTTGAATGTCAGCACTCAAAGTGGTAACTGAAGACTCTGAGTCAACCTGTTGTTTTATAGATGAAGATTCTGAAGACTTGCCCAAAGTCACATAGATTTCCTGCCAAGGCCAAGACTGTTTCTCAAAACAGCACTTTTCTTAACATTTTGGGTGGGAGAATTGAAGCAGAGAAAGACATTCCATGTAAATCTTTGCACCATTTTAATAAGATAGATTCAGATATTATTCCAACATTTCAGATTTTAAAAACTGAGGTCCATGGAGTTAATGTCCCAAGGGGTACAGCTTAACCTTCAGCCTCTGGAACCCTGCCCAGGCTCCTAACCTGTACCACACTGCCTCATCTGGGTGGACGTGGCCCTCTCTCCATCAGTGCTGGTAGCATGGAAAGGCAATAATGGGATTCCTTCTCATCCCTTACCGCCCCCAGGTCCACACTGCACTCCTGGGTTGGAGGAGGAAACAGTAAACGTCCCAACAGTGAGTCGGAAAGTTGAATATTCTCTCCTAAATCAGTCTTGTGAAGCTAAAAGTCAATAGAAATCTCTCTTCAGCACTAGTAAAGATATGGGAGATTTATAGCCCGTGAGGCAAAGATGAATGCCTTGCCTGTTGAAGGAGTTAATTGGAAAGTACTCAAAACAGTTACAGATACATTTGGAAACAACTTTTCAGATGAAGGGCGTTTACCAGGTTCTGTTTTTCTGCTGGGAGATTTCTTACTGTTTTTCATTGTGAATGCACGCTATGAAGAGATGTCTTCTGAAAGAGAGGCTTGAGGAACGGGTAAGAATGTTTTGACTATGCCATTTTCCCTGGGGGTAGTATATGGTCAAAACTGCTTTTGGGTTTCCAAGCAGAGACTGAAGCTCTTTGTGTCCTTGGGTTTCATGGCATTGGTGTGCTGGGACACCTCCCCTTTTTCAGCTAGCTCTGTACTTTTGACAGCCTGATACCACTATCCTAGAGTTTCTGGGAGAGAGGAACTCTTACAGAACATGTTCTCTAAAACTGCAGCTTCTGGGTTTGAATCCCAGTGCCACCACCAACTGGTTGTGTGAACTTCAGCAAACTATTCAACCTCTCCGGGTCTCTCAAAGGGAGTGCCTACCTCACTAATGACAGTGCCTATCTTAGAGTAGCTGTGAGTTAATACATATCTATCGCTCAGAGTCATGACTGATGTACAGATGTGCTCACTGTTAGCTGCTGTTGTTAATAATGACAATAGCAAAACCACGTAACCCCAAAGAACTTCTGTTTCCTCGTCTGTAAAATGGGGATAACATTTCTCTCAGGTGACTTGTGAGCTTAAATGAAATAATGCACTTCGTGCAGGGATTGGCACAGAGTGGGTCCTCCATCAATACTGACTTCCTTCCATCAATACTGTCTTCCTTCCTTCCTGCAATATAGTTCAACACAACAGTCACTAAGCAAGGCACATGGGTGGGCGCTAAGGGGAATTAAGAGCACAGAGCTGGCTAGAGCACATCGACTGTTAATTCATTTGTTTCTGACAGTTACAGAGCCAGGCATTAGGGTCCCTTGCCCATGACATGGAGATCAGAATGAGGCAGAAACATCTTAAATTCTTCCTAAGGTCTTACCACGCAGCTTAAAAGGACTAGCAGGTTAGACTAAGAGTGCACGGATATATTTGATGCTAGCTGCTTTTTTGCGATATGTCACCTCATTCCTTTAATCCTTGTTGGTAAGTGAGGAAACTGAGGCCTCCCTGAGGTGAAACATTTGCCTCAGCGCACACAGGCAGGAGCGGCAGAGACTAACTTCAGAAAGCGGTCCTCAGACTCCCAATTCAGTGTCCTTTCCTGGGTACCACAGCTTGGGGAAAAGCTCCAGAGCATGAACTCGGGAACAGCACCGGGTGAAAAACAAAACACAGGAGACTTTGGGGTGATACTTTTAAGGGTGTGGAAGATGGCACTTCTGTACTGATCCTTTAAACATTTAAATGACGATGCTGCTTTGTTTTTGTATATCAACTTCAAATGGTTAAACACCTTTCCCAAGTATGATTTCCTTCTTACGATTTCCTTTTTCTTTCCTTTTTCTTACCTGAGATCACACACTGATCTCTGAGATGAGCTCTTGGCTGGCTCACAGAAAGTGGAGAGTGCAGGGCTCGGAAAGTGCTTTGAATTCTACTGTCTTCTCTGCTCAAATTTTGGTTGGGGAATTGTAATGATATCAATTCTGAATATTTGTATGGAATTTTATTATTTACAGCAGTACCTTCAGATACATTATCCTATGTAATCCTCACGGAAAAACTATCAAGTAGGTATCATTAGACACAAGTGGTTCGTTCAAGGCCACATAACAAGTGGCTGGGATGGCAGACCTAGACTCAAATTCAGGCGTTCTGTTTGAAACATTTCTAAACACCTCTGTCCAATAAACCACTCACTGTGATCATTCTAAAAAGGAACCAAACCAGGGATCAAGAATAGGGACCCTGGGGCTTCCCTGGTGGTGCAGTGGTTGAGAGTCCACCTGCCAATGCAGGGGAAACGGGTTCGTGCCCCAGTCCGGGAAGATCCCACATGCCGTGGAGCGGCTGGGCCCGTGAGCCATGGCCGCTGAGCCTGCGCGTCCGGAGCCTGTGCTCCACAACGGGAGAGGTCACAACAGTGAGAGGTCCGCGTACCGCAAAAAATATTTTTAAAAAAAAAAAATAATAATAATAAAAGAATAGGGACCCTGAGTCAAATATGTCTGAGTTTGAGTCCTGAGTCTGCCTTATCTGCAAAATGGGTAAGATGAAAACAGTAATAGAGTGAAGAGTAAGGAGTAAAACTTTAACTTTTCCCAGTATTATGATTCAAAACTGTTCATTATTGCTGAAGCATGTTATCTGTAACTTGCCTGTATTTAGCATGTCCTAACAAAATATTAGTATTAATTTTTAAAAATCACCCCAAGAGCTTGCTATTTTACTTTCACAGACGAGGAAAACCAAACCCAAGAGTCAGTGATCAGAAAGGAACACTGACCACTGGCCCTGAGAGCATGTCACTCCATTTCCAAAGCGGGGTACTAATAAATACTTCTCAGATTTCTTCTCTGAAGAGCTAAGCACAGCTGTCTTTTTTTGAGAAGTCAAAATGACAACATGGCACAAAATCCTTCCCAGGTTGATGGAGGAGGGGCACTGTATTGGGTATTCACATAAATTCTCTTAATTTCCTGGTCAGGTCCACGTCAGGGTTTGCGAGGCCTGCCATAAAAAAGGTACCCCAGACTGTGTGACTCAAACAACGGTTCTGGAGGTTGGAAGTCCAAGATCAAGGTGTCATCAGGGTTGGTTCCTTCTGAGGGCTGTGAGGGAAGGATCTGTTCCAGGCCTTTCTCCCTGGCCTGTAGATGGCCGTCTTCATGTTCACAAGATGTTCTCCTTTTATCTTCATGCTGTCCTCCCTCTGTGTGTATCTCCATGTCCACATCCCTCCTCTTTATGAGGACACCAGTCATATTGGATTAGACCTGCCCTAATGACCTCACTTTAACTTCGTGACCTCTGTAAAGACCCTATTTCCAAATAAGGTCACCTTCTGAGGCAGTGGGGGTTAAGACCTCAACATATGGATTTGCGGGGAGGGGACACAGTTCAACCCATAATGGTCCATTTATTATTACTGTACCGTATTGCTATTTTAGTTTGTAGAATTACCTGCCCTTTGAGCTCATTGAGCTGTCCTAAGCTCTTTATATAAAACTCAGGTGACTGCTGAGAGGTAGCTATTATTATCCCATTTACAAATGAGAACTGGGCACAGAGAGGTTAGGTAACTTGCTCAAAGCTGAACAGCTAGTAAATGGTGGAGCCAGAAATTGAAACCAGCTGGGCTGCCCCAGAGTCTGTGCTTTTTTTTTTTTTTTTTTTTTTTTTTTGCGGTACGCGGGCCTATCACTGTTGTGGCCTCTCCCGTTGCGGAGCACAGGCTCGGGTCGCGCAGGCTCAGCGGCCATGACCCACGGGCCCAGCCGCTCCGTGGCACGTGGGATCTTCCCGGACCGGGGCACGAACCCGTGTCCCCTGCATCGGCAGGCGGACTCCCAACCACTGCGCCACCAGGGAAGCCCGAGTCTGTGCTTTTAAGTGCCAGGCTGTGCTGTACTCACAGTGCTGGATCTCACAGTCCAAACCTGGGGCTGTTCAAAGGGCTGGGGTCTTGCAAGGTGGAGAAGGACCAATTGTGACCCAGGGGCTAGGGAAGGCTTCTCAGGGAGGTGATACCCGAGCTGAGTATTAATGAAATGACAATCAGGATTCTGGAGAGAGGAGTGTGCATGGGGTAGGACAGGCTGGAGCACCAGGGGTGCAGAGCCAGGAGGCTGGGGTGGGAGCACCTTGGCCTTGTCAGCCAGGTGAAGGGGCTTGGGTTCTACCTGCACAGGCAACAGGGGACAACTGAAGGAGATTCAGCAGGGGTGTGACATGAACAGATTAGCCTATTAGAACCACCTCTCCGGTGGAGAAATGTAGGTGCATAGTTGGGGGAAGGGAAAGCTTGACTCAATGTCAAGGTAACACTGGGTAAATCCAGGGTGCAAGCTGCTGGTTAAGACCGGACATCAGCCCTGCAGCTGTGCAGGCCACTTGATGTTTCATGGTCAAGGACAAAGCAACACAGTTCAAGAGGCCCCTGCAGCACATTTTCTCCGCAAAGACAGTGGTGAGGTGGCCAGTCTTTAGGAATCGGGAATAATTGGGTGATCTTTCCTTGTCCCCTTCTCAGATATTCTCTTGGAACTCCCAAGAAGGCTCACCCCAACGATCTGACCTGAATCCCCAGTGAACTCCACTCTCCCAAGAACAAGCTCGTTAACAACAAAACATTCTTATGGCTACATCCTTCTCAGCGAGCCCATCCCCTTTTTCAGATGTTACCCTGTCTCATGACCTATTTATTAAAGATCAGAGAAAGACAAATATCATATGATATCACTTATATGTGGAATCTTAAAAAAGGGTACAAATGAACTTATCTACAAAACAGAAATAGAGTTATAGATGTAGAAAACAAAACTTATGATTACCAGGGGATAAGGCATGGGGAGGGATAAATTGGGAGACTGGGACTGACATACATGCATTACTATATATAAAATAGATAACTAATAAGGACCTACTGTATAGCACAGGGAACTCTACTCAATACTCTGTAATGGCCTATATGGGAAAAGAATCTTTAAAAAAGTGGATATATGTATAACTGAATCACTTTGCCGTACAGCAGAAACTAACACATTATAAATTGACTATACTTCAATACATTTTTTTTAAAAATCAGAGGATTCAGGAAAAACAACCCTGAAATTGTTCTTGAGGGCTTGTTAAGTGGTCTCACAGGCATTTAGAACCCAGGTTCTAGACTAAGTGCTCTCAAAAATAAGCCACATAAGACCTTGAGAAAGTCCTGTAGTTCCAGGACATCAGAGCATGAGAAGACTGCAGGGGACGTTTAGTCCCATTTGGGAGGTGCAGTTCCCTCAGTGGCTCCCTTGGCCTCCAGAATGAAGTACATCTGCATTCAGGGGCTTTCTGGTCCCTATTTACTTCTTGGGATTTGATCCTAGCTCCTTCCTTCCTGGATTCTCACCCCACCATGTTGCTCAGCTCTGCTCCTTTGTCCGTGCTCTGCTTTCCTCCCCTCCTTTCCTCTTTCCCTGATGAAGTGCCACCTAGTTCTCTGATGTGCAAGTCAGATACCAACTCCTCCAATGCGCCCGGGATGGTTGCACTTTGGGTTAGCCCCCTATTCTCGGTGCTCCTGTTGAAACCTGAGCCTTTCTCCCTTATTCTACTTTTCATTAATACTGCAGTTGTCTGTTTTCTTGACACTCTCCCCGGCAAAACTGAACAACTAGAGGGCATCTATGATAGGTCCCCTCTCAGAAATTCTGAGCAAGGGCCAGATTCAGAGAAGCTGTTTGGTGAATTTCTATCAAATAATGCAAGGGGAGAGTGTAGGCGTCTGTTACTCGGAGTTTACTCTCAAAATTAACAACAACATTTAAGAGCTTCCACTCTGTATGAGGCACAGTGGGGAAGTAGTTACAAAGTGTGTGCCCACTTTCCCCCGTGGGTCCCAAGTTTCCCATCTCTAAAATGGGAGTTGTTAAACTGGTTGGTCTTTGAGAAATCTCCCAACTCCTACGTTTTATTTTTCAACGACTGGCTCAAATCACTTGACTATTAAGAGGCAGAAGTAAACATAAATATGGATCTTTCAACTCCAACTCCAATGCTCATTGATCAAAAATTCAAGTACCATTTTCTAAGCTTACTAGCATTCCCAGCTCAAAAATGCTAGGATTCTCTCTTGCCAAGACTGTGGGGCTACCCAGCTGACGGAGTGCACTAGGGTAGAACTTCACTCTCAGATTTAGAAAAACAAAAGCTCATCAATCTCTCTTTGGGTAGCTAAACTACATAATAAACTATACGTTTATAGAAACCCCCTGGAGCCTTATATCTATAGGGGTGAATGATATGTTTTTTTATAACCAAAAAGAATGAAGGATACTTGTACCTATTGATGCAAAACAAACCACCTCAGGACTGAGTGGCCTGAAACAATACCCATTTTTCCATATCTCACAATGTTGTGGGATAGGAATTTGAGCAAGGCTCAGCTGGGTGACTCTTCTGTTCCATAGGGTGTTGATGAAATTGACCCAGTGGTATCTCACTGGTGGATGGGCTGGCCTGCAGAGCCCTGGTTCTTGTCTTGCGGGAATGTTGGAAGGCTAGGCTTACCCGAGGTGTCTCCAAAGACCTCTTATGTGGAGGCTGAGGGCTACAAGAGTGAGGGTTCCCACAAACCAGATGGAAGCTGCATAGCCCTTTATGTCACAGCCTCTGAAGTCACATAATGTCACATGTGTTGCAGTCTACTGGCTAAAGCAGTCATGATTCTGCCCAGAGCCAAGGGAAGGGAACGCAAACTCCACTTCTTTATGGAGGAATGTCAGAAAATATGTAGCCAAGTTTGAAAACCACCACGGTAACATATACTAAACACTACTATGCACCCAGTATTTGCTAGGCAATGAAAGTTTACTCTCTTAATCATACTTACTGCCTGGGCCTCCACCTTGAACTCTAAACCCAAATATCCAACTGCCTACTCAGCCCCTCAACCTACAACTTACTATGTCTAAAACTGACCCCTGATCTCCTTGCAAACCTGTGCTACCTTAAATTATCTCATTCAACCTCAACTCCACTCTTCCAGGGGCTCAGGCTTCACACCTTGGAGTCATTTTCTTTCACATCTTTTTGGGCCAATCCTTCAGTTAATCCTGTTGAATCTACCTTTAATATATATCTGGAATCTGACCATTTCTAGCCGCCTTGACCGCTAAGATTCTGGATTGAGCCACCATGTTCTCTTGCTTGAATTAGGGCAAGAGCCTCCTAACTGGTCAGCCAACTTCTAATCCTGCTCTTTCTATCATCGAGTTTGTAAACAATTGCCAGGTGACCCTTTTAAAAAGTAAGTTGGATCATTCCCTTCTGCTACTCACGACACTCAGGTGTTCTCCATCTCACTCAGAGGAAAACCTGCAATTCCGACAATGGCCTCCGGCACCCTACGTGACCTGACCTCTACCTCTGACCACTCTCTCCTTTGATTTCTCTTCGCCAGCCATTTTACTGCCCCTTGAACACATCAGACAAGCTTCTGCCCCAGGGCCTTTGCATTCACTGTTATCCCTCTGCAGAATACTCTTCCCTAAGAGATCCACAGGGCCATCTTCCTCACTTGCTTCAAAATTCTGTTCAAATGGCACCTTACATTGATGGCTTTCTTGAAATTAACCCATTTAAAATAGCAGCCTCTCCTGCTTGATGCCTCACCTTCCTTAAACTCTTCCTCATGCTGTGGTTCTATGTTGAATTCACTGCCATTTGACCTAATATATATATATATATATATATATATATATATATATATACAGTGTGTGTGTGTGTGTGTGTGTGTTTGTCTTCGCCACTAGAATATAAGTTGTATAAAGGCAGGCATTTTTGACTGGGTCACTGCGGCATCTGTAGCCCCTGAAACACACCTGACAACACAAGGCAGGTGCTTAGTAATGCATATTGAATGGATATTTTATTGACTTAAGAAAAAAACCAAATCCTCCTTTTAAAATGAGAAATAACCCATATTTCTCTTTTGATCTTTTTTTCCCTCTTTGAGCAGAAAAAGTTGCATAACCACATCAGCTTACCCCATAACTGTATTATCTTCTCCCATAAAAATGTTATGAGCTAACATGCCCTTTGGTACATTTTTCTCCTCAGTTGCCTAACATTCCACCTGTTTTCTTGTCATCCTTGCTAGTGATACCTGGCTTACAGTTGGCACTCAATATTTATTATTGACAAATTGCAGCCTGTGCTACTTTGTGATATTGAGCAACAGACAACATTCCGACTGTTTCCCTCCATAAGAGCTGGGGCAATTGGCATTGACCTCACTGTGTTGTCATGTAGGTAAACTGAAATAATGGATGCCAGCGCATATCCTGGCACATCAGAGAGGGCAAAATATAAGTCCGTTTCTGTTTCTCACAATCACACTAGATCTATTCAGCCTGCCACTTTTCCATCAAGGAGGAGTTTCTCAGAAGTTGCTAAACCGCAGGGTAGGGGAGAGAGAGAATTCAGAGGAGGGGAGACGGAAGCCATACTAGCGTGCCTTTGCTCTCTCTTTTCCAAAACTCAGCTAGTTAGACTGGAGGGTCAGCCACAGAGAGACACATGTCCGCTGCCCTGGGACAAAGGCGAGCTTCTCCTGATGGGTGACGGCTGAAGTGGGTCCTCCATCCCAATGTACCTCTGGGAAGGAAGCCTCCTGATTCACAGGAGGAAACGACTTGACTCCAAACGTATAATAAAGAAGGTATGGAGGTGAAACGCATCCCTGCCCCGCCCCCTTGGAAAGAAACTGACTTATTGAAGGGGGGAAGGGAGGGGGTGGAGAATTAGAGAAGGAAAAAGGAAACTATGGTCAGTCAGGCGGAGAAACTCCAACTAGGCAAACAGCACATGGCCAGCCAAGGAGAAGGGAAGCCCACCTGCTCTGTGCTGGGCACGTCCCCATAGGTCATGTCTATTTTTTACAAGCAGCTCCAATCACCTCACAAGCGAGTTATTCTAAGTAATCCTATTCTACCAGCGAGGAACCAGACGCTTAGGAAGATGCGCTTACTGGCCCCAGGCCACACAGTTTATAAGACGCAGAGCCAGCAGGAAAGTCACAAGCCACAGAAGAGCCCCCGCGGCCCTGCCCTCTGACCAGGAAGCCCACGAAATCTCCGGAGGACCGGCACAGTCCCCAAGGACAAGCAAACAAAGAGGCCAACATTCACTGACACCCAGGCTGGGGGCGGGGGAGAGGGGGGAGGAGGGGAGTTGGAAGCCCAGCTCGCAGGGTTAGAGGTAGGGTCCCTCATGCCACCACTCCTGAGAGCCTCTGTGCCCTCAGCCTCCAAGGTGGCACAGGACAGGTACATACGCCTCTTCCGTCCGCCCGCGCCCCCCCAACGCCAGGCCAGTGTGAGCTGGGCGGCAGTAACACAACTAACACATCCTGTTTATTCCTCTCCATGGGGAGGCGGGGTGCACAGGCAGCCTCTCCCCACGCTTTCTACTGGGAGGAACTGGACCAGGCAAGAAAGGATCGACAGAAAGCCCACAGCTAAACCCACAAGACTTACCCCTTCCATGGCTTTCCTCCGAGGCAGAGTCTGGGAGACAGAGTCTGGATCCTGGGGCCACGGGTCCGTTTTGCTCCGCCTGCACCGGCCAGGAAGCAATCGCTTCCCCCTGCCGCCACGCACACACCTGAGCCCAGGCTCCCCACCTGCCCCACCTGGGCGGCAGCTCCTCCCTCTGCTGAGGCTGGAGCGCTCTTGCCCGCGGCGGGGCGCGCGCCGGCCTCCGTCCGCCGAGTTCGCAGGACCGGCACCTGGCGGGGTCGAGAGGGATCTGTCCGACCAAAGATCTGCAGACTCAGGCCCTTCTCGGCAAGCGGCTCTCCCCACTGTTCTCCCCCAGGCTGGGCCGACAGTCACCCTGCAGGGACTTCACATTGTGCCCGAGGCTCGGGGGAGTAGCTGGGGAACAGGGGGCGGCGGGGCTCCCGTTAGGGCAGCAGGCTCAGGCCCGACCATGTAATCTTCCTTAGTAAAAGCCTCGGCCTACCCTGGCCGACCCTGCGGATGGCTACTCACCCTCACAGAAGGACAGGGGAACCGAAGCCCAACGGGGCCAGGTAGTGCCCAAACTCATAGAAGGATTTCAGGGAGGCCAGAAAGGGAGCTGCTGTAATAGGGCATCTGTTTGGGGTCAGGCACTATCTAAGCATGATACATTATTCTACCCAAATCCTGCAATCGCCCTGGGAAGTGCTATAATCCCATTCAAAAGGGGAGGAATCGGAGGTGCAGAGAGACCCAGTAACCTGCCCCACAGGTAGTAAGTAGAAGGATCAGGGTTTCAACATGGGTCTGGCTGACTCTAAAGGGATTTTATTTTTCTAGGTTTGTGTGGGTTTGTGTGTGTGTGTGTGTGTGTGTGCGCTCTTTCGCTTTTCTGACAGAGCTGGTGCTGGAAACCCAATTCCCAGTTTTGTTTTTTTTTTTTTTTTTTTTTTTTGCGGTACGCGGGCCTCTCTCTGTTGTGGCCTCTCCCGCTGCGGAGCACAGGCTCCAGACGCGCAGGCTCCGCGGCCATGGCTCACGGGCCCAGCCGCTCCGCGGCATGTGGGATCTTCCCGGCCCGGGGCACGAACCCGTGTCAATTCCCAGTTCTTAAGAGTTCACAGCTGTCCTGGAGTTTGGGAGGCCAGCACAGCAGACAGTCTGTGTGACTTTTCTTGCTTTTTTAGGGCCAAACTCGTGAAGTGAAAAGCCTCTCCCGCCCTGTCCAGGGCAGGGGGGGGAGGGCAGGTGATGAGGGGGAGGGCAGGTGAGGAGAGCCCACCTGCCTGCCCATTTCCTCTAACAGGTGGCTCCCATACGGTGCTGATCATCACAGCTGCCAGGGAGTATGTTACAAATACAGGCTTCAAGGCCCCAGGGCAGACAGGAGCCCACTCTTCTGGTCTAGGGTCTGGGAATCTGGATTTCAATAAGCTTTTTTAGGTCAAGGTGTTTTAATAATAAATGAATCACAGACCTATCTTTTACATCATGAGTCAGCTCGCAGGCACACACACACTAAAATTAAAATTTCTCAAAACAATAATCACTCGTGCTGTGTGTGATCACAGTGATATTTTCTATTTTCTTCTGAGCCATGAAGTGATATTTAATTAAAAAATCAATGGTCAACACACCCACTCCATTGATTTCATGACTCACAGTTTGATCCACACTGTCGTTATGGGGGCTCAGCCTGCAATCAGATTAGGAGCCCACTCCTCCAAGCTACATGGGGCACAAGCCCAAGGTTCTCTGTAACTTTCCCTCCCGGCCTGGCCTTCACTCAGGTCAAAGGCAAGTATTTCTTGTATACGTGTGTACAGGATACAGCGAGGAGTCAAGGGCAGAAGCCCTCAGGAGAGCTTGAGCCCGCCTCCCAATCCCAGGTGATAACTAGGCTGTCAAATTTCTTTTGCTCTTAATGCAAGGGCTCCCCCTGGTGGCTTCTGACCAGCCTACAAAGGCAGAGACGGATGGACTAGGTCAGAAGGGCTCTCACCTCCCTGGACCTGCCAGGACTGGCAGCTCTGTGATTTTTGGTTTGGGTCAGGACAAGTTACAGTGGCAGGTCATAGGATGTAGTGGGCACTACTTATTGGTAGCTGTTAGGAGTCTTTTGCAAGTGGGCTTAAGAACCGTGACTGTTAGAACCCTGTTATTACATTATGAGATGCTAAACTCAGTTTTCCCACTAAATGTTGGCCTTGGGAATGTCAACAAACCCCTAGGATGTACGTTTCTCTTGTGTACAACTAGATAAGAGGGCTGGTGGTGTTAGTTTGAGGATTACTGTGTCAGGTGAAAATCTCTACAGTGCTTACTGCTTAATAAGCACCAAAAATACTGGTTCCTCTTCCTTTATTTTCTCCTTCTCAGTTCATGGTGGTTATGTCACTGTCAAAATGCACATGTTGCACTTGGATGTACTAGTGAAGGAGCACTGTTTTATTTCCGTATAATGATCCCATTTTGCTCATGAGCTCCCACGCCGTGAGTACGCAGGTCCTTGCATCCAGCTTGATACAAGGAGAACACACACAGGCTTACGTGGGAGGGTGGAGGCAGGTACAAAGTGCAGACACTGGGGGGGGATGGGTTTTGATCTAAGTTTAGCTCTCGCTACATTTTAGGAATAAGTAATTCAACTGAATAAAGAACTATGAGATCCTCCTCTATCTACAAGGTGCTTTGATGGCCCACTGTGAGCTTCAGTGATCTGCGCTTAATTATGGACCAGGAAGTGACTGACTGAAGGTGTACTGCCCACTGGGAATGGTCTCCCAGACCTTAGAAACATCACCTTATTTAGTTCTTATTATAATTCTCATTTTCCAGTTGAGGAAACTGAGACACAGACCAGTTAAAGTCACCAATCCAGGGCAACATAGTTAACACGTGGGAGAGCAGTCTTTGCAATCCAGGAAGTCCGGCTCCAGAGCCCACACTCACCACCACTCTGGTTGCTTCCATTTAAATCTTAGAGAAAGGCAGAATAATAAACTCACAGAATCTGTGAGCTTGAAGGGTTCTTTGCATCCTCCTCTCATTCAGTGAGAAAGCTTAGCAGATACTTCTACTGAAGTTAGGCTCGATATCTTCTAGACCTTTCTGTCTTTCAAGCCCCTAGCTTCAGTTTGCCCCCGTGGTAATGGGAATAATGGACCACACTCTCCAACAAGGTCCCGTCCATTCCTGGGCATACTGAGCAGTAGATATCAGTATTTCCAGCACATTCTTCACGCTTCCAAACCTTACTTTCAGTCTCAGATACTGCTTGTAGACTTTTAGTGTTTCCACTCCTGTCTTTCATTTCTCGGCAAACATATTGCTACAAATTGCACCATAAGTAATGGTTTGTAGTAGAATACTGTGATGTAGGAAAGGTTTTAAACAACATCCAAAAATGGGAAATCATGTGCATTCACCTCTTTCTAGGGTAAACTTTGAGCACCGTTTGTTATATGAGGACAAAGGTGGAGCAAGTAGATTAATTGTCAGAGTCAGGACGGTGCTGCTAGGGCAACATATGATTAATATTAAAATTATTATTGGTTTTACATTAATCATTTCTGAGGACTTCCAGTACAATGCATGATTTATTTATGTATAATTTATATCCTGACTACTTTTGAAACGGAGAGAAGGAAAGAGGAAGGGAACTTAAATTTATTGAGAGTCTATTGTGTAAGAAGCTACACGGTTTGCACATGTTTTCTTCTATTCCTCAGGATGATGGTAAGATAAGAGATGTTATCCCTGGTTGACAAGTGAAGCACGTGAGACTCTGGAAGGTCAAGGCAGATACCCTGGCCTTGAAGAGTCCAAGTCTGACTCTCTGTTTGGATTCTACCCTGCCTCCACACATGGCTCCTTCCTCCCTTCCATGCTGCGACCAGAGGACTTAAAGGATTGGGCAATACAAAGCCAAATAAAGTACGATGGTTGAACAGGAAGATAAATGCCATATAGAGGACCGGGTGCATGCAAAGGCAGAAGGGATGGATAAACAGTACAGCAATATGGGATGGTTACTACAAGGTATACAGTTATCTAAATGGAAATCATTTAAGGATAAAAATACCTCAAATTATCTTAGGAGGTATGTGGGTTCAAAAAGGGGTTTGCTTCCTTTCTACCAGTTTGCAAAAACTGTATAAGCCAGCTGGTTTCTCTTTTGCCTGGAAGGAAGCTCACGGCTGAATTTTGTGCTCATCTAAGGTATCAACTTAACCCTATATCATAATTTAGTAAGAGCTTTTTTGAAGGATACTAAACAAACATGACCAAGCCAAGTTGCTTTCCCTCTAACAGCCTTTTACCAAGAATCTAAGCACCTAGGTTGTGTCAAGTGCTGTGCTTGGATCTGGAGACATAGCAGCCCTTTAGGCTCATCTTCCTCCACTAATGCCAGTTACATTATGTATGCATCACTCAGATGAATGATTAAGATGTTTTCTGATCTGCTCATCTTGTAGAGATCAAAGGAATACCACTCCTCTGCGGGAAGGAGATGGGGCTTGCCAGGAAGTAGGGAATTGTTCCCAGTATCAGCCATTCCCATATCCCATCATCCAGAAAAAGGGGGCCTCAGATGGACAATTCAAGCAGGAATCCCTCTCTCTCTCTCTCTTTGGTCATGTTTCCTTGGGTCTGGACTTCAAGGCACAGGAATACCACATGATTGCAACTTGGAGGCTCGGAGTACTAAGATATAGGAGTGGTACAGGTCAATTGGCATGTGACTCATGAATCATAATTTGGGTAGCTGATTTTATATATATTTGAAAGCTCTATCAAAGGATAAGAATTAGATTTGCTTTCCTTGCAAGGAGTTAGGGAGGCATAATTTCTCTCCTCCACCCATGTACACATCCCCCTCTCTTTCTAGCCACTCTCCCTGAAATGCCATGCTTATGTTTTGTGGACTTAAGACACCTGTGTAGCATTTCTGGATAGGAGGGGTCAAATGGCCCCTGACCTGTGGCTGTGGGACAGGAGTGTGGCAGGCAGGTGGTCCTACAGAAGACTCGGTTGAAGATGCATAAAATCCATCTTAAAAAAGCAAATTAGCAACTGTAGCTTACTCTCTGTTTATTTTTTTTTAATTTTTATTGGAGCATAGTTGCTTTACAATGCTGTGTTAGTTTCTACTGTAAAGCAAAGTGAATCAGCTATACGTATACATATATCCCCTATTTTTTGGATTTCCTTCCCATTTAGGTCACTGCAGAGCACTAAGTAGTGTTCCCTGTGCTATACAGTATGTTCTCATTAGTTACCTATTTTATACATAGTATCCATAGCGTATATATGTCAATCCCAATCTAGAGACTGTCATACAGTAAGTCAGAAAGAGGAAAACAAATATCGTGTATTAATGCATATATGTGGGATCTGAAAAAATTGGTACAGATGATCTTATTTACAAAGCAGAAATAGAGACACAGATGTAAAGAAAAAACATACGGATACCAAGGGGGGCTGGGTGGAATGAATTGGGAGATTGGGATTGACATATATACTCTCTGTTTAATTCCTCATCTATCATCCCCCAATCTTTGGTGAAATCTAATATTGTTAGATATTTAACTTCAGCTCTGGCATAGTGAAAAAGGAAGCACCTTTGGTCCACATTTGGGATGGAATGTTAAATAAAGGGAGAGCAGTGTCCACTGAGGTCAGCATGGGTGCAGTACTGATTAATGAGAGACTCAGTGCTGGTGAGCCTGGAGGACAGGGGATGGACGACTCAGGGTTCTGAGATACAGCTACCTCTTCTCACTTGTTGGGGGCTATGGAGGTTATTTTATTAAGGGAGGTAAGATGAGCAGAGAAAATGCTTTGTATTCACCAAATCCCAATTCCTTCTCCTTTTCTTGGGTATGTGAGAAGGCTATATTTCCCAACCTCCCTTGCAATTAGATTTAGGTGTGTGACTAGGTTCTCATCAACAGGAGGTGGGAAGAATTAGTGAATGTTACTTGAAGGACTGCCTGCTCAATTGTCCACTTTCTCTCTTCTCCTTTTGCAGCAATCTCAGAAGCCATGCGCTGAAGATGGTGGAATCACAAAACAGAAGGAGCCTGGATCCCAAAGTCCCTTCTTCTAAGAGAGCTACTAAGGAGATCTGTCCAATAGTCATCAGATTATGATATAAATAAATCTTTGCTATATAAAGCTATTAAAATTGGGGGGTTATTTGTCCCTGCAGCATAATCTATCTTATTCTGACTAGTGAAATGCATTAGTGAGCTGGTAGGAAAAGCAGAGGAAATAGGAAGAGTTGGGTCAGGGAATAAGGAAACTAATCCTTGGGTGGGTTTAGCCAACTTCTTGAGGATTGAATTGAAGACCAGATATCTATGCTTAAATGACATTATCTGGGCTGCTGGGAATAACAACAGACATCCTTTATTTATTGAGTGCTTGTGTTGTATCAGGCACAGTGGTCATTACTTTACATATATCAAATTGCCTTATATACATTAAATACATATACCATTCAATCTTCTCATTAATCTCAGGAGGTAGATGTCATTACTCCCATTTTATGGATGAAGACACTGAGGCACAAAGAGACTAAGAGTTTTTCCCTTAGGTACAAAGCCTATAAGAGGCAGAATTGGGTTCAAACTCATCTGTTCTATTGGGGTCAAGTGCTATTAATCACAATGCTACAGGCTGTAGCCAAGCTGAAGCTCACAGGGGTGGCATCATTGTGATTTTAGGGGAGGGATGGTATTAATTAGTTAGAGGATTATTGGCAGCATCTGGGGGATAGATTTCAACACCTAGGGAAAGAAGCTGCAGTGTCTAGAAAAGTTATTAGGGCATCAGGCAAGCAGACTAGGGTTTAAGGACTCAGAGAAAAAAGAGTAAAAGCCAAGAATAGAGGCAAATGTTTCATCAGTGGAACAAGGTGCACACAGCAAAGGCTGGGTGACAGCTGAGGTACAATGGCACACTGGTGACAGAAAATTCATCCCAGAGAACCATGGACACCAGACCAGAGTAGCAAAATTAGCACCGGCCATCCCTCGCTGGTGTGGATGCCCGCTACCATCCTCCTACTTGGTTAGGAGGTGCTCAGGGTCTGAGCCCTGGTGGTCAAAGGCCTCCAGACCTGCTCAGTGTATAGCTGGGACAGGAGGGGAGATGGATTAGAGGGGATTCTGGCTCTGAGGCACCCACTGTGAACAGATCAACCAAAGCCACACAATTAGTGTCCTGTTAGAAATATGGCGAAAGCAAATACACTGGGAACTTGATTTTTGACCAATTCTGGCTCAGCCACTTACGAGCTTTCCTTCAACCAAGTGACTTGTGTCTTTGATCCTCAGCTTCCCGATCTGTAAAAGGGGTCTAACAAACTCAACCCCTCAGATGGTTCTGAGTATGAAATGGTAAAAGGTAATATAAAGAATCCCGCGCAGTAGTTGACACCTTGTAGGCACTTGGTGAAGGCTGGATCTCTCCCCTCTTCTCTCTCCATAGAGAGGGAGTTATCTATCTCTGTCCAGGGGGTGGAGAAAGGCTTCAGGGAGGAAACAAGGCTTGATCTTAGTTCTAGAGTAGTCAAGAGGACAGCCCAGAGGGAGAAAGGGGCCTGTGCAGAGCCCTGCCTTTAACAATCAAGCCTCCCAAGCAGGCCCTTTAGGGGGAGAAAAGTTTTAAAAAGCTTGGCCTCTGCTTTCAGGAGTTGCTGCTCCAGACCCTTTGTCATCCGGAAGGCAGCCCTGTGATGGCACATTCTTTTCTGCTCTAATGCTGGTGTCTTGCTCACTAGCTATGCTAGCAGAGCGGCCAGCAGCTCAGGTCCCACACTACCAAGAGCTGGTCCAACAGCTTGCAGGGAGGTGGGTTGCAGCCAGGCCGCCCCCCCCACACCAAGCCCTGTGTGAAAGACCTCAGTCAAGTCTGAATGAGGCCGTTGGACGGGACAGGCCATTCGGCCCCTGTTCAGGTTGCAAGATGAGAGCCTTTTGTCATTGCAATGAAGGGCTTCCTGGGAAGAGGGGTGGCATGTGTCAAAGAGATCTTGTTTCCCACTCGTTCCCAGAGCAGAGGATGCTGCCTCAAGGCAGGTGGAACAGAGCATGGAGGTCAGTGTACTTATTCAAAGGCATTTCTCACCATGGCATTTAATCACCTATGTAAACATTTGGTGAATTGAATTACCTCATTTGATGTTCACCACCAGGGCACATAATAAATCCCCCTTATACAGATGAGGGAAAAGCAACTCAGAGAAGGACTTGAAAGGACCTGATCAGGATTAGATTTGGGGGGAGTAGCATGTGGAGAAAGAGGAGGAAATGGAGGAAGTTGGAAAAAAATGTTACAAACAAGTAACTGAACCTGGGAGCTCCAGCTCACCAAGACCCATCCCTTCCCTTGGCTTGCATTTACATCCTGTCTGTATAACAGTGATCCATGTATCCAACTACCTGATGGACTGCTCACTTGGACGCTCCATAGACACCTCACATTCAACACGGCCATAACTGAGCCAATGCCATAACTTGATCCCCTAAACCCACTCAAATGGCATCAAGCTCACCCACTTTCCAAAGCAGAAAACTTGCCATTCCTTTTCTCAAACTGAATTTAATTTTTATTTTATATTGGAGTATAGTTGATTTACAATGTTGTGCCAGTTTCAGGTGTACAGCAAAGTGATTCAGTTCTCTCTCTCTCTCTCTCTCTCTATATATATATATATACATATTCTTTTTCAAATTCTTTTCCCATTTATTACAGAATATTGAGTAGAGTTCCCTGTGCTATAACAGTAGGTCCTTTTTGATTATCTATTTTATATATAGTAGTGTGTATACGTTAATCCCAACTTCCTAATTTATCCCTCCCCCCACCTTTCCCCTTTGGTGACCATAAGTTTGTTTTTGAAGTCTGTTTCTGTTTTGTCAATAAGTTCATTAGTATCATTTTTTTAGATTCCACATGTAAGTGATATCATATGATATTTGTCTTTCACTGTCTGGCTTACTCCACTTAGTATGTTAATCTCTAGGTCCATCCATGTTGCTGCAAATGGCATTATTTTGTTCTTTTTATGGCTGAGTAATATTCCATTATATATATGTACCACATCTTCTTTATCCATTCATCTGTCAATGGACATTTAGGTTGCTTCCATATCTTGGCTGTTGTAAACAGTGCTGCAATGAACATTGGGGTGCACATATCTTTTCGAAGTATGGTTTTCTCTGAATATATGCCCAGGAGTGGGATTGCTGGGTCATATGGTAGTTCTATTTTTAGATTTTTAGAGAGCCTCCATACTGTTCTCCATAGTGGCAGTACCAATTTACATTCCCACTAACAGTGTAGGAGGGTTCCCTTTTCTCCACACCCTCTCCAGCGTTTATTGTTTGTAGATGTTTTGATGATGCCCATTCTGACCAGTGTGAGGTGATACCTCATTATAGTTTTGATTTGCATTTCTCTAATAATTAGTGATGTTGAGAATCTTTTCGTGGGCTTTTTTGGCCATCTGTATGTCTTCTTTGGAGAAATGTCTAGTTAGGTCTTCTGCCCATTTTTGGATTGGGTTGTTTGTTTTTTTGATATTGAGCTGCATGGGAGAAAATATTCACAAACGAAGTGACCAAAAAGGGATTAATCTCTAAAATGTACAAACAGCTCATGAAATCTTGCCATTCCTGACTCCTATCAATCCTCACTTTTCAAGTGTAATTGATTGTGCCTCATTCAATAACATTCACAGATATTTACAGATATTTGCCCGTTCCTGTGTTAGGCGCTTGAGGTTTTCTGGCACAAAAGAGGTACCATCCTTGCCCTCAAGAGGCTTACAGTCTAGTTTCACCTCAGAAAATGACAAGACTACTCAAAAACATCTCTTCAACTAGTTTGCTTCCCTCCATCCCCTATATGGGGGAGTGTAGGCTTAGGCTGGTGGTCCCCCTGCTGTAAGCAGCTCTTTGCAGGAAACTGTCCTCAGCAGGAAGCCCATTTTCTTGTCACTTTTGCAAAGCTACATTGCAACTAACTTTTAAACCATGTGGGGTCAAAGTGATTTGAGAGACGCCTGGGGCAGGAAGGGGCAGGAAGGTGGGCGGCACCTCCCTCTTCATGGAGCAGAGCATTAACCTCCAGCCACTCCCAGATCCCTTCCTAATGCCTGGTTTGTATTCACTTGGCCTCCAGACCATGGTAATAAAATGGTGCTCTGGGCAGCGCTGTGGAGACCAACCAGCCATGTGCTGGTCTCACGCACAGGGGAGCATTTTAGCAGCCAGGCTAATACTCGAATCTTCCACGTTGGCCACAAATGTGCATCTTCCCTTTATCTGCAAACTGCACTGGGCTGCAGGAATCACTGTGAATTGGCGTGGCTCTGGCTTAAGTCACAGACAGACCTGGAGAGCGGAGAGATCATGAATCCTCCACTGTCATCCTGTGGGTCCCGGCCAACAGCGTGGGTTTGTTGGATTCCGCAGCTGCTCTCATCTTGACGATCTCACTCTACACCTGATGTCTTCACCATCTGTCAGCGATGCAGAGGCCATGCCGGACTTGAGTGTGGGTAAACTTGAACAAGGGGTTTGGGGTTGGGGAATTCAGCTAGGAAAAGTGGATAGAGCTTGAAAACAAATATTAGGGGTAGCAGAAGGAAAAAAAAGATCGATAGGAAGAGTCGTAAAAGTGTCTTAGGAAATAGAAATATACAAATTATGTATGACAGGTAAACATGGTCGTCTGTTCATCCATTCACTGATGTCATTCATTTAACCAACCATTCTTGACTGCTGGATGGGGGACATGAGCTGATGTATCCGTCAGGGTCCAATATGGAAAAATGAAATCACTCTAAATGTTTGAAATAGAGGGGATTTAACACAAAGGATTGGTTACACCAGGGATAGAAGAGCTAGGACCAAAATGGGGACCACGAGGAAACCTAGAGATTCCCAACAGCTGGGAGCCACTAGGCTGAAGTGAAAAAGAAGAGGTGGTGTTATCAGGTCTCAGGAACTGGAATCACGCAGAGGAGATGAGAGAGAAATGGCCTCTGGCACATATACCTCCTGAGGCTTCTATAGAAAGGATGCAATCAGCCTGCCTTCTCCCTTCCTCCCATCCTGTCTCCTGTCAGTGCCTCCCAGTAGACAAACCCAGGCAGATACCAGTCAGTGCAAGGGCCTGAGCCATGCAGCCTGCAGGGTCAGACACCCTGCCACCCAGGAGAGAGCAGGGTCGGGTGAGGATTGGATCTGTGGGCAATCTCACCCAGGTCAAGCACAGAGGATAAATACAAATACCAGGAGAGAAAAAGTCAACGCTATAATAGACTTCTTTTCTAAAGTTGCAAGACCAAAAAAATATAGAGTAACAACGTGCCTTTTTTGTGGAGGGGAAGGGTTAGGAAAACTTCTTGGAGGAGATGACAGATGAGCCAGGTCTTGAGTGAGGCGTGAGAGGATGAAGTGAAAGCAGGGAGGGAGGGAACATTTCAGGAGAGGCGATGGCATGCGGAGGACCACAGCTTCTGAAGAGGTGCTGGCATCCGCAGGAGCAGAGAGAGCCTTAAGGAGGGCAGGGCATGTGGGCAGGAAAGCAGCCCAGAGGAGGTAACAGCAGGATGTAGGGGCAGCCCGAGGCCTGAAGGGTCTGCTGAGTTCAGATTTAGCCTGGAGGCCTGGGGAATTCAGCTGTACGGTGACTTTGCAGATCATCTTCATTGTACAGGAAGAGTTTAATACCCCAATATCCTCTCTTCTCCTACTAAACCAGTGGGAAATGCATGTGTCCTCCTGAATGCTCACTTTTAACATTTATTCAAACTAGGTTTGGAATTCTCTGATCTGACAACTGTCTTCAGATCTCAAGACAGATTTTCTGAAAAGGCATGACTTTGCTTTGGAGGACAGATTCAATTTTTTGCAAACCTCACAGGGGACTGGGAATCCAATCAGAGGAAGAGTGTGGTCAGACAAGCCACTGTGCTTTTGTGGCTAAAACTGAGGTGTAATTAATACAGTCTGAGCTGTGGCTACATCACTGGAATGTGAAGGTCACTTCTCTAGGTGGCTGCTCAGAAGAGCGGTACTCATTCTTATATCTAAGGAGTCTGTTTAAAAGTCAGTCTCATTATTTTATGATTGAGCATCGTCATGATTTAGTTTAGGCATGAAGAGCAGATGAAAAGGACAGCCCCTCCCAGTGGTATAGCATCTCATGGTTTCTAAAACACTTGCACAAAATCCAAGGAAATTACAAAGAAATAAAGATAGGAAAAGGAGGCAGAAGGGCAAGAAACTAAATTATTCTTAAGAGACAATTTTTTTAACACTGCACTGTCAAGAGACACAGGAAGTCAATATGTGCATATATTTCAAGACGTCACTACCTGAGGATACTTAAGGGAACTCATTGTCAGAGGTTTGGAAGTTGAAAACCATAACGTCCAGTTAACTTTCAGATTTCTGAAAGGTTTGATGATCATTCCGAGTGATCACAGAATAACATTTACTATCTACTCCTACAACTTTTTTTTTTTGCTTCAAGGAAAATAAACATACCAATTGCAGCACACACTTTTGGTAGCTAGCATTCATTTCCCCTGGTTCCCTCTTTCTCCTGCTTAAAAATATTCTTTCAAAAAAATGTATGCACTCATTCTTCCCCCAGAAGCCTATGTGATCTTGGGAAAGCTGATCCCACCCCTAGTTCCGGGTATGGGTCTTGATTGACAGGTCATCAGCGCCGGCCTCCACCCCAACAAAGTGATTGGGTCAGTGGTGATCATGTGATCTAAACCAATCCAATCAGAGGAGTTGGGGGATTCTTTCTTAAAATACTGGAATGAGATCTCTTCTTGTTCTCAAAGTACACTAGGAACATGTAGTAGTGAGGGCTGTTGACAGCCATCTTTGACCATCAGGAGAGTCAGGTTTAGAACATCTGAAACTAACACGACATTGTAAATTAACTATACTTCAATAAAAAAAAAATTCTTTTTAAAAAAAGAATTAAGCTTACCAGGCAGAAGAAAGAACATGGGTCCTCGAGCTGCTGGATGGATTAAACCAGCCCTAAGGCTTAATCTACACATGGAATTTCTAGCTCTGGGAGCCAAGAAAGTCATTTGGCTTACCATTTGGAGTTGGGTCTTCTTTGTCTTGTGATAGAAACCTGTGTGATAACAATACAAAATTCTTTTGTAGAATGAAAATATTGCTTATGTGAGACACAGTTGCTCTTTAACCAGCACTTATTGAGCCCTGAGTCTGTACCAAATGTTCTCATATACATCTTTTTATTGAATCTTCATACATTATCCTTATTTTTAGTTGAGGAAACTGTGGCTAAAACAGGTGACCTGACTTGCTTTCGCAGGATAATTAACACTGGATGCTGTAACAAATACCTCTTAATTAGTGGCTTAGCATATATAAGTTTATTTCTTGCTCACATCACAGTTCAAAGGTAATCAGGTGGTTTTCCTATGTGAGTGTCCTTAAGTGATAACACACGGTTTTGACTCACTTCCCTTGCGTGACCCTGACATCCTCGATTATTCTGTTCCCATCGGTGTGGATACAGAGACAGAGAGTGTGTGAAAAATCACTAGGGATGCTTTAGGGATAAGGTCTGAAAGGGCTGCATCACTTTTGCCCACATCCCATTGGCGAGAACTCAGTCAATGGCTCCCAGTTGCAAGGTGGCCTGGGAAGAGTCTTCCTAAGTGCCCCAGGGAAGAGGGAGCATGTCTGTCTGTCTCCCTTGTGGAGGGCCATCTCAGGATGCCGCCTGCCACCTTCTGTAGGTGGAGCCAGGATTCTAAGCCGAGCATTGTTTCCACAGCCTTCTGTTTCTCCGGTTTCTCCTTTTTCCTCCTCTAAACACCCCCTCCTGCCGGCCACACACATTCACATTTTTGTTAATTCCCTCTGTAAGCAGTTACATAAAGGTCAATTTGTATTTTTCTTCAGTATCTTCTGAAGGAAAGAAGAAACTCCCAGCTTCCCTGACATCTGGTAGAACCACAGAAGCTGTTACTACCTCAGAGAAGTGCTCACTGCATGATAATGTATATGAGGGATTGATCATTTACTTAACCTCAAAGCAGATGGACTTTATAAGGAGAAGTGTTCTGTAATGCAGACATGACTGTGAAGAATAAATCAAACTTCTCTATGTACTTAGGGGAGAAAGAATTATTCAAATGTCTTGTTGGCAGCTTTTGGTCCATTTACTGGACCCGCAATCCCACGTAACGGCCACCAGGGGGAGCGCTAGGCCCATCCCTGCACGGGCAGCTACTTTAGAGGCTGCTCCTAGCCTCAAGGAAGAAGCCAAAGAAATAAAGGACTATGATGTTTTTTCCAAACCGGACCAACTTATAAATTATTTGTGAGTCCAATAAAAGGAAATTATCAACATTTCCTACTATTTCAAGAGTAATATATTCTATGCTAGAAAAAGACTCAATTATTTCCATGGCTATGATTCAGACAATGGAAATCGGAAGCAACCACAACCTAAAAAAAAAAAAAAAGAGATGGTAATCCTGTGTAAATCCCTGTCTTTAAAACTCAAATCAGAGGATCTGAATTCTGGCCCTGGTGGACATGAGATATTTGCCCTGAAGGCAGTAGAATTTGATGGGCTTGGGGGAGGTGGCTGGGGGTGTGTGTGTGTATGGTGTGTGCGTGGTGTGTATGTGTGGTGTCTGTGTGTGTGTGGTGTGTGTGCTATGTGTGGGGTGTGTGTGTGTGTGGTGTGTGTGATGTGTGTGTGGTGTGTGTGTGGTGTGTGTGTGGTGTATGGTGTGTGTGTGTGGTGTGTGTGTGTGTGGTGTGTGTGTGCTATGTGTGGGGTGTGTGTGTGGTGTGTGTGTGTGTGGTGTGTGTGTGGTGTGTGTGTGTGTGCTATGTGTGGGGTGTGTGTGTGTGTGGTGTGTGTGTGGTGTATGGTGTGTGTGTGGTGTGTGTGTGTGTGGTGTGTGTGTGCTATGTGTGGGGTGTGTGTGTGGTGTGTGTGTGTGTGGTGTGTGTGTGGTGTGTGTGTGTGTGCTATGTGTGGGGTGTGTGTGTGTGTGGTGTGTGTGTGGTATGTGTGTTTGTGTGGTGTGTGTGCTATGTGTGGGGTGTGTGTGTGTGTGGTGTGTGTGTGATGTGTGTGTGGTGTGTGTGTGGTGTGTGTGTGGTGTATGGTGTGTGTGTGGTGTGTGTGTGGTATGTGTGTTTGTGTGGCGTGTGTGTGGCGTGTGTGTGTGGCGTGTGTGTGGTGTGTGTGTGTGGCGTGTGTGTGTGGCGTGTGTGGTGTGTGTGGCGTGTGTGTGGCGTGTGTGTGGTGTGTGTGTGTGGTGTGTGTGTGTGGCGTGTGTGGTGTGTGTGTCGTGTGTGTGGCGTGTGTGTGTGGTGTGTGTGTGTGGCGTGTGTGTGTGGCGTGTGTGGTGTGTGTGTGTAGTGTGGTGTGTGTGTGGTGTATGGTGTGTGTGTGGGGTGTGTGTGTGTGGTGTGTGTGTGGTATGTGTGTTTGTGTGGTGTGTGTGGTGTGTGTGTGTGGTGTGTGTGTGTGTCGTGTGTGTGGTGTGTGTGTCGTGTGTGTGTGGTATGTGTGTTTGTGTGGTGTGTGTGTGCTATGTGTGGTGTGTGTAGTGTGTGTGTGTGGTGTGTGTGTGTGTCGTGTGTGTGGTGTGTGTGTCGTGTGTGTGTGGTGTGTGTGTGGTATGTGTGTTTGTGTGGTGTGTGTGTGCTATGTGTGGGGTGTGTGTGTGTGTGGTGTGTGTGTGATGTGTGTGTGGTGTGTGTGTGGTGTGTGTGTGGTGTATGGTGTGTGTGGTGTGTGTGTGGTGTGTGTGTGGTGTGTGTGTGGTATGTGTGTTTGTGTGGTGTGTGTGTGGTGTGTGTGTGTGGCGTGTGTGTGGCGTGTGTGTGTGGCGTGTGTGTGTGGTGTGTGTGTGTGGCGTGTGTGTGGCGTGTGTGGTGTGTGTGGCGTGTGTGTGGCGTGTGTGTGGTGTGTGTGTGTGGTGTGTGTGTGTGGCGTGTGTGGTGTGTGTGGCGTGTGTGTGGCGTGTGTGTGGCGTGTGTGTGTGGTGTGTGTGTGTGGCGTGTGTGTGTGGCGTGTGTGGTGTGTGTGTGTAGTGTGGTGTGTGTGTGTGTGTGTGTGTGTGTGTGTGTGTGTGTACAACCACAGTGAATTTGACTCCATTTGACTCCTTATTCTTTCCCAGCACAAGGGAGGTAGGGCAGAATAATCTTGTCCAAACAACTGAATGATGAACATTATAGAATTATTTTAGGAAGCATAGTTTTGGTATTCCCAGCTCTATAGACAGACAAAATAATGCGGCTCAGAAGACCTTGCTTTCATAAACCAGGTTGCTGTGTTAAGACAGGCCCTTTTGCCCTGTCAAGCTGACCCTCTGAGCAGCACTCTTGCTAAGCAGCAGCCTGGGGGTAATGAGACAAGCGTGGTCCTTGGCTCCAGAGAGACAGCCAGAACCTTGCCTCTGTGGGCTAGTAAAAATGAGACTTTGAGCAAAGTACTTAACCTTTCTGATCTTCAGTTTCTGCAAAACCCATCTCACAGAATGAGCACTAAGATGAAATGAAGTGGGATACGTGAGTATCCATCACAGCGTGAGTGGTCAATGAATATCAGCTTTCTTCTCTGATAAGCCCCCTTGTTTTCTTAAAGAGGGCAACAAGTAAGTTTGAACGGAGTCTGGTTCTGCATTTTAACAAATTCTGAGTCCGTGGGCCTGGATTCATGAGGACTTACTTTGAAGGCACAGCGGGAGTACTCTCCCCGGATCCCTTAGCTCTGGAACAGGCAGCCTGTTTGTTGGGGTGTGCGCTCTCCAGGGGACCCAGGCACTTAACTGAGCTAACAAGTGCTTTCTCAAGGACGGAGACCAAGGGAGCAGAGAGTGGGAACCAGAACACATAAACCCCACGTTCTCCATCAGCTGGCGTGGTTACTTAGACACCCTTTTCCCCGATTGCATGAAAAGCAGAACAGGAGCTGGTGAAGTTGAGAGCCTCAGCTAGCATCTGGGGCACTCAGACATGCCAGGCCTAGGGCTTGGAAGGAGGGTGGGTTGCAGGCATCCTGCAAGGGCCAGGACTCTGGGGAATCAGGTTAGCACCCCAGAACTGAGAGAAAAGTGATGATCCTAGGAGGAAGGTCCTCTATGCCACAGGGACTGCCAGCAAGCCGCCTGGAGAGCCCAGAGCCAGCTCTCCATTCCCAGAACTGGTCCTGAACACGCACCTCTGTTCCCTCCCGCTCCTCCCGGTCTGATCCCTGTTTGTGACCCCGTGTGCATGACGACTGCCTATTCTCAATTCCACCTCCCCCACTCTCCGCCACTTCCCGCAGCCCTTCTCTGGGCCCTGGGAGGCTGACCTGCACAGACTACATCACCTGGCCTTCCTCACTGTTTGGTTCAGGCTGTGAAGTGCCAGTGGGAACTCCTAAGGCGAGATGAGAAGGCGGTCAGGGCATTTGTCTCCTGGCCCCTCTCCCTGCTTGCAGTGGTGTCTCTGGAAGCCCCTGTGTCCTCTCATCACTACAGCGTCACTGCCCTCCTCCTGGCCAGGTACCCACTGGGTTCTATTCACCACCTTTCCTCCAGCCATATGGGTGGCAATGGCTTCCTGCTCTTGCTAATCTCTGGTTGCCTCAACGCCCCTTGTCAGTTCCCTCAACTTCATCCACACCTCCCTGAGAGGCCCCATCATTCAAATCTCTCCTTTTGAATGACCCAACCTAAATTCTGATTTCCACCAGGGCCTTGATGGATATAGCATCCCTTTATGAATATTTATTTATTTATATATTATCTTGTTTTAGAAAGGAGCTTATCAGGATATATAAGATATGAAATCACCAACGTTAAAAGTGGAATTAAAAACTGTGGGTAGAAGGGCATGCTTTGGAACCAAAGATAAAAGTAAGAAAACGGGGGGGCTTCCCTGGTGGCGCAGTGGTTGAGAGTCCGCCTGCCGATGCAGGGGACACAGGTTCGTGCCCCGGTCCGGGAAGATCCCACGTGCCGCGGAGCGGCTGGGCCCGTGAGCCACGGCCGCTGAGCCTGCGCGTCCGGAGCCTGTGCTCCGCAACGGGAGAGGCCACAACAGTGAGAGGCCCGCCTACCACAAAAAAACAAAAAAAGAAAACTGCATGCATCGTAACCTCCCGCCTTGATCACTGGCAGGCCACACACGCAGCCCCTTGCTCTCCCACAGTCTCGCATCTATTAAGTTCCGAGTCTATAAAATACAAATAATACAAATAAGTCAGTTACCCTGCACAAACACAAGTGTTTGGAGATAGGAGTTTCAGCAGCCTTCTCTTAGCTGTAATGAAAATGCTAGCACAAGTTCGTGTGCCGGACGCACAGTGAGAACAAACTCACCGAAACGTCATCAGAGTTTGGAGGAGAGAAAGGTTCATTGCAGGGCCATGCAAGGAGATGAGTGGCTCATGCTGGAGTTCCCAGAAGGGTTTCAGCAAAGTATTTTTAAAAGCCAGGTGAGGGAGGGAGGTCACAGGCTATGGGATTAGGTCTTGCACAATTCTCTGATTGGCTGATGGTGAGGTAGTGGGGTGGTGTCACAGGGGTTAACAGTATCAACCCTTGGCTCCAGGAGGCCTGGGGCTATGTGCTCAAGGTCATCAAGTAGTTAACATCTTCCATTTGGTGTTGAGGGCGGTGGGGGTGGTTCACATCTGTATGAAACAGCTCAGGAAATGTGCATCAAATACTGTTACCTAGGTTCTTCAGGGAGGAGCTAAAGCAGAGGATACGGGGTAAGGGCCTGTCCTGGGAAGGCCCCTTAGGGTCCTGCTAGGTTACAAAAATAGGGTGGTGCAGACAGAGCCAGAAAGGGAAGGAGGCGGGGAGGCCGTCACCATAATGATGGCCTTGGCAGTGACAGAGAGGAGGGTACCCTGGGAATCTAAGAGCAGGACCAGAGTGTGGCTGGGCCCTCCAGTCTTGGCCTGGATCCAGGGTCCCTGCAGAACCTCGAGGAAGTGATGGCTGGATCGCCATCCTATGTTCTGCCGTTAGCACAGCTGAGCTCTGTCCAAGGAGTGGCTTCTCTCTGCTTCTTTTTCTGCACTTGTCTTTCATCTTCCTTAGAGCTTCTAGTTACTCGGGTTTCCACATCGTCATGACTTTTGTTTGCACCTCACATCAGTTTATTTAGGGCCTCTGTTCTACCTGATAGCCTTTCTCTGGGCATCCAACCAGCCTTAGTTTCTGCTACTCATAACTGGATTTTCCTTATATCTTTCAATTCAGCTTCCCTAGAGTGAAAATCTGATTGGCCAGCTCACCTCTCTCTCGGCGGAGCTTTCCAAGTTTGGCCACATGAGAGCCGGCCTTTGTCCACCCTTAGTGCAGTCACAGGCTCCCGGAGAGTCACATGCTAAATGGTGTGGGCGGGGAGGGAGGTGTACGTGGGCAACGCTGTCAATCATTTGTGCTCTTCATAAAGAAATTGTGGATGATTTGTAAACATCTGTTGATTCAGGTCCCTTGCGGCCCCTGGGAGTCTTTTTTATGGCTCCATCCTCTGCAAGGAATTCTGCTGATCTACTCCAGCCCTGAAAGCAGAATGCAGACAGCAGAGGGAAGATAGCCTGGGCCAAAACAGTAGGCCTTGAGGTTTGGTGAGGTCACTGTCCCCCACATACCAGAGAGTGAGCTAGAGGCTGCAAGACAAATCCCAGACACAACCTGCTGGTGAGGACAGAGCAGGACTCTGGCCTGTTCCATACTGACTCAGGACATGGAGAAGGTGAGCTATGGATGGAGATCCAAGGGGACTCCAGCTGAGCCTGGGGTAGGCAAGTGCTGTCACTTAGCCAGTCTCGATAGCAAGTTCCTCTTTAGTGTGGACAGCCGTCAGAGGAGAACTTTCCCCAGAGACTTTTGCCGTGTCAGTGATGGCAGAATGGAAATCCCAACTCTGCCATGTATTAGCTGTGTGACCTTAAACAAATTACTTGATTATTGAACCTGTTTCTGCATATATAAAATACAGACAGTAAGTTCTAGCTTTTGGAGTGGAAGTAAGAAATCCATGATAGGGTGGGTATTAAATTCTTAGAGACCAAGCTCTCAGAAATGGATAGTAATTTTTATGATTATGAGCACGGGAGAGCTGCTGACCTATCTTTTAATATTTGCTCCTAAATATTGGATTGGACTTTCCAACCAAAATGGGGCGTCGTGCCATCGATGACAAGGCAGACACAGCGTCTTGAATTACACAGGGCTGGCTGTGGCTTGAATAATCTATTGGCGAAGCTGAGCTTTGGAAATAAACTTTTTAAAAAGGCAGCAATACAAGAAAAGATAACAGTTCTCCCTAGAGGCACAGCAGGCTAGAAAGCATCTTCTTGCCCGGAGTCACAACGGTGGCTGGGTCCATCATAGCATCCCCCTGCCTCTGAAATCCAGGAGGTTGTGAGGGAAAGCGCAGGCAACCTTGACCTCGTACTCCAGACACCATCTCTCAAGACAGTCCTCTCCATCAGCATCAGAGATCCTTTGTTCAAGTGAGAAGGTGAGCCACGAGTCACTGAATTCCACCTGTGCTGTTTGGGGAGTATGACAGGAGGCAAGCGGCTTATGGCCTCTCTCCTTCTGCCTCCTGGGGGAAGGGACTGTTCCCTGGCAGCTCAGGGGGCCATTTCTCTAGTGAGAAGGGAGGGAGCCCCTCAATCTTGCTGCTGGGGCTGGAGTGGGGGTCAGGTTGAATTATCTCACAACAGCAACTGGCGACTACCTTGGCTGAAGTCAGTGAGCTTGTAAAATCACTTCCCCGAGGCACTCCAGCACCCAATTTGGAGATGAGTGGGGATTTACATGATTCAACGGAATGTTTCTTTCCGGTATCGGGGCTCAGTCAGTCGTGAAGGAGGAATTTGTGAGCAAAGCTCACTGGCTGTGGCTTGTGCTTTCTTCTTGTCCAGAGGGGCTGCAGGAGTGCAGGCATGAAGAGCTCAGTCTTTGAGGTTAAAATAAATGATGCTCAGGGGTGGGGTGCATCTGTTTCATTGTGACCCTAGGGAGTCTGTCTCTGGGGTAAGGAGAGATGAACAAAGAAAACCCTTCTGACTTCAAAGCCTTAAGGTCAGGGTCACAAGATGTATTGAATGTTTATTTGGGGCCGGGTACTATGTGAAGTCATTTACCTAATATGGCCTCATTATATCCTGATAATAACTCTATGAGATTGATGTTTTTGTCCTTATTTTATGGATGAGGAAACTGAGGCTCAGAGAAGTTAAGAGAGAAAGTTGCTCAACTGACCACCAACACCAAGGGGTGCTCCCTGGAGGTGTGTCTGGAATTTGATCCCAAATAAGCATCATGCAATCTAAAAACAGTTGTCTGATAGATTGGGAGTTTGGAACTGACATGTACACATTGCTCTATTTAAAATAAAATGCCTTTCTATGAAAAATAAAACTAAGAACAGCTGTCCGGTTCATTTGTTTTGCATTTACAGCCCATGCAGGATCTCGCTAGAAAAAGGTAACGGGTGGTCACAGAGCTGGAGAGTGGTTGTCTCTGTTTCACTGCTCTGTGGTTTCGTGGATCGGAGGGGATTGGAGACCTTACCAAGACTGAATCCAAATCCATGGTGACCCACTTACTAGGTCTGGGATCTCAAGCAGGTCATCTATCCTTACTGAGCCTCAGTTTCTTCAACTGTTTCACTGGGTTTCTCTAACAATTCAAAGTGATCATCGCTGTAATGACCCTGTTGTATAGTAGAGGCTCCACAGACGTCAGGTTCACCTCTCTTCCAATTACCACTTGCTTTGTACTAACCACCCCCAAACATCATGGCATAAAACCACAATAATCCTCTATTTTGCTGGTGAATCTACAGTGTGGTCGGGGCTCTACAGAGACAGCTCATCCCTGCTCCATACAGCACTGACTCTCCATACATACAGCACTGACTGCTGCAAACATACAGCACTGATGGCTCCAAACATACAGCACTGACTACTCCATACATACAGCACTGACTGCTCCATACAGCACTGACGGCTCCAAACATACAGCACTGACTGCTCCATACATACAGCACAGACTGCTCCATACAGCACTGACTGCTCCATACAGCACTGACTGCTCCATACATACAGCACTGGCTGCTCCATATAGTACTGACTGCTCCATACATACAGCACTGACTGCTCCATACATACAGCACGGACTGCTCCATACAGCACTGACTGCTCCATACATACAGCACTGACTGCTCTATACATACAGCACTGACTGCTCCATACAGCACTGACTGCTCCATACATACAGCACTGGCTGCTCCATATAGTACTGACTGCTCCATACATACAGCATTGACTGCTCCATACATACAGCACTGACTGCTCCATACAGCACTGACTGCTCCATACATACAGCACTGACTGCTCTATACATACAGCACTGACTGCTCTATACAGCACTGACTGCTCCATACATACAGCACTGACTGCTCTATACAGCACTGACTGCTCCATACAGCACTGACTGCTCCATACATACAGCACTGGCTGCTCCATATAGTACTGACTGCTCCATACATACAGCACTGACTGCTCCATACATACAGCACGGACTGCTCCATACAGCACTGACTGCTCCATACATACAGCACTGACTGCTCTATACATACAGCACTGACTGCTCCATACAGCACTGACTGCTCCATACATACAGCACTGGCTGCTCCATATAGTACTGACTGCTCCATACATACAGCACTGACTGCTCCATACATACAGCACTGACTGCTCCATACAGCACTGACTGCTCCATACATACAGCACTGACTGCTCCATACAGCACTGACTGCTCCATACATACAGCACTGACTGCTCTATACATACAGCACTGACTGCTCTATACAGCACTGACTGCTCCATACATACAGCACTGATGACTGAGGGCCTCAGTTGGGGACCCTCTTCTGGGACGTCTCACCCATGTGGCCGGTAAAGCTGCTTGTTGGTGCCTCCCACGTGGGTCTCTCTGCAGCATGGCTTGGGTCTCCTCACAGTGTGATGGCTAGGTGTGAAGAGTAGGTGCCCCAAGACCCAGGAAGCAAAAGTGCTCAATTTATTAAGTCCTAAACCTGGAACTGGCACGATGCCACTTCTGTCATATTCTGCTGGCCAAGCCATTCCAGAGTCCAGATGCAAGGGGAAGGGACATAGGATCCCCTCTTAGTGGGAAGAGCATCAGTGGGTTTGGGGATGTTTTAAAACAGCCCCCCACTCACCCCCAATCTGTCCTCTGGCCACAAATTCTTTATATTATTCCACGGACTAATTACACCCAGCACCTCCCAATATCCCCAGAAAGTCTCCTCTAGATAGGGTGCTGGGTTCAGGCTTTTGTCGTCTAATCAGGTCGAGGTGTCAGGGAGGCTCCTTGGATACGGGACCTGAGATACAGCTCCTTCTTGATCAGACATCCTGGCAGCTAAAGAAGACTGGACGCCTGCCTCCTCATACAATGTTGACACAGACCATGGCCAACCATCAGAGCATCAGTGCTCAGTAGAGGCGGGGCTGCTGTGTCAGAGCCTAGCGGGGAGGTTTCCTGCAGCAGCCTAGTGCCGTGGACCGAGCACAGGGGTGATCACCGGTGACCAGGGTTCCAATCCAGACTCTAGCGTTGATCTGACGGGCGGTATTGAATATGTCACTCCATTGCTCAGACCCTTCATTCCCTTTTCTTCAAAATGGGGCTAATAATCTCTACTTCATAGAGACTTTGCAAGATTTAAATGAGGTGTTGTTCTGGAAACAGCCCAGAAATCTTCCTGACATATACTAGGCCTTCGATAAAGGAGAGTTGAATTTGGAATCTGAGACATGCAAATAAATTGGGCATAATGATATTTATTTCACAGAGTGAGTGCACAGCTCAAAATATACAAAAGGGATTTGTGAGCTGTAACACCTTGCGAAAGAAAAACGTGTGTATTTGTTCCTTTTGTTAACACCCATTAGCCGCTCCCCAAAGTCCCAGCATCAGCAGGGTGGGGTCCCCTCCGCCCTGGGGCTGGTGACAGTTTGATCTCTGAGGCAGAAGCTACAAAATGGAGCTGCTAGTTGGGCGTTAGCTAAAAGTCATTAGACTTTTCCTTTCCTTCTGTGCTTGCCTTGTGCCCTGAAGTTAGCGGATTTCATCTACATGGGATTACACTCGAATCCTGCAATCCAGTTTTTCTGGTGCTAGGGGAGATTTCTGGAGCCAATGAGCAGACCAATCTAGATTGGAGGGAGAAGGTCAGAGTCGTAGGATAGGTAACGTGGTCTGTTTCTGAGAGATACTCATGAAGCCGACTGAATATGGATTTAGAAGCAGGGAGACCAGGGTTCGAAGCCTGGCGCTGCCTCTTCCGGCCTGTGTGCTGTGGGCAAGTCCCTCTACTGTCAGGACTTCTAGCTTTCTCATCTGACAAACGGGGAAATAATCACTCCAGCTGACAGGGCTGTGTGAGAAGGTGGTGAGGCAAGACATGTAAAAGGCTCACTTCAATACCTGGTGCCAAACAGATGTTGCTTTATTATTATTAGAAGAACACGGAATAATAATAACCACCTAATCAACTGGTAGGAGAATGGAATAAATTGCATGCAAAACACCTCCACGGAGCTAAGCACGTAGAAAGTGCCCTGGAAATTGTAGTCACTGATGCCGCTGCCATTAATGATTTTAAGTTTAGTAATAACAGTGTTGATCACGCTTGACTAAATTCCTAATATTCCTTGAAAGTTTCTGTGAGCTCGGAGACGAGGTTTAAATTCTGTATACATTCGAACACCATTTGAAAGATTTCTCCTGCAAAAGCCAGGTATGCAAGTAATGTATTGGCACAAAGTGAGAAAATAAAACATAAACAGAAAGGGAGCCATATTGAAAGCAGTGCCCACAATTTCGCCGATAGCTCGGGTGAAAGAGGGCACAGTGAAATTTCCATGTTGAAGGTGACACTGTATTTTTGAGGCAGAGAGAAGTACCAAGTGGAGCAGATCTATTGACTAATTACACGGAGGGCTATAAACCAGATATAGTTTCACTTCTTTTCCAGTCATGGACTTCAACTAAGCTCTGTTTAAATCTGCTTCCTCATATTTTGTTTGTAAATCCATAGCATTTTGGTTGCTCTCTGCTATTAGGATAGACTCAGTCCAGTATTTTAACTTCCTTGTCCCAACCATTCTACGCCTTGGTCCCTACTCAACCTTGCTTATGTGGGCTATGTCAGCAAGTCTCCGGTCTTCGGAAACCTGGAGAGAAGCAGACACAAGTCCCTATGTTTTCCTAAATTCCTAAACTCCAAGGGCACCTCTCTCAAGAACTTTCTTACTGTATTCTCCTCCATTTCAGGATGGTGCTGGGCTGAGACCTCAGGTTCTACAGCTCAGCAGACAGCAGACTCTAGGGAATAAGATACTATATGGGTTAGCTATTGTCACGTAATGCCACGTAACAACTATCCCCAAACTCAGTGGCCTAAATCACATTTTTTTCTCACCACAGATCTAGCTATGGCCAGCTAAGCAGCTGTGCCTTAGGGTGTGGCAGCTAGATTGAGTCTGGATCTGACTGAGCAAGTCTACTTCAAGCTGAAGTCCTGCAGGCTTGCTGAGTTGTTCTGTTTCATGTCTTTTTCCTCTGGGACTAGAGGGCTACCCAGAGCATATTCTTCTCATGGTGATAACAGAGGCATAAAAGGCATCTCTAGTTATCATGCCCTCATATGGCTATGTCCAAAAGCAGGAAAGGAACCAAGGATTCCCCTTGCATACCTTTTTCTTTTCATCAGCAATGGATAGTCTTCCTCAGAAGTTCTCAACGAATTTTTCTGTCATCTTATCTGCTGGAACTGGGTACCCTGTCCAACTCCAAAAGAATCTCTGGAAAAGGGAAAGAGATACCACAATGGCCTTAGACAAATGCTTGTTGAGTGAATGGATTCTTACAGAAATGAGTAATCCTCCTGTAGGTTCCAACATCACTTTTAGGAATAAGCAAAAAGCATACCCATGTTTAGGGAAACCATATAAAAAGAACTGAGTAGACAAAGAGGTGAGAAAAGGATTCAACTTCATATTTTGTAGCTGATGCAGCTCCTCAGACACAGTTTCAGTAATGCAGTGGGTTACTATGCTCAGACTTTGAGGGATACACCAGTGTCCCTAGTGGGGGTTCTTATTTCATAGTCCATAAAATAAAGGCAATATCAGTGATTAACTTAGTTACAGTAATTATCTATTAATAATAATTAGCTATTACTAACACTGAAATAGTAGAAACTAAGTGCCAGGCGCATTTCTAACTGCTTTACACACATACATTCATTATTATGTGCTGCTCATGAAGACTGATGGGACCAACGGGCCTCCATGAACGTCCTGAGATTCACACCCTTGTGCGGTCTCCTCCCACAGTGATCCTGGGTTTAGTCATGTGACTTGCTTTGCCAATGGGACATTAGCGAGCATGATATAAGCAGAGCATTCTCTCTTGGAAGTCAGCTGCTTTGCTGGAAAGACGCCTAGGCTAGACTACTGCGTGATGAGAGGACTTGTAGAGAAAAATCCGGAAGGCAGAGAGGCCATTACGGGCGTTCCAGCTCTCAGCTGAATGCGGCCCCATGAGTGACCCTCCCCAGAATCCTAAGAAATAATAAATCAATGTTGTTTCCAGCCACTGAATTTTGGGGGGGGTTGTTACACAGCTGTAGACACAGAAACAATTGGAACAACAAAGGTGTGTATTCCTTGGACAACTTCTGTGAAGGACTTTCTTTTCCTTTCTATTTGTGATCAGCCAGAAAAGCTAAGGGGATGACTGTGAGCCTCATGGGATTCATTCATTCATTCGACAAATATTTACTGAGTGCCTGCTCTGTCCCAGGCAGCGTTCTGTGTGCTGGGGACATCGTGATGAATACAGCCCCTGCCCTCATGACACTTACAGTTTATGACATGGCTTCATCCTCCTAGATGCCCTGGGAAAAGATTAGTGGTTCTCCACCAAATACATCCTTTGTTTTTTCATAACGTGCTATGTATCTGTCCCCTATCTAAATCTGACCTTCATCTGCTTGTAATTCCAAAGACAGGGAGTAGAGACAGACTTTAAAGTCAGACTAACGTGGCCTCAAATCCTCTCTCCCTCCCATGTCTTTCTTCTGGTCTCAGTTTCCCCATCTTTGGACTGGGTATAAGAATCCTCACCTAAAGCTACCATAAAGATCACAGGAAGAACACAAGTATCCAGTAAATGTTAATACTCTTCTTGTAGATTGAACACCTACATGCGGTTTCAGGGCAATTTCAATCGGAGGGCAGTTCATGGGGCATCTGATCTGCACCCCCCCCGCTTCTGTTTTCTAGGACTCTGGTGCCAAAGGGAATTGGGAAGCTAGCTCTCCTGCGTGCTCTATACCTGCCCTGACTCCTCTATCCTTTGCACAGGAAAGCTGAGCCTGTGATCCTTGACACTGGCCCCTCGGCCACAAAGCTTTACCAAAGGCTCTCACATCCATTACCTCAATTACCCTTTGCAGCAGGTCTGCGAGGCAGGTGTTCTCGGCCTCATTTTACGGTTGACATGCCTGAGGCCCAGGGAGCTGAAGTAGCTTTTGCAAGGTTACAAAGAAAATTAGTGGCTGAGCTTGCCTTGAAACCCAGGTCCCCCATGTCCTGCCTGAAGGCTCTTTCGAGTTTCTTTGCACTGTCTCCCTGCCCCCTCACAATCCTCTCACCTCCCACCCCTACCTCCACCCCACTGTGTCACCTGGACACCTGAGAAGCGAAAGCCACAGCATCTCAACAAAGGGAGGCACACGTGATTATTTTCTTGCGACCATGTACATAGGAGGCATTAACATTCACCCAGGAGCTGCTGAAATCCGCTCAACTGGAACGGAGGCTGGCGAGAAGGGGACTGACCAAATTTGTTTACAGTGGGCTAATCCAGCTTCGGCTGCCGTGCCGCACAGCCTGGCTGTATGAGCAGGGAGAAAGTCTAATTACAGGCTGACAGCCCTGAGTGTCTCCTGGGAAGACAGGTCCTGAATAAAAGTATTAAGAGAAGCTTGAAGTGTCTGGAGATAGATAGAGATTTGTTTCCTAGCCCTGTAGTTCTAAGGGGAAGGTTTCAGATCAGGATCACAAAAGCCTAAGAGTTCAGACCCAAAGGAGGCTGTAGAGAGGAGTCAGCCCTCAGGTGTGGACACGGAGGTGATTGTCCCAAGGTCATGCAATGCCACCCTGCAGAGGTCGGCACATGCATCCTGAGGCCTGACTCCCAAGCTTCTGAGTTCCCACCGACCCCCCTCACCCCCAAGCATTTCCCCTTCCGTGTCAGCCCCCGGGGGTCAGTCTCTAAGCTGGTTTCTCTGCCTCGGTCTCAGCCCTCTCCAGTGCATCCTCCAGGTGTTCCCAGAGTCTGATCACCGGGCTCTGCTGTGTCAATTTATTCAGTAGCCCCTCCATGTGCTTAGGGGTGAAATCTACATCTTAGTCTTGGCCAAAAAAAAAAGCCCTTGTTGTGGCCTTTACCTGTGCTTCTGCCTACCAGGTAGCTGTTGATCCCCAAACTGGTCATGTCCCTCTGCATCTTCATGGTTTTGCTCATGGTGTTTCCTCCATCTGAAATGCCCTTTCTTCGCCTCTCTGTCTAAAGAAACTTCTACCCTTGCACACCCACCGCCTTCTTCAAAGCTCAAATCACAGATAAGCATCCGTTTGGGATGCTCTCAGCTTGGTCCCCCTGCAAGTCCCCATGGCACGCTCAATCTGGGGCAGGGCACTGTGATGGCAGGGGCTGTATTCTCTCCACCCACCCCTAAGTACTTAGTGCCCCCCACAGTACCGAGCCCCAATCCTTGATAGAATGAAGGTAATAAACTGATTGGTTATAGCACGCAGCTTACTCTGTGGTACAATGCGGAACAAAACACGCTTGGGGGGCTTCCCTGGTGGCGCAGGGGTTGAGAGTCCGCCTGCCGATGCAGGGGACATGGGTTCGTGCCCCGGTCCGGGAAGATCCCACATGCCGCGGAGCGGCTGGGCCCGTGAGCCATGGCCGCTGAGCCTGCGCGTCCGGAGCCTGTGCTCCGCAACGGGAGAGGCCACAGCAGTGAGACGCCTGCGTACCGCAAAAAAAAAAAACCACCACGCTTGAGTAGCCCTCCCAGAGCTTATGGTCTGACTGATCAATCCACTGGGTCACTGTTGGTTTGAGGCTTAAAGGCGCCGCTATCCTTAAGAAGCCTCATTTAAGCGGTATACACCTATGGCCTGATAACACAGGGATGCCTAACGTACAGAAAAATGACACATGCATAGGTCTACTGTATCAGTTTCTCAGTGACCCTCACTGCATCACTGACGCCTCAGATGTCATGGGACTGAGAGCAAGCCCCCACCTGAGTGTCATAGGAGCGTGTTTCTGGAGCAGAGGGTCATGACAGAGAGGGCAAGAAGTGAGAGGATTACAAAGGAAAACAGGATCCATCATGATTTTGCCTGGAAATGCCTGTTAATTTAGGTCAATTCAACAAATATTTATGAGGTACTACGTGTGCCATATATATATATATATCTCATCAAACCCATTATACAGGAGGGGCAGTTAAGGCATAGTGGTGAAATAGCTTGTCCAAAGTTGCAACAGGTGGTTCATGACGGTGCTGGGATTTCAATCCAGCTATGATGGACTTGAAAACTGTAATCTTCCTACTGTGCTGCATAAAACACAGTATGGAGCACCTACTATGTGCCAGCACTGGGGATACAAAAGGTGACTGAAACATGGCCCCTGCCCTCAAGAAGCTCCCAGTGTCCCGGGGGATGGAAAGGAACCAGCTCTCTCAGTGTGGTGCCGGCAGGGAAACGGAGCATGGAAGGCTGTGGGGGAGGAGATTTCACCACAGACATGGTTTAGAATTGCCTGCACACGGTGATCGAACAAAGCTGACTGACTTCTAGTGGGCTTTAGTGTTGCTTTTAATATCTGTGCACACACCGTGGTCCCTTACTGCCTGCTGGTGGGGCACAGTTAAGTCAGTCTGGCTGTGGAAGGCTAGGTCCATTCCCAGACTCTCACACATCTGGTGCACGGAGACTCTGGGCCAGCACCGCCCTGTCTTCCAAGAGTCACAGAGTCACAAGTTGGCGGTCTTCCCGGAGAGAGGGGGATGTGGCCAGGGCGCAGCGGGAGCAGGGGAGAGTGGTGCCGTGCATCACGCTGTGAGTGACGGCATCACAGAGGAGACGATCGATCAACTGACGACGCCTGGAGAACTTGCTCAGGTGTAAAATGGACTCTGGCTTTTATTGCAGCCAAAGTCCAAGAGGACTTTCCCAAAGGACCGCCTCGACTTGGCCAGAGGTGCTGACAACGCTCCATGCCTTCCTTGAGGAAAGGTCTTTAATTTCTACGCCAATGAGCCAGACACTGACTCCCTCCCATCCTACGCCCTTAAATACAAGTGCAGAGCTTCGCCGGGAAGTGGGAGCAGTAGGCACGCATTAGCCCACCCATTGTAAAGCCTCTGATGGAGACCAATTACTCAAACCAGCTCCACTTCATTTCCAGCTGAAAACCCACCACTGATATCTGTGGGCCACAGCCCCGGCTGATGAAGCAATCAGCAGGAAAAGCAGATGTCAGAGACACGCAATCTTACAAAGGGTTTCGAAAGGAGGGTAGGGAAGGCAAGGCAGTGGACATGACGGGGGCTGCTCACTTACTGCCTGCAGACTTTGTGCCAGGTCTTGTGTTGAATATTTTGCAGGTTTCTGCAGGGAGAAGAAAGTCAAACCCAACCCTAACACACACACACACACACACACCACACATGCGCACACACACACGCACGCACACACACACACACCCTGGAGAGATACAAACAAACTAAAAAACTGCTCTGGCATCCGTGTGGCCTGCAAACCAGTAAGCTTCTTGGAGAAGCTTTGTTAGCTTTCTGGCCATCGTGGGATTGGCCATATCCCACCTGGAGTTGCTACTTTGAATTCGTCCCAAGTTTTCAACCCTTGAGGTGCTGGAATGGTCCTGGAACCCGGGCAGAGATGGGTAAGCAGGTCTTCTGCCGCTTTGTCACCTGGGCCCCACAGCTGCAATCATTCTGTCAGCTTCTGCTGGTAGCAGCCTCCCTCTAGAAGGCCTCAGAATCAGCCTCAGACAGGAGGAAGGGCACAACCCTTAAAGAATGACACAGCCAGTTGACAAAAACTGATTAGAACCAACTAGGCCCAAGGTGGCGGAAGATTCGACTTCCAGTGGACCTCGAGCCTCATTGTAATACATTAGCGTATGCTAAATGACACACCCACAGGTGCCATGACAGTTCGGAGGAGGCTGACTGTAAAAGGTCAAAAAGTGGGTGGTGACCCATTCCTGGAAGTCCCCGCTCCTTCCCTAAAATAGTTTAAATAATCATCCCACTCATTACCATATCAAATTACCCAGCCCATAAAAAGTAACCTCCCCATATTTCAGGCCACTCTCACTTTCTGAGATGACCCCATGCCCTGGGGCTGCTCTGACCTTCGGAGTCACACCTCATTCGGCCAATGGAATGTGTATCTCTCTCCAAATAAACATGCTTTCACTTTACCATGGCTCACTTTTGAATTCTTTCCTGCGAGAACCAAGAACCCTCACTTGGCAGCCTGTCCCCAGGGACTCACCAGAGACCTGGGACATGACCACCTTCTCGCGCCCCATTTTCCTGCAACAAGCCCAGGGCACCTGGACGTGTACCTCCCACATTTCATGCTCCTTAATCATCTCTTTGCTGGGCCCCCCCTTTCTTCCACTTTCCTCCTTCATTGGTACTTAAATGAAAGCTTCCATGCTATGAAAGAGACAAATAGGTACTGGAAAGAAGGAGCAGAAAGAAGGGGAAGGATTGTTTAAATAAACAAGCAACTGCTATTCAGAATTTCCACTTGAGGACAGATTTCCTTATTTCCTCTACAGTTCTTCAATCCTATCCTGATAGGTATTATTTTACCCATTTTACAGACAAAGAAACTGAGGCTAGGAAACAATGACTGGTTAGTGGTGTTTTCTGACCTACAGCTGCGCTCTCTCCATTCTAGCAAATTGCCTCTATTTGCATTCAATTTGCAGAATCTGCATTGAGCAACCTGCAGGCCCAGTACAGAGGAATGTGGCCTAGAGCTTCTGAAGCTTTTCAGAGAGCACAGGTCTGGCTGTCACCCTGTGGTGGCAGTCTGGGCCGACACTGGACATGTTCCACTCTGAGGTCATAATTCACAAGCTGATTTAGATAGTGGAAAGTGTTTCTCCGAGATAAGCTATACATTTTCAAACTGAATTGCCATCTCGCTGTCTACTCAGCGTGGTATTTTATAACTATCTATCTTTGATAACCGAATGCTACAATTAAGGTGAAATCTGCATATGCAAACTTAACGAGTTTTTGGCATTTCCCATTCATCTTAGAACATTTTGGCTGAAAACAGATGAGTGCCCTGCTCCCATTCCAACACACACACACACACACACACACACACACACACACACACACCCTCACATGCACTCACACCTTTAGTCACAGAGGCAGGGAATGATCCCATTTGACTTAGCTTCTCTCTTGATTCTATCCCGTGATTCTCCTTCCATTCATTTGATTTTGCTTTCTTTGCCCCTGGAAGTGATATTCATTCTCTGAGCTAAGGCATAATAAACAGAGAACTGGACTTGGAGCCAGAAGACCCAGGCCTTAGTTCTGATATAATGCTTAGTCATTGTGTGACCAGACCAAAAACGATCTCAGGTTTTAAAGTTGGACAGATTATAAATCCCTGACTCTTGAGACTCACCAGCTGTGCAACTGCAGGCAAATTACTTAACTACTCTGAAACTCAGTATTCTCACCTTCAAAACAGCACTATTATTACTGTCTTGCAAGATCACTATGAAGATTAAAAACATTAAAAAATGTTTTTAAAAAACACAAAAAGTGGCAGGTACAAGGCCTAGTACCCTACGTCTCTAACTTCTGTTTTCCACCATAATCACTGTCTCTCTGACTCAGAATTCTCTTCAGAATAATTGTATTTATCTCACAAGATTATTCTGAGGATTAAATGAGAAAATATACCTGAAAATATTATGAAATTGTGAAGTATTTTTAGTCCTTTTCTTGTTCACGCAATCAACCAATATTTCTTAGTAAAGATTCAGTGGTAAGTGATATGGGTGATAATAAAGAAGAATCAGACATAGAATTTACCCTCAAGAAACCTTCATTCTTGAGATATACCCCACCCCACTGGAAGAGCATAATATGAGGCAAAATTGAAAAGTGCTGGTGATATATTTGTAAGGTTCAAGGATAACAAGGAGACACCCGCCAGATGAGGTCAGCAGCTGAGGCTCCTTGACGGACCTGCTATTTGAGAAAACACTTGGCACAAGGGTAGTAGATAACGGATAAAAGTTGTTCAGGTCCAGCATGAACAAGATCACAGCAGTGAGAAAGTGTGAGGAAGGTAAGGGGAACCTAGCCTACAGTATGGGGGATTATTGGAGGGTTGTGGCTGATAAGGTTGCAAAGATGGGTTGGGACCCATTTCTGGAGGAATTTGGACTTCTAATTTTTTTTTTTTTTTTTTTTTTTTTTGCGGTACGCAGGCCTCTCACCGTTGTGGCCTCTCCCGTTGCGGAGCACAGCCTCCGGACGCACAGGCTCAGCGGCCACGGCTCACGGGTCCAGCCGCTCCGCAGCATGTGGGATCTTCCCGGACCGGGGCACGAACCCGTATCCCCTGCATCGGCAGGCAGACTCTCAACCACTGCGCCACCAGGGAAGCCCTTGGACTTCTAATCTTATAGAAGATGGAGCATCCGTGGAACATCTTTGAGCAGGAGAGTGATGTTTGCAGAGCCAGCTTTCCTGGCGATGAATCCAGCTGTAATGTACAGGGAGGTTTGGAGTGAGGACAAACAGAGGCTCCCTAGGAGTCCGTTAGGAGAGTTTCGGAGAGAGCCGAGGCCTTGAAATGGATCAAAGGGTGCGAATGAAGGCGGGAGGCTTGGAGGGAAAATATTACAGAGGAAAAATTATAGAATTTAAGGGATCAAGTTGTGGGTGTGGAGAGTAAGAGGGGTCCTGAGTGCCACTGAAGTCTTGGGTGAGGAGAAAAGGCATCAGAGAAATCTCAAGAAGGAACTGGTCTAAGGAGGAAGACAATATTGCCTATATGTAAGAAGAAAAATAATTCATCAGAATTCCAGGGGTCAGGGAAAGGCAGACCAGCCTTTTGGTGGTGTTTCCCAAACTTGGCACTATTGACATTTGGAGCCAGAGAATTCCTTGTTTGGGGAGCTGTCCTGTGCATTGTAGGACATTTAGCACCCACTAGATGCCAGCAACACAACCCCCAAAGTTGTGAGAACTTTGTGATAAATGTCCCAGGAAATTTTCAAATGTCCCCTGAGAGGCAAAATCATCCCCACTTGAGATCCCTGTTGTAGGGAGAAGTCTGCTCCCCATGAGAAACACTGTCGAAGTGCCTGGGCTGCCCCAAGGGTGTCCAGACATTAACAAGCCCCGTCACACCCACATTTCAATAAAAGCACCGTGAGTTACTGGATTACTTGTGGATAAAGGAAAAAGAACAGAGTTTTCCAAAGGGGTCAGAAGGATTGTAAAACTGCAGCCAAGAGGACCCAGGAGTCAAAACAAAGAGAGGGAGGGAGGAAGAGACACACAGAAATCAGGGGCTGGAGGGGCTTTCTGGGACCTGGAACGGGTGTTCACTTTCGTCAAATTTTACCTAAATCTCTGAAGGAATGGAGACAATAACAAATGGGTGTCTTATTTAAATCTCCATAATTAAACCGGGTACACATTCCTTACACATGCAAGTTATTCGGTACATTTTTTTTCATACCTTTGAGATTAATAATGATAGTACTGGCCAATCTCGCTAATGAGAGAATTTAAGTATTGCCAAGGACATCAAGATAGCTGCCCATTCCTGAGCAACTTAGTTCATTTTTCTGGACCTTCATTTCTTCAACTGCAAAATGAATTGAATCATTTTCATCTCATAGACTTGTGGTGAGGATTAAGGAAAATAAGACAAATGAAATGCCTGCCACATGTTCAATTATTATGTGTCTTTCTATCTATCCAACTCCCTTTAATTAATTTATGACTGTCATAATTTATGACTATCAGTTATGACTAAGAGAATGTATGTAGATATGGGTGTGGTTGTTATTACAATTCTAGAGGATGCTTCTGGAGATGTCCATTTAAGGCATGTGGTTCCCCAAAGACACAAATATCCTAGATGGTAATGATACCCAATGTCTGGACAAGAAGTGGAACGTTCATTCAATTACCCCCATTTCTCGGGCTCCAGATGTTTGACAATACATTGGAGAACTTCCCCATGTAACTATTAGCGTTTCCTATATTTTGCTGGCTGTTTATGGCAGAGCTGAAACACCAGTATGAGCCTCGTTTCAGTCTTGCAAAACAAATTGATCTAACCTCAGAAGTTCCAAGAGCTACTCAAAAAGACCATGAATTCTGGAGCTATATCTTGGTTTGGCTTTTGCCTCATTCTGAAAATAAGATCCCTTTGCTTAGCTGAAATTGGTTAAATATCCTCCTTTCCTCAACCATATGGATATTGCTTTTCCAAAGGTCTGAAGGACAGTGGCCTTTGGTGTCTGGGATTTTAGGGCGTTTGGCTAATCAATACCCCGGTAAGTAATTAACCACATCTGAATGAGAATCAAGCGAGTTCTGTTCATTTCAAACATTAGGTAGATCTTATAGGTCCCAGCCCCTAGATTTCTTTTACTCCAACTCCCCGAATAGTTTTATTTCTCTCTAGGTGATATAGGGTGGTGGCTTCTGGATGAGATGTTTGCTGTTGCTTTTTTCCTCTTGTTCTTTGATGACTTGTCAGCCTGGGGTAGCCATACAGGAGAAGGTGAACTGGTGAGTTGGCCAAAAGTTTCTGCAAAATTTGCAGTTAGCGGTTACTTGGTGGGGAACTGAGACACTCTCATGTTTGCAACAGGCTGTTTTAGGATGGAATGTGACCTCTTTCCACATTATTACTAATTCAGTGAAGGAGTCCAGGCCAGCGACAAGAGCGTTCACTTGGTGTCAGATGGACCTGTGTGCAAATCTCAGCTCCAAGACTTAGGAGCTGGGTGATCTGCAGTAAATCAGCTAATCGCTTTGTGCTTGCTTCCCGATCTGTAAAATAGAATAATAATGCCTCTTCTATAAGAGTTAATGAACATGAAATAAAATCTTGGATATAAAGTATACTCAACTTAATAAATAATAGTTCTCTTGAGTTATATTGGACAATTAACCTCTGCTTATCCATTTGTGTGTAAGAATACCCATCTCATAGTGTTTTGGGAAGGATAAAATTAGGTAATGTATATAAAATTATCTTGGGAAAAGCAAGAGACTGTAAAGATGCTGAGTCATTTCATTCTAGAAAAGACTTAACCTTTTGCTATGGAGTAACGAATAGAAGTGATATTTTCATATGTACATTGCATTTTACCCATTCCATTTCCTTGAATATCCCAAACTGGCTTCACGGTCGTTTTTATTTTAAATCTTAACACTAAGTATTTTGTGGTGCCTAAACAGCCTCTTATTTTGCCTTTGTGATAGCTTTAAAGAAGTCCCTCTCTCCGAAACATTGAAGATTTTAAGTAGAGTTATTTTATTCAAATTCTTGTTGGATGATTCAATTTTGAATCATTATTGCTTTTAAATGCTAGACTAGAGATTTCCTTTAAGTAACAGTTAAGAAGGAGGAAAGGCATTTTTCTAAGCAGTTAATTTGCAACTTGTATTTAAAGCGAATACAATTTTGAAAAATCAGAAAATTCATCTCTAATAATTAGAAGATAAAGGCAAGAGAACTGTGGCAAAGGAAATCTCTGCTGAGATACTCTTAATTATAAAAGCTTATCATTGTAATCCTTTTTGAAAATGAACAAAGAGTCTTGATGTTTGAACTTATCAAATAAGAAAGACCAGTGAAGAGGCAAATTTGAAGTCAAGGCAAAAGAGAACCAATTAAATACGTTACAAAGTGCTGAAGTAGGAAGTCACAAGGTCTTTCTGTCTAATGCCAGTGTGCCTGACCCTGGCTTTGCAAATGCTAAACTACATGGTGAAATAACTTTACTGGGTTCAGATTCTGGCACTGGCATTTCCTATTTGTGTAATCTTAGGCAAGTTATTTAAGTCTTCTGGACTGTAAAGTGGGAGGCAAGTAAGAGGAAGAATTAAATGCATAAAAAGTATTTAGAACAATGCCTGGTACTTAGTTAAGTTTTCAATGAAATCTGTTGCCAGTAGTGGTGTGTGATTGTCATGGTCATTTTTTTGGGTATTTTTCATCTCTCTGATGGTTGATAAAAACTAGAATAAATTTGTAATGTGCCTATACATTATTGATACAATGTATAAAATAGACAACTGATGGGAACATACTGTATAGCACAGGGACCTCTACCTAATGCACTGTGGTAACCTAAATGGGAGGGAAGTCCAAAAGGGTGGGGATATCTCTATGTGTATGGCTGATTCATTTTGTTGTGCAGTGGAGGCTAAAACGACATTGTAAAGCAGCCATACTCCAATAAAAATTAATTTAAAAAACTAAAATAAAATTTAACAACGAAAAAAATTGCAATGTGCCAGTTAGTATGGATCTTTTGGATTAGTCTCACTTCAAACTTTAAAAAAATTTAACAATGGCAAAATAACTAACAATTTATTTTTCTCAAATAAAATATAAACACTAACATTGAAAACAGATGATATACATTTACATTTTTAATGGTATACATTTATTTTTATAAGCTCATATT